>NC_136417.1:132874598-135274598 GCF_052625555.1 Lactuca saligna | reverse complement strand
GCCTGCAAAGGTGGAGAAAATGGTGCATGGAGAAAACACTATTGTTGATTTGCTTTTAGAGTTTCAAGATGTGTTTCCAAGCGAATTACCACTGGGTTTGCCTTTAATCCGTGGTATCGAACACCAAATTGACCTTATTCCGGGTGCCCCTTTGCCTAATAAAGCTGCCTATAGATGTAATCCGGAGGTGACAAAGGAGTTGCAAAAACAAATTGATGAACTCATGAAAATGGTTTATGTTCGTGAAAGCCTAACTCCTTGTGTTGTTCCAGTTTTGTTGGTTCCCAACAAAATGGTTCTTGGAGGATGTGTGTTGATAGTAGGGTTGTTAACAACATCACCATAAAATACCGATTTCCTATTCCTAGAGTTAATGATTTGTTAGACGAGTTGCATGGTTCTATTGTATTCTCAAAAATTGATTTGAGAAGTGGTTACCATCAAATTTGTATGCGTGAAGAGGATGAGTGGAAAACAGCCTTTAAAACTAAACATGGCTTGTATGAATGGACCGTGATGCCTTTTGGTCTAACTAATGCACCTAGCACTTTCATGCGACTAATGAATGAAGTGCTAAAATCTTTTTTGGGCAGGTTTGTGGTGGTGTACCTTGATGATATCTTGGTATATAGCAAGAGCTTGGAGGATCATTTGGTGCACTTAAAACAGATTTGGAGAAGCTTAGAGCTCAAAAACTTTATGGGAAGCAAGAAAATGTTCATTTTTGGTGGAAGAAGTGGCATTTTTGGGTTTTCTGGTGTCAAGAAATGGCGTGTCCGTAGACCCATCCAAAACTGAAGCAATCAAGTCATGGCCTATTCCTACTAACATTTCTGAAGTTAGATCATTTCATGGTCTTGCTTCTTTCTATAGAAGATTTGTTCGTGATTTTAGCCCCATTGTAAGTCCCATAACATGTTGTTAGAAGAAAGGAGTCTTTGCATGGGGAGAAGAAGCTTAAAAGGCGTTTGAGAAACTCAAGGCATTGTTATGTGATGCTCCTATTTTGGTTCTTCCAGATTTTTCTCAACCATTCGAAGTGGAGTGTGATGCAAGTGGAGTTGGTATTCGGGCTGTTTTGATCCAATCCAAACGTCCTATTACTTATTTTTCTGTAATGTTGGGTGGTGCTCGTTTGAATTATTGCACTTATGATAAGGAGTTTTATGATATTGTTCGTGCTTTAGATCATTGGAGTCATTATTTGCATGCAAATCATTTTATTTTGCATTTTGATCATGAATCCTTGAAGTACATCAATGGGCGACAAAAGTTAAGCACAAGACATGCAAAGTGGGTGGAGTTCTTGCAATCCTTTCATTTTTCATGCAAATACAAGGATGTCAAAAGCAATGTGGTGACTGATGCACTCTCGAGGCGTTACTCATTGTTGGTGACTTTGGATGTTCGTTTCTTGGGATTTGAAACTCTAAAGGACCATTATCAATCTGATATGGACTTTGGAGATATGTTTTTGAAATGTGCAGGTGGTCCTAATGGTGAATTTGTGATTAAAGATGGCTTTCTATTCAAAGGCAATCGCCTTTGTGTCCCAAAACATGTAATACGGGAGTTGCTGATTCGTGAAGCGCATGATGGTGGTTTGGCTGGTCATTTTGGCATTACCAACATTTTGGTGGTGGTTAAAGAACATTTCTTTTGGCCAAAAATGTTGGGGGATGTAACCAACATAGTGGGCAAGTGTGTTACAAGTCACATCGTAAAAACAACTTTCAAGCATGGTGTTTACACTCCTTTGTCGGTTCCAATTCGTCCTTGGGAAGAGATGTCCATGGATTTCATTATGGATTTACCTAGAACTAAAAGGGGGAAGGAGTCCATTATGGTGGTGGTGGATCGGTTTTGAAAAATGGCTCACTTTGTGCCATGTCATAAAACCAATGATGCATCTAATGTGGCTGATTTGTACTTTAAAGAGGTGGTTTGTTTGCATGGTATTCCTAAAACAATTGTTTCTGATAGGGATTCCAAGTTTCTAAGTTACTTTTGGAACACTTTATGGAGGAAAGTAGGTACTAAGTTACTTTTTAGTACATCCCATCATCCACAAACGGATGGGCAAACGAAGGTGACTAATAGAACTTTGGGCACTTTGTTGAGAGGGTTGGTTAGCAAAACTCAAAAAGATTGGGACATCAAACTTGCACATGCTGAATTTGCCTATAATCGTTCTCCTACTTATGCAATAGGTCATTCTCCTTTTGAAGTAGTGTATGGTGTGAATCCTTACATGCCTTTGGATTTGATTCCATTGCCAAAGGATGAATTGGTTCACAAGGATGCTAATGACAAGTTGAAGGCCATGATGAAACTACACCAACAAGTTCGTGAGAAGATTGAAACTGTGAATGAGTTGTACAAACAGAAGTCAAACAAGCATAGGAAACCACGTGTCTTTCAAGATGGTGACTTGGTGTGGGTGCATATGAGGAAAGAACGTTTTCCTAACCAAAGGAAAAACAAGTTAATGCCAAGAGCCGAAGGTCCTTATAAAGTGGTGTCACGTGTCAATGATAATGCTTATAAGGTAGATTTGGGAGGAGACCATGGAGTGCATGCTACCTTTAATGTGGGAGATCTTTCACCTTATCTTGATAACGATGGACTTGATGAATTGAGTTCAATTCCTTTCAAAGGGGGGAGGGGATGATCCATGCATGGATCATGAAAGCCCAAAATGTGATGGAGTAGTGAATACTAGTGGGCTAGAAGGTAGTTTGGGCTCATTGGTTAGGTTGTGCATGGTAACCCACAAATTGAATTAGGGTTGTATGAAGGCTAGGGCAACATTTTTAAGGCTTCATAAGTGCTAAAAACGTTACTTTTTTACTTCATAAAGCCTCTTAGCCGTTTTTATCACTCGTTGGTGGATTAGGGTTACACTTTAATGCTTCTGGTGGCTCATTAATGCTTCTTATGGCTCCTTAATGAAGCATAGACGTTTTTTCCTTCATCCTTAAGTGTCTTGGATGTTTTTTTTGTGTTTTTTCAAGAGTTTCCTTAATTTTCATGTACTAGTTTTAATGAATAATTGGTTGGTTGGCTTGTAACCACCAAATTTGTAATAAAGGCTTCATATAAAGCCAAGTTTATGCATGAAAAAAGTGTTACACGAATTTTAATCAAAGAACCCTTATTTTCACTTTGAATTATTGTCATACTTCACAAATTATCATCTTTTGGACGTGATCCTTGACTTGATCGAATTCAAACTAATAGGTCTTAGTTTGTCTTCAGATTTACAAGTTATAGGTCTAGTTTATTTATCAAATCTATCCTTTTCCTTCCATATACTTGTGGTTGTTATTCTACCTTAATTTACCTAAACACTACCCCACTTACTAAATCAAGCCCATACACGTATCAAAGGTGATGTGATTTACATGCTTGTGCACAAAGAGCATGCAAAGGTGGAGAAGATGGTGCATGGAGAAAACGCTATTGTTGATTTGCTTTTAGAGTTTCAAGATGTGTTTCCAAGTGAATTACCACCGGGTTTGCCTTAAATCCGTGGTATCGAACACCAAATTGACCTTATTCTGGGTGCCCCTTTGCCTAATAAAGCTGCCTATAGATGTAATCCGGAGGTGACAAAGGAGTTGCAAAAACAAATTGATGAAATCATGAAAATGGGTTATGTTCGTGAAAGCCTAAGTCCTTGTGTTGTTCCAGTTTTGTTGGTTCCAAAAAATGGTTCATGGAGGATGTGTGTTGATAGTAGGACTGTTAATAACATCACCATAAAATACCAATTTCCTATTCCTAGAGTTAGTGATTTGTTAGACGAGTTGCATGGTTCTATTGTGTTCTCAAAAATTGATTTGAGAAGTGGTTACCATCAAATTTGTATGCGTGAAGGGGATGAATGGAAAACAGCCTTTAAAACTAAACATGGCTTGTGTGAATGGACCGTGATGCCTTTTGGTCTAACTAATGCACCTAGCACTTTCATGCGACTAATGAATGAAGTGCTAAAATCTTTTTTGGGCAGGTTTGTGGTGGTGTACCTTGATGATATCTTGGTATATAGCAAGAGCTTGGAGGATCATTTGGTGCACTTAAAACAGATTTTGGAGAAGCTTAGAGCTCAAAAACTCTATGGGAAGCAAGCAAATGTTCATTTTTGGTGGAAGAAGTGGCATTTTTGGGTTTTCAGGTGTCAAGAAATGTCGTGTCCGTAGACCCATCTGTAACAACCCGAAATTTCTGTATCATCTCTTGTAACTCTTTCGTAGTACAATTCACACAACTAATCGTCGTTTCCAAATTCGATTTCCGATCTTCTGTTTAATTAAGTCACTAACTGGTACATATCTAAAATGACTTAATGGGTGTCTTAATACATTTAGAAATCATCTTAACACCCCACTTTAGTGATCGGAATATTTCTAGAATTTACCATATCGGGTTACGGCAACCAAATCGGGTACGACCAAAAGCCTCGTCTAACGCCGGTATCGGGTAGAATTCCACCGTGTCCAAAACTTAGACACTATATAAAGTGTTTTAAGACTCCATTTGAAGCCTTTGGCCATTTTCTCATAAAACATATCCAACCTCTCTCCTCATCCATAATCAAGGGTCCAAAAACAAAGATTTAAGGCTCCAAATCAAAGAGGTAACTCCCCTAACTTGTTATATAACCTCTTTAGCCTTCAAATTGATGTTTAAATTAAGTTTTGGGACCAAGAACATGAGTTTACGGCCAAGTATCAAGCTTGGGCCGTAAACTCCTCAATATGGGGTTTTTAAGCCAAATTTACCCTTCCAAATCATAGTTGGGACTTAGATATGACCTTGAGGCTTGCAAATCTGGACTTGGAACACATTAAACATGAATTTTGTGGGACAAACAAGAGTTTACGGCCAAGGCATGTACTTGGGCCGTAAACTCCTCCAAAATGGGGATTAAGTGCCTTAAATCATGTTAGAATGCTTTAAGACTCAACAAATAGCTTTGTGGTAAATCCTAGATTCATCTAAAAATAGTTTAAGGGTTTGTAACTCATCAAAAATGCCACATATAGGAGTTTACGGCCTAGGATCATACCCTTCGCCGTAAACTCATGAAACTTTGTTAAATGATGCATCAAATTCACTCTAATGGCTTGCATAAATTTCTAGAATCACATGTGATTGTTTTAAGCATCAAAAACTAACTTTTCATGAGCATAGAAGAGTTTACGGCCATAGAACATGCTTCTAGGCCGTAAACTCCTAAAAATATGTTAAATGGTGCTCTAAATTCATAACAAGGCTTGGAAAAATTAACTAGAATCACATGTGATTGTTCTTTGTACCTAAAATGAATTGTTTTTGACCATATTAGAGTTTACGGCCGTAAACTCCAAGTTTAAGGCCGTAAACTCCAAGTTTAAGGCCGTAAACTCCCTTTTAAATATTATAAATTCATTCAAATTGTTCCAAGGCATTTTAGAAATCCATTCCAACAATCCCGATGCCCATTCAAACCATTAAACCCTCAAAACCACACCAACATGAGTTTACGGCCGAAAACTCATGTGTGTGTGTGTGTTTTGTGGCTGTAAACTCCATAAAATGTTTACTTTTGGAGATTAAACTCAAGTCCCGAGCCCCTAGTGCCATATTATGTCCGAAGATGTCACCCGGGTCACTCCAAACGCTCATTTTGAGGTGTTTAACCTCGTTGGAGTGTAATGTTCCATATAATTAGTGAAAGTATCCCAAATTGAATATATATGGACATTATTTCATTTTACATAGGGACATCACAAGTAAACAAACCCCAAACCCACGTTTAGTGTTCGAAAGCTTCGCATTCTCGAGTATGGTGAGTTCATACCCCTACCCTTTTTCCGTGTTTCTCAATGTTTTCAGGGGGGGAATACAAGCAATAAGTACAAGTGTATTTTGTACTTAAAACTGATTTTCAACTCAATGGTGTTACTTACTAAATGTCTTGATTTCCAAATATTTGTGATAACTAACGTTTCGAATTGCAGGTTAAATACAGATTTCTTTTAAAAGTGTTATAACTATATTCTCTTTAAATAAGAAATCATACTAATCTAGTACGTATACGAATACAAATATAATCTAATATGAATACGAATACGAATGTAACCTAATATGAATACGAATACGAATGTAATCTAGTACGAATACGAATACGAATGTAATCTAATACGAATACGAATACGAATGTAATCTAATACGAATAAGAATAGGAATACGACTACAAATACGAATACGACTACGAATACGAATACGACTACGACTACGAATACGACTACGAATGCGAAATGACGCCTTTGGTTGACATTAAGACTTCGAATATACAGTTAGGTAGTGTTTGTTTTTTGTCTGCAGATCTGCGAGACGTCTTCTGTCTGCACCGCGCAGACCACGCGCAGACATTAGTCTTCGCAGACTGTTTGTTTTTTTGAAGACTGCAAACCTAAAAATGTCTGTGCGCCCTCTTCTTGGCGCAGATGTGGACCAGAGTCTTCTAACATCTTCAGACATCTTCTAGCTTAAAAAACATATGTATCTTTATTTTTTTAAGTTTTTTTTTTTTAATTTATATTTTTTCCAACTTTATTAATGATAAACAATATGAAAAAAAAATTACAAAACTTAAAAAAAAACATTTGACGATACAAACATGATATTTTTAACAAATTTATAAATAAAAATTTATTATAATAATAGTCGTTGAAGTTGTTTATATAAATATGAAAAAAAAAATCATAATATATTCTTATATTTTTTTGCCAAAATTTTGTAAAACTTTATTTAATAGAGTATCATCAATTTCTCGAGAAAATATTTATCGTACGTTTTTAATAGATTTATTTGAAAAAATCGAAGTTTATTTCCATCTATTTATGTATCAAATTCTTTGATCACTAATTATAATGTTTAGTTATAACTTTGCAATCAAAGTTGTTGGTTTTTATCAAATATGTATATGAATTAATACCATTTTTATTTTTATTTTTTATATAATAATACATAAAAGTTGATCTAGATTCGTTATATATTTATAATAAAGTCGTAAAAATATATAAAAAATTCGCTTTGAAGTTTTAAAAAATCAGTTTATTTAGATTTCAGTTTATTTTAATAGCCCGCAGATGTTAAAAAAACAAACAGTCTTCTTTTTTCAGACTGCAGACGTTTGGTCCACCTCTTCTACTGCAGAGGTCTACAGATGTGGTCCGCAGACTGCAGACATTTTGCCTCAGAAAAAACAAACAGCACCTTAGTGTACCCCTTGAGTGTCACCAGAGTTTCGAAATAAATGCGAAAATACGCCTCTGGACCTCTACTGAGTTAAAAAATATATCCGCCTCAGAATGTCGACAGAGCTTCGAATATACAAATAATGTACTCTTTTGGAATCAGCAGAACTTCAAATATTCGAAAATTCGAAAATACAACTAAGTTAGTAGATAATGGTCATTCGAATGTAGAATAACTAAGGGTTTAGAACACGTAACTAATACTACTCACATGTTAATTACTAGTACTTCGAAATCAGACCTAAGAGCCAACCACCACACATAGGAAAATATGGGATTTTCCTGGGTTAACATAACAGCTAGTAACGAACTTAGAAACGAATAAACAACTCAACATATAGGAAAATATGGGATTTTCCTGGGATAGCATAACAATCAGTAACGAATCTAGATACAAATAGACAACTCAATACATAGGAAAATATGGGATTTTCCTGGATAGTACAACAACACATAAACGGATAAAGTAACAAACGAATAACTAAAACTATAAGGAAAATATGGGATTTTCCTGGAATGATATAACCAACCGTTTTCGAAATTGTAACAAAGGATAACCAAACCGTTTTCATAAGAAAATATGGGATTTTCTTGATCAACAACTTTTCAGATAGCAAAGGAAACTCGTTCTTTTCAAACCTAAACCGCTTATGAACTCACCAGCTTTATGCTGATTTTCAAACTGCTTGTATTCTCAGGTCAGCGTTAGAAAGGTACATCGCAACCTTTTGGAGAAGACGGAGCGTCCCGAAGACTCGTCTTTACTTTTGTTCATATCATATATGTATAAAATACTTGTACAACTTTACTTGCAAACAGATGTAAACAATATTATGTAATATAATGTTTTGTGATTACTGATTTACTATGTGCATTGGATTTGATACTTAACGTGGAGTCCGCCCCGGAAATGTTTCCGCCTTTGGTTTTCGGGGTGTGATAGATTGGTATCAGAGCCCTTGTTTATAGTGAACTAGTATACCGAAGGTTACATGGTATAAGACTATAAACATTAAGGGCCCTAAGTGCTCAGAACTAAAAGTATACTCTACAAATATAAGTATTTTCTAAAGTATACCATTATATCGACCATCGAAATCCGTAACTGCAAGTAGAACAAAATATAAGTGAATGGGTGTTATACACTGCGGTTAAACTTGGGCAGTTATGTAGTCGTGTCTAGGATCAATATAGCCTGGCCAACTATATTCATTCGAGACACGGCCAACATATGCTTGGGAGTGACTGTGGTACGCAACACGCCTAAAATTTACCCAATACCCAAACAACGAGTCGTTGCTGCAGAGAACAATGAAATACTATGGGAGTATTTCTCGAGCCGATCCTTTGTAGAAGTCCTCGTATACGCGTTGTTCCTTGGTCATTCCTCTAGTGATAAAATTTTCTGCCTTGATAACTCTTTCCTGCCTTATCGTTAATATAATGTTATATCTGTCTTGATGAGATATCCCCTGATCCATATATCTTGAGTCAATTCAGAGGACTTATGATCCTCTCTTTCCTGATCTTTTTAGATCAAGATGCCTCCAAGGAAAAGACCTAACTCGAAGAACACCAAAAACCCTCCGCCGCCACCACCTCCTGTACAAATCGATCTAGAAACACTTCAGGCAACCATTTCTGCCACTTTATCAACTCTCCTGCATCAACTAAACCCCAATGGTCCAGGAGGTGGTTCCCAAAACCAAAATCCATAAGGTATTCAGGGATACCGGAAGGAGTGTTCCTATAAAGACTTCATGAACGCAAAACTGACCTTCTTCGATGGCACAGGGGGTGTTATTGCTCTAACTCGGTGGTTAGAGAAAATCGAATCTATCTTCAAGATTTGCGCCTGTTTGGAATCTGATAAGGTGAAATTAGCCGCCTGTATGCTCACCGATAAGGCCTTGACTTGGTGGAACGATCAAATCCCTAACTTTACCTATAGCCAATGCTATGGGATGGGAAGTTATGAAGGAACTACTACGTGCGGAGTATTTCCCTCGGGGTGAAATCCACAAACTAGAACATGAGCTATGGAACCTGATGATGAAAGGTTCCGATATCACCTCTTACACTTCAAGGTTCGATGACTTGGCACTTCTTTGTCCGGGAATGGTTACCCCGGAAAGCAAGAAGGTAGAAAGGTTCATCTGGGGATTAACTCAACCGACCAAAGGGAATGTTATTGCAGCAAAGCCAGATACCTATGACAGTGCCAAGTGTCTGGCACAAACTTTGATCGATCACAATGATGACCAAGAAGAAGCAGACACCACTCCCGAGTCAACAGAAAAGAGTGGCGAGAAAAGAAAGTTTTGGAAAAAGAAGAAGAAGAGTCAGTCTTCCCCAGAACCCTCAAAGAAACAGCAAATAGTGGCAGTCCACGCTGCCACTATTCCTGCTGCTGTTTCTGTTGTCAATTCCACATCTCAAGTACCTGTTACCGGATATGTCGGTACCCTCCCGTGGTGTGACCGATGTAACTACCACCATCGCACCCTGGCCCTTGTCGTGCAAAGTTATGTAGAAGTTGTGGCCAGGAAGGTCACATCGCACGAACCTGCAAAACCCCAACTCCATCAACTAGTGAAGCTTTTGGAGCTGGTATCGGTCAAACCTGTTACAGCTGTGGAGATGTTGGGCACTATAAGCGAAACTGTCCAAAGACATTAGCATCTGGCAACACCGGGAGAGTCCTAACTTTGGGACAGGAAAGAACATTCGCCGACCCCATCGTTGGCACAGGTATATTTCTCCTCGATAAATCTTGTGCCCGTAATCCTTTTCGATTCTAATGCCGTAAGAATTTGCTAGTCATTCATTCAAACATCTTTCTAAAGTAAATCCTTCGTTAGTGATCGGAACGTGCACAGTCGAGGTGACCAACCAGTGAGAAAGAGAACATTAACGCCATACCATTAGATCGTATCCTCAAGTCGAATGATTATCCCTTTCTATTTGATCTAAAGGTAAACCTTTCATGGAAAGCTTTGATGCAAACTTGGCATAGAATGACTTAGTTTCATTCATGTGGTTATTCTTGTCTTCGAAAGGGTCGTCCATCCGAATCTTTTCTCTGACCCGACTCTCATGATCTTCGGCATCAACCCTAAATCCAACCTTCGCATCTTCGCGCATCAAAGCTTAGAAAGTTTCCCATACATTCCCCGTTCTTGTGATATTCAGAAAACGGGAAGTCTACAGCTCTTTCCCCAATGCCTTTTCCAAGAAGCCTCGAGAATTCCTTCTGAACGGCTAGTCAAGCCTTGTATTAACCTAATTCTTAGAACTGCCTCATAACCGAACCTTCGGGAGGATGATATATCTAATACAGCGACCAGGACCTGATCACCACGAGTTCGTAGTGATGCCCTTCGGTTATACCATTTTTCCTTGATTAGGTAGATAAGCAAGGCAAACCTGTAACTTAGTAACATTCCTATGATACTTCATGTCTCGGTCCTTAAGAAGTATCTACCCAACGAAACCAAGACACGTCCCGATAAGTGAGGGTTCGCTGGAACGTCAAGCGGAGACCCAATGCCACTTGGGAGCGTGAAAACCAGGAGCAGTTGATCCATCTGCATCTCTTTTCATTTCATAATCTGTATCTTAATATTTGAATTTCGGGATGAAATTCCCTCTAACGGGGGGATAATGTAACACCCGAAGTTATTCATCGCCGAAAAACCCATTCTACCCGTGTATGGACAATGAAGGCCCAAAAGGTTATGGGTAGCTTAATATTGGGCTAGAAAATTGTTTGGGGTTAATGGCCTATGAGGTATGCATGGTGACATAGTTGATGGATTAGGGTTTTCATAATTAAATTAATAAAAGTTTAATAAATCCAAGACTTCATTTATTGATGGATTCAAAGCTAGGGTGATTATGGAAGCATTTGGAAGGGTATCATTGATGGCTCTCTTTAAACTTTGGGAGCTACACTATTATCATTGATGGATCTCTTTAAACTTTGGGAGTTACACTCTTATCATTGATGGTTCTCTTTAATCCTTGGGAGTTACACTCTACATCTTCTCATAACCAATTACTAGCAATTGAAGACTAATTGAAGACATGGACGTTTTTTTTGTCATTTTTAAGTGTGGTAGACGTTTTTTTTGTGTTATTTAAAGAGTTTCCTTAAATTTCATTTACTAGTTTTAATGAATAATTGGTTGGTTGGATTGTAACCACCATGTTTGTAATAAAGGCTTCATATAAGCCAAGTTTATGCATGGGAAAGGAATAGACGAATTTTTAAGAAAAAAACCTTTGTTCAATTGGAATTATTGTTATAATTCACAAATTATCTTGTTAGGACGTGTTCTTGACTATCAGTCAATCCAATAGGTCTTGGATTGTTTTCACCGGTATACAACTTAATAGGTCTTGAGTTGTTACTAATCTATCCATTTCTTTCCAATCACATATCATTTGTAGTTGTTATTCTCTCTTAATTTACCTAAACACTACCTTACTCATCAAATCAAGCCCATACACGTATCATAAGTGGTATCAGAGCCCAGTTTCGGTTGGGTGTTGTTGTGTTCTTGTTTAACAAAAATCTCTGCTAAGTTTGTTTGATTTCACTTCCTGTTCAGAAGTTGTTGTCCAAAAATGTTGCGCAAGTTATATGATGAAGAAGACATTAAGGAGGAAGAGGAAATTGAAGAAGAGGAGGAAGAAGATTTTGGTCCCTTCTACGACACCGATGGTGAAGGGGAATTTGTTGAAAGAGTCAATTTAGTGACTGGAGAAGAAACTGTTGAACACTCTAACCCTTTCTATGCCACTGATGAGGAAGAGGATCATGAAGAAATTGAAGAAGAAATAAATTTTGTGCTTGGAAACGAAATTGTTGAAACGTTTTTGAAAGAAAACGATTTTGTTGTTACAAACAAAATTGGTGAAGAAAAGGTTGAAGAATCTGAAGAGGTGGAGCAGGTTCTTGACCATGAAAATGTGGTTGTGGTTAAGAAGGATGATACCTATCTTATAACAAACTCTCTTTCTAAGAGCCTAGAAGAAGGAGTAACCCATCAAGTTCCAAGTTCTAAGGAGTTACGAGGGAGGGAGTTGATAATGCTTGGATTCCTATTCTTTTGGTGTACCTTTAGTTGGGAAGCCATGTTATTGGAACATGTTGTTTATCAACCCATATGTATAAACCATGATCCATTATTTCATATGACCATTGTCAATCCTTTAAATTATTACAAGGGTAATTTACTAGGTCCTAATCTTGTTCATGGGAGTGTACAAAAGTGGTTTTGATCCACAAATGGAAGATATGGTTAGGATTGAATTCAACGAGGTCTTTGAGTAATTTGAAGAAGAGCATGTGTATATGGAGGAGAGACACTACAATGTTGTTTGCAATGAATGAAAAAATCATGGTTGCTTCTCCTACGTTAATATGGCCAAATTTCTTTTATCTTTTCAAGTTCAAGAACATTGATCGTGGGATGATTCTTTTATGCAATACCATATCTCATGAAGATTCTTATGTCCATGATTTGCACTTTCCACAAGTGTTAAAACATAAAACAGGGGGGTTTGAAGCATGGATCTTGGCGTGGTCAAAAGAGGATCTCGTATCAGCTATCCATCTAAAAGTAATTACACATGGGTGGAATTCAAAACCCAAGGCCATGTGGCGCATCAATCATGATCAACTTTGGAAAAAGAATGTTGTGGAAGATTACAAACTTGTGAATGGGTATGTAGAGGGACACGAGGATGTTGTGCTTAGTTTCTATGGTGGTTTGTCCAAAATAATGCAAGTATTGATTCATACTTCTATGGATCAAAAGGAGAGTGAGATTGATGACATGAGAGCTGCTAAGCCAAAGCAAATGGTTAGTTTGAAAAAAGAAGAGTTAAGTGATGATACTTTCGGTATGGATAAAACTGATTTTAAGAAGGGTAATGTTATCTTGAGATATCCTTCATTTGAAAGAAGACATCAACTTGGAGTAAAGAAAAGGTCATATTCTATAAAAACTATTTGTTTTCATGACCTAATGTCATGGAAGGTGATGCGTGTATGGGCTTGATTTAGTGAGTAGGGTAGTGTTTAGGTAAATTAAGAGAGAATAGCAACCACAAATGATATGTGAATGGAAAGAAATAGATAGATTAGTATAGTAACAACTCAAGACCTATTAAGTTGTATACCGATGAAAACAATCCAAGACCTATTGGATTGAGTTCGTATCAAGTCAAGAACACGTCCCAACAAGATAATTTGAGAATTATAACAATAATTCAAGGTGAAAATAATGGTTCTTTGATTAAAATTCGTGTATTACTTTTTCCATGCATAATTTGGCTTTATATGAAGCCTTTATTACAAATTTGGTGGTTACAAGCCAACCAACCAATTATTCATTAAAACTAGTAAATAGAAATTAAGGTAACTCTTGAAAGAACACAAAAAAAAACGTCCATGAGACTTGTGAATGAAAAAAAAACGGCTATGCTTGCTTAAGGAGCCATAAGAAGCATTAAGGAGTCATTATAAGCATTAAAGTGTAACCCTAATCCACCAAAGAGTGTCAAAAACGGCTAGGAGGCTTTATGAAGCAAATAGTAACGTTTTTAGCACTTATGAAGCCTTAAAAATGTTGCCCTAGTCTTCATGCAACCTTAATTGAATTTGTGGGTTACCATGCACAACCCAACCATTGAGCCCAAACCACCTTCTAGCCCACTAGTAATCACTAATCCATCACATTTTGGGCTTTCATGATCCATGCATGGATCATCCCTTCCCCCTTTGAAAGGAATTGACCTCAATTCATCAAGTCCATCATCATCAAGATAAGGTGAAAGATCTCCCACATTAAAGGTAGCATGCACTCCATGGTCTACTCCCAAATCTACCTTATAAGCATTATCATTGACACGTGACACCACTCTGTAAGGACCTTCAGCTCTTGGCATCAACTTGTTTTTTCTTTTGTTAGGAAAACGTTCTTTCCTCATATACACCCACACCAAGTCACCATCTTGAAAGACACGTGGTTTCCTATGCTTGTTTGACTTCTGTTTGTACATCTCATTCACAGCTTCAATCTTCTCACGAACTTGTTGGTGTAGTTTCATCATGGCCTTCAACTTGTCATTAGCATCCTTGTGAACCAATTCATCCTTTGGTAATGGAATCAAATCCAAAGGCATGTAAGGATTCACACCATACACCACCTCAAAAGGAGAGTGACCTGTAGCATAAGTAGGAGAACGATTATAGGCAAATTCAGCATGTGCAAGTTTGATGTCCCAATCTTTTTGAGTTTTGCTAACCAACCCTCTCAACAAAGCACCCAAAGTTCTATTAGTAACCTCCGTTTGCCCATCCGTTTGTGGATGATGGGATGTACTAAAAAGTAACTTAGTACCCACTTTCCTCCATAAAGTGTTCCAAAAGTAACTTAGAAATTTGGAATCCCTATCAGAAACAATTGTTTTAGGGATACCATGCAAACGAACCACCTCTTTAAAATACAAATCAGCCACATTAGATGCATCATTGGTTTTATGACATGGCACAAAGTGAGCCATTTTTGAAAACCTATCCACCACCACCATAATGGAATCCTTCCCCATTTGAGTTCTAGGCAAAGCCATAATGAAATCCATGGACACATCTTCCCAAGGACAAATAGGAACCGGCAAAGGAGTGTAAACACCATGCTTGAAAGTTGTTTTCGCCATATGACATGTAACACACTTGCCCACTATGTTGGTTACATCCCCCAACATCTTCGGCCAAAAGAAATGTTCTTTAAGCACCTGCAAAGTTTTGGTAATGCCAAAATGACCAGCCAAACCACCGCCATGAGCTTCACGAATCAACAACTCCCGTATTGCATGTTTTGGGACACAAAGGCGATTGCCTTTGAATAGAAAGCCATCTTGAATTACAAATTCACCATTAGGACCACCTGCACATTTCAAAAACATATCTCCAAAGTCCATATCAGATTGATAATGGTCCTTTAGAGTTTCAAATCCCAAGAAACGAACATCCAAAGTCACCAACAATGAGTAACGCCTCGAGAGTGCATCAGCCACCACATTGCTTTTACCATCCTTGTATTTGCATGAGAAATGAAAGGATTGCAAGAACTCCACCCACTTTGCATGTCTTGTGCTCAACTTTTGTTGCCCATTGATGTACTTCAAGGATTCATGATCAGAATGCAAAATAAAATGATTTGCACGCAAATAATGACTCCAATGATCTAAAGCACGAACAATAGCATAAAACTCCTTATCATAAGTGCAATAATTCAAACGAGCACCACCCAACTTTTCAGAAAAATAAGCAATAGGACGTTTGGATTGGATCAAAACAGCCCCAATACCAACTCCACTTGCATCACACTCCACTTCAAATGGTTGAGAAAAATCAGGAAGAGCCAAAATAGGAGCATCACACAACAATGCCTTGAGTTTCTCAAATGCCTTTTGAGCTTCTTCTCCCCATGCAAAGACTCCTTTCTTCAAACAACCTGTTATGGGACTTGCAATGGTGCTAAAATCACGAACAAATCTTCTATAGAAAGAAGCAAGACCATGAAATGATCTAACTTCAGAAATATTAGTAGGAATAGGCCATGACTTGATTGCTTCAGTCTTGGATGGGTCTACGGACACGCCATTTTTTGAAACCACAAAACCCAAAAATGCCACTTCTTCCACCAAAAACGAACATTTTTCTTGCTTTCCATAGAGTTTTTGAGCTCTAAGCGTCTTGAAAACCTGTTTTAAGTGCACCAAATGATCCTCCAAGCTCTTGCTATATACCAAGATATCATCAAGGTACACAACCACAAACCTGCCCAAAAAAGATTTTAGCACTTCATTCATTAGTCGCATGAAAGTGCTAGGTGCGTTAGTTAGACCGAAAGGCATTACGGTCCATTCATACAAGCCATGTTTAGTTTTAAAGGCTGTTTTCCATTCATCCCCTTCACGCATACAAATTTGATGGTAACCACTTCTCAAATCAATTTTTGAGAACACAATAGAACCATGCAACTCATCCAACAAATCATCAACTCTAGGAATAGGAAATCGGTATTTTATGGTGATGTTATTAACGGCCCTACTATCAACACACATCCTCCAAGAACCATCTTTTTTTGGAACCAACAAAACTGGAACAGCACAAGGACTTAGGCTTTCACGAACATAACCCATTTTCATGAGTTCATCAATTTGTTTTTGCAACTCTTTTGTCACCTCCGGATTACATCTATAGGCAGCTTTATTGGGCAAAGGAGCACCCGGAATAAGGTCAATTTGGTGTTCGATACCACGGATTGGAGGCAAACCCGGTGGTAATTCGCTTGGAAACACATCTTGAAACTCCAAAAGCAAATCAGCAATAGTGTTTTCTCCATGCACCATCTTCTCCACCTTTGCATGCTCTTTGGCCACAAGCATGTAGATAACATCACCTTTGTCAAGAACTTGCTCCACCTCCATGGATTCTTCAACCTTTTCTTCAACAATTTTGTTTGTAACAATAAAAACGATTTCTTTCACAGTTGTTTCAACAATTTTGTTTCCCACCACGAAATTTATTTCTTCTTCAATTTCTTCATGGTCGTCTTCCCCATCAGTGGCATAGAAAGGGTTAGAGTGTTCAACAATTTCTTCTCCAGTCACTAAATTAATTCTTTCAACAAATTCCCCTTCCCCATCGGTGTCGTAGAAGGGACCGAAATCTTCTTCCTCCTCTTCTTCAATTTCCTCTTCCTCCTTAATGTCTTCTTCATCATATAACTTGCGCAACATTTTTGGACAACAAATTCTGAACAGGAAGTGAAATCAAACAAACTTAGCAGGGATTTTTGTTAAATAAGAACACAACAACACCCAATCGAAACTGGGCTCTGATACCACTTATGATGCGTGTATGGGCTTGATTTAGTGAGTAGGGTAGTGTTTAGGTAAATTAAGAGAGAATAGAAACCACAAATGATATGTGAATGGAAAGAAATAGATAGATTAGTATAGTAACAACTCAAGACCTATTAAGTTGTATACCGATGAAAACAATCCAAGACCTATTGGATTGAGTTCGTATCAAGTCAAGAACACGTCCCAACAAGATAATTTGAGAATTATAACAATAATTCAAGGTGAAAATAATGGTTCTTTGATTAAAATTCGTGTATTACTTTTTCCATGCATAATTTGGCTTTATATGAAGCCTTTATTACAAATTTGGTGGTTACAAGCCAACCAACCAATTATTCATTAAAACTAGTAAATAGAAATTAAGGTAACTCTTGAAAGAACACAAAAAAAAAACGTCCATGAGACTTGTGAATGAAAAAAAACGGCTATGCTTGCTTAAGGAGCCATAAGAAGCATTAAGGAGTCATTATAAGCATTAAAGTGTAACCCTAATCCACCAAAGAGTGTCAAAAACGGCTAGGAGGCTTTATGAAGCAAATAGTAACGTTTTTAGCACTTATGAAGCCTTAAAAATGTTGCCCTAGTCTTCATGCAACCTTAATTGAATTTGTGGGTTACCATGCACAACCCAACCATTGAGCCCAAACCACCTTCTAGCCCACTAGTAATCACTAATCCATCACATTTTGGGCTTTCATGATCCATGCATGGATCAGAAGGTTCATATGGGAGAACAACATAATCTCGTCCTTACTGAATTGAGGACAATTCCTTTCGAAGAAGGAGGGAATGTTCCGTGTATGGACAATGAAGGCCCAAAAGGTTATGGGTAGCTTAATATTGGGCTAGAAAATTGTTTGGGGTTAATGGCCTATGGGGTATGCATGGTGACATAGTTGATGGATTAGGGTTTTCATAATTAAATTAATAAAAGTTTAATAAATCCAAGACTTAATTTATTGATGGATTCAAAGCTATGGTGATTATGGAAGCATTTGGAAGGGTATCATTGATGGCTCTCTTTAAACTTTGGGAGTTACACTATTATCATTGATGGATCTCTTTAAACTTTGGGAGTTACACTCTTATCATTGACGGTTCTCTTTAATCCTTGGGAGTTACACTCTACATCTTCTCATAACCAATTACTAGCAATTGAAGACTAATTGAAGAAATGGACGTTTTTTTGTCATTCTTAAGTGTGGTAGACGTTTTTTTGTGTTATTTGAAGAGTTTCCTTAAATTTCATTTACTTGTTTTAATGAATAATTGGTTGGTTGGCTTGTAACCACCATGTTTGTAATAAAGGCTTTATATAAAGCCAAGTTTATGCATGGGAAAGGAATAGACGAATTTTTAAGAAAAAAACCTTTGTTCGATTGGAATTATTGTTATAATTCACAAATTATCTTGTTAGGACGTGTTCTTGACTAGATACGAACTCAATCCAATAGGTTTTGGATTGTTTTCACCGGTATACAACTTAATAGGTCTTGAGTTGTTACTAATCTATCCATTTCTTTCCATTCACATATCATTTGTAGTTGTTATTCTCTCTTAATTTACCTAAACACTACCTTACTCATCAAATCAAGCCCATACACGTATCACAAGGCTTAGATATGAATTATAGAATATTGGTTTTAGCATTTGGACACTTGAAACATAAATTTTGAGGGGTTATTATGAGTTTATGGCCAAGGCAAAAGCTTGGGCCGTAAACTCCTTAAAATATGGTATAAATTCATTTTAAAGTGTCAAAAAGCCCCTATAACACCCCTAAAGCCTTGGAATGAATTTTAGAAGTCCATACAAACAAGTTTTTGGCTTTAAAACACATGGAAATACTCTCTAAGAGAGTTTACGGCCATGAGAGGGGTCTCATAGGCCATAAACTCCAAAAATCTCTTCAAAACATCAAGAAAATGCATGTAGAGCCTTGAAACAATTTTTCCAATCACATGTGATTTGTTTTAGCATCATTTAACACCATTTTCAAGAGTATTAAGGAGTTTACAGCCAGGAGTCTATGCTAGGCCGTAAACTCCCATAAATATGTCATTTTGATGATTTAAATCCATTCCAAGCCTTTAAATCCAAACCTAGAAAAATGTCCTTAAGTGTTACAAGCCATTTTGTGCCATATCTCACCCCACCATGAGTTTACGGTCGTAAACTCATGGGTAGAGGGTCTTGTGGCTGTAAACTCCCTAAGGAGTGTTCCTTTGAAGTCCAAATTCAATATCCTAACTATATGTGTCCCTAAATGCCCCCCCGGTCCCTCCAAACACTTGTATCGGAGTGTTTTTGCGACTAGAAACAATTGTCCCTATCAAATAATCAATCTAAGTCCTAATTAGATACAAATGTGTATCTTTACATTATACTTAGGAACCTCGTGTGTTTACAAGCCCCGGATCAACTCTTAGTATCCAAACCGTCACATATCTCATCCGGTGAGTTCATACCCCTACCCTTTTCCGTGTTTTTCAATGTTTTCAGGGGGGAATACAAGCAATAAGTACAAGTGTATTTTGTACTTAAAACTGATTTTCAACTCAATGGTTTTACTTACTAAATGTCTTGATTTCCAAATATTTGTGATAACTAACGTTTCGAATTGTAGGTTAAATATAGATTTCTTTTAAAAGTGTTATAACTATATTCTCTTTAAATAAGAAATCATACAAATCTAGTACACATACGAATACGAATGTAATCTAATACGAATACGAATACGAATGTAACCTAATACGAATACGAATACGAATGTAATCTAGTACGAATACGAATACGAATGTAATCTAATACGAATATGAATACGCATGTAATCTAATACGAATACGAATAGGAATACGACTACGAATACGAATACGACTACGAATACGAATATGACTACGACTACGAATATGAATAGGACTACGACTACGAATACGACTACGAATGCGAAATGACGCCTTTGGTTGACATTAAGACTTCGAATATACAGTTAGTGTACCCCTTGAGTGTCCCCAGAGTTTCGAAAAAAATGCGAAAATACGCCTCTGGACCTCTACTGAGTTTCAAATATATCCGCCTCAGAATGTCGACCGAGCTTTGAATATACAAATAATGTACTCTTTTGGAATCAGCAAAACTTCAAAAATACTGTAATGTATGCTTCTGTGTGATTCCAAATATTCGAAAATACAACTAAGTTAGTAGATAATAGTCATTCGAATGTAGAATAACTAAGGGTTTAGAACACGTAACTAATACTATTCACATGTTAATTACTAGTATTTCGAAATCAGACCTAAGAGCCAACCACCACACATAGGAAAATATGGGATTTTCCTAGGTTAACATAACAGCTAGTCACGAACTTAGAAACGAATAAACAACTCAACATATAGGAAAATATGGGATTTTCCTGGGATAGCATAACAACCAGTAACAAACCTAGATACAAATAGACAACCCAACACATAGGAAAATATGGGATTTTCCTGGATAGTACAACAACACATAAACGGATAAAGTAACAAACGAATAACTAAAACTATAAGGAAAATATGGGATTTTCCTAGAATGATATAACCAACCGTTTTCGAAATTGTAACAAAGGATAACCAAACCGTTTTCATAAGAAAATATGGGATTTTCTTGATCAACAACATTTCAGATAGCAAAGGAAACTCGTTCTTTTCAAAACTAAACCGCTTATGAACTCACCAGCTTTATGCTGATTTTCAAACTGCTTGTATTCTCAGGTCAGCGTTAGACAGGTACATCGCAACCTTTTGGAGAAGACGGAGCATTCCAAAGACTCGTCTTTACTTTTGTTCATATCATATATGTATAAAACACTTGTACAACTTTACTTGCAAACAGATGTAAACAATATTATGTAATATAATGTTTTGTGATTACTACTTTACTATGTGCATTGGATTTGATACACAACGTGGAGTCAACCCCGGAAACGTTTCCGCCTTTGGTTTTCGGGGTGTGACAGATTGGTATCAGAGCTGTTGTTTATAGTGAACTAGTATACCAAAGGTTACATGGTATAAGACTATAAACATTAAGGGGCCTAAGTGCTCTGAACTAAAAGTATACTCTACAAATATAAGTATTTTCTAAAGTATACAATTATATCGACCATCGAAATCCATAACTGCAAGTAGAACAAAATATAAGTAAATGGGTGTTGTACACTGCGGGTAAACCTGGGCAGTTATGTAGTCGTGTCTAGGATCAATATAGCCTGGCCAACTATATTCATTCGAGACACAGCCAACATGTGCTTGGGAGTGACTGTGGTACGCAGCATGCCTAAAACTTCCCCAATACCCAAACAACGAGTTGTCGCTGCAGAGAACAATGAAATACTATGGGAGTATTTCTCGAGCCGATCCTTTGTAGAAGTCCTCGTATACGCGTTGTTCCTTGGTCATTCCTCTAGTGATAAAATTTTCTGGCTTAATAACTCTTTCCTGCCTTATCGTTAATATAATGTTATATCTGTCTTGATGAGATATACCTTGATCCATATATCTTGAGTCAATTCAGAGGACTTATGATCCTCTCTTTCCTGATCTTTTTAGATCAAGATGCCTCCAAGGAAAAGACGTAACTCGAAGAACACCAACAACCCTCCGCCACCACCACCTCCTGTTCAAATCGATCTAGAAACACTTCAGGCAACCATTTCTGCCACTATATCAGCTTTCCTGCCTCAACTAAACCCCAATGGTCCAGGAGGTGGTTCCCAAAACCAAAATCCAGTAGGTATTCAGGGACACCGGAAGGAGTGTTCCTATAAAGACTTCATGAACGCAAAACCGACCTTCTTCGATGGAACAGGGGGTGTTATTGCTCTAACTCGGTGGTCAGAGAAAATCGAATCTATCTTTGAGATTTGCGCCTGTTTGGAATCTGATAAGGTGAAATTTGCCGCCTGTACGCTCACCGATAAGGCCTTGACTTGGTGGAACGGCCTAGTCAAATCCCTGACTTTACCTATAGCCAATGCTATGGGATGGGAAGTTATGAAGGAACTACTACGTGCGGAGTATTGCCCTCGGGGTGAAATCCAGAAACTAGAACATGAGCTGTGGAACCTGAAGATGAAAGGTTCCGATATCACCTCTTACACTTCAAGGTTCGATGACTTGGCACTTCTTTGTCCGGGAATGGTTACCCCGGAAAGCAAGAAGGTAGAAAGGTTCATCTGGGGATTAACTCAACCGACCAAAGGGAATGTTATTGCAGCAAAGTCAGATACCTATGACAGCGCCAAGTGTCTGGCACAAACTTTGATCGATCACAATGATGACCAAGAAGAAGCAGACACCACTCCCGAGCCAACAGAAAAGAGTGGCGAGAAAAGAAAGTTTTGGAAAAAGAAGAAGAAGAGTCAGTCTTCCCCAGAACCCTCAAAGAAACAACAAATAGTGGCAGTCCACGCTGCCACTATTCCTACTGCTGTTTCTGTTGTCAATTCCACATCGTAAGTACCTGTTACCGGATATGTCGGTACCCTCCCGTGGTGTGACCGATGTAACCACCCCATCGCATCCCTAGCCCTTGTCGTGCAAAGTTATGTAGAAGCTGTGGCCAGGAAGGTCACATCGCACGAACCTGCAAAACCCCAACTCCATCAACTAGTCAAGCTTTTGGAGCTGGTATCGGTCAAACCTGCTACAGCTGTGGAGAGGTCGGGCACTATACGCGAAACTGTCCAAAGACAGTAGCATCTGGCAACACCGGGAGAGTCCTAACTTTGGGACAGGAAAGAACAATCGCCGACCCCATCGTTGCCACAGGTATATTTCTCCTCGATAAATCTTGTGCCCGTAATCCTTTTCGATTCTAATGCCGTAAGAATTTGCTAGTCATTCATTCAAACATCTTTCTAAAGTAAATCCTTCGTTAGTGATCGGAACGTGCACAGTCGAGGTGACCAACCAGTGAGAAAGAGAACATTAACGCCATACCCTTAGATCGTACCCTCAATTCGAATGATTATCCCTTTCTATTTGATCTAAAGGTAACCCTTTCATGGAAAGCCTTGATGCAAACTTGGCATAGAATGACTTAGTTTCATTCATGTGGCTATTCTTGTCTTCGAAAGGGTCGTCCATCCGAATCTTTTCTCTGACCCAACTCTCATGATCTTCGGCATCAACCCTAAATCCAACCTTCGCATCTTCGCGCATCAAAGCTTAGAAAGTTTCCCATACATTCCCCGTTCTTGTGATATTCAGAAAACGGGAAGTCTACAGCTCTTTCCCCAATGCCTTTTCCAAGAATCCTAAAGAATTCCTTCCGAACGGCTAGTCAAGCCTTGTATTAACCTAATTCTTGGAACTACCTCATAACCGAACCTTCGGGAGGATGATATATCCAATACAGCGACCAGGACCTGATCACCACGAGTTCGTAGTGACACCCTTCGGTTATACCATTTTCCCTTGATTAGGTAGATAAGCAAGGCAAACCTGTAACTTAGTAACATTCCTATGATACTTCATGTCTCGGTCCTTAAGAAGTATCTACCCAACGAAACCAAGACACGTCCCGATAAGTGAGGGTTCGCTGGAACATCAAGCGAAGACCCAATGCCACTTGGTAGCGTGAAAACCAGGAGCAGTTGATCCATCTGCATCTCTTTTCATTTCATAATCTGTATCTTAATCTTTGAATTTCGGGATGAAATTCCCTCTAACGGGGGGATAATGTAACAACCTGAAGTTATTCATCACCGAAAAACCCATTCTACCCGTATAACTCGTCGTATATCGATTCGTTCCGATATCGTTTTTGGGTTAAATTAATTAAACTTATATGTTTAATTGATGCTAATGAGTGTCCAAACCTGTTAGGAACTCACGAAATTAGCCCAAATTGTATAACTTAGAAATTTTAGAAACGTCCCCGTCAAATTACGGAAACTTAATCGGGTGTGACCAAAAGCCCCGTTTAACGTCGGTATCGGGTAGAATTCCACCGTGTCCAAAACTTAGACACTATTTAAAGTGATCTAAGCACTCATTTGAAGCTTTTTCTTCCTCTCTCTACTCTCTCTCTAACCTCTCTCCTAAAATCCAAGTTTAAGGGTCCAAATCATTAATTTTAGACTCGAAATCTTTGATGTACTTCCCCTAGCTTGTTATGTAACATCCCTAACTTTCAAATTCGAGTTCAAAGCATAAATTAGGACCATATTCACGAGTTTACGGCCATGGAACCGTCCTAGGCCGTAAACTCATATAACATGGGTTTTGGAGCACAAAACCCTTCCTAAACACAATTGGACCTTAGATATGGCTAGATGGCATCATGGAATGGACTTGTAACATTTTAAACTTGGATTTTGAGTCATTTGAAGGAGTTTACGGCCAAGGCACAAGCTTGGGCCGTAAACTCATGTAAATGGGGTTTTCATGACCTTAAACCCTTCCAAATCACAAACAAGGCTTAGATATGAATTATAGAATATTGGTTTTAGCATTTGGACACTTAAAACATAAATTTTGAGGGGTTATTGTGAGTTTACGACCAAGGCAAAAGCTTGGGCCGTAAACTCCTTAAAATATGGTATAAATTCATTTTAAAGTGTCAAAAAGCCCCTATAACACCCCTAAAGCCTTGGAATGAATTTTAGAAGTCCATACAAACAAGTTTTTGGCTTTAAAACACATGGAAATACTCTCTAAGAGAGTTTACGGCCATGAGAGGGGTCTCATAGGCCGTAAACTCCAAAAATCTCTTCAATACATCAAGAAAATGCATGTAGAGCCTTGAACCAATTTTTCCAATCACATGTGATTTGTTTTAGCATCATTTAACACCATTTTCAAGAGTATTAAGGAGTTTACGGCCAGGAGCCTATGCTAGGCCGTAAACTCCCATAAATATGTCATTATGATGATTTAAATCCATTCCAAGCCTTTAAATCCAAACCTAGAAAAATGTCCTAAAGTGTTACAAGCCATTTTGTGCCATATCTTACCCCACCATGATTTTACGGCCGTAAACTCATGTGTAGAGGGTCTTGTGGCCGTAAACTCCCTAAGGAGTGTTCCTTTGAAGTCCAAATTCAATATCCTAACTATATGTGTCCCTAAATGTCCTCCGGGTCCCTCCAAACACTTGTATCGGAGTGTTTTCGCAACTAGAAACAATTGTCCCTATCAAATAATCAATCTAAGTCCTAATTAGATACAAATGTGTATCTTTACATTATACTTAGGAACCTCGTGTGTTTACAAGCCCCGGATCAACTCTTAGCATCCAAACCGTCACATATCTCGTCCGGTGAGTTCATACCCCTACCCTTTTTCCGTGTTTTTCAATGTTTTCAGGGGGGGAATACAAGCAATAAGTACAAGCGTATTTTGAACTTAAAATTGATTTTCAACTCAATGGTTTTACTTACTAAATGTCTTGATTTCCAAATATTTGTGATAACTAACGTTTCGAATTGCAGGTTAAATATAGATTTCTTTTAAAAGTGTTATAACTATATTCTCTTTAAATAAGAAATCATACTAATCTAGTGCGCATACGAATACGAATGTAATCTAATACGAATACGAATACGAATGTAACCTAATACAAATACGAATACGAATGTAATCTAGTACGAATACGAATACGAATGTAATCTAATATGAATATGAATACAAATGTAATCTAATACGAATACGAATAGGAATACGACTACGAATACGAATACGACTACGAATACGAATACGAATACGACTACGAATACGAATACGAATACGACTACGACTACGAATATGAATAGGACTACGACTACGAATACGACTATGAATGCGAAATGACACCTTTGGTTGACATTAAGACTTCGAATATACAGTTAGTGTACCCCTTGAGTGTCACCAGAGTTTCGAAATAAATGCGAAAATACGCCTCTGGACCTCTACTGGGTTTCAAATATATCCGCCTCAGAATGTCGACAGAGCTTCGAATATACAAATAATGTACTCTTTTGGAATCAGCAGAACTTCAAAAATACTGTAATGTTCGCTTCTGTGTGATTCCAAATATTCGAAAATACAACTAGGTTAGTAGATAATAGTCATTCGAATGTAGAATAACTAAGGGTTTAGAACACGTAACTAATACTATTCACCACACATAGGAAAATATGGGATTTTCCTAGGTTAACATAACAGCTAGTAACGAACTTAGAAACGAATAAACAACTCAACATATAGGAAAATATGGGAATTTCCTGGGATAGCATAACAACCAGTAACGAACCTAGATACAAATAGACAACCCAACACATAGGAAAATATGGGATTTTCCTGGATAGTACAACAACACATAAACGGATAAAGTAACAAACGAATAACTAAAACTATAAGGAAAATATGGGATTTTCCTGGAATGATATAACCAACCGTTTTCGAAATTGTAACAAAGGATAACCAAACCGTTTTCATAAGAAAATATGGGATTTTCTTGATCAACAACATTTCAGATAGCAAAGGAAACTCGTTCTTTTCAAAACTAAACCGCTTATGAACTCACCAGCTTTATGCTGATTTTCAAACTGCTTGTATTCTCAGGTCAGCGTTAGACAGGTACATCGCAACCTTTTGGAGAAGACGGAGCATTCCAAAGACTCGTCTTTACTTTTGTTCATATCATATATGTATAAAACACTTGTACAACTTCACTTGCAAACAGATGTAAACAATATTATGTAATATAATGTTTTGTGATTACTGCTTTACTATGTGCATTGGATTTGATACACAACGTGGAGTCAACCCTGGAAACGTTTCCGCCTTTGGTTTTCGGGGTGTGACAGATTGGTATCAAAGCCCTTGTTTATAGTGAACTAATATACCAAAGGTTACATGGTATAAGACTATAAACATTAAGGGGCCTAAGTGCTCTGAACTAAAAGTATACTCTACAAATATAAGTATTTTCTAAAGTATACAATTATATCGACCATCGAAATCCGTAACTGCAAGTAGAACAAAATATAAGTAAATAGGTGTTGTACACTGCGGTTAAACCTGGGCAGTTATGTAGTCGTGTCTAGGATCAATATAGCCTAGCCAACTATATGCATTCGAGACACGGCCAACATGTGCTTGGGAGTGACTGTGGTACGCAACATGCCTAAAACTTACCCAATACCCAAACAACGAGTCGTCGCTGCAGAGAACAATGAAATACTATGGGAGTATTTCTCGAGCTGATCCTTTGTAGAAGTCCTCGTATACGCGTTGTTCCTTGGTCATTCCTCTAGTGATAAATTTTTTTGCCTTGATAACTCTTTCCTGCCTTATCGTTAATATAATGTTATATCTGTCTTGATGAGATATCCCCTGATCCACATATCTTGAATCAATTCAGAGGACTTATGATCCTCTCTTTCCTGATCTTTTTTAGATCAAGATGCCTCCAAGGAAAAGACCTAACTCGAAGAACACCAACAACCCTCCGCCGCCACCACCTCCTGTTCAAATCGATCTAGAAACACTTCAGGCAACCATTTCTGCCACTATATCAGCTTTCCTGCCTCAACTAAACCCCAAATGGTCCAGTAGGTGGTTCCCAAAACCAAAATCCAGAAGGTATTCAGGGATACCAGAGGGAGTGTTCCTATAAAGACTTCATGAACGCAAAACCGACCTTCTTCGATGGCACAGGGGGTGTTATTACTCTAACTCGGTGGTTAGAGAAAATCGAATCTATCTTCGAGATTTGCACCTGTTTAGAATCTGATAAGGTGAAATTTGCCGCCCGAACGCTCACCGATAAGGCCTTGACTTGGTGGAATGGCCGAGTCAAATCCCTAACTTTACCTATAGCCAATGCTATGGGATGGGAAGTTATGAAGGAACTACTACGTGTGGAGTATTTCCCTCGGGGTGAAATCCAGAAACTAGAACATGAGCTGTGGAACCTGAAGATGAAAGGTTCCGATATCACCTCTTACACTTCAAGGTTCGATGACTTGGCACTTCTTTTCCGGGAATGGTTACCCCGGAAAGCAAGAAGGTAGAAAGGTTCATCTAGGGATTAACTCAACCGACCAAAGGGAACGTTATTGCAACAAAGCCAGATACCTATGACAGCGCCAAGTGTCTGGCACAAACTTTGATCGATCACAATGATGACCAAGAAGAAGCAGACACCACTCCCGAGTCAACAGAAAAGAGTGGCGAGAAAAGAAAGTTTTGGAAAAAGAAGAAGAGTCAGTCTTCCCAGAACCCTCAAAGAAACAGCAAATAGTGGCAGTCCACGCTGCCACTATTCCTGCTGCTGTTTCTGTTGTCAATTCCACATCTCAAGTACCTGTTACCGGATATGTCGGTACCCTCCCATGGTGTGACCGATGTAACTACCACCATCGCATCCCTGGACCTTGTCGTGCAAAGTTATGTAGAAGCTGTGGCCAGGAAGGTCACATCGCACGAACCTGCAAAACCCCAACTCCATCAACTAGTCAAGCTTCTGGAGCTGGTATCGGTCAAACCTGGTACAGCTGTGGAGAGGTCGGGCACTATAAGCGAAACTGTCCAAAGATAGTAGCATCTGGCAACACCGGGAGAGTCCTAACTTTGGGACAGGAAAGAACAATCGCCGACCCCATCGTTGCCACAGGTATATTTCTCCTCGATAAATCTTGTGCCCGTAATCCTTTTTGATTCTAATGCCGTAAGAATTTGCTAGTCATTCATTCAAACATCTTTCTAAAGTAAATCCTTCGTTAGTGATCGAAACGTGCACAGTCGAGGTGACCAACCAGTGAGAAAGAGAACATTAACGCCATACCCTTAGATCGTATCCTCAATTCGAATGATTATCCCTTTCTATTTGATCTAAAGGTAAACCTTTCATAGAAAGCTTTGATGCAAACTTGGCATAGAATGACTTAGTTTCATTCATGTGGTTATTCTTGTCTTCGAAAGGGTCGTCCATCTGAATCTTTTCTCTGACCCGACTCTCATGATCTTCGGCATCAACCCTAAATCCAACCTTCGCATCTTCGCGCATCAAAGCTTAGAAAGTTTCCCATACATTCCCCGTTCTTGTGATATTCAGAAAACGGGAAGTCTACAGCTCTTTCCCCAATGCCTTTTCCAAGAATCCTCGAGAATTCCTTCCGAACGGCTAGTCAAGCCTTGTATTAACCTAATTCTTGGAACTGCCTCATAACCGAACCTTCGGGAGGATGATATATCCAATACAGCGACCAGGACCTGATCACCACGAGTTCGTAGTGACGCCCTTCGGTTATACCATTTTTCCTTGATTAGGTAGATAAGCAAGGCAAACCTGTAACTTAGTAACATTCCAATGATACTTCATGTCTCGATCCTTCAGAAGTATCTACCCAACGAAACCAAGACACGTCCCGATAAGTGAGGGTTCGCTGGAACGTCAAGCGAAGACCCAATGCCACTTGGGAGCGTGAAAACCAGGAGCAGTTGATCCATCTGCATCTCTTTTCATTTCATAATCTGTATCTTAATCTTTGAATTTCGGGATGAAATTCCCTCTAACGGGGGGATAATGTAACACCCGAAGTTATTCATCGCCGAAAAACCCATTCTACCCGTATAACTCGTCGTATATTGATTCGTTCCGATGTCGTTTTTGGGTTAAATTAATTAAACTTATATGTTTAATTGATGCTAATGAGTGTCCAAACCTGTTAGGAACTCACGAAATTAGCCTAAATTGTATAACTTAGAAATTTTAGAAACATGCCCGTCAAATTACGGAAACTTAATCGGGTGCGACCAAAAGCCTCGTTTAACGTCGGTATCGGGTAGAATTCCACCGTGTCCAAAACTTAGACACTATTTAAAGTGATCTAAGCACTCATTTGAAGCTTTTTCTTCCTCTCTCTACTCTCTCTAACCTCTCTCCTAAAATCCAAGTTTAAGGGTCCAAATCATCAATTTTAGACTCCAAATCTTTGAGGTACTTCCCCTAGCTTGTTATGTAACATCCCTAGCTTTCAAATTCGAGTTCAAAGCATGAATTAGGACCATATTCACGAGTTTACAGCCATGGAACCATCCTCGGCCGTAAACTCATATAACATGGGTTTTGGAGCACAAAAACCCTTCCTAAACACAATTGGACCTTAGATATGGCTAGATGGCATCATGGAATGGACTTGTAACATTTTAAACTTGGATTTTGAGTCATTTGAAGGAGTTTACGGCCAAGGCACAAGCTTGGGCCATAAACTCATGTAAATGGGGTTTTCATGACCTTAAACCCTTCCAAATCACAAACAAGGCTTAGATATGAATTATAGAATATTGGTTTTAGCATTTGGACACTGGAAACATAAATTTTGAGGGGTTATTGTGAGTTTACGGCCAAGGCAAAAGCTTAGGCCGTAAACTCCTTAAAATATGGTATAAATTCATTTTAAAGTGTCAAAAAGCCCCTATAACACCCCTAAAGCCTTGGAATGAATTTTAGAAGTCCATACAAACAAGTTTTTGGCTTTAAAACACATGGAAATACTCTCTAAGAGAGTTTACAGCCATGAGAGGGGTCTCGTAGGCCATAAACTCCAAAAATCTCTTTAAAACATCAAGAAAATGCATGTAGAGCCTTGAAACAATTTTTCCAATCACATGTGATTTGTTTTAGCATCATTTAACACCATTTTCAAGAGTATTAAGGAGTTTACGGCCAGGATCTTATGCTAGGCCATAAACTCCCATAAATATGTCATTTTGATGATTTAAATCCATTCCAAGCCTTTAAATCCAAACCTAGAAAAATGTCCTTAAGTGTTACAAGCCATTTTGTGCCATATCTCACCCCACCATGAGCTTACGGCCGTAAACTCATGGGTAGAGGGTCTTGTGGCCGTAAACTCCCTAAGGAGTGTTCCTTTGAAGTCCAAATTCAATATCCTAACTATATGTGTCCCTAAATGTCCCCCGGGTCCCTCCAAACACTTGTATCGGAGTGTTTTCGCGACTAGAAACAATTGTCCCTATCAAATAATCAATCTAAGTCCTAATTAGATACAAATGTGTATCTTTACATTATACTTAGGAACCTCGTGTGTTTACAAGCCCCGGATCAACTCTTAGCATCCAAACCGTCACATATCTCGTCCGGTGAGTTCATACCCCTACCCTTTTTCCGTGTTTTTCAATGTTTTCAGGGGGGAATACAAGCAATAAGTACTAGTGTATTTTGTACTTAAAACTGATTTTCAACTCAATGGTTTTACTTACTAAATGTCTTGATTTCCAAATATTTGTGATAACTAACGTTTCAAATTGTAGGTTAAATATAGATTTCTTTTAAAAGTGTTATAACTATATTCTCTTTAAATAAGAAATCATACAAATCTAGTACGCATACGAATACGAATGTAATCTAATACGAATGTAACCTAATACGAATACGAATACGAAAGTAATCTAGTACGAATACGAATATGAATACGAATGTAATCTAATACGAATACGAATAGGAATACGACTACGAATAGGAATACGACTACGAATACGAATACGACTACGACTACGACTACGAATATGAATAGGACTACGACTACGAATGCGAAATGACGCCTTTGGTTGACATTAAGACTTCGAATATACAGTTAGTGTACCCCTTGAGTGTCACCAGAGTTTCGAAATAAATGCGAAAATACGCTCTGGACCTCTACTGAGTTTCGAATATATCCGCCTCAGAATGTCGACAAACCTTTGAATATACAAATAATGTACTCTTTTGGAATCAGCAGAACTTCAAAAATACTGTAATGTACGCTTCTGTGTGATTCCAAATATTCGAAAATACAACTAAGTTAGTAGATAATAGTCATTCGAATGTAGAATAACTAAGGGTTTAGAACACGTAACTAATACTATTCACATGTTATTTACTAGTATTTCGAAATCAGACCTAAGAGCCAACCACCACAAATAGGAAAATATGGGATTTTCCTAGGTTAACATAACAACTAGTAACGAACTTAGAAACGAATAAACAACTCAACATATAGGAAAATATGAGATTTTCCTGGGATAGCATAACAACCAGTAACGAACCTAGATACAAATAGACAACCCAACACATAGGAAAATATGGGATTTTCCTGGATAGTACAACAACACATAAACGGATAAAGTAACAAACGAATAACTAAAACTATAAGGAAAATATGGGATTTTCCTGCAATGATATAACCAACCGTTTTCGAAATTGTAACAAAGGATAACCAAACCGTTTTCATAAGAAAATACGGGATTTTCTTGATCAACAACATTTCAGATAGCAAAGGAAACTCGTTCTTTTCAAAACTAAACCGCTTATGAACTCACCAGCTTTATGCTGATTTTCAAACTGCTTGTGTTTTCAGGTCAGCGTTAGACAGGTACATCGCAACCTTTTGGAGAAGACGGAGCATTCCGAAGACTCGTCTTTACTTTTGTTCATATCATATATGTATAAAACACTTGTACAACTTTACTTGCAAACAGATGTAAACAATATTATGTAATATAATGTTTTGTGATTACTACTTTACTATGTGCATTGGATTTGATACACAACGTGGAGTCAACCCCGGAAACGTTTCCGCCTTTGGTTTTCGGGGTGTGACAGATTGGTATCAGAGCTGTTGTTTATAGTGAACTAGTATACCAAAGGTTACATGGTATAAGACTATAAACATTAAGGGGCCTAAGTGCTCTGAACTAAAAGTATACTCTACAAATATAAGTATTTTCTAAAGTATACAATTATATCGACCATCAAAATCCGTAACTGCAAGTAGAACAAAATATAAGTAAATGGGTGTTGTACACTGCGGGTAAACCTGGGCAGTTATGTAGTCGTGTCTAGGATCAATATAGTCTGGCCAACTATATTCATTCGAGACACGGCCAACATGTGCTTGGGAGTGACTGTGGTACGCAGCATGCGTAAAACTTACCCAATACCCAAACAACGAGTTATCGCTGCAGAGAAAAATGAAATACTATGGGAGTATTTCTCGAGCCGATCCTTTGTATAAGTCCTCGTATACGTGTTGTTCCTTGGTCATTCCTCTAGTGATAAAATTTTCTGCCTTAATAACTCTTTCCTGCCTTATCGTTAATATAATGTTATATCTGTCTTGATGAGATATACCCTGATCCATATATCTTAAGGTTATAGATCCTTAATAATAGGTCTATAGTCCCTAAGTGGATACTTAAGGTTATATATAACTTAGAAATTATAGACTTAGAATTTGTGGTCATTACTTTACTTCCTTTTCCTTGTTTGGATGTGGACCTAGAGTGGGATCACTTATTCAAAGGTCTATCGTATCTTGTTATATGTAATTAGTATGCACTACGTCATTATAGAAGTAACTAATAAGGATCACCCCCTATAAGTAACTGATAATAGAGTTAGACGCATAGTACTTATCTCCTCCCCTTCTATTCTCGCAAATATGGCATAGCAAAATCCTACTTACCGGACGACCCTTACTTTCCTAATCCGAACTCGAGGAATGGTGAATGATTATGAGAAGAATCATAAGCGGGACCGGAGGTAATCAATCCTCCATGCATAGCAAGGGTTCCGTGAACCGTTTCGACTATAACGAACCCGTGAACCGTTGGGCAATCGTGATCGAGGGTTGAATGTCGACAACAATGAAAACAACCACCATGTGGAGACCAACGAGGGTGCTATGACCTCAACCACGGGGGACTGACGGATAGAACCCTCCCAGCAAAGTCCCGGCGGATCGCGATCATCGGGGATTAAAACAAGAAGACTACAATCTGAGTTCAGAAAACTGCGCACTACTATAGACCCCACCATCTCATGTACCGGTGACTCAGAATTATACTACTATTCCCGAGACCAACTCTCTTTTTAGGACTGTATCGCCACTCGTAAAGAGGAAAGAGAGTAACAGGGTAGGACACACATCATTCAAAGAAAGGATGATTGTAGCCAAGCGTTGATTGGCAAAGCTACAAAATTGCATCGACCTTGCCTCAGGCATCACAAGAGATGGATCATCATAAGTAGAGTACATGCCGCTCACCAGACCTGGTAAATTAGTCTCATAAGTATGCGTTGGTGCTACTCTATTGTAAGTAAAATCACGACACTACAAATTAAGTGACCATACTAATCAAGAAATCTATCTACTATCAGAGCCCGCCCATGCTCAAATGTGAAGTAGACCTGCATCGAGGTCAAAATTTTCACTGAAACCATGATTTCTAGAGTCATATTAACAAGATGGGTTTAGGATGTACCTAACAGACTCGAAGGACTATCTAGCCTTAATTATATAACTAAGCATACATCAATAGGTCGTGATAAGGACCTAGCTTGGGTCAAGTATAAGGTTTCACTTGGATACAGAACTACTAAAATACATGAGTTTATTATACAAAAAATCTCGTTATAAATTGTTTTCAGAACACCCTAAACAACCGAACTTTGATACAAATCGATATGAGATAAACTTAGTTAGAAAACTCGCGACATATAGCCATCCTAGAAACTCATTATCGTCTCACCTTTAAGCATTTGTTGAGAAGTTTCTTCTTCATAGACCTATGGGTGCAATCATACCAGCACTAATGCACCGGATCCCCTCAAAATTCGTCAGCCAAGATTGTTCGGACAAACATGATTCTAAGAGGAGTAAAGCTTAACGTCCGTATGAAACCCACTCCTACCTACTGCCATAACTCCATCTCGGGAGCGTTAGCAGAAACACTAAGGATAATATAGTAATGTGCAGAAATTTATATGCGTAAATATAAATTGTAAGGATGCACTTAAGACAATCATTTCCACTAACGAAGTCGTTTTTCGTCATGAAACAGAGTTATGACTTCACCAAGAGGCAACAAACCAACTAGCAAGGCGCCAACACTTCAGATAGACGCTGCTACTTTTCAAGCTGCAGTCACGGCAGCCGTGGCAGCCGTCATGGTGCATTTCAATACTAACAACATCAACAAGGGTGGAAGCGATACTAACAATACAAATCATGGTAACAATCAGGGACACCAATGGGTACCTACCAACAAAAATACCTCAGGCCACGAACCTACGAACAAGAAGACAAAGTTTTGGGACATGAAAGAGCGTCACCAATCTAAAGGATACACTAAAAGACAACAACCTAGGGCCGCCCCTACCATTACAACAGCAGTCATGATGCATGCCTCGACACTAGCCTCGGGGTCTGCCACCCAAATGTCTACCAGACCATATGAGGGATCACTCCCAAAGTGCAACAAATGTGGCTTTCATCACCATGGGGCTTGCCGGGAGATGCACTGTAAAAACTGCAATAGGAAAGGGCATACCGTTCGTTTTTGTAGGGCCTCGGCCCATCACCTCCCTTCAATCAACTGCACCAAGGTAGGCCCAGTATGCTACCTATGCGGTGAAACGGGACACTTCAAGAGAGAATGTCCAACTGAGAAGAACGACGAAGGAACAGGGGGAATGTGATGAACACACCAACAGGAGCAGCAAGGGAACCATGTTAGGACTTTTGTAATGTTCCCACCGACAATATGTTTAAGTACTATATGTTTGTAATGAATTTGGTACGCTTACTAAGGTAACCTTCCTTCTAAAAAGTAGCTAAAATATTTTCTCTCTCATACAAATCAAACCAAAGACATTCATATGTGACCCTAGGAGCATTACCTGTAAGTTGTAATGACCTTGTCCATACATCGGGGTTAATTTAAAATCAAAATACTTAAGTCTTGAAATAGAAAATTCCATCTTGACTCCGATTCCATGTCTATTATTAGGGGTTGAGTGGGGTCACCCACTCGACAAATTTCACGATGTCAATTTACATACGACAATCATATACCGCTCGATCGTAAGGAGACCTGTCAGGAATCATGATATCAAGTATCATTACTGGCTATCGAAAACACACCCACTACCAGTGCTAGACATTGTGGTAGGAATCATCTACAATAATCATAACATCAAACAAAACGGAACACACAGAAAAGAAATATAGGACACTCTATCACTCTAGTGATCTCTTCCTTTGAATACAACTTATCTCATGTTGTCTAAAAAGATAGTGTTGTCGTATTCCAATTTTGATTTATATTGCCCCCGTCTTCCTGATTTAAACGACTACAAAAGGGCTTTTCGCCTAACCCCTGAATATCGAAACTATCGTCTCTCATAAACACCCAGCACGGACCTTTGGGTCATCTCTTGCTGTGGAACTCCAAAACATGAACCAGAGGAGTGTCATACTTCCCGAAGCCTTATCACATGTATATACGGGAGACCTTCGGGATTGTCGCGCATGTAGTAGACAAGATTCAAGCATAGAAGCTTGGGACAGATAGAGTACGAGTCCTGCCATGAGCTTCGGGCTAAGGTTGCCCAGAAGGACGAGTGAATGTCCTACCATTCAAAAAGGCCTAGTCGCGTAAACCAAACCCACATACTTCCTACCGAGCTACAAGAGCTGTCAGGTCAAACCTGTCGAACTACTCAACAATGAAATTGAAGAACCAAGTTTCTCACCCTGAAAAGCTATCGTCTTATTCTTCAAATTAGAAAGACAAATTGCTCATAATTCCATCGATTGCAGAGGCCCCGACAACATCTCTAATAGAAACCTTTACTATCTGCCTCGCATTGACGAATAGGCTGACCAACCTCAAGAAACGAGGTACCCTTCAGGAATTGGGCCTGAGATCTGAATATCACCAGTCACGAGTATGGAAGAAGGATATCCGAGAACAGTCCTCCAATTTCGATGAAGATGTTGAAAGTTCGTTGTGATGACCCTCGGATAGGACCAGACCCACTCGTTGGATTCATGAACGTAATAAATAGGATATACCCTTCTTGCTAGGATCAGTTCATCATCGTCATTACAAATGACTTACTTATCTACCCTCGTAGTAAGAAGGAAACCAAGGAGAGCAGCTACAACAAACTACGAAAGAAATACGATCAGAGAAGTATTACCCGAAGTTCTCTAGATACGAGTTTTGGAATTGAGGAGTTCAATTCTCAAGACACATCGTTACCAAGGTGGAAGTTCATAAGGACCCTTTCAATTGATCAAAACCGTTGAGAAACAGTCAGCACCGAAGGCGTTAGCAGAAATACGCCAAGATTCTGGGTCTCCCTGACCTACCGTCTTAACTCCTTCGGAACCTCTCGAAAAATACGAACCCCCTCCCAACTTTGACCCTAAAGGGAGCAACCCTTGACAGGAAGAGAAACAAGAAGAAGAAACCTCTAGAACTCCGGTATGACCGATCGAATTCCTCTAGAAACACTCACTCTGGGAAGGCTTAGTACGCTTCGGAAAGCATGGAAAGCCAATACCCCAAATAATTGTGTCTTTCGAGATTCTTATCAGAATCAGCCCTGTAACTCGCTACTTCAATCTACTCCCGCGAGCTTGGTAAAGTACACCCTACCCAACACGTCCCAAATTTACAAGAAGAATCTATCCGATGAGACTCTTGCAATTCCCCTCGACGAGATCGAGTTCCACAAGAGCCTCACCTTCTTAGAAGAACCATGGTGACTTGAGCAAAGTCAAGCGGATGAAACAACGCCACTTCCCATTAGTGAAAGTTCGTTGGAATACTAACCAAGGACCTAGAGTCACATGGGAGCGTGTGAGTCAGTCGATTAGGAAGTATCCTCACTTCTCGGCTTGATTATTATGAGCCTACTCCTTGCCTAAATTCAAATTTCGGGACGAAATTCCCTCTAATGGGGGGATGATGTGACAACCATCAAATTTCGGTCAAGTCAAAGTCAACTAAAGTCAGCAAGTCAAACCGTTTGACTCAATTTGCCCATGAGTACTAAAATTCACACTATGAAACTTCTACATAACTTCTATTCTAATGAGAAATCATAAAACAAAAAGTGCGAACATCTAGATCTCCTTAACCTAAAACTGTAGTACGTGGTGAGCCAAACCGATAAAACAATGATGCATACTCATCGGGAGTGTGTAAGATCCTTAAACAAGGCTTAACAGGGTTTACGAACCATGCATTGCGATGCCGGACACTCACAATTGTCACACATGGATCCTCTCTCAATCGTTTTCACTCTATCTCTCTCTATGTCAAATCTCTCCCAAATCTCTCCAAGTATGTGAAATCTCTCTCAAATATCTCTCTGTATTAGAAATATCTCCAAGAATGTCGAATCTCTCCCAAATCCCTCTAAGTATGTGAAATCTCTCTCAAATATCTCTCTGTATGAGAAATCTCTCCAAGAATGTCAAATCTCTCCCAAATCTCTCCAAGTATGTGAAATCTCTCTCAAATATCTCTCTGTATGAGAAATCTCTCCAAGAATGTCAAATCTCTCCCAAATCTCTCCAAGTATGTGAAAACTCTCGCAAATATCTCTGTGTATGAGAAATCTCTCCAAGAATGTCAAATCTCTCCCAAATCTCTCCAAGTATGAGAAATCTCTCCCAAATCCCCCTCAAATAGTTCCCATAACTTTTTAGAATCATTCGGGTCATTCTGGCCCTTAACCGGGTCAAAAACGGCTTAAAACGGGGCGAAAACGCGAAAAACGGATCTTAGGAACCGAAACCCCTCTTAGGAACCGAACCCTCCTGATGAAGAAGGCTGCTGAACCGAACCGAAGGTACTGTTCACTACTGTTCACTACAGTTCATTCGGTTTTTTTTTGACTTCTCGCCTTCTATCTCCGAACCGAGCCTCTGTTGGCTAAGGGCGCGAGGACCGAGCCTCGGTTCTCGGTCGCCTCATCTGTTCCGCCTCTCTGTCTCTTCCCTTCTCTCGCTCTGTCTCTGTCGTTCGCGTCCCTCTGTTCTCTCTTCTCCCCTCTCGGTTCCTTCCCTCCTTCTTCTTCCCTCTCGGTTTCTGCCTCCCTCTCTCTCGGTTCAGCACCAGAAGGCCGAACCTCGGCCAGACTTCGGGAAATTGTCACTTTTAGCCCATTTTTGATATTTTTAACATTTTAAGCCCGTTTTTCGTGATTTTAAAGCGGGATTTTCTCCAGAAATTATATTTTAACATAATAAACTCTAAATATTCATAATTTAAACATATTTTGATGAAAATCATTATTTAAATAATAAAGATCTAATGGGGGATTTATTTAAGGTGGAGTGTTGACTTTGCCTTATCCAATGTCACAAGCAACCACCCCACACCCACTCTTTGACTAACCACACCTCCCCACCTTACCTAGGTCACTTCAATGTCCCTTACACTCAAATTACACTCATTCCCACGTTTTTAGAGCTGGAACAAACATCCTCTCTTCTCTCATTTGCCCTCATTTCACTAAGTATCAAACACCACTTTTCTCTCAAACTTTTCCCACTCCAATTTCGAGATTCAAGGCTGATCTTCAGGTATTCTTCCACTCTTAGTAAGTATAATTCATCCTCCTTATGATTATTTCACTTCATTCTACTCAAATCATGAATATCTTACACAAACTCCATCATATTAGCGTTAGAGCTTCGAATCTTCAAGTGATTCTTCAAGTGTTCTTGGGTTGAACACTTCTCTTCTTCAACACTTATCTACTGAAATCACTCAAGGTGAGTTCATACCCCTACGTTTTCATGTTTTCTCAAGTTTTCAGGGGGGGAATACAAGTTAAAACACTAAGAACATAATTAAAATTTTCTAACAGCCTTCATCAGAAAAGTTCAACTCCATTCACGGACTGTTTTGGGCATCTTAAACATTTTTGTTTTCAAAACTGTACAAGGTGAAAATAGTTCAAGTTTGTAGCTTTAAAATGACTACTTGCACATCTCCATACGATTTTTCTACATTTTATGGTGATTTTTACAAAACTGCCTATCATTTCAAACAACAATCCGGACCAGTCTGTGATTATGGACATTTTCACCCAAGTTGGAGGTCATTAAAAATCGTGATAAAAATTATGAGTAAACTAGACACATTTTGTGAACTCTCAGAATTTACGGATCTAGTTTTCGACTTCGTATGATTTTTCTATGATTTTTCCAAAACATGGCAGAATTGCTAAATTTAGCCAACAGCATGTAAATATCATAACACTTTGTAATATGTTGAGCAAAGTGTATAATCATAAGCTCTAATTATTGAATGTGTTTCTTTGTTAGTTTATCATCATGAACTGAAACTAAGTCATTCATAATAAATATATTTCATTCATTTTAGAACACGTATATTAAACTATAAAAAGTATAGTTTGATAAATTCATAACACTAATACATTTCTATAAAAGAATTCATGCATATTACATACATTTTAGATAAATTATAATAGGTATAGTTTATGATACATCACTCAACACACTCGTACAAAAAGGGTACATTCATACAAGAAAGATTTATATTCACACATATTTCACGTAAAGTAGTTTACCTATAGTTTGATAAATTCACAACACTAATACATTTCCATAAAAGAATTCATACATATTACATACATTTTAGATAAACTATAATAGGTATTGTTTATGATACATCACTCAACACACTCGTACAAAAAGGGTACATTCATACAAGAAAGATTTATATTCACACACATTTCACGTAAACTTGTTAACCTATATTGTGAGACTCTCTCTCTCTCCCCGTACGTCCGAGTGCGGGATATAATTCCTGGTAGTTATAATCAGAATCTCCTTGAGGGAGAACGTGATACTTGTATATAGATCTATATTGGGTTTGACACCCCACACCTTGCTGCTAGCTACAGTTGGACCTGCAGGTCTACGGGTGACAAATATCATTTTATTTTTCGCGACACTGAGAACGTCGTGGCAGGTTCACATAGTCATAGTATGATTATAGCGACTCACATAGGGATATAACAATCCATAAGTTTACGGGATTTTATTTTTAAAACCTAAATGAGTTTTATGTCGATTTAAAAATCACTTTTTATCTCTATGAGTACAGATATTACTGTACACTTTTGGTTTTGGTAGTTACGACTACACATCATTTGAAACCACATTTATACTTTTAAGTATGGTCAATACTTGTTATTTCTCGGTCCTCTAATTTAGGACTACATATATATAAAGTATTAACGAACATGAGAACATACATAAATTTCATTTAATTCAAACGCGTCCATGTCCATTTAAGTACATAACATTTTCTAATTAATAAGAAAGGTTACTTATACATTTTGGTCTTCAGTCATAAGACTACATTACGCAGATTTTAAAGAAAATATCGGATTTTCTGGATGCATATTGTAACGCTTTTACAAGGAAAACGATTTACTTTTCCAACGAAATTTCTTATGAACTCACCAACCCTTGTGTTGACACTTTTCAAAACTACTTGTATTCTCAGGAATTCAGTGAAAACAGGAAATCAACAACGTTTTGAGGATGGGACGATAAATCATCAAACAATTCATTTTGTATTATAATGTAATTGATGGGAATCATGTAAACATGTGCTTTGATGTAACGTTTTCAATTATATTTGTGTTGGTTGTATTTACTTTGAGCACTATTATACTCTTTGTTGTGATACTCTACATGAAGTCCTCCACCCCCGAACGTTTCCGCCATCCTTGGTTTGGGGGTGTGACATGAACCTAGAGAACAGAACTCATGAGACTGACCACTATAAATAGGTATATGCATAAAGGTGGCATATAATCGAGATCAAAAAGATTTAAGGTGTGTGTTTCATCCCTGTTCCCTGTTCCTCGTTGGGTTGTGGGTTTGCGGTGGAGTCGCACAGCTGAACGTCCTACCGACCTCAATCGTATACTGCTCGCATACACCCGATATTTGTGGTTAGACTAAGCATGAGCTCTACCACGAGCCACTTCGCAAAACACTTTCGCCCTAATCCATTAAATAGGATCCGGAGTCAAGAGAATCACTACGGGTTGAACTGTTAAAGTTCCGGGTGAGAAGACTCTATACTCACTGGATTCGACTTAGACCAAGAAAACCCAGAACCTTCAGAAGAGTAGTTGCAGTATATGCCTGCACTACTCAAGCACTTCGTCCACCTGTTACAGACAGGTAGTGCCAACCATCCTCCACCCTATTGCATGGAGGAAATCGTCGTCGCCCTGTAGACGATAGACTTCATCCTCCGAAGTGAACACCAGAATATCGGGAACCCACAGGATAACCTTCGCAACCAAGAATACTTGATCAAAGTGCAATAGTAGTTGTGTTGAACCTCGTGACCCAAATCCCGAAGAGATTATAGACTTGACGCCAGCCCTGGTGTTAGTCGAAGGGTTATGCAGGAACATACACTTTCCACGCTAGAATAAACCACAGTCTTAGAGATTCCCTGGATTATTAGGTGTTCCACGAATACTATCTCACGCAGGAGTAGTAGAACCACCTCCTGAGATAGTCCAGCTCTCGTCTGGTGAAACCCTATCTCCCCGACCCTCAGGGTTTCCGTATCTCAAGCTTCGTTAGTGCAGGTTCATTTTGTACAAGCGCGAGATAGATGCTCTATAGCAAACGAATAACCATAGTCACGCAACCCACTCGACGATTTAGAAAGTCTCTATCAGCCAGTTGACAGAAAACATGAAACCAAAGACCCCTCGAGATTTCTAAGTACCAACCTGAAGGACTACACTACCAGTACAAGAGAGAACGTTAGGAACTTCGGAATGGCGATCACGCCAATGATGGTCTTGCCATAGAAGTACACTATGTTCTAAGTACTGAAAAGCTCTACCCTCCCGAGAGCGTAGGACCATCCGAAAATCCTCATGGGGACATGGTCCAACCCCTTTTCAGGCCATTACTACCTTCAGATATACCACAGGATTCACACCCGGACGACCCATTTCCTAGACTTGACTTGATAGGTCATTTCCTGACAACACTCTTCGTGCCTCACTCATCTTGATAGAATCCATCGAGAACCCTAACCTTGTAGATACACCAGTTGGAACCCACTAGTTACACGAGACGGAATCCGCATCCCGTACGCGAGGGTCTGTTAAAATGACAAACACAAACCAGAGATCACTTGGGAATGCAAGGACAACCACATAGGAAGTACTCTCTTACCTCTACTTGGCCATTCATACCTACTTCCTTACCTAGACCTGAATTTTGGGACGAAATTCCCTCTAACGGGGGGATGATGTGACAACCCAAGTTGCCCCGTTACATTTCTCCGTTACCATTAACGGAATATTCCACTGTATAAAAGTTCCGTTAATGAGAAGTCGTCAAGTTTAATAAACATTTCAATTGTGTATGTTTATATGTCGTTAAGTCGTGATAAAAGGAAATAAAATACATAACACATATTTCCATTTACTTGGAACATATTAGTTTATTATCACGACCACTAAATCGGGTGCGATCAAAAGCCCCGTTTAACGGCAGTATCGGGTAAAATCCCACGGAGCCCTGACTCAAAACCCTATATAAGGGTGAGTGGAGTGGAAACTTTTTACACTCTCTCTCTATACTCTCTCTCTAGACCCGTTTTCGCCCCGAATCTGCAACCAAACGCTTCCAAATTGTAAGTCCACTTACCTTAGTTTGTTCTAAACATTTCTAGCTGTAATTATAGCCTAAAAACCATCCAAGAAGGCATGGAATAAGGAGTTTAAGGCCCAGGAACACTCTAGGGCCGTAAACCCCTAAAATGGTGACAAACATGCCTTTAAACTTGCCCTTAAGCTTAGAAACTAATTAGGGATCTAGCCTAGGAGTGTTTAAACATCAAAACTCAATGAATTGGGGCATAAAGGTGAGTTTACGGCCCAAGCACATGCTTAGGCCGTAAACCCCTCAAAACCTTGCCTAAATGCCTCCAAAACACTCCCAAACCACACTAGGGCTTAACACATAAATTAAGGGCTTATTCCTTTGGGTTTAGATCACTTAAACACATCAAAATGAAGGATAAAAATGAGTTTACGGACCAAGCACATGCTTAGACCGTAAACTCCGCAAACTAAGCCAAAGTGTTGGTTTTTGTCAACCAAATGACCTTAGACATTTACCATAAAATACTAGGAAGGATTTAAGGGCTTAAACACATGAAATGGAGGGGTAAAAAGGAGTTTACGGCCCAAGCAAGTGTCTAGGCCGTAAACTCCCCAAAACACACTCAAATGGTAGTTTTAATCCCCCAAAATGGCATCACACTTCATTATAAATTGCTAGGAAGGTATTTAGGGCTTAAGACTTCACAAAATCCAAGGTATGAGAGTTTACGGCCGTAAACTCCCTTAGGAGTGGTCCCTTGGCCGTAAAATCCAATATAATGCCCTTAGAAGCCTCAAATCCACTCATGCCTTTTATGAAAAGTACTTAGAAAAATCCCATGAACAAGCTAGAAGCATAAAACACCCAAGAATATACCCTTGGGAGTTTACGGCCGTAAACTCCCTTGAGTTGGGCCGTAAACTCCAAATTGGTCCATGTTAATGCTTTAAACCCATTCACACACTTGATATTTGAGTTTAGCAAAGTTCCACAACTGATAGGAGACCCTTAACACCCTTAAACGCTACCCGGGACAACCAAACACTTAGCCAAAGTGTTTTCTGCTCCTTTGAGCGTGAATATTTGTTTAATTAGTATTAAATATACTAATTGTATGTGAACATACGATACCATATGTTAAATAGGTCATTGAGTGTCTTCGAGTCCTTAGGTGGCACCGAACGCCCAAACGGCACTCTCGTCGGACCTACTTACATCAGGTGAGTTCATACCCCTGAATGAACCTTTTAATGTTTTTAAATGTTTTATAGGGGGGAATACAAGTTAAACATGCCAGTTATCATGTCAATCACATGTGATTGATAACCCGCATGCACAAGATTTTACCACTTTACACTGTTTTACCGAGTGGGACACTATAATGATTTTTACTTATTTCATAACTTTTACTTATACTGATTTATCCAAATTCATTCTAAATTGGTTTATGAAAGATCCTCTAAGTTTTTCAAACATATTTTACAAAAGAATACAATTTGTGATTTACTCTGTACATAAAGGCTTTTCATTTAAGATTTCCCTTTTAGACATATACTTTTACTTGTTAAATACTGCTGCTTCGCTTATACTTATTTTATACTCCGACTCGGTAACGCTTTCACTTGTACCTATAGTCACTTATACTTGATGACGCTTATACTTATTCACGCTCTTACTTAGTAATATCGACTCTACTTCACTTATACTTGATATCGACTCTACTTCACTTATACTGGATACGCTCTCGCTTCACTTATTGTCATCTCTACTTCGTAATACGCTTATACTTGTTCGACACTTCTACTTCACTAGCGACCGCTTCTACTTCACTTGTTAGACACTTCTACTTCACAAAGATCACTTCTGCTTAATACCCACTCAGTTGTAGTTAGATGTATGTTTGTGCTTATATAGGTACATATAAGTAATGATTGAAAGACTTAAGAAGGCTCATCTGCCCTATTTCCTTTTCTTCGTTGAGATGTGGTCTGGTGGGATCGGATGGCCGTTCGAAGGTCGTTTGACTCATTAGTTATATATTTTCTATATAAGTATGGACATATAGGAATTCTCTAGTCAGTTCAGTTAAGAGTCTCTACTTCTAGTCTACACTTACATTAGAAACCCACTATTGGGAAGTCTCTCCTCTAGTTCAACACTTACATACTACCCACTATTTGGAAGTCTCTACCCACTATTTGGGATGCATCTTTAGGACACGGCCTTCTCCGTCGTCTAGTTGGTAACCAGAGTCTCCTATAGGGAGAGCGGACATTGTGTGTATAGATCTATACGGGATTGAAAACCCCGCACCCTGACTGCTAGCTACAGTCCACGGCCTATCAAGCCAAGGGGTGACAAATGTCACATTATGTAGATGCTTGTAGGGCGTCTGGAACTCTAGTTAGTATGGTTACGAGTATCCTGGGTTACCTTATAATTCATGGCTTTAAGGTAACGGTATTTCACTGGCAATCTACACTGTATGCTGGTAATTCATTTTCAGAGTCATACTGTTTTGACCTTACAAGATGTACCTTTCATTTGATACTGTCTGGGGTCTGTACCCATTGTATTCACAAAATCCACTGTATTCACGGTATTCACTGTGTTCACCGTTCTAGACCTTGCTAGACGTATCTTTCATTAGATATTGTCTACGGTCTGTATTCACTGTTTAGACCCTACTAGTTGTATGCTTCATTTGGTACCTTCTGGGGTCTGTGTCTCCACTTGTTAGACTGAACCAGGCGTGTCGTTTGTTTGATACTTTCCTGGAGTCTATGGTTCTTTGCCTTAGTCAGCAGTCCTCACTGCTGAGGCATATGATATTCCCTGATGTCATTGCTTTCCTCAATAATCAAATTTAGTATTTTGAAAATGATAGCAATTTAGGGAGAACTACTTTTTACCCCACATCACTGACCAGTCGTGGTAGAAGGCTGCTTTTATTAAATAAAATATAGGATTTTCTGGAAAGGACTCTAATACACTGAAATCTCTTAAACTATTACTTTCTTAAATTATTTGAATGAAATGTCACTAAATGCTTATGAACTCACCAGCATTTGTAAAAATGTTGGTACTCGCTTTTCAAATAACTTGTATTCTTAGGTTGGCATTAGACAGGTACATCCTCGGAGCTGTTGATGAAGATAGCTAGTACCACGCTGTATTTATTCTATTACTTGTATCACTTTTGTCACACCCCCAAACCTAGGATGGCGGAAACGTCCGGGGGTGGAGGACTTCATGTAGAGTATCACAACAATGAGTATAATAGTGCTCAAAGTAAATACAACCAACACAAATATAATTGAAAACGTTACATCAAAGCACATGTTTACATGATTCACATCAATTACATTATAATACAAAATGAACTGTTTGACGATTTATCGTCCCATCCTCAAAACGTTGTTGATTTCCTGTTTTCACTGAATTCCTGAGAATACAAGTAGTTTTGACAAGTGTCAACACAAAGGTTGGTGAGTTCATAAGAGATTTCGTTAGAAAAGTAAATCGTTTTCCTTGTAAAAGCGTCAGAAATATGTATCCAGAAAATCCTATATTTTCTTTAAAATCTGTGTAAGGTAGTCTTATGACTGAAGACCAAAATGTATAAGTAATCTTTCTTATTAATAGAAAATGTTATGTATTTAAATGGACATGGACATGTTTGAACTAAATAAAATTTCTATATGTTCTCATGTTTGTTAATACATTATATATACGTAGTCCTAAATTAGAGGACCGAGTAATAACAAGTATTGACCATACTTAAAAATATAAATGTGGTTTCAAATGATGTGTAGTCGTAACTACCAAAACCAAAAGTGTACAGCAATATCTGTACTCATAGAGATAAAAAGGTGATTTTAACTCGACATAAAACTCATTTAGGTTTTAAAAATAAAATCCCGTAAACTTATGGATTGTTCCCTATGTGAGCCGTTGTAATCATACTATGACTATGTGAACCTGCCACGACGTTCTCAGTGTCGCAAAAAAATAAAATGACATTTGTCACCCGTAGACCTGCAGGTCCAACTGTAGCTAGCAGCAAGGTGTGGGGTGTCAATCCCAATATAGATCTATATACAAGTATCACGTTCTCCCTCAAGGAGATTCTGATTATAACTACCAGGAATTATATTCCCGCACTCGGACGTACGGGGAGAGAGAGAGAGAGAGAAAATAGAGAAACTCACAATATAGGATAACAAGTTTACGTTAAATGTGTGTGAATATAAATATTTCTTGTATGAATGTACCCTTCTTGTACGAGTGCGTAGAGTGATGTATCATAAACTATACCTATTATAGTTTATCTAAAGTGTATGTAATATGTATGAATCCTTTTATGGAAATGTATTAGTGTTGTGAATTTATCAAACCATAGATTAACTTACGTGAAATGTGTGCGAATAGAAATCTTTCTTATATGAATGTACACTTCTGGTACGAGTGCGTAGAGTGATGTATCATAAACTATACCTATTATAGTTTATCTAAAATGTGTATAATATGTATGAACCCTTTTATGGAAATGTATTAGTGTTATAAATATATTCAAACTATACTTTTGATAGTTAAATAATACGTGTTCCAAAATGAATGGATAATATTTAATATGAATGTCTTAGTTTCAGTTCATAATGATAAACTAACTAGGAAACACATTCAAACATTAAAACTTATGATTATACACTTTGCTCAACATAATACAAAGTGTTATGATATTTACATGTTGTTGGTAAAATTTAGCAATTCTGCCCTGTTTTGGAAAAATCATAGAAAAATCATACGAAGTCGAAAACTAGATCCGTAAATTCTGAGAGTTCACAAAATGTGTCTAGTTTGCTCATAATTTTTATCACAATTTATAATGACCTCTAACTTGGGTGAAAAAGTCCATAATCACAGACTGCTCCGGATGGTTGTTTGAAGTGATAGGCAGTTTTGTAAAAATCGCCATAAATTGTAGAAAAATCGTATGGAGATGTGCAGGTAGCCATTTTAAAGCTAAAAACTTGAACTATTTGCACCCTATACAGTTTTGAAAGCAAAAATATTTAAGATGCCCAAAACAGTCCGTGAATGGAGTTGAACTTTTCTGATGAAGGCTGTTAGAGAAATTTAGTTATGTTCTTAGTGTTTTAACTTGTATTCCCCCCCTGAAAACTTGAGAAAACATGAAAATGTAGGGGTATGAACTCACCTTGAGTGATTTCAGTAGATAAGTGTTGAAGAAGATAAGTGTTCAACCCAAGAACACTTGAAGAATCACTTGAAGATTCGAAGATCTAACACAATTATGAGAGAGTTTGTGTAAGATATCCATGATTTGAGTGGAAATATTTGAGATAATCATAAAGAGAATGGATTATGCTTACCAATGTGGAGGAAAAACTCAAGATCAGCCCTTGAATCTCGAATTTCTAGAGAGAGAAAGTGAGAGAGGAAAGAGTTTGATCTTCTTGTGAAATGAGAGCAAATGAGAGAAGTGAGGAGAGAGGATGAATATTCAGCCCTCAAAAACGTGGGAAAGAGGGATAATTGAGTGGAAAGGACATTGATGTGCCCTAGGTAAGGTGGGGAGGTGTGGTTAGTCAAAGAGTGGGTGTGGGGTGGTTGCTTGTGATATTGGATAAGGCAAAGTCAACACTCCACCTTTAATAATTCACCCATTTGATTTTTATTATTTAAATAATGATTTTCATCAAAATATGTTTAAATTATGAATATTTAGAGTTTATTATGTTAAAATATAATTTCTGGAGAAAATCCCGCTTTAAAATCACGAAAAACGGGCTTAAAATGTTAAAAATATCAAAAATGGGCTAAAAGTGACAATTTTCCGGATTCTGGCCGAGGTTCGGCCTTCTGATGCTGAAACCGAGAGGAGGAAGCCAGAAACCGAGAGGAGAGAAGAGAAAGGAGAGGAACCGAGAGGAGGAGGGTGGAAACCGAGAGGGAAGAAAGCAGAGAGAGGGAACCGAGAGGTGGGAAGGGACAGAGAGGCGCGCGAAGAGACAGAGGGGCGGAGTAGAGACAGAGCGAGAGAAGGGAACAGAGAGGGGCAGAGACCGAGCGAGACAAGGGAACAGAGAGGGGCAGAGACCGAGCGAGAGGAGGGACGCGACAGAGAGTGAGAAGCGAACAGAGAGTGGAGGCGGACCGAGAGGCACCGAGAGGGACCGATCGCTCGGTTGGTGAACAGTAGTTTCGGTTCTTGTTCTAGGGTTCGGTTCCTCCTGCTCGGTTTCGGTCCTCTTACTTTCGGTCCCTAAGAAGACCTTTCGGTCCTAAGGAACTTCGCCTCTTATAAGAGGGTTTCGGTTCCTAAGGTCCATTTTTCTCGTTTTCGCCCCGTTTTAAGCCGTTTTTGACCCGGTTAAGGGCCGGAATGACCCGAATGATTCCAAAAAGTTACGGGAAACTTTTGAGAGAGATTTGGGAGAGATTTCTCACACTTGAAGAGATTTGGGAGAGATTTGACATTCTTGGAGAGATTTCTCATACAAAGAGATATTTGCGAGAGTTTTCACATACTTGGAGAGATTTGGGAGAGATTTGACATTCTTGGAGAGATTTCTCATACAGAGAGATTTTTGAGAGAGATTTCACATACTTGGAGAGATTTGGGAGAGATTTGACATTCTTAGAGAGATTTCTCATATAGAGAGATATTTGAGAGAGATTTCTCATGCTTAGAGGGATTTGGGAGAGATTTGACATTCTTGGAGAGATTTCTAATACAGAGAGATATTTGAGAGAGATTTCACATACTTGGAGAGATTTGGGAGAGATTTGACATAGAGAGAGATAGAGTGAAAACGATTTGGAGAGGTTCCATGTGTGACAATCGTGAGTGTCCAGCATCGCAATGCATCGTTCGTAAACCCTGTTAAGCCTTGTTTAAGGATCTTACACACTCCCGATGAGTATGCAACATTGCTTTATCGGTTTGGCTCGCCACGTACCACAGTTTTTAGGTTAAGGAGGTATAAGTGTTCGTACTTTTTGCTTTATGATTTCTCATTAGAATTGAGAGTTATGTAGAAGTTTCATAGTGTGAATTTTAGTACTCATGGGCAAATTGAGTCGAACGGTTTGACTTGCTGACTTTAGTTGACTTTGACTTGACCGAAATTTGACGGTTGTCACATCTTTAAATTGTTGTAACGTAACATTGTAAAACTATTACTATTAATGCAATGTTTTGTTGTACTTTGATTACTATGATGCATGTGTTGTGATACTTGACATGACGTCATCCACCCCAGAATGTTTCCACCGTTCTGGTTTTAGAGTGTGACATTTAGTGATCGGAATATTTCTAGAATTTACCATATCGGGTTACGGCAACCTAATCGGGTACGACCAAAAGCCTCGTCTAACGCCGGTATCGGGTAGAATTCCACCGTGTCCAAAACTTAGACACTATATAAAGTGTTTTAAGACTCCATTTGAAGCCTTTGGCCATTTTCTCATAAAACATATCCAACCTCTCTCCTCATCCATAATCAAGGGTCCAAAAACAAAGATTTAAGGCTCCAAATCAAAGAGGTAACTCCCCCTAACTTGTTATCTAACCTCTTTAGCCTTCAAATTGATGTTTAAATTAAGTTTTGGGACCAAGAACATGAGTTTACGGCCAAGTATCAAGCTTGGGCTGTAAACTCCTCAATATGGGGTTTTTAAGCCAAATTTACCCTTCCAAATCATAGTTGGGACTTAGATATGACCTTGAGGCTTGCAAATATGAACTTGGAACACATTAAACATGAATTTTGTGGGACAAACAAGAGTTTACGGCCAAGGCATGTACTTGGGCCGTAAACTCCTCCAAAATGGGGATTAAGTGCCTTAAATCATGTTAGAATGCTTTGAAACTCAACAAATAGCTTTGTGGTAAATCCTAGATTCATCTAAAAATAGTTTAAGGGTTTGTAACACATCAAAAATGCCACATATAGGAGTTTACGGCCTAGGATCATACCCTTGGCCGTAATCTCATGAAACTTTGTTAAATGATGCATCAAATTCACTCTAATGGCCTGCATAAATTTCTAGAATCACATGTGATTGTTTTAAGCATCAAAAACTAACTTTTCATGAGCATAGGAGAGTTTACGGCCATAGAACATGCTTCTAGGCCGTAAACTCCTAAAAATATGTTAAATGGTGCTCTAAATTCATAACAAGGCCTGGAAAAATTAACTAGAATCACATGTGATTGTTCTTTGTACCTAAAATGAATTGTTTTTGACCATATTAGAGTTTATGGTCGTAAACTCCAAGTTTAAGGCTGTAAACTCCCTTTTAAATGTTATAAATTCATTCAAATTGTTCCAAGGCATTTTAGAAATCCATTCCAACAATCCCCATGCCCATACAAACCATTAAACCCTCAAAACCACACCAACATGAGTTTACGGCCGTAAACTCATGTGTGTGTGTGTTTTGTGGCTGTAAACTCCATAAAATGTTTACTTTTGGAGATTAAACTCAAGTCCCAAGCCCCTAGTGCCATATTATGTCCGAAGATGTCACCCGGGTCACTCCAAACGCTCATTTTGAGGTGTTTAACCTCATTGGAGTGTAATGTTCCATAAAATTAGTGAAAGTATCCCTAATTGAATATATATGGACATTATTTCATTTTACATAGGGACATCACAAGTAAACAAACCCCAAACCCACGTTTAGTGTTCGAAAGCTTCGCATTCCCGAGTCTGGTGAGTTCATACCCCTACCCTTTTTCCGTGTTTTTCAATGTTTTCAGGGGGGAATACAAGCAATAAGTACAAGTGTATTTTGTACTTAAAACTGATTTTCAACTCAATGGTTTTACTTACTAAATGTCTTGATTTCCAAATATTTGTGATAACTAACGTTTCGAATTGCAGGTTAAATATAGATTTCTTTTAAAAGTGTTATAACTATATTCTCTTTAATTAAGAAATCATACTAATCTAGTACGCATACGAATACGAATATAATCTAATACGAATACGAATACGAATGTAACCTAATATGAATACGAATACGAATTTAATCTAGTACGAATACGAATACGAATGTAATTTAATACGCATACGAATACGAATGTAATCTAGTACGAATACGAATACGAATGTAATCTAATACGAATATGAATACGAATGTAATCTAATACGAATACGAATAGGAATACGACTACGAATACGAATACGAATACGACTACGAATACGAATACGACTACGACTACGAATACGACTACGAATGCGAAATGACGCCTCTGGTTGACATTAAGACTTCGAATATACAGTTAGTGTACCCCTTGAGTGTCACCAGAGTTTCGAAATAAATGCGAAAATACACCTCTGGACCTCTACTGAGTTTCGAATATATCCGCCTCAGAATGTCGATAGAGCTTCGAATATACAAATAATGTACTCTTTTGGAATCAGCAGAACTTCAAAAATACTATAATGTACGCTTCTGTGTGATTCCAAATATTCGAAAATACAACTAAGTTAGTAGATAATGGTCATTCGAATGTAGAATAACTAAGGGTTTAGAACACGTAACTAATACTACTCACACACAAATTACTAGTACTTCGAAATCAGACCTAAGAGCCAACCACCACACATAGGAAAATATGGGATTTTCCTGGGTTAACATAACAGCTAGTAACGAACTTAGAAACGAATAAGCAACTCAACATATAGGAAAATATGGGATTTTCCTGGGATAGCATAACAATCAGTAACGAATCTAGATACAAATAGACAACTCAATACATAGGAAAATATGGGATTTTCCTGGATAGTACAACAACACATAAACGGATAAAGTAACAAACGAATAACTAAAACTATAAGGAAAATATGGGATTTTCCTGGAATGATATAACCAACCGTTTTCGAAATTGTAACAAAGGATAACCAAACCGTTTTCATAAGAAAATATGGGATTTTCTTGATCAACAACTTTTCAGATAGCAAAGGAAACTCGTTCTTTTCAAAACTAAACCGCTTATGAACTCACCAGCTTTATGCTGATTTTCAAACTGCTTGTATTCTCAGGTCAGCATTAGACAGGTACATCGCAACCTTTTGGAGAAGACGGAGCGTCCTGAAGACTCGTCTTTACTTTTGTTCATATCATATATGTATAAAACACTTGTACAACTTTACTTGCAAACAGATGTAAACAATATTATGTAATGTAATGTTTTGTGACTACTGCTTTGCTATGTGCATTGGATTTGATACTTAACGTGGAGTCCGCCCCGGAAACGTTTCCGCCTTTTGTTTTTGGGGTGTGACACCATCCAAAACTGAAGCAATCAAGTAGAAATAGATTGAAAGCCATGGGAATACCATCCCGTACTAGAAATAGATTGAAAGCCATGGGAATACCATCCCGTACGAAAGTAGGTAGTTTTAGTATGTGACAACCGTCAAATTCTGGTCAATTCAAAGTCAAATAAAGTCAACAAGTCAAACCTCTCAGCTCAACTAACCCTTGTGTACTTGGACTTACGTTCAGTATTTACTAAACAACCCACTACTCTAATAAGAAAACATGAATCGAAAAGTACGTACAACTAGATCTCTTTAACCTAAAAACTGTAGTACGTGGCGAGCCAAACTGATAAAACAATGATGCATACTCATCGGGAATGTATGATATGCGTTTTTCCTGGTGAGTATTCATATAAAATATTTATTTCCTTAATTAAAACAACAAAAGATATATTTTCATTTATATTTCCAAAAATGCGAAACTCTTCTGCAATTTCATCATTTTATGACCCCATTTGCGAAGTTGAGTATTTATTTCCAAAAAATGCGAAACTCTTCTGCAATTTCATCATTTTATGACCCCATTTGCGAAGTTGAGTATTTATTTCCAAAAAAAATGCGAAACTCTTCTGCAATTTCATCATTTTATGACCCCATTTGCGAAGTTGAGTATTTATTTCCAAAAATGCGAAACTCTTCTGCAATTTCATCATTTTATGACCCCATTTGCGAAGTTGAGTATTTATTTCCAAAAAATGCGAAACTCTTCTGCAATTTCATCATTTTATGACCCCATTTGCGAAGTTGAGTATTTATTTCCAAAAATGCGAAACTCTTCTGCAATTTCATCATTTTATGACCCCATTTGCGAAGTTGAGTATTTATTTCCAAAAATGCGAAACTCTTCTGGGACAATATTTGAAATCTTCTGTTTTCTTCCCCAATTCGCATTCTACTGTGAAATACTTCGCATCCCTTCGCATTAATCACTTTCGCATCTTCATTCTTACACCCTTCGCATCCCTTCGCATTAATCACTTTCGCATCTTCATTCTTACACCCTTCGCATCCCTTCGCATTTTAACCTAATCAATCAAATGCGATTCACAAAATTTTCATTCCAGATGCGAATACAGTTTAGTTCTTGAACTCTAAACTTGCGAAATCAAAAATTCATATGTTGAACCCATATGCGAATATTAACCCAATTGACTTCAAGTTGATTCATAGATGCGAACACTCGATTGTTTTACTTTCGCAAAATGAGCATCAACAACTCCACAATCGAGTTTTTAAATTCTTGCAAACAACAATTTCATAGTCCTTGACTTCGCGTTTTTCTTCACGAATCATCCCTCAATCATCAATCCAATTGCGAATCAAAACTCATATGTTCTAGCTTTATCAATTCATCGACTACACTCATACAAATGCGAACAATACTCTCAAAATCGATTGAAATAGCAAAGCTAAATCCAACTTCGCATTCAAAGTAGTGTTATTGATCCGCAGTCACAAGCAACCGCCCCACACCCACTCTCTGACCAACCATGCCTCCCCACCTTACCTAGGTCACATCAACGTCTTTTCCCACTCAATTAACCCTCTTCCCGAGTTTTTGAGGACTGATTATTCATCCTCTCTCCTCATTTCCCTCATTTTGCTCTCATTTCACAAGAAGATCAAACTCTTTCCTCTCTCACTTTCTCTCTCTAGAAATTCGAGATTCAAGGGCTGATCTTGAGTTTTTCCTCCACATTTGGTAAGCATAATCCATTCTCTTTATGATTATCTCATTTATTTCCACTCAAATCATGGATATCTTAGACAAACCCTCTCATAATTGTGTTAGAACTTCGAATCTTCAAGTGATTCTTCAAGTGTTCTTGGGTTGAACACTTTCCCATCTTCAACACGTATCTACTGAAATCACTCAAGGTGAGTTCATACCCCTACATTTTCATGTTTTCTCAAGTTTTCAGGGGGGAATACAAGTTAAGACACTAAGAACATAACTAGATTTTTCTAACAGCCTTCATCAGAAAAGTTCAACTCCATTCACGGACTGTTTTGGGCATCTTAACTATTTTTGTTTTCAAAACTGTACAAGGTGCAAATAGATCAAGTTTTTAGCTTTAAAATGGCTACTTGCACATCTCCATACGATTTTTCTACAATTTATGGTGATTTTTACAAAACTGCCTATCATTTCAAACAACAATCCGGACCAGTCTGTGATTATGGACTTTTTCACCCAAGTTAGAGGTCATTATAAATTGTGATAAAAATTATGAGCAAACTAGACACATTTTGTGAACTCTCAGAATTTACGGATCTAGTTTTCGACTTCGTATGATTTTTCTATGATTTTTCCAAAACAGGGCAGAATTGCTAAATTTTGCCAACAGCATGTAAATATCATAACACTTTGTATTATGTTGAGCAAAGTGTATAATCATAAATTCTAATATTTGAATGAGTTTTCTTGCTAGTTTATCATTATAGACTGAAACTAAAACATTCATATTAAATATTATTCATTCATTTTGGAACACGCACTATTAAACTATGAAAAGAGTTCGATAAATTCACTACACTAATACTTTTCCATAAAAGAGTTCATACATAGTACATACATTTTAGATAAACTATAATAGGTATAGTTTATGATACATCACTCTACGCACTCGTACAAGAAGGGTACATTCATACAAGAAATATTTATTTTCACACACATTTCACGTAAACTTGTTATCCTATATTGTGAGTTTCTCTATCTCTCTCCCCGTACGTCCGAGTGCGGGATATAATTCCTGGTAGTTATAATCAGAATCTCCTGGAGGGAGAACGTGATACTTGTATATAGATCTATATTGGGATTGACACCCCACACCTCGCTGCTAGCTACAGTGGGATCTGCAGGTCTACGGGTGACAAATGTCATTTCATTTTTCGCGACACTGAGAACGTCGTGGCAGGTTCACATAGTCATAGTATGATTATAACGGCTCACATAGGGAACAATCCATAAGTTTACGGGATTTTATTTTTAAAAACCTAAATGAGTTTTATGTTGATTTAAAATCACCTTTTATCTCTATGGGTACAAATACAAAGTACCGGGTCTCTATACAAAAAGGGGTACAGATACAAAGTACCGGGTCTCTATACAAAGTTATTATGATATTAAACTATATTTCCTCTAGAATTGTTAGACTTCAACTATGGTCGCTGAGCGTATATGTTTGAGTCATATAAGAGTTTAGTCTTGATTGGCCTAGAATTGGTGGTGCCCGCCTCATCTCCTGTTCCTCGTTGGGTTGTGGACCTGGGGCAGACCCACTATATTCAACGTTTTATCTAAGTTAAACCTTATATAACTTATATATGTTGGACGATTATAGAGGAACTCTACGGATTACTCTAGGGTTCATTAATGCATCATGCAGGATTATTTCTATTCATACTTAACTAAGAAAATATTGGATTTTCTGGAAATCAAACTAAATCGATTTTACAAGGAAAAACGGTTTCTACTTCAAACAAAACTCTTATGAACTCACCAACCTTTGTGTTGACACTCTTTAAAACTACTTGTATTCTCAGGAAGTCAGTGAAACAGGCAAACTTCATCGCTTTGAGGATGGGACGCTAAACCGTCAACAAATTTATTTTGTCATCATAATGTAATTGCTTTTGAAACATGTAAACATATACTTTGGTGTAACTTTTGCAATTATATTTATGGTGGTTGTTTTTACTTTGAGCACTATTATACACGTTGTTGTGATACTGTACATGAAGTCCTCCACCCCCAGACATTTCCGCCATCCTTGGTTTGGGGGTGTGACAGATTGGTATCAGAGCATTGTTTATAGTGAACTAAGTATATCGAACCACATAAGATATACAAACTATAAATGCATTGGGACTAAGGTCTCTGATTTTAAGATTTCAAAACCACTATACCTTTAAGAATAAATAACTTTTGTTAAAAGTATACATGCATGCATACATACTAAGGTCAGCATCATTTTAGGACAAAACAAAAGTAAAGATTGTTGGACATCACAGGTAAGCCTGGGGATGTATGATCAGTCTTGGGAATAGCATAGCCTGATCAACTATGCTGGTCCGAGGAGTGATTAGCATATGCCCAAGAATGGTTGTGATGTGGCAACAAGTCTAAAAATTTACCAACACTACCACAATGAAATACCATAGGGGTATTTTGGCATTATTAAAATTACATATGTGAGAACTAAATAGATCTTTATCAATAGGTCAATAGTTGCTTAGTGGATACATTAAAATTTTATGTATCCAGGACGTCATAGACTTAGAATCTGTGGATCTTTGCTCTACTTCCTGTTCTCGTTGGATTGGGGATTTAGAGTTAGGGTCGCTTATTCGAAGGTCTATCCTGTCCCGAATACATATAATTAGTATGCACTAAACAATTTGTTGAAGTACCTGATAAAGATCATCGTATAATTAACTAATTAGTACGTTTGCTTAATTGTTTCTTATATCCCCATTTCTCGCGAAGATATCATGGCTGGATTTCCATCCACACGACGACCCGTACTACCCTAACCACGACAATACCAAATGGCTCGGAGAGGAGCCAGAGAATGATTACCCAACCCCTGTAGATGGCCACCAAGCTGAAGGCTATGCTGATGGTTCTGATTCCGACCCTGAAGTGGAGAACTTAACCCCGATGACTCTTGTTCCGAATCCTAACCCTTGTCCAACTTTTCAAGGCCCGACGCCTCCTTGGGTAGAGTGCTTGGAAACCTGGAGCAAAGAACAAGACCAACATATGTCGTTTAGTAGAGAACGAAGCTTCTACAACATAAACGAAGGAAGCTCAAACAGATACAATTTTTCCAATCCTGGTCCATAGAGTTGCCCGAAACGAGATTCTGGGTAGAACGACTCTCCATAGTATCGCAAAGGTTGATGCAAATGCAAGAATACATACGATCCGCACCAAGCGCCTTGAACACACTCGTGAAAAATCTAAGAGAAACCACAAAACCCACTAACTCGTGAAGTTCATTCATATGGACTTCCTTTATGAACTACATATAAGGAATTCTTAAATCGAAGAAAAATGCAGGAAAAATCAAATTCTATAACAACTGACTTGTCTTTACTAGTAGAAACTTATCATCTGATCATTTTTCCTTTTTGCAAACTCATGACAGAACAATGCCACCAAGGAAAAGACCCAGACCTTCGGGCAGCACAGCGCCACCACCTCCGACGCCACCTCCCCAGTTTGATCCTGAAATGTTCCAAGCTGCAGTGACAGCAGCCGTGGTAGCTGCAATGTCACAAATTGGCACAAATAGCAATGGTGGTGCTGGATCTGGAGCCACAAACCCTAACCACGGGGATAGTGCAGGACGCACAAGGGAATGCACTTACAAGGACTTCACAAATGGCAAACCCGATTCCTTTGATGGAAGTGGGGGTGTCCTCGCACTAATTCAATGGTTCGAGAGGACCGAAGCGATCTTTGAGATTTGCGCTTGCCCCGAAGCGAGCAAAATCAAGTACGCGACATTCACCTTCATCGGAAGAGCTCTCACTTGGTGGAACGGCAAAGTTAAGTCGCTTACGCTTGCAGTGGCTAACTCGTTAAGTTGGGAGGACTTAAAGAAGATGATGTTGAAGGAATATTGCCCAAGAGGTGAAGTGCAAAAGCTGGAGCAAGAACTATGGAATCTCAGAATGGCAGGCTCCGACCTTACAACTTACACCAACCGATTTTGTGATCTAGCACTCCTTTGTCCCGCTATGGTCACCCCGGAAGACAAAAAGTTGGAGCGTTACCTCTGGGGATTGTCCCCCGAAATTCAAGATAGCGTGCTCGCCTCAAGACCAACTACCTTCGACAGCGCCAAGGAGTTAGCACAACAACTCATTGACCACCATGCCCGCCATGACACTATGGCAACCACCCATACCCAAGCAAGAGGAGGGAACAACGAAAGAAAGTTTTGGGACAACAAGAAAGACCAATCAACCCAAGGCCTCGCTAAGAAGCAACAGATCCTTGCTGTTCATGCTGCCACAACCCTCACCACACCAACTCCCATGAAACCATACGCAGGAACACTTCCAAAATGCAACAAGTGTAACTTCCATCACACTGGGGCTTGTCGAAAGTTGCATTGCAAAAACTGCGACAGAGAGGGGCACACTGCTCGTTTCTGTAAGGCACCAGCACGACCCATCAACCAGGTACCCGGCTCTGGAGCAAGCCCAACCTGTTACGAGTGTGGAGAAACGGGACACTTTATAAGGGAATGCCCAAGGACAAGAGATGCTGGTGGTGGCGGGAGGGTGTTTGCAATCACCGAAGGAGAAACCACTCCGGAACTGCCCGCAAATATCAGTACGTGTTCCTAACATCGACATTTAGATCCCGAATTTCTCTATATGCTAAATCTAGCATCGATTAAAGCATGCATAGTAGTAATCATGTGACATCGGGCGAGTTATTCCTTACCATAATCAAATTCTCGTACTACGAAAAGTCATCCCCATCTTTCCTCTAAATTCCTGGATCCCCATTCGAAGTGCAAATTTCGGGACGAAATTCCCTTTAACGGGGGGATGATGTGACAACCGTCAAATTCTGGTCAATTCAAAGTCAAATAAAGTCAACAAGTCAAACCTCTCAGCTCAACTAACCCTTGTGTACTTGGACTTACGTTCAGTATTTACTAAACAACCCACTACTCTAATAAGAAAACATGAATCGAAAAGTACGTACAACTAGATCTCTTTAACCTAAAAACTGTAGTACGTGGCGAGCCAAACTGATAAAACAATGATGCATACTCATCGGGAATGTATGATATGCGTTTTTCCTGGTGAGTATTCATATAAAATATTTATTTCCTTAATTAAAACAACAAAAGATATATTTTCATTTATATTTCCAAAAATGCGAAACTCTTCTGCAATTTCATCATTTTATGACCCCATTTGCGAAGTTGAGTATTTATTTCCAAAAAATGCGAAACTCTTCTGCAATTTCATCATTTTATGACCCCATTTGCGAAGTTGAGTATTTATTTCCAAAAAAAATGCGAAACTCTTCTGCAATTTCATCATTTTATGACCCCATTTGCGAAGTTGAGTATTTATTTCCAAAAATGCGAAACTCTTCTGCAATTTCATCATTTTATGACCCCATTTGCGAAGTTGAGTATTTATTTCCAAAAAATGCGAAACTCTTCTGCAATTTCATCATTTTATGACCCCATTTGCGAAGTTGAGTATTTATTTCCAAAAATGCGAAACTCTTCTGCAATTTCATCATTTTATGACCCCATTTGCGAAGTTGAGTATTTATTTCCAAAAATGCGAAACTCTTCTGGGACAATATTTGAAATCTTCTGTTTTCTTCCCCAATTCGCATTCTACTGTGAAATACTTCGCATCCCTTCGCATTAATCACTTTCGCATCTTCATTCTTACACCCTTCGCATCCCTTCGCATTAATCACTTTCGCATCTTCATTCTTACACCCTTCGCATCCCTTCGCATTTTAACCTAATCAATCAAATGCGATTCACAAAATTTTCATTCCAGATGCGAATACAGTTTAGTTCTTGAACTCTAAACTTGCGAAATCAAAAATTCATATGTTGAACCCATATGCGAATATTAACCCAATTGACTTCAAGTTGATTCATAGATGCGAACACTCGATTGTTTTACTTTCGCAAAATGAGCATCAACAACTCCACAATCGAGTTTTTAAATTCTTGCAAACAACAATTTCATAGTCCTTGACTTCGCGTTTTTCTTCACGAATCATCCCTCAATCATCAATCCAATTGCGAATCAAAACTCATATGTTCTAGCTTTATCAATTCATCGACTACACTCATACAAATGCGAACAATACTCTCAAAATCGATTGAAATAGCAAAGCTAAATCCAACTTCGCATTCAAAGTAGTGTTATTGATCCGCAGTCACAAGCAACCGCCCCACACCCACTCTCTGACCAACCATGCCTCCCCACCTTACCTAGGTCACATCAACGTCTTTTCCCACTCAATTAACCCTCTTCCCGAGTTTTTGAGGACTGATTATTCATCCTCTCTCCTCATTTCCCTCATTTTGCTCTCATTTCACAAGAAGATCAAACTCTTTCCTCTCTCACTTTCTCTCTCTAGAAATTCGAGATTCAAGGGCTGATCTTGAGTTTTTCCTCCACATTTGGTAAGCATAATCCATTCTCTTTATGATTATCTCATTTATTTCCACTCAAATCATGGATATCTTAGACAAACCCTCTCATAATTGTGTTAGAACTTCGAATCTTCAAGTGATTCTTCAAGTGTTCTTGGGTTGAACACTTTCCCATCTTCAACACGTATCTACTGAAATCACTCAAGGTGAGTTCATACCCCTACATTTTCATGTTTTCTCAAGTTTTCAGGGGGGAATACAAGTTAAGACACTAAGAACATAACTAGATTTTTCTAACAGCCTTCATCAGAAAAGTTCAACTCCATTCACGGACTGTTTTGGGCATCTTAACTATTTTTGTTTTCAAAACTGTACAAGGTGCAAATAGATCAAGTTTTTAGCTTTAAAATGGCTACTTGCACATCTCCATACGATTTTTCTACAATTTATGGTGATTTTTACAAAACTGCCTATCATTTCAAACAACAATCCGGACCAGTCTGTGATTATGGACTTTTTCACCCAAGTTAGAGGTCATTATAAATTGTGATAAAAATTATGAGCAAACTAGACACATTTTGTGAACTCTCAGAATTTACGGATCTAGTTTTCGACTTCGTATGATTTTTCTATGATTTTTCCAAAACAGGGCAGAATTGCTAAATTTTGCCAACAGCATGTAAATATCATAACACTTTGTATTATGTTGAGCAAAGTGTATAATCATAAATTCTAATATTTGAATGAGTTTTCTTGCTAGTTTATCATTATAGACTGAAACTAAAACATTCATATTAAATATTATTCATTCATTTTGGAACACGCACTATTAAACTATGAAAAGAGTTCGATAAATTCACTACACTAATACTTTTCCATAAAAGAGTTCATACATAGTACATACATTTTAGATAAACTATAATAGGTATAGTTTATGATACATCACTCTACGCACTCGTACAAGAAGGGTACATTCATACAAGAAATATTTATTTTCACACACATTTCACGTAAACTTGTTATCCTATATTGTGAGTTTCTCTATCTCTCTCCCCGTACGTCCGAGTGCGGGATATAATTCCTGGTAGTTATAATCAGAATCTCCTGGAGGGAGAACGTGATACTTGTATATAGATCTATATTGGGATTGACACCCCACACCTCGCTGCTAGCTACAGTGGGATCTGCAGGTCTACGGGTGACAAATGTCATTTCATTTTTCGCGACACTGAGAACGTCGTGGCAGGTTCACATAGTCATAGTATGATTATAACGGCTCACATAGGGAACAATCCATAAGTTTACGGGATTTTATTTTTAAAAACCTAAATGAGTTTTATGTTGATTTAAAATCACCTTTTATCTCTATGGGTACAAATACAAAGTACCGGGTCTCTATACAAAAAGGGGTACAGATACAAAGTACCGGGTCTCTATACAAAGTTATTATGATATTAAACTATATTTCCTCTAGAATTGTTAGACTTCAACTATGGTCGCTGAGCGTATATGTTTGAGTCATATAAGAGTTTAGTCTTGATTGGCCTAGAATTGGTGGTGCCCGCCTCATCTCCTGTTCCTCGTTGGGTTGTGGACCTGGGGCAGACCCACTATATTCAACGTTTTATCTAAGTTAAACCTTATATAACTTATATATGTTGGACGATTATAGAGGAACTCTACGGATTACTCTAGGGTTCATTAATGCATCATGCAGGATTATTTCTATTCATACTTAACTAAGAAAATATTGGATTTTCTGGAAATCAAACTAAATCGATTTTACAAGGAAAAACGGTTTCTACTTCAAACAAAACTCTTATGAACTCACCAACCTTTGTGTTGACACTCTTTAAAACTACTTGTATTCTCAGGAAGTCAGTGAAACAGGCAAACTTCATCGCTTTGAGGATGGGACGCTAAACCGTCAACAAATTTATTTTGTCATCATAATGTAATTGCTTTTGAAACATGTAAACATATACTTTGGTGTAACTTTTGCAATTATATTTATGGTGGTTGTTTTTACTTTGAGCACTATTATACACGTTGTTGTGATACTGTACATGAAGTCCTCCACCCCCAGACATTTCCGCCATCCTTGGTTTGGGGGTGTGACATAGTACATAAAACTTATAGAAGAAAGAAAGATATAAATAGATGAATCCGTGACCATAGTTAGTTTGTTTAATATGTATTGTGAGTCGGATAACCATACTGATATGACATTAGACCTCCTTGATGTTCTTCAGGTGTTGTACGATTTCTAAAATTTGTCACCCCAGGCATGCCCGCCTAACTGTAGCTAGCCGTTTATGTGTGGGATTGTCAGTCCCGAATAGATCTATCCACAAATTTTGCGTTCTCCCTCCAGGAGACTCTGGTTATACTTCCGGAGAGGTTCTATTTGTACCCCGAAGGGCATAACGAAGATAGTCTCACAAGCTAGTATTAACTAATCCACGGAGTAGTTTGTTGTTATCGTATTTCGAAATCGTTTGGAACATAGTAGAGTATAAATATTTAAATCAACATAATTATTTGGCATGATACTCTAGATTAGACATGTATAAACTAAATCAACATAGTTTATATATATATATTGGCTTTGCATGAAATCTGAACCTGTAGAACAAGTAGTAAAGATCCCAAATTATTCCCATAATAAATTGAATAGTTTGGTAAGTTTCCACGTTGTTTTGAAAGCCATGTAATTATATTCGGAAAACGTCCCTTATGCTCCGCATAGTACAAAAGGGATATAGTTTGTATAGTTTATCAGAAATTCATATAATCACATCAGTTTTTAAGTTATGAAAACTTTTATGATTTGCTTGTATTCCCCCCCCCCCCCCCCGAAAGCATTGAAAAACATGGAAAAAGGTGTAGGGGTATGAACTGACAGTTTGTCGTAGGATCCAAAAGCACAATTTGCTACGAGAGTGGAGTGTCAACCGTTGTTTCGCACGCGAGTGGATCCTATTAACATGTGACAATATGTATATGATTACATTTAGGGTATATGATCACTGCTAGACACCTGTACACATCTTAGGGACGTGAAAACACTTATGTTTAGGTGTTACAAACACCTATTGAAGTTCCCAAATGAGTGTAGGGCTTTAGAATTGAGTGTAAGGTCACCAAACTTGACCTTTATGTGTGTGCGGTTGCACACAGGCGTGTGTGGTTGCACACGGGTGTGTGTGGTTGGATACAGGTGTGTGTGGTTGGACACAGGTGTGTGTGGTTGCACACAGGTGTGTGTGGTTGGACACAGGTGTGTGTGGTTTCACACATGTGTGTGCGGTTGGACATAGGTGTGTGCGGTTGGACACAATGTGTGCGGTTGGACACAGTGTGTGAGGTTAGACACAGTGTGTGCGATTGGACACAGTGTGTGATGTTGGACACTGTGTGTGGTTGCACACAGTGTGTGAGGTTGCATTCCTTCAAAGAACTAAGAACACGAAGAACATAATGAAGAACACGAAGAACATGATGAAGATCAAGATGTCTTACCACTAGAACAAGTTGTTTGATGGAGAAAATCACTTTCTTGAAGCCCTTAGAGTGTTCTTGGATGGTGATTCTCGAGAGAGAAAGTAGAGTGAGAAAGTAAAGAGAGAAAGTTCAAGGGTGGAAATGAGTTCATATGGTGGCCACTCAACCTTTTTATAGGTCTTGAGTTAGTGGCCAGGTGGGGATACACCCAATACCGACATTGAACGGAGTTAAATATTTTACCCGAGTAATTAAACGCAACCCGACTTAGTGGCGAATTAATTATCTTCCAAAATAATTTAAGGATGCTTCCATATAATATTGTTTCGTTCCGACCTTTAATAATAAAATATAATAATAATTCTAAACGAATTATTTAATTGAAAATCTAACGGAGACTTTAATAATAAAGTAAATTTTATTAACGGAAATGGGTTACGCTGACGGAATAAATTCCGGGTTGTCACATCATCCGCCCGTTAGAAAAAATTTCGTCCCGAAATTTAAAACAAAGATACAAATCATGGGTTTGGAAAGAGGTGCGGATATTTCTGTTTCATTGAATCTTCGCGCTCCCAAGTGAATTCGGGTCCCCGCTTGGCATTCCAGCGAACCTTCACTATCGGGATGCGTGTTTCTTTCGTTCGTTTGATCTCTCGATCCATGATTTCAATTGGTTCTTCCACGAAGTTCAGGTTTTCGTTGATCTCGATCTCGTCCAGAGGGATTTTGAGGGTTTCATCGGACAGACACATTTTAAGATTAGAGACGTGGAGGACAGGATGGATATTGCTAAGCTCGTGAGGTAGTCGGAGTTTGTAAGCTACGGGACCAATCCTGGCTAGGATCTCGAAGGGTCCTACGTATCTCGGATTTAGCTTTCCACGCTTTCCGAAGCGTATCATGCCTTTCCAGGGTGAGACTTTCAACAGAACACGGTCTCCAACCTGAAATTCTGTCACACCCCGAAAACCAAAGGCGGAAACATTTCCGGGGTTGACTCCACGTCGAGTATCAAATCCAATGTACATAGTAAGTAAAGTAAATCAACCATTACATTACATATATGAAAGTTTTACATTTGTTTCAAAAGCATAAGTTATACATGTGATACATAGTATATATGAACAATACAAAATGAGTCTTCTGAGAACTCCGTCTTCACACAAAAGGATCTCCGGGTACCTGTCTAACATGGACCTGAGAATACAAGCGGTTTGAAAATCAGCATAAAGCTGGTGAGTTCATAAGCGGTTAGTTTTTCTGAAAATGAACGAGTTCCGGTTTTCTGGAAAAGTGGTTATCCAAGAAAATCCCATATTTTCTTATGTAAAGTTAGTTTCCCAATCCGAAAGTAAAGTAAACGATGTTTAATTAAAACATGGTTGTTCTTGTGAAATGTAGTTCAATTGTTTAACTTATTACACTTCTCTGATTTCGTACTACTATTATTCAGGAAGAACCCCATGTTCTCCAGACTGTGTGTGTGTGAACTGTTACTAGTTTCTGACTATGTTCGGTGTCCTTCCCAGGAAAACCCCATGTTTCCCTGACTGTGTGTATATCTTTACCGGTTTTGTTTATGTTCAGTGTTCTCCCCAGGAAAACCCCATGTTTCCCTGACTGTGTGTGTGTGTGTGTCTTTATTGGTTATGGTTATGTTCAGTGTTCTCCCCAGGAAAACCCCATGTTTCCCTGACTGTGTGTATCTGCAATCCCTAGATGTACATTAGCTTTACTACGTACATAAAGCTAGTAAATGAGTCTGAAACGTTAATAATCTAGATTGCGAGTCCTTAACCATACTTAGACTGGATATGACTCGGACCATGGTCAGTATCCTTTTTATGACTTTGGTCACCCTTGAACCATTCGGTTCGGCTGTAGCTAGCAGCCAGGTGTGGGATTGTCAGTCCCGTATAGATCTATACACTCAATCCACGCTCTCCTACGAACGGAGATTTCTGGTTACAGGGTTAGTCCTCCACTATCTCGTGCCATGGAAGTGTTACAAGGACGTGTCTCCAATCATTAAGATTACTCCTTACTTTTTGACTAGGAAAGTAGTATTTACGACTGACTATATTCTACGTACCTGTCCTTTACACTCGAGCCTAGGTGTTTTATTAAGGACATTACACTCGAGCCTAGGTGTTATTTAATGATGGTTGTCCTTTTACACTCGACCCTAAGTGTATTATTAAGGACATTACAGTGATTTGTGTGTTATGATGGTATTTATCTATCACACTCGAGCCTAGGTGCATTGTTAAGGACATATAGATGTTTTAGATTTTCTGATGGAGTCTGTCTTTTACACTCGAACCTTAGTGTTTTATTACAAACATTACGATGGTTTATGTATTCTATCAGTTTAAATGTGAACAATCAAATGCAAAGTACATAATATAACAGTGTATAATAAGAATTGAAAATCGGGTTAAAAACAAACAACTCTGCAAGTTAAAACAGTTTGTTTAAAAGGTTTTCAATTCTTAAATTGTACAATTATGAAACCGTTCAACTGAAAACATGTGATTGAGTACAAGTTATTCTTGTATTCCCCCCCCCCCCCCCCCTGAAAACATTGAAAAACCATTCAAAAAAGGGTAGGGGTATGAACTCACCGGACGCGGAAATGTGTCAATTTCGGATGCTAAACGTCGAATCGAGGCCTAATAACACACGAGGTTCCTATGTAAAATGAAATGGAATACAAATATATCTAATTAGATTTACAAACTCTAATTAGATATGAAGTTACACTCCAACGAACGAAAACACCTCAAAACGGGTGTTTGGAGTGACCCGGGTGACATCTACGGACGGGAAATGAAGCGTGGGACTTGGGATTTGAGTTTACTCCCCAATAGTAAATTTCCTAATTGAGTTTACGGCCTAAACACCCATTCCCCATGAGTTTACGGCCGTAAACTCATAGAGGGGTGGTTTATGGTGTTTAATGGCTCACAAATGGGTATGGATACTTGGAAATGCTTGGAGTAATTTTAACTAAGGCTTGGATTGTATTAAAATCATCAAATACAACACTTAAGGGAGTTTACGGCCTAGGCATGGGTTCTATGGCCGTAAACTCTTATATCTCTTAGAATAAGTGTTGTTAAGGTCCCAAAATTAATCACATGTAATTCTAAAAATTCTAACAAGCCTAGAAATCAAATTTCGGCACTATTTGACATCCATTTAGGAGTTTACGGCCATGGGGCATGTTCTATGGCCGTAAACTCTCAAATGTGGGATTTTCATGTGTTTAAAGCCCTTAAACTATTTTTGGTTGGTTCTATGATTTATTCCAAGGCTTTTGGTGGTGTTGGCTGGCTTTCTAACACCTTAGAATTGAATTTATACCCCTTTTTGAGGAGTTTACAGCCCAAGCACATGCCTTGGCCGTAAACTCATATAAACCTCTCAAAATTTGTGTTTGAAGTGTTCTAAGTCCAATTCTAATATTCTAAAAATCATATCTAAGTCTTGTTTGTGTTTTGGAAGGGTTAAATGGCTTATAAACCCTTTAAATATGTGTTTACGGCCTAGGCACCTTCCAAGGCCGTAAACTCATATACAAGGCTTCAAATCTTGGTTTGAGGCAATCTAATTCCATTTCATAAAGTCTTCTAGCCATATGCAAGGTCCAATTGAGGTTTGGAAGGGTTTTGTTGCTCCAAAAACCCTCTTTATGTGAGTTTACGGCCTAGGACTGTTCTAGGGCCGTAAACTCATGAAAATGGTCCTATCCCATGGTTTGAACTCGAATTTGAGGGCTAAAGATGTTGCGTAACAAATTAGGGAAGGTACCTTGGTGATTTGAAGCCTTAAACTTGAGATTTTGACCCTAAAATCTAGTTTGAGGAGAGAGGTTGGAGTGATAGTTGTAAAATGGAGCAAAAGCTTCAAAATGGAGACTTGAATCACTTTAAATAGTGTCCAAGTTCGGGACATGGTAGAATTCTACTCGATACTGGCGTTAGACGGGGTTTTGGTCACACCCGGCCAATTTGCCGTAACCCGATATGGTTGGTTCTAAAAATGTTCCGATCTTTAATATGTGACGTTAGGATGAGTTCTAAGGGTATTAGGACACTTATTAAGTCATAAAATAAAATTCACATTAACGACTTAATAAAAGGTCGGAAACGGAAACAAAATCGGAAACGGCGATTGGATGATCGGAACGAGTCGCGAAAAGGGTTACAATTAAGGATATGAATTTCGGGTTGTTACATTATCCCCCCGTTAGAGGGAATTTCATCCCGAAATTCAAAGATTCGAACACAGATCATGAAGTGGAAAGATATATGGAGATGAATTTATTGCATTCGGGTCTCCGCTTAACATTCTAGCGAACCCTCACTGTCAGGATGTGGCTTTGTTACGCATGATTAATCTCTCAATCTACGATCTCAATTGATTCAGACATGAAAATTTGGATTTTTATTTCCTCAAAGGAATTTACTAGGGTTTCATCAGGTCGGCAAGCCTTATGAATAAAGATGCGGAATACCAGATGGTTGCTACTGAGTCCTTAAGATAGCTCGGAGAGGGCTATGGAATCGATTCCTAACGAACATCTTGAAGGGTCTAAAGTTCCACAAGTTAAGTTTTCCGCACTTCCCAAGACGTACTATGTCTTTCCAGGGTAAAACCTTCAACAAGTGGGTACGCTTCTACATGTCAAAGTAACTAAAGATTCAATGGTTCTAAGGGGAACTTCTACGTGAGTCTACGATCGTAGCCGATGGGACCCAAAGATCGACAGGTTCCATGGGTGCTCCCGGTGTCGACTAATTCTTTATTGCCTTAGCTTATCTACATGAACAAGAGAATGGTTCGACCGAAGGGCGTCACTACCTCCTCGTAGTGATCGTATCATGCCCTGATTGCTGACTTGCACACATTGTGCTTACTGAGGTTCGGTTACGAGGAAATTCCCGGGATTAGATCGATGCGAGACTAGACTACACGTTCGGAAAGAATTCTCAAGAATTCTTTAGAAACAACATCGAGAAAGGATCGTAGACTTCTCGTTTCTCGATGATCACTTGGACGAGAGATACATGGGCAAACTTTTTAAGCTTTGATGTATGAAGATCATGAGAGTTGAGTTGGAGAAAGATTAGAACAAATGGCTTTCTCGAGACTAAGAAAGACAGTACGAATGAGGCTCAGACATTACATGTTAAGGGTGGCATCAAAGCATTTCATAAAAAAGTTTACCAATAGATCGAATGGAAAAGAATAATCACTCGGATTGAGAAAACAATCTACGAATACGACACAAGCGTTCTCGTTTTTATGTGATAACCATCTCGAAGACATACATTTTCGGTTACTCGTAAACGACGGGGGTTAGAAAATGTTCAAATGGATGGTTAACGAATTTCTTTCGGTGCTAGAATCGAAAAGAATCACAAGCATATAAATTTAACGAGGGAAAATATACCTGTGGCAACGGTGGGATCGGTGGTTGTCTCCTCTCGTCCTATTGCTAGAACTCTTCCGGTGTTTCCAGGTGTTGTAGCCTTGGGGCAGTTTCGCTTGAGATGCCCCACTTCTCCACAACCATAGCAGGCCCTACCGATGCCCGCTCCGGAAGTTTGACTCGTTGATTGAGTTGGCGTCTTACAGTTCTTCGCCATGTGACCCTTTATGCCACATTTGTTGCAAATTACCTCTATACATGGACTGGACGAAAGATGATGATAGTTGCACTTGCCACAACTAGGAAGGGTTCCAGCATACCTATTAGCAGATTTTCGGGTTGAGGACCCATCAACAGAAACAGTCACAGGGGAAGTGGCAGCATGAATTGCTATCGTTTGCTGTCTCTTTGAAGACTCGTGTGATGTTTGGCTTTTCTCTTTCTTCCCAAGTTCTCTTTTCTCGCCACTCCTCACCGTCGGTTCAGTAGTGGTAGCTGCCTCTTCAAGGTCATCACTGCGATCGATTAGGATTTGTGCTAAGCATTTGGCGCTGTCGTACGTATCCGGCCTCGCAGCTATGACATTTCCTTTCGTTGGCTGAGTCAGTCCCTAGATAAATCTCTCTATCTTCTTACTTTCCGGGGTAACCATTCCTGGACAAAGTAGTGCCAAGTCATCGAACCTGGAAGTATAAGCAGCAATGTCGGAACCTTTCATCTTCAGGTTCCACAATTCATGTTCTAACTTTTGCATTTCTCCCCGATGGCAGTACTCAGCCAACAGAAGTTCCTTCATGGCTTCCCAACCCATGGCGTTGGCTACAGGTAAGGTTAGGGATTTGACTCGGCCTTTCCACCAAGTCAGAGCTTTGTCAAGAAAGGTGCAGGCGGCAAACTTCACCTTGTCTGAATCTGAACAAGCGCAGATTTCAAAGATAGGTTCGATCTTCTCAAACCATCAGGTAAGGGAAATGACACCTCCAGTGCCATCAAAAGATGTGGGTTTGGCGTTCATGAAATCCTTATAAGAACCCTCTTTCCGGCGTCCCTGGCTATCTTCTAAGTTTTGGGGCTGGGGGCCACCTCCGGAGCCACCGCGATTCATTTGTGACATGGCTGCCACCATTGCAGCAGTCAGAACTGTCTGAAGTGATGCGAGATCGAATTGAGGAGGAGATGGTGGCGGAGGAGGATTGTCATTGTTCTTCGAGCTGGGTCTCTTTCTTGGAGGCATCTTGATCTATCAAGATTAGGAAAGAGAGGATCATAAGTCCTCTGAATTGAATCAAGAGATATGGAACAGAGGATATCTCATCAAGACAGATATAGCATTATACTAAGCGATAAAGCAGGAAAGAGTTATCAAGATAGAACATTTTATCGCTAGAGGAATGTTCAAGTAACATTGTATATACGAGGATTTTCTACGAAGGATTGGCTCGAGAAATACTCCCATAGTATTTCATGGTTCGCTGCAGCGATGATTCGTTGTCTGAGATATTAGGTAAGTTTTAGGCATGCTGCGTACCACAGTCACTCCCAAGCACATGTTGGTCATGTCTCGAATGAATATAGTTGGCAAGACTATATTGATTCTAGACACGACTACATAACTGCCCAGGTTTAACCGCAGTGTACAACATCCATTTACTTATGTTTTGTTCTACTTGTAGTTACGGATTTCGACGGGTCGGTATACTTGTATACTTTTGAAAATACTTATAGTTTTGAAGATACTTTTAATTCAGAGCACTGAGGCCCTTTAATGTTTATAGTTTTATACCATGTAAGGTTTGGTATACTTCATTCACTATAAACAAGGGCTCTGATACCAATCTGTCACACCCTGAAAACCAAAGGCGGAAACGTTTCCGGGGTTGAATCCACGTCGAGTATCAAATCCAATGTACATAGTAAGTAAAGTAAATCAACCATTACATTACATATATGAAAGTTTTACATTTGTTTCAAAAGCATAAGTTATACATGTGATACATAGTATATATGAACAATACAAAATGAGTCTTCTGAGAACTCCGTCTTCACACAAAAGGATCTTCGGGTACCTGTCTAACATGGACCTGAGAATACAAGCGGTTTGAAAATCAGCATAAAGCTGGTGAGTTCATAAGCGGTTAGTTTTTCTGAAAATGTACGAGTTCCTTTGTTTTTCGGAAAAGTGGTTATCCAAGAAAATCCCATATTTTCTTATGTAAAGTTAGTTTCCCAATCCGAAAGTAAAGTAAACGATGTTTAATTAAAACATGGTTGTTCTTGTGAAATGTAGTTCAATTGTTTAACTTATTACACTTCTCTGATTTCGTACTACTATTATTCAGGAAGAACCCCATGTTCTCCTGACTGTGTGTGTGAACTGTTACTAGTTTCTGACTATGTTCAGTGTCCTTCCCAGGAAAACCCCATGTTTCCCTGACTGTGTGTATATCTTTACCGGTTTTGTTTATGTTCAGTGTTCTCCCCAGGAAAACCCCATGTTTCCCTGACTGTGTGTGTGTGTGTCTTTACTGGTTATGGTTATGTTCAGTGTTCTCCCCAGGAAAACCCCATGTTTCCCTGACTGTGTGTATCTGCAATCCCTAGATGTACATTAGCTTTACTACGTACATAAAGCTAGTAAATGAGTCTGAAACGTTAATAATCTAGATTGCGAGTCCTTAACCATACTTAGACTGGATATGACTCGGACCATGGTCAGTATCCTTTTTATGACTTTTGTCACCCTTGAACCATTCGGTTCGGCTGTAGCTAGCAGCCAGGTGTGGCATTGTCAGTCCCGTATAGATCTATACACTCAAGCCACGCTCTCCTACGAACGGAGATTTCTGGTTACAGGGTTAGTCCTCCACTATCTCGTGCCATGGAAGTGTTACAAGGATGTGTCTCCAATCATTAAGATTACTCCTTACTTTTCGACTAGGAAAGTAGTATTTACGACTGACTATATTCTACGTACCTGTCCTTTACACTCGAGCCTAGGTGTTTTATTAAGGACATTACACTCGAGCCTAGGTGTTATTTAATGATGGCTGTCCTTTTACACTCGACCCTAAGTGTATTATTAAGGACATTACAGTGATTTGTGTGTTATGATGGTATTTATCTATCACACTCGAGCCTAGGTGTATTGTTAAGGACATAGAGATGTTTTAGATTTTCTGATGGAGTCTGTCTTTTACACTCGAACCTTAGTGTTTTATTACAGACATTACGATGGTTTATGTATTCTATCAGTTTAAATGTGAACAATCAAATGCAAGGTACACAATATAACAGTGTATAATAAGAATTGAAAATCGGGTTAAAAACAAACAACTCTGCAAGTTAAAACAGTTTGTTTAAAAGGTTTTCAATTCTTAAATTGTACAATTATGAAACCATTCAATTGAAAACATGTGATTGAGTACAAGTTATTCTTGTACTTTTGCTTGTATTCCCCTCCTGAAAACATTAAAAAACCATTGAAAAAGGGTAGGGGTATGAACTCACCGGACGCGGAAATGTGTCGAATTCGGATGCTAAACGTCGAATCGAGGCCTGATAACACGCGAGGTTCCTATGTAAAATGAAATGGCGTACAAATATATCTAATTAGATTTACAAACTCTAATTAGATATGAAGTTACACTCCAATGAACGAAAACACCTCAAAACGGGTGTTTGGAGTGACCCGGGTGACATCTACGGATGGGAAATGAAGCGTGGGACTTGGGATTTGAGTTTACTCCCTAATAGTAAACTTCCTAATTGAGTTTACGGCCTAAACACCCATTCCCCATGAGTTTACGGCCGTAAACTCATAGAGGGGTGGTTTATGGTGTTTAATGGCTCACAAATGGGTATATTGGAAATGCTTGGAATAATTTTAACTAAGGCTTGGATTGTATTAAAATCATCAAATACAACACTTAAGAGAGTTTACGGCCTAGGCATGGGTTCTATGGCCGTAAACTCTTATATCTCTTAGAATAAGTGTTGTTAAGGTCCCAAAATTAATCACATGTAATTGTAAAAATTGTAACAAGCCTAGAAATCAAATTTCGGCACTGTTTGACATCCATTTAGGAGTTTACGGCCATGGGGCATGTTCTATGGCCGTAAACTCTCAAATGTGGGATTTTGATGTGCTTAAAGCCCTTAAACTATTTTTGGTTGGTTCTATGATTTATTCCAAGGCTTTTGGTGGTGTTGGATGGCTTTCTAACACCTTAGAATTGAATTTATACCCCTTTTTGAGGAGTTTACGGCCCAAGCACATGCCTTGGCCGTAAACTCATATAAACCTCTCAAAATTTGTGTTTGAAGTGTTCTAAGTCCAATTCTAATATTCTAAAAATCATATCTAAGTCTTGTTTGTGTTTTAGAAGGGTTAAATGGCTTATAAACCCTTTAAATATGTGTTTACGGCCTAGGCACCTTCCAAGGCCGTAAACTCATATACAAGGCTTCAAATCTTGGTTTGAGGCAATCTAATTCCATTTCATAAAGTCTTCTAGCCATATGCAAGGTCCAATTGAGGTTTAGAAGGGTTTTGTTGCTCCAAAAACCCTCTTTATGTGAGTTTACGGTCTAGGACTGTTCTAGGGCCGTAAAATCATGAAAATGGTCCTATCCCATGGTTTGAACTCGAATTTGAGGACTAAAGATGTTGCATAACAAATTTGGGAAGGTACCTTGGTGATTTGAAGCCTTAAACTTGAGACTTTGACCCTAAAATCTAGTTTGAGGAGAGAGGTTGGAGTGATAGTTGTAAAATGGAGCAAAAGCTTCAAAATGGAGACTTGAATCACTTTAAATAGTGTCCAAGTTCGGGACATGGTAGAATTCTACTCGATACCGGTGTTAGACGGGGCTTTTGGTCGCACCCGGCCAATTTGCCGTAACCCGATATGGTTGGTTCTAAAAATGTTCTGATCTTTAATATGTGATGTTAGGATGAGTTCTAAGGGTATTAAGACACTTATTAAGTCATAAAATAAAATTCACATTAACGACTTAATAAAAGGTCGGAAACGGAAAAAAAATCTGAAACGGCGATTGGATGATCGGAATGAGTCGCAAAAAGGGTTACAATTAAGGATATGAATTTCGGGTTGTAAATTCCAAGGGTTTTCGTTGTTTATCGGCGTAGCTCTTTTGTCTATCTCGGGAGGCCTTAAGTCGTTCTCGGATTTGCACAATCTTTTGGGTAGTTTCGCGGATGATTTTTGGACCAGTGAGACTGCTGTAAGGGACTTGTCCCTTGACCATCTGTGTGTCTCCCACCTCAACCCAGCACAGAGGGGATCTGCACTTGCGACCGTAGAGAGCTTCGAAAGGTGCAGCCTTGATGCTGGTATGGTAGCTGTTGTTATAAGAAAATTCAACCAAAGGAAGATGAGTGTCCCATGACACACCGAAATCGATGATGCAGGCTCTCAACATGTCTTCCAAAGTTTGGATGGTTCTCTCACTCTGTCCATCTGTTTGGGGATGGTAAGTTGTGCTCATGTCCAGCTTAGTTCCAAGAGCCTTCTGTAGTGACTGCCAGAACCTCGAAGTGAACCTGCTATCCCAATCGAAAATGATGGAAAAAGGTACACCGTGCAGTCGGACCACCTCTTGGATGTAGATTTGCGTGAGTCTCTCCATTTTGAAGTTTTCTTTGATAGGAAGGAAGTGAGCGGATTTGGTTAGTCGGTCGACAATTACCCAAATGGTGTCGTACCCACTCGGAGATTTGGGTAATTTGGTAATGCAATCCATAGTAATTCTCTCCCACTTCCATTCAGGTATTTCGGGTTGATGGAGTAGACCGGAGGGTTTCTGATATTCGACCTTCACTTTGGCGCAAGTCAGGCACTTGCCCACGAAGGTCGCGATCTCTTCTTTCATGTTCGGCCACCAGTATAGTTTCTTGAGATCCAGATACATCTTATCCGAACCTGGGTGCACGGAGTATCTAGTATTGTGAGCTTCGTTCATGACAACCTCCCTGAAACCTCCGAACTTTGGGGTCCAGATTCGGTTCATGAAACAATAGACTCCGTCACTTCTTATCTCAAGATTCTTATCCATTTCTCTTAGGGCTTCGCTCGGCATGTTCTCTGGTTTTAAGGCTTCCAACTGAGCCTCCTTGATTTGTGTGGACAAAAGGGAATGGGTAGTCATAGTCAGTGTCTTCACTCTAGGTCCTAAGTACTCTTTCCGGCTGAGGGCATCTACCACCACATTGGCCTTACCGGGATGGTAGCGGATTTCACACTCATAGTCATTAAGTAGTTCAATCCATCGTCGGTGTCTCGTGTTTAGGTCTTTCTAATCGAAGATGTGTTGCAGGCTTTTGTGGTCGGTATAGATGGTGCTCGTCGTACCATACAAGTAATGTCTCCAGATCTTTAGGGCGAACACGACCGCCCCTAATTCGAGATCATGGGTGGTGTAATTCATCTCGTGTGTCTTTAGCTGTCCTGAGGCATAGGCGATGACCTTACCTCGTTGCATCAGAACACAATCGAGACCTTGATTGGATGCATCGCAGTAGACAACAAAATCCTCTGTCCCTTCGGGTAGGGACAGGATAGGTGCGCTGCACAAGGCTCACTTCAATGTCTGGAATGCAGTGTCTTGCTTTTCGCTCCAACAAAAGGATACGCCTTTCTGAGTTAGAGTGGTTAGGGGTTTGGCGATTTTGGAGAAATTTTGGATAAACCTGCTATAGTAGCCGGCGAGACCCAAGAATTGACGGATTTCAGTGGGTGTCTTCAGTGCCGACCAATTTTCTATCGCCTTGATTTTGGATGGGTCCACGTGTATACCCTCTTTGCTTACCACGTGACCAAGGAAAGTTACCTTCCGAATCCATAATTCGCACTTTAAGAATTTCGCGTACAGTTTCTCCGATCTAAGAGTTTCCAACACTAACCTCAAGTGTTGTTTGTGATCTTATTCGCTTCGGGAGTAGACAAGTATATCGTCAATGAATACGATAACGAACTTGTCCAGAAAGGGACGACACACCCGGTTCATCAGATCAATGAACATAGTCGGTGCGTTGGTTAGACCGAAGGGCATAACTACAAACTCGTAGTGACTATATTGAGTCCGAAAGGCTGTTTTAGGAACATCATCCTCATGGACTCGTAGCTGATGGTACCCTGATCAAAGGTCTATTTTTAAAAAAGTAGCTAGCCCCTTGAAGTTGATCGAAGAGGTCATCAATTCGAGGAAGAGGATAACGGTTTTTGATTGTGAGCTTATTCAGCTCCCGATAATCAAAACACATTCGGAAAGATCCATCTTTCTTTTTCACAAACAAGATTGGGGCTCCCTATGGTGAGGAACTCGGTCTAATGAATCCTTTGCTGAGCAGCTCATTGAGCTGACTAGATAACTCTTGCATTTCTGCCGGAGTGAATCGGTACGGCGACTTGGCTACGGGGGTAGCTCTGGGGACTAAGTCGATACAAAACTCTACCTGGCGTTCAGGAGGAATTCCCGGGAGATCTTCTGGAATAACATCGGAAAAGTTGCAGACTTCGGGGATGATCTCGAGGTCTTTAACTTCCTTATTGTTGTTGACGATGTGGGCTAGAAATGCACAACACTCCTTCCAAAGAACTTTCTGGGCTTTGATGCACGAAATGACGCGAAGGTTTGAATTGAGTTTATCACCGTAGATTACAAGAGCTTCATCCGAGGAGAGATTGAGACGGATAGCCTTTTCGAAACAAAGAATATCAGCATGATTGAGGCTCAACCAATCCATACCAATGATGACATCGAAGCTTTTTATGGTGACAGGCATGAGGTCAATGTGAAATGAACGGTCGTTTAAGATAAGGGTACAGTCTACGTATATCTCGTTAGTGCTCTCTTTCTCACCGTTAGCCATCTCGACGGTAAACTTTTCGGTTAATGGTTGGGAGTTACGTTTGAGAAAATGCTTGAATGTATGGCTAACAAAAATTCTTTCGGCACCAGAATCGAAAAGAATGCATGCATAAGAGTTATCGAGGAGGAACATACCCGTCACAACGGTAGGGTCAGCCACGGCCTCCTCTTGCCCTATAGCAAGAATTCTCCCAGTGTTGCTAGTTGTAGTAGCATTGGGGCAGTCCCTCTTGAAATGCCCAACCTCCCCACAGTTGTAGCAGGCTCGATCAACGCCTGCTCCAAAGGCCTGAGTAGTTTGTTGAACTGGGTTTCTGCAGCCTCGAGCCAGATGACCCTTTTTACCACAATTGTTGCAGAGCATATCACGACATGGGCCTGAGACATTATGGTGGTGATTGCACTTGTTGCACCAAGGAAGGGTACCAGTGTACCTACTGGCAGGTGCATGTGTTGCAGGAGTAGCAGCGGGGGTTGTAGCTGCATGGACTGCCACTGTATGCTGCTTCTTTGAGGATCCTTGCGAACCTTGACCCTTTCGTTTGTTCCAAAATTTCTTTTTATTTTCACCGCTCCCTTTAGCCGGTTCAGGGGCGGGGGTTACTTCCTTGAGATCGTCGCCATGATCAATCAGAGTTTGCACCAAACATTTAGTGCTGTCGAAGGTTTCTGGCTTTGCAGACAAAATATTTCCCTTGGTTGGCTGGGTCAGCCCTAATATGAATCGTTCAATCTTTTTTCTTTCCGGAGAAACCATTCCCGGACAAAGGAGTGCCAGGTCTTCAAACCTAGAAGTGTAGGAAGCAATGTCAGAACCCTTCATTTTTAAGGTCCAGAGTTCATGCTCGAGTTTCTGCATTTCGCCCCGCGGGCAGTACTGGGTTATCATGAGTTCCTTCAGGTTTTGCCAACCCATAGCATTGGCCACCAGTAGGGTTAGGGATTTGACCCGACCATTCCACCAGGTCAGCGCCTTTCTATCAAAGGTGCAAGTAGCGAACTTCACCTTGTTGACTTCCGAACAGGCACATATTTCGAAGATAGACTCAATCTTTTCAAACCATTGAGTCAGAGCAATGACACCTCCAGTGCCATCGAAGGTTGGGGGTTTAGTGTTCATGAAGTCTTTATAGGAGCATTCCTTTGGTTGCTCCGGAACACCCTCTTGGAATCGGGGATGTGTACCACTCCCCTATCCACCCGATCCGCTCGGGTTCATTTGAGACATCGCAGCACCCATAGCAGCAGTAACAGCTGCCTGAAACATGGCAGGATCAAATTGAGTTGGCGGTGGTGGTGGCAGCGGAGTGTCGTCGTTTCTCTTGGTAGATCTTCTTCGGGGTGGCATCTTGATTCTAGAAATGATCAGGAAAGAGGGAAGGGTAAGTCTTCTGGAGTTGAGTTAAGAGATATGAAGCAAGGACATCTCATAAGGATTGCTAGAGTGTTCTACTAAGCGGTAAGACAGGAAAGAGTTACTAAAGCAAGTAAACTATCGCTAAGGAAGAAATGAGTAGCAACACTCGGAAAGAACTTCTGCGATGTGTCCGGTTTTGACTAAAATACTCCTATAGTATTTTATGTTGAATGGATATTAGGTAAGTTTTAGGCTTATTGTACACCGCAGCCACTCCGAAGCACATGTTGGTCATGTCTCGAATGAATATAGTTGACCAGGCTATATTGACCCTAGACATGATTACATAACTGCCCAGGTTTAACCGCAATGCTCAACACCAAATCGCTTTTGTTTTGATCTGATCAGGATACAGTTTCTGGTACTCGGGCATACTTGTATACTTTTGTAAAAATACTAATATTTTAAAAGCATACTTTTAGGTTAGAGCACTTGGGCCCCTTAGTGTTTATAGTTGTATACCATGTAAGGTTCGGTATACTTAGTTCACTATAAAGAAGGGCTCTGATACCAATCTGTCACACCCCCGAAACCGGTGGCGGAAATGTTCCGGGGCAGACTCCACGTTAAGTATCACAACCAATGTACATAGCAAGCATAGTAAACACAACCATTACATTACATAGAAAAGTTACATTTGTTTAAAAGTAAAACAATACATGTTTCATAGACACATTAGTTTAAACAAAAGTAAAGATGAGACTTCTATATGCCCCGTCTTCTCCAAAATGTAACTAGATACCCGTCTAACAAGAACCTGAGGATACAAGCAGTTTTAAAATATCAGCATAAAGCTGGTGAGTTCATAAGTATGTTTTGTAAGAAAAATTGGTTATTTAATCCTGTGATAAATAATTCATTTCCTGTAATATCGAAAGCCATTGTTACTGAGTTATGAAATACGTAAGCATGTTTTCCCAGAAAATCCCATATTTTCTTATAAGTACAGTTGAGTTATCCATTTAGTTACTCGGTCTAGTTAATAAGATTGAAACCATCGGATTTCCATCCCGTACTAGATATAGATTGAAAACCATGGGAATACCATCCCGTACTAGAGATAGATTGAAAACCATGGGAATACCATCCCGTACGAAAGTAGGTAGTTTTAGTACATAAAACTTATAGAAGAAAGAAGGATATAAATAGATGAATCTGTGACCATAGTTAGCTTGTTTAATATGCATTGTGAGTCGGATAACCATACTGATATGACATTAGACCTCCTTGACGTTCTTCAGGCGTCGTATGATTTCCAAAATATGTCACCCCAAGCGTGCCCGCCTAACTGTAGCTAGCAGTTTAGGTGTGGGATTTTCAGTCCTGAATAGATCTATCCACAAATTTCGTGTTCTCCCTCCAGGAGACTTTGGTTATACTTCCGGAGAGGTTCTATTTGTACCCCGAAGGGCATAACGAAGATAGTCTCACAAGCTAGTATTAACTAATTCACGGAGTAGTTTGTTGTTATCGTATTTCGAAATCGTTTGGAACATAGTAGAGTATAAATATTTAAATCAACATAATTATTTGGCATGATACTCTAAATTAGACATGTATAAACTAAATCAACATAGTTTATATATATATTGGCTTTGCATGAAATCTGAACCCGGAGAACAAGTAGTAAAGATCCCAAATTATTCCCATAATAATTTGAATGGTTTGGTAAGTTTCCACGTTGTTTTGAAAGCCATGTAATTATATTCGGAAAATGTCCCTTATGCTCCGCATAGTACAAAAGGGATATAGTTTGTATAGTTTATCAGAAATTCATATAATCACATCAGTTTTTAAGTTATGAAAACTTTTATGATTTGCTTGTATTCCCCCTGAAAGCATTGAAAAACACAGAAAAAGGTGTAGGGGTATGAACTCACAGTTTGTCGTAGGATCCGAAAGCATAATTTGCTACGAGAGTGGAATGTCAACCGTTGTTTGGCACGCGAGTGGATCCTATTAACATGTGACAATATGTATATGATTACATTTAGGGTATATAATCACTGCTAGACACCTGTACACATCTTAGGGATGTGAAAACACTTATGTTTAGGTGTTACAAACACCTATTGAAGTTCCCAAATGAGTGTAGGGCTTTAGAATTGAGTGTAAGGTCACCAAACTTGACTTTTATGTGTGTGCGGTTGGACACAGGTGTGTTTGGTTGGACACAGGTGTGTGTGGTTGGACACAGGTGTATGTGGTTGGACACAGGTGTGTGTGGTTGCAGACATGTGTGTGTGGTTGGACACATGTGTGTGCGTTTGGACACAGTGTGTGCGGTTGGATACAGTGTGTGTGGTTGGACACAGTGTGTGAGGTTGGACACAGTTTGTCGTAGGATCCAAAAGCACAATTTGCTACGAGAGTGGAGTGTCAACCGTTGTTTCGCACGCGAGTGGATCCTATTAACATGTGACAATATGTATATGATTACATTTAGGGTATATGATCACTGCTAGACACCTGTACACATCTTAGGGACGTGAAAACACTTATGTTTAGGTGTTACAAACACCTATTGAAGTTCCCAAATGAGTGTAGGGCTTTAGAATTGAGTGTAAGGTCACCAAACTTGACCTTTATGTGTGTGCGGTTGCACACAGGCGTGTGTGGTTGCACACGGGTGTGTGTGGTTGGATACAGGTGTGTGTGGTTGGACACAGGTGTGTGTGGTTGCACACAGGTGTGTGTGGTTGGACAAAGGTGTGTGTGGTTTCACACATGTGTGTGCGGTTGGACATAGGTGTGTGCGGTTGGACACAGTGTGTGCGGTTGGACACAGTGTGTGAGGTTAGACACAGTGTGTGCGATTGGACACAGTGTGTGATGTTGGACACAGTGTGTGTGGTTGCACACAGTGTGTGAGGTTGCATTCCTTCAAAGAACTAAGAACACGAAGAACATAATGAAGAACACGAAGAATATGATGAAGATCAAGATGTATTACCACTAGAACAAGTTGTTTGATGGAGAAAATCACTTTCTTGAAGCCCTTAGAGTGTTCTTGGATGGTGATTCTAGAGAGAGAAAGTTCAAGGGTGGGAATGAGTTCATATGGTGGCCACTCAACCTTTTTATAGGTCTTGAGTTAGTGGCCAGGTGGGGATACACCCAATACCGACATTGAAGGGAGTTAAATATTTTACCTGGGTAATTAAACGCAACCCAACTTAGTGGCGAACTAATTATTTTCAAAAATAATTTAAGGATGCTTCCATATAATATTGTTTCGTTCCGATCTTTAATAATAAAACATAATAATAATTCTAAACGAATTATTTAATTGAAAATCTAACGCAAACTTTAATAATAAAGTAAATTTTATTAACGGAAATGGGTTACGGTGACGGAATAAATTCCAGGTTGTCACAAAACTCAAGGCATTGATGTGTGATGCTTCTATTTTGGCTCTTACAGATTTTTCTCAACCATTTGAAGTGGAGTGTGATGCAAGTGGAGTTGGTATTGGGGCTGTTTTGATCCAATCCAAACGTCCTATTGCTTATTTTTCTGAAAAGTTAGGTGGTGCTCGTTTGAATTATTGCACTTATGATAAGGAGTTTTATGCTATTGTTCGTGCTTTAGATCATTTGAGTCATTATTTGTGTGCAAATCATTTTATTTTGCATTCTGATCATGAATCCTTGAAGTACATCAATGGGCAACAAAAGTTGAGGACAAGACATGCAAAATGGGTGGAGTTCTTGCAATCCTTTCATTTTTCATGCAAATACAAGGATGTCAAAAGCAATGTGGTGGATGATGCACTCTCGAGGCATTACTCATTGTTGGTGACTTTGGATGTTCGTTTCTTGAGATTTGAAACTCTAAAGGACCATTATCAATCTGATATGGACTTTGGAGATATGTTTTTGAAATGTTCGGGTGGTCCTAATGGTGAATTAGTGATTCACGATGGCTTTCTATTCAAAGGCAATCGCCTTTGTGTCCCAAAACATGTAATACGGGAGTTGCTGATTCGTGAAGCTCATGGCGGTGGTTTGGCTGGTCATTTTGGCATTACCAAAACTTTGGAGGTGCTTAAAGAACATTTCTTTTGGCCAAAAATGTTGGGGGATGTAACCAACATAGTGGGCAAGTGTGTTACATGTCACATGGCGAAAACAACTTTCAAGCATGGTGTTTACACTCCTTTGCCGGTTCCTATTCGTCCTTGGGAAGATGCGTCCATGGATTTCATTATGGCTTTGCCTAGAACTCAAAGGGGGAAGGATTCCATTATGGTGGTGGTGGATAGGTTTTTAAAAATGGCTCACTTTGTGCCATTTTATAAAACCAATGATGCATCTAATGTGGCTGATTTGTACTTTAAAAAGGTGGTTCATTTGCATGGTATTCCTAAAACAATTGTTTCTGATAGGGATTCCAAGTTTCTAACTTACTTTGGAACACTTTATGGAGGAAAGTGGGTACTAAGTTACGTTGTAGTACATCCCATCATCCACAAACGGATGGGCAAACGGAGGTGTCTAATAGAACTTTGGGTACTTTGTTGAGAGGGTTGGTTAGCAAAACTCAAAAAGATTGGGACATCAAACTTGCACATGCTGAATATGGCTATAATCGTTCTCCTACTTATGCAACAGGTCATTCTCCTTTTGAAGTAGTGTATAGTGTGAATCCTTACATGCCTTTGGATTTGATTCCACTGCCAAAGGATGAATTGGTTCACAAGGCTGCTAATGACAAGTTGAAGGCCATGATGAAACTACACCAACAAGTTCGTGAGAAGATTGAAACTGTGAATGAGTTGTACAAACAGAAGTCAAAGAAGCATAGGAAACCACATGTCTTTCAAGATAGTGACTTGGTGTGGGTGCATATGAGGAAAGAACGTTTTCCTAACAAAACGAAAAACAAGTTCCTCCCGCATTCCCAACTTTTGGATAGTTTCTTTTGAGGTGCCCTATCTCGCTGCACCCGTAGCAGGCTTGACTCATGTCACACCCCAAAACCGGAACAACGGAAACGTTCTAGGGTGGAGGACATCATGACAAGTATCACAACATATGCAGTATAGTAATCAAAGTACAACAACCGTTGCATTAATAGAAATAACTTTACATAGGTTACATTTCACAACAACATCCAAAGTAAATACAGAGAATACATAGAGTGCAGCTCGGTACAAGGTTGTCTTCACAAAAAGGTCCCGGAGTGTACCTGTCTATGGATGACCTGAGAATACAAGTTATTTTGAAAGCGAGTATCAGCATATTTAAATGTTGGTGAGTTCATAAGTATTTAATGACATTGGTATAAATACGTGTTTTACTTCAAAATAATCTCACTCGATGATGATGAATCGAGTTAACTGAGTATTAGAGTTCTTTCCAGAAAATCCTATTTTTTCTAATAAAAGTAGTCTTCTACCAAGACCCATTTGTTTTATGTTAAACCAAAGAGTATCTCTAATGAAAGCACTCTTCTACTAAGACTCAACTATTTTATGTTTAAGAAACATTTTCCCTTAGAGGTACTATCATTATCAAAATATAGTTTTTACTTTAAAGACTATGTGAGAAGAATCATAATTAAAAGTAATAGGGAAAATAATATTTTACCTCAGCAGTAACACTGCTGGGTAAAAGTAAATAAAACATAGACTCCAGGTGGGACGCCTCGCAAAGTCTAAAAAGTAAATAGAGCATAGGCTCCGGGCAGGATGCCTCGCAAAGCCTAAAGGTGAATAAAACATAGACTCCAGGAGGGTATCGAATGGACAATACGCCTGGCTCAGTCTAAAGGTGAATAAAACATAGACTCCAGGAGGGTATCGAATGGACAATACGCCCGGCTCAGTCTAAAGATGAATAAAAAGGCTTGAATGTGAACTCGTATGTAACCATGCTGATCGACGATCGAATACCTGATGACACTCCCAGTCACGCATAATGTTGGTGACATTATGTCACCCATGGGCCTTACCGGCTCAGACTCTAGCTAACAGTCAGGATGTGGGAGTTTCTGTCCCGAATAGATCTCTACACATGATGTCGGCTCTCCCACCAGGAGACTTTGGTTACACGGTGATGGCGCTAGAAAACATCGCATCGGGAAATAGTGCGTTACATTCTATTTAAAGTATTAACATAATAGTATAGACTCACAAATGAAGTGACTCATGTGTAATACTTCCTACGAGAGAGAGAGAGAGAGAGAGAGAGAGAGTAAATAGAATCTCTTAACTATTCCTATAATAGTTACTAATGTTTTAGGTATATGAATAAAGGACGGATGCCTTTGCTATCCAAAGGAAATGAACTGGCTGAGAGAACTTTTATGACTATATATGTATACATGATATATAACTAATAGTTAAACGACTTTCGGACGGATAACCGATACCTTAAACCATATCCAAACGAGGAAAAGGAATTTCAGTGAGTTAGCCTTCCTAAGTCCTTTAAACATTGCTTATATAACAATACATATATAGGCATGCACTTAACAATATAAAAGTAATAAAGAAGTTTTGGTAAAACCTTTGGAAAACCCTTAAAAAGTATTTATGACTTGATGCCAGTTTATAAAACAAGATCTGAAAACCTTTGAAAAAGATTTAATAATCTAAAAAGGGATATTTGTACTTTAAAAGGGATTTGAAAATAGGATTTGAAAACCTTTAGCTGGATAAAGCAGTTTAACATGGAAAAATCTATTTGCTATATAGTTATTAATCATATGTGATTGATATAATAACTCTATAGTTCAACTTGTATTACCCCCCCCCCCTCCAATTAAAGGAGTTAAAATCATTTAATTTGTTGATTCAGGGGTATCAACTCACCTGACGTGGGTGATTCGGATGAACGGACGGTATAGGATGCTAAGTGTCAAGTGAGGACTTGACCACGCACGCGAATCCTATTTAACATGTAGTGATACATTTAAGTATCTAATTAGTCATTTAATAACTAATTAAGCAAGTAAGGACGTCCTAATGCACGAAAACACTTTGCTACAAGTGCTAGGAGTACCAAAGGTTGCATATAAAGAGAGTATGGCCTCACATTGGAGTTTACTCCTCAAATGGTGGCCCTTAGGGGTGTTTACGGTTTCAAGACCACTTCCCCCATGAGTTTACGGCCGTAAACTCATGGAAGTGGTGCAATTGGGTGTTTAAAGCTCTTAAACCACTCAAGTATTTATGCTAGACTCGAATCAAGGGCTTAGGAAGTGACTAGGGTTCAAAATGGACTCTTTTTGGAGATTATGGTCCTTGGACCACTCCCTTGGGAGTTTACGATCGTAAACACATGGGTTTACGGTCATAAACTCATGTTCTTCCATTTCTTTCGTGCTTTGGTGTTTCTAGGTTAAGCATGCAAGGTTCTAGTCCCTTATACAAGCATTGGAAAGTGTTAAGGGCACTTAAACACCCTTGGAAGGTGGTTACGGTTTTGGGAGATCTCCCCAAACCGTAAACTCATGGATCTTGATGCTCTTCAAGGCTTTAACATGTATACTAAGCAAACAACTAGCTAAGAGGAGTATACTTACATATAGGAAGCTCGAATGGGTGTTTGGAGCCCAAGAACACTAGTGTGTGTTCTTGGTGTTCTTGGTGTTTTGAAGAACACTTGAAGATCTATGAAAAAGATGAGATTTCATGGATGAAATCGTGTATATACACTAGATTAAGTGTTATATGAACGAATCTAGGAAGAAAACACTTACATTTTGGCGGATTTGACGGAAAGGTGATATGATACTTGAGAGAATTTCTTGGGTGTTCTTGAAGTTGGAAGTGAAAAATGAGTTGAAAATGACTAAGTGTCATATTTATACTCTTTGGCGTTTACGGCCGTAAACTCCATATTTACGTCCGTAAACTCCAAACTTTTGGAGTTTCGCGACTTACGTGATACGCGACAAACTCTAAATTATACTTCCTTATTTTTGATCGCTCGACGAATATAAAATAAAATATTCAAACGGGTTTAAATCCAACCAAAAATGTTTTGAGATGAATTTGGCTAATTTCTGAAGTGCTTGGCTGCGGAGTTAAAACAAATGAAAGTTCTGGTTGTCACATCATCCCCCCATTAGAGGGAAGTTCATCCCGAAATTAGAGTTTAGGTAAGGAAGTAGGCATAAACAATCGAGTAAAGTGATGAGGGTACTTCCTATTCGATTCGGTCCTCGCGCTCCCAAGTGAACTCCGGTCTTCACTTGGCGTTCCAAGAAACCTTCACTAACAGGATGCGGATTTGTTTCGTTCACTTGACCTCTCGGTTTATGATTCCTACGGGTTCTTCTGTGAAGTTGGGGCTCTCAATGATTTCCATCTCGACGAGTGGGGTTTTCGAGAGTCGCGTCGGACAAGCACTTTTTCAAGTCTAAGACGTGGATAGGTTTAGGTTGAATTTATGGAATTCCCAAAAGTAGTCGAGGTCCGACGGGGGTTGGACCAATTCTTATCAAGAATCTCAGATGGTCCTAGGTTTCTTTGGGAAGATAGAATGTTTCAGTACATAGAACATAATGTACTTACATGGTTAGATCATCACTCGGCGTGATCGCCATTCTGGAGTTCCAGAAGTTCCCTCTTACTGGAGTGTAGTTCCCGGGTTTGTTCTTAGAAGGTTCAAGTTGCCTTTGGATTTGTATCTCATACTGATCGGCCTTCGGAGGTTTTCTGGATCATCAGATGTAATGGCTACTACTGGTACCTATTGGTTACGTGGCATCTATCTCGACCTAGTGCAAAATGGACCTGCACTTTTAACTCTTGAGGTGTTTCTAACGGAAACTCTCAAAGTCGGTGAGATAGGGTTTTACCAGACGATGTTTAGAGAGCATTAAATTTTCCATCATCATCTAACAGATGCTTTCACAGTATGATTCCTAACTGGAAGGAATCGTTCTCTTACTCGATTCGCAGTTTCATGGATAGTAGTCTCTGATCAGGGCTAACTTCGTCCTTAGAGATTTTCTGATGTGTTGGACTATTTCAAGAGGTGGTTCTACTATCTCTTTAGGGATAGTATTCTTTGGAACACCTAGTAGTCCAACAAATCTCTAAGACATGCCCTATTCTCTAAGGTGTCGGGTCCTTCCAGTTCGTAGGAAGCGCGTGTTCTTGTACAACCTATCGACTGACACCCAGACTGGCATCGAGCCTGAGTAATGCGAATGTTTCTTGCAACTACTCTTCCGGTGTTTCTGAGTTTTCTTGATCTAGATTAAATCTAGAGAGTATAGGGTTCCGTCGCTCGGGACTTCTAATTTCCTCAACCACTCTTCTCAGAGTTTAACCTAGTACAACTTCTAGGTTTCCGGGATCTCTGCTAAGATACTTAATTCATGGGGTTAATCGTGAATGGATGGTCGTAGTCAATGTGTTTGACTCTTACGATTTGGGTTACTTTTCCTAACTGAGGGTGCTAGCTAATATGTTGGCTTAACCGGGATCACAACAAATTTTGAATTTGTGGTCATTTTAGTAGCTCAACCCACAGTGGTTCTCTTGACTCCAGTTTCTTTTTTACGGGATAGGATGAAGGGTCTTACTATAAGGTTCATGGTAGAGCTCATACTCAGCTCAATCACTAATACTCGGTGTATGCAAGTCGTATATAATTCAGATCGACGAGATGTTCAGTTGTGTGGCCCCACCCCAAACCCACAACCTAACGAGGAACAGGGAGTAGGGAGGAAGCACACATCTTAAATCTTATTGCTCTAGATTATATACCACTCTTATGCATATACCCAGTTAGTAGTAAGTTAACCTCATGTGTTCTTTCTCTTGATTCACGAACCTGGTCATGCGGTGCTAATGGTCTTTCTGGGGGATCCACTGAGTAGGTTTCGGGTGGTTATCATCTTCTGGAATACCTGCAGTGCCTTTCACTTCTGGTTCTACATGTCTAAGGAGGGGTTGGTTAACAGCGTGTGGTACCCTTCTCCTGGGTACTTCGGAAAGTTTGGATAAGAGTGACGACTGACGAATCGCATTAGGTTTTATCATCAGGTTCGAAAGAACCTTTATTTGACGAATTGGCTATGGTGAAAGTTCTCTTTACACAACACTTGGGATTTTCACATGGTCACACTAAGTCGAACCATGATAGACGGAAGTGTCGAATTTAACAAACCTCGACATGACATGGAATGAAGATTGATAGGACCATGTGTTGTACTGGGCACACAAGTTCTTAGCATCTCGAGTTTCGTCCACGGTATCACTGTCGCGGATACTTGGACCGATGGAATCGACGCGGAACTCTAGAGGGTCCTGATGTTTCAGAATAATGAACTTTTCATGAATGGATTTCTCACGAGGCCTCTCTATAATCGCCTAGTATACACTAGCCATGTATAAGTAAGGTTGAAAGGACTGTTGACTGAGCGACTCCGCCCTAAATCCACACCCAAACGAGGAACAGGAGATAAGGCAGCATCACTCACTCGAGGTCTATCAATCATAATTATAAATGGCCTTAACGTATATACTACGCCATCACAACTTTACCTGGTGGGTTTTTGAATTTTTACAACAGTGCTGCGACTTTCGCCTTAACGAGAGAGTAATTACAATTAGAATTAATCATTTAATTTTTTCGGTTAACGACTCGGGATTGAGAGAGACGTACCAAAATTCTACCAGGTTCCTTGATGTTTTCTTCGGGCAATAGCGTTAAACTCCTCCTGCGCCCTTGTCATTTCCTTCAGTTGGGCAGTCCCTTTTGAAGTGCCCAATTTCACCACACAGATGGCATATTGGACTGGTCGCCACATTGGTGGTTGATATAATGAACTCAACCGAGGTTTTGCAGCTGCGAGGGGTATGCCCCTTCATGTTGCACCTAACACAAAAGAGCTCTCGGCAGATACCATGATGATGGTAGTTACACTTGCTGCAACGGGGGAGGTTTCCTAGGTATGGTCCTCTTGGAGTCGGGACGGAAGGGTTGACAGGGGTATTGACTACCTCAGCTCGTTGCCCTTTGGAAGGTCCTTGAGTCGAGGTACTTCCCTCCCCATTCTTAAACTTTCTCTTCAGTGGATTTGGTTGGGGTTCTTGGGTGGCTGGGTACACGGGTGTTGGTTGCTGCTGTCCATTGCTTTGATCGGAAATCCCAATAGGGCTCTTGCTAACATTGGCGTTGTTAGCATTCAGGTGAGCCATGACAGCTGCTACGGCTGCTGAGACTGCAGCTTGAAACGTAGCTTCATCAAACAGGAGGATCGACGTCTTACTAACGGGTTGGTTACGTTTCTTCGGAGGCATGGTTTTTCCTACATGAAAAGGAAAACAAGCTGGTGAGAGACGATGGTTAACCCTAGACGTATCATTCTTTACTATGATAGGCGTAAACTTTCTCGCACCCCGAGTCATGGTTATCTGAGTGTCGACCTACATCCCTATGATGCAGTCCGGGTAACAGGGTACGAGTCAATGTATCGGAAAGCCATAAGATGGGAGTCGTTCCTACTAAGTTATCTTTATACTGGAGAGATTCGCTCTCCGGCTTTGGAAAGATTTTGAGGACAGTTTGGAACAAATATTACAGAAGAAAAGGCTCATAAGAACTTATGGCTAAACACTCTCAATCGTGGTTTTGAGATCCGATCTATTCGTATCAATTGCGATGGGAAAGATGATTTACCTAACACATAGTGTGAGCAGTGTAATCACTAACTCACTAAATTGTATTATTTTATGGATTTATTAGCGTGACGATAACGAGGAAAAGACACTTCTTGGGTTCCATGTATTGGCTCCCTCTGTCCACCTCTTATCCTTGACTGGAACCGGCGTTGGTTTCCTTTGGGTATTTACCTATGGTTCTCTTCTCTTGTAGACATACGAAATTTCTACTCCGTCTTACTTCCAATTCTGACTCTAGGTGTCATCACTTCATGATGGATGAATGGAATCTCGGAAGTTCAGGCGAATTTCCCACCGATGTCCCTAAAAGTTATAGGCACATGGTGATTTCAATAGTCTCGTTCCTGTTCATTTATTTCCTGAATGGAAATCCTCTCAATGAACCTCTCCTGGGTCTGAATCGACTCTTCTGTCGATCGCTGAAGTGGATAAGGTCCTCTAAAGGGTTCGTGCGAGAATGGAAATGTCTAAAGAATCCTAAGAGATTATTAAAACATTTCACTAGGTGATCCATATCGAGTCCTGCTGCAATTACATAGTGTACACAAATCATATATAACTTAGATCCGATAGGCCTTCGAATATGTGATACTACTCTATATCCACATCCAAACAAGGAAAAGGAAGTAGAGCTAAACCACACATTCTTAGCCTATGGGACCCTTACTATATATGTGACAACCCGAAATTTCCATTTTGTATGAACATTATCTATTCAATAGAAGCTAGTCCAGTTTCAATGAATTTCAGACTTTTCCGAACAAGTTTGGGTACATTAGGGTTTACGTTTAAGGAGATATCAGGAGAGTGGATGCTCCTGGGTTTGTGAAACTTGAACATTCCAAGTTTCATAATGTTATAGTCCAATTTCCGGAATAAAAATGTTTTCTGTCAAAATATTTCAGGACTATAAATAGATTTCTGAACTAAATTCATTCATTATTCACATTTCCAACTAGAGAAAAGCCATTTTCTCTCTCACGGATCTTCGGGTTTTCATCCCAAATCGTGAGTCTACTTTCCTAAATGTGTTTTAATGCTTGTTATATGCTTTATAACATTGTTTATATGTCAAATTTGTAAGATCCGGGAGTTTACCGCCCAAGAACGTTCTTGGGGAGTAAACTCCAAAATGAAGCCTAAAAGCTATCTAGTCCCGTTTCCTTGGTAGGTAGCTAGTTAAGGACATTGTGTAGAATCATTTGAGGCTAGAAATCATTCAAGAACACTTAGCTTTTGGAGTTTACAGCCCAAGAGTTTCTTGGACCGTAAACACCATTTTCAAGGGCCAAAATGTGCCCTAAACACCCCTAAGGCTTTAAGACAATTACCCTCTAATACTTGTAGCTAATTTGGAGACTTAAACTCATCAAAATCATCCCTTAAAGGGAGTTTACGGCCAAGGAATATCTCTTGGGCCGTAAACTCCAAGTAAAGGCACAAAAGTGTGCCTAAAGTCCCCTTTAGCCTTAAACAAAAACCTAGAAGCTATCCTTTGTGTGCAAGAGGCTTAAAAGAATTAAAACAAACACCTCATAGGATTTTACGGCCATTAACTCTAGGGGTTATGGTCTTTAGGCCGTAAACTCCTCAAAGGAGCATTCTAGGGCCTTAAACTACCTAAAGGATTAATCTACCAATGCTAGGCTTATTCTAGAAATCATTTGACACTTTAAAACACCCAAAACCACCAAGAGTGGAGTTCACGGCCGTAAACTCAAGGGTTTACGACCGTAAACTCCAAGGGTGGGGTTTGTTGGGTGGTAAACACTTATTCAAGGTTCTTGGAAGCTTCAAACCCTTTTTGCCTGGTCCCGTAGCAACTTTGATGCAACCATTAGGACCTATAACACTTATATAAAGTGTTTACATGTTCCTAAGTGTCCCAACTTATTTCATTAAGTTACTATTTGGCTAATTAGTTATATATATTCTCATTATATGATAACTAGGCTCGTGCGTGTGACCAAGTCTCCGTTTGCCACCTAGCACGGTATCCGATACTACAATCCAATCCATTCACCACAGGTGAGTTCATACCCCTTTAATTAACCTTTGAAATGCTTTTAAATGTTTTAAATACTTTATGGGGGGATACAAGTTAAATACTTATAGTTATTGCATCAATCACATGTGATTGCATTAATCACATGTGATTAATAACTAGGAAACCAATGATTTATTCACTGTTCCAACTGTTTATCAAACTGTTTTACTTCAAAATGTTTTACAAACTCTTTTACTTATCAAATGCTTTTATTAAACTTTAGTTTATTCCTTATAAATTGCATGCCCATATATATAGATATATAAGAAATGTTTAAAGGGCTTAGGAAGGCCATCCGCCCTATTTCCTTTTTCTCGATTTGGATGTGGTCTGGTGGGATTTCGGGTAACCGTCCGAAGGTCGTTTCAATATTAGTTATATATCAAATATACATATATCAACATAAAAGTACTTCCATATTCATACTTATCAGTACATCATTAGTAAGTTACCATCGGGGTAACACGGGATCATATACAACTATACTAGAAAGAGAACATATACAACTATACTAGAAAGAGATCATATACAACTATACTAGAAAGAGAACATATACAACTATACTAGAAAGAGAACATATACAACTATACTAGAAAGAGAACATATACAACTATACTAGGAAGAGAACATATGCAACGATACTAGAACAAGTAACATTACATTACATATACATGAACACGTTAACAATTGTGATCCACTGTGTCGGAGCATACCTTAAATGCCATGGCCCAAGTTGTAGCCAGAATTCTCTTGAAGGGAGAGCATGAGTTTGCGTATAGATCTATACTAGATTGACTATCCTACACCTTGCTGCTAGCTACAGCCGGACCTGCAGGTCTGCGGGTGCCAAATGTCATTCCGTTATTACGACCATTCATTATGTCGTTGTTACCAGTCGATAGTATGGTGCAATTTATCACATTATACCTTAATATAAATCCGGTTTAAGGTAGTTAGTACAACAGTAGTTCCTATAATACAAAACTACAGTACTACAATGATTTACCCATTACATATTTTTAGTGATAACCTCACTTAAACATTAATGTACAAACCATATTGGTTAAATGATAGTTACACTTGGGAAATTACACACTTTTACAACAAACGAGTATACAAAACAGTTAAGCCTTGGTAGAAGGCTTCTTTAATAGAAAATAAGTTTCAGACCTGTTGCACACCACAATCACTCCTGAGCACACGTTCATCGCCTCTCGAATAAAGGTAGTTGATCAGGTTACATTTATTCCAACGTACGATTACATAACTGCCCAGATTTGTCTGTAGTGCTCAACATCCAAAGACTTTTATTCTTGTTCTTCTTGTGATACTTGTGTTCGAGTGTTTAGATTCCGGATGTTATTATACTTTGGTAAAATATGGTTATATTTTAAAGTATAATTCTTGGTCAGAGTGTTTTATCCCTTTTGTATTTATAGGCTGTATATCTTTTATGAATTGATATACTTAGCTCACTATAAACAATGCTCTGATACCAATCTGTCACACCCCAAAACCGGAACAGCGGAAACGTTCTGGGGTGGATGACGTCATGTCAAGTATCACAACACATGCATTATAGTAATCAAAGTACAACAAAACATTGCATTAATAGTAATAGTTTTACAAGGTTACATTACAACAATTTAAAGTAATACAAGTAATAGAATAAATACAGCATGGTACAAAGCTATCTTCATCAACAGCTCCGGGGATGTACCTGTCTAATGCTAACCTGAGAATACAAGTTATTTGAAAAGCGAGTATCAGCATTTTTACAAATGCTGGTGAGTTCATAAGCATTTAGTGACATTTCATTCAAATAACTTAATAAAGTGATAGTTTAAGAGATTTCAGTGTATTAGAGTTCCTTCCAGAAAATCCTATATTTTCTTTAATAAAAGCAGCCTTCTACCAAGACTGGTCAGTGTAATGTGGTAAGAAGAAGTTTCCCTTAATTGCTAATAATATCAAAATACTGAATTTGATTATTAAAGAAAGCAGAGGCATCAGGGAATAATATATGCCTCAGCAGTGAGGACTGCTGACTAAGGCAAAAGAGTCATAGACTCCAGGAAAGTATCGAACTAATGACACGCCTGGTTTAGTCTAACAAATGGAGAAACAGACCCCCGAAGGTACCAAATGAAAGGTACAACTGGTAAGGTCTAAAACAGTGAACGCAGACCGAAGACGATACCAATGGCAGGTACATCTTGCAAGGTCAAACAGTGATAACAGACCCCAGACGGTATCAAATGAAAGATACATCTTGTAAGGTCAAACAAAGATAACAGACCCCAGACGGTATCGAATGAAGATACATCTAGCAAGGTCAAAACAGTGTGACTCTGAAAAAGGTGACATCAAGCATCTATATAATGTGACATTTGTCACCCCTTGGCTTGGTAGGCCGTGGACTGTAGCTAGCAGTCAGGGTGCGGGGTTGTCAATCCCGTATAGGCCTATACACACAATGTCCGCTCTCCCTACAGGAGACTCTGGTTACCAATCTAGACGACGGAGAAGGCCGCGTCCCGAAGATGCATCCCAAATAGAGGATAGTGTGTTACTAGGAGGGAGTGGGTTTCTTATGTAAGTGTAGACTAGAGGTAGAGACTCTTAACAGACTGAAGAAAACTCGTATGTTTATGCTCGTATACATAATATGTAACTAATGAATCGAACGACCTTCAGATGGACATCCGATCCCACCAGACCACATCTCAACGAAGAAAAGGAAATATGGCGGACAAGCCTTCCTAAGTCCTTCAATCATTATTTATATGCATCTATACAAGTATAAACATACATCTAACTACGCTTGAGTGTGTATCATACAGTGAAGTATAAGTGTACAGTGGAACATCTGAGTCGTGAAGTATAAGTGTAAAGTGGAACATCTGAGTCGTGAAGTATATGAGTACAGTGGAACATCCGAGTCGTGAAGTATACATGTACAGTGTGGGATAATCGAACCATGAAGTATAAGTGTATCACGAAGCAGAGACGACAATAAGTGATGTAAGAACATCTATCAAGTATAAGTGGAGTAAAGTCGTTATCCAGTATAAGTGAAGGAGAAATCGTATCACTAAGTAAGAGCGTGAATAAGTATAAGCGTCATCAAGTATAAGCGACTATAGGTATAAGTGAAAGTGTTACCGAGTCAGAGTACAAAATAACTATAAGTGAAAGTTATGAAATAAGTAAAAATCATTATAGTGTCCCACTCGGTAAAACAGTGTAAAAGTGGTAAAATCTTGTGCATGCGGGTTATCAATCATATGCGATTGACATGATAACTGGCATGTTTAACTTGTATTCCCCCCCTATAAAACATTTAAAAGCATTTAAAAGTTTCATTCAGGGGTATGAACTCACCTGGCGTAAGTAGGTCCGACAAAAGTGCCGATTGGGCGTTCGGGGTCACGCAAGGACTTGAACACACACAAGGACCTATTTTAACATATGATAACATATGTTCACATACAATTAGCATATAATATACTAATTAAACAATTATACACCCTCAAAGGAGTGGAAAACACTTTTGGTTGAGTGTTTGGGGTCCCGGGTAACGTTTACGGGTGCTAAGGGTCTCTTATCAGTTGTGGGACTTTGCTATACTCACATATCAAGTGTGTAAATGGATTTAAAACACCAACATGGACCAAACCAGGAGTTTACGGCCCAACCTAAGGGAGTTTACGGCCGTAAACTCCCAAGGTCAATTTCTTGGGTGTTTGATGCTTCTAGCTTGTTCATAGAATTATTCTAAGCACTTTTCCTCAAAGGCATGAGTGGGTTTGAGGTTTCTAAGGGCCTTATAATGGAGTTTACGGCCTAAGAACAACTCCTAAAGGAGTTTACGTCCGTAAACTCTAAATCATTGAGTTTTGTGATGTTTCAAGCCCCTAATGCCTTTCTAGTGATTTCTAATGAAGTGTGATGCCATTTTGGAGGATTAAAACCATCATTTGAGTGGGTTTAGGGGAGTTTACGGCCTAGGTAAATGCTTGGGCCGTAAACTCCAAGAAATCCCTCATTTTTCTTGTGTTTAAGTCCTTAGATCCTTCCTAACATTTTATAGATATAGCCTATGGTCATTTGGGGGACAAAAACCACACTTTTGGGCACATTTAGGGGTGTTTACGGCCAAGGTATAGACCTGGCCGTAAACTCCTTTCTTTAAATCATTTTGGAGTGTTTCAAGTGTCTAAACTCAAGAGGATAAGTCCCTAAATTATGTAATAAGCCCTAGGATGAGTGTGGAGTGCATTTGGGACCATGGCTTGGGGAGTTTACGGCCTAAGCATGTGCTTGGGCCGTAAACTCTTCTTTGAGTCCTAAATCCATGCATTTTAGTGTTTAAACACCCCAAGGCTATATCCCCTAATAGTTTCCAAGCTCGTGGACAAGTTTAGAGGCATGTTTGGCACCATTTTAGGGGTTTACGGCCCTAGAATGTTCTTGGGCCGTAAACTCCTTATACCATGCCTTCTTGGATGATTTTTGGGCTATAAACATGAATCACTATGTTTAGAATAAGCTAGGGTAGGCGGACTTACGATTTGGAAGCGTTTGGTTGCGAACTCAGGGCGAAAACGGGTCTAGAGAGAGAGTATAGAGAGAGAGTGTAAAAAGTCTCCAATAGACTCCACTCACCCTTATATAGGGTTTTGAGTTGGGACACAGTGGAAGTCTACCCGATACTGCCGTTAAACGGGGCTTTTGGTCGCACCCGATTTAGTGGTCGTAATAATAAACTAATATTTTCCAAGTAAATGGATATATGTGCTATGTATTTTATTCCCTTTTATCACGACTTAACGGCATATAAACATACAAAATTGAAATGTTTATTAAACTTGAAGACTTCTCGTTAACGGAACTTTTGAACAGTGGAATATTCCGTTAACGGTAACGGAGAAATGTAACGGGACAACTTGGGTTGTCACACTTTCGCTTCTAGTTCTACATGTCTAAGGAGGGGCTGGTTAACAGCACGTGGTACCCTTCTCCTGGGTACTTCGGAAGGTTTGAATAAGAGAGACGACTGACGAATCGCATTAGGTTTTATTATTAGGTTCGAAAGAACCTTTATTTGACGAATTGGCTATGGTGAAATTTCTCTTTACACAGCACTTAGGATTTTCACATGGTCGCACTAAGTCGAACCATGATTGACGGGAGTGTCGAATTTAACAAACATCGACATGATATGGAATGAAGATCAATAGGACCACGTGTTGTACTGGGCACACAAGTTCTTAGCATCTCGGGTTTCTTCCATGGTATCACTGTCGCGGATACTTGGACCGATAGGATTGATGCGGAACTCTAGGGGTCCTAATGTTTCAGAATAATGTACTTTTTCATGAATGGATTTCTCACGAGGCCTCTCTATAATCGCCTAGTATACACTAGTCATGTATAATTAAGGTTTAGAAGGCCTGATGACTGAGCGACTCTGCCCTAAATCCACAACCCAACGAGGAACAGGAGATAAGGCAACATCACTCACTCGAAGTCTATCAATTCTTAATTATAAATGGCCTTAACGTATATATCGAGCCATCATAGCTTTACATAATGGGTTTTTGAATCTTTCAACAGTGCTGCGACTCTCGCCGTAACGAGGGAGTAATTACAATTAGATTATACTTTTTAATGTTTTCGGTTAGATACACAGGATCGAGAAACGTACCAAAATTCTACCGGGTTTCTTGATGCTTCCTCCTAGGCGTTAGGGTGAGACTCCTCCTGTGCCCTTGTCATTTCTTTCAGTTGGGCAGTCCCTTTTGAAGTGCCCAATTTCACCACATAGGTGGCATACTGGATTGGTCCCTACATTGGTGGTTGATGTAATGAATTCAACCGGGGTTCTACAGAAGCAAGCGATATGCCCCTTCATGTTGCACCTAACACAAGAGAGTTCTCGACAGATACCATGATGATGGTAGCTACACTTGCTGCAGCAGGAAAAGTTTCTTAGATATGGTCTTCTTGGAGTCGGGATGGAAGGGTTGACAGGGGTATTGACAACCTTAGCTCGTTGCCCTTTGGAAGGTCCTTGAGTCAAGGTACTTCCCTTCTCGTTCTTAAACTTTCTCTTCAGTGGATTTTGTTGGGGTTCTTGGGTGGCTGGGTATACGGGTGTTGGTTGCTGTTGTCCATTGCTTTGATCGGAAGTCTCGATAGGGCACCTGCTAACATTGGTGTTGTTAGCATTCAGGTGAGCCATGACAGCTGCTACGGCTGGTGAGACTGCAGCTTGAAACGTAGCTTCATCGAATAGGAGAGTCGATTTCTTGCCAGCGGGTTGGTTACATTTCTTCGGAGGCATGGTTTTTCCTACACGAAAAGGAACACAAGCTGATGAGAGACGGTGGTTAACCCTGGACGTATCTTTCTTTACTATGATAGGTGTAAATTTTCCCGCGCCTTGATTTATGGTTATCTGAGTGTCGACCTACATCCCTATGATGCAGTCCGGGTAACAAGGTAGGAGTAAGTGCATCAGAAAGCCATAAAATGGGAGTCGTTCCTACCAAGTTATCTTTACACTGGAGAGGTTCACTCTCCGGCCTGAAAAGATTTCGAGGGGAGTTCGGAACGAGGATTATGGAAAGAAAAGGCTGATGAATAACTTATGGCTAAACACTCTCAATCGAGGTTTTGAGATCCGATCTATTCGTATTACTTGCGACAGGAAAGACGATTTGCCTAGCACATAGTGTGAGCAGTGTAATCTCTAACTCACTAAATTGTATTATTTTATGGATTTATTAGCGTGACAATAACGAGGAAAAGACACTTCTCGGGTTCCATGAATTGGCTCCCTCTGTCAACCTCTTATCCTTGACTAGGACTGGCGTTGGTTTTCTTCGGGTATTTCCTAGGGTTTTCTCCTCTTGCAAACTTATTGAATCTCTGCTCCGCCTCTCTTCTGACTCTGACTCTGAGTGTCATCACTTCATGGTGGATGACTGGAATCTCGGAAGTTCAGGCGAATTTCCCACCGGTGTCTCTAAAAGGTATAGGCACGTGGTGGTTTCAATAGTCTCGTCCTGGTTCATTTATTTTCGAACTGGAAATCTTCTCAATGAACCTCTTTTGGGTCTGAATCAACTCTTCTGCCGATCACTGAAGTGGATAAGGTTTTCTAAAGGGTTCGTGCGAGAATGGAAATGTCTAAAGAATCCTAAGAGATTATTAAGCATTTCACTGGGTGATCCTTATTGAGTCCTGCTATTATTACATAGGGTACACAAATCATATATAACTTAGATCACTTCATGATGGATGAATGGAATCTCGGAAGTTCAGGCGAATTTCCCACCGATGTCCCTAAAAGTTATAGGCACATGGTGATTTCAATAGTCTCGTTCCTGTTCATTTATTTCCTGAATGGAAATCCTCTCAATGAACCTCTCCTGGGTCTGAATCGACTCTTCTGTCGATCGCTGAAGTGGATAAGGTCCTCTAAAGGGTTCGTGCGAGAATGGAAATGTCTAAAGAATCCTAAGAGATTATTAAAACATTTCACTAGGTGATCCATATCGAGTCCTGCTGCAATTACATAGTGTACACAAATCATATATAACTTAGATCCGATAGGCCTTCGAATATGTGATACTACTCTATATCCACATCCAAACAAGGAAAAGGAAGTAGAGCGAAACCCCATATTCTCAGAATATGAGATCTTTACTATATATAACATTGGGAGTATACACTTTGTAGTCATAGGTCTATCAATAAGGATCTCTTTAGTTTTTCACACAAGGTTATCTATGGTTTCCTAAAATACCCCTATGGTATTTTAACTGCATGTTTGATTCTTAACTTCTGAATATACTTATGGGGTTATTGTAAGTCTTTTAGTATCCTAAAATACTCCTATAGTATTTTTAAACTTTATGTTTGGCTCTAGCATTCCTATTAGGTAAGTTTCGGATTTGTTGCAACACCACCATCACTCGCAAGCACACGTTAATCACATCTCGAATAAATATAGTTGATCAGGTTATATTTATGCCAGCTTACGATTACATAACTGCCCAGGTTTGATGGTAATGGTCAACATCCGAAGACTTTTATTCTTATTCTTCTTGTGATACTTTGTTCGGTTGTTTAGATTCTGGATGTTCTTATACTTTTGTAAAATATGGTTATATTTTAAAGTATAATTCTTGGTCAGAGTGTTTTATCCCTAATATATTTATAGGTTGTATATCTTTTATGGTTAGATATACTGAGCTCACTATAAACAATGCTCTGATACCAATCTGTCACACCCCAAAACCGGAACGGCGGAAACGTTCTGAGGTGGAGGACGTCATGTCAAGTATCACAACATATGCAGTATAGAAATCAAAGTACAACAACCATTGCATTAATAGTAATAATTTCACATAGGTTACATTTAGCAATAACATCCAAAGTAAATACAGAAAATACATAGAGTGCAGCTCGGTACAAGGCTGTCTTCACAAAAGCTCCTGGAGTGTACCTGTCTACGGATGTCCTGGGAATACAAGTTATTTTGAAAGAGAGTATCAGCATTTTTTAAATGTTGGTGACTTCATAAGTATTTAATGACATTGGTATAAATACATGTTTACTTCAAAATAATATCACACAATGATGGTGGTTTAGAATCTACAGAGTGTTCGAATTCTTTCCCGAAAATCCTATATTTTCTAATTAAAAGCAGTCTTCTACCAAGACCCAATTGTTTTATGTTTTGAGGAGTAATTTCCCCAAAAATACTATCATTATCAAAATATAGTTTTACTTTAAAGGAATTGTGAGAAAAATCACATGTAAAAGTAATAAGGGAAAATAATATTATACCTCAGCAGTAATACTGTTGGCTAAAGATAAATAAAACATAGACTCCAGGCGGGTATAGAATGGACAATACGCCTGGGTCAGTCTAAAATAACAAATACAGACTCTAGACGGTATTGAATGAACAATACGGCTAGCAAAGTCTAAAACAAGGAAATACAGACTCCAGACGGTATCGAAGGAACGACACGGCTAGCAAAGTCTAAAACAAGAAAATACAGACTCTAGACGGTATCGAAGGAACGATATGGTTAGCAAAGTCTAAAACAAGGAAAATACAGACTCCAGACGGTATCGAAGGAATGATACGGCTAGCAAAGTCTAAAGGTGAATAAAAGGGTTGAATGTGAGCTCGTATGTAACCATGCTGATTGACGATCGAATACCTAATGACCCTCCAGGTCACGCGTAGAGTTGGTGACATTATGTCATCCATGGGCCTTACCGGCTCGGACTGTAGCTAGCAGTTAGGATGCGAGAGTGTCTGTCCCGATAGATCTATACACATGATGTCCGCTCTCCCTCCAGGAGACTCTGGTTACACGGTGATAGCGCTAGGAGCATCGTATCGGGAAATAGTGTGTCACATTCTATTTAAAGTAATATAATAATAGTATGGACACACGAATGAACTGACTCCTGAGTAATTCTTCGTACTAGAGGGAGAGAGAGAGAGAGTAAATAGAATCTCCTAACTATTCCTAAAATAGTTAGTATTAGGAATATGAATCATAGAAGGATGCCTTTGCTACCCAAAGGAGATGAAATGGTTGAGAGAACTTTTATGACTATATATGTATACATGATATATAACTAATATTTAAACGACCTTCGGACGGATAACCGATACCCTAGAACCACATCCAAACAACGAAAAGGAGATACGGCGAGCTAGCCTTCCTAAGTCCTTTGAACATTACTTATATAACTATACATATACAGGCATGCATTTAACAATATAAAAGCATAAAAGAAACTTTGGTAAAACCTTTGGAAAACTTTATAAATAGGAAGTTATGACTTGATGTCAGTTTATAAAACAAGCTTTGAAAACCTTTGGAAAACTTTATAAATAAGAATTGATGACTTGGTGTCAGTTTATAAAACAAGCTTTGAAAACCTTTGGAAACCTTTAATAATCTAAAAAGGGATATTCATACTTTAAACGAGATTTGAAAACATGATTTGAAAACCTTTAGCTGGATAAAGCAGTTTAACAAGCAAAAATCTATTTTGCTATACAGTTATTAATCATATGTAATTGATATAATAACTCTATAGTTCAACTTGTATTCCCCCCCCCCCATAAAAGCATTTAAAATCATTTAAAAGGTTAATTTAGTGGTATGAACTCACCTGACGTGGGTGAGTCAGATGAACGAACGGTATAGGATGCTAAGTGTCAAGTGAGGACTTGACCACACACGCGGATCCTATTTAACATGTAGTGATACATTTAAGTATCTAATTAGTCATTTAACAACTAATTAAGAAAGTAAGGATGTCCTTATACTTGAAAACACTTTGCAACAAGTGCTATGAGTACCAAGGATTGCATATAAAGAGAGTATGGCCTCACATTGGAGTTTCCTCCTCAAATGGTGGCCCTTAGGGGTGTTTACGGTTTCAAGACCACTTCCCCCATGAGTTTACGACCGTAAACTCATGGAAGTGGTGTCATTGAGTGTTCAAAGGTCCTAACCCACTCAAAGAATTAAGCTAGACTCGAATCAAGGGCTTAGGAAGTGACTAGGGCTCAAAATGGACACTTTTTGGAGTTTACGATCCTTGGACCACTCCCTTGGGACTTTACGATCGTAAACACATGGGTTTACGGCCGTAAACTCATGTTTGTCCATTTCTCTTAAGTTTTGGTGGTTCTATCTTATGCATGCAAGGTTCTAGTCACTTATATAAGCATAGGAAGGTGTTAAGGGAACTTAAACACCCTTGAAAGGTGTTTACGGTTTTGGGAGACCTTCCCAAACCGTAAACTCGTGTTTTTCCATTCCTTTCATGTTCTTGGGGTTTCTAGTTCATGTATGTATGGTTCTATTCCTTTATACAAACATTAGAAGGCATTAGGGGCATCTAAACACCTTTTGGAGGTGTTTACGATTCTTGAAGATCTTCTTGAACCATAAACACATATGATCATGGGATTTTGATGATTTTCAAGTGTAAACAAGTTCATACTAAGCACACCAGAAGCTAGGGCAAGTGTACTTACGATCTAGGAGCTTGAATGATCGATTTTGGCCAAGAACACTAGTGTGTGTTCTTGGTGTTCTTGAAGAACACTTGAAGATCTATGAAGAAGACAAGATTTCATGGATGAAATGTTGCATAAACACTACATTAAGTGTTATATGAACGATTCTAAGAAGAAAACACTTACATTTTGGCGGATTTGACAGAAAAGTGCTATGATACTTGAGAGAGTTTCTTGGGTGTTCTTGAACTAGGAAGTGAAAAATGAGCTAAAAATGACTAATTGTCATATTTATACTCTCGGGGGTTTACGGCCGTAAACTCCATGTTTACGTCCGTAAACTCCAAACTTTTGGAGTTTCGCGACTTACGTGATGCGCGGCAAACTCTAAATTATACTTCCTTATTTTTGGTCGCTCGACGAGTATAAAATAAAATATTCAAACGAGCTTAAATCCGGCGAAAAATGTTTTGAGATGAATTTGGCTAATTTTTGAAGTGCTTGATTGCGGGGTTTATACAAATGAAAATTTCGGGTTGTTACAGTTTAAAAGAGTTTGAATATAGTTTTAGCATTCAAAGAGTTTAATAAAAGGTTTGAAACACTTGAAAATCCATATGTTTGATAGCAATTTGAAGCAATAGAAAATCTTTCTGTTTGTTCTGGTTATTAATCACATGTGATTAAAGCAATAACTAGAAATGTTCAACTTGTACTCCCCCCCCCCCCATAAAAGCATTTAAAATCATTTCAAAGGTTAATTAAGGGGTATGAACTCACCTACAGTGAGTGGTTTGGATGGAAGTGCCGGATAGGATGCGAAGTGTCCAGGGAGGACTTGAACACACACACGGATCCTATTTAACATGTAGTGATACATAAATGTATCTAATTAGTCATTTAACAACTAATCAATCAAGTAAAGACACCCTAATACATGGAAACACTTTGATTTAAGTGCTAGGAGTACATAAGGGTTGCATCTAAGGAGAGTATGGCCTCACATTGGAGTTTACTTCCCATTTGGTGACAATACAAGAGTTTACGGTTTTTGGTCATATCCCCCATGAGTTTACGGCCGTAAACTCATGGTAACTTGTACCATTGTGTGATTTAAGGTCTTATACCCCTCAAGGAAGTGTTCTATGTTTGTATCCAAGGCTTAGGAAGGGACTAGGGCTCAAAATGGCCCTTTATTGGAGTTTACGGTTCTTGGACCACTCCCTTGGAGTTTACGGTGGTAAACCCATGAGTTTACGGCCGTAAACACATGGTCACGCCTACCATTTCATGTTTTGGGGTCCTTAGCTCATGCATGCAAGGTTCTAGTCCAAAATCCAAGCCCTAGAAGGTGTTGGTGACACTTATGCACCACTTGATGGTGTTTACGGTTCAAGGAGATCCCTTGACTGTAAACCCATGTGTTCTTGGGGGTTTTTTGATGTTTTTCAATGGATTAACAAGTATACTAAGTAAGTAACTAGTTAGGAGGAGTGTACTTACTTATAGGAAGCTTGTAAGAGTGTTTAAGGTCCAAAACACTAGTGTGTGTTCTTGGTGTTCTTGAAGAACACTTGAAGATCTAAGAAAAGAGGAGATTTCATGGATGAAATCGTGTATAATCACTAGATAAAGTGTTATATCAACAAATAAAGGGAAGAAACACTTACATTTTTGGAAGATTGGATGAAATGTGTTATGATACTTGAGAGAAAAGTTGGGTGTTCTTGAGTTTGGAAGTGTAAAGTGAGGAAGTAGGGAGTAAACTCATGCCTTATGCATGTGTTCAAGGGGAAAAGTAGTTTACGACCCAAACTCCCCAAGTTTGGCCGTAAACACCTTGTTATGTTGTGAGGTCTTTATTTGTTACACATTCCACCTAGAAGGTACTCCCTTTTATTTGTTCGTTTCATGAATTTATTTTAAGACACCCAAACGGACTTTAAACCGGCAAAAAAATGTACTGAAATGAATTTGACTATTATTTGAAGTGCTTGACTGTAGAGTTTATACAAATGAAAATTTCGGGTTGTCACACTCAAGAATTAAAAAATGCTCATAAAAGCTTTGCTAAATTGCATAGACTTCTAATGTGGAACTAAAGAATGAAACAATGCTCATCAAAGTTTTGATAGCTAGCAGCAAGGTGTGGGGTGTCAAACCCAATATAGATCTATATACAAGTATCACGTTATCCCTCGAGGAGATTCTGATTATAACTACCAGGAATTATATCCCGCACTCGGACGTACGGGGAGAGAGAGAGAGAGTCTCACAATATAGGTTAACAAGTTTACGTGAAATGTGTGTGAATATAAATCTTTCTTGTATGAATGTACCCTTCTTGTACGAGTGCGTTGAGTGATGTATCATAAACTATACCTATTATAGTTTATCTAAAATGTATGTAATATGTATGAACCCTTTTATGGAAATGTATTAGTGTTATAAATATATTCAAACTATACTTTTTATAGTTAAATAATACGTGTTCCAAAATGAATGAATAATATTTAATATGAATGTCTTAGTTTCAGTTCATAATGATAAACTAACAAGGAAACACATTCAAATATGAAAACTTATGATTATACACTTTGCTCAACATAATACAAAGTGTTATGATATTTACATGCTGTTGGCTAACTTTAGCCATTCTGCCCTGTTTTTGGAAAAATCATAGAAAAATCATACGAAGTCGAAAACTAGATCCGTAAATTCTGAGAGTTCACAAAACGTGTCTAGTTTACTCATAATTTTTATCACGATTTTTAATGACCTCCAACTTGGGTGAAAATGTTCATAATCACAGACTGGTCCGGATTGTTGTTTGAAATGATAGGCAGTTTTGTAAAAATCACCATAAATTGTAGAAAAATCGTATGGAGATGTGCAAGTAGTCATTTTAAAGCTACAAACTTGAACTATTTGCACCTTGTACAGTTTTGAAAACAAAAATGTTTAAGATGCCCAAAACAGTCCGTGAATGGAGTTGAACTTTTCTGATGAAGGCTGTTAGAAAATTTTAATTATGTTCTTAGTGTTTTAACTTGTATTCCCCCCCTGAAAACTTGAGAAAACATGAAAACGTAGGGGTATGAACTCACCTTGAGTGATTTCAGTAGATAAGTGTTGAAGAAGAGAAGTGTTCAACCCAAGAACACTTGAAGAATCACTTGAAGATTCGAAGCTCTAACATAAATATAATGGAGTTTGTGTAAGATATCCATGATTTGAGTGGAAATAAGTGAGATAATCATAAAGAGAATGGATTATGCTTACCAAATGTGGAGGAAAAACTCAAGATCAGCCCTTGAATCTCGAATTTCTAGAGAGAGAAAGTGAGAGAGGAAAGAGTTTGATCTTCTTGTGAAATGAGAGCAAATGAGAGAAGTGAGGAGAGAGGATGAATATTCAGCTCTCAAAAACGTGGGAAAGAGTGATAATTGAGTGGAAAGGACATTGATGTGACCTAGGTAAGGTGGGGAGGTGTGGCTGGTCATAGAGTGGGTGTGGGAGTGGTTGCTTGTGTCATAAGGTAAAGCAAAGTCAACACTCCACCTCTTTGTACTTTACCCACTTGCTTTCATTATTTAAATAAAGATTTTTATGAAAATATGATTAAATTGTGAATATTTAGGGTTTATTATGTTAAAATATGATTTTGGGTGAAAATCCCGCGTTAAAATAATTAAAAACGGGCCTTAAACGCAAAACTACACGAAAACCGGGAGAAAATGAGTTCCCAGCGAGACCTTTCGGTCCTAGGCCGAGGTTCGGTCCCTAGGCCGAGGCTCGGTCCACGCTGTGGTTGGAGTCGGAAACGAACAGAGGGAAACGAAGGGGCGAGGAGGTGAGAAACGAGAAGGCGCGAACCGGAAGTGAGAGGCGAAGGCGAGGGTTCGGTCGGCGATGAAAGGCGAGAAGTCAGAACCGAACGGACTGTAGTGAACAGTACCTTCGGTTCGGTTAGTGAACAGTACCTTCGGTTCGGTTTCGGTTCCTTGCTCTCGGGTTCGGTTCCTCCTGGGCGAGGTTCGGCCCTGAGAGGACCTTCGGCTAAGGAGGGTTCGGCTCCTTGCTCTCGGTCCCTAAGAGGACCTTCGGTTCCTAATGTCCATTTTTCTCGTTTTCGCCCCGTTTTAAGCCGTTTTTGACCCGGTTAAGGGTCGGAATGACCCGAATGATTCTAAAAAGTTACGGGAACTATTTGAGAGAGATTTGGGAGAGATTTCTCACACTTGGAGAGATTTGGGAGAGATTTGACATTCTTGGAGAGATTTCTCATACAAAGAGATATTTGCGAGAGTTTTCACATAATTGGAGAGATTTGGGAGAGATTTGACATTCTTTGAGAGATTTCTCATATAGAGATATTTGAGAGAGATTCCACATACTTAGAGGGATTTGGGAGAGATTCGACATTCTTGGAGAGATTTCTAATACAGAGAGATATTTGAGAGAGATTTCACATACTTGGAGAGATTTGACGTAGAGAGAGATAGAGTGAAAACGATTGAGAGAGGATCCATGTGTGACAATTGTGAGTGTCCGGCATCGCAATGCATGGTTCGTAAACCCTGTTAAGCCTTGTTTAAGGATCTTACACACTCCCGATGAGTATGCATCATTGTTTTATCGGTTTGGCTCGCCACGTACTACAGTTTTAGGTTAAAGAGATCTAGATGTTCGCACTTTTTGTTTTATGATTTCTCACTAGAATAGAAGTTATGTAGAAGTTTCATAGTGTGAATTTTAGTACTCATGGGCAAATTGAGTCAAATGGTTTGACTTGCTGACTTTAGTTGACTTTGACTTGATCGAAATTTGACGGTTGTCACATCTGTTGTGGAACTCAAGAATCAAACAATGCTCATCAAAGCTTTGCTTAAATTGCATAGACCTTAATTGTGGAACTCAAGAATTAAACGATACACATCAAAGCTTTGCTAAATTGCATAGACTTCTATTGTGGAAATCAAGTATTAAACAATGCTCATTAAAGCATTGCTAAGTTTCATAGACTTCTAATGTGGAACTCAAGAATGAAACATCGCTCATCAATGCCTTGCTAAATTGCATGGACTTCTATTTTGGAACACAAGAATCACACAATGCTCATCAAAGCTTTTCATAAATTGCATAAACTTCTAAGTTGGAACTTAAGAATTGAATGATGCTCATGAAAGCTTTGCTAAATTGCGAAGACTACTTCTATTGTGTAACTCAATAATTAAACAATGCTCATCAAAGCTTTGCTCAATTGCATCGACTTCTAATGTGGAACTCAAAAATAAAACAATGCTCATCAAAGCTTTGCTTCAATTGCATAGACTTCTATTATGGAACTCAAGAATGAAACAATTCTCATCAAAGCTTTGCTTAAATTTCATAGACTTCTATTGTGGAACTCAAGAATTAAGCAATGCTCATCAAAGCTTTGCTAAATTGCAAAGACTACTTCTATTGTGGAACTCAAGAATTAAAAAAATACTCGTGAAAGCTTTGCTAAATTGCATAGACTTCTAATGTGGAACTCAAGGATGAAACAATGCTCATCAAAGCTTTGCTTAAATTGCACACACTTCTTTTGTGGAACTTAAGAATTAAACAGTGCTCATCAAAGCTTTGATAACTTGCAAAGACTACTTCTATTGTGGAACTCAGGAATTAAACAATGTTCATCAATGCTTTGCTAAATTGCATAGTCTTCTAATGTGGAACCCAAGAACGAAACAATGCTCATGAAAGCTTTGCTAAATTGCATAGACTGCTATTGTGAACTCAAGATTCAAACAATGCTCATCAAAGCTTTTCTTAAATTGCAAAGACTTCGTTTGTGGATCTCAAGAATTAAACGATGCTCATCAAAGCTTTGCTAAGTTGCATAGACTTCTAATGTGGAACTGAAGAATGAAACAATGCTCATCAAAGATTTGCTATATTGCATGGACTTCTTTTGTTGAACACAAGAATCAAACAATGCTCATCAAAGCATTGCTTAAATTGCATAGACTTCTACTGTGGAACTCAAGAATTAACCGATGCTCATCAAAGCTTTGCTAAATTGCATAGACTTCTAATGTGGAACTTAAGAATGAAACAATGCTGCTAAAAACTTTTTCGCTTTCTCTCTCTTTCCCTGATTCTCTCTAACAATGGTGCGATCTAGTTTTTGGTTCATCGGTGCTGCTTCTCCGACGAATTTCTTTTCATCATAGTAGCAATTTCTCTTCTATTTCCGTTGTCCTAATGGGTGCTTCATCCAAAGCGGATCGATTGAAGGATGTGAAAGTAAAACCGCCGGATAAAAGTGTTGTTGTCCGATATGTGAGGACTGAAGTGGATGTGAAAGATCTGGTTCCTCCTGGGGTTATAGATCAATCTTCAGCTACGATCTACAAAGCTCATCGTAAGCCTAGTGTTACTGGAGCTGTAGCATCGGGGATTGGAAAGGCTGAATGGAAAATGGAGGGGAAAACTTTTAGAGTGAAGAATAGGCCTCAGAAAATTGTGGAAGGGTTATCTCCGATGGATGCTGAGGAATGTTATACAGAAGAAGCTATAGAGGAGGAAACGGAAGATGACTCGGAGTCTGTATCGGCTTGGGAATTGGATGCTAGTGTGTCGATTCCTAGAAATGATAATTCTCTGAAGGGGTTGAAGGATGGTGCTCTTGGGGAATCGAAGACTATTGGGATTCATGCTGTTTCTATTCCTTCAGGTAACATTGCTAATTTGATGAAAATTTGGGATGGTTCTAAAATGAATGATGATTTTTTTTTAAAAGAGATGAATAATTAATTATTGAGTCCTAGTTCGGAATTGAAGATAGTTACTAGCCAAATGATAAGGGTGAATCCTAGCATCTCTGTGAATGATGTTTTGAATCATGTATGCCCTGATTTGGTTGATGGTAAAGTTGTGAAATCTAGGGTCGATGGGATTGATAAAAGTGGTATCAAGGATGATGATAAGGAAGAGTTTATTCCGGGAGTTGGGTTTCAATTCCTCAGTAAGATGAAGGAGGATACTCCTAAGAAGAAGGAGATAGACAGTAGTTTGAATCAGGAAATGGATGTTGATATTGATCATTTGAATAAGAATGTTAATGGGAATGAAGATGGGAATGGTTCTGCTGATTCTTCTGATGAATCTAGTGAGGATGAGGAGATTGTGATGAAAGATAAGGGTAATTTTGGAGTGAATAATGAGACTGGTTCCAATCTGAAGTCTGGAACTGTTATTAACAGTATTAATACGTTACCTTCTTTATTAGGCGATGCTAAAGGTTGTAAGATGGTGGATGATGATGGTCAGGAGAATGTATTGAACTCTTATGCAGGTGTGTTAAAAGGTAAAAGGCACAAGGGTAAGATTGATGTTAAGTTTATGTCAGGGGAAAAGGGTATGGAAGAAGGACCAGTTATTATTCCGATTGAGAATTTAAAGAAGGCGAGTATTCCTTATACTAATACTTTATATGGGTACATAATTGATAAGAAGCTGGCATTTCCTGTAATTCAGAAAGAGGTTAGAAGGTTGTGGATGAATGTGGGACTTGAGGAGATCTTCATGAATAGTAAAGGATTTTTCTTTTTTAAATTCAGTGATAAGAAGGGGATGTTGTCTATTTTGGAGGGAAGTCCATGGCTAATGTTTAATAACATGCCATTATTTCTTCAACGTTGGAGACCAGGATTGACTTTAACCAAGAACAGTCATGATAAAATTCCGGTGTGGATTAAAATCTGTGATTTACCTTTGGAAGTATGGAGTGGGGATAATCTGTGTATTATTGCGAGTAAGTTGGGGGTTCCACTTGCTTTTGATTCTTTTACTGAGGAGATGTGTTTGGAACAAGGGTAGGAATGCTTATGCTCGAATTCTTGTTGAAATGTCGGCTGATAAGGAGTGAAAGAAGAAAATTGAGGTATCTCCTTGGGATTTTGTGTCTAATTCTGCTGTGACTCAAAGTTTTGAAGTGGAGTATGCATGGATTCCTTCTAGATGTACTCATTGTAAGGTCTATGGTCATATGGATAAAGTTTGTATGGCAGCTTTGAATGAAGATAAAGTGTTGAAGAATGGGGATAATGGGACCAATAAGGGAAATAAAGGGAAGGAAGTGGTAAATGATGAAGGTTTTACTGAGGTTGTTAATAAGAAGGTTAAAGGAAATAAAGATGGTGAAGGTACTAGTAAAACTGTGGAAGGCCCTGCTAATTTGTATAATCAGAGAAATAGTAGGAAGAATGGCAATTTTAATAGGGGTAATAATGGGAATTCCTGGTAATGGTAAGGGGCAGAATGGGAACTGGAACAATAGAAGGGTGGGTCATTGGAATTTGGAAAAGAATCGAAGATTTGAGAAGTATGCTCCTGGTCAGGCGTTGACTAGTAAGTAGGGGAATAAGGGGAATAAGGTGCAGAGGGATGCTAAAGAGGATAATATTATAAAGGAGGGGGTTAGCAAGAATTTAGAAAAGAAGGTTGTTACTGGTGATAGTTGCAGTAATAAAAATAGTTTTGAAGTCCTGGGAATGATTGGTAAGGAAGTTATGGATGGAATGGAAGAGGATGCTAAGGGGAATTGTTTATTGGAAGGGGACAATAATACCAAGTTTTTTCATAGAGTTGTGAAGAGCAGGGGTAATAAAAATCGTATTTTGATGGTGCTTGAGGAAGATGGAAGATGGGTTAGTGGGAAGGCTATGAAGGAGAAATTTATGACTAATTTCAAGAAGTTTTTGGGATGTGAAGATGTAACTGAGTTCTCATGTTTAAATGATGGGTTCTTTCATAATAAATTGGATAGTAGGGTGGCTTTGAATATGATTAGAGTGGTTACTGATGAAGAAATTAAAGTAGCGATGTTTGACATTGATGACAATCGTGCCCCTGGTCCGGATGGATTCTCCTCCAAATTTTTTAAAAGTGGTTGGAACATTGTTGGGCCGGAGGTGTGTAAAGTTGTGAGGGAATTTTTTTGGACTGGTAAATTGTTGAAAGGCCTTAATGTTACGAGAATTGTGTTGGTCCCTAAAGTGGAATTCCCGAGGAAAGTTTCTGATTTCCGTCCTATAGCTAGCTGTAACACTTTGTACAAGTGTATTAGTAAGATTATAGTGAATAGAATTAGAAACAATCTGGGAGATATTGTGAGCAATAATCAATCAGCTTTCATTCCAGGGAGGTCTATTTTAGATAATATTCTTCTTGCTCAGGATCTGATTGTGGGTTATAAAAATAAAAGAGGAATTCCTAAATGTACTTTAAAGATTGACATTCAAAAGGCTTATGACATGGTGGATTGGAAATTTCTTAAAAGGATCCTATTGGGTTTTGGGTTTCATCCGATAATGACTCAGTGGATTATGGCTTGTGTGTCATCTCTGTGGTTCATACTGAATTTTAATGGTGAAGATCATGGGTTTTTTAAAGGAAAAAGGGGACTTAGGCAGGGTGATCCTTTATCTCCTTATCTATTTACTATAGTTATGGAGGTATTTAATCTCATCCTTTTGAAGAAAATTGAAGATTGTCAGAATTTTAAGTTTCACAGCAAGTGTATGTCCCAAAAAATCACACACTTATGCTTTGCTGATGATTTGTTAGTCTTTTCTTACGGGAATGGGAATTCAGCTAGAGTCATAAGGGATGCTCTTGATGATTTCAAAAAAGTTTCAGGGTTGAGGGCGAGCATGGAAAAAGTCAGATTTTTTTTAGCTGTGTTAAGCCCAATATGAGAAGGATTATCTTGGGCATTCTTCCTTTTGATATTAGGAAATTTCCTTTTAAGTATCTTGGAATTCATATGTGTGTTACCAAGTTATTTTGCAAAGATTGTAAACAGCTTGTTGAGAAGATTAAGATGAGAGTTCTTAATTGGAAAAGTAAGGCCTTATCGTTTGCTGGGAGGTTGCAACTAATAAATTTTGTCTTGACTACTATCCATGTGTATTGGGCCTCTATCTTTAAAATTCCTATTGCCACAATTAGAGAGATTGAGAAGCTTTGTAGAAGTTATCTGTGGGCGAATGGTGAGATAGTCAAAGGGAAAGCAAGTGGAGTGATATTTGTAGGCCTAAAGCTTATAAGAATTTAAAGAAATCGAATGAAGCCTTGTTAGCTAAACATGTGTGGAATGTGATTAATAATAAAAACTCTCTTTGGGTCCAATGGGTAAAAAAGAATAACATTGGTGATAGGAACTTTTGGGATATTCTGCAGAAGAAGAGTGTGAGCTGGACTTGGAAGAGGTTCCTTGAGGTGAGGAACATTGTTAGGCCTCATGTTGTTTCGTGTGTGGGAAATGGGATGAATACTTCTCTTTGGCATGACTAGTGGCACCCAATTGGTATTTTAAGCACTATTATATCTAGAAGGGATTGGGTTAGTTATGGGTTTAGTGATAAGTCCATGGTCAGTGATGTTATGTTTAATGATTTCTATATATGGCTGGTTGAGTGGGTGAATGAATTCCCTGGATTGAAGGATGGTCCCATGTTTTGTATTGATGCTAATTAGAGGGATGTTACTGGTTGAAGAGATAAGAATGGGGTGTGTAAAAAATTTTCGTGCAAACAGGTATGGAGAGATATAAATAATTTTGGTGACAAAGTTCCTTGGTATGATATTGTGTGGTATGGTAACTACATTCCTCGAAATTCGTTTATATTATGGCTGGCTATTTTGAATAGATTGAAGACCCAGGATCGAGTCAGAGGTCGGGCGATTTCTGGTAATTTACTTTGCCCTTTTTGCGCTATTTCTTCTGATTCCCATGATCACCTCTTCTTCAAATGTGAATTTTTCTCGGCTTATTTAGAGTTATTTCTGTAATAAGTTCGGGCTTAATCTCTTTTTTGATGATTGGAATGATTTAGTTTTGAAATTGAGCATTTCCTTCAAAGGGAAGTCGGTTGAGAATTTGGTTAATAAATGTGTGTTTGCCAGTTGTGTTTCACATATTTGGAAGGAGAGAAATTCTAGACTCTTTAGTAGTAGGAGGAATTCGCATATGGTGGTGATCTCTTGTATTGAAAGTGAAATACAATTGAAGTTGTTGCGGTTGAGAAAAAAGGCTATTATGGTCAATGATAGAGTCCTTAAGACCTGGGTTATTTCTGGAATGGAAAGAATATAAGATATGGAAGTCATATTTTGGTTTCTTAGATTGATGGTTGGTGATTCTCATGCTTGGGGTTGGATGAGGATGATGCTTTATTTTGCTGAGTTTTATTCTATGATTTGGTGGGGGTTTTTTTGGAATAAGTTTTTATACAAAGGAATTGATGGATTGTGTTACTGGTTTGAGAGCTTGCTTTCAAATTATGTGATGTGTACCGGTGGGATTTTCTGTTTGGATATGATTTTAATTGAGATTATTCAAATGGAGAATCCTAGACATGTGATTGATACCATGTGTAGTATGGAACTTGTTCTGAATTTATGGAGGATTGGTGGTGGTTTTTTGTGGACTGTTTTGTTTTTGGTGTGCAGGATGTTTTTACAAAGGATGGAGTTGGGATATATTAGCTTTCAGATGGACTCTGTTTTGTTGAAGGCCAAGAGGAAGCTCTTTCTGTTTGATGAGAATAAAAGAAGTAAAAGAAAAAGAAGGAGGATTGATGGGAGGAAAAGTGGTAGAAGGCTCTGGATTGAGAGTTTGATCGGGTTTTATATAGTAGGGATAATGTGAGTTTTAGTTGTTATTTCTTTTATTTCACTTTTGTTATTTGTTTATCTAGTGTTGTGGGTTTGTTGGGTTATATCTTAAGGCTACTCCTATGGACTGTGGGTTTTTTTAAGGGCCTTACCCCTTGCTTTGGTCTTAAGGATATTTTGTGGGTATGGTGGTCCAAGGGGGTGAAGTTACCATTTTTCCCACATTCATTAAGTCTTTGGGCGAGCTTTAAGGATAAAAAGGGTGGTTGGGGTAATGGGTGGATTGTTTTGGATATTAAAAAGTGGTTATGAAGTTGGTTACGGATAGGTTGGTCTTATTTGGGATTTGTAGGTTGATTTGTTTTTTTGTTGGGTTTGTATTCTTTTATTCAAAAAAAAGAATGGAACAATGCTCATCAAAGCTATGCTTAAATTGCATAGACTTCTATTGTGGAACTCAAGAATTAAACAATGCTCATCAAAACTTTGCTCAATTGCATCGAATTCTAATGTGGAACTCAAGAATGAAACAATGCTCATCAAAACTTTGCTGAAATTGCATAGACTTCTATTGTGGAACTCAAGAATTGAAAAATGCTCATCAAAGCTTTGCTTAAATTGAAGAGACTTCTAATGTAGAACTCAAGAATTAAACGATGCTCATCAAAGCTTTGCTAAATTGCATAGACTTCTAATGTGTAACCTAACAATCGATTAACCTTCTCTTTAAGAAAATATAGGATTTTCTTGGATAACAACTTTTCGGTAAACTAAAGGAAACCCGTACATTTTCACAAAACAAACATCTTATGAACTCACCAGCTTTATGCTGATTTTCAAACTGCTTGTATTCTCAGGTCAACATTAGACAGGTACCTAGCGAATCTTTTGGAGAAGACGGAGCGTACAGAAGACTCGTCTCTACTTTTGTCCATATATACTATGTATTACGAATGTACAACTTTTCTTTTGAACAAATGTAAACTTTGATATGTAATGTAATGGTTGTTTACTTTGCTTACTATGTACATTGGATTTGATACTCAACTTGGAGTCAACCCCGGGAACGTTTCCGCCTTTGGTTTTCGGGGTGTGACAATAGACTTCTATTGTGTAACTCAAGAATGAAACAATGCTCATCAAAGATTTGCTAAATTGCAAAGACTACTTCTATATTCCAGGGGAAAAAGTGATCCAAAAGGAGGTCAAAAGGCTATGGAAGAATGTGGGTCTTGAAGAGGTATTCATGAATAGTAAAGGGTTCTTCTTTTTTAAATTCAGTGATGAACAAGGGATGTTATCTATTCTTGAAGGAAGTCCATGGTTAATGTTCAATAATATGCCTTTATTTCTACAAAGATGGAGACCAGGTTTGACTTTAACTAAAAATAGACATGATAAGATCCCGGTTTGGGTCAAAATTTATGATTTACCTTTGGAGGTTTGGAGTGGGGATAATCTGTGCATTATTGCTAGTAAATTGGGAATTCCTCTTGCGTTTGATTCTTTTACTGAAGAGATGTGTTTGGAACATAAAGGGAGGAATGCTTATGCTAGGATCCTTATCGAAATGTCAGCTGATAAAGAATGGAAGAGAAACATTGATATCTCAACGTGGGATTTTGTTACTAATTCCGCTGTTATTCAAAGCTTTGATGTGGAATATGCTTGGATGCCAACTAGATGCAGTCATTGTAAAGTGTTTGGGCACATAGATAAGGTCTGTATGGCTAGTATGATGGGTGCTAAATCTATGCAAAAAGGTGGTAGTGGGAGTAGCAAGGAAGATAAAGGGAAAAATGTGATTGATGATGAAGGATTTACAGAATTTACTAATAAGAAAAATAAAAATATTAAAGATGGAGAAGGTACAAGCAATTCTATGTGGAAAGCTGCTAATATAGGTAATCAGGAAAATAATGGGAAGAGTAATTTCTCAAGAGTGGGGAATAAGTTTAGGGGACAATATGGGAACAAAGGTGGAAATGGTTGGGGACAAAATGGGAATTGGAATAACAAAGGAGTGGGGCATTGGAATTTGGAGAAGAATAAAAAATTTGAAAAGGTGGTTTCTGGACAGTATAACAATAATGATCAGGTAAATAATGGAGACAAAAGACAGGTGGCTATAAAGAAGAATGTCAATGGTATGGCTGAGATTAAGAAGAGTGATAAGAAAACTGATAGCAGCAATAATAATAGCTTTGAAGTTTTGGGAATGATTGATGAGGAAGCTATAATTGGAATGGAAGAGGATGACAAAAGAGATAAAATTGGTGTTCAATTTGATGATCTGAATTGCAATCTCTCTGCTACTGATGACAACAGGTTGAAACATAATGAGATTCATAATATGGGCATTAGCAATGAGGATCTTGTGATGTTTAATGCTGAAAAGAAGATGGATAGCAAGAGGAATAATGATAGTAGCAGTATTAGTGGATTATCTCAGGCATTTGAGGTGGTAAATGCCAAAAATCATGTTATTAGTCAATGATGTCGATTGGTGTATGGAATGTTAGGGGGTTAAATAAAGCTGTTAAGCAAAAAGAGGTTATGGATGTTATAAGGGATAATAAGCTGGGAATGTGTGCTGTTGTTGAATCCCATGTCAAAATTTCAAATTTAAAGAATGTGTGTAGTAAATCTTTTGGAGACTGGGATTGGGTTTCTAATAACAAACATTGTGATATTGGTACTAGAATAATTGTTGGATGGGATCCAAAATTATTTGATGTTATGGTTTTATCTCAATCGAAACAGGTGATTCATTGCTTTGTCAAATTTTCTGGTTCTAATTATTGCATGTTTTTTTTCTTCATCTATGCTGCTTCCGGTTATATTGAAAGAAGGGCTTTATGGGAAGATTTGAAAAAATTCAGCTTAACTGTGAAAAAGGAAGCTTGGTGTATTTTGGGTGATTTCAATGTTGTGTTAAAAGATTCTGATTATTCAGAAGGATGCTCGAGATGTCTGAAAGGAGTTGATGATTTTCGTGATTGTATCAATTTTATTGAAGTTGAAGACTTGAATAGCACTGGGTTTCAATTCACTTGGAATAAATCTCCTTCTGGGAATAAAGGAATTTTAAAGAAGCTGGATAGGATTATGGTCAACACGAAATTCATTTCTGATTATCCTTCAGCTTATGCTGCTTTTAAACCATACAGAACTTCTGATCACTGTCCTGCTATTCTTTTCATTCCTAATGGTAAATTGAGATGGAAATCTTCCTTTAGATTTGCTAATTTCATTGCGGATAAAGAAGAATTTCTACCTATGGTGAAGGATATATGGTCTTCAAATATTGAAGGTTTTTTTATGTTCAAAGTTACTCAGAAATTGAAAATGTTGAAGAGACAGTGTAAACAGCTGTGTAGCAAATTCAGAGGATCGGGAAGGAAAATTAAGGATCTAAGGGAGCAATTGGGAAATATTCAGATGAAAATTGATCAGGAGCCGTTTAATGCTTCATATCGGGAGGAGCATGCTAATATTCTTTTTGAATATAATGTTGCTTGTAATGATGAAGAAAAGCTGCTTTCTCAAAGATCTAAGATCAAATGGCTTTCTGATGGGGATAATAACACTAAATTTTTTCACAGTTGTTTGAAAAGTAGGATTAATAGGAATCGAATTTTGATGGTGCTTGATGAGGATGGAAGATGGATTAGGGGGAAGGCTATGAAGGAGAAATTTATTAATCATTTTAAGAATTTCTTGGGATGTGAAGTTACCACTGATTTGTCTATACTTAATAATGATTTTTTTATTAATAAGTTGGATAAAAAAGTGGCAATGAATATGTTAAGAGTGGTCACAGATGAAGAAGTTAAAGTAGCTATGTTTGATATTGCTGACAATCATGCCCCTGGTCCTGATGGTTTTTCCTCTAAGTTTTTTAAGAGTGCTTGGAGTATTGTTGGGACAGATATTTGTAAAGCTGTGAGGGAATTTTTCTGGACAGGAAAATTATTGAAGGGTATTAATGCTACTAGGATTGTGTTGATTCCTAAAGTGGAAGAACCGAGGAAAGTTACTGATTTTCGGCCTATTGCTTGCTGCAACATTTTTTATAAATGTATCAGTAAAATAATAGTTAACAGAATAAGGGGCAGCTTAAGTGATATAGTTAGCCATAACCAATCTGCTTTTATTCAAGGAAGATCAATTCTTGACAATATTTTCCTTGCTCAAGAATTGATGGTGGGATACAAAAATAAAAAAGGAATGCCTAAATGTACTTTAAAGATTGATATACAAAAGGCCTATGATACTGTTGACTGGAAATTTCTTAATAGGATTCTTCTTGGATTTGGATTTCATCCTGTCATGGTTAATTGGATTATGGCATGCACTTCTTCCCCTTGGTTTATGCTGAATTTTAATGGTGAAGACCATGGATATTTTGAAGGAAAGAGGGGGTTAAGGCAAGGAGATCCTTTATCTCCCTACTTATTCACGTTGGTTATGGAAGTTTTTAATCTAATCCTGGTGAAGAAAATTGAAGAAAGCCAATGTTTCAAATTTCATTGCAAGTGTGAATCTCAGAGGATTACTCACTTATGTTTTGCAGATGACTTGTTGGTGTTTTCTTTTGGTAATGGTAATTCTGCTAGAGTAATAAAAGCTGCCCTTGATGATTTTAATTCTGTTTCGGGTTTGAAAGCTAGCATGGAAAAAAGCCAAATTTTTTTTAGTTGTGTGAAGCCAAACATGAGAAGGATTATTTTGGGAATTTTACCTTTTGACATTGGTAAAATTCCTTTCAAATACCTTGGGATTCCCATGTGTGTGAATATGCTTTTCAAAAGAGATTGTTTTGCTCTTGTTGATAAGATTAAATTGAGAGTGTGTAATTGGAAAAACAAGATGCTTTCTTTTGCTGGAAGATTACAGCTCATAAATTTTGTCCTGACTTCTATTCATGTGTATTGGGCTTCAATTTTCAAAATCCCTATAGCTACTATTAGGGAGATTGAAATGATTTGTAGAAACTTTCTGTGGGCAAATGGAGAAGTGGTTAGAGGAAAAGCTAAAGTTAAATGGAGTGATGTTTGTAAGCCAAAAATAAATAGGGGGCTGGGAATTAAGGACTTAAGATTCTGGAATGATGCTTTATTAATTAAACACATTTGGAATCTGATTAGTAACAAGAATTCTCTGTGGGTTCAGTGGGTGAGAGAAAACTACATTGGTGATAGAAATTTCTGGGATATTTGGCAGAAGAAAAGTATGAATTGGACTTGGAAAAGATTTTTGGAATTGAGAAAAACTGTTAGACATCATATTGTTTCATGTGTTGGTGATGGTAGAAATACTTCTTTATGGCATGATTGGTGGCACCCAATTGGCATATTAAGTACAATTATATCAAGGAGGGATTGGTTTAGAAATGGATTTAGTGAAAATTCTTTAGTCAGTGATGTTTTGACTAATGATACTTATAGATGGCCTATTGATTGGGTAATTAATTTTCCTGGTCTGAAAGATGCTCCCATGTTTTGTAATATTGGTAATCAAAAGGATATTACTGTTTGGAGGGATATAAATGGTGTGAATAAAAAATTTTCTTGCAAGCAAGTTTGGAGAGATATCAATAATTTTGGAAGTAAAGTCGGCTGGGTTAGCTGTGTTTGGTATAGTAATTGTATTCCCAGGAATGCATTTATTTTATGGCTCGCTGTGCTGAATCGTCTGAAAACTCAAGATCGAGTTAAATGCTGGGAGAAATCAGGTTCTTTACTTTGTCCTTTCTGTTTAAAAATTCCTGATTCTCATGACCATCTTTTCTTTCAATGTGATTTCTCGCATAGTATATGGAAACATTGTTGTTCTAAGGCTGGAATTGACATTTCTTATTCTAATTGGAATGATCTTGTTCTTAAATTGTCTTCAGTCTTAAGTTCGAGATCTATTGAGATTTTGATCAAAAAATGGGTGTTTGCTAGCTGTGTTTCTCACATTTGGAAAGAAAGAAATTCGAGAATTTTTAGTAAATTGAGAAAATCGAATGAAGGAGTTATTATGTGTATTGAGAATGAAATTCAATTGAAGTTATTAGGGTTAAGGAAGATGAATGTTATGGTCAACAGGGAAATTTTACAGATATGGGGTATTTTTGGAAAAAATTGATGGGTTTTGCGAATTTCTTTGTTAGAAGTAGCTGTTGTGATCCTGTTTGTTTTGAGGATTGGGATAATATGGAGATGTTGAATTGTTTGACTGTTCTTATGGGAGGTTTGTATTGGGGGTTTTTTTGGAATGATAGGTTCAAAGGAATTGACGGGTTTCAAGGAATTGACGGATTAATTCACTGGTTTAAGAGCTTGCTCTTGAATTTTGTGATATGTACCTTTGGGATTTTTTGTTTGGATATGATCTTAATTGAGATTATTCAAATGGAAAATCCTAGACATGTGATTGATGCCATGTCAAGTATGCAACTGGGTTTGATAATATGGTGGTATTGTGTAGTCCAGTGTGGGCTTTTTTATGTTTGCAGGAAAGGAATTATGAAGCTGTTTGTAGTGAATTTGGATAGTACGAATGTTTATAGCAGGAAAGCCATTATGTTGAGTCAAATTTGGAGGATGAAGGATAATAGAGAGTACAATAAAGGAGGGATACAAGGGCTGAAAGTTGACAGAAGTTGCTGGAATGAGTTCTTGATGCTTTTGCAGTGGTTTTTGGGTTATATTTTTTGTATTTTTTGGTACTTTAATTTTGTATGTAGGATGTTTGGGTTTGATCTTTTATGGGGTTGTTTGTTAAGTTTTCACTTTTGGACTGTGGGTTTTTTTAAGGGCCTTACCCCTTGCTTTGGTCTTAATGGTGATTGGTGGGGTGGTTTTTGCAATGGGGTGAAGTTACCTTTTTTCCCACTTCTAATAAGTCCTTGGTGTAGGCTTATGAACATTAAGGTTTTTTGGGATATTTGGAGCTTAGTTGATATGTTTAAAAAGTGGATGGGGAGTTGGTTATGGATAGGTTGGTTTGGTTAGGGTCTTGTTTGTTTTTATTTTTTCTGTATTTGTATTCTTTTATTCTTTTTAATAAATTTTGCTGAGCTTTGGCTCTTTTCAAAAAAAAAAAAAAAAAAAAAAAAAAGAATGAAACAACGCTAAGCAGACTTTTTCGCTTTCTCTCTCTACTGTTTCTCTCTTCCCCTGATTCTCTCTAACGGTGGTGCGATCTAGTTTTTGGTTCATCGGTGCTGCTTCTCCGACGAATTTCATTTCATCGTAGTAGCAATTTCTCTTTTGTTTCCGTTGTTCTAATGGGTGCGTCATCCAGAAGCGGATCGATTGAAGGAAGTGAAAGTTAAACCACTGGATAAAAGTGTTGTTGTCCGGTATGTTAGGACTGAAGTGGATGTGAAAGATATAGTTCCTCCTGGGGTTATTGATTAGTCCTCAACTACGATTTATAAAGCTCGTCGTAAGCCAAGTGCTTCTGGAGCTGTTGCTTCGGGGATTGGAAAAGCTGAATGGAAAATGGAGGGGAAAACTTTCAGAGTGAAGAATAGAGCTCAGAAGTTTATGGATGGGATATTACCGATGGATGCGAAGGAATACTACACTGAAGAAGCTACTGAGGAGGAAACGGAAGATGACTCGGAGTCTGTATCGGCTTGGGAGTCGGATACTAATATTTCAATTCCTAGAAATGATAGCACTATGAAGGGGTTGAAGGATGGGGATTCTGATGAGCTGAAGAACTTTGGAGCTCAGGTTGTCTCTATTCCTTCAGGTAATACTACTAATTTGTTGAAAAATTGGGATGGTGCTAGGGTGAGTGATGAATTATTGTATCCTAGTTCGGAATTGAAGAGTGTTACTAGTGAAATGATTAGGATGAATCCTAACATTGCTGTGATTAATGTTAATAAATCTGTATGCCCTAATTTGGTTGGTGATGAAGTTGAGAAGTCTAGATCTAATGGTGATAAGAAGGTTATCAGTAATGAAGAGTTTATTCCGGGAGTTGGTTTTCAATTTCTTAATGAGTTGAACGAGGAAATTCCTAAGAGGAAGGATCTAGATAGTAAGTTGAACCAGGAAATGGATGTTGATATGTCTAATTTGATTAAGCAAGTTATTGAGGAAGAAGATGACTCTGAAGATGATGGTTCATCTGAAGAGGATGGGGAAGATGAATCTAGTGAGGGTGAGTCTAGTGAAGATGAGGAAATTGTGATGGAAGAGGAGGTTAATACTAAGATGAGTACATAGCCTGTTTTGAAGATGAAGTCTGGTACTGTTATTAATAGTATTAATATGCTTCCTTCTATTTTGGGTGATGCTAATAGTAGTAAAATGGTGGATGGTGATAGTCAGGGGAACTTGTTGAACTCTTATGCAGGTGTGTTAAAAGGTAATAGACATAAGGGTAAGATTGATGTCAAGTTTATTCCAGGGGAAAAAGGCAAAGAAGAAGGACCTGTTATTATCCCGATTGAGAATTTAAAGAAAGCAAGTATTCAATATACTAATACTTTATATGGGTATATGATTGATAAGAAGTTAGCGTTTCCTGTGATTCAGCAAGAGGTTAGAAGGCTATGGAAGAATGTGGGTCTTGAAGAGATATTCATGAACAGTAAAGGGTTTTTCTTTTTTAAATTTAGTGATGAGCAGGGGATGTTATCTATATTGGAAGGAAGCCCATGGCTGATGTTCAACAATATGCCATTATTTCTTCAAAGGTGGAGACCAGGTCTGAAATTAACCAAGAATAGTCATGATAAAATTCCGGTGTGGATCAAAATCTTTGATTTACCTTTGGAAGTATGGAGTGGAGAGAATTTGTGTATTATAGTGAGTAAGTTGGGGGTGCCTCTAGCTTTTGATTCTTTTACTGAGGAGATGTGTTTGGAACACAAGGGTAGAAACGCTTATGCTAGAATTCTTGTTGAAATGGTGGCTGATAAGGAATGGATGAGGAAAATTGAGGTTTCTACTTGGGATTTTGTTACTAATTCTGCTGTGGTTAAGAGTTTTGATGTGGAGTATGCTTGGTTTCCTTCAAGATGCAATCACTGTAAGGTTTTTGGGCATACAGATAAAGTTTGTTTGGCTTCTTTGAATAAAGAGAAAGTGGTAAAGAATGGGGAGAATGGGAACAATAAAAGAAATAAAGGGAAGGAAGTGGTTAATGATGATGGATTTACGGAGGTTGTTTATAAGAAGTTTGCAGGAAATAATGATGGTGAAGGTACTAGTAAATCTAAGGATGGTTATACTGAATTGTATGATCAAAGATATAGTGGGAAGAATGGAAATTTTAACAGGGGAAATTATTTCAGAGGCAATTGTGGGAATAGAGGTGGTAATGGAAGGGGCCAGAATGGGAATTGGAATAATAAAGGGGTGGGTCATTAGAATTTGGAAAATAATAGAAGATATGAGAAGTTTGTTAATGGTCAGAACTTGGTTGGTAATCAGGGGAAAAAGGAGAATAAGATGCAGGGGAATGCGATAAAGGATGATATCATAAAAGTGGATGGTAACAAGAGTATAGAAAATAAGACTGTTTCTAGTGATGGCTGCAGAATTAAAAATAGTTTTGAAATCCTAGGTAGGATTGATGAAGAAGTTATAGATAGTATGGAATAGGATACTAAGGGGGTAAAGTTGATGGTTATCAGGAAGGAGATTGTGTTGATGATTCTTCTGATGTTGTTGGAATAATAAATAATAAGTTGGATCCTTCTAAGTTTGATGAGAAGGGTAATGTAGGGAATGAAAGTAATAATATCAAGAATAGTATGATGGTTTAGGGGAATAGTAAAAGCAAAGATGGGATTTTCAGGCATTTGAGGAGGTAAATGCCAAAAACTCTATTATTCCCAATGATGTCTTTAGGGGTATGGAATGTTAGGGGCTTGAATAAAGCTACTAAGCAGAAGGAGGTTATTGATGTTATTAGGAGTAATAACCTTGGTATATGTGCTGTGGTGGAATCTCATGTCAAGATCTTAAATCTTAAGAATGTTTGTGTTAAGACTTTTTGTCAATGGGATTGGGTTTCTAATAATAGTAGCTGTGAGGCTGGAAGTAGAATAATTGTTGGTTGGAATCCAAGACTTTTTGATGTGATGGTGATTTCTCAGTCTAGACAAGTTATTCACTGTTATGTTAGATTCTGTGATTCCAATTATAGCATGTATCTGTCTTTTATATATGCTGCTTCGAATTATCTTGAGAGAAGGTTATTATGGGATAATTTGAAGAAACATAATTTTGTTGTTAAGAAGGAAGCATGGGGTATATTAGTAGATTTTAATGTTGCTTTAAAACCATCGGAATATTCTAAAGGTTGTTCCAAAACTCCTAAAGGAGTTGATGATTTTATTGACTGTATAAACTGTATTGAAGTTGAGGATCTTAATTCTTCTAGGTTTCAGTTTACTTGGAATAAATCACTTGCTGGGAATATGGGCCTTTTGAAGAAGTTAGATAGGGTGATGGCCAATTTGAAATTTATTTCGGATCATCCTTTAGCTCATGCTGTTTTTAAACTTTTATAGAGTTTCGGATCATTGCCCTGCTATTTTAAATGTTCCTGTTGGCAAAATGAGATGGAAACCTTCTTTTAGGTTTGCTAATTTTATCACAGAAAAGGAGGAGTTCTTACCTTTGGTTAAGGAAGTTTGGGATGCTAATATTGAAGGTTTTTTATGTTCAAAGTGTGCCAAAAGTTGAAGATTCTTAAAAAGCATTGTAGGGAGCTTTGCAATAAACATAGGGGTTCTGCGAAGAGAATTCAAAAGTTAAGAAAGGAGTTGGAAAGTAAACAATCTGAAATTCATCTTAATCCTTTTGATTGTAAGATTAAGGAGGAACATGCTACTATTCTTTTTGATTTTAATGTTGCTTGTAATGATGAAGAAAAGCTTCTTTTACAGAGATCTAAGATAAATTTGTTACAGGAAGGGGACAATAATACAAAATTTTTCATAGAGTTGTGAAAAGCAGGAGCAATAGAAATCGTATTCTGATGATTATTGATGAAGATGGAAGATGGGTGTCACACCCCAAAAATCGAAGGCGGAAACATTTTCGGGGTTGACTCCACGTTGAGTATCAAATCCAATGCACATAGTAAGTAAAGTAAAGCAACCATTACATTACATAGAAAAGTTTTACAGTTGTTTCAAAAGTAAAGTTTGTACAGTTATGATACATAGTATATATAAACAAAATGAAACGGATCTTCATGTACTCCGTCTTCAAGCAAAAAGGATCTTCGGGTACCTGTTCTAACGCTGACCTGAGAACACAACCGGTTTGAAAATCAGCATAAAGCTGGTGATTTCATAAGCGGTTTTTGTTTGTGAAGATGTTTCGAGTTTCCTTTCTGTTTCTGAAATGTTATGTACACCAAGAAAATCCCGTATTTTCTTAAAAGTTGGTTATTGTTTCACAAATGTAAAGTATAGTAAGTTTGTACACTGAAAACATGTCTACTCATGTGAAAATGTATAGTTTGGTTATCCGACTTGTTAAACTGTTTTGTTTGCTTATCATGTATTACCAGGAAAGTCCCATACTTTCCTTATTGTATGTTACCAATTGTAAAAGATGTAATGTTATCCAGTTTGATGCTCTTTCTTGTTATGTATGTGTTACCCAGGAAAGCCCCAAGCTTTCCTACTTGTTGGTTTCTAATGTGAATGATGTTAAAGATGTAAAAGATGTAAACGTGATTAGGTTCCATGTTTTCCCCAGGAAAGTCCCGTACTTTCCTGAATGTTAGTTACAGTATGTGAAAGATGTGAAAGATGTAAAAGATGTATAAAGTAGTTCATTATTACTATAAATAAATCTCTGTTATCCTAATTGCGAGTTCCATAACCATACGATAGACTAAAACCTGTGGCAATAAGTAGTCCACATGTGGCAATAAGTAGTCCACATACTTATGACTTTCGTCACCCTTGAACCATTTCGGTTCGGCTGTAGCTAGCAGCCAGGTGTGGGGTAGTCAGCCCCGTATAGATCTATACACTCAAGTCACACTCTCTAAATACCAGAGATTCTGGTTATGGGTGTAGTCCTCCACTCGCGTATCTCGGTGGAGTGTTCGCCGAGGACGTGTCTCCAATCATACAGGATTAACAAATTTACTAGCAATAATATGATAGTCCTCCACTCGCGTATATGTGTGGAGTGTTACCGAGGACAAAACAGTGTACAAGTATTATATTCAAATGTCTAATGTCATGCTTTTAACTGATAAAATGTGGAAAACCATTTGTGAAATATATGTAAAACATAACAATTTAAAGACCTATTTCACAAATATATGTCACGTGTTCTGCATGTTCAAATGGTTATCAGTTATGGTAATTAGTAATAAAAGCATATGAAATATGAAACACACATTTGAAAACATGTTTTGAGTACAAGAATTCCCTTGTACTTTGCTTGTGTTCCCCCCTGAAAACAGTGACAACAGTGAAAAAGCGTAGGGGTATGAACTCACCGGACTTGGAAATGTGTCGGTTTTGAATACTAGATGTTGGTTCGGCGTTTGATTACTCGCGATGTCCCTATGTAAAATGAAATAATGCCCATATATATACAATTAGGGATACATTCACTAATCATATGGAACATTATACTCCAACAAGGTTAAACACCTCAAAACGAGCGTTTGGAGTGACCCAAGGTGACATCTACGGACGTGTAATGGCACTAGGGACTTGGGACTTGAGTTTACTCCCCAAGAGTAAACATTTTAAAGAGTTTACAGCCATAGAACACACACATACATGAGTTTACGGCCGTAAACTCATGTGGGTGTGATTTTGAGTGTTTAATAGCTTAAATGGACATGGGGATTGTTGGAATGGATTTCTAAAATGCCTTGGAATTGATTGAATGAGATTATATCACTTAAATGGGAGTTTACGGCCACACCATAAGAGTTTATGGCCGTAAACTCACCTTGGCCAAGAAAAATTGATTTGAGCTACAAAGGACAATCACATGTGATTCTAGTTAATTTTCCAAGCCTTGTTATGAATTTAGAACATCATTTAACATACTTTTAGGAGTTTACGGCCTATAGGCATGTTCTAAGGCCGTAAACTCTCTTATACCCATGAAAAGTTAGTTTTTGATGCTTAAAAACAATCACATGTGATTCTAGAAATTTATGCAAGCCATTTGAGTGTATTTGATGCATCATTAACAAGGTTTTATGAGTTTACGGACAAGGGTATGTTCCTAGGCCGTAAACTCCTATAAATGACATTTTTGATATGTTTCAAACCCTTAAACTATTTTAAGATGCATCTAGATTTTACCACAAGGCCATTGGTTGAGTTTCAAGGCATTTTGACATGTTTAAAGGCACTAAATCCCCAATTAAGAGGAGTTTATGGCCCAAGAATATGTCTTGGCCGTAAACTCTCTTTTGTCCCCCAAAATTCATGTTTAAAGTGTTCCAAGTCTAGATTAGCAAGCCTTAAGGTCATAACTAAGTCCCAACTATGATTTGGAAGGGTTTAAGTTCATGAAAACCCCATTTACATGAGTTTACGGCCCAAGCTTATGCCTTGGCCGTAAACTCCTTCAAATGGCTCAAAATCAATGTTTTAAATGTTATAAGTCCTTTCCATTAAGTCATTAAGCCATATCTAATGTCCAACATTGCTTAGGAGGGGTTTTAGGGCTTAAAAACCCCATGTTGAGGAGTTTACGGCCCAAGCATGATCCTTGGCCGTAAACTCATGTTCTTGGTCCCAAAACAAAAATTAAACATCAATTTGAAGGCTAAAGAGGTTGAATAACAAGTTAGGGGTGTTACCTCTTTGATTGGAAGCCTTAAATCTTTGTTTTGGACCTTTGATTTTGGATGAGGAGAGAGGTTGGGAGTGTTAAATGAGAAAATGGCCAAAGGCTTCAAATGGAGGCTTAAGACACATTATATAGTGTCTAAGTTTTGGACACGGTGGAATTCTACCCGATACCAGCGTTAGACGAGGCTTTTGGTCGTACCCGATTAGGTTGCCGTAACCCGATACGGTAATTTCTAGAAATATTCCGATCACTAAAGTTGGGTGTTAAAATGATTTCTAAATGTATTAAGACACCCATTAAGTCATTTTAAATACGTACTAGTAAATGACTTAATTAATGGAAGATCGGAAATCGAATTTGGAAACGACGAATGTTTGCGTGAATTGTACTACAAAAGAGTTACAAGAGATGATACGGAAATTTCGGGTTGTTACATTATCCCCCCGTTAAAGGGAATTTCGTCCCGAAATTCAAAGTTTAAAACACAAGACAAGATACAAAGCATGGATCTGGAAAGAGTTATGGATACTTCTGTTTCATTGAATCTTCCCGTTCCCAAGTGAATTCCGGTCCCCGCTTGGCATTCTAGCGAACCTTCACTAATGGGATGCGACTTTGTTTTGTACGTTTGACTTCTCGATCCATGATTTCGATCGGTTCCTCCACAAAGTTGAGGTTTTCATTGATCTCGATCTCGTCTAAGGGAATTGTTAGGGTTTCATCGGATAGGTACTTTTTGAGATTTGAAACATGGAAGACATGATGAATGTTACTGAGTTCGTGAGGTAAATGAAGTTTATAGGCAACTGGACCGATCCTGGAGAGGATCTCGAAGGGTCCAATGTACCTTGGATTAATTTTTCCACGTTTACCAAAGCGTACAGTGCCTTTCCAGGGTGAGACTTTCAACAGGACACGGTCTCCAACCTGGAATTCTAGTGGTTTCCGACGGTTATCAACGTAACTCTTTTGGCGATCTCGTGAGGCTTTCAGTCGGTTACGGATTTGAATGATCTTTTCGGTGGTTTCGCGGATGATTTTAGGACCAGTGAGAGCACTGTCGGGGACTCGACTCCTGGCTAACTGTGTATCCCCCACCTCAGCCCAGCACAGAGGGGATCTGCAACTACGACCGTATAAGGCTTTAAACGGAGAAGCCCTAATGCCGGTGTGGTAACTGTTGTTAAATGAGAATTCGATCAAAGATAGATGTGTGTCCCACGACTTTCCAAAGTCAATGACACATGCCCTAAGCATGTCCTCCAGGGTTTGGATTGTTCTCTCACTCTGTCCATCGGTCTGAGGATGATATGCTGTGCTCATATCCAGTTTGGTTCCAAAGGCTTTCTGAAGGGATTGCCAAAATCTGGAGGTAAACCTGGTATCTCGATCAGAGATAATGGACACAGGTACACTGTGTAGACGTACTACCTCCGGGATGTAGATTCGTGCAAGTCTTTCCATCTTGTATGATTCTTTGATTGGAATGAAGTGAGCGGATTTTGTCAAACGATCGAAAATTACCTAAATGGTATCGTACCCACTAGAACACTTGGGCAGTTTGGTGATGAAGTCCATGGTAATCATCTCCCACTTCCATTCAGGGATATCGGGCTGTTGGAGCAGACCTGAGGGTTTCTGATGTTCAACTTTAACTTTGGCGCAAGTCAGACACATGCCCACAAATGTAGCTATCTCAGCTTTCATGTTTGGCCACCAGTATTGTTTCTTGAGATCCTGGTACATCTTGTCAGAACCTGGGTGAACAGAGTATTTGGTTTTGTGTGCTTCCTCCATGACTATTTCCCTGAATCCTCCGGACTTGGGAATCCAGATTCGATCCATGAAACAGTGAACTCTGTCACCTCTGATCTCCAGTTTCTTTTCCATTCCTCTCAAGGCTTCATTTGACATGTTCTCGGGTTTGAGGGCTGTTAACTGGGCTTCTCGGATTTGCATGGGTAGTTTGGAATGGATGGTTATGGTCTGGTTCTTCACTTTGTGGCCTGCACTATCCTTTCGGCTAAGGGCATCTGCTACCACATTGGCCTTGCCGGGGTGGTAACGGATTTCACACTCATAATCACTGAGTAATTCTACCCATCGCCGTTGCCTCATGTTTAAGTCTTTCTGATTAAAGATGTGCTGCAGACTCTTGTGATCAGTGAAAATCGTGCACTTGGTTCCATAGAGATAATGTCTCCAAATCTTCAATGCAAAGACTACGGCTCCTAGTTCCAAGTCATGTGTAGTGTAGTTGACCCCGTGTGCTTTCAGCTGTCTTGAGGCATAGGCAATCACCTTTCCTCTATGCATAAGCACACAACCTAAACCTTGATTAGACGCATCGCAGTAGACAACGAATTCCTCTGTCCCTTCGGGCAGAGACAGAACAGGCGCGCTGCATAAGGCTCTCTTCAACGTTTGGAATGCAGTTTCTTGTTTATCACTCCAACAAAAGGGTACACCTTTCTGTGTTAGAGTGGTTAAAGGTTTGGCGATTTTGGAAAAGTTCTGAATGAATCGTCGATAGTAGCCGGCGAGACCCAAGAATTGACGAATTTATGTGGGTGTCTTCGGTGCCGACCAATTCTCTATCGCTTTAATCTTGGAAGGATCTACATGAATACCCTCTTCGCTTACTACGTGACCGAGGAAAGTTACCTTCCGTATCCAGAATTCGCACTTGGAGAATTTTGCGTATAGTTTTTCGGATCTAAGGGTCTCCAACACTAACCTCAAGTGTTGCTTGTGGTCTTCTTCGTTTCGGGAGTAGACGAGGATGTCGTCAATGAACACGATGACGAACTTGTCTAGGTAGGGATGGCACACCCGGTTCATCAGGTCCATGAACACAGCCGGTGCATTGGTTAGACCGAAGGGCATCACTACGAACTCGTAGTATCCATACCGAGTCCTAAAAGTTGTTTTGGAAACATCATTCTCCTGGACTCGTAACTGATGGTACCCTGACCGAAGGTCTATCTTTGAAAAGTAGTTGGCTCCCTGGAGTTGATCGAAGAGGTCGTCTATTCTTCGAAGAGGATATCAGTTCTTAACGGTCAACTTGTTCAGCTCGCAGTAGTCAATACACATCCGAAAGGATCCATCTTTCTTCTTGACAAACAGAACTGGAGCTCCCCAGGGTGAGGAACTCGGTCTAATGAATCCTTTACTGAGCAACTCATTGAGTTGACTGGATAACTCTGGCATTTCTGCTGGAGCTAATCGATATGGAGACTTTGCTACGGGGGTAGCTCCAGGAATTAGGTTAATACGGAACTCGACCTGATGTTTGGGAGGAATTCCTGGAAGCTCTTCGGGAAACACATCTGGAAAGTTACAGACTTCGGGGATGCTGGCGAGGTCTCTAACTTCTTGTTTCCCGTTGATCACATGGGCTAAGAATGCAATGCACTCCTTCCATAGGAGCTTTCGAGCTTTGATGCAAGAAATGATATGAAGATTGGAACTGGGTTTATCGCCATAGATTACGAGAGTTTGATCCGAAGGAAGATTGAGACGGATGGTTTTTTTGTGACAAAGAATATCAGCATGATTGGGACTCAACCAATCCATGCCAATGATAACATCAAAGCTCTTAATGGAAACTGGAATGAGATCTATAGGAAATGAGTGGTCATTTAGGGTAAGCGTACAACCTAAGAATACATCGTTAGCGCTTTCTTTCTCACCGTTAGCCATCTCGACGGTAAACGTTTTAGTTAGTGGTTGAGGATTAGGTTTTAGATTATGTTTGAATGCATGACTAACAAAACTCCTTTCAGCACCCGAATCGAAAAGAATACTAGCATATGAGTTGTCGAGAAGGAACGTACCCGAAACAACAGTGGGATCAGCAACTGCTTCCTCCCGTCCCATGGTTAGAACCCTTCCAGTGTTATCAGCAGTTGGCTTCTTGGGACAGTTCCTTTTAAAGTGCCCAACTTCTCCACAGTTGTAGCAGGATTGGCTAACACCTGCTCCAGATGATTGGTTGGCTGATTGGGTAGGAGTTTTGCAGAATCGAACCGTGTGCCCTTTCTTACCACAGTTGGTACAAGATAGTTCCCGGCAGGGACCACGATGATGATGGTATTTGCACTTGTCACACAGAGGAAGATTACCAGCATATTTACTGGTAGGAGTTGGAGTTGTGGATCCCACAACAGAAGCAGCAGCAACAGGGGTAGTAGCAGCATCGACTGCTACTGTCTGCTATTTCTTGGAAGATCCTTGAGAAGATTGACCCTTCTTTTTCTTCCAGAATTTTCTCTTTTCTCCACTCCTTTGAGTCGGCTCAGAAGTGGTAGTGATTTCCTTGACGTCGTCGCTGTGATCGATCAGAGTTTGAGCTAAAGTCTTGGCACTATCATAAGTATCCGGACGAGCAGCCAAAACATGACTCTTTGTCGGTTGGGATAACCCCCAAACGAACCTTTCGATCTTTTTGTTCTCAGGAGTGACTAATCCCGGGCAGAGAAGCGCGAGGTCATCGAATCGGGAAGTGTATGCAGCGATGTCGGAACCTTTCATCTTCAGGTTCCAGAGCTCGTGCTCTAGTTTCTGCACTTCACCACGGGGGCAGTACTCGGCAATGAGGAGTTCTTTCATGGCTTCCCAGCCCATGGCATTGGCTACGGGTAAGGTTAGAGATTCTGACTTGGCCATTCCACCAAGTCAAGGCTTTATCAACGAAGATACAGGCTACAAACTTGACTTTATCAGACTCCGCACAAGCATAGATTTCAAAGATGGACTCGATTTTCTCGAACCATCGGGATAAGGAAATGACACCTCCAGCGTCATTGAAGGATGTTGGTTTCGTGTTCATGAAATCCTTGTAGGAACCCCCTCTTTGGTATCCCTGGTTACCCTCGGGGTTTTGAGATTGAGGACCACCTCCTGAACCACTAGGGTTCATTTGTGACATGGCTGCCACCATTGCAGCTGTCATGACCGTCTGGAGTGACGCTAGGTCAAATTGGGAGGAGGTGGCGGCGAAGAAGGATTGTTGTTGTTCTTTGAGCTGGGTCTCTTTCGGGGAGGCATCTTGATCTAATAAGATCAAGAAAGAGAGGATGGTAAGTCCTCTACATTGAATCGATAGATATGGCAGTTATATGATCCGAATAAGCGATAAAGCAGGAAAGAGTTATCGAAACAGATAATTTATCGCTAAGAATAATCACAGAAAGCCATTCGAATAAGGATTTCTGCAGAGGATTGGGATCGAGAAATACTCCCATAGTATTTCATGAATTGTTTACGACAATGATTCGATGTTTGGGATATTAGGGTAAGTTTTAGGCATGCCGCATACCACAGTCACTCCCAAGCACATGTTGGCCGTGTCTCGAATGAATATAGTTGGCCAGGCTATATTGACCCTAGACACGACTACATAACTGCCCAGGTTTAACCATAGTACACAACACCCAATTACTTATGTTCTGTTCTACTTGTGGTTACGGATGACGATGGTTCGGTATACTTGTACACTTTTGAAAATACTTGTAGTTTGAAGATACTTTTAATTCAGAGCACTAAGGCCCTTTAGTGAGTAAACATTTTAAAGAGTTTACAGCCATAGAACACACACATACATGAGTTTACGGCCGTAAACTCATGTGGGTGTGATTTTGAGTGTTTAATAGCTTAAATGGACATGGGGATTGTTGGAATGGATTTCTAAAATGCCTTGGAATTGATTGAATGAGATTATATCACTTAAATGGGAGTTTACGGCCACACCATAAGAGTTTATGGCCGTAAACTCACCTTGGCCAAGAAAAATTGATTTGAGCTACAAAGGACAATCACATGTGATTCTAGTTAATTTTCCAAGCCTTGTTATGAATTTAGAACATCATTTAACATACTTTTAGGAGTTTACGGCCTATAGGCATGTTCTAAGGCCGTAAACTCTCTTATACCCATGAAAAGTTAGTTTTTGATGCTTAAAAACAATCACATGTGATTCTAGAAATTTATGCAAGCCATTTGAGTGTATTTGATGCATCATTAACAAGGTTTTATGAGTTTACGGACAAGGGTATGTTCCTAGGCCGTAAACTCCTATAAATGACATTTTTGATATGTTTCAAACCCTTAAACTATTTTAAGATGCATCTAGATTTTACCACAAGGCCATTGGTTGAGTTTCAAGGCATTTTGACATGTTTAAAGGCACTAAATCCCCAATTAAGAGGAGTTTATGGCCCAAGAATATGTCTTGGCCGTAAACTCTCTTTTGTCCCCCAAAATTCATGTTTAAAGTGTTCCAAGTCTAGATTAGCAAGCCTTAAGGTCATAACTAAGTCCCAACTATGATTTGGAAGGGTTTAAGTTCATGAAAACCCCATTTACATGAGTTTACGGCCCAAGCTTATGCCTTGGCCGTAAACTCCTTCAAATGGCTCAAAATCAATGTTTTAAATGTTATAAGTCCTTTCCATTAAGTCATTAAGCCATATCTAATGTCCAACATTGCTTAGGAGGGGTTTTAGGGCTTAAAAACCCCATGTTGAGGAGTTTACGGCCCAAGCATGATCCTTGGCCGTAAACTCATGTTCTTGGTCCCAAAACAAAAATTAAACATCAATTTGAAGGCTAAAGAGGTTGAATAACAAGTTAGGGGTGTTACCTCTTTGATTGGAAGCCTTAAATCTTTGTTTTGGACCTTTGATTTTGGATGAGGAGAGAGGTTGGGAGTGTTAAATGAGAAAATGGCCAAAGGCTTCAAATGGAGGCTTAAGACACATTATATAGTGTCTAAGTTTTGGACACGGTGGAATTCTACCCGATACCAGCGTTAGACGAGGCTTTTGGTCGTACCCGATTAGGTTGCCGTAACCCGATACGGTAATTTCTAGAAATATTCCGATCACTAAAGTTGGGTGTTAAAATGATTTCTAAATGTATTAAGACACCCATTAAGTCATTTTAAATACGTACTAGTAAATGACTTAATTAATGGAAGATCGGAAATCGAATTTGGAAACGACGAATGTTTGCGTGAATTGTACTACAAAAGAGTTACAAGAGATGATACGGAAATTTCGGGTTGTTACATTATCCCCCCGTTAAAGGGAATTTCGTCCCGAAATTCAAAGTTTAAAACACAAGACAAGATACAAAGCATGGATCTGGAAAGAGTTGTGGATACTTCTGTTTCATTGAATCTTCCCGTTCCCAAGTGAATTCCGGTCCCCGCTTGGCATTCTAGCGAACCTTCACTAATGGGATGCGACTTTGTTTTGTACGTTTGACTTCTCGATCCATGATTTCGATCGGTTCCTCCACAAAGTTGAGGTTTTCATTGATCTCGATCTCGTCTAAGGGAATTGTTAGGGTTTCATCGGATAGGTACTTTTTGAGATTTGAAACATGGAAGACATGATGAATGTTACTGAGTTCGTGAGGTAAATGAAGTTTATAGGCAACTGGACCGATCCTGGAGAGGATCTCGAAGGGTCCAATGTACCTTGGATTAATTTTTCCACGTTTACCAAAGCGTACAGTGCCTTTCCAGGGTGAGACTTTCAACAGGACACAGTCTCCAACCTGGAATTCTAGTGGTTTCCGACGGTTATCAACGTAACTCTTTTGGCGATCTCGTGAGGCTTTCAGTCGGTTACGGATTTGAATGATCTTTTCGGTGGTTTCGCGGATGATTTTAGGACCAGTGAGAGCACTGTCGGGGACTCGACTCCTGGCTAACCGTGTATCCCCCACCTCAGCCCAGCACAGAGGGGATCTGCAACTACGACCGTATAAGGCTTTAAACGGAGAAGCCCTAATGCCGGTGTGGTAACTGTTGTTAAATGAGAATTCGATCAAAGATAGATGTGTGTCCCACGACTTTCCAAAGTCAATGACACATGCCCTAAGCATGTCCTCCAGGGTTTGGATTGTTCTCTCACTCTGTCCATCGGTCTGAGGATGATATGCTGTGCTCATATCCAGTTTGGTTCCAAAGGCTTTCTGAAGGGATTGCCAAAATCTGGAGGTAAACCTGGTATCTCGATCAGAGATAATGGACACAGGTACACTGTGTAGACGTACTACCTCCGGGATGTAGATTCGTGCAAGTCTTTCCATCTTGTATGATTCTTTGATTGGAATGAAGTGAGCGGATTTTGTCAAACGATCGAAAATTACCTAAATGGTATCGTACCCACTAGAACACTTGGGCAGTTTGGTGATGAAGTCCATGGTAATCATCTCCCACTTCCATTCAGGGATATCGGGCTGTTGGAGCAGACCTGAGGGTTTCTGATGTTCAACTTTAACTTTGGCGCAAGTCAGACACATGCCCACAAATGTAGCTATCTCAGCTTTCATGTTTGGCCACCAGTATTGTTTCTTGAGATCCTGGTACATCTTGTCAGAACCTGGGTGAACAGAGTATTTGGTTTTGTGTGCTTCCTCCATGACTATTTCCCTGAATCCTCCGGACTTGGGAATCCAGATTCGATCCATGAAACAGTGAACTCTGTCACCTCTGATCTCCAGTTTCTTTTCCATTCCTCTCAAGGCTTCATTTGACATGTTCTCGGGTTTGAGGGCTGTTAACTGGGCTTCTCGGATTTGCATGGGTAGTTTGGAATGGATGGTTATGGTCTGGTTCTTCACTTTGTGGCCTGCACTATCCTTTCGGCTAAGGGCATCTGCTACCACATTGGCCTTGCCGGGGTGGTAACGGATTTCACACTCATAATCACTGAGTAATTCTACCCATCGTCGTTGCCTCATGTTTAAGTCTTTCTGATTAAAGATGTGCTGCAGACTCTTGTGATCAGTGAAAATCGTGCACTTGGTTCCATAGAGATAATGTCTCCAAATCTTCAATGCAAAGACTACGGCTCCTAGTTCCAAGTCATGTGTAGTGTAGTTGACCCCGTGTGCTTTCAGCTGTCTTGAGGCATAGGCAATCACCTTTCCTCTATGCATAAGCACACAACCTAAACCTTGATTAGACGCATCGCAGTAGACAACGAATTCCTCTGTCCCTTCGGGCAGAGACAGAACAGGCGCGCTGCATAAGGCTCTCTTCAACGTTTGGAATGCAGTTTCTTGTTTATCACTCCAACAAAAGGGTACACCTTTCTGTGTTAGAGTGGTTAAAGGTTTGGCGATTTTGGAAAAGTTCTGAATGAATCGTCGATAGTAGCCGGCGAGACCCAAGAATTGACGAATTTATGTGGGTGTCTTCGGTGCCGACCAATTCTCTATCGCTTTAATCTTGGAAGGATCTACATGAATACCCTCTTCGCTTACTACGTGACCGAGGAAAGTTACCTTCCGTATCCAGAATTCGCACTTGGAGAATTTTGCGTATAGTTTTTCGGATCTAAGGGTCTCCAACACTAACCTCAAGTGTTGCTTGTGGTCTTCTTCGTTTCGGGAGTAGACGAGGATGTCGTCAATGAACACGATGACGAACTTGTCTAGGTAGGGATGGCACACCCGGTTCATCAGGTCCATGAACACAGCCGGTGCATTGGTTAGACCGAAGGGCATCACTACGAACTCGTAGTATCCATACCGAGTCCTAAAAGTTGTTTTGGAAACATCATTCTCCTGGACTCGTAACTGATGGTACCCTGACCGAAGGTCTATCTTTGAAAAGTAGTTGGCTCCCTGGAGTTGATCGAAGAGGTCGTCTATTCTTCGAAGAGGATATCAGTTCTTAACGGTCAACTTGTTCAGCTCGCAGTAGTCAATACACATCCGAAAGGATCCATCTTTCTTCTTGACAAACAGAACTGGAGCTCCCCAGGGTGAGGAACTCGGTCTAATGAATCCTTTACTGAGCAACTCATTGAGTTGACTGGATAACTCTGGCATTTCTGCTGGAGCTAATCGATATGGAGACTTTGCTACGGGGGTAGCTCCAGGAATTAGGTTAATACGGAACTCGACCTGATGTTTGGGAGGAATTCCTGGAAGCTCTTCGGGAAACACATCTGGAAAGTTACAGACTTCGGGGATGCTGGCGAGGTCTCTAACTTCTTGTTTCCCGTTGATCACATGGGCTAAGAATGCAATGCACTCCTTCCATAGGAGCTTTCGAGCTTTGATGCAAGAAATGATATGAAGATTGGAACTGGGTTTATCGCCATAGATTACGAGAGTTTGATCCGAAGGAAGATTGAGACGGATGGTTTTTTTGTGACAAAGAATATCAGCATGATTGGGACTCAACCAATCCATGCCAATGATAACATCAAAGCTCTTAATGGAAACTGGCATGAGATCTATAGGAAATGAGTGGTCATTTAGGGTAAGCGTACAACCTAAGAATACATCGTTAGCGCTTTCTTTCTCACCGTTAGCCATCTCGACGGTAAACGTTTTAGTTAGTGGTTGAGGATTAGGTTTTAGATTATGTTTGAATGCATGACTAACAAAACTCCTTTCAGCACCCGAATCGAAAAGAATACTAGCATATGAGTTGTCGAGAAGGAACGTACCCGAAACAACAGTGGGATCAGCAACTGCTTCCTCCCGTCCCATGGTTAGAACCCTTCCAGTGTTATCAGCAGTTGGCTTCTTGGGACAGTTCCTTTTAAAGTGCCCAACTTCTCCATAGTTGTAGCAGGATTGGCTAACACCTGCTCCAGATGATTGGTTGGCTGATTGGGTAGGAGTTTTGCAGAATCGAACCGTGTGCCCTTTCTTACCACAGTTGGTACAAGATAGTTCCCGGCAGGGACCACGATGATGATGGTATTTGCACTTGTCACACAGAGGAAGATTCCAGCATATTTACTGGTAGGAGTTGGAGTTGTGGATCCCACAACAGAAGCAGCAGCAACAGGGGTAGTAGCAGCATCGACTGCTACTGTCTGCTGTTTCTTGGAAGATCCTTGAGAAGATTGACCCTTCTTTTTCTTCCAGAATTTTCTCTTTTCTCCACTCCTTTGAGTCGGCTCAGAAGTGGTAGTGATTTCCTTGACGTCGTCGCTGTGATCGATCAGAGTTTGAGCTAAAGTCTTGGCACTATCATAAGTATCCGGACGAGCAGCCAAAACATGACTCTTTGTCGGTTGGGATAACCCCCAAACGAACCTTTCGATCTTTTTGTTCTCAGGAGTGACTAATCCCGGGCAGAGAAGCGCGAGGTCATCGAATCGGGAAGTGTATGCAGCGATGTCGGAACCTTTCATCTTCAGGTTCCAGAGCTCGTGCTCTAGTTTCTGCACTTCACCACGGGGGCAGTACTCGGCAATGAGGAGTTCTTTCATGGCTTCCCAGCCCATGGCATTGGCTACGGGTAAGGTTAGAGATTCTGACTTGGCCATTCCACCAAGTCAAGGCTTTATCAACGAAGATACAGGCTACAAACTTGACTTTATCAGACTCCGCACAAGCATAGATTTCAAAGATGGACTCGATTTTCTCGAACCATCGGGATAAGGAAATGACACCTCCAGCGTCATTGAAGGATGTTGGTTTCGTGTTCATGAAATCCTTGTAGGAACCCCCTCTTTGGTATCCCTGGTTACCCTCGGGGTTTTGAGATTGAGGACCACCTCCTGAACCACTAGGGTTCATTTGTGACATGGCTGCCACCATTGCAGCTGTCATGACCGTCTGGAGTGACGCTAGGTCAAATTGGGAGGAGGTGGCGGCGAAGAAGGATTGTTGTTGTTCTTTGAGCTGGGTCTCTTTCGGGGAGGCATCTTGATCTAATAAGATCAAGAAAGAGAGGATGGTAAGTCCTCTACATTGAATCGATAGATATGGCAGTTATATGATCCGAATAAGCGATAAAGCAGGAAAGAGTTATCGAAACAGATAATTTATCGCTAAGAATAATCACAGAAAGCCATTCGAATAAGGATTTCTGCAGAGGATTGGGATCGAGAAATACTCCCATAGTATTTCATGAATTGTTTACGACAATGATTCGATGTTTGGGATATTAGGGTAAGTTTTAGGCATGCCGCATACCACAGTCACTCCCAAGCACATGTTGGCCGTGTCTCGAATGAATATAGTTGGCCAGGCTATATTGACCCTAGACACGACTACATAACTGCCCAGGTTTAACCATAGTACACAACACCCAATTACTTATGTTCTGTTCTACTTGTGGTTACGGATGACGATGGTTCGGTATACTTGTACACTTTTGAAAATACTTGTAGTTTGAAGATACTTTTAATTCAGAGCACTAAGGCCCTTTAGTGTTTATAGTTTTATACCATGTAAGGTTTGGTATACTTCATTCAGTATAAACAAGGGCTCTGATACCAATCTGTCACACCCCAAAAATCGAAGGCGGAAACATTTCTGGGGTTGACTCCACGTTGAGTATCAAAGCCAATGCACATAGTAAGTAAAGTAAAGCAACCATTACATTACATAGAAAAGTTTTACAGTTGTTTCAAAAGTAAAGTTTGTACAGTTATGATACATAGTATATATAAACAAAATGAAACGGATCTTCATGTACTCCGTCTTCAAGCAAAAAGGATCTTCGGGTACCTGTTCTAACGCTGACCTGAGAACACAAGCGGTTTGAAAGTCAGCATAAAGCTGGTGAGTTCATAAGCGGTTTTTGTTTGTGAAAATGTTTCGAGTTTCCTTTCTGTTTCTGAAATGTTATGTACACCAAGAAAATCCCGTATTTTCTTAAACGTTGGTTATTGTTTCACAAATGTAAAGTATAGTAAGTTTGTACACTGAAAACATGTCTACTCATGTGAAAATGTATAGTTTGGTTATCCGACTTATTAAACTGTTTTGTTTGCTTATTGTATGTTACCAATTGTCAAAGATCTAATGTTATCCAGTTTGATGCTCTTTCTTATTATGTATGTGTTACCCAGGAAAGCCCCATGCTTTCCTGCTTGTTGGTTTCTAATGTGAATGATGTTAAAGATGTAAAAGATATAAACGTGATTAGGTTCCATGTTTTTTTTTTTTTTTTTGAAAGAGCCAAAGCTCAGCAAACTTTATTAAAAAGAATAAAAGAATACAATCACCAAAAATTCAAACAAAGTACAAAAATAACCAGCCTATCCATAACCAACTACCAAACCACTTCCTAATAATAAGAACTAACCACTCACAACCCCAATAATCCCTAAAATCCTTAAAATTAGCCCAAGGACTTATTGAATGAGGGAAAAAAGGTAACTTCACCCCCTTGCATCTCCAAAAACTCCAAAAAACATGAACAAAATAGCAAGGGGTAAGGCCCTTAAAAAAACCCTCAATCCAAAGACTAAACTTTAAGGAAAAACCAACTAAGACCAAAAACCTCAACCAACAATTCACAAATAAAACCCAAACATATTTAAAACTACTATACAATTTAACAATGCGATCCGAATTAATCTCCAAGAGCTGAACAATCCCTCTTCTTCTATCCCTTTTCCAATTCTTCATCCTCCTCTTGATTTTCTGCATAAAACTCTCTTCCTTCTTTTCACTATGATCCATCTTCATCCAATGCAATAAATTCCTGCAAATAATACAAAACCCAACGAGCCAAAAACTAACACCAACACTCCAGAAATTCAAAATAAGTTTCAGACTTGACATGGCATCAATCACATGTCTAGGATTCTCAATTTGAATAATCACATAAAAGATCATATCCAAATTGAAAATCCCATTGGTACAAGTCAAATGATTAGAGAGATAACTCCCCAACCATTGACAATTTCCGTCAATTCCTTTGTAAAACCAATTATTCCAAAATTGCCCCCATCTAAAACCGCTACTAAGAACATACTCAATATAATTTCTCCGCTGCCAACCCCAATTAAAAATCACTTCGACCATCAACTTCACAATTCTGAACCTGAACATCATCTCTTATTTTTGTCCTTTCCATAAATGCCCCAATCCTTATAGATTCTTTCATTAATCAAGTTTTTATTATTCCTTAATCCTAACAGCTTTAATCTTATTTCGTTCTCAATACAGGTTATCACTCCTTCAGCTGTTAATCTCCTCTTATTAAAAATCCTAGCATTCCTTTCCTTCCAAATATGAGCCACACAACTCGCAAGAATACATTTATTAATTAAATTCTCACCAGAATCCTTGTAAAACAGCTTGCAGCACTTCAGAATCAGCTCCTTCCAGCCTCCCATCACCAAATTAATTCTCATCTTATCACAAAAATGTCTCCAAATACTTTGTGAGAATTCACAAATAAAGAAGAGATGATCATGTGAATCAGGAATAAGATTACAAAAAGGACAGAGGAGACTTCCTGAAGTTTCCCAAACTCTAACACGATCCTGAGTTTTCAATCTATTCAAGATAGCCATCCATAAAATGAAAGAATTTCTAGGAATGCCCTTACCATACCAAACGATTTCCTTCCATGGCACCTTATTCCCAAAATTATTAATATCTCTCCACACTTGATTACACGAAAATTGCTTGCAATTACACTCCTTATCTCTCCAACCAGCAACATCTCTCATATTAGGATCAATACAAAACATAGGAGCATCCTTTAGACCTGAAAATTTATCAACCCAATTTACAGGCCAACAATAATTATCATAATCAAGCACATCACTAACCAAAGAAAAGTCATTAAATCCATTACTAAACCATTCTCTTCTTGGAATGATAGTGCTTAAAATACCTAAAGGATGCCACCAATCATGCCATAAAGAGGTGTTCCTCCCATTTCCCACACAAGCAACAATATGAGGTCTAACAATTTTCCTAATTTCCAAAAATCTCTTCCAGGTCCAGCTCATGCTTTTCTTTTGCATTATATCCCAAAAATTCCTCTTTCCAATGTAACAAGCTTTCACCCATTGCACCCATAAAGAATTTTTATTATTAACAACATTCCACACATGTTTTGCAAGTAAAGCATCATTCCATTTCCTTAAATTCTTAATCCCCAATCCTCCATAATCTTTAGGTTTACAAACATCATCCCATTTAACTTTAGCTTTCCCATTAACTTTTTCACCATTAGCCCATAAGAAGCTTCTACACATCTTTTCAATCTCTTTTATAGTTGCAATGGGAATTTTAAAAATTGAAGCCCAATACACATGAATAGAAGTCAACACAGAATTAATGAGCTGCAATCTTCCAGCAAACGATAAAGTTTTGCATTTCCAGTTGAAAATTCTCATTCTAATCTTTTCTAACAACTTCTTGCAATCTCTTTCAAAAAGTTTAGTAACACACATAGGAACACCCAAGTATTTAAAAGGAAATTTCCCAACATCAAAAGGAAGAATTCCCAAAATAATTCTCCTCATATTCGGTTTAACACAACTGAAATAGATCTGGCTCTTTTCCATGCTAACCTTCAGCCCAGAAACATTTTTGAAATCATCAAGAGCTTCCCTTATGATTCTAGCCGAATTCCCATTACCATAAGAAAATACCAGAAGATCATCAGCAAAGCATAAATGAGAAATGCTAAGCACCTCACACTTATTATGGTATTTAAAATTATGGCTGTCTTCTATTTTCTTACCAAGAATCTTATTGAATACTTCCATCACTATAGTAAATAAGTAAGGTGACAGAGGATCACCCTGCCTAAGACCCCTCTTTCCTTCAAAATACCCATGGTCTTCACCATTAAAATTGATCATAAACCATGGGGAAGACACACAAGCCATAATCCACTGAATCATAATCGGATGAAATCCAAACCCTTTAAGACTTCTATTAAGAAACTCCCAATCCACTGTATCATATGCTTTTTGAATATCAATTTTTAAGGTGCACTTTGGAACTCCCCTCTTGTTATTATATCCCACCATCAATTCCTGCGCAAGAAGAATATTATCCAAGATCGATCTTCCAGGAATGAAAGCAGATTGATTCTTACTAACAATTTTCCCCAAACAGCTTCTAATTCTATTCACTATAACCTTACTAATACACTTATACAAAGTGTTACAGCAGGCTATAGGTCTAAAATCAGCAACCTTCCTCGGCATATCCACTTTAGGAATTAAAATAACTCTCGTAGCATTTATCCCTTTAAGAAGCTTCCTTGTCCAAAAAAATTCTCTCACTGCTTTGCAAACCTCCGATCCAATAATATTCCAGGCACTCTTGAAAAATTTTGAAGAATATCCATCAGGCCCAGGGGCACGATTGTCATCAATTCCAAACATAGCTGCTTTAATTTCTTCATCTGTCACCACTCTGATCATATTAGTAGCATCAGTACTGTCTAACCTATTTTGGAAAATATCTTCAATTAACTCCGGCTTAACAGAATCATCCTTACACCCCAAGAAATTTTTGAAATACGAAACAAATTTATCCTTCAAAGCAATTCCACTAACCCATCTTCCATCTTCATCCAAAACCTTCATAATTCTATTTTTATTGCCCCTGCTCTTCACAATACTATGAAAAAACTTAGTATTATTATCGCCTTCCTGAATCCATTTAATTTTAGTTCTTTGGAATAAAAGCTTCTCTTCATCATTACAAGCTTCATTAAATTTGAACAAAAGATCAGCATGCTCATTCCTAATCTTATAATCACAAGGATTACAATCAATTTCCACTTGTTTACTTTCCAGCTTTTTCCTTAACTCATGAATTCGCTTCCCATATCCTCTGTATCTGTTACAAAGATCCCTACAATGCTTTTTAAGAATCTTCAATTTCTGACAAACCTTAAACATATAAAACCCTTCAATGTTTTCATCCCAAACTTCCTTGACCATAGGTAAAAATTCTTCCTTCTCAGTAATAAAATTAGCAAATCTGAAAGAAGGTCGCCATCTCATTTTACTCAATGGAATATTAAGAACAGCAGGACAGTGATCTGAAATTCTATAGGGTTTGAACATAGCATGAGCCAAAGGATAATCCGAAACAAACTTCAAATTAGTCATCACTCTATCCAGTTTCTTCAGGAGTCCCATACTTCCAGCAGGAGTTTTATTCCAAGTAAATTGAAAACCAGTCGAATTCAGGTCCTCAATTTCTAAACAGTTAATACATTCAATAAAGTCTTCAACACCTTTAGGAAACCTAGAACATCCTTCAGAATATTCCGAATGTTTTAAAGCAACATTGAAATCTCCTAATAATCCCCAAGCATCCTCTTTAACCACTAGTTTATGTTTCTTCAAATTCTCCCATAAATCTCTTCTATCCAGATAATTGGAAGCAGCGTAAATAAAAGACAAATACATGCTATAATTAGATTCACAGAATCTAACATAACAGTGAATAACTTGTCTAGATTGAGAAATCACCATCACATCCACAATTCTAGGATTCCATCCAACTATGATCCTAGTTCCAGCCTCACAACAACTATTATTAGAAACCCAATCCCATTGTCCAAAAGTCTTTGCACAAACACTCTTGAGATTTAAGATTTTGACATGAGATTCAATCACAGCACAAATACCAAGGTTATTACACCTAATAACATCAATAACCTCCTTCTGCTTAACAGATTTATTCAATCCCCTAACATTCCAAGCACCAACAGACATCATTGGGAATTAATAGTATTTTTGGCATTTACCTCCTCAAATGCCTGAGAACTCCCCATCTTACTTCTATTATTATCCGACTTCAACTTATCTTTATTCACTTTATTACTTTCATTTCCTGTCTTCTTCCCCTCTCCCTTGTTTGAAGTAATCAATTTGTTATTCTTGCTATCTTTAGAACCCATTCCAGCATCACCACTATCAACATTTTGATTAGCAACTGTCTTCACAATCTTATTATCCTCTTCCATTTTATCCAAAACTTCCTCTTCAATCTCTCCCAAGATTTCAAAACTGTTTTTATTACTTAATCCCTCCCCTGTTATATTCTCACTACCAAGACTAAAATTGCCCATCTCTGCCTTATTATCCTTTTAACTACAACCTCCTGCTTATTATTCTCCTTCAACCCCCTACTACCTATAACATCCTTCCCATTAACATACTTCTCATAATTTCTATTCTTTTCTAAATTCCAGTTACTTACTCCTTTATTACTCCAATTCCAATTTTGCCCTTTACCATTTCCACCTCTGTTCCTATTATTGCCTTTAGAGAAAATACTCCTTCTCCAAATCCCATTCTTCCCATTATTCTTCATATTATTCAATTGATTATAACCCTCTTGAGACTTGCTAGTGCCTTCACCATCATTGTTACCCATTACCTTTTTATATTTAACTTCTGTGAAACCATCCCCATTAACTACTTCCTTCCCTTTATTATTCTTTAAATTTCTCACTTCTCCATTATTATCCTCCTTCTCAACATTCATAGCAGCAACACAAACTTTATCCACATGCCCATAGACTTTACAATGATTACATCTAGAAGGAATCCAAGCATATTCAATATCAAAACTTTGAATCACAGCAGAATTAGAGACAAAATCCCAAGTAGCTATATCAATCTTCTTTCTCCATTCCTTCCCAGCTGCCATTTCAACAAGAATTCTAGCATAAGCATTCCTTCCTTTATGTTCCAAACACATATCCTCAGTAAAGGAATCAAAAGCCAAAGGAATACCTATCTTACTAGCAATTCTACATAAGTTTTCACCACTCCAAATTTCCAAGGGCAAATCAAATATTTTAATCCAAACAGGAATTTTATCATGCTTATTCTTAGTTAATGTCAAACCAGGCCTCCAACGTTGAAGAAATAAAGGCATATTATTAAACATTAACCAAGGACTACCCTCCAAAACAGATAACATCCCCTTTTCATCACTAAATTTAAAGAAGAAAAATCCTTTGCTGTTCATGAATACCTCTTCCAAACCCACATTCTTCCACAGTCTTCTAACTTCTTTCTGAATTACAGGAAACGCCAACTTCTTGTCAATCATATAACCATAAAGAGTATTAGAAAAAGGAATACTTGCATTCTTTAGATTCTCTATTGGAATTATAACAGGACCATCCTCTTCCCCTTTCTCCCCTGGAATGAATCTAACATCAATCTTACCCTTATGTCTATTACCCTTTAACACACCAGCATAAGAGTTCATCACATTCCCCTGCATTCCTCCTTCCTCCTTATTGCTAATCTTAGCATTTCCCAAAATAGAAGGAAGTAAATTAATGCTATTAATAACAGTACCTGACTTCTCATTGCAGCTAGTATCCATATTACTCTTAGCATTAACCTCTTCTTCTAGTTCAATTTCCTCATCCCCACTAGTATCATCCTCACTTGAATCATTATCCCCTTCCTCGTCAGTATTCTCATCATCATCAGTATTACCTTCCATCTCCTTGTCTTTCTTTTCCAAATTTGACCTATCAACATCCATTTTCTGATTCTTCTCACTGTCTAAATCTTTCCCCATAGTCTTCTCAACTCCCTTTCCCACCTGTCCTTCTTCCTTCAATTCACTCAGAAACTGAAATCCAACTCCTGGAATGAACTCTTCATTATTATTAGCCCTTTTATCCCCATCAGTTATAGTCTTCACAACTTCATTATCTTCCCTATTAGAGTTATTCTGAATTTTAACATCCATCACCGATATGGTAGGGTTCACATTAACCATTTCACTAATAACATTCTTCAATTCAGAGATTGGACTCAAAACTTCATTACTCATCATCAACCCATCCCAATTTCTCATCAAATTAGCAGTATTACCAGTTGGGATAGAAACAACATGAGAACTTACCTTTTTAGAGTCACCAGACAACCCTTTCTTCAATTCCTTCTCCTTTCCTTCAGATCCAGGAATAGAAATGTTAGAATCCGACTCCCAAACTGAGACAGATTCCGATTCTTCTTCCGTTTCCTCCTCTGAACCATTTTCATTGAAGAACTCTTCCGTATCCATCGGAGCTAATTTATCCACCTTCTTCCTAGCTCTGTTCTTAATCCTGAAAGATTTCCCCTCCATTTTCCATCCAGCTTTGCTAATCCCAGATGCAACAGCTCCAGTCACACTTGGTTTGCGACGAGCTTTATAAATCGTGGCAGATGATTGTTCAATTACCCCAGGAGGAACAAGATCATTCACCTCCATTTCAGTTTTTGTATAACGAACAGCAGCACTTTTATCCGGAGGTTTAACCTTCACGTCCTTCAATCTATCCGACTTGGAAGATGCTCCCATTAAATCAACGGAATTAGGAAAGATATTGCTTCACCGATTAAAAGAAATTCGTCGGAAAAGCAGTGCCGATGAATCTAAGCTAGATCGCACCACCGTCAGTAAGAATCAGGATAAGAGAGAGAAAGTAGAGCATTGTTTAATTCTTTATGTTTTCCGCAGGAAAGTCCCATACTTTCCTGAATGTTAGTTACCGTATGTGAAAGATGTGAAAGATGTAAAAGATGTATAAAGTAGTTCATTATTACTATAAGTAAATCTTTGTTATCCTAATTGCGAGTTCCATAACCATACGATAGACTAAAACCTGTGGCAATAAGTAGTCCACATGTGGCAATAAGTAGTCCACATACTTATGACTTTCATCACCCTTGAACCATTTCGGTTCGGCTGTAGCTAGCAGCCAGGTGTGGGGTAGTCAGCCCCGTATAGATCTATACACTCAAGTCACGCTCTCTAAATACCAGAGATTCTGGTTATGGGTGTAGTCCTCCACTCGCGTATCTCGGTGGAGTGTTCGCCGAGGACGTGTCTCCAATCATACAGGATTAACAAATTTACTAGCAATAATATGATAGTCCTCCACTCGCGTATATGTGTGGAGTGTTACCGAGGACAAAACAGTGTACATGTATTATATTCAAATGTCTAATGTCATGCTTTTAACTGATAAAATGTGGAAAACCATTTGTGAAATATATGTAAAACATAACAGTTTAAAGACCTATTTCACAAATATATGTCACGTGTTCTGCATGTTCAAATGGTTATCAGTTATGGTAATCAGTAATAAAAGCATATGAAATATGAAACACACATTTGAAAACATGTTTTGAGTACAAGAATTCCCTTGTACTTTTCTTGTGTTCCCCCCTGAAAACAGTGAAAAAGGGTAGGGGTATGAACTCACTGGACTCGGAAATGTGTCGGTTTTGAATACTAGACATTGGTTCGGGGTTTGATTACTCGTGATGTCCCTATGTAAAATGAAATAATGCCCATATATACACAATTAGGGATACATTCACTAATCATATGGAACATTACACTCCAAAAAGGTTAAACACCTCAAAACGAGCGTTTGGAGTGACCCGGGTGACATCTTCGGACGTGTAAAGGCACTAGGGACTTGGGACTTGAGTTTACTCCCCAAGAGTAAACATTTTAAAGAGTTTACAGCCATAGAACACACACATACATGATTTTACGGCCGTAAACTCATGTGGGTGTGATTTTGAGTGTTTAATGGCTTAAATAGACATAGGGATTGTTGGAATGGATTTCTAAAATGCCTTGGAATTGATTGAATGAAATTATATCACTTAAATGGGAGTTTACAGCCACACCATAAGAGTTTACGGCCGTAAAATCACCTATGGCCAAGAAAAATTGATTTGAGCTACAAAGGACAATCACATGTGATTCTAGTTAATTTTCCAAGCCTTGTTATGAATTTAGAATATCATTTAACATACTTTTAGGAGTTTACGGCCTATAGGCATGTTCTAAGGCCGTAAACTCTCTTTTACCCATGAAAAGTTAGTTTTTGATGCTTAAAAACAATCACATGTGATTCTAGAAATTTATGCAAGCCATTTGAGTGTATTTGATGCATCATTAACAAGGTTTTATGAGTTTACGGCCAAGGGTATGTTCCTAGGCCGTAAACTCCTATAAATGACATTTTTGATATGTTTCAAACCCTTAAACTATTTTTAGATGCATCTAGATTTTACCACAAGGCCATTGGTTGAGTTTCAAGGCATTTTGACATGTTTAAAGGCACTAAATCCCCAATTAAGAGGAGTTTACGGCCCAAGAATATGTCTTGGCTGTAAACTCTCTTTTGTCCCCCAAAATTCATGTTTAAAGTGTTCCAAGTCTAGATTAGCAAGCCTTAAGGTCATAAGTAAGTCCCAACTATGATTTGGAAGGGTTTATGTTCATGAAAACCCCATTTACATGAGTTTACGGCCCAAGCTTATGCCTTGGCCGTAAACTCCTTCAAATGGCTCAAAATCAATGTTTTAAATGTTATAAGTCCTTTCCATTAAGTCATTAAGCCATATCTAATGTCCAACATTGCTTAGGAGGGGTTTTAGGGCTTAAAAACCCCATGTTGAGGAGTTTACGGCCCAAGCATGATCCTTGGCTTTAAACTCATGTTCTTGGTCCCAAAACACAAATTAAACATCAATTTGAAGGCTAAAGAGGTTGAATAACAAGTTAGGGGTGTTACCTCTTTGATTGGAAGCCTTAAATCTTTGTTTTGGACCTTTGATTTTGGATGAGGAGAGAGGTTGGGAGTGTTAAATGAGAAAATGGCCAAAGGCTTCAAATGGAGGCTTAAGACACATTATATAGTGTCTAAGTTTTGGACACGGTGGAATTCTACCCGATACCAGCGTTAGACGAGGCTTTTGGTCGTACCCGATTAGGTTGCCGTAACCCGATACGGTAATTTCTAGAAATATTCCGATCACTAAAGTTGGGTGTTAAAATGATTTCTAAATGTATTAAGACACCCATTAAGTCATTTTAAATACGTACTAGTAAATGACTTAATTAATGGAAGATCGGAAATCGAATTTGGAAACGATGATTGTTTGAGTGAATTGTATGTACTACAAAAGAGTTACAAGAGATGATACGGAAATTTCGGGTTGTTACAATGGGTTAGTGGGAAGGCTATGAAGGATAAATTTGTTACTCATTTCAATAAGTTTTTGGGTTGTAAAGATGTTACTGAGTTCTCGTGTTAAACGATGGTTTCTTTCATAATAAATTGGATAGTAGGGTGGCTGCTAATATGATTAGAGTGGTGACTAATGAAGAAATCAAAGTGGCGATGTTTGATATTGATGACAATCGTGCCCCTGGTCCTGATGGGTTCTCCTCTAAATTTTTTAAAAGTTCTTGGAACATTGTTGGGCCGGAAGTGTGTAAAGCTGTGAGAGAATTTTTTTGGACTGCTAAATTGTTGAAGGGGATTAATGCTACGAGAATAGTGCTGGTTCCTAAAGTAGAATTCCTGAGGAAACTTTCTGATTTCCGTCCTATAGCCTGCTGTGACACTTTGTATAAGTGTATTAGTAAGATTATAGTGAACAGAATCAGAAATAGTTTGGGTGATATTGTGAGTAAAAATCAATCAGCTTTCATTCCTGGAAGATCTATTTTGGATAATATTCTTCTTACTCAGGAGCTGATGGTGGGGTATAAAAATAAGAGGGGAGTTCCCAAATGCACAATTAAGATTGATATTCAAAAGGCTTATCATACGGTGGATTGGAATTTTCTTAATAAGATTTTGCATAGGTTTGGGTTTCATCCGATAATGTCTCAGTGGATTATGGCTTGTGTTTCTACTCCATGGTTCATGCTTAATTTTAATGGTGAAGATCATGGGTATTTTGAAGGAAAGAGGGGTCTTAGGCAGGGTGATCCTCTATCTCCTTACCTATTTACTATAGTTATGGAGGTGTTTAATATCATCCTTTTGAAGAAAATTTAAGCAGGCCAGAATTTTAATTTCCATAGTAAGTGTTTGTCCCTTAAGATTACTCATTTATGCTTTGCTGATGATTTGTTAGTCTTTTCTTATGGAAATGGGAATTCTGATAGAGTTAAAAGGCACTCTTGATGAGTTCAAAAAAGTTTCAGGGTTGAAGGTGAGCATGGAAAAAAGCCAGATTTTCTTTAGTTGTGTTAAACCCAATATGAGAAGGATTATCTTGGGCATTCTTCCTTTTGATATTAGGAGATTTCCTTTTAAGTATTTAGGAATTCCTATGTGTGTTACTAAGTTATTTGAAAGAGATTGTAAACAGCTTATTGAGAAGATTAAGATGAGAGTTTTCAATTGGAAAAGCAAGGCTTTATCGTTTGCTGGAAGGCTGCAGCTCATTAATTCTGTGTTGACATCTATTCATGTGTATTGGGCTTCGATTTTTAAAATTCCCATTGCTACTATTAAAGAGATTGAAAAGCTTTGTAGAAGTTTCTTGTGGGCGAATGGTGAGATAGGCAAAGGAAAAGCTAAAGTCAAGTGGAATGATATCTGTAAGCCTAATATTGATGGTGGTTTAGGAGTGAAGAATTTAAGGAAATGGAATGATGCTTTGTTAGCTAAACATGTGTGGAGTGTGATTAATTACAAAAATTCTATGTGGGTTCATTGGGTGAAATCTAATTATATTGGCAACAGGAATTTTGGGATATTTTGCAGAAGAAGAGTATGAGTTGGACTTGGAAGAGGTTCCTTGAGGTGAGGAAAATTGTTAGACCCCATGTTGGTTCCTGTGTGGGAAATGGGAGGAATACTTCTCTCTGGCATGATTTGTCACACCCCCGAACCAGACGGCGGAAACGTCCGAGGGAAATTGTGACTCAATTGAATACCATCACAATGAATATACATGAAACATAACATCATACAATACCAAGCATTGGAATATTACAACTGGTAGCGTTTACATTCAGTACATTGATCCATAATATTACATGCCCAAAAGTAAATTGTTCGGTACTAATTAAAACAACAACAAGACGTTGATGAGTACATTTTTCCTTTTCGATTTACCTGTTACCTGAGAATACAAGTATTTTGAAAAACGTCAACATATGAAATGTTGGTGAGTTCATAAGTAATGTTTGAAATATGGTGATTTGTATTGTTTTGAAAATCACCAGAAAATCCGATATTTTCTAAAAAGAACTTAGTATAAAAAGTGTAAAGATCCGTAAGTAATCTTGTTTGTTTCTATAAATGTAAAAGTACAATTTGTAAAACTCGGTATGTAACTCGTAGGTGTATTAATTGAAAACTCTAGGAAAACCCGATGTTTTCCTAATACTTTGCATCAAATGATTTATGTCTTGTTAGTTCGTTACGACAGGTGTATTCGTTGAGTCCCGATGACGTTGGATTAATTATGGATTGTGAATTGTTATAAACACACATTAATGAAAATGACTAGTTTACAACCATACAAACGATCCCTTAGGCGTCGCCCGCACTATTCACTTAATCCAAACACCCGGACTTCATGTAGCCCCACAATCGAGGAGGAAAAGAGGGTGCGAAGCCCCGATATTTTCCGTAAGTCGTTCAAGGCTATCGTGAATGCGAAGGGCCCTTAGCCCGACTCACATTTGGTGAATTCTCGACTTTACTAGCAGCACCAGAAGGCCATTGGGGTCCAACAGCTGATCCATGCATGGATCATGAAAGCCCAAAATGTGATGGATTAGTGATTACTAGTGGGCTAGAAGGTGGTTTGGGCTCAATGGTTGGGTTGTGCATGGTAACCCACAAATTCAATTAAGGTTGCATGAAGACTAGGGCAACATTTTTAAGGCTTCATAAGTGCTAAAAACGTTACTATTTGCTTCATAAAGCCTCCTAGCCGTTTTTGACACTCTTTGGTGGATTAGGGTTACACTTTAATGCTTATAATGACTCCTTAATGCTTCTTATGGCTCCTTAAGCAAGCATAGCCGTTTTTTTTTCATTCACAAGTCTCATGGACGTTTTTTTTTGTGTTCTTTCAAGAGTTACCTTAATTTCTATTTACTAGTTTTAATGAATAATTGGTTGGTTGGCTTGTAACCACCAAATTTGTAATAAAGGCTTCATATAAAGCCAAATTATGCATGGAAAAAGTAATACACGAATTTTAATCAAAGAACCATTATTTTCACCTTGAATTATTGTTATAATTCTCAAATTATCTTGTTGGGACGTGTTCTTGACTTGATACGAACTCAATCCAATAGGTCTTGGATTGTTTTCATCGGTATACAACTTAATAGGTCTTGAGTTGTTACTATACTAATCTATCTATTTCTTTCCATTCACATATCATTTGTGGTTGCTATTCTCTCTTAATTTACCTAAACACTACCCTACTCACTAAATCAAGCCCATACACGCATCATAAGTGGTATCAGAGCGCATAATGGATTTTGATGATCTAGAGTTCCTACAAAATCTTCGAGAAGCATTAAGAAACATCCAAGAAGGTGGAAATCGAAGGCAACCCCGCCGTGGTGAACATAGGGTTGTGGAAGAATTCAAGGTGTCTGAATTGCCTGACTTTGTTGGTGGAACTGATCCTGAACGCTACTTGGAGTGGGAAAGGAAGATTGAAAGAATGTTCGAGTTCAAAGAAGTGGATGATGAAAAAAGCTGCAAGTATGCCATTCTCAAGCTAAGTGGTGGTGCTTCATTGTGGTTTGAAGGGCTTAAGGCCAAGAGAACCCGTGAAGGCAAAGAAAAAATTTGTTCTTGGCTTTCTCTAAAACGAAAGCTAAGAAAGAGATATGTTCCTTCTACTCATAGAATTGCCACTTACAAGAAGATTGCTGATTTGAGGCAAGGAAAAATGAGTGTTGGAGAATACATTGATGAATTTGAGAAGTTGTCCTTGATGGGGGATATTGAAGAAATTGAAGAACAAAAAATGACTCGTTTTCTAAACGGGTTGAACTACAACATTGCCAATGTTGTGGAGTTGTATCCTTATGCTGATTTTGGAACTCTTTGTGGTTTGTGTTTGAAGTTGGAGGGGCAAGCCAAAGCACGTTATGGTGGGAGTTCAAGTTCAAGTCTCGAAAATCCCAAGTCAAAGTCGTGGTCCAAGCCCGAGTCTAGCAATAGACAAAATTCTGTTTCTACTCCTTCTGGTTCTAGTAGTGTTCCCGTTGCTCCTAAACTTACTAGTGGTACCAAAGAAACTAGTTTGGCGAAAATTAGATGTTTCAAGTGTCAAGGTTTTGGTCATTACCAAAATGCTTGTCCAAACAAAATGGTGGTGACTTTAAGGGAGGCCATTGAATGTCGTGAAGAGTTGGAGGAAGAAGAGAGGTTGGCGGGTATTTTTTATGATACACAACAAGAAGAGGAAGCAGAGGAGGAGGTAGAGTATGAAGCACCGGTGTATGATACAGTTTTGGTGCTTAGAACCCTTAAAACTCAAGGGGTTCAAACCGTGGTTGATATGGATCAACGAGACCAATTGTTTCACACCAAATGTTTGGTTAGTGACAAGTGGTGTAGTTTGATTATTGATGGTGGAAGTTGTACTAATGTTGCTTCTAATGAAATGGTGACCAAATTGGGTTTGTCTACAACAAACCACCCAAAACCATATGTTCTTCATTGGTTGGATGATGGAAGCAAAATAAAGGTGACAAAACAGGTTAGAGTTGGTCTAACTATGGGGTCTTATGAAGATGAAGTGTTGTGTGATGTTATTCCTATGGATGCATGTCATATTTTGTTGGGGCGTCCTTGGCAATTTGATAGGGACGTGTTACATAGAGGGAGGAGCAATGAATATGAGTTGAAACACAATAATAAAAAAATTGTGTTAAAACCCAAGTCCCCAACGGCCATAAGGTCCATGAATTCTAAACAAGTAAAAAAACCTAATCTTTCTATGTTTGCTAGTGAAAGGGAGGTGGAGCAAGTTCTTGACAAAGGTGATGTTATCTACATGCTTGTGGCCAAAGAGCATGCAAAGGTGGAGAAGATGGTGCATGGAGAAAACACTATTGCTGATTTGCTTTTGGAGTTTCAAGATGTGTTTCCAAGCGAATTACCACCGGGTTTGCCTCCAATCCGTGGTATCGAACACCAAATTGACCTTATTCCGGGTGCTCCTTTGCCCAATAAAGCTGCCTATAGATGTAATCCGGAGGTGACAAAAGAGTTGCAAAAACAAATTGATGAACTCATGAAAATGGGTTATGTTCGTGAAAGCCTAAGTCCTTGTGCTGTTCCAGTTTTGTTGGTTCCAAAAAAAGATGGTTCTTGGAGGATGTGTGTTGATAGTAGGGCCGTTAATAACATCACCATAAAATACCGATTTCCTATTCCTAGAGTTGATGATTTGTTGGACGAGTTGCATGGTTCTATTGTGTTCTCAAAAATTGATTTGAGAAGTGGTTACCATCAAATTCGTATGCGTGAAGGGGATGAATGGAAAACAGCCTTTAAAACTAAACATGGCTTGTATGAATGGACCGTAATGCCTTTCGGTCTAACTAACGCACCTAGCACTTTCATGCGACTAATGAATGAAGTGCTAAAATCTTTTTTGGGCAGGTTTGTGGTTGTGTACCTTGATGATATCTTGGTATATAGCAAGAGCTTGGAGGATCATTTGGTGCACTTAAAACAGGTTTTCAAGATGCTTAGAGCTCAAAAACTCTATGGAAAGCAAGAAAAATGTTCGTTTTTAGTGGAAGAAGTGGCATTTTTGGGTTTTGTGGTTTCAAAAAATGGCGTGTCCGTAGACCCATCCAAGACTGAAGCAATCAAGTCATGGCCTATTCCTACTAATATTTCTGAAGTTAGATCATTTCATGGTCTTGCTTCTTTCTATAGAAGATTTGTTCGTGATTTTAGCACCATTGCAAGTCCCATAACAGGTTGTTTGAAGAAAGGAGTCTTTGCATGGGGAGAAGAAGCTCAAAAGGCATTTGAGAAACTCAAGGCATTGTTGTGTGATGCTCCTATTTTGGCTCTTCCTGATTTTTCTCAACCATTTGAAGTGGAGTGTGATGCAAGTGGAGTTGGTATTGGGGCTGTTTTGATCCAATCCAAACGTCCTATTGCTTATTTTTCTGAAAAGTTGGGTGGTGCTCGTTTGAATTATTGCACTTATGGTAAGGAGTTTTATGCTATTGTTCGTGCTTTAGATCATTGGAGTCATTATTTGCGTGCAAATCATTTTATTTTGCATTCTGATCATGAATCCTTGAAGTACATCAATGGGCAACAAAAGTTGAGCACAAGACATGCAAAGTGGGTGGAGTTCTTGCAATCCTTTCATTTCTCATGCAAATACAAGGATGGTAAAAGCAATGTGGTGGCTGATGCACTCTCGAGGCGTTACTCATTGTTGGTGACTTTGGATGTTCGTCTCTTGGGATTTGAAACTCTAAAGGACCATTATCAATCTGATATGGACTTTGGAGATATGTTTTTGAAATGTGCAGGTGGTCCTAATGGTGAATTTGTAATTCAAGATGGCTTTCTATTCAAAGGCAATCGCCTTTGTGTCCCAAAACATGCAATACGGGAGTTGTTGATTTGTGAAGCTCATGGCGGTGGTTTGGCTGGTCATTTTGGCATTACCAAAACTTTGCAGGTGCTTAAAGAACATTTCTTTTGGCCGAAGATGTTGGGGGATGTAACCAACATAGTGGGCAAGTGTGTTACATGTCATATGGCGAAAACAACTTTCAAGCATGGTGTTTACACTCCTTTGCCGGTTCCTATTTGTCCTTGGGAAGATGTGTCCATGGATTTCATTATGGCTTTGCCTAGAACTCAAAGGGGGAAGGATTCCATTATGGTGGTGGTGGATAGGTTTTCAAAAATGGCTCACTTTGTGCCATGTCATAAAACCAATGATGCATCTAATGTGGCTGATTTGTATTTTAAAGAGGTGGTTCGTTTGCATGGTATCCCTAAAACAATTGTTTCTGATAGGGATTCCAAATTTCTAAGTTACTTTTGGAACACTTTATGGAGGAAAGTGGGTACTAAGTTACTTTTTAGTACATCCCATCATCCACAAACGGATGGGCAAACAGAGGTTACTAATAGAACTTTGGGTGCTTTGTTGAGAGGGTTGGTTAGCAAAACTCAAAAAGATTGGGACATCAAACTTGCACATGCTGAATTTGCCTATAATCGTTCTCCTACTTATGCTACAGGTCACTCTCCTTTTGAGGTGGTGTATGGTGTGAATCCTTACATGCCTTTGGATTTGATTCCATTACCAAAGGATGAATTGGTTCACAAGGATGCTAATGACAAGTTGAAGGCCATGATGAAACTACACCAACAAGTTCGTGAGAAGATTGAAGCTGTGAATGAGATGTACAAACAGAAGTCAAACAAGCATAGGAAACCACGTGTCTTTCAAGATGGTGACTTGGTGTGGGTGTATATGAGGAAAGAACGTTTTCCTAACAAAAGAAAAAACAAGTTGATGCCAAGAGCTGAAGGTCCTTACAGAGTGGTGTCACGTGTCAATGATAATGCTTATAAGGTAGATTTGGGAGGAGACCATGGAGTGCATGCTACCTTTAATGTGGGAGATCTTTCACCTTATCTTGATGATGATGGACTTGATGAATTGAGGTCAATTCCTTTCAAAGTGGGAAGGGATGATCCATGCATGGATCATGAAAGCCCAAAATGTGATGGATTAGTGATTACTAGTGGGCTAGAAGGTGGTTTAGGCTCAATGGTTGGGTTGTGCATGGTAACCCACAAATTCAATTAAGGTTGCATGAAGACTAGGGCAACATTTTTAAGGCTTCATAAGTGCTAAAAACGTTACTATTTGCTTCATAAAGCCTCCTAGCCGTTTTTGACACTCTTTGGTGGATTAGGGTTACACTTTAATGCTTATAATGACTCCTTAATGCTTCTTATGGCTCCTTAAGCAAGCATAGCCGTTTTTTTTTTCATTCACAAGTCTCATGGACGTTTTTTTTTGTGTTCTTTCAAGAGTTACCTTAATTTCTATTTACTAGTTTTAATGAATAATTGGTTGGTTGGCTTGTAACCACCAAATTTGTAATAAAGGCTTCATATAAAGCCAAATTATGCATGGAAAAAGTAATACACGAATTTTAATCAAAGAACCATTATTTTCACCTTGAATTATTGTTATAATTCTCAAATTATCTTGTTGGGACGTGTTCTTGACTTGATACGAACTCAATCCAATAGGTCTTGGATTGTTTTCATCGGTATACAACTTAATAGGTCTTGAGTTGTTACTATACTAATCTATCTATTTCTTTCCATTCACATATCATTTGTGGTTGCTATTCTCTCTTAATTTACCTAAACACTACCCTACTCACTAAATCAAGCCCATACACGCATCAACAGCACAAAGCCTGTAAAAGTCCTTTTACACGAAATTAGGTCATCTAAGACCCAACTACATGTAAGCGAGTTTCCTTCGGGCCTAAAGATCATGTCATTGGGCTAGCTAGGCCCAACAAACACGATTTAAAACTTTTGGGCCCAAAGACATTGTATCGACGTCTGGTGTATTCTCACGTGTGTATTGACTTCCCGAATTTTCCGCGTGTGTATTGAAGTTTCGTCGTGTTAGTAATTTCGGATTCATTATCGATTCGAGACCGAATCAATTCGTTTGATAACGATTTTTGGTGTTGAAGGTGTATTATAATTCACCGATAGTCGAGGTGCTAGTATTTCATCATGTCGGATTTATTGTCTAAAACATTAGGATGTTTCATTATTGCAGCCCCTTTCTTTTTGGATAATTTACACATTTAACCCTTTGTATAAAATAAGTTTCTATTTTAGTCCTCAAACCATTTTTCTTGACACTTTAGTATCAAAACTTGTAGAAAAATTATTTTTCAGCCCAAAGTTATTTAAAAAACAGTATTAGTCCACCAAATGAATTTTTTCTCAGCTGAAACCCTTATGTTCGAAGTTTTTACACTTTTGGCCCAAAATAGAAATTTTTTGCATTTTTGGTCCCTTTTAAATATGAAAAGCATTTTTAACCCTTGAAATGGACTTGGAGCACTAGTAGTCCCCTGTTTTACAGGAAATCACAGTTTCAGCCCCTCTAATTTGAAAATCTCGCATATTGGGCTTTATTGGGCCGAAAAATTCATTTTTGGCCCATTATGCTTAAAATTTCATATTTAATCCTTCAAAGAGAATATTTCCAGAAAAATACCTTATTGAAACTGTTTTGACTCATTTCATCCATCAGAATTTGTATTTTGCCATTTTGGGCCCTTTAACCTTATATTTTTAACATTTTGAGTCTAAAAATGGGATTTTTAGCCCAATGAGTTCATATTAACCAACTTGGTTATTTTTCTAGAAATGATTTGTGTGTAATAATATGTCGAACACTTGTTTCATATATCCTAATGCAAATCTTGATTTTAAGGACTTTTTGACTAGTTTCAACACCATAATCACATAAGAACATGTAAACAAACATAGAAATCATACAAAGCATACATATACTCATAGATCTACACATTTGCTTGTATTCCCCCCCCCCCCCCCACAAAACTTATAAAAACCGAAAAATAGGGGGTATGAAGCTCACCTTTGGGTGTGGTTTCGGTTTTGGAGGAGAATGGAAGAAGTTTGATGTTGTTTTCGGCCCTAGCAACTTCTTGAGGAGATTTTCGAACTTAGATGGTTCTAGGGAGTTAGACCATAAATTTTTATGAGTTAAGATGAGATGTTTGATAAATCAAGGAACCTAGATCATAGATTTAAGTATAAACGTACCTTGGATGGTAGTCCTTGTGAAAAATCTCCTTGTAATGACCTTAAATCTCGAAAATTTAGAAGAAGGAGGGAGGAGATGTTCTTCAAAACTTAGAGAGGATGAAATGAATTTTTGTGAGTGTATTTGTGTGTGTTCGGCTGAGAATGAGAGAGAGGGAGAAGAAGAGAGATCTTGAAGTGATGTATGCATGGATATATGGGACAAGATGCATGGAAGACCCTTGAATAATTGTGAGGTGGCAAAAAAGGTCAACTCTTCCTTTTCTTTGGGCTTGGGCCGAGATTAAAGAGGGGAGAAGAGATTTTTGGGCTTTATTACCCCTAAGCCCATATAGGAGTTAAGTTGAATGATTGTTGGTCCTATAAAATATAAGTGTGATTTTTATACTTTGTTGGGCTAGTTTAGGTTAATTATGGTTCATAATATTTAATTTATTTCATTCTAGGCCCAATATGGCCCAAAATGTTGAAATAAATGAATGTGGATCCAATTAGAGCCCATTTAAAGGTTTTAATCCCATGATAGTCAAATTGGAAGCTTATTGGTCCATTGAGTCCAATAAGGAAGTCCTAGCCCAAAATGGACCTAACAAGAACTTCTAGGGTTTCCAATTGCTTGTTGACTATTTGTAGTACTTGTATGGTGTATTGGATTGTAGTTTTGTTGTCATAAAGTAAGCATCATACATGCTCTTAAGTTTTTGATTCTACATTTTACTTGAGTGTAGTGATTACAAGACACAAAATTTCTAGTTGTGACATCATCCCCCCGTTAGAGGGAATTTCGTCCGGAAATTCTGTTTGAAAGCTAGATTTGAGAATGTTAGAATAGGTGAGGGTACTTTTGCTTCATTTGGTCTTCGAGTTCCCATGTGAATTCTGGCCTATGTTTCGCGTTCCACCGTACTTTCATGATCGGGATGCGACTTTGCTTAGTACGCTTCACCTCCCTGTCCATGATTTCAATCGATTCTTCAACGAATAGGAGATTCTCGTTGATTTCGATCTCGTCAAGGGGAATGACGAGTGTTTCATCTGATAGACACTTTTTTAGATTAGAGACATGGAACACGGGGTGTACACTGTTTAGCTCTGCGGGTAGCTGCAGTTTATACGCCACTGGACCTATTCGGGCGACGATCTCGAAAGATCCAATGTATCGTGGGTTTAGTTTTCCTCGTTTTCCGAAACGAATAACTCCTTTCCAGGGTGATACTTTCAACAGTACTCGATCCCCGTCCTGAAATTCTAAGGGCTTTCGCCGTTTATCGGTGTAGCTCTTTTGTCGGTCGCACGATGCTTGTAATCGAGCTCTGATTTGAACAATCTTTTTCATGGTTTCACAAATGATCTCCGGTCCCGTTAGTGCCTTGTCCGATGTATGTGTTTTTGCTAGTTGGCTATCACCCACCTCAGCCCAACATAACGGTGATCTACACTTACGCCCGTATAGTGCTTCGAAAGGAGCGACCTTGATGCTCGAATGGTAACTGTTGTTATATGAGAATTCGACTAAGGGTAAGTGGGTATCCCAAGACTTCCCAAAGTCTATCACACATGCGCGGAGCATGTCTTCGAGCGTTTGAATGGTTCGTTCACTTTGACCATCCGTTTGTGGATGATAAGCGGTGCTCATGTCGAGATGAGTTCCCAGTGCCTTCTGGAGAGATTGCCAAAAACGTGAAGTGAACCTACTGTCCCTATCCGAGATAATAGACACTGGTACTCCGTGGAGTCTCACGATTTCTCGAATGAATAAACGTGTCAATCTTTCCATCTTGTAGGATTCCTTTATGGGCAGGAAATGGGCAGATTTCGTCAGTCGGTCGACTATTACCCATATGGTGTCTATTCCATCCGACATCTTGGGTAGCTTGGTCACAAAATCCATAGAAATCCCCTCCCATTTCCACTCAGGGATTACCGGTTGCTGTAATAACCCTGAGGGCTTCTGGTACTCCACCTGGCACATGTAAGGCACTTACTAACATAGGTGGTAATTTCCGCCTTCATGTTGGGCCACCAATAGTGTTGTTTAATAACCAAATACATGTTGTCTGAGTCGGGATGAACGGAGTATCGCATCTTATGGGCTTCCTTCATAACTACCTCCCTAAATCCTCCAAGTTTAGGAACCCAAAGACGGTTCATGAAATAGCATACTCCATTCTCCTTTGCTTCTAGGTTCTTCTCCCTTCCACGTTGCATGAGAATGCAACCTAAGCCCTGATTTGACGCGTCACAGAAGACCACGAAATCTTCCGTTCCCTCCGGTAGCGATAGTACTGGGGCACTACACAGAGCTTGTTTCAAGGTTCGGAATGCGACTTCTTGTTTGTCCTTCCATTTGAATGGTACGCCCTTTTGTGTAAGCGAGGTAAGTGGCTTGGCGATCTTAGAGAAGTTTTGAATGAATCTCCTATAGTAGCCTGCTAGACCCAAGAATTGACGGATTTCCGTAGGTGTTGTCGGGATTGCCCATCCTTCAACAGCTTTGACCTTAGAGGAATCCACATGAATTCCATCTTGGCTAACTACATGACCTAGGAAGTTCACACTCCGGAGCCAGAACTCACACTTGGAGAGTTTTGCGTATGGCTTTTCCGATCGCAGAGTTTCAAGGATTTGTCGGAGATGTTGGCCATGCTCTTCTTCGCTTCGGGAATAGACGAGAATGTCATCAATGAAGACGATGACAAAGTTGTCGAGGAATGGTCGACAGATCTGGTTCATCAGGTCCATAAATGTGGCAGAGGCATTTGTTAGACCGAAGGGCATTACAACAAACTCATAATGTCCGTAGCGAGTTCGGAAAGCGGTTTTTGGAATATCCTCTTCCCGGACTTTGAGTTGGTGGTATCCGGACCGTAGATCTATTTTAGAAAAATAACTAGCTCCTTGGAGCTGGTCAAATAGATCATCGATTCGTGGGAGTGGGTAGCGATTTTTAACAGTGAGTTTATTTAACTCTCTGTAATCGATGCACATTCTAAAAGATCCGTCCTTCTTTTTGAAAAAGAGGACTGGACCTCCCCATGGCGAGTAACTAGGGCGGATGAATCCCTTGTCCAAGAGTTCATTGAGTTGGCTGGACAATTCCTACATTTCAGCAGGAGCTAGCCGATAGGGTGATTTAGCGAGAGGAGTTGCTCCTGGAACGAGGTCAATTCGGAACTCCACTTGTCTCTCTGGGGGTACTCTTGGAAGATCTTCATGAAACACGTCTGGGAACTCACATGCTATGGGAATGTCTTGAACGTTAACCTTTTCCTTGATTTTATCCACTATGTGAGCCAGGAACGCCAAATTGTTCTTTCGTAGATGTTTTTGTGCCTTGATGCACGAGACGAGGCGAAGGTTCATGCTAGGTTTGTCTCCGTAAATTACTAGGGTTTCGTGATTAGGAAGGCGAAGGCGAACGGCCTTCTCGTGACACATAATTTCAGCATGGTGGGGGCTTAACCAATCCATGTCAATAATCACATCGAAACTCCTAATTGTTACAGGCATTAAGTCTATTCGAAAGACGTGTTGATTGAGGGTTAGGGTACATCCGATGTAGATTTCCCCGGTGGATTCGGTTTTCCCATTGGCCATTTCCACCGTAAAGGTTTCATTTAGCTTCTGGGGCCGTTGTTGTAATAAATGTTTAAACTTATTGCTTACGAAACTTCGCTCCGCTCCGGTGTCAAATAGGATGCATGCATAAGTGTGGTTTAGGGGAAACGTACCGGTAACAACAGCGGGGTCGTGAATCGCCTCTCCCTGACCTATGGTCAGCATCCTTCCTGTTCCTCCGTTTCCTGGATTGTTGTTGTTAGGGCAATCTCGACGGAAATGCCCGGTCCTCCCACACCCATAACAGGTGTGGCTAGGCCCTGCATTGTGGCCGCCATTAGTGATGTTGTTGTTGTTGTGATTGTTGTTGTTGTTGCTGTTTCCCTGTTGTTGGTTATGGGGAGGGTAGGTCCTGTAGTACTTCGTCGTGTCCCCTTCGGTTACAACTGGTGCACTGCAGCTCCTTGTGTGACAACCCAAGTTGTTCCGTTACATTTCCCCATTACCATTAACGAAATATTCCACTGTATAAAACTTTCGTTACTTAGAGGGCGTCAATTTAGTAAACATTCCATTTGGTTGCAATATGCATGCCGTTAAGTCGTGATAAAAGGAAATAAAAACACAGGTCACACATTTCCATTTATTTGGAAAATGTCAAGTTTTATTATTACGACCACTAAATCGGGTGCGACCAAAAGCCCCGTTTAACGACAGTATCGGGTAAAATCCCACTGAGCCCCGACTCAAAACCCTATATAAGGGTGAGTAGAGTCTATTGTAGACTTTTTACACACTCTCTCTCTATACTCTCTCTCTAGACCCGTTTTCGCCCCGAAACCGCAACCAAACGCTTCCAAATTGTAAGTCCGCTTACCCTAGCTTATTCTAAACATATTGATTCATGTTTATAGCCCAAAATTCGGACTTAGAAGCTGTTAGAAAGGAGTTTACGGCCTAACCTCCTCCTTAGGCCGTAAACCCCTTAAACAAGGCCAAAATGACCCAAACTTATCTCTAATGGCTTGGAAATAAATAGAAGAATTAGCCTAGGAGTGTTTGCACATTTAAAACAATCATTTTGGGGCATAAAAGAGAGTTTACGGCCCAAACACATGCTTAGGCCGTAAACACCACTAAACCTTGTTTAAATGTCCCAAATACACTCCCAAACCACCCTAGGACTTAACACATAATTTAGGGACTTAGTATCTTGGGTTTAACACAATTAAACACAATGAAATGAAAGGGAAAAAGGAGTTTATGGCCCAGGTGTATACCAAGGCCGTAAACACCCCTAAATGTGCCCAAAAGTATTGTTTTTACCCCCCAAATGACCTTAGACTATTTCTATAAAATGCTAGGAAGGATTTAAGGGCTTAAACGCAAGAAATAGAGGGACAAAAAGGAGTTTACGGTCCAAGCAATTGTCTAGGCCGTAAACTCCCCAAAACACATCCAAATGATAGTTTTAACCCTCCAAAATAGCATCACACTTCATTAGAAATCACTAGAAAGGCATTAGGGGCTTTAAACTTCACAAAACTCTAAGGAAGAGAGTTTACGGCCGTAAACTCCCTTAGGAGTGGTTCCTTGGCCGTAAACTCATAGAAAATGCCCTTAGAAGCCTCAAACCCACACATGCCTTTGAGGAAAAGTGCTTAGAATAATTCCATGATGCAAGTAGAAGCCTTAAACACACTAGAACTCATAACCATGAGTTTACGGCTGTAAACTCATGGTGAGAAGTCCCTAGGCCGTAAACTATGTATTAAGGGGGTATTCTTGGATAGTAAACACCATTCCTTAGCCATTCACACCCTTAAACGCTACCCGGGACACCCAAACACTTAGCTAAAGTGTTTTCCGCTCCTGTAAGCGTGTATATTTGTTTAATTAGTATTAAATGTGCTAATTGCATGTAAACATATGTTACCATATGTTAAAATAGGTCATTGTGTGTGTTCAAGTCCTTGCGTGACACCGAACGCCCAAACGGCACCTTCGTCGGACCTACATACACCAGGTGAGTTCATACCCCTGAATGAACCTTTTTAATGTTTTTAAATGTTTTATAGGGGGGGATACAAGTTAAACATGCCAGTTATCATGTCAATCACATGTGATTGATAACCCGCATGCACAAGATTTTACCACTTTACACTGTTTTACCGAGTGGGACACTATAATGATTTTTACTTATTTCATAACTTTTACTTATACTGATTTATCCAAATTCATTCTAAATTGGTTTATGAAAGATCCTCTAAGGTTTTTAAACATATTTTACAAAAGAATACAATTTGTGATTTTCTTTGTACATAAAGGCTTTTCATTAAGAATTTCCCTCTTAGACGTATACTTTTACTTGTTAAATACTGCTGCCTCGCTTATACTTATTTTATACCCCTACTCGGTAACGCTTTCACTTATACTTGTAGTCGCATATACCTGATGACGCTTATACTTATTCACGCTCTTACTTAGTGATACGATTCTTCTTCACTTATACTTGATAACGACTCTACTTCACTTATACTTGATACGCTTTTGCTTCACTTATTGTCGCCTCTACTTTGGGATACGCTTATACTTGTTCGACACTTCTACTTCACATGCGACCGCTTCTACTTCACTTGTTAGACACTTCTACTTCACAAGGATCACTTCTACTGAGATGTATGTTCGTGCTTATATAGGTACATATAAGTAATGATTTCAAAGACTTAGGAAGACTCGTCTGCCCTATTTCCTTTTCTTCGTTGAGATGTGGTCTGGTGGGATCAGATGGCCGTCCGAAGGTCGTTTGACTCATTAGTTATATATTATGTATATGAGAATGGACATATAGGAAATTCTCTAGTCAGTTCAGTTAAGAGTCTCTACTTCTAGTCTACACTTACATTAGAAACCCACTATTGGGAAGTCTCTACATCTAGTTCAACACTTACACACTACCCACTAATTGGAAGTCTTTACCCACTATTTGGGATGCATCTTCAGGACACGGCCTTCTCCGTCGTCTAGTTGGTAACCAGAGTCTCCTATAGGGAGAGCGTACATTGTGCATATAGATCTATACGGGATTGACACCCCCGCACCCTGACTGCTAACTACAGTCCACGACACACCAAGCCAAGGGGTGACAAATGTCACATCTTATAGACGCTTGTAGGGCGTTTGGAACTCTAGTCAGTATGGTTACGATAATCCTGGGTTACCTTATAATTCTTTGGCCTTAAGGTAACGGTATTTCACCGGCAATCTACACTGTATGCTGGTAATTCATTTTCAGAGTCACACTGTTTTGACTTTAAATGATATATCTTTCATTTGGTACTGTCTGGGGCTGTTATCTCTGTTTTGACCTTACATGACGTATCTTTCATTTGGTACTGTTTGGGGTCTGTTATCTCTGTTTTGACCTTACATGACGTATCTTTCATTTGATGTTGTCTGGGGTCTGTATCCACTGTATTCACGGTATTCACTGTGTTCACCGTTCTAGACCTTGCTAGACGTATCTTTCATTTGATATTGCCTGCGGTCTGTATTCACTGTTTAGACCCTACTAGTGTACCCTTCATTTGGTACCTTCTGGGATCTGTGTCTCCACTTGTTAGACTGAACCAGGCGTGTCGTTTGTTTGATACTTTCTTAGAGTCTATGGTTCTTTGCCCTAGTCAGCAGTCCTCACTACTGAGGTACATGATATTCCCTGATGTCGTTGCTTTCCTCAATAATCAAATTCAGTATTTTGATAATGATAGCAATTTAGAAAAGACTACTTTTTACCCCACATCACTGACCAGTCTTGGTAGAAGGCTGCTTTTATTAAATAAAATATATGATTTTCTGGAAAGGACTCTAATACACTGAAATCTCTTAAACTATTACTTTCTTAAGTTATTTGAATGAAATGTCACTAAATGCTTATGAACGCACCAGCATTTGTAAAAATGCTGATACTCGCTTTTCAAATAACTTGTATTCTCATGTTAGCATTAGACAGGTACATCCCCGGAGCTGTTGATGAAGATAGCTTAGTACCACGCTGTATTTATTCTATTACTTGTATTACTTTAAATTGTTGTAATGTAACCTTGTAAAACTATTACTATTAATGCAATGTTTTGTTGTACTTTGATTATTATAATGCATGTGTTGTGATACTTGACATGACGTCATCCACCCTAGAACGTTTCCATCGTTCCGGTTTTGGGGTGTGACAGATTGGTATCAGAGCATTGTTTATAGTGAGCTAAGTATATCAATTCATAAAAGATATACAGCCTATAAATACAAAAGGGATAAAACACTCTGAGCAAGAATTATACTTTAAAATCTAACCATATTTTACCAAAGTATAATAACATCCAGAATCTAAGCACTTGAACAAAAGTATCACAGGAAGAACAATAATAAAAGTCTTCGGATGTTGAAACCTATAGTCAAACCTGGGCAGTTATGTAATCGTAAGCTGGAATAAATGTAACCTGATCAACTACATTTATTCGAGGTGCGATGAACGTGTGCTCGGGAGTGATGGTGGTGTGCAACAGGTCTGAAACTTACCAACAAGGATTGTTAGAGCCAAACATAAAGTTAAAATACTATAGGAGTATTTTAGAACGCTAAAAGATCCACACTAATCCCAGAATTCCTATTCAGAAGATAAGAAAACAAACAAGAATTAAAACACCATAGGGGTATTTTAGGAATCATAAACAACCTTGCGTGAATAACTAAAAGGATCCCTATTGATATACCTACAACTACAGAGGGTATACTCCCAAGGTTATATATAATAAGGACCCCATAGGCTAAGAATGTGTGGTTTCGCTCTATTACCATTTCCTCGTTGGGATGTGGTTCTAGAGTAGTATCACATATTCGAAGGCCTATCGGATCTAAGCTATATATGATTTGTATACCCTGTGTAATCGTAGTGGGACTCGATATGGATCACCCAGTGAAATGTTAATAATCTCTTAGGATTCTTTAGACATTTCCATTCTCGCACGAACCCTGCAGAAAACCCTACCCACTTCAGTGCATAACAGAAGAGTTGATTCTGACCCCGAAGAAGTTCATTGAGAAGATTTCCAGTTCGGAAATAAATGAACTAGGGCGAGACTATTGAATTCACCAAGTGCCTATATCTTTTAGGGACACCAGTGAAGAGATTCGCCTAAACTTCCGAGATTCCAGTCATCCATCATGAAGTGATGACACCCATAGTCGGAGTCAGAAGGAAGGCGGAGTAGAAATTCAATATATCCATATGTGAAGAGAATCTTAGGTAACTACCCGAAGGAAACTGTAACAACCCGAAATTCATATCCTTAATTGTAACCCTTTTCGCGACTCGTTCCGATCACCCAATCGCCGTTTCCGATTTCGTTTCCGTTTCCAACCTTTTATTTAGTCGTTAATGTGAATTTTATTTTATGACTTAATAAGTGTCTTAATACCCTTAGAACTCATTCTAATGTCTCATATTAATGATCGGAACATTTTTAGAACCAACTATATCGGGTTACGGCAAATTGGCCAAGTGCGACCAAAAGTCCCGTCTAACGCCGGTATTGGGTAGAATTCTACCATGTCCCGAACTTGGACACTATTTAAAGTGATTCAAGTCTCCATTTTGAAGCTTTTGCTCCATTTTACAACTATCACTCCAACCTCTCTCCTCAAACTAGATTTAAGGGTCAAAATCTCAAGTTTAAGGCTTCAAATCACCAAGGTACATTCCCTAATTTGTTATGCAACATCTTTAGCCCTCAAATTCGAGTTCAAACCATGGGATAGAACTATTATCATGAGTTTACGGCCCTAGAACAGTCCTAGGCCGTAAACTCATATAAAAGGGGTTTTTGGAGCAACAAAACCCTTCCAAACCTCAATTGGACCTTGTATATGGCTTGAGGACTTTATGAAATGGAATTAGAATGCCTCAAACCAAGATTTGAAGCCTTGTATATGAGTTTACGGCCCTGGAAGGTGCCTAGGCTGTAAACACATATTTGAAGGGTTTTTAAGCCATTTAGCCCTTCCAAAACACAAACAAGACCTAGATATGATTTTTAGAATATTGGAATTGGACTTAGAACACTTCAAACATAAATTTTGAGAGGTTTATATGAGTTTACAGCCAAGGCATGTGCTTGGGCCATAAACTCCTCAAAAATGGGTATAAATTCATTTCTAAGGTGTTAGAAAGCCATCCAACACCACCAAAAGCCTTGGAATAAATCATAGAACCAACTAAAAATAGTTTAAGGGCTTTAAACACATCAAAATCCCACATTTGAGAGTTTACGGCCATAGAACATGCCCCATGGCCGTAAACTCCTAAATGGATGTCAAATGGTGCCCAAAATTGATTTCTAGGCTTGTTAGAATTTTTAGAATCACATGTGATTAATTTTGAGACCTTAAAAACACTTATTCAAGAGGATATGTGAGTTTACGGCCATAGAACCCATGCTTAGGCTGTAAACTCCCTTAAGTGTTGTATTTGATGATTTTAATTCAATCCAAGCCTTAGTTAAAATTATTCCAAGCATTTCCAAGTGTCCATATCCATTTGTGAGCCATTAAACACCATATACCACCCCTCTATGAGTTTACGACCGTAAACTCATGGGGAATGGGTGTATAGGCTGTAAACATCATTAGGGAGTTTACTCTTGAGGAGTAAACTCAAATCCCAAGTCCCTCGCCTCAATTTCCGTCCGTAGATGTCACCCGGGTCACTCCAAACACCCGTTTTGAGGTGTTTTCATTCGTTGGAGTGTAACTTCATATCTAATTAGGATTTGTAAATCTAATTAGATATATTTGTATGCCATTCCATTTTACATAGGAACCTCACATGTTATCAGGCCTCGATTCGACGTTTAGCATCCGAAATCGACACACTTCCGCGTCCGGTGAGTTCATACACCTACCCTTTTTCAATGGTTTTTCAATGTTTTCAGGGGGGAATACAAGCAAAAGTACAAGAATATCTTGTACTCAATTACATGATTTCAATTAAATGGTTTCATAATTGTACATTTTAAGAATTGAAAACCTTTTAAACAAACTGTTTGTACTTGCAGAGTTGTTTGTTTTTAACCTGATTTTCAATTCTTATTATACACTGTTATATTGTGTACTTTGCATTTGATTGTTCACATTTAAACTGATAGAATACATAAACCATTGTAATGTCTGTAATAAAACACTAAGGTTCGAGTGTAAAAGACAGACTCCATTAGAAAACATAAAACATCTGTATGTCCTTAATAATACACCTAGGATCGAGTGTGAAGGACCATAATCATTAAATAACACCTAGGCTTGAGTGTAATGTCCTTAATAATACACCTAGGATCGAGTGTAAAAGGACAGTCATCATTAGATAACACCTAGACTCGAGTGTAATGTTCTTAATAAAACACCTAGGCTCGAGTGTAAAGGACAGGTACGTAGAACATAGCCAGTTGTAAATACTACTTTCCTAGTCGAAAAGTAAAGAATAATCTTAATGATTGGAGAAACGTCCTTGTAACACTTCCATTGCACGAGATAGTGGAGGACTAACCCTGTAACTTGAATCTCCGTTCATAGGAGAGCGTGGCTTGAGTGTATAGATCTATACGGGACTGACAATCCCACACCTGGCTGCTAGCTACAGCCGAACCGAAAGGTTCAAGGGTGACGAGAGTCATAAAAGGATATTGACCACGGTTCGAGTCATATCTAGTCTGAGTATGGTTAAGGACTCGCAATCTAGATTATTAACGTTTCAGACTCATTTACTAGCTTTATGTATGTAGTAAAGCTAATGTACATCTAGGGATGACAGATACACACACACAGTCAGGAAAACATGGGGTTTTCCTGGGAAGAACATTGAACATAACCATAACCAGTATAGACACACACACACACAGTCAGGGAAACATGGGGTTTTCCTGGGGAGAACACTGAACATAACCAAAACCAGTAAAGATATACATACAGTCAGGGAAACAAGGGATTTTCCGGGGAAGGACACCGAACATAATCAGAACTAGTAACAGTTCACACACACACACAGTCAGGAGAACATGGGGTTCTTCCTGAGTATTAGAGGTACGAAATTAGAGAAGTGTAATAAGTTAAACAATTGAACTACATTTCACAAGAACAATCATGTTTTAATTAGACATCGTTTACTTTACTTTTGAATTTGGAAACTAACTTTACATAAGAAAATATGGGATTTTCTTGGATAATCACTTTTCAGGAAACTAAAGGAACTCTTACATTTTCAGAAAAACTAACCGCTTATGAACTCACCAGCTTTATGCTGATTTTTAAACCTCTTGTATTCTCATGTCCATGTTAGACAGGTACCCGAAGACCCTTTTGTGTGAAGACGGAGTTCTCAGAAGACTCGTTTCATGTTGTTCATATATACTATGTATCACTTGTATAATTTATGCTTTTGAAACAAATGTAAAACTTTCATATATGTAATGCAATGGTTGATTTACTTTACTTACTATGTACATTGGATTTGCTACTCAACGTGGAGTCAACCCCGGAAATGTTTCCGCCTTCGGTTTTCGGGGTGTGACAGAAACCAACACCGATTCCAGTCAAAGATACGAGGCAGACCGAGGGAGCCAGTACGTGGAACCCGAGAAGTGTCTTTTCCTCGTGTTCGTCACGCTAATACACCCATAAAATAATACAATTTAGTGAGTTAGTGGTTACACTGCTCACGCTATGTGTTAGGTAAATCGCCTTGTTCCTGTTGCCAGTAATACGCTTAGAGCGGATCCCCACACCTCTGTAAGGTTGTTTAGCCATAAGCCCTCATGAGCCTCTCTTTCCGCAGCTTCATTCTGAACAATTCTCAAATCTCTCCAGGCCGGAGAGTGAAACCTTTCTCAGTATAAAGGTAACTTAGTAGGAACGACTCGCATCTTATGGCCTTTTTCTGATACTCATACACGCACTTCGATTACCAGGACTACATCATAGGGATGTAGCTCGACACTCAGACAACCAATACCCGAGGCACGGGAAAAATATTATGCCTAATACGTTCAGGACAGAAATGTCCAGGGTTAACCATCGTCTCTCATTACCTTGTATTCCTTTCCGTGTAGGAAAAACCATGCCACCGAAGAAGCGTAACCAATCCACAAGCAAGACACCTACTCTCCTATTTGATGAAGCTACGTTTCAAGCTGCAGTCTCGGCAGCCGTAGCAGCTGTCATGGCTCACCTGAATGCTAACAACGCCGATGTTAGCAAGGTGCCTAGTGGGATTTCCGATCCTAGTAGTGGACAACAACAACCAACCTTTGCATACCCAGCCACCCAAGAACCTCACTCAAATCCACGGAAGAGAAAGATCAAGATTGAGGAGGGAAGTACCTCGGCTCAAGGACCTTCCGATGGGGCAACGAGCTGAGGCAGTCTATACCCCTGTCAACCCTTCCCTCCCGACTCCAAGAAGACCATATCTAGGAGACCTTCCCCACTGTAGAAAGTGTAGCTACCATCATCATGGTGCCTGCCGGGAACTCTATTGTGCTAGGTGCCACATGTTGGGACATACTGCTCGCGTCTGCAGAACCCCGGTTGAGTTCATTACATCAATCACCAATGTGGCGACCCGTACAGTTTGCCACCTATGTGGTGAAATGGGACACTTCAAGAAGGACTGCCCAACTGAAGAGAAAGACAAAGACACAGAAGAAGCTTGACACTACTGCTTAAGGAGAAGCGGCAAGGAACTCATTAGATTTTGGTACGTCTCTCGATCTCGGATAACTAAACTAAGAACAATAAAAGACTAACTCAAATGTAAATTCTTCCCGGTAAGGCGAAAGTCACAGCACTGTTATAAAATTTAAAAATTCATTAGGTAAAACTATAATGGCTAAACATATACGTTTCGGCCATGTATATTTAAGATGGACAGACCTAGAGTGAGCGAATGCCGCCTCATTTCCTGTTCCTCGTTTGGTTCTGGATTTAGGGCGGGGTCGCTCAGTCAACAGTCCTCCCCACCTTAAATATACATGACTAGTATATGTGAGGCGATTATAGAAATGCCTTGTTAGAATTCTTTCTTGAAAAGATACTCTATTCGGAAACACTTAGAACTCTCTATAGTTCCGCATCGACTCTATCGGTCCAAGTATCCGCGGTAGTGATACATAGGACGAAACCCGAGATGCCTCGAACTTGTGTGCCTGTTCGGCACATGACTCTATCGACCTTCACTTTATATCATGTCAGAGTGTGCCAACTTCGACGACTCTATTGATCATGGTTTGAATTCGTGCAACCATGTGTATATCCTTAAGTGCTGTGTAAGAAGAACTTCCTCCATAGCCATGTCGGCAAAGAAAGGTTCTTCTGAACCTAAATCTAACACAAATAATCAAACTTAATACGATCTGTCAATCGTCCCTCTTATCTCAAACCTTCCGAAGCACCCAAGGGAAGATACCATACACTGTTGACTGACCCCTCATAGTCAGATAAACACTGAAGCGCAAGACACTGCAAATACTTCATAAAACGACAACCATCCGAAGCATACCTCTTAGATTCCCCCAGGAGATCCTTCGCACCTCGCACATCAGGTTCGTGAACCCAGAGAATAGAACTCACGAGGCTGACCACTATAACCAGGTAGACGCTGGCATACATCAAGTATTGGCAGTTAAGCCAAGCAGGAGTTCTACCACGGACCTCTTAGCAAAACACTTTCACCATATTCCATAACATAGGAGCCGAAGTCAAGAGAATCACTGCGGGTTGAGCAAGTAAAGTTCCGAGTGATGAACCATGTGCCCACTAGATTAGACCTTGATCGAGAAAACTTAGAACCTTTGGTAGAGTAGTTGCAGTAGATGCTCTAACTACTCAGACACCTTGCCCACCCTGTTACAGACAGGTAGTGCCTATCATCCTCCACCCTATTGCATGGAGGAAGTCGTCGTCGCCCTGTAGACGATAGACTTCATTCTCCGAAGTGAACACTAGAATACCGAGAACCCACAAGATAACCTTTGCAGCCAAGAATACTTGATCAAAGTGCAATAGTAGTCGCGTTGAACCTCGTGACCCAAATCCCGAAGAGACTATAGACTTGACACCAGCCCTGGTGTTAGTCGAAGGGTTATGCAGGAACATACACTTTCCACGCTAGAATAAACCACAGTCTTAGAGATTCCATGGATTATTAGGTGTTCCACGAATACTATTTCATGCAGAGATAGTAGAACCACCTCCCGAGATAGTCCAACGTTCATCTAGTGAAACCCTATCTCCCCGACCCTCAGGGTTTCCGTATCTTAAGTGTCGTTAGTGCAGGACCATTTTGCACGAGTTTGGGATAGACGCTCTATAGCAAACCGATGACCATAGTCGCGCAATCCACACGACAATCTAGAAAGTCTCTATCAGCCAGTTGACAGAAAACACAAAACCGAAGACCACCCGAGCTTCCTAAGGACTAACCTGAAGGACTACACATCTAGTACAAGTGAGAACGTTAGGAACTTCGGAATGGCGATCACGCCAGTGATGATCTTGCCATAGAAGTACACTATGTTCTTAGTACTGAAAAGATCTACCCCTTTCCAAGAGCTTAGGACCATCCGAGAATCCTCATGGAGATATGGTCCAACCCCTTTTCAGACCACTAGTACTTTCGGATATACCACAAGGTTCACATTCGATCGATCCACTTCTTAGACTTGATATGTGATTTCCCGACAACACTTTTCATGCCTCACACATCTTGATAGAAACCATTGAGGACCCTAACTTCATAAATATACCAGTTAGAACCCACTAGCTACATTAGACGGAATCTGCATCCCGTACGTGAAGGTCTGTCGGACTGACAAGCACAGACTAGAGTTCACTTGGGAATGCGAGGACAACCGAATAGGAAGTACCCACCTACCTTTACTTGGCCATTCATACCTACTTCCTTGCCTAAACCTGAATTTCAGGACGAAATTCCCTCTAACGGGGGGATAATGTGACAACCCAAGTTGTTCCGTTACATTTCCCCATTACCATTAACGGAATATTCCACTGTATAAAAGTTCCGTTACTTATAGGGTGTCAATTTAGTAAACATTCCATTTGGTTGCAATATGCATGCCGTTAAGTCGTGATAAAAGGAAATAAAAACACAGGACATACATTTCCATTTATTTGGAAAATGTCAAGTTTTATTATTACGACCACTAAATCGGTTGAGACCAAAAGCCCCGTTTAACGGCAGTATCGGGTAAAATCCCACTGAGCCCCGACTCAAAACCCTATATAAGGGTGAGTGGAGTCTATTGGAGACTTTTTACACTCTCTCTCTATACTCTCTCTCTAGACCCGTTTTCGCCCCGAAACCGCAACCAAATTGTAAGTCCGCTTACCCTAGCTTATTCTAAACATATTGATTCATGTTTATAGCCCAAAATTCGGACTTAGAAGCTGTTAGAAAGGAGTTTACGGCCTAAGCTCCTCCTTAGGCCGTAAACCCCTTAAACAAGGCCGAAATGACCCAAACTTGTCCCTAATGGCTTGGAAATAAATAGAAGAATTAGCCAAGGAGTGTTTGCACATTTAAAACAATCATTTTGGGGCATAAAAGAGAGTTTATGGCCCAAGCCCATGCTTAGGCCGTAAACACCTCTAAACCTTGTTTAAATGTCCCAAATACACTCCCAAACCACCCTAGGGCTTAACACATAATTTAGGGACTTAGTATCTTGGGTTTAACACAATTAAACACAATGAAATGAAAGGGAAAAAGGAGTTTACGGCCCAGGTGTATACCAAGGCCGTAAACACCCCTAAATGTGCCCAAAAGTATGGTTTTTACCCCCCAAATGACCTTAGACTATTTCTATAAAATGCTAGGAAGGATTTAAGGGCTTAAACACAAGAAATAGAGGGACAAAAAGGATTTTACGGTCCAAGCAATTGTCTAGGCCGTAAACTCCCCAAAACACATCCAAATGATAGTTTTAACCCTCCAAAATAGCATCACACTTCATTAGAAATCACTAGAAAGGCATTAGGGGCTTTAAACTTCACAAAACTCTAAGGATGAGAGTTTACGGCCGTAAACTCCCTTAGGAGTGGTTCCTTGGCCGTAAACTCATAGAAAATGCCTTTAGAAGCCTCAAACCCACACATGCCTTTGAGGAAAAGTGCTTAGAATAATTCCATGATGCAAGTAGAAGCCTTAAACACACTAGAACTCATAACCATGAGTTTACGGCCGTAACCTCATGGTGAGAAGTCCCTGGGCCGTAAACTATGTATTAAGGGGGTATTCTTGGATAGTAAACACCATTCCTTAGCCATTCACACCCTTAAACGCTACCCGGGACACCCAAACACTTAGCTAAAGTGTTTTCCGCTCCTGTAAGCGTGTATATTTGTTTAATTAGTATTAAATGTGCTAATTGCATGTAAACATATGTTACCATATGTTAAAATAGGTCATTGTGTGTGTTCAAGTCCTTGCGTGACACCGAACGCCCAAACGGCACCTTCGTCGGACCTACATACACCAGGTGAGTTCATACCCCTGAATGAACCTTTTTAATGTTTTTAAATGTTTTATAGGGGGGGATACAAGTTAAACATGCCAGTTATCATGTCAATCACATGTGATTGATAACCCGCATGCTCAAGATTTTACCACTTTACATTGTTTTACCGAGTGGGACACTATAATGATTTTTACTTATTTCATAACTTTTACTTATACTGATTTATCCAAATTCATTCTAAATTGGTTTATGAAAGATCCTCTAAGGTTTTTAAACATATTTTACAAAAGAATACAATTTGTGATTTTCTTTGTACATAAAGGCTTTTCATTAAGAATTTCCCTCTTAGACGTATACTTTTACTTGTTAAATACTGCTGCCTCGCTTATACTTATTTTATACCCCTACTCGGTAACGCTTTCACTTATACTTGTAGTCGCATATACCTGATGACGCTTATACTTATTCACGCTCTTACTTAGTGATACGATTCTTCTTCACTTATACTTGATAACGACTCTACTTCACTTATACTTGATACGCTTTTGCTTCACCTATTGTCACCTCTACTTCGTGATACGCTTATACTTGTTCGACACTTCTACTTCACTTGCAACCGCTTCTACTTCACTTGTTAGACACTTCTACTTCACAAGGATCACTTCTACTTGATACACACTCAGTCGTAGTTAGATGTATCCCCGTGCTTATATAGGTACATATAAGTAATGATTTAAAAGACTTAGGAAGACTCGTCTGCCCTATTTCCTTTTCTTCGTTGAGATGTGGTCTGGTGGGATCGGATGGCCGTCCGAAGGTCGTTTGACTCATTAGTTATATATTATGTATATGAGAATGGACATATAGGAAATTCTCTAGTCAGTTCAGTTAAGAGTCTCTACTTCTAGTCTACACTTACATTAGAAACCCACTATTGGGAAGTCTCTACCTCTAGTTCAACACTTACGCACTACCCACTAATTGGAAGTCTCTACCCACTATTTAGGATGCATCTTCAGGACACGGCCTTCTCCGTCGTCTAGTTGGTAACCAGAGTCTCCTGTAGGGAGACCGGACATTGTGTGTATAGATCTATACGGGATTGACACCCCGCACCCTGACTGCTAGCTACAGTCCACAACACACCAAGCCAAGGGGTGACAAATGTCACATCTTATAGACGCTTGTAGGGCGTTTGGAACTCTAGTCAGTATGGTTACGAGTATCCTGGGTTACCTTATAATTCTTTGGCATTAAGGTAACGGTATTTCACTGGCAATCTACACTGTATGCTGGTAATTCATTTTCAGAGTCACACTGTTTTGACCTTACATGACGTATCTTTCATTTCGTACTGTCTGGGGTCTGTTATCTCTGTTTTGACCTTACATGACGTATCTTTCATTTGGTACTGTCTGGGGTCTGTTATCTCTGTTTTGACCTTACATGACGTATCTTTCATTTGATGCTATCTGGGGTCTGTATCCACTGTATTCACAGAATCCACTGTATTCACGGTATTCACTGTGTTCACCGTTCTAGACCTTGCTAAACGTATCTTTCATTTGATATTGCCCGCGGTCTGTATTCACTGTTTAGACCCTACTAGTGTACCCTTCATTTGGTACCTTCTGGGGTCTGTGTCTCCACTTGTTAGACTGAACTAGGCATGCCGTTTGTTTGATACTTTCCTGAAGTCTATGGTTCTTTGCCCTAGTCAGCAATCCTCACTACTGAGGTACATGATATTCCCTGATGTCGTTGCTTTCCTCAATAATCAAATTCAGTATTTTGATAATGATAGCAATTTAGAAAAGACTACTTTTTACCCCACATCACTGACCAGTCTTGGTAGAAGGCTGCTTTTATTAAAGAAAATATATGATTTTCTGGAAAGGACTCTAATACACTGAAATCTCTTAAACTATTACTTTCTTAAGTTATTTGAATGAAATGTCACTAAATGCTTATGAACGCACCAGCATTTGTAAAAATGCTGATACTCGCTTTTCAAATAACTTGTATTCTCATGTTAGCATTAGACAGGTACATCCCCGGAGCTGTTGATGAAGATAGCTTAGTACCACGCTGTATTTATTCTATTACTTGTATTACTTTAAATTGTTGTAATGTAACCTTGTAAAACTATTACTATTAATGCAATGTTTTGTTGTACTTTGATTACTATAATGCATGTGTTGTGATACTTGACATGACGTCATCCACCCCAGAACGTTTCCGTCATTCCGGTTTTGGGGTGTGACACCTTGCATTCTCCATTGTGATGGAAACCACACTTGTTGCACTTGGGAAGATTACCGGAATAAGGTCTGGGAGCATTTGAAGCAGCTGAGGCTGGAGCATGTGGTGTGGCTGGAACTGGTGCAGTGACAGCATTAACTGCCACTGTCTGCTGCTTTTTAGAGGTCTCGGGGCCCCGACGCCCCTTCCTCTTGTTGTGCTTCCCTTTCATGCCATCACCTTCCTTCTTTCCTTCAGCCTCCGCTGGCTTCTCACCCTTCTTATTGTTATGGTCATACAACTTCTTCGCCAATCTTTTTGCACTGTCAAATGTTACGGGGTTTGCAGCTATCACATTTCCTTGGATTGGTGATGTTAGTCCCCAGATGAATCGCTCAATCTTCTTTCCTTCCGAGGTGATCATACCCGGGCACAACAGAGATAGTTCACTAAATCTCGATATGTAGTCATCGATATTCGCATTCTGCACAGTGAGGTTCCACAACTCCTGCTCCATTTTCTGAATCTCACCTCGTGGGCAGTATTTAGCTATCAACATTTCTTGCATCTCTGCCCACGGCATGGAGTTGGCTACAGGGAGTGTCATGGCTTCCACATGTCCGTTCCACCAGGTGAGCGCTTGATCGGAAAAAGTGCAGGCCGCGAACTCCACTTTCATCTGCTCAGGACAATCGCATATCTCGAATACCGATTCCACCTTCTTGATCCATCGCTTCAGAGTGATCACTCCTCCAGTGCCGTTAAAAGTTCATGGTTTGGCATTTGTAAAGTCCTTGTAGGTACATGTTTTGGTGGGTCCTTGATTCATCCTGTTGTTCGAACTCCCGACCCCTTGCCCGTTGCCTCCTCCGTTATTCCCTTGGTGAAGTTGTGCCATAGCTGCGGTGACCGCAGTAGACACGGCCGCCTGGAATGCAGTGGAGTCAACTTCGGGTGGGGTTGGTCAAGGGTTTCCGCGAGTAGGTCGGCGAGGCATCTTTCTGTCATGAAACGGAAAGATGCTAAGTGTTTGGGGTTTCTAGGAGGTTATGACCCTACTGACTAGGTGCAAGGTACGAACTTAAACACTCCTACCATTTAACATACAATCATAGATTCTCAACACATAGCAATTTGTAATATCATAACAAAGCACGTAAAAGTTTACTAATATTATCTGCATTTGATATATGAAAATTTTGCTCGTAAGAGCATACATGAGTGACACTAGTTCGACAGCATAATGGCTCTATGAGTAGTGTAGTCACTTAAACATAGAGTCGGGGTACATAGCATAGTTCCTAATGACCTACTAAGATAAGTCTATCATCCCTAACCGCGATGATCTACGTCCGGAGGTGGTGCCGAGGATGTGGATGCTCCCTGAAGATGAGCCACCAGTCGTTCTGCATCCTGGAGTCGAGACTCCCACGACTATGATATATACTAAACAGACGTTCTCTTTTTGGTGATAAAGGGGTATACTTTTAGGTTCCCTAGCAATCCCGATCTCATCAGAATGTGTGTTAGTTATACTTTGGAGAGAATGTAGTTGATCAGGCTACATCCACTCCTTGGTAACACTAAGAACAGTCCTGAATTAATCGAGATACTAGCATTATTTTGTTTGGTTCGGCGTTATGTTCCTTGTTCCTAATGCAAGCAAAGGTGTTTTATTGTTGTATTTTACTTGTTTTGTTCAGAGTTATGTTAGTCCCTCTTTTGGTTTATACTTGCATATCAATGTATGGTTAGATATGCTAGTTCACTATAAACAGAGCTCTGATAGCAACCTGTCACACCCCCGAACAAGACGACGGAAACGTCCGAGGGCTATTGTGACTCAATTGAATACCATCACAATGAATATACATGAAACATAACATCATACAATACCAAGCATTGGAATATTACAACTGGTAGCGTTTACATTCAGTACATTGATCCATAATATTACATGCCCAAAAGTAAATTGTTCGGTACTAATTAAAACAACAACAAGACATTACTGAGTACATTTTTCCTTTTCGATTTACCTGTTACCTGAGAATACAAGTATTTTGAAAAACGTCAACATATGAAATGTTGGTGAGTTCATAAGTAATGTTTGAAATATGGTGGTTTGTATTGTTTTGAAAATCACCAGAAAATCCGATATTTTCTGAAAAGAACTTAGTATAAAAAGTGTGAAGATCCGTAAGTATGCTTGTTTGTTTCTATAAATGTAAAAGTACAATTTGTAAAACTCGGTATGTAACTCGTAGGTGTATTAATTGAAAACCCTAGGAAAACCCGATGTTTTCCTAATACTTTGCATCAAATGATTTATGTCTTGTTATTTCGTTACGATAGGTGTATTCGTTGAGTCCCGGTGACGTTGGATTAATTATGGATTGTGAATTGTTATAAACACACATTAATGAAAATGACTAGTTTACAACCATACAAACGATCCCTTAGGCGTCGCTCGCACTATTCACTTAATACAAACACGCGGACTTCATGTAGCCCCACAACCGAGGAGGAAAAGAGGGTGCGAAGCCCCGATATTTTCCGTAAGTGGTTCAAGGCTATCGTGAATGCGAAGGGCCCTTAGCCCGACTCGCATTTGGTGAATTCTCGACTTTACTAGCAGCACCAGAGGGCCCTTGGGGTCCAACAGCACAAAGCCTGTAAAAGTCCTTTTACACGAAATTAGGTCATATAAGACCCAACTACATGTAAGCGAGTTTCCTTCGGGCCTAAAGATCATGTCATTGGGCTAGCTAGGCCCAACAAACATGATTTGAAACTTTTGGGCCCAAAGACGGTGTATCGACGTCTGGTGTATTCTCACGTGTGTATTGACTTCCCGAATTTTCCGCGTGTGTATTGAAGTTTCGTCGTGTTAGTAATTTCAGATTCATTATTGATTCGAGACCGAATCAATTCATTTGATAACGATTTTTGGTGTTGAAGGTTTATTATAATTCGCCGATAGTCGAGGTGCTAGTATTTCATCATGTCGGATTTATTGTCTAAAACATTAGGATGTTTCATTATTGCAGCCCCTTTCTTTTTGGATAATTTACACATTTAACCCTTTGTATAAAATAAGTTTCTATTTTAGTCCTCAAACCATTTTTCTTGACACTTTAGTATCAAAACTTGTAGAAAAATTATTTTTCAGCCCAAAGTTATTTGAAAAACAGTTTTAGTCCACCAAATGAAAATTTTCTCGGCTAAAACCCTTATGTTCGCAGTTTTTACACTTTTGGCCCAAAATAGAAAATTTTTGCATTTTTGGTCCCTTTTAAATATGAAAAGCATTTTTAACCCTTGAAATGGACTTGGAGCACTAGTAGTCCCCTGTTTTACAGGAAATCACAGTTTCAGCCCCTCTAATTTGAAAATCTCGCATATTGGGATTTATTGGGCCGAAAAATTCATTTTTGGCCCATTATGCTTAAAATTTCACATTTAATCCTTCAAAGAGAATATTTCCAGAAAAATACCTTATTGAAACTGTTTTGACTCATTTTTTTTGGGAAAGAGGCCGAAGCCCCGGCAAAGATTTTATAAAAACACGAAAAAAAGAACAAGAGTTATGTCATTTTTGGACAAACCCCAAAAATGACCCCAAACAAGACCAAAATCCAAATATCTCTAAGATACCAAAACCAAATGCTAACCCTAATGACTATATAAACAAAGAAAGTACAAATTATTCTATTCCAACTCCACAACCCGGAGTGGTCTTCAATTTGCCGCTCATACTCGAAGTGAAAACTCCATTTCTTCTTCCAATCTTCAAAAATGCCATTTCTATAAATGCTCCTTATCCAAGTGTCAATAGCAACACTAGTCCTATGAACACCAATATCCCAAAATCTCCACACAAAAATGCACATAGTTTCAACCTTCCCATTGCCAAAAGACTCCATAATAGCAATCTTCTTTTTCCTCTCCACTCTCGTATCTTTATTATCTTTTATGTACCTCAAAAGTATGTTGCTATAAAAAGCCAAAATATCATCTTCTCTATTATATTTATTCACACTCTTCCTATTCTTGTTCTCTTCAACCGACCTTCTTTGATTATAACGTTTTTCCAACATTCCATTCCAATTGTCATCATCAATCATCATCATCCACACTCTTTTAACACAAATCCCGTCTCTTGATTTTTTATGGATAAAATCATAAAACCCACCCACTAAATTACTTGGAATTGAACCAAGATTTTTGAACTTTTTACGGAAAAAGTTAGAAAACCAAACTATAATTTCCGGATTTGAACCGGACAACTTCATCCTTTTTTGGAAAAAAGGGGCCAACCACATGACTAAACTACTTGGAATTGAACCAAGATTTAAGTTCTTTTTATGGAAAAAGAAGAAAAACCAACCAACTAAATAGTCCGGATTTGAACCGGTAAAAAACATCCATTTTTGGAAAAATGGGGCAAACCACATGACTATACTACTTGGACTTGAACCAAGATTTTTATTCTTTTTATGGAAAAAGAGGGAAAACCAACCAACTAAAGTTTCCAGATTTGAACCAGACAAAGAGTGACATTTTGTTACCCAAAAAATGCCAAAAAATTGGTGGTACAGTCTAAGGATGACGTACCCAAGCCTGGTTATTGACGGGTGAATATCCCACCACTTACTGATCGAACCAGTAGTGGCACCCACAATTGTGGAGAATCCTAAATTAATAGGATTAAAAACACAACTTATGGGGATAAAACCCATATGCACTTTTTTGAATTCCACTTCACAAGAAAAAAATCTTATGAAACTCGGGATCAAACCGAGATGCTGATACGTGTATGGGCTTGATTTAGTGAGTAGGGTAGTGTTTAGGTAAATTAAGAGAGAATAGCAACCACAAATGATATGTGAATGGAAAGAAATAGATAGATTAGTATAGTAACAACTCAAGACCTATTAAGTTGTATACCAATGAAAACAATCCAAGACCTATTGGATTGAGTTCGTATCAAGTCAAGAACACGTCCCAACAAGATAATTTGAGAATTATAACAATAATTCAAGGTGAAAATAATGGTTCTTTGATTAAAATTCGTGTATTACTTTTTCCATGCATAATTTGGCTTTATATGAAGCCTTTATTACAAATTTGGTGGTTACAAGCCAACCAACCAATTATTCATTAAAACTAGTAAATAGAAATTAAGGTAACTCTTGAAAGAACACAAAAAAAACGTCCATGAGACTTGTGAATGAAAAAAAAACGGCTATGCTTGCTTAAGGAGCCATAAGAAGCATTAAGGAGTCATTATAAGCATTAAAGTGTAACCCTAATCCACCAAAGAGTGTCAAAAACGGCTAGGAGGCTTTATGAAGCAAATAGTAACGTTTTTAGCACTTATGAAGCCTTAAAAATGTTGCCCTAGTCTTCATGCAACCTTAATTGAATTTGTGGGTTACCATGCACAACCCAACCATTGAGCCCAAACCACCTTCTAGCCCACTAGTAATCACTAATCCATCACATTTTGGGCTTTCATGATCCATGCATGGATCATCCCTTCCCCCTTTGAAAGGAATTGACCTCAATTCATCAAGTCCATCATCATCAAGATAAGGTGAAAGATCTCCCACATTAAAGGTAGCATGCATTCCATGGTCTCCTCCCAAATCCACATTGTAACCATTATCATTTTCAAAATTTGTCACTTCCACACATGTATCATTCCCTCCTTCTTCGAAAGGAATTGTCCTCAATTCAGTAAGAACCAAATTGTGTTGTTCTCCCATGCAAACCTTCCATGACAACAGGTCTTGAAAACACATATTTATTACAGAATGTGACCTTTTCTTTACTCCATGTTGGTCTTCTCTCCACATACACATGTTCTTCTTCAAACAACTAAAATAACTCACATAATTCAATCCTAACCGTATCTTCCATTTGTAGATCAAAAACCATTTTCGTACCTTCCCATGAACTCGACCCTGCAAATTAACTTTGCAATAGTTTAAATGGTTAATTGTAGTCATTTTAAAGAATGAATCATGGTTTGTATTTGTAAGTTGATGAGCAGCACGCCCCAATATCATGGCTTCCCAATTAAAGGCACACCAATAGAATATGAGTCCCAACATCACGAGCTCCCCCCTAAGTAAATACTTGGGACTTGGATCTTCATATTGATTAATTCTTTCGTCTTTACTCATAGAAAGATGGTTTGTAAAAAGATGGATACAATCCTTCTTCTTTCTTTCACCACAAAATGCAAGCCTTCGCTCCTGGTGTTTTTGAACAACGAATGAAGAATTAATAAAAATATCTTTTGTTTGTTGCCAACACGAAAAATTGGCATAAGAATTGCCACGCAATGCCTCTTTTCGTGACTGATTGCTACCACCATGAACACATATTGTTTTGGAAATCTTCATATCGTCTTTTGAAGGGTACAAAATTCTGCCATCATCCAAAAATAATTGGTCTTGCTGTTTTTGAGCCACGAATGAAAAGTCTCCATCTCTAATTGCACAAAACTTTTTATCAAAAGTTATACACAAGTCTTTTTTCTCCTTTTGATCAATGAACGAAGACAAAACAAAAACATCATTATTAAGATCATAATTAGTAAAATCAAACCTCTCACCAAGGCCTTCAAAATGCAAAATATAAGCATTCCATGGCCTCCAAAGTGTAAAAATCTCCCACACTTTGAAACGAAAATGAAGATGAAAAACGAATAAACCTTCTTGATCAATGAAGCTTCCAATTTGGATTTCTTTAAGATCTTTAGAAAAGAAATTATGTTCATGAAAGATATGAGAACCTGAATTTTTGTGATACTTATAGTCATTTGTTCTCGTGGTTGTAAGCTCTTGGAATGAAATTTGTTGTTCAACAAAAATCACAATTTCTTCAACAATTTTGTCCATATCAACAAATTTGATTTCTTCCACAATTGCTTCAACAAATTCATCTCCGATCACGAAATTAGTTTCTTCTTCAATTTCTTCAATAAATTCCTCTTCATCCAAGAAATTTATTCTTTCACAAAATTCCCCTTCTCCATCGGTGTCGTAGATGGGACTGGAATCTTCTTCCTCCTCTTCTTCAAATTTATCTTCCTCTATTTGTTCTTCATCATATAATTTGCGCAACATTTTTGGACAATAACTTCTGAACAACTTAAATAAAAAAATAGCAAGAATTTTTCTTGAAGAAGAACTCAGTTACACCCAATCGGAACTAGGCTCTGATATCACTTATGATACGTGTATGGGCTTGATTTAGTGAGTAGGGTAGTGTTTAGGTAAATTAAGAGAGAATAGCAACCACAAATGATATGTGAATGGAAAGAAATAGATAGATTAGTATAGTAACAACTCAAGACCTATTAAGTTGTATACCAATGAAAACAATCCAAGACCTATTGGATTGAGTTCGTATCAAGTCAAGAACACGTCCCAACAAGATAATTTGAGAATTATAACAATAATTCAAGGTGAAAATAATGGTTCTTTGATTAAAATTCGTGTATTACTTTTTCCATGCATAATTTGGCTTTATATGAAGCCTTTATTACAAATTTGGTGGTTACAAGCCAACCAACCAATTATTCATTAAAACTAGTAAATAGAAATTAAGGTAACTCTTGAAAGAACACAAAAAAAACGTCCATGAGACTTGTGAATGAAAAAAAAAAACGGCTATGCTTGCTTAAGGAGCCATAAGAAGCATTAAGGAGTCATTATAAGCATTAAAGTGTAACCCTAATCCACCAAAGAGTGTCAAAAACGGCTAGGAGGCTTTATGAAGCAAATAGTAACGTTTTTAGCACTTATGAAGCCTTAAAAATGTTGCCCCAGTCTTCATGCAACCTTAATTGAATTTGTGGGTTACCATGCACAACCCAACCATTGAGCCCAAACCACCTTCTAGCCCACTAGTAATCACTAATCCATCACATTTTGGGCTTTCATGATCCATGCATGGATCATCCCTTCCCCCTTTGAAAGGAATTGACCTCAATTCATCAAGTCCATCATCATCAAGATAAGGTGAAAGATCTCCCACATTAAAGGTAGCATGCATTCCATGGTCTCCTCCCAAATCCACATTGTAGCCATTATCAGTTTCAAAATTTGTCACTTCCACACATGTATCAGATGCAAATCATTTTTAAGGGAAAAAATGAAAAAACTCCCATTTCCGTCAAATCCTTGGTAGTAAACACCGTGTTTCCAAAGCGGAGTTTCACAATAAATGGAAATAAATTCCATATAATAGTGAAAATTAACCACATCATAAGGTATGAACCAAATGATACTCGGGATTAAACCGAGTTGCAATCCAATTTTAAGGGAAAAATTGGTAAAAATCCCATATCCGTCAATTCTTTTATAAAAATATTGAATATGAACTCCTTCTAAAACAAAAGAATTCATCCATATCCAATAGTTCCTTCTTTGAATCTTTATTTCCAAATTCCAAAGGATCATCATGTAATGAGCAAAAATGAATCTCTTCTCATAATTTTGACCAAAATACCCCTGCCTCTTCAAACGAACATGAACAGAATTTTTACTCCCAGAAAATTTATTCCAGCCAATTTGCAGATTCATCCAACCACCTTTCAGATCATTCCAGCACCATAATTCCTCATTAATATGAAAATTCCCAAATTGCCCTCGCTTGTTATTTATCTTATTTGAATCCAAAACCTGCTGAACATCCCTCCGCCCATTTCCATTATCAACATTCAAATTTTTATCAAAAAACCCACCCTTCTTATTCCCATTCACTGTGTCCTTCCTCCAAATTTCTATCATCCCCAAGCAATTCCCGATTGGATCATCCATATTAATTTTTCCCCAATATTGACCACGATACCCTTTAATCCAAATTCTTAAAAAAACACTTTTTTTAAGAGTCTTCCATTTATTCTCTCCCCCACATTTATCTCGAACAGGACAATAAGACCAGAAAATTTTAAAATTCCCACAATACCCCTCAATCCCAATATGCCGTTGTTTCTTGTTTTTCCTTTCTCTGTACCAACAATCGCTAAAATATAAGATCATACTTCTCACAAACAGAACAAAATTATCACCCACAACACAAATTGTTCCACTCTCTTCTTTATTAAACCACACTCCAATCAGCCCCTGAATAAAAGAACCGCACCTGCAATTTTTATTATCCGAATCCAGCTTCTTCCAATCCCCTGTATCATAGTTATAGCCGAAACCAATAAAACCCAAGATAGTCGATAATAATTCCTTCAATTTATTACAATTCCAGCTTTGACCATAATACCCTTTAAATGTCTTATTTGAATTCCCGCTTTTATTAACATTCTTCCTTATATTCACAATCCAAGCTTCATCAAAGCTCAAATCCCACCAATTCCATGCCAGCCACTCTGACAATTCTTCATACAACCTGCTCTTCAAATTAACTTCGATTTTCATGAAAATAATCTTTGTTTTTAACAGGAACATTCCATTCCTTGCACACCTCTTCATCAAGCCCAAGATATCCCAGATTAAGGCTAAATATTTTCGTTCTGATATCTTCTGTGATTATCTTGACAACAGTTTCCACTGAATTGCTCGGTTTCCCAAACAATCTTTTGTTTCTTTCATTCCAGATATGATAAATGGAAGCCGCCAAAGCAATTTTCCTAACAAAATTATTTATGCTTTTCTTTTTTAAAGAATGTTGGAGTTCTTTGATGATATCGAACCAGTTTCCAGATTTATGATTCAAATTCACTTTATTTTTCATCAAGTCCCAAACTTCCTTTGTAAACTTACAGTTAAAAAATAGATGGGTATGTGAATCTAATTGAGAATTGCAGAAAACACAACTGAAATCGTTAGCTTCATTCCATCTCTTCATTCTATCATGCGTTCTTAGTCTTCCCAGGATAGCAAGCCATAGGATAAAACAGTGACTTGGAATTCTATTTTGGAACCAAACTAAATCATACCATTCAACAATTGTCTCACGGCACATAATAGAAGAAAAGACCTGATTAACCGCAAAAGGAACAATTTTTCCTTTGTAATTAACCCAAAGCACTTCATCTTTTTTCTCTCTGATGATCCTGGGCACATTAAAATCACCCAATTGAGGAATCATTTCAATCCATTCAGAAGGCCAATTCCAATTTTCATCAACAATAACATCACCTACTTTGTCCCTTATGTTATATCCAGCAATTGTAATTTCCCTGGGAGATAAAACATAGCACAAAGGCCCCAATTGATGCCAATTATCGTACCACATGCTAGTTCCTTTTCCATTTCCAATTCGAGAATAGAAAAAATCTCTTAAAAAAGGCCGAATCTTTAGAAGATTTCTCCAACTCCAGCTCATTCTGTCTTTTGGACCAACATCCCAAAAGCTTCTTCCATCAAGCAAATAACAATTAACCCATTTCACCCACAGAGAATTTTGTCCACTAATAAGCTTCCAAATTCTACTCGATAGAAGAGCAATATTCCAATCTTTAAGATTTTTCAGCCCAAGCCCTCCATAATTCTTTGGCTTACATATTTTATTCCATGACACCTTGGCAACTCCTTTACAATTCTGCCCACTATTCCAAAGAAACTCCCTCATTATTTTCCCAATTTCTTTATTTATGCCTTTTGGTAATAAAACCACTGAAGCCCAATAGACAGGAATTGAAGCAAGAACAGCACTTATTAGTTGAAGTCTTCCAGCATAAGACAAGGATTTGTTTTTCCAGTCATTAACTCTCTTCTTGACTTTATCTATAAGACCCTTACAATCTCTGATAAAAAGCTTAGTAGAAATCAACGGAATCCCAAGATATTTCATAGGCAGTTTACCTTCAACAAAAGGCAGAATCCTCAAGATTTTCCTTTTAAATTGCATCTTAACATTCCCAAAAAAGATGTGGCTTTTGGACAGATTCGGAACAAGGCCAGCCGAATTAGCAAATTCATCCATCGTCTTCTTGATCACTTTTATAGATTCAGAATTTCCGTGACAAAAAACCATCAGGTCATCAGCAAAACATAAATGGGTAAGCTCCTGTTCTTTACATCTCCAATGGTATTTAAAATCACTACATTCCTTTATTCTCCTTTTAAGCATTAAATTAAACACCTCCATAACAAGTGTGAAGAGGTAAGGAGATAAAGGGCAACCTTGTCTGAGGCCTCTCTTTCCTTGGAAAAACCCATGAAAACTTCCATTTATATTGATCATAAAAGAGGAAGTAGTAACACAATTCATAATCCAAGTTATCATAAATTCATGAAATCCAAACTCTTTCAATATATTCCGTAAAAAACACCAATTAACTGTATCATACGCTTTTTGAATATCAACTTTCATAGCACACCTAGCAAAGCCCCTATTAATATGATACCCTCTGACAAGTTCTTGAGATAACAAAATATTATCCAATATTGAACGCCCTGGAATAAAAGCCGACTGATTATCCGAAACCAAGCATCCAAGATGATCTCTAATGCGGTTGACAATAACTTTGCTAATGCATTTATAGATCACATTGCAACAGGATATTGGCCGATAGTCCCCAACCTTGCCTGGTGTCTGAACTTTAGGAACTAACGCAATAACAGTAGCATTAACTTCCTTCAATATCTTTTTTGAGATAAAAAATTCTTTAACAGCAAAGCAAAAATCACTCCCCACTATCATCCAAGCTTTCTTAAAGAATTTAGAAGAAAAACCATCAGGGCCAGCCGCTTTGTCATCATCAATATCAAAGAGGGCAGACTTAATTTCCTCATGATTAACATCTTTGATCATATCCACAGCTTGTTGAATGTCAAGTTTCCTGAAATCAAGATCTTCCGGTCTAATAATGGGAACAACACCATGTTCAACTCCAAGAAATTCACCAAAATAATCCACAATGACCTTAAAAGCTTCATCCCCTTCCTTCCAATTTCCATTTCCATCAAGGATTGTTTCAATTCTGTTTCTGTTTATTTTACCCTTCACAACCTTATGAAAGTAAGCAGAATTTGAATCTCCCTCCTTAAGCCAATGCACTTTAGCTCTTTGTTTTAAATAACTCTCCTCTTCCCTGCTAGCATTCAAGAAAGATTGCAGGTATATTCCTTCTTCAAATCTCAGCTCTTCATTGCATGGGTCCAAATCAAGACTTTCCTGGACCCTACATAATTCTTCTCTGCATTTAGAAACTTTCTCAGCAAAATTGCCATGACTAGTTAACAGTTTCCTGAGAGGTTTCTTTAAAAGCTTTAATTTCTGACAAAGCCTAAACATACCAAATCCTTCAACATCCGTCTTCCAAACACTTTCAACAATGGGCAGAAAATTATCCAGCAGCACAAGAGAATTAACAAACTTGAACGGTCTGACCCTGAACTTTCTTTTAATTGGGAATTTGATAATCATAGGGCTATGATCTGAAATCCGATAAGGCTGAAAGTTAGCAAACACATTCGGAAAATCTTCAATCAGTTTATGGTTCCCAAGCACACGATCAAGTTTTTTCAAAGCCCCAAAAGCCCCACGTGGTCTTTGATTCCATGTGTAGTGCAATCCATTACTATTTATATCTTGGACTTCAATAGAATTAATGCACTCATTAAATTCTACCATACCCCTCGAAATTTTAGAATGACCAGCCATCGTATCCACAAGTTCCCTGGTAACATTAAAATCTCCAGCAATCAACCATGGTTGACCAGCAACCAAATTATAATGCTTTCCCAATGAATCCCAAAGTTTTCTTCTGTCTATATAATAATTGCAGCCATAAACAAAAGAACAAAACAACCTCTTATTCTCCTTGATAAATATGACTTGACAATGCATCACTTGACTATTAGCATCCAAAGGCATGACAATAACTTCATTTGGGTCCCATCCAATTATAATGCGAGTGCCTTTAGGGCTCATGTCTTGATTCGAAATCCACATCCAGCTCCCAAAAACATTATTACAAGTCGCTTGTAACTTATTAAATCTCAACTGAGATTCAAGAATAGCAAACAACGACAACTTATTACTTCTTATCACATTTTTTATTTCTTCCCGTTTTGGTCTTAAATTCGAACCCCTCACGTTCCAACACCCTATATTCATCATCATTAATCACCAATTTTATTTTCGGTGCTTATCTCCTGGCCACCTCCAGTTAAAATCTCCGAATCCATCTCATCAAGATAAGACATATCTCTTAAACCCAAATCAGCAAGAACATCAAATGGGTTTTGTGTTGTAATTTCATCTTGATCAATTTTTCCTGACGTAGAACCTAAATTATCAAAATTAGAACTCACTTTTAACTCCACTTGCTTCTTAGGAACATACACTTTTTTCTGATTTTCTTCTCTTTTCCCCTGCATTCCATCTTTTTTAGCATTAAAGTTTTCAATTATATTCTTCACTCTTGTTCCTAATTTCTCTTTTGGAATGAACACCCCTGTCCCATTCTTTCTCCCACTTTTATCATCTTTTGACTGAAATACCCCTTTCTCTTTCCCATCTTTTTTTAGATTACCCACAGCAAATTTCAAGAAATTACCCCCATTCTTCCGATTTTCTGCCCCTTCATTGCTTCGATCTTCATTTTGGCCTCCTTTTTTATTTTCTTGTTCTTTAATTTTTTTGCTTATTTCCATTCCTTGATTACCCTCATCCTTAAGACTTTCATCATTATTGCTAACAACCATTCCATCAAAAACAGGCTTGGTGTTTTTCTCCAAAGATTTTATTAAATCCACCTTCCCTTCTTCATTAATAACCACTCCGGTATTGAATTTCTGCCCTTTATTGTTTTTCTTTGTTACTAATATGAACCCATCATCATCCACTTTCTCTTTTCTCTCCTTTTCTTCTCTGTCAACAACAACATCAGTAACATCATTATTCTTTTTTCCATTTAGAATCCCACAATTGTTATTTTTATGCCCGTAAATTTTGCAATGACTACAAATATCAGGTCTCCATGCATACTCTATCCTGCACTTTGATTCAACTTTCTCTCCTGTCCCAAAATCTATTGATACAACACTTAATTCTTTCATCCATTCCGATTCTGCTGACATTTCCACAAGAAATCGCATGAAAGCTGGCCTTCCCCAGTGCTCATTACACATTTTTTGAGTGATTTTATCCATAGCAATTGGTTTCCCAATCTCATTTGCAATCAACGTAATTCCTTTGCTGTTCCAATACTCCAAAGGAACATTAAACACTTTAACCCATACAGGAACTGAATTAATTTGCGGTTTACTCAAAACTAGACCTGGCCTCCATCTTTGAACAAACATTGGGACATTGTTAATCAACCATGGACCTCCCTCCAGCACACTCATCATTCCTTCTTTTGAATCAAACTTGAAGAAAAAAAATCCCTCATCATTCACCATTATATCCTTCAGCCCATACATCTTCCACATCTTAAAAGAAAAATGATTAACTGTTGGGAAAGCAAGCTTTTTCCCCACAAAAAATCCATACAAAGTAGCATGATAAGGAGCACCACCCAACATTAAATCTGCATAAGGTAACTCAACTTTCCCACTAGGTTTCCCATCAACTTTTGGAATTACTTTAATATTAAGATCCACTGCAGTAATTGTTGATTCAACCATACGAGCATAAGATTTTTTATTGTAATCACTAACCAATTTAGCTGCAGGGGATATAACAGGTTTGGTAAAATCCATGTTCAAAAAATTAGCTCCCTGCTCCTTCTTCATATTATTTCCAGGATCAACTTCCAAATTCCCATTCTCATTAATAGAATCTTTCATATCTTCATCATTACAATTAGTAAGACAACTAATTGGAGTAATAGGATTAGCTTCAAAGACCAAAGGATTACCTGTTATAACTGGAACATCTTGCGAAACAGGGAATTTTCCCAAAATGCCCTTCCCATCATTTGTTTCAATTATGGAACCAGGGCCTGAAGAAGACGAACCAGTCTTCATTATCTTCGAAGCAATGAAGCCCTTGGTATATTTCGACTCATCAACCAAATTTCCTTTGTCAATCTTCGTTCCAATTGAAATTCCAATGTTTGACCCAGTTACAGTGCCAGCATTCGTTTCCATGCTCGCTTGAATTACAGGAGGCGAAGGAGATAACCCAACCACCGAATTCTTAGAAGAATTGAATCCTTTAACCATATCTGAAGTTACTTGGAGCAACACAAATCCTTTTTCTTCTTCCATTCTTTTCTGTTCAGCAATCACCTTATCAAACGCATCCAGTTCCGATTTTATAAATTGCGGATCATTGTTTTCTTTCCCATAATTCGACTTGATTACTTCACGTATTCCAACTCGAAGAACTACTTTGGATCCATCAGCAATTGATTTCGAATTCAGATATTTCTTTTCTTCCCTTAATCGATTAGCTGTAGCTTCCATTTTTTCTTTCGATCGCAGTGGTTTAATCGCTGAGTAAGGAGAAAATTCCTTGTGCACAGCTCTTCTTCCTCTTCGTTTAGCTCCAATATCAGCTTCCAGATCATCTTCGTATAGATTTTTGTTAGCTGGATCAGGTGGATCTTTGTAATTCATGCCGAACATATTTCCAATTTTCCCGAACATCCCACCTCCAATCGTATAAACAATTGGAATTGGTTTTAGAGTGAATTCAATCAACAATGTTGGAATTCCGGCACCGGTAAGAGCTCCGATCAACCAGAATTCCCAGCAAGTCACTCACGAAAACTGGAAAGAACGAGAGAGAGAATCCTAGAGAGAGAAAGTTAGAGAGAGAAAAAAATTTAGCAAATGACTTGGGTTTTTGTTTTGACTCATTTCATCCATCAGAATTTGTATTTTGCCATTTTGGGCCCTTTAACCTTATATTTTTAACATTTTGAGTCTAAAAATGGGATTTTTAGCCCAATGAGTTCATATTAACCAACTTGGTTATTTTTCTAGAAATGATTTGTGTGTAATAATATGTTTAACACTTGTTTCATACATCCTAATGCAAATCTCGATTTTAAGGACTTTTTGACTAGTTTCAACACCATAATCACATAAGAACATGTAAACAAACATAGAAATCATACAAAGCATACATATACTCATAGATCTACACATTTGCTTGTATTCCCCCCCCCCCCCACAAAACTTATAAAAACCGAAAAATAGGGGGTATGAAGCTCACCTTTGGGTGTGGTTTCGGTTTTGGAGGAGAATGGAAGAAGTTTGATGTTGTTTTCGGCCCTAGCAACTTCTTGAGGAGATTTTCGGACTTAGATGGTTCTAAGGAGTTAGACCATAAATTTTTATGAGTTAAGATGAGATGTTTGATAAATCAAGGAACCTAGATCATAGATTTAAGTATAAACTTACCTTGGATGGTAGTCCTTGTGAAAAATCTCCTTGGAATGACCTTAAATCTCGAAAATTTAGAAGAAGGATGGAGGAGATGTTCTTCAAAACTTAGAGAGGATGAAATGAATTTTTGTGAGTGTATGTGTGTGTGTTCGGCCGAGAATGAGAGAGAGGGAGAAGAAGAGAGATCTTGAAGTGATGTATGCATGGATGTATGGGACAAGATGCATGGAAGAACCTTGAATAATTGTGAGGTGGCAACAAAGGTCAACTCTTCCTTTTCTTTGGGCTTGGGCAGAGATTGGAGAGGGGAGAAGAGATTTTTGGGCTTTATTGCCCCTAAGCCCATATAGGAGTTAAGTTGAATGATTGTTGGTCCTATAAAATATAAGTGTGATTTTTATACTTTGTTGGGCTAGTTTAGGTTAATTATGGTTCATAATATTTAATTTATTTCATTCTAGGCCCAATATGGCCCAAAATGTTGAAATAAATGAATGTGGATCCAATTAGAGCCCATTTAAAAGTTCTAATCCCATGATAGTCAAATTGGAAGCTTATTGGTCCATTGAGTCCAATAAGGAAGTCCTAGCCCAAAATGGACCTAACAAGAACTTCTAGGGTTTCCAATTGCTTGTTGACTATTTGTAGTACTTGTATGGTGTATTGGATTGAAGTTTTGTTGTCATAGAGTAAGCATCATACATGCTCTTAAGTTTTTGATTCTACATTTTACTTGAGTGTAGTTATTACAAGACACAAAATTTCTAGTTGTGACATGATTGGTGGCACCCAATTGGTATATTATGTTCTATTATATCTAGAATAGATTGGGTTAGCAAAGGGTTTAATGATTCTTCCTTGGCCAGTGATGTTCTAGTCTATGATGTCTATACTTGGCCGGTTGATTGGGTTAATAAATTCCATGGATTGAAGGATGCTCCCATGTTTTGTATTGAGTCTAATCTACGGGATGTTGCAGGTTGGAGAGATAAGAAAGGAATATGCAAACAATTTTCATGCAATCAGGTGTGGTGTGATATAAATAATTTTGGAGACCTTGTTCCTTGGCATGATATCGTTTGGTATAGTAATTGCATTCCTCGAAACTCGTTTATTTTGTGGATGGCTATTTTGAATAGACTGAAGACCCACGATCGTGTCAGAGGCTGGGAAGTTTCTGGTAAATTACTCTGCCCTTTTTGTGCTATTACTCTTGACTCACATGATCGTCTTTTCTTTAATTGTGATTATTCTCAACTTATTTGGAGGTATTTTTGTAATAAGATTGGTCTTAATCTGGTTGTGGATGACTGGAATGATTTGGTTATGAAGCTGTGCAGTTTGTTTAAAGGGAATTCTAGTCAGAATCTGGTTAATAAATGTGTTTTTGCTAGTTGTGTTGCTCATATTTGGAAGGAGAGAAATTCTAGACTTTTTAGTAACAGGAGAAATTCGTATATGGGGGTGATTGCTTGTATTGAAAGAGAAATACATTTAAAGCTGTTGGGGTTGAGGAAAAAGGATAAGATGGTCAATGATAAGGTTTTTAAGGCCTGGGGTATTTCTAGAATGGAATAAGTTTTTTGGTATGGAAGATGGTTTCTGGTTTTTTAGATTGTTGGTTGGTGGCTCTTGGTTTTGGGGTTGGCATAGAAGGATGGTTAATTTTGGTGATATTAATGCTGTGGATTTATGGGGGATTTTTTGGAATAAGTTTCTTTACAAAGGACTTGACGGATTGTGTTACTGGTTTGAGAGCTTGCTCTCAAATCATGTAACTTGTACCTATGGGATTTTCTGTTTGGATATGATCTTTATTGAGATTATCCAATGGTGAATCCTAGACATGTGATTGATGCCATGTCTAGTATGAAACTTGTTCTGATCTATTGGAGGTTTGGTAATAGTTTGCTGTGGTTTGGCTTGTGCTTGATATGCAGGAATTGGCTGCAAAGGTTGGAGTTGGATCATTTTTGCAATCACATGGAGTCTTTTCTGTTGAAGGCTAAGTGGAGGATTGATGAGAGGAAAACTGATAGAAGATGCGGGATTGACAAATTGATAGGGTTTTTTTATAGTTGCAATTATGAATGTTATAATTGTGTTATCTTTTATAGGTCCTTTTTTGTGTATTGTATTGAGAGTTTTGTGGTTTTGTTGGGTTTTTTCTTAAAGCTTGGCCTTTAGACTATGTTTTTTTTAAGGGCCTTACCCCTTGCTTAGGTATTGATGATATTTGGGGTTTTTTGTGGTGCAAGGGGGTGAAGTTACCTTTTTCCTACTTTCAATAAGTCTCTGGGCTAGCTTTAAGGATAATAAGGTCTTTTGGGTTTTCGGGTGGTTACGTCTGGTTTTTAGAAAGTGGCTTGGTAGTTGGTTATGGATAGGTTGGTTAGACTTCTAATGTGGAACTCAAGAATGAAACAATGTTCATCAAAGCTTTTCTTAAATTCCATAGAATTCTATTGTGGAACTCAAGAATTAAGCAATGCTCATCAAAGCTTTGCTAAATAGCAAAGACTACCTCTATTGTGGAACTCAAGAATTAAACAATGCTCATCAATGCTTTGCTAAATTGCATAGACTTCTAATGTGGAACCCAAGAATGAAACAAGGCTCATGAAAGCTTTGCTAAATTGCATAGACTTCTATTGTGGAACTCTAGTATTAAACAATTCTCATCAAAGCTTTTCGAAGTTGCATAGACTTCTAATGTGGAACTCAGGAATGAAACAATGCTTATCAAAGCTTTGCTAAATTGCATGGACTTCTAATGTGGAACACAAGAATCGAACAATGTTCATCAAAGCTTTGCTTAAATTGCATAGACTTCTATTGTGGAACTCAAGAATTAAACGATGCTCATCAAAGCTTTGCTAAACTGCATAAACTTCTAATGTGGAACTCAAGAATGAAACAATGCTCATCAAAGCTTTGCTAAATTGTGAAGACTACTTCTATTGTGTAACTAAAGAATTAAACAATGCTCATCAAAGCTTTGCTCAATAGCATCGACTTCTAATGTGGAACTCAAGAATGAAACAATGTTCATCAAAGCTTTGCTTAAGTTGCATAGACTTGTATTGTGGAACTCAAGAATGAAACAATGCTCATCAATGATTTGCTAAATTGTGAAGACTACTTCTATTGTGGAACTCAAGAATTGAAAAAGGCTCATCAAAGCTTTGCTTAAATTGCATAGACTTCTAATGTGGAACTCAAGAATTAAACAATGCTCATCAAAGATTTGCTAAATTGCATAGACTTCTAATGTGGAACTCAAGAATGAAACAATGCTCATCAAAGCTTTGCTCAAATTGCATAGACTTCTATTGTGGAACTCACGAATTAAATGATGCTCATCAAATCTTTGCTAAATTGCATAGTGTCACACCCCGAAAACCGAAGGCGGAAACATTCCGGGGTGGACTACCACATTGAGTATCAAATCCAATGCACATAGTAAGTAAAGTAAAGCAACCATTACATTACATAATAAAGTTTTACAGTTGTTTCAAAAGTAAAGTTTGTACAGTTGTGATACATAGTATATATAGAAAAAATGAAACGGGTCTTCATGTACTCCGTCTTCTGATCAAAAGGAATCCTCGGGTACCTGTTCTAACGCTGACCTGAGAACACAAGCGGTTTGAAAATCAGCATAAAGCTGGTGAGTTCATAAGCGGTTTTTGTTTGTGAAAATGTTTCGAGTTTCCTTTCTGTTTCTGAAATGTTATGTACACCAAGAAAATCCCGTATTTTCGTAAAAGTTGGTTATTGTCTCACAAATGTAATGTATAGTTAGTTTGTACACTGAAAACATGTCTACTCATATGAAAATGTATAGTTGGTTATCTGACTTGTTAAACTGTTCTGTTTACTTATCATGTGTTACCAGGAATGTCCCATACTTTCCTTATTGTGTGTTACCAATTGTAAAAGATGTAATGTTATCCAGGTTGTTACTCTTTTTGATTATGTAAGCGTTACCCAGGAAAGCCCCATGCTTTCCTGCTTGTTGCTTTCTAATGTGAATGATGTTAAAGATGTAAAGGATGTAAACGTGATTAGGTTCCATGTTTTCCCCAGGAAAGTCCTGTACTTTCCTGAATGTTAGTTACCGTATGTAAAAGATGTAAAAGATATATAAAGTGGTTCATTATTACTATAAGTAAATCTCTGTTATCTTAATTGCGAGTTCCATAACCATACAATAGACTAAAACCTGTGGCAATAAGTAGTCCACATGTGGCAATAAGTCGTCCACATACTTATGACTTTCGTCACCCTTGAACCTTTCGGTTCGGCTGTAGCTAGCAGCCAGGTGTGGGGTAGTCAGCCCCGTATAGATCTATACACTCAAGTCACGCTCTCTAAATACCTGAGATTCTGGTTATGGGTGTAGTCCTCCACTCGCGTATCTCGGTGGAGTGTTCTCCGAGGACGTGTCTCCAATCATACAGGATTAACAAATTTACTAGTAATAATATAATAGTCCTCCACTCGCGTACATGTGTGGAGTGTTACCGAAGACAAAACAGTGTACAGTATTATGTTCAAATGTCTAATGTCATGCTTTTAACTGATAAATTGTAGAAAACCATTTGTGAAATATATGTAAAACATAACAGTTTAAAGACCTATTTCACAAATATATGTTACGTGATCTGCATGTTCAAATGATTATCAGTTGTGGTAATCAGTTATAAAAGCATATGAATATGAAACACACATTTAAAAACATGTTCTGAGTACAAGAATTCCTCTGTACTTTGCTTGTGTTCCCCCCAGAAAACAGTGAAAACAGTGAAAAAAGGTAGGGATATGAACTCACAGGACTCGGAAACGTGTCGGTTTTGAATACTAGACGTTGATTCGGGGTTTGATTACTCCCGATGTCCCTATGTAAAATGAAATAATGTCCATATATACAATTAGGGATACATTCACTAATCATATGGAACATTACACTCCAATGAGGTTAAACACCTCAAAACGAGCGTTTGGAGTGACCCGGGTGATATCTTCGGACATGTAATGGCACTAGGGACTTGGGACTTGAGTTTACTCCCCAAGAGTAAACATTTTAAAGAGTTTACAGCCATAGGACACACACATACATGAGTTTACGGCCGTAAACTCATGTGGGTGTGATTTTGGGTGTTTAATGGCTTAAATGGACATGGGGATTGTTGGAATGGATTTCTAAAATGCCTTGGAATTGATTGTATGAAATTTTAACACCAAAAAGGGAGTTTACGGCCACACCATAAGAGTTTACGGCCGTAAACTCACCTATGGCCGAGGAAAATTGATTTGAGCTTCAAAGGACAATCACATGTGATTCTAGTTAATTTTCCAAGCCTTGTTATGAATTTAGAACATCATTTAACACACTTTTTGGAGTTTACGGCCTAGAGGCATGTTCTAAGGCCGTAAACTCTATTATACCCATGAAAAAGATAGTTTTTGATGTTTAAAACAATCACATGTGATTCTAGAAATTTATACAAGCCATTTGAGTGTATTTGATGCATCATTCAACAAGTTTTATGAGTTTACGGCCAAGGGTATGTTCCTAGGCCGTAAACTCCTATAAGTGACATTTTTGATGTGTTTAAAACCCTTAAACTATTTTTAGATGCATCTAGATTTTACCACAAGGCCATTGGTTGAGTTTCAAGGCATTTGGACATGTTTTAAGGCTCTAAATCCCCATTTATGTGGAGTTTACGGCCCAAGAATGTGTCTTGGCCGTAAACTCACTTTTGTCCTCCAAAAATCATGTTTAAAGTGTTCCAAGTCTAGTTTAGCAAGCCTTAAGGTCATATCTAAGTCCCAACTATGATTTGGAAGGGTTATTTGGCTCAAAAAACCCATCTTTAGGAGTTTACAGCCCAAGCTTGTTCCTTGGCCATAAACTCATGTTCTTGGTCCCAAAACACAAATTAAACATAAATTTGAAGGCTAAAGAGGTTGAATAACAAGTTAGGGGTGTTACCTCTTTGATTTCAAGCCTTAAATCTATGTTTTGGACCTTGATTTTGGGATGAGGAGAGAGGTTGTGAGAGTTAAATGAGAAATTGACCAAAGGCTTCAAATGGAGGCTTAAACACGTTTATATAGTGTTTAAGTTTTGGACACGGTGGAATTCTACCTGATACCGGCGTTAGACGAGGCTTTTGGTCGTACCCGATTGAGTTACCTAACCCGATACGGTAATTTCTAGAAATATTCTGATCACTAAAGTTGGGTGTTAAAATGATTTCTAAATGTATTAAGACACCCATTAAGTCATTTTATATTCGCACTAGTTAATGACTTAATTAAACGGAAGGTCGGAAATCGAATTTGAAAACGACGATTGGTTGCGCGAATTGTACTACAAAAGAGTTACAGTAATTGATACGGAAATTTCGGGTTGTTACACATAGACTTCTAATGTGGAACTCAAGAATGAAACAATGCTCATCAAAGCTTTGCTTAAATTGCATAGATTTGTATTGTGGAACTCAAGAATTAAGCAATGTTCTTCAATGCTTTGCTAAATTGCATAAACTTCTAATGTGGAACCCAATAATGAAACAATGCTCATGAAAGCTTTGCTAAATTGCATAGACTTCTATTGTGGAACTCAAGAATCAAACAATGCACATCAAAGCTTTGCTTAAATTGCATAGACTTCAATTGTGGAACTCAAAAATTAAACGATGCTCATCAAAGCTTTGCTAAATTGCAAAGACTTCTATTGTGGAACTCACGTATTAAACAATGCTCATCAATGCTTTGCGAAGTTGCATGGGCTTCTAATGTGGAACTCAAGAATGACACAATGCTCATCAAAGCTTTGCTAAATCGAATAGACTTCTATTGTGGAACACAAGAATCAAACAATGCTAAACTTTTTCGCTTTCTCTCTCTACTTTCTCTCTCTTCCCCTGATTCTCTCTATCGGTGGTGCGATCTAGTTTTTGGTTCATCGGTGCTGCTTTTCCGACGAATTTCATTTAGTCGTTGAAGCAATTTATCTTCTGTTTCCGTTGTGCTAATGGGTGCGTCATCTAAAGCGGGTCGATTGAAGGAAGTGAAAGTTAAGCCATCGGATAAAAGTGTTGTTGTCCGGTACGTTAGGACTGAAGTGGATGTGAAAGATCTAGTTCCCGATGGGGTCATTGATCAGTCCTCAGCTACGATTATAAAGCTCGTCGTAAGCCAAGTACTTCTGGAGCTGTTGCTTCGGGGATTGGAAAAGCTGAATGGAAAATGGAGGGGAAAGCTTTCAGAATGAATAACAGAGCTCGGAAAGTTGTGGATGGGATATCACCGATGGATTCAAAGGAATACTACACTGAAGAAGCTAATGAGGAGGAAACGGAAGATGACTCGGAGTCTGTATCGGCCTGGGAGTCGGATTCTAATATTTCAATTCCTGGAAATGATAGCAATATGAAGGGGTTGAAGGATGGGGGTTCTGGTGAGCTGAAGACTATTGGAGTTCAAGTTGTCTCTATTCCTTTAGGTAATACTACTAATTTGTTGAAAAATTGGGATGGTTCTAAGGTGAATGATGAATTATTGAGCCCTAGTTCATAATTGAAGAGTGTTACTAGTGAAATGATTAGGGTGAATCCTAACATTGCTGTGATTGATGTCAATAAAGCTGTATGCCCTGATTTGGTTGATGATGAAGTTGAGAAGTCTAGATCTAATGGTGATAAGAAGGTTATCAGTAATGAAGAATTTATTCCGGGAGTTGGCTTTCAATTTCCTAATGAGTTGAAGGTGGAAACACCTAAGAGGAAGGATTTAGATAGTAAGTTGAATAAGGAAATGGATGTCGATATGTCAAATTTGAATAAGCAAGTTAATGAGGAAGGAGATGATTCTGAAGATGATGATTCTTCTGAAGAGGATGGGGAAGATGAATCTAGTGAGGATGAGTCTAGTGAAGATGAGGAAATTATGATGGAAGAGGAGGTTAATACTAAGATGAGTAAAGAGCCTAGTTTAAAGATGAAGTCTGATACTGTTATTAATAATATTAATATGCTTCCTTCTATTTTGGGTGATGCTAATAGTTGTAAAAAGGTGGATGGTGATAGTCAGGGGAACTTGTTGAACTCTTATGCAGGTGTGTTAAAAGGTAATAGACATAAGGGTAAGATTGATGTCAAGTTTATTCGAGGGGAAAAAGGAAAAGAAGAAGGACCTGTTATTATCCCGATTGAGAATTTAAAGAAAGCGAGTATTCCATATACTAATACTTTATATGGGTATATGATTAATAAGAAGTTAGCATTTCCTGTGATTCAACAAGAGGTTAGAAGGCTATGGAAGAATGTGGGTCTTGAAGAGATATTCATGACCAGTAAAGGGTTTTTCTTTTTTAAATTTAGTGATGAGCAGGGGATGTTATCTATATTGGAGGGAAGCCCATGGTTGATGTTCAATAATATGCCATTATTTCTTCAAAGGTGGAGACCAGGTCTGAAATTAACCAAGAATAGTCATGATAAAATTCCGGTGTGGATCAAAATCTTTGATTTACCTTTGGAAGTATGGAGTGGAGAGAATTTGTGTATTATAGCGAGTAAGTTGGGGGTGCCTCTGGCTTTTGATTCTTTTACTGAGGATATGTGATTGGAACATAAGGGTAGAAACGCTTATGCTTGAATTCTTGTTGAAATGGCGGCTGATAAGGAATGGATGAGGAAAATTGAGGTTTCTACTTGGGATTTTGTTACTAATTCTGCTGTGGTTCAGAGTTTTGATGTGGAGCATGCTTGGATGCCTTCTAGATGTAATCACTGTAAGGTTTATGGGCATATAGATAAAGTTTGTTTAGCAGCTTTCAATGAAGAGAAAGTGGTAAAGAATGGGGATAATGGGAACAATAAGAGAAATAAAGGGAAGGAAATGGTTAATGATGATGGATTTACGGAGGTTGTTTATAAGAAGGTTGTAGGAAATAATGATGGTGAAGGTACTAGTAAATCTAAGGAGTTTCATGCTGAATTGTATAATCAAAGATATTGTGGGAAGAATGGAAATTTTAACAGGGGAAATAATTTTAGAGATAATTATGGGAATAGAGGTGGTAATGGAAGGGGACAAAATGGGAATTGGAATAATAAAGGGGTGGGTCATTGGAATTTAGAAGAGAATAGAAGATATGAGAAGTTTGTTAATGGTCAGGCTTTGGTTGGTAATCAGGGGAAAATGGAGAATAAGATGCAGGGGAATGCTAGAAAGGATGATAACATAAAAGTGGGTGTTAACAAGAGTCTAGAAAATAAGACTGTTTCTAGTGATGGTTGCAGTATTAAAAATAGTTTTGAAATCCTGGGAAGGAGTGATGAAGAAGTTATGGATAGAATGGAAGAGGATGCTAAGGGAGGCAAAGTTGATGGTTATCAGGAAGGTGATTGTGTTGATTACTCTTCTGATGTTGTTGGAATAATGAATAATAAGTTGGATACTTCTAAGTTTGTTGGGAAGGGTAATGTAGGGAATGAAAGTAATAAAATGAAAAATAGTATGATGGTCCAGGGGAATAGTAAAAGCAAAGATGGGATTTCTCAGGCATTTGAGGAGGTAAATGCCAAAAACTATATTATTTCCCAATGATATCTATAGGGGTATGGAATGTTAGGGGCTTGAATAAAGCAACTAAGCAGAAGGAGGTTATTGATGTTATTAGGAGTAATAACCTTGGTATATGTGCTGTGGTGGAGTCTCATGTCAAGGTCTTAAATCTTAAGAATGTTTGTGTTAAGACCTTTGGTCAATGGGATTGGGTTTCTAATAATAGTAGCTGTGAGGCTGGAACTAGAATAATTGTTGGATGGAATCCAAGACTTTTTGATGTGATGGTGATTTCTCAGTCTAGACAAGTTATTCATTGTTATGTTAGATTCTGTGATTTCAGTTATAGCATGTATTTGTCTTTTATATATGTTGCTTCGAATTATCTTGAGAGAAGGTTATTATGGGATAATTTGAAGAAACATAGTTTGGTTGTTAAGAAGGAAGCATGGGGAATATTAGGTGATTTTAATGTTGCTTTAAAACCATCGGAATATTCTGAAGGTTATCCCAAAACGCCCAAAGGAGTTGATGATTTTATTGACTGTATAAACTTTATTGAAGTTTGTCACACCCCCAAACCGGAACGGTGGAAACGTTCTGGGGTGGATGACGTCATGTCAAGTATCACAACACATGCATTATAGTAATCAAAGTACAACAAAACATTGCATTAATAGTAATAGTTTTACAAGGTTACATTACAACAATTTAAAGTAATACAAGTAATAGAATAAATACAGCGTAGTACTAAGCTATCTTCATCAACAGCTCCAGGGATGTACCTGTCTAATGCTAACCTGAGAATACAGGTTATTTGAAAAGTGAGTATCAACATTTTTACAAATGCTGGTGAGTTCATAAGCATTTAGTGACATTTCATTCAAATAACTTAAGAAAGTAATAGTTTAAGAGATTTCAGTGTATTAGAGTCCTTTCCAGAAAATCCTATATTTTCTTTAATAAAAGCAACCTTCTACCAAGACTGGTCAGTGATGTGGGGTAAAAAGTAGTTTTCCCTAAATTGCTATCATTATCAAAAGACTGAATTTGATTATTGAGGAAAGCAACGGCATCAGGCAACATCATATGCCTCAGCAGTGAGGACTGCTGACAAAGGCAAAGAACCATAGACTCTAGGAAAGTATCAAACAAACGACACGCCTGGTTCAGTCTAATAAGTGGAGACACAGACCCCGGAAGGTACCAAATGAAGGGTACAACTAGTAGGGTCTAAACAGTGACTACAGACCGCAGACAATATCTAATGAAAGATACGTCTAGCAAGGTCTAGAATGGTGAACACAGTGAATACCGTGAATACAGTGGATTCTGTGAATACAATGGGTACAGACCCCAGACAATATCAAATGAAAGATACATCTTGTAAGGTCAAACAGAGATAACAAACCCCAGACAGTATCAAATGTAAAATACATCTTGTAAGGTCAAAACAGTGTGACTCTGAAAATTAATTACCAACATACAGTGTAGATTGCCGGTGAAATACCGTTACCTTAAGGCCAAAGAATTATAAGGTAACCCGGGATACTCGTAACCATACTAACCGACACTAGAGTACCAGACGCCCTACCAACGTCTATATAATGTGACATTTGTCACCCCTTGGCTTGGTGAGCCGTGGACTGTAGCTAGCAGTCACGGTGCAGGGGTGTCAACCCCGTATAGATCTATACAAACAATGTCCGCTCTCCCTACAGGAGACTCTGGTTACCAATTAGACGATGGAGAAGGCTGTGTCCCGAAGATGCATCCCAATTAGTGGGTAATGACTTCCAAACAATGGGTAGTGGGTTTCTAATGTAAGTGTTGATCTAGAGGTAGAGACTCTTAACTGAATTTACTGAAGAAGACTCGTATGTCTATGCTCGTGTACATAATATATAACTAATGAATCGAACGACCTTCAGATGGACATCCGATCCCACCAGACCACATCTCAACGAAGAAAAGGAAATAGGGCGGACAAGCCTTCCTAATTCCTTCAATCATTATTTATATGCATCTATACAAGCATAAACATACGTCTAACTATGCTTGAGTGTGTATCATACAGTGAAGTATAAGTGTACAGTGGAACATCCGAGTCGTGAAGTATAAGCGTACAGCGGAACATCGAGTCGTGAAGTATAAGCGTACAGTGGAACATCGAGTCATGAATTATAAGTGTACAGTGGAACATCGAGTCGTGAAGTATAAGTGTACAGTGGAACATCGAGTCGTGAAGTGTCACACCCCGAAAACCGAAGGCGGAAACGTCTCCGGGGTGGACTACCAAGTTGAGTATCAAATCCAATGTACATAGTAAGCAAAGTAAACAACCATTACATTACATATCAAAGTTTACATTTGTTCAAAAGTAAAGTTGTACATTTGTAATACATAATATATATGAACAAAAGTAGAGACGAGTCTTCTGTACGCCCAGTCTTCTCCAAAAGATTTGCTAGGTACCTGTCTAATGTTGACCTGAGAATACAAGCAGTTTGAAAATCAGCATAAAGCTGGTGAGTTCATAACATGTTTGGTTTGTGAAAATGTACGAGTTTCCTTTAGTTTACTGAAAAGTTGTTATCCAAGAAAATCCCATATTTTCTTAAAAGAAAAGGTTGGTTGATTGTTAGGTTATACGGTTCTAATTGTTTGACTACGATCCCAGGAAAGTCCCATACTTTCCTGATTGTATATTACTAGTTGTAAAAGATGTAATGTTATTCAGTTTACTACTCTTTCTAGTTGTATAAATGTTACCCAGGAAAGCCCCATGCTTTCCTGCATGTTGGTTTCTAATGTGAACGATGTTAAAGATGTAAAAGATGTGAACGTGATTAGGTTATGTTTTGTTTTCCCCAGGAAAGTCCCGTACTTTCCTAAAGTAATTGTTAGTTATTGAACTTCGATATACTGATTTGTTTCCATTCGTACCTATTGTATTAACTAGTTATGCGGATATCCTAATGGTAATATTTCGGAATGTACTTAGATTCACATCTTCATATTCGTGTTCTTATTCTTAATTAGTTATGATTGTACTTATTCGTGTTCGTATTTGTATTCGTTAATGTATTCGTTTCCTTATTCCTACTCCTATTACTATTCATATTCGTATTCGTATTCGCAGTCGTATTCGTATTCATATTCGTAGTCGCATTCCTATCCCTAATCCTACTCCTAATACTATTCGCAGTCGTATTCGTATTCGCAGTCGTATTCGTATTCATTCTGTTCCTAATTATAGTTTCGTTATCCATTCTGTTCCTAGTTATAGATGTGTTATTCGTTATGTTTCTAGTTGTAGTTTCATTATTCGTTCTGTTTCTAATTATAGTTTCATATTCGTTCTATTCCTAGTTATAGCTTCGTATTTGTATTCGTATTTGGAATTTGTTATAATTGGAAATTAGTATAAGTTATTCTTAGATTATGAAACATAGCTTAGATTAGAACATTTTATCGAGGAATCTATGATTAGTTTGAAAGCTAAATTCGTAATTCGAACTATCTGATAAACACAGTTATTGATATTAGAACATACAGAATGAAAACGATTAAACTGAAAACAATGAGTTTGAGTACAAGTTTTCCTTGTACTTTTGCTTGTATTCCCCCCCCCCCCCTGAAAACAGTTGAAAAAGGGTAGGGGTATGAACTCACCGGACGAGAAATGTGGCGAATTCGGATGCTAAGTGTTGGTCCGGGACTTGTAAACACGCGAGGTTCCTAATTATGATGTAAAGATACACATTTGTATCTAATTAGGACTTAGATTGATTGTTGGATACGGACAATTGCTTCAAGTCGTGAAAACACTCCGATACAAGTGTTTGGAGGGACCCGGGTGGCGTTTAGGGACAGGAATTGAAGCGAGGGACTTGGGACTTGAGTTTACTCTCCATGAATAAACTCATACAAGAGTTTTTGGTCCAAAACACCCATTCCCCATGAGTTTACGGCCGTAAGCTCATGGTAGGGTGGTTTATGGTGCAAATTTGGGTCATAAATGGATATGGACACTTGGAAATGCTTGGAATAATTTAACCTAAGGCTTGGATTGAATTAAAAACATCATTTGAGATACTTAAGGGAGTTTACGGCCTAAGCATGGGATCTTTGGCCGTAAACTCTCAAATCCCCTTGATTTAGTGTTTTTAAGGTGTTAAAATTAATCACATGTGATTCTAAAAATTCCCACAAGCCTAGAAATGATTTTGGAGCACCAATTGACACCATTTTATGAGTTTACGGCCATGAGACATGTTCTATGGCCGTAAACTCTCATATGTGGGGTTTTGATGTTTTTAAAGCCCTAAAACTATTTTTGGTTGGTCCTTTGATTTATTCGAAGGCTTTTGGTGGTGTTGGATGGCTTTCAAACACCCTAGAATTGGATTTGCACCATGTTTCATGGAGTTTACGGCCCAAGCACAAGCCTTGGCCGTAAACTCATGTAAGTCCCCCAAAAATTGTGATTCATGTGTCAAAATGCAAAGATCTATGTTCTATAATTCATAACTCAGACATATGAGTGGTTTGGAAGGGTTTAAGGGCATGAAAACCCTAGTTATATGAGTGGTTTGGCCGTAAACTCCTTCAAACTTCACAAAGTTCATGTTTTAATTGTTTAGAGTCCATATCTTGAAGCCATTTAGCCATATCTAAGTCCCAAACTTGTCAAGGAGGGGTTTAAGGGCTCAAAACCCTTCATTTTTGGGGTTTAAGGGCTCAAAACCCTTCATTTTGGGCCGTAAACTCATACTTTGTGTCCTATTTTATGATTAAGTCTCGAATTTGGAAGTCAAATAAGCTATACAATGAGCTTAGGAAGTTACCTTAAGGATTTGAGGCCTTAAAATTGAGTTTTGAACCCTAAATCTTGGATTTTAGGAGAGAGGTTAGAGAGAGAGTAGAGAGAGAAGGAAAAAGCTTCAAATGAAAGGTTTAACACGTTTATATAGTTCCCAAAACTTGGACGCGGTGTAATTCTACCCGATACCGGCATTAAACGAGGCCTTCGGTCGCACCCGATTAAGTTACCGTCACCCGGCGGGAATGTTTCTAACTTTTTGAAATGAATACATTTGGGTTAATTTTCTGAGTTCCAAGGGATTTGAACACTCATTAAATTATAATAAACGTATAAATTTAATTAATTAACCCAAAGCGAGAACGAAACGGATTGACTAACGGCGAAATCTCACGGGTAGAACAAGTTTTTCGACGATGGAAACTTCGGGTTGTTACATTATCCCCCCGTTAGAGGGAATTTCGTCCCGAAATTCAAAGATTTGAATTCAATTTGCAAGTTGAAAAGAGAATCGAGGATGAGTCTACTACTTCGGGTTTTTACGCTCCCAAGTGGAATCGGGTCTCCGCTTGATGTTCCAGCGAACCATCACTTTCAGGACGTGTCTTGGTTTCGTTGGGTGGATATTTCTAAAAGACCGAGACGTGAAGTACCATAGGAATGTTTCTAAGTTTCGAGGTTAACGGAAAGTTTGTAGGTTACGGGATCAATCCTAATGAGGATTTCGAAAAGTTCTACGTTTATGGGTGTCGAAAAGGAATATACCTGGGGAAACTGTGGGGTCGGTGGCTGTCTCACCTTGTCCTATAGCTAGGACTCTTCCAGAGTTTCCAGTTGTTGTTGCATTGGGGCAGTTTCTCTTATAATGCCCGACCTTTCCGCAACCATAACAGACCTGATTAATGTCCGCTCCGGGAGCTTGATTTGTTGGTGTTCTACAATTCCGTGCAAGGTGACCCTCTTGGCCACAATTTTTTCAAAGTTTTATACGACAGGGACCGGGGATATAGTGGTGGTAACTGCACTGGTTACACCACGGGAGAACACCGGCACATCCGGTAATAGGTGCTTGAGCTGAGGAACCGATGACTGGTACAACAGCAGGGGTAGTGGCAGCATGGACTGTCATCATTTGTTGTCTCTTCGAGTACTCCTGGGAAGGCTGATATTTATCCCCTGCCTCCCAGTACTTTCTTTTCTCACCACTTCTTTCTGTCGGCTCAGGAGTGGTGGCTGCTTCCTCTACGTCCTCACTATGGTCAATCAAGATTTGCGCTAGGCATTTGGCGCTGTCGTATGTATCCGGCCTCGCAGCTAAGACGTTCCCTTTGGTTGGCTGGGTTAATCCCCAAATAAACCTTTCAATCTTCTTACTTTCAGGGGTAACCATCCCTTGACAGAGAAGCGCTAGGTCGTCAAACCTAGATGTGTAGGTGGCGATATCGGAACCTTTCATCTTCAGATTCCAAAGTTCATGCTCCAATTTCTGAATTTCACCCTGAGGGCAATACTCAGCGTGTAGAAGTTCCTTCATAACTTCCCAACCTATAGCATTGGCTACAGGTAGAGTTAGAGATTTGACTCGGTTGTTCCACCAAGTCACGGCTTTGTTGGTGAGAGTGCAAGCGGCAAACTTCACTTTGTCGGATTCTGAACAAGCACAGATCTCGAAGATGGATTCGATTCTTTCTAACCATCGAGTTAGAGCAATGACACCTCCTGTACCGTCGAAGAATGTAGGTTTCGCATGCATAAAGTATTTATAGGAACACTCCTTTCGGTGTCCTTGGCTATTTTCCTGGTTTTGAGGTTGGGGACCACCTCCCGAACTACCGGGGTTCGTTTGCGACATGGCTGCTGAAAATGCTGCAGTTAAAACTGACTGAAGGGTTGCCAGGTCGATTTGAAGAGAAGGTGGTGTTTGAGGAGGGTTGTTGTTCTGGGAGCTGGGTCTCTTTCTTGGAGGCATCTTGATCTAATAAGATCAGGAAGAGAGGATGATAAGCCCCCTGAATTGAATCAAGAGATATTATACAAAGGATATCTCTTTATGGCATACATAGAATTCTATTAAGCGATAAAGCAGGAAGGATTTATCAAACAGATAAATTATCGCTAAAGAAATGATCAAGGAGTAACGCTAGGATGAGAAATTTTATAACGGATTTGGCTCGAGAAATACTCCCATAGTATTTCATGATTCGCTGCAGCAATGGCTCATTGTTTGGGTATTGGGTAAGTCTTAGGCATGCTGCGTACCACAGTCACTCCCAAGCACATGTTGGCCGTGTCTCGAATGAATATAGTTGGCCAGGCTATATTGACCCTAGACACGACTACATAACTGCCCAGGTTTAACCGCAGTGTACAACACCCATTTACTTATGTTTTGTTCTACTTGTAGTTACAGATTTTCGACTATCGGGTATACTTGTATACTTTTGAAAATACTTATATTTGATGTATACTTTTAGTTCAGAGCATTTAGGCCCTTTTGTGTTTATAGTTTTATACCATGTAAGGTTTGGTATACTCCATTCACTATAAACAAGGGCTCTGATACTAATCTGTCACACCCCGAAAACCGAAGGCGCAAACGTCTCAAGGGTGGACTACCAAGTTGAGTATCAAATCCAATGTACATAGTAAGCAAAGTAAACAACCATTACATTACATATCAAAGTTTACATTTGTTCAAAAGTAAAGTTGTACATTTGTAATACATAATATATATGAACAAAAGTAGAGACGAGTCTTCTGTACGCCCAGTCTTCTCCAAAAGATTTGCTAGGTACCTGTCTAATGTTGACCTGAGAATACAAGCAGTTTGAAAATCAGCATAAAGCTGGTGAGTTCATACGATGTTTGCTTTGTGAAAATGTACGAGTTTTCTTTAGTTTACTGAAAAGTAGTTATCCAAGAAAATCCCATATTTTCTTATAAGAAAAGGTTGGTTGATTGTTAGGTTATACGGTTCTAATTGTTTGACTATGATCCCAGGAAAGTCCCATACTTTCCTGATTGTATATTACTAGTTGTAAAAGATGTAATGTTATTAAGTTTACTACTCTTTCTAGTTGTATAAATGTTACCCAGGAAAGCCCCATGCTTTCCTGCATGTTGGTTTCTAATGTGAACGATGTTAAAGATGTAAAAGATGTGAACGTGATTAGGTAATGTTTTGTTTTCCCCAGGAAAGTCCCGTACTTTCCTAAAGTAATTGTTAGTTATTGAACTTCGATATACTGATTTATTTCCATTCGTACCTATTGTATTAACTAGTTATGCGGATATCCTAATGGTAATATTTCGGAATGTACTTAGATTCACATCTTCATATTCGTGTTCTTATTCTTAATTAGTTATGATTGTACTTATTCGTGTTCGTATTTGTATTCGTTAATGTATTCGTTTCCTTATTCCTACTCCTATTACTATTCGTATTCGTATTCGTATTCGCAGTCGTATTCGTATTCATATTCGTAGTCGCATTCCTATCCCTAATCCTACTCCTAATACTATTCGCAGTCGTATTCGTATTCGCAGTCGTATTCGTATTCGTTCTGTTCCTAATTATAGTTTCGTTATCCATTCTGTTCCTAGTTATAGATGTGTTATTCGTTCTGTTTCTAGTTGTAGTTTCATTATTCGTTCTGTTTCTAATTATAGTTTCATATTCGTTCTATTCCTAGTTATAGCTTCGTATTTGTATTCGTATTCGGAATTTGTTATAATTGGAAATTAGTATAAGTTATTCTTAGATTATGAAACATAGCTTAGATTAGAACATTTTATCGAGGAATCTATGATTAGTTTGAAAGCTAAATTCGTAATTCGAACTATCTGATAAACACAGTTATTGATATTAGAACATACAGAATGAAAACGATTAAACTGAAAACAATGAGTTTGAGTACAAGTTTGCCTTGTACTTTTGCTTGTATCCCCCCTGAAAACAGTTGAAAAAGGGTAGGGGTATGAACTCTTGACACCATTTTATGAGTTTACGGCCATGAGACATGTTCTATGGCCGTAAACTTTCATATGTGGGGTTTTGATGTTTTTAAAGCCCTAAAACTATTTTTGGTTGGTCCTTTGATTTATTCGAAGGCTTTTGGTGGTGTTGGATGGCTTTCAAACACCCTAGAATTGGATTTGCACCATGTTTCATGGAGTTTATGGCCCAAGCACAATCCTTGGCCGTAAACTCATGTAAGTCCCCCAAAAATTGTGATTCATGTGTCCAAATGCAAAGATCTATGTTCTATAATTCATAACTAAGACATATGAGTGGTTTGGAAGGGTTTAAGGGCATGAAAACCCTAGTTATATGACTTTACGGCCCAAGAATGATCCTTGGCTGTAAACTCCTTCAAACTTCACAAAGTTCATGTTTTAATTGTTTAGAGTCCATATCTTGAAGCCATTTAGCCATATCTAAGTCCCAAACTTGTCAAGGAGGGGTTTAAGGGCTCAAAACCCTTCATTTTTGGTGTTTACGGCCTAGGCACCTTCCTGGGCCGTAAACTCATACTTTGTGTCCTATTTCATGATAAAGTCTCGAATTTGGAAGTCAAATAAGCTATACAATGAGGTTAGGAAGTTACCTTAAGGATTTCAGGCCTTAAAATTGAGTTTTGAACCCTAAATCTTGGATTTTAGGAGAGAGGTTAGAGAGAGAGAGTAGAGAGAGAAGGAAAAAGCTTCAAATGAAAGGTTTAACACGTTTATATAGTTCCCAAAACTTGGACGCGGTGTAATTCTACCCGATACCGGCATTAAACGGGGCCTTTGGTCGCACCCGATTAAGTTACCGTCACCCGGCAGGAATGTTTCTAACTTTTTGAAATGAATACATTTGGGTTAATTTTATGAGTTCCAAGGGACTTGAACACTCATTAAATTATAATAAACGTATAAATTTAATTAATTAACCCAAAGCGAGAACGAAACGGATTGACTAACGGCGAAATCTCACAGGTAGAACAAGTTTTTCGACGATGAAAACTTCGGGTTGTTACATTATCCCCCCGTTAGAGGGAATTTCATCCCGAAATTCAAAGATTTGAATTCAATTTGCAAGTTGAAAAGAGAATCGAGGATGAGTCTACTACTTCGGGTTTTTACGCTCCCAAGTGGAATCGGGTCTCTGCTTGATGTTCCAGCGAACCATCACTTTCAGGACGTGTCTTGGTTTCATTGGGTGGATATTTCTAAAAGACTGAGACGTGAAGTACCATAGGAATGTTTCTAAGTTTCGAGGTTAACCGAAGTTTGTAGGTTACGGGATCAATCCTAATGAGGATTTCGAAAAGTTCTACATTTATGGAGAGATTCGAATGAATAGATAGCAGTTTATCTTTCTAGATTAGAGTTGAAAAGGAACTGCAAGTAAAATGGGTGTCAAAAAGGAATATACCTGGGGCAACTGTGGGATCGGTGGCTGTCTCACCTTGTCCTATAGCTAGGACTCTTCCAGAGTTTCCAGTTGTTGTTGCATTGGGGCAGTTTCTCTTATAATGCCCGACCTTTCCGCAACCATAACAGACCTGATTAATGCCCGCTCCGGGAGCTTGATTTGTTGGTGTTCTACAATTCCGTGCAAGGTGACCCTCTTGGCCACAATTTTTGCAAAGTTTTATATGATAGGCACCGGGGATATAGTGGTGGTAACTGCACTGGTTACACCACGGGAGAACACCGGCACATCCGGTAATAGGTGCTTGAGCTGAGGAACCGATGACTGGTACAACAGCAGGGGTAGTGGCAGCATGGACTGTCATCATTTGTTGTCTCTTCGAGTACTCCTGGGAAGGCTGATATTTATCCCCTGCCTCCTAGTACTTTCTTTTCTCACCACTTCTTTCTGTCGGCTCAGGAGTGGTGGCTGCTTCCTCTACGTCCTCACTATGGTCAATCAAGATTTGCGCTAGGCATTTGGCGCTGTCGTATGTATCCGGCCTCGCAGCTAAGACGTTCCCTTTGGTTGGCTGGGTTAATCCCCAAATAAACCTTTCAATCTTCTTACTTTCAGGGGTAACCATCCCTTGACAGAGAAGCGCTAGGTCGTCAAACCTAGATGTGTAGGTGGCGATATCGGAACCTTTCATCTTCAGATTCCAAAGTTCATGCTCCAATTTCTGAATTTCACCCTGAGGGCAATACTCAGCGTGTAGAAGTTCCTTTATAACTTCCCAACCTATAGCATTGGCTACAGGTAGAGTTAGAGATTTGACTCGGTTGTTCCACCAAGTCACGGCTTTGTTGGTGAGAGTGCAAGCGGCAAACTTCACTTTGTCGGATTCTGAACAAGCACAGATCTCGAAGATGGATTCGATTCTTTCTAACCATCGAGTTAGAGCAATGACACCTCCTGTACCGTCGAAGAATGTAGGTTTCGCATGCATAAAGTATTTATAGGAACACTCCTTTCGGTGTCCTTGGCTATTTTCCTGGTTTTGAGGTTGGGGACCACCTCCCGAACTACCGGGGTTCGTTTGCGACATGGCTGCTGAAAAATGCTGCAGTTAAAACTGACTGAAGGGTTGCCAGGTCGATTTGAAGAGAAGGTGGTGTTTGAGGAGGGTTGTTGTTGTTCTGCGGGCTGGGTCTCTTTCTTGGAGGCATCTTGATCTAATAAGATCAGGAAGAGAGGATGATAAGCCCCCTGAATTGAATCAAGAGATATGATACAAAGGATATCTCTTTATGGCATACATAGAATTCTATTAAGCGATAAAGCAGGAAGGATTTATCAAACAGATAAATTATCGCTAAAGAAATGATCAAGGAGTAACGCTAGGATGAGAAATTTTATAACGGATTTGGCTCGAGAAATACTCCCATAGTATTTCATGATTCGCTGCAGTAATGGCTCATTGTTTGGGTATTGGGTAAGTCTTAGGCATGCTGCGTACCACAGTCACTCCCAAGCACATGTTGGCCGTGTCTCGAATGAATATAGTTGGCCAGGCTATATTGATCCTAGACACGACTACATAACTGCCCAGGTTTAACCGCAGTGTACAACACCCATTTACTTATGTTTTGTTCTACTTGTAGTTACGGATTTTCGACTATCTGGTATACTTGTATACTTTTGAAAATACTTATATTTGATGTATACTTTTAGTTCAGAGCATTTAGGCGCTTTTGTGTTTATAGTTTTATACCATGTAAGGTTTGGTATACTCCATTCACTATAAACAAGGGCTCTGATACCAATCTGTCACACCCCGAAAACCGAAGGCGGAAACATCTCCGGGGTGGACTACCAAGTTGAGTATCAAATCCAATGTACATAATAAGCAAAGTAAACAACCATTACATTACATATCAAAGTTTACATTTGTTCAAAAGTAAAGTTGTACATTTGTAATACATAATATATATGAACAAAAGTAGAGACGAGTCTTCTGTACGCCCAGTCTTCTCCAAAAGATTTGCTAGGTACCTGTCTAATGTTGACCTGAGAATACAAGCAGTTTGAAAATCAGCATAAAGCTGGTGAGTTCATAAGATGTTTGCTTTGTGAAAATGTACGAGTTTCCTTTAGTTTACTGAAAAGTTGTTATCCAAGAAAATCCCATATTTTCTTAAAAGAAAAGGTTGGTTGATTGTTAGGTTATACGGTTCTAATTGTTTAACTATGATCCCAGGAAAGTCCCATACTTTCCTGATTGTATATTACTAGTTGTAAAAGATGTAATGTTATTAAGTTTACTACTCTTTCTAGTTGTATAAATGTTACCCAGGAAAGCCCCATGCTTTCCTGCATGTTGGTTTCTAATGTGAACGATGTTAAAGATGTAAAGATGTGAACGTGATTAGGTAATGTTTTGTTTTCCCCAAGAAAGTCCCGTGCTTTCCTAAAGTAATTGTTAGTTATTGAACTTCGATATACTGATTTATTTCCATTCGTACCTATTGTATTAACTAGTTATGCGGATATCCTAATGGTAATATTTCGGAATGTACTTAGATTCACATCTTCATATTCGTGTTCTTATTCTTAATTAGTTATGATTGTACTTATTCGTGTTCGTATTTGTATTCGTTAATGTATTCGTTTCCTTATTCCTACTCCTATTACTATTCGTATTCGTATTCGTATTCGCAGTCGTATTCGTATTCATATTCGTAGTCGCATTCCTATCCCTAATCCTACTCCTAATACTATTCGTAGTCGTATTCGTATTCCCAGTCGTATTCGTATTCGTTCTGTTCCTAATTATAGTTTCGTTATCCATTCTGTTCCTAGTTATAGATGTGTTATTCGTTCTGTTTCTAGTTGTAGTTTCATTATTCGTTCTGTTTCTAATTATAGTTTCATATTCGTTCTATTCCTAGTTATAGCTTCGTATTTGTATTCGTATTCGGAATTTGTTATAATTGGAAATTAGTATAAGTTATTCTTAGATTATGAAACATAGCTTAGATTAGAACATTTTATCGAGGAATCTATGATTAGTTTGAAAGCTAAATTCGTAATTCGAACTATCTGATAAACACAGTTATTGATATTAGAACATACAGAATGAAAACGATTAAACTGAAAACAATGAGTTTGAGTACAAGTTTGCCTTGTACTTTTGCTTGTATTCCCCCCTGAAAACAGTTGAAAAAGGGTAGGGGTATGAACTCACCGGACGAGAAATGTGGCGAATTCGGATGCTAAGTGTTGGTCCGGGACTTGTAAACACGCGAGGTTCCTAATTATGATGTAAAGATACACATTTGTATCTAATTAGGACTTAGATTGATTGTTGGGTAGGGACAATTGCTTCAAGTCGTGAAAACACTCCGATACAAGTATTTGGAGGGACCCGGGTGGCGTTTAGGGACAGGAATTGAAGCGAGGGACTTGGGACTTGAGTTTACTCTCCATGAATAAACTCATACAAGAGTTTTTGGTCCAAAACACCCATTCCCCATGTGTTTACGGCCGTAAACTCATGGTAGGGTGGTTTATGGTGCAAATTTGGGTCATAAATGGATATGGACACTTGGAAATGCTTGGAATAATTTTACCTAAGGCTTGGATTGAATTAAAAACATCATTTGAGATACTTAAGGGATTTTACGGCCTAAGCATGGGATCTTTGGCTGTAAACTCTCAAATCCCCTTGATTTAGTGTTTTTAAGGTGTTAAAATTAATCACATGTGATTCTAAAAATTCCCACAAGCCTAGAAATGAGTTTGGAGCACCAATTGACACCATTTTATGAGTTTACGGCCATGAGACATGTTCTATGGCCGTAAACTCTCATATGTGGGGTTTTGATGTTTTTAAAGCCCTAAAACTATTTTTGGTTGGTCCTTTGATTTATTCGAAGGCTTTTGGTGGTGTTGGATGGCTTTCAAACACCCTAGAATTGGATTTGCACCATGTTTCATGGAGTTTATGGCCCAAGCACAATCCTTGGCCGTAAACTCATGTAAGTCCCCCAAAAATTGTGATTCATGTGTCCAAATGCAAAGATCTATGTTCTATAATTCATAACTAAGACATATGAGTGGTTTGGAAGGGTTTAAGGGCATGAAAACCCTAGTTATATGACTTTACGGCCCAAGAATGATCCTTGGCTGTAAACTCCTTCAAACTTCACAAAGTTCATGTTTTAATTGTTTAGAGTCCATATCTTGAAGCCATTTAGCCATATCTAAGTCCCAAACTTGTCAAGGAGGGGTTTAAGGGCTCAAAACCCTTCATTTTTGGTGTTTACGGCCTAGGCACCTTCCTGGGCCGTAAACTCATACTTTGTGTCCTATTTCATGATAAAGTCTCGAATTTGGAAGTCAAATAAGCTATACAATGAGGTTAGGAAGTTACCTTAAGGATTTCAGGCCTTAAAATTGAGTTTTGAACCCTAAATCTTGGATTTTAGGAGAGAGGTTAGAGAGAGAGAGTAGAGAGAGAAGGAAAAAGCTTCAAATGAAAGGTTTAACACATTTATATAGTTCCCAAAACTTGGACGCGGTGTAATTCTACCCGATACCGGCATTAAACGGGGCCTTTGGTCGCACCCGATTAAGTTACCGTCACCCGGCAGGAATGTTTCTAACTTTTTGAAATGAATACATTTGGGTTAATTTTATGAGTTCCAAGGGATTTGAACACTCATTAAATTATAATAAACGTATAAATTTAATTAATTAACCCAAAGCGAGAACGAAACGGATTGACTAACGGCGAAATCTCACAGGTAGAACAAGTTTTTCGACGATGGAAACTTCGGGTTGTTACATGAAGTATAAGTGTATCACGAAGCAGAGACGACAATAAGTGAAGTAAGAATGTCTATCAAGTATAAGAGGCTACAAGTATAAGCGATATAGAGACAAAAATCCGGTATAAGCGTATTGCGAAGTGAAAGCGTTATCGAGTAGGAATTTAAAATAAGTAAAAGTGAAGCAGCAGTAACAAGCACTAAAAGTATACGTCGTGAAAGTGAATTTTGATGAAAAACCTTTATACTCGGGAAAATCACAATTTGTATTCTTTTGTAAAAACATGTTTCAAACCCTTTGGAAATCCTTCATAAACCAGTTTAGAATGAATTTAGATAAAACAGTACAAATAAAAGTTTTTGAAACAAATGAAAACCTTTTTGGAAACCATTATAGTGTCCTACTCGGTAAAACAGTGTACAGTGTCGTAAAATCTTGTGCGTGCGGGTTATCAATCACATGTGATTGATATGATAACTGGCATGTTTAACTTGTATTCCCCCCTATAAAACATGTTAAAACATTTAAAAGGTTCATTCAGGGGTATGAAGTCACCTGGTGTAAGTAGGTTCGACGAAGGTGTCGTTTGGGCGTTCGGTGTCACGCAAGGACTTGAACACACACAATGACCTATTTTAACATATGGTTACATATGTTTACATGCAATTAGCACATTTGATACTAATTAAACAAATATACGTGCTCACAGGAGCGGAAAACACTTTGGCTAAGTGTTTGGGTGTCCCGGGTAGCGTTTAAGGGTGTGAATGGCTAGGGAATGGAGTTTACTCTCCAAGAGTAAACCCCTAACACCATGTTTACGGCCTAGGGACTACTCACCATGAGTTTACGGCCGTAAACTCATGGTGATGGGTTATAGGGTGTTTGAAGGCTTCTAGCTTGTTCATTGATTTATTCTAAGCACTTTTCTCAAAATGCATGAGTGGGTTTGAGGCCTCTAAGGGCATGTTCTGTGAGTTTACGGCCAAAGGACCACCCCTAAGGGAATTTACGGCCGTAAACTCTCATCCTTGTAGTTTTGGGAAGTTTAAAGCCCTAAATACCTTCCTAGCAATTTATAATGAAGTGTGATGCTATTTTGGGGGATTAAAACTACCATTTGAGTGTGTTTTGGGGAGTTTACGGCCTAAACACTTGCTTGGGCCGTAAACTCCTTTTTACCCCTCCATTTCATGTGTTTAAGTCCTTAAATCCTTCCTAGTATTTTATGGTAAATGTCTAAGGCCATTTAGGGAAGCAAAACCACACTTTGGGCATGATTTGGGGTGTTTACGGCCATGGTATAGACCTGGCCGTAAACTCCTTTTTCCCTTTCATTTCATTGTGTTTAATTGTGTTAAACCCAAGATACTAAGTCCCTAAATTATGTGTTAAGCCCTAGAGTGGTTTGGGAGTGTATTTGGGACATTTAAACAAGGTTTAGAGGTGTTTACGGCCTAAGCATGTGCTTGGGCCATAAACTCTCTTTTATGCCCCAAAATGATTGTTTTAAATGTGCAAACACTCCTAGGCTAATTCTTCTATTTATTTCCAAGCCATTAGGGACAAGTTTGGGTCATTTTGGCCTTGTTTAAGGGGTTTACGGCCTAAGGAGGAGCTTAGGCCGTAAACTCCTTTCTAACAGCTTCTAAGTTCGAATTTTGGGCCATAAACATGAATCAATATGTTTAGAATAAGCTAGGGTAAGCGGACTTACAATTTGAAAGCGTTTGGTTGTGGATTCAGGGCGAAAACGGGTCTAGAGAGAGAGTATAGAGAGAGAGTGTAAAAGTCTCCAGTAGACTCCACTCACCCTTATATAGGGTTTTGAGTCGGGGCTCAGTGGGATTTTACCCGATACTGCCGTTAAACGGGGCTTTTGGTCGCACCCGATTTAGTGGTCGTAATAATAAAACTTGACATTTTCCAAATAAATGGAAATGTGTGTCCTGTGTTTTTATTTCCTTTCATCACGACTTAACGGCATGCTTATTGCAACCATATGGAATGTTTACTAAATTGATGCCCTCTAAGTAACGGAACTTTTATACAGTGGAATATTCCGTTAATGGTAACGGAGAAGTGTAACGGGGAAACTCGGGTTGTCACATCATCCCCTCGTTAGAGGGAATTTCATCCCGAAATTCAGGTCTAGGCGAGGAAGTAGGTATGAATGGCCAAGTAGAGGTAAGAGAGTACTTCCTATGTGGTTGTCCTTGCATCCCTAAGTGATCTCTGGTCTGTGTTTGTCATTTCAACTGACCCTCGCGTGCGGGATGTGGATTCCGTCTCGTGTAGCTAGTGGGTTCCAACTGGTGTATCTACAAGGTTAGGGTTCTCGATGGATTCTATCAAGATGAGTGAGGCACGAAGAGTGTTGTCGGGAAATCACCTATCAAGTCAAGCCTAAGAAATGGGTCGTCCGGGTGTGAATCATGTGGTATATCCGAAGGTAGTAGCGGCCTGAAAAGGGTTGGACCATGTCTCCATGAGGATTTTCGGATGGTCCTACGCTCTCGGAAGGGTAGAGCTTTTCAGTACTTAAAACATAGTGTACTTCTACGGCAAGACCATCATTGGCGTGATCGCCATTCCGAAGTTCCTAACGTTCTCTCTCGTACTGGTAGTGTAGTCCTTCAGGTTGGTTCTTAGAAATCTCGAGGGGTCTTTGGTTTCATGTTTTTTGTCAACTGGCTGATAGAGACTTTCTAGATCGTCGAGTGGGTTTCATAACTATGGTTATTGGTTTGCTATAGAGTGTCTATCTTGCGCTTGTGCAAAATGAACCTGCGCTAACGAAGCTTGAGATACGGAAACCCTGGGGGTCGGGGAGTTAGGGTTTCACCAGACGAGAGTTGGACTATCTCCGAAGGTGTTTCTAATATCTGTGCGTAAGATAGTATTCGTGGAACACCTAATAGCCCAATGAATCTCTAAGACTTCGGTTTATTCTAGGTTGGAAAGTGCGTGCTCTTGCATAACCCCTCGACTAACACCAAGGCTGGTGTCGAGTCCATAATCTCTTCGGAATCAAGGTCACGAGGCTTAACGCAACTACGTTCGCACTTTACCAAGTATTCTTGGCTGCGAAGGTTATCCTGTGGTTCTCGGTATCCTAGTGTTCACTTCGGAAAGTGTAATTCATCGTCTACCGGGCGACAACGATTTCCTCCTTGCGAGAGGGTGGAGGATGATAGTCACTACCTGTCTGTAACTGGATGGGCAAGGTGCCTGAGTAGTTAGAGCATCTACTGCAACTACTCTTCCGAAGGTTCTAAGTTTTCTCGATCCAGGTCTAATCTAGTGGGTACATGGTTCATCACTCGGAACTTTACTTGCTCAACCCGCAGTGATTCTCTTGACTTCGGCTCCTATGTTATGGAATATGGTGAAAGTGTTTTGCTAAGAGGTCCGTGGTAGAACTCATGCTTGGCTTAACCGCCAATACTTGATGTATGCCAGCGTATACCTGGTTATAGTGCTTAGCCTCGTGAGTTCTATTCTCTGGGTTCAAGAACCTGATGTGCGAGGTGCGAAGGATCTCCCGGGGGAATTTAAGAGGTATTCTTCGGATGGTTGTCGTTTTCTGAAGTATTTGCAGTGTCTTTCGCTTCGGTGTTTATCTGACTATGAGGGGGCGGTCAACAGTGTATGGTATCTTCCCTTGGGTACTTCGGAAGGTTTGAGATAAGAGGGACGATTGACGGATCGCATTAGGTTTGATTATTTGTGTTAGGTTTAGGTTCGGAAGAACCTTTATTTGCCGACATGGCTATGAGGAAAGTTCTTTTTACACAGCACTTAAGGATATACACACGGTTGCACGAAATCAAACCATGATCAATAGAGTCGTCGAAGTTGGCACACTCCGACATGATATAAAGTGAAGATCGATAGAGTCATGTGCCGAACTGGCACACAAGTTCGAGGCGTCTCGGGTTTCATCATATGTATCGCTACCGTGGATACCTGGATTGATAGAGTTGACGCGGAACTATAATGAGTTCTAAGTGTTTCCGTATAGAGTATCTTTTGATGAATGAATTCCCACAAGGCATTTCTATAATCACCTCACATATACTAGTCATGTATATTTAAGGTGGGGAGGACTGTTGACTGAGCGACCCCGCCCTAAATCCACAACCAAACGAGGAACAGGAAATGAGGCGGCATTCGCTCACTCTAGGTCTGTCCATCTTAAATATACATGGCCGTAACGTATATGTTTAGCCACTATAGTTTTACCTAATGAATTTTAAACTTTATAACAGTGCTGCGACTTTCGCCTTACTGGAAAGAATTTGCATTTGAATTAGTCTTTTATTGTTCTTAGCTTAGTTATCCGAGATCGAGAGACGTACCGAAATCTGCCGAGTTCCTTACCGCTTCTCCCTACGCAGTAGTGTCAGGCTTCTTCTGTGTCTTTGTCTTTCTCTTCGGTTGGGCAGTCCTTCTTGAAGTGTCCCATTTTACCACATAGGTGGCAAACTGTACGGGTCGCCACATTGGTGATTGATGTAATGAACTCAACCGGGGTTCTGCAGACGCGAGCAGTATGTCCCAACATGTGGCACCTAGCACAATAGAGTTCCCGGCAGGTACCATGGTGATGGTAGCTGCACTTGCTGCAGTGGGGAAGGTCTCCTATATACGGTCTTCTTGGAGTCGGGAGGGAAGGGTTGACAGGGGTATAGACTACCTCAGCTCGTTGCCCCTCGGAAGGTCCTTGAGCCGAGGTACTTCCCTCCTCAATCTTGATCTTTCTCTTCCGTGGATTTGAGTGAGGTTCTTGGGTGGCTGGGTAAGAAGAGGTTGGTTGTTGCTATCCAGTACTAGGATCGGAATTCCCGATAGTCACCTTGCTAACATCGGCGTTGTTAGCCTTCAGGTGAGCCATGACAGCTGCTACGGCTGCCGAGACTGCAGCTTGAAATGTAGTTTCATCGAATAGGAGAGTAGGTTTCTTGCTTGTGGATTGGTTACGCTTCTTCGGTGGCATGGTTTTATTACACGAAAAGGAATACAAGGCAATGAGAGATGATGGTTAACCCTGGACATTTCTGTCCCGATCGCATTAGGCATAAATTTTCCCGTGCCTCGAATGTTGGTTGTTTGAGTGTCGACCTACATCCCTATGATGTAGTCCTGGTAATCTAAGTGAGTGTATGAGTATTAGAAAAAAGGCCATAAGATGCGAGTCGTTCCTACTAAGTTACCTTTATACTGAGAAAGGTTTCACTCTCCGGCCTGGAGAGATTTGAGAACAGTTCGGAACGAAGCTGCGGAAAGAGAGGCTCATGAGGGCTTATGGCTAAACAACCTCACAGAGGTGTGGGGATCCGCTCTATGCGTATTACTGGCAATGGGAACAGGGCGATTTACCTAACACATAGCGTGAGCAGTGTAACCACTAACTCACTAAATTGTATTATTTTAAGGGTGTATTAGCGTGACGAACACGAGGAAACGACAATTCCCGGGTTCCATATACTGGCTCCCTCAGTCTGCCTCGTGTCTTTGACTGGAATCGGTGTTGGTTTCCTTCGGGTAGTTTCCTAGGGTTCTCTTCTCGTATGGGCATATTGAATTTCTACTCCGCCTTCCTTCTGATTCCAACTCTGGGTGTCATCACTTCGCGACGGATGACTGGGAATCTCCGAAGTTTAGGCGAATGTCTCACCGTTGTCCCTAAAAGAACACGGGCACTTGGTGTATTCAATAGTCTCGACCTAGTTCATTTATTTCCGAACAGGAAATATTCTCAATGAACCTCTTCGAGGTCGAATTCAACTCTTCTGTTATGCACTGAAGTGGGTAGGGTTTTCTACAGGGTTCGTGCGAGAATGGAAATGTCTAAAGAATCCTAAGAGATTATTAACATTTCACTGTGTGATCCATATCGAGTCCTGCTACGATTACACAGGGTGTACAAATCACATATAGCTTAGATCCGATAGGCCTTCGAATATGTGATACTATTCTAGAACCACATCCCAACGAGGAAAAGGTAATAGCGCGAAACCACACATTCTTAGCCTATGGGGTCCTTATTATATATAACCTTAGGAGTATACCCTCTGTAGTTGTAGGTATATCAATAGGGATCCTTTTAGTTATTCACGCAAGGTTGTTTATGATTCCTAAAATACCCCTATGGTGTTTTAATTCTTGTTTGTTTTCTTATCTTCTGAATAGGAATTCTGGGATTAGTGTGGATCTTTTAGCGTTCTAAAATACTCCTATAGTATTTTAACTTTATCTTTGGCTCTAACAATCCTTGTTGGTAAGTTTCAGACCTGTTGCACACCACCATCACTCCCGAGCACACGTTCATCGCACCTCGAATAAATGTAGTTGATCAGGTTACATTTATTCCAGCTTACGATTACATAACTGCCCAGGTTTGACTATAGGGTTCAACATCCGAAGACTATTATTATTGTTCTTCCTGTGATACTTTTGTTCAAGTGCTTAGATTCTGGATGTTATTATACTTTGGTAAAATATGGTTATATTTTAAAGTATAATTCTTGGTCAGAGTGTTTTATCCCTTTTGTATTTATAGGTTGTATATCTTTTATGAATTGATATACTTAGCTCACTATAAACAATGTTCTGATACCAATCTTTCACACCCCAAAACCAGAACGGCGGAAACGTTCTGGGGTGGATAACGTCATGTCAAGTATCACAATACATGCATTATAATAATCAAAGTACAACAAAACATTGCATTAATAGTAATAGTTTTACAAGGTTACATTACAACAATTTAAAGTAATACAAGTAATAGAATAAACACAGCGTGGTACTAAGCTATCTTCATCAACAGCTCCGGGGATGTACCTGTCTAATACTAACCTGAGAATACAAGTTATTTGAAAAGCGAGTATCAGCATTTTCACAAATGCTGGTGAGTTCATAAGCATTTAGTGACATTTCATTCAAATAACTTAAGAAAGTAATAGTTTAAGAGATTTCAGTGTATTAGAGTCCTTTCCAGAAAATCCTATATTTTCTTTAATAAAAGCAGCCTTCTACCAAGACTGGTCAGTGATGTGGGGTAAAAAGTATTTTTCCCTAAATTGCTATCATTATCAAAAGACTGAATTTGATTATTGAGGAAAGCAACGACATCAGGGAATATCATATGCCTCAGCAGTGAGGACTGCTAACTAAGGCAAAGAACCATAGACTCCAGGAAAGTATCAAACAAACGACACGCCTGGTTTAGTCTAATAAGTGGAGACACAGACCCCGGAAGGTACCAAATGAAGGGTACAACTAGTAGGGTCTAAACAGTGACTACAGACCGCGGACAATATCTAATGAAAGATACGTCTAGCAAGGTCTAGAACGGTGAACACAGTGAATACCGTGAATACAGTGGATTCTGTGAATACAATGGGTACAGACCCCATACAGTATCAAATGAAAGATACATCTTGTAAGGTCAAACAGAGATAACAGACCCCAGACAGTATCAAATGAAAGATACATCTTGTAAGGTCAAACAGAGATAACAGACCCCAGACAGTATCTAATGTCAAATACATCTTGTAAGGTCAAAACAGAGATAACAGACCCTAGACAGTATCAAATGAAAGATACATCTTGTAAGGTCAAACAGAGATAACAGACCCCAGACACTATCAAATGTAAAATACATCTTGTAAGGTCAAAACAGTGTGACTCTGAAAATGAATTACCAGCATATAGTGTAGATTGCCGGTGAAATACCGTTACCTTAAGGCCAAAGAATTATAAGGTAACCCGGGATACTCGTAACCATACTAACCGACACTAGAGTACTAGACGCCCTACAAGCGTCTATATAATGTGACATTTGTCACCCCTTGGCTTGGTGAGCCGTGGACTGTAGCTAGCAGTCAGGGTGCGGGGGTGTCAACCCCGTATAGATCTATACACACAATGTCCGCTCTCCCTATAGGAGACTCTGGTTACCAATTAGACGACGGAGAAGGCCGTGTCCCGAAGATGCATCCCAATTAGTGGGTAATGACTTCCAAACAATGGATAGTGGGTTTCTAATGTAAGTGCTGATCTAGAGGTAGAGACTCTTAACTGAATTTACTGAAGAAGACTCGTATGTCTATGCTCGTGTACATAATATATAACTAATGAATCGAACGACCTTCAGATGGACATCCGATCCCACCAGACCACATCTCAACGAAGAAAAGGAAATAGGGCGGACAAGCCTTCCTAAGTCCTTCAATTATTATTTATATGCATCTACACAAGCATAAACATACGTCTAACTACGCTTGAGTGTGTATCATACAGTGAAGTATAAGCGTACAGCGGAACATCGAGTCGTGAAGTATAAGCGTACAGTGGAACATCGAGTCGTGAAGTATAAGTGTACAGTGGAACATCGAGTCGTGAAGTATAAGTGTACCAAGTATAAGTGTATCACGAAGCAGAGACGACAATAAGTGAAGTAAGAACGTCTATCAAGTATAAGAGGCTACAAGTATAAGCGATATAGAGACAAAAATCCGGTATAAGCGTATCGCGAAGTGAAAGCGTTATCGAGTAGGAATTTAAAATAAGTAAAAGTGAAGCAGCAGTAACAAGCACTAAAAGTATACGTCGTGAAAGTGAATTTTGATGAAAAACCTTTATACTCGGGAAAATCACAATTTGTATTCTTTTGTAAAAACATGTTTCAAACCCTTTGGAAATCCTTCATAAACCAGTTTAGAATGAATTTAGATAAAACAGTACAAGTAAAAGTTTTGAAACAAATGAAAACCTTTTTGGAAACCATTATAGTGTCCTACTCGGTAAAACAGTGTACAGTGTCGTAAAATCTTGAGCGTGCGGGTTATCAATCACATGTGATTGATATGATAACTGGCATGTTTAACTTGTATTCCCCCCCTATAAAACATGTTAAAACATTTAAAAGGTTCATTCAGGGGTATGAAGTCACCTGGTGTAAGTAGGTTCGACGAAGGTGTCGTTTGGGTGTTCGGTGTCACGCAAGGACTTGAACACACACAATGACCTATTTTAACATATGGTTACATATGTTTACATGCAATTAGCACATTTGATACTAATTAAACAAATATACGTGCTCACAGGAGCGGAAAACACTTTGGCTAAGTGTTTGGGTGTCCCGAGTAGCGTTTAAGGGTGTGAATGGCTAGGGAATGGAGTTTACTCTCCAAGAGTAAACCCCTAACACTATGTTTACGGCCTAGGGACTACTCACCATGAGTTTACGGCCGTAAACTCATGGTGATGGGTTATAGGGTGTTTGAAGGCTTCTAGCTTGTTCATTGATTTATTCTAAGCACTTTTCTCAAAATGCATGAGTGGGTTTGAGGCCTCTAAGGGCATGTTCTGTGAGTTTACGGCCAAAGGACCACCCCTAAGGGAGTTTACGGCCGTAAACTCTCATCCTTGTAGTTTTGGGAAGTTTAAAGCCCTAAATACCTTCCTAGCAATTTATAATGAAGTGTGATGCTATTTTGGGGGATTAAAACTACCATTTGAGTGTGTTTTGGGGAGTTTACGGCCTAAACACTTGCTTGCGCCATAAACTCCTTTTTACCCCTCCATTTCATGTGTTTAAGTCCTTAAATCCTTCCTAGTATTTTATGGTAAATGTCTAAGGCCATTTAGGGAAGCAAAACCACACTTTGGGCATGATTTGGGGTGTTTACGGCCATGGTATAGACCTGGCCATAAACTCATTTTTCCCTTTCATTTCATTGTGTTTAATTGTGTTAAACCCAAGATACTAAGTCCCTAAATTATGTGTTAAGCCCTAGAGTGGTTTGGGAGTGTATTTGGGACATTTAAACAAGGTTTAGAGGTGTTTACGGCCTAAGCATGTGCTTGGGCCGTAAACTCTCTTTTATGCCCCAAAATGATTGTTTTAAATGTGCAAACACTCCTAGGCTAATTCTTCTATTTATTTCCAAGCCATTAGAGATAAGTTTGGGTCATTTTGGCCTTGTTTAAGGGGTTTACGGCCTAAGGAGGAGCTTAGGCCGTAAACTCCTTTCTAACAGCTTCTAAGTCCGAATTTTGGGCTATAAACATGAATCAATATGTTTAGAATAAGCTAGGGTAAGCGGACTTACAATTTGGAAGCGTTTGGTTGCGGTTTCGGGGCGAAAACGGGTCTAGAGAGAGAGTATAGAGAGAGAGTGTGTAAAAAGTCTCCAATAGACTCTACTCACCCTTATATAGGGTTTTGAGTCGGGGCTCAGTGGGATTTTACCCGATACTGCCGTTAAACGGGGCTTTTGGTCGCACCCGATTTAGTGGTCGTAATAATAAAACTTCACATTTTCCAAATAAATGGAAATGTGTGTCCTGTGTTTTTATTTCCTTTCATCACGACTTAACGACATGCTTATTGCAACCATATGGAATGTTTACTAAATTGACAACCCAAGTTGTTCCGTTACATTTCCCCATTACCATTAACGAAATATTCCACTGTATAAAACTTTCGTTACTTAGAGGGCGTCAATTTAGTAAACATTCCATTTGGTTGCAATATGCATGCCGTTAAGTCGTGATAAAAGGAAATAAAAACACAGGTCACACATTTCCATTTATTTGGAAAATGTCAAGTTTTATTATTACGACCACTAAATCGGGTGCGACCAAAAGCCCCGTTTAACGGCAGTATCGGGTAAAATCCCACTGAGCCTCGACTCAAAACCCTATATAAGGGTGAGTAGAGTCTATTGGAGACTTTTTACACACTCTCTCTCTATACTCTCTCTCTAGACCCATTTTCGCCCCGAAACCGCAACCAAACGCTTCCAAATTGTAAGTCCGCTTACCCTAGCTTATTCTAAACATATTGATTCATGTTTATAGCCCAAAATTCGGACTTAGAAGCTGTTAGAAAGGAGTTTACAGCCTAAGCTCCTCCTTAGGCCGTAAACCCCTTAAACAAGGCCAAAATGACCCAAACTTATCTCTAATGGCTTGGAAATAAATAGAAGAATTAGCCTAGGAGTGTTTGCACATTTAAAACAATCATTTTGGGGCATAAAAGAGAGTTTACGGCCCAAACACATGCTTAGGCCGTAAACACCTCTAAACCTTGTTTAAATGTCCCAAATACACTCCCAAACCACCCTAGGGCTTAACACATAATTTAGGGACTTAGTATCTTGGGTTTAACACAATTAAACACAATGAAATGAAAGGGAAAAAGGAGTTTACGGCCCAGGTGTATACCAAGGCCGTAAACACCCCTAAATGTGCCCAAAAGTATTGTTTTTACCCCCCAAATGACCTTAGACTATTTCTATTAAATGCTAGGAAGGATTTAAGGGCTTAAACACAAGAAATAGAGGGACAAAAAGGAGTTTACGGTCCAAGCAATTGTCTAGGCCGTAAACTCCCCAAAACACATCCAAATGATAGTTTAAACCCTCCAAAATAGCATCACACTTCATTAGAAATCACTAGAAAGGCATTAGGGGCTTTAAACTTCACAAAACTCTAAGAATGAGAGTTTACGGCCGTAAACTCCCTTAGGAGTGGTTCCTTGGCCGTAAACTCATAGAAAATGCCCTTAGAAGCCTCAAACCCACACATGCCTTTGAGGAAAAGTGCTTAGAATAATTCCATGATGCAAGTAGAAGCCTTAAACACACTAGAACTCATAACCATGAGTTTACGGCCGTAAACTCATGGTGAGAAGTCCCTGGGCCGTAAACTATGTATTAAGGGGGTATTCTTGGATAGTAAACACCATTCCTTAGCCATTCACACCCTTAAACGCTACCCGGGACACCCAAACACTTAGATAAAGTGTTTTCCGCTCCTGTAAGCGTGTATATTTGTTTAATTAGTATTAAATGTGCTAATTGCATGTAAACATATGTTACCATATGTTAAAATAGGTCATTGTGTGTGTTCAAGTCCTTGCGTGACACCGAACGCCCAAACGGCACCTTCGTCGGACCTACATACACCAGGTGAGTTCATACCCCTGAATGAACCTTTTTAATGTTTTTAAATGTTTTATAGGGGGGGATACAAGTTAAACATGCCAGTTATCATGTCAATCACATGTGATTGATAACCCGCATGCACAAGATTTTACCACTTTACACTGTTTTACCGAGTGGGACACTATAATGATTTTTACTTATTTCATAACTTTTACTTATACTGATTTATCCAAATTCATTCTAAATTGGTTTATGAATGATCCTCTAAGGTTTTTAAACATATTTTACAAAAGAATACAATTTGTGATTTTCTCTGTACATAAAGGCTTTTCATTAAGAATTTCCCTCTTAGACGTATACTTTTACTTGTTAAATACTGCTGCCTCGCTTATATTTATTTTATACCCCTACTCGGTAACGCTTTCACTTATACTTGTAGTCGCATATACCTGATGACGCTTATACTTATTCACGCTCTTACTTAGTGATACGATTCTTCTTCACTTATACTTGATAACGACTCTACTTCACTTATACTTGATACGCTTTTGCTTCACATATTGTCGCCTCTACTTTGTGATACGCTTATACTTGTTCGACACTTCTACTTCACATGCGACCGCTTCTACTTCACTTGTTAGACACTTCTACTTCACAAGGATCACTTCTACTGAGATGTATGTTCGTGCTTATATAGGTACATATAAGTAATGATTTCAAAGACTTAGGAAGATTCGTCTGCCCTATTTCCTTTTCTTCGTTGAGATGTGGTCTGGTGGGATCAGATGGCCGTCCGAAGGTCGTTTGACTCATTAGTTATATATTATGTATATGAGAATGGACATATAGGAAATTCTCTAGTCAGTTCAGTTAAGAGTCTCTACTTCTAGTCTACACTTACATTAGAAACCCACTATTGGGAAGTCTCTACATCTAGTTCAACACTTACACACTACCCACTAATTGGAAGTCTTTACCCACTATTTGGGATGCATCTTCAGGACACGGCCTTCTCCGTCGTCTAGTTGGTAACCAGAGTCTCCTATAGGGAGAGCGTACATTGTGCATATAGATCTATATGGGATTGACACCCCCGCACCCTGACTGCTACCTACAGTCCACGGCACACCAAGCCAAGGGGTGACAAATGTCACATCTTATAGACGCTTGTAGGGCGTTTGGAACTCTAGTTAGTATGGTTACGATAATCCTGGGTTACCTTATAATTCTTTGGCCTTAAGGTAACGGTATTTCACCGGCAATCTACACTGTATGCTGGTAATTCATTTTCAGAGTCACACTGTTTTGACTTTAAATGATATATCTTTCATTTGGTACTGTCTGGGGTCTGTTATCTCTGTTTTGACCTTACATGACGTATCTTTCATTTGGTACTGTTTGGGGTCTGTTATCTCTGTTTTGACCTTACATGACATATCTTTCATTTGATGTTGTCTGGGGTCTGTATCCACTGTATTCACGGTATTCACTGTGTTCACCGTTCTAGACCTTGCTAGATGTATCTTTCATTTGATATTGCCTGCGGTCTGTATTCACTGTTTAGACCCTACTAGTGTACCCTTCATTTGGTACCTTCTGGGATCTGTGTCTCCACTTCTTAGACTGAACCAGGCGTGTCGTTTGTTTGATACTTTCCTGGAGTCTATGGTTCTTTGCCCTAGTCAGCAGTCCTCACTGCTGAGGTACATGATATTCCCTGATGTCGTTGCTTTCCTCAATAATCAAATTCAGTATTTTGATAATGATAGCAATTTAGAAAAGACTACTTTTTACCCCACATCACTGACCAGTCTTGGTAGAAGGCTGCTTTTATTAAAGAAAATATAGGATTTTCTGGAAAGGACTCTAATACACTGAAATCTCTTAAACTATTACTTTCTTAAGTTATTTGAATGAAATGTCACTAAATGCTTATGAACTCACCAGCATTTGTAAAAATGCTGATACTCGCTTTTCAAATAACTTGTATTCTCAGGTTAGCATTAGACAGGTACATCCCCGGAGCAGTTGATGAAGATAGCTTAGTACCACGCTGTATTTATTCTATTACTTGTATTACTTTAAATTGTTGTAATGTAACCTTGTAAAACTATTACTATTAATGCAATGTTTTGTTGTACTTTGATTATTATAATGCATGTGTTGTGATACTTGACATGACGTCATCCACCCCAGAACGTTTCCATCGTTCCGGTTTTGGGGTGTGACAGATTGGTATCAGAGCATTGTTTATAGTGAGCTAAGTATATCAATTCATAAAAGATATACAGCCTATAAATACAAAAGGGATAAAACACTCTGAGCAAGAATTATACTTTAAAATCTAACCATATTTTACCAAAGTATAATAACATCCAGAATCTAAGCACTTGAACAAAAGTATCACAGGAAGAACAATAATAAAAGTCTTCGGATGTTGAAACCTATAGTCAAACCTGGGCAGTTATGTAATCGTAAGTTGGAATAAATGTAACCTGATCAACTACATTTATTCGAGGTGCGATGAACGTGTGCTCGGGAGTGATGGTGGTGTGCAACAGGTCTGAAACTTACCAACAAGGATTGTTAGAGCCAAACATAAAGTTAAAATACTATAGGAGTATTTTAGAACGCTAAAAGATCCACACTAATCCCAAAAATTCCTATTCAGAAGATAAGAAAACAAACAAGAATTAAAACACCATAGGGGTATTTTAGGAATCATAAACAACCTTGCGTGAATAACTAAAAGGATCCCTATTGATATACCTACAACTACAGAGGGTATACTCCCAAGGTTATATATAATAAGGACCCCATAGGCTAAGAATGTGTGGTTTCGCTCTATTACCTTTTCCTCGTTGGGATGTGGTTCTAGAGTAGTATCACATATTCGAAGGCCTATCGGATCTAAGCTATATATGATTTGTATACCCTGTGTAATCGTAGCAGGACTCGATATGGATCACCCAGTGAAATGTTAATAATCTCTTAGGATTCTTTAGACATTTCCATTCTCGCACGAACCCTGCAGAAAACCCTACCCACTTCAGTGCATAACAGAAGAGTTGATTCTGACCCCGAAGAAGTTCATTGAGAAGATTTCCAGTTCGGAAATAAATGAACTAGGGCGAGACTATTGAATTCACCAAGTGCCTATATCTTTTAGGGACACCAGTGAAGAGATTCGCCTAAACTTCCGAGATTCCAGTCATCCATCATGAAGTGATGACACCCATAGTCGGAGTCAGAAGGAAGGCGGAGTAGAAATTTAATATATCCATACGCGAAGAGAATCTTAGGTAACTACCCGAAGGAAACTGTAACAACCCGAAATTCATATCCTTAATTGTAACCCTTTTCGCGACTCGTTCCGATCACCCAATCGCCGTTTCCGTTTCCAACCTTTTATTTAGTCGTTAATGTGAATTTTATTTTATGACTTAATAAGTGTCTTAATACCCTTAGAACTCATTCTAATGTCTCATATTAATGATCGGAACATTTTTAGAACCAACTATATCGGGTTACGGCAAATTGGCCAAGTGCGACCAAAAGTCCCGTCTAACGCCGGTATCGGGTAGAATTCTACCATGTCCCGAACTTGGACACTATTTAAAGTGATTCAAGTCTCCATTTTGAAGCTTTTGCTCCATTTTACAACTATCACTCCAACCTCTCTCCTCAAACTAGATTTAAGGGTCAAAATCTCAAGTTTAAGGCTTCAAATCACCAAGGTACATTCCCTAATTTGTTATGCAACATCTTTAGCCCTCAAATTCGAGTTCAAACCATGGGATAGAACCATTATCATGAGTTTACGGCCCTAGAGCAGTCCTAGACCGTAAACTCATATAAAAGGGGTTTTTGGAGCAACAAAACCCTTCCAAACCTCAATTGGACCTTGTATATGGCTTGAGGACTTTATGAAATGGAATTAGAATGCCTCAAACCAAGATTTGAAGCCTTGTATATGAGTTTACGACCCTGGAAGGTGCCTAGGCTGTAAACACATATTTGAAGGGTTTTTAAGCCATTTAGCCCTTCCAAAACACAAACAAGACCTAGATATGATTTTTAGAATATTGGAATTGGACTTAGAACACTTCAAACATAAATTTTGAGAGGTTTATATGAGTTTACGGCCAAGGCATGTGCTTGGGCCGTAAACTCCTCAAAAATGGGTATAAATTCATTTCTAAGGTGTTAGAAAGCCATCCAACACCACCAAAAGCCTTGGAATAAATCATAGAACCAACTAAAAATAGTTTAAGGGCTTTAAACACATCAAAATACCACATTTGAGAGTTTACGGCCATAGAACATGCCCCATGGTCGTAAACTCCTAAATGGATGTCAATTGGTGCCCAAAATTGATTTCTAGGCTTGTTAGAATTTTTAGAATCACATGTGATTAATTTTGAGACCTTAAAAACACTTATTCAAGAGGATATGTGAGTTTACGGCCATAGAACCCATGCTTAGGCTGTAAACTCCCTTAAGTGTTGTATTTGATGATTTTAATTCAATCCAAGCCTTAGTTAAAATTATTCCAAGCATTTCCAAGTGTCCATATCCATTTGTGAGCCATTAAACACCATATACCACCCCTCTATGAGTTTACGACTGTAAACTCATGGGGAATGGGTGTATAGGCTGTAAACATCATTAGGGAGTTTACTCTTGAGGAGTAAACTCAAATCCCAAGTCCCTCGCCTCAATTTCCGTCCGTAGATGTCACCCGGGTCACTCCAAACACCCGTTTTGAGGTGTTTTCATTCGTTGGAGTGTAACTTCATATCTAATTAGGATTTGTAAATCTAATTAGATATATTTGTATGCCATTCCATTTTACATAGGAACCTCACATGTTATCAGGCCTCGATTCGACGTTTAGCATCCGAAATCGACACACTTCCGCGTCCGGTGAGTTCATACACCTACCCTTTTTCAATGGTTTTTCAATGTTTTCAGGGGGAATACAAGCAAAAGTACAAGAATATCTTGTACTCAATTAAATGATTTCAATTAAATGGTTTCATAATTGTACATTTTAAGAATTGAAAACCTTTTAAACAAACTGTTTGTACTTGCAGAGTTGTTTGTTTTTAACCTGATTTTCAATTCTTATTATACACTGTTATATTGTGTACTTTGCATTTGATTGTTCACATTTAAACTGATAGAATACATAAACCATTGTAATGTCTGTAATAAAACACTAAGGTTCGAGTGTAAAAGACAGACTCCATTAGAAAACATAAAACATCTGTATGTCCTTAATAATACACCTAGGATCGAGTGTGAAGGACCATAATCATTAAATAACACCTAGGCTCGAGTGTAATGTCCTTAATAATACACCTAGGATCGAGTGTAAAAGGACAGTCATCGTTAGATAACACCTAGACTCGAGTGTAATGTTCTTAATAAAACACCTAGGCTCGAGTGTAAAGGACAGGTACGTAGAACATAGCCAGTTGTAAATACTACTTTCCTAGTCGAAAAGTAAAGAGTAATCTTAATGATTGGAGACACGTCCTTGTAACACTTCCATTGCACGAGATAGTGGAGGACTAACCCTGTAACTTGAATCTCCGTTCATAGGAGAGCGTGGCTTGAGTGTATAGATCTATACGGGACTGACAATCCCACACCTGGCTGCTAGCTACAGCCGAACCGAAAGGTTCAAGGGTGACGAGAGTCATAAAAGGATATTGACCACGGTTCGAGTCATATCTAGTCTGAGTATGGTTAAGGACTCGCAATCTAGATTATTAACGTTTCAGACTCATTTACTAGCTTTATGTACGTAGTAAAGCTAATGTACATCTAGGGATGACAGATACACACACACAGTCAGGAAAACATGGGGTTTTCCTGGGAAGAACATTGAACATAACCATAACCAGTATAGACACACACACACACATACAGTCAGGGAAACATGGGGTTTTCCTGGGGAGAACACTGAACATAGCCAAAACCAGTAAAGATATACATACAGTCAGGGAAACAAGGGATTTTCCGGGGAAGGACACCGAACATAATCAGAACTAGTAACAGTTCACACACACACAGTCAGGAGAACATGGGGTTCTTCCTGAGTATTAGAGGTACGAAATTAGAGAAGTGTAATAAGTTAAACAATTGAACTACATTTCACAAGAACAATCATGTTTTAATTAGACATCGTTTACTTTACTTTTGAATTTGGAAACTAACTTTACATAAGAAAATATGGGATTTTCTTGGATAATCACTTTTCAGGAAACTAAAGGAACTCTTACATTTTCAGAAAAACTAACCGCTTATGAACTCACCAGCTTTATGCTAATTTTTAAACCTCTTGTATTCTCATGTCCGTGTTAGACAGGTACCCGAAGACCCTTTTGTGTGAAGACGGAGTTCTCAGAAGACTCGTTTCATGTTGTTCATATATACTATGTATCACTTGTATAACTTATGCTTTTGAAACAAATGTAAAACTTTCATATATGTAATGCAATGGTTGATTTACTTTACTTACTATGTACATTGGATTTGCTACTCAACGTGGAGTTAACCCCGGAAATGTTTCCGCCTTCGGTTTTCGGGGTGTGACAGAAACCAACACCGATTCCAGTCAAAGATACGAGGCAGACCGAGGGAGCCAGTACGTGGAACCCGAGAAGTGTCTTTTCCTCGTGTTCGTCACGCTAATACACCCATAAAATAATACAATTTAGTGAGTTAGTGGTTACACTACTCACGCTATGTGTTAGGTAAATCGCCTTGTTCCCGTTGCCAGTAATACGCTTAGAGCGGATCCCCACACCTCTGTAAGGTTGTTTAGCCATAAGCCCTCATGAGCCTCTCTTTCCGCAGCTTCATTCTGAACTATTCTCAAATCTCTCCAGGCCGGAGAGTGAAACCTTTCTCAGTATAAAGGTAACTTAGTAGGAACGACTCTGTCACACCCCCAAACCAAGGATGGCGGAAACGTCTGGGGGTGGAGGACTTCATGTACAGTATCACAACAACGTGTATAATAGTGCTCAAAGTAAAAACAACCACCATAAATATAATTGCAAAAGTTACACCAAAGTATATGTTTACATGTTTCAAAAGCAATTACATTATGATGACAAATAAATCGTTGACGGTTTAACGTCCCATCCTCAAAGCGATGAAGTTTTCCTGTTTCACTGATTTCCTGAGAATACAAGTAGTTTTAAAAAGTGTCAACACAAAGGTTGGTGAGTTCATAAGAGTTTTGTTTGAAGTAGAAACCGTTTTTCCTTGTAAAATCGATATAGTTTGATTTCCAGAAAATCCAATATTTTCTTAGTTAAGTATGAATAGAAATAATCCTACATGATGCATTAATGAACCTTAGAGTAATCCGTAGAGTTCCTCTATAATCGTCCAACATATATAAGTTATATAAGGTTTAACTTAGATAAAACGTTGAATATAGTGGGTCTGCCCCAGGTCCACAACCCAACGAGGAACAGGAGATGAGGCGGGCACCACCAATTCTAGGCCAATCATGACTAAATTCTTATATGACTCAAACATATACGCTCAGCGACTATAGTTGAAGTCTAACAATTCTAGAGGAAATATAGTTTTAATATCATAATAACTTTGTATAGAGACCCGACACTTTGTATTTGTACCCATAGAGATAAAAGGTGATTTTAAATCGACATAAAACTCATTTAGGTTTTAAAAATAAATTCTCGTAAACTTATGGATTGTTCCCTATGTGAGCCGTTATAATCATACTATGACTATGTGAACCTGCCACGACGTTCTCAGTGTCGCGAAAAATAAAATGACATTTGTCACTCGTAGACCTGCAGGTCCAACTGTAGCTAGCAGCAAGGTGTGGGGTGTCAATCCCAATATAGATCTATATACAAGTATCACGTTCTCCCTCAAGGAGATTCTGATTATAACTACCAGGAATTATATCCCGCACTCGGACGTACGGGGAGAGAGAGAGAGAAAACGAAAAATAGAGAAACTCACAATACAGGATAACAAGTTTACGTTAAATGTGTGTGAATATAAATATTTCTTGTATGAATGTACCTTTCTTGTACGAGTGCTTAGAGTGATGTATCATAAACTATACCTATTATAGTTTATCTAAAATGTATTTAATATGTATGAATCCTTTTATGGAAATGTATTAGTGTTATAAATATATTCAAACTATACTTTTTATAGTTAAATAATACGTGTTCCAAAATGAATGGATAATATTTAATATGAATGTCTTAGTTTCAGTTCATAATGATAAACTAACTAGGAAACTCATTCAAACATTAAAACTTATGATTATACACTTTGCTCAACATAATACAAAGTGTTATGATATTTACATGCTGTTGGTACAATTTAGCAATTCTGCCCTGTTTTGGAAAAATCATAGAAAAATCATACGAAGTCGAAAACTGGATCCGTAAATTCTGAGAGTTCACAAAATGTGTCTAGTTTGCTCATAATTTATATCACAATTTTTAATGACCTCTAACTTGGGTGAAAAAGTCCATAATCACAGACTGGTCCGGATTGTTGTTTGAAATGATAGGCAGTTTTGTAAAAATCACCATAAATTGTAAAAAAATCGTATGGAGATGTGCAAGTAGCCATTTTAAAGCTAAAAACTTGAACTATTTGCACCTTGTACAGTTTTGAAAACAAAAATATTTAAGATGCCCATAACAGTCCGTGAATGGAGTTGAACTTTTCTGATGAAGGCTGTTAGAAAAATTTTGATATGTTCTTAGTGTTTTAACTTGTATTCACCCCCTGAAAACTTGAGAAATCATGAAAATGTAGGGGTATGAACTCACCTTGAGTGATTTCAGTAGATGATTGTTGAAGAAGAGAAGTGTTCAACCCAAGAACACTTGAAGAATCACTTGAAGATTCGAAGCTCTAACGCTAATATGATGGAGTTTGTGTAAGATATTCATGATTTGAGTGGAAATAAACGAGATAATCATAAAGAGAATGGATTATGCTTACCAATTGTGGAGGAAAAACTCAAGATCAGCCCTTGAATCTCGAATTTCTAGAGAGAGAAAGTGAGAGAGGAAAGGGTTTGATCTTCTTGTGAGATGAGAACAATTGAGAGAAGTGAGGAGAGAGGATGAATAATCAGCCCTCAAAAACGTGGGAAGAGGGATAATTGAGTGGAAAAGACATTGATGTGACCTAGGTAAGGTGGAGAGGTGTGGTTAGTCAAGGAGTGGGTGTGAGGTGGTTGCTTGTGACTTTGGATAAGGCAAAGTCAACACTCCACCTTTAATAATTCACCCATTTGATTTTTATTATTTAAATAATGATTTTCATCAAAATATGTTTAAATTATGAATATTTAGAGTTTATAATGTTAAAATATAATTTTTGGAGAAAATCCCGCTTTAAAATCATGAAAAACGGGCTTAAAATGTCAAAAATATCAAAAATGGGCTAAAAATGACAAATATGCGAATTTCTGGCCGAGGCTCGGCCTTCTGGTGCTGAACCGAGAGAGAGGGAGGCAGAAACTGAGAGAAGAAGAAGGGAGAAGGAACCGAGAGGTGGGAGGGGACAGAGAGGCGCGCGATACAGAGAGGCGAGGTAGCGAACAGAGAAGCGGAGTAGCGAACAGAGAGGCGAGACAGCGAACAGAGACCGAGAGGCACCGAGAGGGACCGACCGCTGGGTTGTGAACAGTACTTTCGGTTCTTACTTTCGGTTCCGCATCAGGAGGTTTCGGTTCTTGCTTCTTGCTCTCGGTTTCGGTTCCTCCTGGGCGAGGTTCGGTCCCGAGAGGACCTTCGGCTCAGGAGGGTTCGGCTCCTCCTTGCTCTTGGTCCCTAAGAGGACCTTCGATTCCTAATGTCCAATTTTCTCGTTTTCGCCCCGTTTCAAGCCATTTTTGACCCGGTTAAGGGCCGAAATGACCCGAATGATTCCAAAAAGTTACGGGAAACTTTTGAGAGAGATTTGGGAGAGATTTCTCACACTTGGAGAGATTTGGGAGAGATTTGACATTCTTGGAGAGATTTCTCATACAAAGAGATATTTGTGAGAGTTTTCACATACTTGGAGAGATTTGGGAGAGATTTGACACTCTTGGAGAGATTTCTCATACAAAGAGATATTTGAGAGAGATTTCACATACTTAGAGGGATTTGGGAGAGATTTGACATTCTTGGAGAGATTTCTCATACAGAGAGATATTTGAGAGAGATTTCACATACTTAGAGGGATTTGGGAGAGATTTGACATTCTTGGAGAGATTTCTCATACAGAGAGATATTTGGGAGAGATTTCACACACTTGGAGCGATTAGGGAGAGATTTGACATAGACAGAGATAGAGTGAAAACGATTGAGAGAGGTTCCGAGTGTGGCATTTGTGAGTGTCTAGCTTCGCAAGGAAAGGTTTGTAAACACTGTTAAGCCTTGTTTAAGGATCTTACACACTCCCGATGAGTATGCATCATTGTTTTATCAGTTTGGCTCGCCACGTACTACAATTTTTAGGTTAAAGAGATCTAGTTGTACGTACTTTTCGATTTATGTTCTCTTATTAGAATAGTGGGTTGTTTAGTAAATACTGAGCGTAAGTCCAAGCACACAAGGGTCAGTTGAGCTGACCGGTTTGACTTGTTGACTTTATTTGACTTTGAATTGACCATAATTTGACGGTTGTCACAGACTCGCATCTTATGGCCTTTTTCTGATACTCATACACGCACTTCGATTACCAGGACTACATCATAGGGATGTAGCTCGACACGCAGACAACCAATACCCGAGGCACGGGAAAAATATTATGCCTAATACGTTCAGGACAGAAATGTCCAGGGTTAACCATCGTCTCTCATTACCTTGTATTCCTTTCCGTGTAGGAAAAACCATGCCACCGAAGAAGCGTAACCAATCCACAAGCAAGACACCTACTCTCCTATTTGATGAAGCTACGTTTCAAGCTGCAGTCTCGGCAGCCGTAGCAGCTGTCATGGCTCACCTGAATGCTAACAACGCCGATGTTAGCAAGGTGCCTAGTGGGATTTCCGATCCTAGTAGTAGATAACAACAACCAACCTTTGCATACCCAGCCACCCAAGAACCTCACTCAAATCCACAGAAGAGAAAGATCAAGATTGAGGAGGGAAGTACCTCGACTCAAGGACCTTCCGATGGGGCAACGAGCTGAGGCAGTCTATACCCCTGTCAACCCTTCCCTCCCGACTCCAAGAAGACCATATCTAGGAGACCTTCCCCACTGTAGAAAGTGTAGCTACCATCATCATGGTGCCTGCCGGGAACTCTATTGTGCTAGGTGCCACATGTTGGGACATACTGCTCGCGTCTGCAGAACCCCGGTTGAGTTCATTACATCAATCACCAATGTGGCGACCCGTACAGTTTGCCACCTATGTGGTGAAATGGGACACTTCAAGAAGGACTGCCCAACTGAAGAGAAAGACAAAGACACAGAAGAAGCTTGACACTACTGCTTAAGGAGAAGCGGCAAGGAACTCATTAGATTTTGGTACGTCTCTCGATCTCGGATAACTAAACTAAGAACAATAAAAGACTAATTCAAATGTAAATTCTTCCCGGTAAGGCGAAAGTCACAGCACTGTTATAAAATTTAAAAATTCATTAGGTAAAACTATAATGGCTAAACATATACGTTACGGCCATGTATATTTAAGATGGATAGACCTAGAGTGAGCGAATGCCGCCTCATTTCCTGTTCCTCGTTTGGTTGTGGATTTAGGGCGGGGTCGCTCAGTCAACAGTCCTCCCCACCTTAAATATACATGACTAGTATATGTGAGGCGATTATAGAAATGCCTTGTTAGAATTCTTTCTTGAAAAGATACTCTATTCGGAAACACTTAGAACTCTCTATAGTTCCGCGTCGACTCTATCGGTCCAAGTATCCGCGGTAGTGATACATAGGACGAAACCCGAGATGCCTCGAACTTGTGTGCCTGTTCGGCACATGACTCTATCGACCTTCACTTTATATCATGTTAGAGTGTGCCAACTTCGACGACTCTATTGATCATGGTTTGAATTCGTGCAACCATGTGTATATCCTTAAGTGCTGTGTAAGAAGAACTTCCTCCATAGCCATGTCGGCAAAGAAAGGTTCTTCTGAACCTAAATCTAACACAAATAATCAAACTTAATACGATCCGTCAATCGTCCCTCTTATCTCAAACCTTCCGAAGCACCCAAGGGAAGATACCATACACTGTTGACCGACCCCTCATAGTCAGATAAACACTGAAGCGCAAGACACTGCAAATACTTCAGAAAACGACAACCATCCGAAGCATACCTCTTAGATTCCCCCGGGAGATCCTTCGCACCTCGCACATCAGGTTCGTGAACCCAGAGAATAGAACTCACGAGGCTGACCACTATAACCAGGTATACGCTGGCATACATCAAGTATTGGCAGTTAAGCCAAGCAGGAGTTCTACCACGGACCTCTTAGCAAAACACTTTCACCATATTCCATAACATAGGAGCCGAAGTCAAGAGAATCACTGCGGGTTGAGCAAGTAAAGTTCCGAGTGATGAACCATGTGCCCACTAGATTAGACCTTGATCGAGAAAACTCAGAACCTTCGGTAGAGTAGTTGCAGTAGATGCTCTAACTACTCAGACACCTTGCCCACCCTGTTACAGACAGGTAGTGCCTATCATCCTCCACCCTATTGCATGGAGGAAATCGTCGTCGCCCTGTAGACGATAGACTTCATTCTCCGAAGTGAACACTAGAATACCGAGAACCCACAGGATAACCTTTGCAGCCAAGAATACTTGATCAAAGTGCAATAGTAGTCGCGTTGAACCTCGTGACCCAAATCCCGAAGAGACTATAGACTTGACACCAGCCCTGGTGTTAGTCGAAGGGTTATGCAGGAACATACACTTTCCACGCTAGAATAAACCACAGTCTTAGAGATTCCATGGATTATTAGGTGTTCCACGAATACTATTTCATGCAGAGATAGTAGAACCACCTCCCGAGATAGTCCAACGTTCATCTAGTGAAACCCTATCTCCCCGACCCTCAGGGTTTCCGTATCTTAAGTGTCGTTAGTGCAGGACCATTTTGCACGAGTTTGGGATAGACGCTCTATAGCAAACCGATGACCATAGTCGCGCAATCCACACGACAATCTAGAAAGTCTCTATCAGCCAGTTGACAGAAAACACAAAACCGAAGACCACCCGAGCTTCCTAAGGACTAACCTGAAGGACTACACATCCAGTACAAGTGAGAACGTTAGGAACTTCGGAATGGCGATCACGCCAGTGATGATCTTGCCATAGAAGTACACTATGTTCTTAGTACTGAAAAGATCTACCCCTTTCCAAGAGCTTAGGACCATCCGAGAATCCTCATGGAGATATGGTCCAACCCCTTTTCAGACCACTAGTACTTTCGGATATACCACAAGGTTCACATTCGATCGATCCACTTCTTAGACTTGATATGTGATTTCCCGACAACACTTTTCATGCCTCACACATCTTGATAGAAACCATTGAGGACCCTAACTTCATAAATATACCAGTTAGAACCCACTAGCTACATTAGACAGAATCTGCATCCCGTACGTGAAGGTCTGTCGGAATGACAAGCACAGACTAGAGTTCACTTGGGAATGCGAGGACAACCGAATAGGAAGTACCCACCTACCTTTACTTGGCCATTCATACCTACTTCCTTGCCTAAACCTGAATTTCAGGACGAAATTCCCTCTAACGGGGGGATAATGTGACAACCCAAGTTGTTCCGTTACATTTCCCCATTACCATTAACGAAATATTCCACTGTATAAAAGTTCCGTTACTTATAGGGTGTCAATTTAGTAAACATTCCATTTGGTTGCAATATGCATGCCGTTAAGTCGTGATAAAAGGAAATAAAAACACAGGACATACATTTCCATTTATTTGGAAAATGTCAAGTTTTATTATTACGACCACTAAATCGGTTGCGACCAAAAGCCCCGTTTAACGGCAGTATCGAGTAAAATCCCACTGAGCCCCGACTCAAAACCCTATATAAGGGTGAGTGGAGTCTATTGGAGACTTTTTACACTCTCTCTCTATACTCTCTCTCTAGACCCGTTTTCGCCCCGAAACCGCAACCAAACGCTTCCAAATTGTAAGTCCGCTTACCCTAGCTTATTCTAAACATATTGATTCATGTTTATAGCCCAAAATTCGGACTTAGAAGCTGTTAGAAAGGAGTTTACGGCCTAAGCTCCTCCTTAGGCCGTAAACCCCTTAAACAAGGCCGAAATGACCCAAACTTGTCCCTAATGGCTTGGAAATAAATAGAAGAATTAGCCAAGGAGTGTTTGCACATTTAAAACAATCATTTTGGGGCATAAAAGAGAGTTTACGGCCCAAGCCCATGCTTAGGCCGTAAACACCTCTAAACCTTGTTTAAATGTCCCAAATACACTCCCAAACCACCCTAGGGCTTAACACATAATTTAGGGACTTAGTATCTTGGGTTTAACACAATTAAACACAATGAAATGAAAGGGAAAAAGGAGTTTACGGCCCAGGTGTATACCAAGGCCGTAAACACCCCTAAATGTGCCCAAAAGTATGGTTTTTACCCCCCAAATGACCTTAGACTATTTCTATAAAATGCTAGGAAGGATTTAAGGGCTTAAACACAAGAAATAGAGGGACAAAAAGGAGTTTACGGTCCAAGCAATTGTCTAGGCTGTAAACTCCCCAAAACACATCCAAATGATAGTTTTAACCCTCCAAAATAGCATCACACTTCATTAGAAATCACTAGAAAGGCATTAGGGGCTTTAAACTTCACAAAACTCTAAGGATGAGAGTTTACGGCCGTAAACTCCCTTAGGAGTGGTTCCTTGGCTGTAAACTCATAGAAAATGCCCTTAGAAGCCTCAAACCCACACATGCCTTTGAGGAAAAGTGCTTAGAATAATTCCATGATGCAAGTAGAAGTCTTAAACACACTAGAACTCATAACCATGAGTTTACAGCCGTAAACTCATGGTGAGAAGTCCCTGGGCTGTAAACTATGTCTTAAGGGGGTATTCTTGGATAGTAAACTCCATTCCTTAGCCATTCACACCCTTAAATGCTACTCGGGACACCCAAACACTTAGCTAAAGTGTTTTCCGCTCCTGTAAGCGTGTATATTTGTTTAATTAGTATTAAATGTGCTAATTGCATGTAAACATATGTTACCATATGTTAAAATAGGTCATTGTGTGTGTTCAAGTCCTTGCGTGACACCGAACGCCCAAACGGCACCTTCATCGGACCTACATACACCAGGTGAGTTCATACCCCTAAATGAACCTTTTTAATGTTTTTAAATGTTTTATGGGGGGGATAAAAGTTAAACATGCCAGTTATCATGTCAATCACATGTGATTGATAACCCGCATGCACAAGATTTTACCACTTTACACTGTTTTACCGAGTGGGACACTATAATGATTTTTACTTATTTCATAACTTTTACTTATACTAATTTATCCAAATTCATTCTAAATTGGTTTATGAAAGATCCTCTAAGGTTTTTAAACATATTTTACAAAAGAATACAATTTGTGATTTTCTTTGTACATAAAGGCTTTTCATTAAAAATTTCCCTCTTAGACGTATACTTTTACTTGTTAAATATTGCTGCCTCGCTTATACTTATTTTATACCCCTACTCGGTAACGCTTTCACTTATACTTGTAGTCGCATATACCTGATGACGCTTATACTTATTCACGCTCTTACTTAGTGATATGATTCTTCTTCACTTATACTTGATAACGACTCTACTTCACTTATACTTGATACGCTTTTGCTTCACTTATTGTCACCTCTACTTCGTGATACGCTTATACTTGTTCGACACTTCTACTTCACTTGCAACCGCTTCTACTTCACTTGTTAGACACTTCTACTTCACAAGGATCACTTCTACTTGATACACACTCAGTCGTAGTTAGATGTATCCCCGTGCTTATATAGGTACATATAAGTAATGATTTAAAAGACTTAGGAAGACTCGTCTGCCCTATTTCCTTTTCTTCGTTGAGATGTGGTCTGGTGGGATCGGATGGCCGTCCGAAGGTCGTTTGACTCATTAGTTATATATTATGTATATGAGAATGGACATATAGGAAATTCTCTAGTCAGTTCAGTTAAGAGTCTCTACTTCTAGTCTACACTTACATTAGAAACCCACTATTGGGAAGTCTCTACCTCTAGTTCAACACTTACACACTACCCACTAATTGGAAGTCTCTACCCACTATTTAGGATGCATCTTCAGGACACGGCCTTCTCCGTCGTCTAGTTGGTAACCAGAGTCTCCTGTAGGGAGACCGGACATTGTGTGTACTATACGGGATTGACACCCCGCACCCTGACTGCTAGCTACAGTCCACAACACACCAAGCCAAGGGGTGACAAATGTCACATCTTATAGACGCTTGTAGGGCGTTTGGAACTCTAGTCAGTATGGTTACGAGTATCCTGGGTTACCTTATAATTCTTTGGCATTAAGGTAACGGTATTTCACCGGCAATCTACACTGTATGCTGGTAATTCATTTTCAGAGTCACATTGTTTTGACCTTACATGACGTATCTTTCATTTCGTACTGTCTGGGGTCTGTTATCTCTGTTTTGACCTTACATGACGTATCTTTCATTTGGTACTGTCTGGGGTCTGTTATCTCTGTTTTGACCTTACATGACGTATCTTTCATTTGATGCTATCTGGGGTCTGTATCCACTGTATTCACAGAATCCACTGTATTCACGGTATTCACTGTGTTCACCGTTCTAGACCTTGCTAGACGTATCTTTCATTTGATATTGCCCGCGGTCTGTATTCACTGTTTAGACCCTACTAGTGTACCCTTCATTTGGTACCTTCTGGGGTCTGTGTCTCCACTTGTTAGACTGAACTAGGCATGCCGTTTGTTTGATACTTTCCTGAAGTCTATGGTTCTTTGCCTTAGTCAGCAGTCCTCACTACTGAGGTACATGATATTCCCTGATGTCGTTGCTTTCCTCAATAATCAAATTCAGTATTTTGATAATGATAGCAATTTAGAAAAGACTACTTTTTACCCCACATCACTGACCAGTCTTGGTAGAAGGCTGCTTTTATTAAAGAAAATATATGATTTTCTGGAAAGGACTCTAATACACTGAAATCTCTTAAACTATTACTTTCTTAAGTTATTTGAATGAAATGTCACTAAATGCTTATGAACGCACCAGCATTTGTAAAAATGCTGATACTCGCTTTTCAAATAACTTGTATTCTCATGTTAGCATTAGACAGGTACATCCCCGGAGCTGTTGATGAAGATAGCTTAGTACCACGCTGTATTTATTCTATTACTTGTATTACTTTAAATTGTTGTAATGTAACATTGTAAAACTATTACTATTAATGCAATGTTTTGTTGTACTTTGATTACTATAATGCATGTGTTGTGATACTTGACATGACGTCATCCACCCCAGAACGTTTCCGTCGTTCCGGTTTTGGGGTGTGACACCTTGCATTCTCCATTGTGATGGAAACCACACTTGTTGCACTTGGGAAGATTACCGGAATAAGGTTTGGGAGCATTTGAAGCAGCTGAGGCTGGAACATGTGGTGTGGCTGGAACTGGTGCAGTGACAGCATTAACTGCCACTATCTGCTGCTTTTTAGAGGTCTCGGGGCCCTGACGCCCCTTCCTCTTGTTGTGCTTCCCTTTCATGCCATCAGCTTCCTTCTTTCCTTCAGCCTCCGCTGGCTTCTCACCCTTCTTATTGTTATGGTCATACAACTTCTTCGCCAATCTTTTTGCACTGTCAAATGTTACGGGGTTTGCAGCTATCACATTTCCTTGGATTGGTGATGTTAGTCCCCAGATGAATCGCTCAATCTTCTTTCCTTCCGAGGTGATCATACCCGGGCACAACAGAGATAGTTCACTAAATCTCGATATGTAGGCATCGATATTCGCATTCTGCACAGTGAGGTTCCACAACTCCTGCTCCATTTTCTGAATCTCACCTCGTGGGTAGTATTCAGTTATCAACATTTCTTGCATCTCCGCCCACGGCATGGAGTTGGCTACAGGGAGTGTCATGGCTTCCACATGTCCGTTCCACCAGGTGAGCGCTTGATCGGCAAAAGTGCAGGCTGCGAACTCCACTTTCATCTGCTCAGGACAATCGCATATCTCGAATACCGATTCCACCTTCTTGATCCATCGCTTCAGAGTGATCACTCCTCCAGTGCCGTTAAAAGTTCATGGTTTGGCATTTGTAAAGTCCTTGTAGGTACATGTTTTGGTGGGTCCTTGATTCATCCTGTTGTTCGAACTCCCGACCCCTTGCCCGTTGCCTCCTCCGTTATTCCCTTGGTGAAGTTGTGCCATAGCTGCGGTGACCGCAGCAGACACGGCCACCTGGAATGCAGTGGAGTCAACTTCGGGTGGGGTTGGTCCAGGGTTTCCGCGAGTAGGTCGGCGAGGCATCTTTCTGTCATGAAACGGAAAGATGCTAAGTGTTTGGGGTTTCTAGGAGGTTGTGACCCTACTGACTAGGTGCAAGGTACGAACTTAAACACTCCTACCATTTAACATACAATCATAGATTCTCAACACATAGCAATTTGTAATATCATAACAAAGCACGTAAAAGTTTACTAATATTATCTGCATTTGATATATGAAAATTTTGCTCGTAAGAGCATACATGAGTGACACTAGTTCGACAGCATAACGGCTCTATGAGTAGTGTAGTCACTTAAACATAGAGTCGGGGTACATAGCATAGTTCCTAATGACCTACTAAGATAAGTCTATCATCCCTAACCGCGATGATCTACGTCCGGAGGTGGTACCGAGGATGTGGATGCTCCCTAAAGATGAGCCACCAGTCGTTCTGCATCCTGGAGTCGAGACTCCCACGACTATGATATATACTAAACAGACGTTCTCTTTTTGGTGATAAAGGGGTATACTTTTAGGTTCCCTAGCAATCCCGATCTCATCAGAATGTGTGTTAGTTATACTTTGGAGAGAATGTAGTTGATCAGGCTACATCCACTCCTTGGTAACACTAAGAACAGTCCTGAATTAATCGAGATACTAGCATTATTTTGTTTGGTTCGGCGTTATGTTCCTTGTTCCTAATGCAAGCAAAGGTGTTTTATTGTTGTATTTTACTTGTTTTGTTCAGAGTTATGTTAGTCCCTCTTTTGGTTTATACTTGCATATCAATGTATGGTTAGATATGCTAGTTCACTTTAAACAGAGCTCTGATAGCAACCTGTCACACCCCCGAACAAGACGACGGAAACGTCCGAGGGCTATTGTGACTCAATTGAATACCATCACAATGAATATACATGAAACATAACATCATACAATACCAAGCATTGGAATATTACAACTGGTAGCGTTTACATTCAGTACATTGATCCATAATATTACATGCCCAAAAGTAAATTGTTCGGTACTAATTAAAACAACAACAAGACGTTACTGAGTACATTTTTCCTTTTCGATTTACCTGTTACCTGAGAATACAAGTATTTTGAAAAACGTCAACATATGAAATGTTGGTGAGTTCATAAGTAATGTTTGAAATATGGTGGTTTGTATTGTTTTGAAAATCACCAGAAAATCCGATATTTTCTGAAAAGAACTTAGTATTAAAAGTGTGAAGATCCGTAAGTATGCTTGTTTGTTTCTATAAATGTAAAAGTACAATTTGTAAAACTCGGTATGTAACTCGTAGGTGTATTAATTGAAAACCCTTGATGCGTGTATGGGCTTGATTTAGTGAGTAGGGTAGTGTTTAGGTAAATTAAGAGAGAATAGCAACCACAAATGATATGTGAATGGAAAGAAATAGATAGATTAGTATAGTAACAACTCAAGACATATTAAGTTGTATACCGATGAAAACAATCCAAGACCTATTGGATTGAGTTCGTATCAAGTCAAGAACACGTCCCAACAAGATAATTTGAGAATTATAACAATAATTCAAGGTGAAAATAATGGTTCTTTGATTAAAATTCGTGTATTACTTTTTCCATGCATAATTTGGCTTTATATGAAGCCTTTATTACAAATTTGGTGGTTACAAGCCAACCAACCAATTATTCATTAAAACTAGTAAATAGAAATTAAGGTAACTCTTGAAAGAACACAAAAAAAAACGTCCATGAGACTTGTGAATGAAAAAAAAACGGCTATGCTTGCTTAAGGAGCCATAAGAAGCATTAAGGAGTCATTATAAGCATTAAAGTGTAACCCTAATCCACCAAAGAGTGTCAAAAACGGCTAGGAGGCTTTATGAAGCAAATAGTAACGTTTTTAGCACTTATGAAGCCTTAAAAATGTTGCCCTAGTCTTCATGCAACCTTAATTGAATTTGTGGGTTACCATGCACAACCCAACCATTGAGCCCAAACCACCTTCTAGCCCACTAGTAATCACTAATCCATCACATTTTGGGCTTTCATGATCCATGCATGGATTATCCCTTCCCCCTTTGAAAGGAATTGACCTCAATTCATCAAGTCCATCATCATCAAGATAAGGTGAAAGATCTCCCACATTAAAGGTAGCATGCACTCCATGGTCTCCTCCCAAATCTACCTTATAAGCATTATCATTGACACGTGACACCACTCTGTAAGGACCTTCAGCTCTTGGCATCAACTTGTTTTTTCTTTTGTTAGGAAAACGTTCTTTCCTCATATACACCCACACCAAGTCACCATCTTGAAAGACACGTGGTTTCCTATGCTTGTTTGACTTCTGTTTGTACATCTCATTCACAGCTTCAATCTTCTCACGAACTTGTTGGTGTAGTTTCATCATGGCCTTCAACTTGTCATTAGCATCCTTGTGAACCAATTCATCCTTTGGTAATGGAATCAAATCCAAAGGCATGTAAGGATTCACACCATACACCACCTCAAAAGGAGAGTGACCTGTAGCATAAGTAGGAGAACGATTATAGGCAAATTCAGCATGTGCAAGTTTGATGTCCCAATCTTTTTGAGTTTTGCTAACCAACCCTCTCAACAAAGCACCCAAAGTTCTATTAGTAACCTCCGTTTTCCCATCCGTTTGTGGATGATGGGATGTACTAAAAAGTAACTTAGTACCCACTTTCCTCCATAAAGTGTTCCAAAAGTAACTTAGAAATTTGGAATCCCTATCAGAAACAATTGTTTTAGGAATACCATGCAAACGAACCACCTCTTTAAAATACAAATCAGCCACATTAGATGCATCATTGGTTTTATGACATGGCACAAAGTGAGCCATTTTTGAAAACCTATCCACCACCACCATAATGGAATCCTTCCCCCTTTGAGTTCTAGGCAAAGCCATAATGAAATCCATGGACACATCTTCCCAAGGACAAATAGGAACCGGCAAAGGAGTGTAAACACCATGCTTGAAAGTTGTTTTCGCCATATGACATGTAACACACTTGCCCACTATGTTGGTTACATCCCCCAACATCTTCGGCCAAACGAAATGTTCTTTAAGCACCTGCAAAGTTTTGGTAATGCCAAAATGACCAGCCAAACCACCGCCATGAGCTTCACGAATCAACAACTCCCGTATTGCATGTTTTGAGACACAAAGGCGATTGCCTTTGAATAGAAAGCCATCTTGAATTACAAATTCACCATTAGGACCACCTGCACATTTCAAAAACATATCTCCAAAGTCCATATCAGATTGATAATGGTCCTTTAGAGTTTCAAATCCCAAGAAACGAACATCCAAAGTCACCAACAATGAGTAACGCCTCGAGAGTGCATCAGCCACCACATTGCTTTTACCATCCTTGTATTTGCATGAGAAATGAAAGGATTGCAAGAACTCCACCCACTTTGCATGTCTTGTGCTCAACTTTTGTTGCCCATTGATGTACTTCAAGGATTCATGATCAGAATGCAAAATAAAATGATTTGCACGCAAATAATGACTCCAATGATCTAAAGCACGAACAATAGCATAAAACTCCTTATCATAAGTGCAATAATTCAAACGAGCACCACCCAACTTTTCAGAAAAATAAGCAATAGGACGTTTGGATTGGATCAAAACAGCCCCAATACCAACTCCACTTGCATCACACTCCACTTCAAATGGTTGAGAAAAATCAGGAAGAGCCAAAATAGGAGCATCACACAACAATGCCTTGAGTTTCTCAAATGCCTTTTGAGCTTCTTCTCCCCATGCAAAGACTCCTTTCTTCAAACAACCTGTTATGGGACTTGCAATGGTGCTAAAATCACGAATAAATCTTCTATAGAAAGAAGCAAGACCATGAAATGATCTAACTTCAAAAATATTAGTAGGAATAGGCCATGACTTGATTGCTTCAGTCTTGGATGGGTCTACGGACACGCCATTTTTTGAAACCACAAAACCCAAAAATGCCACTTCTTCCACTAAAAACGAACATTTTTCTTGCTTTCCATAGAGTTTTTGAGCTCTAAGCATCTTGAAAACCTGTTTTAAGTGCACCAAATGATCCTCCAAGCTCTTGCTATATACCAAGATATCATCAAGGTACACAACCACAAACCTGCCCAAAAAAGATTTTAGCACTTCATTCATTAGTCGCATGAAAGTGCTAGGTGCGTTAGTTAGACCGAAAGGCATTACGGTCCATTCATACAAGCCATGTTTAGTTTTAAAGGCTGTTTTCCATTCATCCCCTTCACACATATGAATTTGATGGTAACCACTTCTCAAATCAATTTTTGAGAACACAATAGAACCATGCAACTCGTCCAACAAATCATCAACTCTAGGAATAGGAAATCGGTATTTTATGGTGATGTTATTAACGGCCCTACTATCAACACACATCCTCCAAGAACCATCTTTTTTTGGAACCAACAAAACTGGAACAGCACAAGGACTTAGGCTTTCACGAACATAACCCATTTTCATGAGTTCATCAATTTGTTTTTGCAACTCTTTTGTCACCTCCGGATTACATCTATAGGCAGCTTTATTGGGCAAAGGAGCACCCAGAATAAGGTTAATTTGGTGTTCGATACCACGGATTGGAGGCAAACCCGGTGGTAATTCGCTTGGAAACACATCTTGAAACTCCAAAAGCAAATCAGCAATAGTGTTTTCTCCATGCACCATCTTCTCCACCTTTGCATGCTCTTTGGCCACAAGCATGTAGATAACATCACCTTTGTCAAGAACTTGCTCCACCTCCCTTTCACTAGCAAACATAGAAAGATTAGGTTTTTTTACTTGTTTAGAATTCATGGACCTTATGGCCGTTGGGGACATGGGTTTTAACACAATTTTTTTATTATTGTGTTTCAACTCATATTCATTGCTCCTCCCTCTATGTAACACGTCCCTATCAAATTGCCAAGGACGCCCCAACAAAATATGACATGCATCCATAGGAATAACATCACACAACACTTCATCTTCATAAGACCCCATAGTTAGACCAACTCTAACCTGTTTTGTCACCTTTATTTTGCTTCCATCATCCAACCAATGAAGAACATATGGTTTTGGGTGGTTTGTTGTAGACAAACCCAATTTGGTCCCCATTTCATTAGAAGCAACATTAGTACAACTTCCACCATCAATAATCAAACTACACCACTTGTCACTAACCAAACATTTGGTGTGAAACAATTGGTCTCGTTGATCCATATCAGCCACGGTTTGAACCCCTTGAGTTTTAAGGGTTCTAAGCACCAAAACTGTATCATACACCGGTGCTTCATACTCTACCTCCTCCTCTGCTTCCTCTTCTTGTTGTGTATCATAAAAAATACCCGCCAACCTCTCTTCTTCCTCCAACTCTTCACGACATTCAATGGCCTCCCTTAAAGTCACCACCCTTTTGTTTGGACAAGCATTTTGGTAATGACCAAAACCTTGACACTTGAAACATCTAATTTTCGCCAAACTAGTTTCTTTGGTACCACTAGTAAGTTTAGGAGCAACGGGAACACTACTAGAACCAGAAGGAGTAGAAACAGAATTTTGTCTATTGCTAGACTCGGGCTTGGACCACGACTTTGACTTGGGATTTTCGAGACTTGAACTTGAACTCCCACCATAACGTGCTTTGGCTTGCCCCTCCAACTTCAAACACAAACCACAAAGAGTTCCAAAATCAGCATAAGGATACAACTCCACAACATTGGCAATGTTGTAGTTCAACCCTTTTAGAAAACGAGTCATTTTTTGTTCTTCAATTTCTTCAATATCCCCCATCAAGGACAACTTCTCAAATTCATCAATGTATTCTCCAACACTCATTTTTCCTTGCCTCAAATCAGCAATCTTCTTGTAAGTGGCAATTCTATGAGTAGAAGGAACATATCTCTTTCTTAGCTTTCGTTTTAGAGAAAGCCAAGAACAAATTTTTTCTTTGCCTTCACGGGTTCTCTTGGCCTTAAGCCCTTCAAACCACAATGAAGCACCACCACTTAGCTTGAGAATGGCATACTTGCAGCTTTTTTCATCATCCACTTCTTTGAACTCGAACATTCTTTCAATCTTCCTTTCCCACTCCAAGTAGCGTTCAGGATCAGTTCCACCAACAAAGTCAGGCAATTCAGACACCTTGAATTCTTCCACAACCCTATGTTCACCACGGCGGGGTTGCCTTCGATTTCCACCTTCTTGGATGTTTCTTAATGCTTCTCGAAGATTTTGTAGGAACTCTGGATCATCAAAATCCATTCTGCGCTCTGATACCACTTATGATGCGTGTATGGGCTTGATTTAGTGAGTAGGGTAGTGTTTAGGTAAATTAAGAGAGAATAGCAACCACAAATGATATGTGAATGGAAAGAAATAGATAGATTAGTATAGTAACAACTCAAGACCTATTAAGTTGTATACCGATGAAAACAATCCAAGACCTATTGGATTGAGTTCGTATCAAGTCAAGAACACGTCCCAACAAGATAATTTGAGAATTATAACAATAATTCAAGGTGAAAATAATGGTTCTTTGATTAAAATTCGTGTATTGCTTTTTCCATGCATAATTTGGCTTTATATGAAGCCTTTATTACAAATTTGGTGGTTACAAGCCAACCAACCAATTATTCATTAAAACTAGTAAATAGAAATTAAGGTAACTCTTGAAAGAACACAAAAAAAACGTCCATGAGACTTGTGAATGAAAAAAAAAACGGCTATGCTTGCTTAAGGAGCCATAAGAAGCATTAAGGAGTCATTATAAGCATTAAAGTGTAACCCTAATCCACCAAAGAGTGTCAAAAACGGCTAGGAGGCTTTATGAAGCAAATAGTAACGTTTTTAGCACTTATGAAGCCTTAAAAATGTTGCCCTAGTCTTCATGCAACCTTAATTGAATTTGTGGGTTACCATGCACAACCCAACCATTGAGCCCAAACCACCTTCTAGCCCACTAGTAATCACTAATCCATCACATTTTGGGCTTTCATGATCCATGCATGGATCAAGTTCTAATCCCATGATAGTCAAATTGGAAGCTTATTGGTCCATTGAGTCCAATAAGGAAGTCCTAGTCCAAAATGGACCTAACAAGAACTTCTAGGGTTTCCAATTGCTTGTTGACTATTTGTAGTACTTGTATGGTGTATTGGATTGAAGTTTTGTTGTCATAGAGTAAGCATCATACATGCTCTTAAGTTTTTGATTCTACATTTTACTTGAGTGTAGTTATTACAAGACACAAAATTTCTAGTTGTGACATGATTGGTGGCACCCAATTGGTATATTATGTTCTATTATATCTAGAAGAGATTGGGTTAGCAAAGGGTTTAATGATTCTTCCTTGGTCAGTGATGTTCTAGTCTATGATGTCTATACTTGTCCGGTTGATTGGGTTAATAAATTCCATGGATTGAAGGATGCTCCCATGTTTTGTATTGAGTCTAATCTACGGGATGTTGCAGGTTGGAGAGATAAGAAAGGAATATGCAAACAATTTTCATGCAATCAGGTGTGGTGTGATATAAATAATTTTGGAGACCTTGTTCCTTGGCATGATATCGTTTGGTATAGTAATTGCATTCCTCGAAACTCGTTTATTTTGTGGATGGCTATTTTGAATAGACTGAAGACCCACGATCGTGTCAGAGGTTGGGAAGTTTCTGGTAAATTACTCTGCCCTTTTTGTGCTATTACTCTTGACTCACATGATCGTCTTTTCTTTAATTGTGATTATTCTCAACTTATTTGGAGGTATTTTTGTAATAAGATTGGTCTTAATCTGGTTGTGGATGACTGGAATGATTTGGTTATGAAGCTGTGCAGTTTGTTTAAAGGGAATTCTAGTCAGAATCTGGTTAATAAATGTGTTTTTGCTAGTTGTGTTGCTCATATTTGGAAGGAGAGAAATTCTAGACTTTTTAGTAACAGGAGAAATTCGTATATGGGGGTGATTGCTTGTATTGAAAGAGAAATACATTTAAAGCTGTTGGGGTTGAGGAAAAAGGATAAGATGGTCAATGATAAGGTTTTTAAGGCCTGGGGTATTTCTAGAATGGAATAAGTTTTTTGGTATGGAAGATGGTTTCTGGTTTTTTAGATTGTTGGTTGGTGGCTCTTGGTTTTGGGGTTGGCATAGAAGGATGGTTAATTTTGGTGATATTAATGCTGTGGATTTATGGGGGATTTTTTGGAATAAGTTTCTTTACAAAGGACTTGACGGATTGTGTTACTGGTTTGAGAGCTTGCTCTCAAATCATGTAACTTGTACCTATGGGATTTTCTGTTTGGATATGATCTTTATTGAGATTATCCAATGGTGAATCCTAGACATGTGATTGATGCCATGTCTAGTATGAAACTTGTTCTGATCTATTGGAGGTTTGGTAATAGTTTGCTGTGGTTTGGCTTGTGCTTGATATGCAGGAATTTGCTGCAAAGGTTGGAGTTGGATCATTTTTGCAATCACATGGAGTCTTTTCTGTTGAAGGCTAAGTGGAGGATTGATGAGAGGAAAAGTGATAGAAGATGCGGGATTGACAAATTGATAGGGTTTTTTTATAGTTGCAATTATGAATGTTATAATTGTGTTATCTTTTATAGGTCCTTTTTTGTGTATTGTATTGAGAGTTTTGTGGTTTTGTTGGGTTTTTTTCTTAAAGCTTGGCCTTTAGACTGTGTTTTTTTAAGGGCCTTACCCCTTGCTTAGGTATTGATGATATTTGGGGTTTTTTGTGGTGCAAGGGGGTGAAGTTACCTTTTTCCTACTTTCAATAAGTCTCTGGGCTAGCTTTAAGGATAATAAGGTCTTTTGGGTTTTCGGGTGGTTACGTCTGGTTTTTAGAAAGTGGCTTGGTAGTTGGTTATGGATAGGTTGGTTAGATTTGTATTTTGTTTGACATTTTTTGTTCTGTTGGTTTTTGTATTCTTTTATTCTTTTTAATAAAGTTTACTGAGCTTTGGCTCTTTCAAAATAAAAAATAATGAAACAATGCTCATCAAAGCTTTGCTTAAATTGCATAGACTTATATTGTGGAACTCAAGAATTAAACGATGCACATCAAAGCTTTGCTAAATTGCATAGACTTCTAATGTGGAACTCAAGAATGAAACAATGTTCATCAAAGCTTTTCTTAAATTCCATAGAATTCTATTGTGGAACTCAAGAATTAAGCAATGCTCATCAAAGCTTTGCTAAACAGCAAAGACTACCTCTATTGTGGAACTCAAGAATTAAACAATGCTCATCAATGCTTTGCTAAATTGCATAGACTTCTAATGTGGAACCCAAGAATGAAACAAGGCTCATGAAAGCTTTGCTAAATTGCATAGACTTCTATTGTGGAACTCAAGAATCGAACAATGCTCATCAAAGCTTTGCTTAAATTGCATAGACTTCAGTTGTGGAACTCAAGAATTAAACGATGCTCATCAAAGCTTTGCTAAATTGCATAGACTTCTATTGTGGAACTCTAGTATTAAACAATTCTCATCAAAGCTTTTCGAAGTTGCATAGACTTCTAATGTGGAACTCAGGAATGAAACAATGCTTATCAAAGCTTTGCTAAATTGCATGGACTTCTAATGTGGAACATAAGAATCGAACAATGTTCATCAAAGCTTTGCTTAAATTGCATAGACTTCTATTGTGGAACTCAAGAATTAAACGATGCTCATCAAAGCTTTGCTAAACTGCATAAACTTCTAATGTGGAACTCAAGAATGAAACAATGCTCATCAAAGCTTTGCTAAATTGTGAAGACTACTTCTATTGTGTAACTAAAGAATTAAACAATGCTCATCAAAGCTTTGCTCAATAGCATCGACTTCTAATGTGGAACTCAAGAATGAAACAATGTTCATCAAAGCTTTGCTTAAGTTGCATAGACTTGTATTGTGGAACTCAAGAATGAAACAATGCTCATCAATGATTTGCTAAATTGTGAAGACTACTTCTATTGTGGAACTCAAGAATTAAAAAAGGCTCATCAAAGCTTTGCTTAAATTGCATAGACTTCTTCTAATGTGGAACTCAAGAAAAAAAAAAAAAGAATTAAACAATGCTCATCAAAGATTTGCTAAATTGCATAGACTTCTAATGTGGAACTCAAGAATGAAACAATGCTCATCAAAGCTTTGCTCAAATTGCATAGACTTCTATTGTGGAACTCACGAATTAAATGATGCTCATCAAATCTTTGCTAAATTGCATAGTGTCACACCCCGAAAACCGAAGGCGGAAACATTCCGGGGTGGACTACCACGTTGAGTATCAAATCCAATGCACATAGTAAGTAAAGTAAAGCAACCATTACATTACATAATAAAGTTTTACAGTTGTTTCAAAAGTAAAGTTTGTACAGTTGTGATACATAGTATATATAGACAAAATGAAACGGGTCTTCATGTACTCCGTCTTCTGATCAAAAGGAATCCTCGGGTACCTGTTCTAACGCTGACCTGAGAACACAAGCGGTTTGAAAATCAGCATAAAGCTGGTGAGTTCATAAGCGGTTTTTGTTTGTGAAAATGTTTCGAGTTTCCTTTCTGTTTCTGAAATGTTATGTACACCAAGAAAATCCCGTATTTTCGTAAAAGTTGGTTATTTTCTCACAAAAGTAATGTATAGTTAGTTTGTACACTGAAAACATGTCTACTCATATGAAAATGTATAGTTAGTTATCTGACTTGTTAAACTGTTCTGTTTACTTATCATGTGTTACCAGGAAAGTCCCATACTTTCCTTATTGTGTGTTACCAATTGTAAAAGATGTAATGTTATCCAGGTTGTTACTCTTTTTGATTATGTAAGCATTACCCAGGAAAGCCCCATGCTTTCCTGCTTGTTGCTTTCTAATGTGAATGATGTTAAAGATGTAAAGGATGTAAACGTGATTAGGTTCCATGTTTTCCCCAGGAAAGTCCTGTACTTTCCTGAATGTTAGTTACAGTATGTAAAAGATGTAAAAGATGTATAAAGTGGTTCATTATTACTATAAGTAAATCTCTGTTATCCTAATTGCGAGTTCCATAACCATACAATAGACTAAAACCTGTGGCAATAAGTAGTCCACATGTGGCAATAAGTCGTCCACATACTTATGACTTCTGTCACCCTTGAACCTTTCGGTTCGGCTGTAGCTAGCAGCCAGGTGTGGGGTAGTCAGCCCCGTATAGATCTATACACTCAAGTCACGCTCTCTAAATACCTGAGATTCTGGTTATGGGTGTAGTCCTCCACTCGCGTATCTCGGTGGAGTGTTCTCCGAGGACGTGTCTCCAATCATACAGGATTAACAAATTTACTAGTAATAATATAATAGTCCTCCACTCGCGTACATGTGTGGAGTGTTACCGAAGACAAAACAATGTACAGTATTATGTTCAAATGTCTAATGTCATGCTTTTAATTGATAAATTGTAGAAAACCATTTGTGAAATATATGTAAAACATAACAGTTTAAAGACCTATTTCACAAATATATGTTACGTGATCTGCATGTTCAAATGATTATCAGTTGTGGTAATCAGTTATAAAAGCATATGAATATGAAACACACATTTGAAAACATGTTCTGAGTACAAGAATTCCTCTGTACTTTGCTTGTGTTCCCCCCCAGAAAACAGTGAAAACAGTGAAAAAAGGTAGGGATATGAACTCACAGGACTCGGAAACGTGTCGGTTTTGAATACTAGACGTTGATTCGGGGTTTGATTACTCCCGATGTCCCTATGTAAAATGAAATAATGTCCATATATATATACAATTAGGGATACATTCACTAATCATATGGAACATTACACTCCAATGAGGTTAAACACCTCAAAACGAGCGTTTGGAGTGACCCGGGTGATATCTTCGGACGTGTAATGGCACTAGGGACTTGGGACTTGAGTTTACTCCCAAAGAGTAAACATTTTAAAGAGTTTACAGCCATAGGACACACACATACATGAGTTTACGGCCGTAAACTCATGTGGGTGTGATTTTGGGTGTTTAATGGCTTAAATGGACATGGGGATTGTTGGAATGGATTTCTAAAATGCCTTGGAATTGATTGTATGAAATTTTAACACCAAAAAGGGAGTTTACGGCCACACCATAAGAGTTTACGGCCGTAAACTCACCTATGGCCAAGGAAAATTGATTTGAGCTTCAAAGGACAATCACATGTGATTCTAGTTAATTTTCCAAGCCTTGTTATGAATTTAGAACATCATTTAACACACTTTTTGGAGTTTACGGCCTAGAGGCATGTTCTAAGGCTGTAAACTCTATTATACCCATGAAAAAGATAGTTTTTGATGTTTAAAACAATCACATGTGATTCTAGAAATTTATACAAGCCATTTGAGTGTATTTGATGCATCATTCAACAAGTTTTATGAGTTTATGGCCAAGGGTATGTTCCTAGGCCGTAAACTCCTATAAGTGACATTTTTGATGTGTTTAAAACCCTTAAACTATTTTTAGATGCATCTAGATTTTACCACAAGGCCATTGGTTGAGTTTCAAGGCATTTGGACATGTTTTAAGGCTCTAAATCCCCATTTATGTGGAGTTTACGGCCCAAGAATGTGTCTTGGCCGTAAACTCACTTTTGTCCTCCAAAAATCATGTTTAAAGTGTTCCAAGTCTAGTTTAGCAAGCCTTAAGGTCATATCTAAGTCCCAACTATGATTTGGAAGGGTTATTTGGCTCAAAAAACCCATCTTTAGGAGTTTACGGCCCAAGCTTGTTCCTTGGCCATAAACTCATGTTCTTGGTCCCAAAACACAAATTAAACATAAATTTGAAGGCTAAAGAGGTTGAATAACAAGTTAGGGGTGTTACCTCTTTGATTTCAAGCCTTAAATCTATGTTTTGGACCTTGATTTTGGGATGAGGAGAGAGGTTGTGAGAGTTAAATGAGAAATTGACCAAAGGCTTCAAATGGAGGCTTAAACACGTTTATATAGTGTTTAAGTTTTGGACACAGTGGAATTCTACCTGATACCGGCGTTAGACGAGGCTTTTGGTCGTACCCGATTGAGTTACCTAACCCGATACGATAATTTCTAGAAATATTCTGATCACTAAAGTTGGGTGTTAAAATGATTTCTAAATGTATTAAGAAACCCATTAAGTCATTTTATATTCGCACTAGTTAATGACTTAATTAAACGGAAGGTCGGAAATCGAATTTGAAAACGACGATTGGTTGCGCGAATTGTACTACAAAAGAGTTACAGTAATTGATACGGAAATTTCGCGTTGTTACACATAGACTTCTAATGTGGAACTCAAGAATGAAACAATGCTCATCAAAGCTTTGCTTAAATTGCATAGATTTGTATTGTGGAACTCAAGAATTAAGCAATGTTCTTCAATGCTTTGCTAAATTGCATAAACTTCTAATGTGGAACCCAATAATGAAACAATGCTCATCAAAGCTTTGCTAAATTGCATAGACTTCTATTGTGGAACTCAAGAATCAAACAATGCACATCAAAGCTTTGCTTAAATTGCATAGACTTCAATTGTGGAACTCAAAAATTAAACGATGCTCATCAAAGCTTTGCTAAATTGCAAAGACTTCTATTGTGGAACTCACGTATTAAACAATGCTCATCAATGCTTTGCGAAGTTGCATGGGCTTCTAATGTGGAACTCAAGAATGACACAATGCTCATCAAAGCTTTGCTAAATCGAATAGACTTCTATTGTGGAACACAAGAATCAAACAATGCTAAACTTTTTCGCTTTCTCTCTCTACTTTCTCTCTCTTCCCCTGATTCTCTCTATCGGTGGTGCGATCTAGTTTTTGGTTCATCGGTGCTGCTTTTCCGACGAATTTCATTTAGTCGTTGAAGCAATTTATCTTCTGTTTCCGTTGTGCTAATGGGTGCGTCATCTAAAGCGGGTCGATTGAAGGAAGTGAAAGTTAAGCCATCGGATAAAAGTGTTGTTGTCCGGTACGTTAGGACTGAAGTGGATGTGAAAGTCTAGTTCCCGCTGGGGTCATTGATCAGTCCTCAGCTACGATTATAAAGTTCGTCGTAAGCCAAGTACTTCTGGAGCTGTTGCTTCGGGGATTGGAAAAGCTGAATGGAAAATGGAGGGGAAAGCTTTCAGAATGAAGAACAGAGCTCGGAAAGTTGTGGATGGGATATCACCGATGGATTCAAAGGAATACTACACTGAAGAAGCTAATGAGGAGGAAACGGAAGATGACTCAGAGTCTGTATCGGCCTGGGAGTCGGATTCTAATATTTCAATTCCTGGAAATGATAGCAATATGAAAGGGTTGAAGGATGGGGGTTCTAGTGAGTTGAAGACTATTGGAGTTCAAGTTGTCTCTATTCCTTTAGGTAATACTACTAATTTGTTGAAAAATTGGGATGGTTCTAAGGTGAATGATGAATTATTGAGCCCTAGTTCATAATTGAAGAGTGTTACTAGTGAAATGATTAGGGTGAATCCTAACATTGCTGTGATTGATGTCAATAAAGCTGTATGCCCTGATTTGGTTGATGATGAAGTTGAGAAGTCTAGATCTAATGGTGATAAGAAGGTTATCAGTAATGAAGAATTTATTCCGGGAGTTGGCTTTCAATTTCCTAATGAGTTGAAGGTGGAAACACCTAAGAGGAAGGATTTAGATAGTAAGTTGAATAAGGAAATGGATGTCGATATGTCAAATTTGAATAAGCAAGTTAATGAGGAAGGAGATGATTCTGAAGATGATGGTTCTTCTGAAGAGGATGGGGGAAGATGAATCTAGTGAGGATGAGTCTAGTGAAGATGAGGAAATTGTGATGGAAGAGGAGGTTAATACTAAGATGAGTAAAGAGCCTAGTTTAAAGATGAAGTCTGGTACTGTTATTAATAATATTAATATGCTTCCTTCTATTTTGGGTGATGCTAATAGTTGTAAAAAGGTGGATGGTGATAGTCAGGGGAACTTGTTGAACTCTTATGCAGGTGTGTTAAAAGGTAATAGACATAAGGGTAAGATTGATGTCAAGTTTATTCGAGGGGAAAAAGGAAAAGAAGAAGGACCTGTTATTATCCCGATTGAGAATTTAAAGAAAGCGAGTATTCCATATACTAATACTTTATATGGGTATATGATTAATAAGAAGTTAGCATTTCCTGTGATTCAGCAAGAGGTTAGAAGGCTATGGAAGAATGTGGGTCTTGAAGAGATATTCATGACCAGTAAAGGGTTTTTCTTTTTTAAATTTAGTGATGAGCAGGGGATGTTATCTATATTGGAGGGAAGCCCATGGTTGAGGTTCAATAATATGCCATTATTTCTTCAAAGGTGGAGACCAGGTCTGAAATTAACCAAGAATAGTCATGATAAAATTCCGGTGTGGATCAAAATCTTTGATTTACCTTTGGAAGTATGGAGTGGAGAGAATTTGTGTATTATAGCGAGTAAGTTGGGGGTGCCTCTGGCTTTTGATTCTTTTACTGAGGATATGTGATTGGAACACAAGGGTAGAAACGCTTATGCTTGAATTCTTGTTGAAATGGCGGCTGATAAGGAATGGATGAGGAAAATTGAGGTTTCTACTTGGGATTTTGTTACTAATTCTGCTGTGGTTCAGAGTTTTGATGTGGAGCATGCTTGGATGCCTTCTAGATGTAATCACTGTAAGGTTTATGGGCATATAGATAAAGTTTGTTTAGCAGCTTTCAATGAAGAGAAAGTGGTAAAGAATGGGGATAATGGGAACAATAAGAGAAATAAAGGGAAGGAAATGGTTAATGATGATGGATTTACGGAGGTTGTTTATAAGAAGGTTGTAGGAAATAATGATGGTGAAGGTACTAGTAAATCTAAGGAGTTTCATGCTGAATTGTATAATCAAAGATATTGTGGGAAGAATGGAAATTTTAACAGGGGAAATAATTTTAGAGATAATTATGGGAATAGAGGTGGTAATGGAAGGGGACAAAATGGGAATTGGAATAATAAAGGGGTGGGTCATTGGAATTTAGAAGAGAATAGAAGATATGAGAAGTTTGTTAATGGTCAGGCTTTGGTTGGTAATCAGGGGAAAATGGAGAATAAGATGCAGGGGAATGCTATAAAGGATGATAACATAAAAGTGGGTGTTAACAAGAGTCTAGAAAATAAGACTGTTTCTAGTGATGGTTGCAGTATTAAGAATAGTTTTGAAATCCTGGGAAGGAGTGATGAAGAAGTTATGGATAGAATGGAAGAGGATGCTAAGGGAGGCAAAGTTGATGGTTATCAGGAAGGTGATTGTGTTGATTATTCTTCTGATGTTGTTGGAATAATGAATAATAAGTTGGATACTTCTAAGTTTGTTGGGAAGGGTAATGTAGGGAATGAAAGTAATAAAATGAAGAATAGTATGATGGTCCAGGGGAATAGTAAAAGCAAAGATGGGATTTCTCAGGCATTTGAGGAGGTAAATGCCAAAAACTGTATTATTTCCCAATGATGTCTATAGGGGTATGGAATGTTAGGGGCTTGAATAAAGCAACTAAGCAGAAGGAGGTTATTGATGTTATTAGGAGTAATAACCTTGGTATATGTGCTGTGGTGGAGTCTCATGTCAAGGTCTTAAATCTTAAGAATGTTTGTGTTAAGACCTTTGGTCAATGGGATTGGGTTTCTAATAATAGTAGCTGTGAGGCTGGAACTAGAATAATTGTTGGATGGAATCCAAGACTTTTTGATGTGATGGTGATTTCTCAGTCTAGACAAGTTATTCATTGTTATGTTAGATTCTGTGATTCCAGTTATAGCATGTATTTATCTTTTATATATGTTGCTTCGAATTATCTTGAGAGAAGGTTATTATGGGATAATTTGAAGAAACATAGTTTGGTTGTTAAGAAGGAAGCATGGGGAATATTAGGTGATTTTAATGTTGCTTTAAAACCATCGGAATATTCTGAAGGTTATCCCAAAACGCCCAAAGGAGTTGATGATTTTATTGACTGTATAAACTTTATTGAAGTTTGTCACACCCCCAAACCGGAACGGTGGAAACGTTCTGGGGTGGATGACGTCATGTCAAGTATCACAACACATGCATTATAGTAATCAAAGTACAACAAAACATTGCATTAATAGTAATAGTTTTACAAGGTTACATTACAACAATTTAAAGTAATACAAGTAATAGAATAAATACAGCGTAGTACTAAGCTATCTTCATCAACAGCTCCAGGGATGTACCTGTCTAATGCTAACCTGAGAATACAGGTTATTTGAAAAGCGAGTATCAACATTTTTACAAATGCTGGTGAGTTCATAAGCATTTAGTGACATTTCATTCAAATAACTTAAGAAAGTAATAGTTTAAGAGATTTCAGTGTATTAGAGTCCTTTCCAAAAAATCCTATATTTTCTTTAATAAAAGCAGCCTTCTACCAAGACTGGTCAGTGATGTGGGGTAAAAAGTAGTTTTCCCTAAATTGCTATCATTATCAAAAGACTGAATTTGATTATTGAGGAAAGCAACGGCATCAGGCAACATCATATGCCTCAGCAGTGAGGACTACTGACAAAGGCAAAGAACCATAGACTCCAGGAAAGTATCAAACAAACGACACGCCTGGTTCAGTCTAATAAGTGGAGACACAGACCCCGGAAGGTACCAAATGAAGGGTACAACTAGTAGGGTCTAAACAGTGACTACAGACCGCAGACAATATCTAATGAAAGATACGTCTAGCAAGGTCTAGAATGGTGAACACAGTGAATACCGTGAATACAGTGGATTCTGTGAATACAATGGGTACAGACCCCAGACAGTATCAAATGAAAGATACATCTTGTAAGGTCAAATAGAGATAACAAACCCCAGACAGTATCAAATGTAAAATACATCTTGTAAGGTCAAAACAGTGTGACTCTGAAAATTAATTACCAACATACAATGTAGATTGCCAGTGAAATACCGTTACCTTAAGGCCAAAGAATTATAAGGTAACCCGGGATACTCGTAACCATACTAACCGACACTAGAGTACCAGACGCCCTACCAACGTCTAAATAATGTGACATTTGTCACCCCTTGGCTTGGTGAGCCATGGACTGTAGCTAGCAGTCACGGTGCGGGGGTGTCAACCCCGTATAGATCTATACAAACAATGTCCGCTCTCCCTACAGGAGACTCTGGTTACCAATTAGACGACGGAGAAGGCCGTGTCCCGAAGATGCATCCCAATTAGTGGGTAATGACTTCCAAACAATGGGTAGTGGGTTTCTAATGTAAGTGTTGATCTAGAGGTAGAGACTCTTAACTGAATTTACTGAAGAAGACTCGTATGTCTATGCTTGTGTACATAATATATAACTAATGAATCGAACGACCTTCAGATGGACATCCGATCCCACCAGACCACATCTCAACGAAGAAAAGGAAATAGGGCGGACAAGCCTTCCTAAGTCCTTCAATCATTATTTATATGCATCTATACAAGCATAAACATACGTCTAACTATGCTTGAGTGTGTATCATACAGTGAAGTATAATTGTACAGTGGAACATCCGAGTCGTGAAGTATAAGCGTACAGTGGAACATCGAGTCATGAATTATAAGTGTACAGTGGAACATCGAGTCGTGAAGTATAAGTGTACAGTGGAACATCGAGTCGTGAAGTGTCACACCCCGAAAACCGAAGGCGGAAACGTCTCCGGGGTGGACTACCAAGTTGAGTATCAAATCCAATGTACATAGTAAGCAAAGTAAACAACCATTACATTACATATCAAAGTTTACATTTGTTCAAAAGTAAAGTTGTACATTTGTAATACATAATATATATGAACAAAAGTAGAGACGAGTCTTCTGTACGCCCAGTCTTCTCCAAAAGATTTGCTAGGTACCTGTCTAATGTTGACCTGAGAATACAAGCAGTTTAAAAATCAGCATAAAGCTGGTGAGTTCAAAACATGTTTGCTTTGTGAAAATGTACGAGTTTCCTTTAGTTTACTGAAAAGTAGTTATCCAAGAAAATCCCATATTTTCTTAAAAGAAAAGGTTGGTTGATTGTTAGGTTATACGGTTCTAATTGTTTGACTACGATCCCAGGAAAGTCCCATACTTTCCTGATTGTATATTACTAGTTGTAAAAGATGTAATGTTATTCAGTTTACTACTCTTTCTAGTTGTATAAATGTTACCCAGGAAAGCCCCATGCTTTCCTGCATGTTGGTTTCTAATGTGAACGATGTTAAAGATGTAAAAGATGTGAACGTGATTAGGTTATGTTTTGTTTTCCCCAGGAAAGTCCCGTACTTTCCTAAAGTAATTGTTAGTTATTGAACTTCGATATACTGATTTGTTTCCATTCGTACCTATTGTATTAACTAGTTATGCGGATATCCTAATGGTAATATTTCGGAATGTACTTAGATTCACATCTTCATATTCGTGTTCTTATTCTTAATTAGTTATGATTGTACTTATTCGTGTTCGTATTTGTATTCGTTAATGTATTCGTTTCCTTATTCCTACTCCTATTACTATTCATATTCGTATTCGTATTCACAGTCGTATTCGTATTCATATTCGTAGTCGCATTCCTATCCCTAATCCTACTCCTAATACTATTCACAGTCGTATTCGTATTCGCAGTCGTATTCGTATTCGTTCTGTTCCTAATTATAGTTTCGTTATCCATTCTGTTCCTAGTTATAGATGTGTTATTCGTTATGTTTCTAGTTGTAGTTTCATTATTCGTTCTGTTTCTAATTATAGTTTCATATTCGTTCTATTCCTAGTTATAGCTTCGTATTCGTATTCGTATTCGTATTCAGAATTTGTTATAATTGGAAATTAGTATAAGTTATTCTTAGATTATGAAACGTAGCTTAGATTAGAACATTTTATCGAGGAATCTATGATTAGTTTGAAAGCTAAATTCGTAATTCGAACTATCTGATAAACACAGTTATTGATATTAGAACATACAGAATGAAAACGATTAAACTGAAAACAATGAGTTTGAGTACAAGTTTTCCTTGTACTTTTGCTTGTATTCCCCCCCCCCCCCCCTGAAAACAGTTGAAAAAGGGTAGGGGTATGAACTCACCGGACGAGAAATGTGGCGAATTCGGATGCTAAGTGTTGGTCCGGGACTTGTAAACACGCGAGGTTCCTAATTATGATGTAAAGATACACATTTGTATCTAATTAGGACTTAGATTGATTGTTGGATAGGGACAATTGCTTCAAGTCGTGAAAACACTCCGATACAAGTGTTTGGAGGGACCCGGGTGGCGTTTAGGGACAGGAATTGAAGCGAGGGACTTGGGACTTGAGTTTACTCCCCATGAATAAACTCATACAAGAGTTTTTGGTCCAAAACACCCATTCCCCATGAGTTTACGGCCGTAAACTCATGGTAGGGTGGTTTATGGTGCAAATTTGGGTCATAAATGGATATGGACACTTGGAAATGCTTGGAATAATTTAACCTAAGGTTTGGATTGAATTAAAAACATCATTTGAGATACTTAAGGGAGTTTACGGCCTAAGCATGGGATCTTTGGCCGTAAACTCTCAAATCCCCTTGATTTAGTGTTTTTAAGGTGTTAAAATTAATCACATGTGATTCTAAAAATTCCCACAAGCCTAGAAATGAGTTTGGGGCACCAATTGACACCATTTTATGAGTTTACGACCATGAGACATGTTCTATGGCCGTAAACTCTCATATGTGGGGTTTTGATGCTTTTAAAGCCCTAAAACTATTTTTGGTTGGTCCTTTGATTTATTCCAAGGCTTTTGGTGGTGTTGGATGGCTTTCAAACACCCTAGAATTGGATTTGCACCATGTTTCATGGAGTTTATGGCCCAAGCACAAGCCTTGGCCGTAAACTCATGTAAGTCCCCCAAAAATTGTGATTCATGTGTCAAAATGCAAAGATATATGTTCTATAATTCATAACTCAGACATATGAGTGGTTTGGAAGGGTTTAAGGGCATGAAAACCCTAGTTATATGAGTGGTTTGGCCGTAAACTCCTTCAAACTTCACAAAGTTCATGTTTTAATTGTTTAGAGTCCATATCTTGAAGCCATTTAGCCATATCTAAGTCCCAAACTTGTCAAGGAGGGGTTTAAGGGCTCAAAACCCTTCATTTTTGGTGTTTACGGCCTAGGCACCTTCCTGGGCCGTAAACTCATACTTTGTGTCCTATTTCATGATTAAGTCTCGAATTTGGAAGTCAAATAAGCTATACAATGAGGTTAGGAAGTTACCTTAAGGATTTGAGGCCTTAAAATTGAGTTTTGAACCCTAAATCTTGGATTTTAGGAGAGAGGTTAGAGAGAGAGTAGAGAGAGAAGGAAAAAGCTTCAAATGAAAGGTTTAACACGTTTATATAGTTCCCAAAACTTGGACGCGGTGTAATTCTACCCGTTACCGGCATTAAACGAGGCCTTCGGTCGCACCCGATTAAGTTACCGTCACCCGGCGGGAATGTTTCTAACTTTTTGAAATGAATACATTTGGGTTAATTTTCTGAGTTCCAAGGGATTTGAACACACATTAAATCATAATAAACGTATAAATTTAACTAATTAACCCAAAGCGAGAACGAAACGGATTGACTAATGGCGAAATCTCACGGGTAGAACAAGTTTTTCGACGATGGAAACTTCGGGTTGTTACATTATCCCCCCGTTAGAGGGAATTTCATCCCGAAATTCAAAGATTTGAATTCAATTTGCAAGTTGAAAAGAGAATCGAGGATGAGTCTACTACTTCGGGTTTTTACGCTCCCAAGTGGAATCGGGTCTCCGCTTGATGTTCCAGCGAACCATCACTTTCAGGACGTGTCTTGGTTTCGTTGGGTGGATATTTCTAAAAGACCGAGACGTGAAGTACCATAGGAATGTTTCTAAGTTTCGAGGTTAACCGAAGTTTGTAGGTTACGGGATCAATCCTAATGAGGATTTCGAAAAGTTCTACGTTTATGGAGAGATTCGAATGAATAGATAGCAGTTTATCTTTCTAGATTAGAGTTGAAAAAGAACTGCAAGTAAAATGGGTGTCGAAAAGGAATATACCTGGGGCAACTGTGGGGTCGGTGGCTATCTCACCTTGTCCTATAGCTAGGACTCTTCCAGAGTTTCCAGTTGTTGTTGCATTGGGGCAGTTTCTCTTATAATGCCCGACCTTTCCGCAACCATAACAGACCTGATTAATGTCCGCTCCGGGAGCTTGATTTGTTGGTGTTCTACAATTCCGTGCAAGGTGACCCTCTTGGCCACAATTTTTGCAAAGTGTTATACGACAGGGACCGGGGATATAGTGGTGGCAACTGCACTGGTTACACCACGGGAGAACACCGGCACATCCGGTAATAGGTGCTTGAGCTGAGTAACCGATGACTGGTACAACAGCAGGGGTAGTGGCAGCGTGGACTGTCATCATTTGTTGTCTCTTCGAGTACTCCTGGGAAGGCTGATATTTATCCCCTGCCTCCTAGTACTTTCTTTTCTCACCACTTCTTTCTGTCGGCTCAAGAGTGGTGGCTGCTTCCTCTATGTCCTCACTATGGTCAATCAAGATTTGCGCTAGGCATTTGGCGCTGTCGTATGTATCCGGCCTCGCAGCTAAGACGTTCCCTTTGGTTGGCTGGGTTAATCCCCAAATAAACCTTTCAATCTTCTTACTTTCAGGGGTAACCATCCCTTGACAGAGAAGCGCTAGGTCGTCAAACCTAGATGTGTAGGTGGCGATATCGGAACCTTTCATCTTCAGATTCCAAAGTTCATGCTCCAATTTCTGAATTTCACCCTGAGGGCAATACTCAGCGTGTAGAAGTTCCTTCATAACTTCCCAACCTATAGCATTGGCTACAGGTAGAGTTAGAGATTTGACTCGGCTGTTCCACCAAGTCACGACTTTGTTGGTGAGAGTGTAAGTGGCAAACTTCACTTTGTCGGATTCTGAACAAGCACAGATCTCGAAGATGGATTCGATTCTTTCTAACCATCGAGTTAGAGCAATGACACCTCCTGTACCGTCGAAGAATGTAGGTTTCGCATGCATAAAGTCTTTATAGGAACACTCCTTTCGGTGTCCCTGGCTATTTTCCTGGTTTTGAGGTTGGGGACCACCTCCCGAACTACCAGGGTTCGTTTGCGACATGGCTGCTGAAAATGCTGCAGTTAAAACTGACTGAAGGGTTGCCAGGTCGATTTGAAGAGAAGGTGGTGTTTGAGGAGGGTTGTTGTTGTTCTGCGAGCTGGGTCTCTTTCTTGGAGGCATCTTGATCTAATAAGATCAGGAAGAGAGGATGATAAGCCCCCTGAATTGAATCAAGAGATATGATACAAAGGATATCTCTTTATGGCATACATAGAATTCTATTAAGCGATAAAGCAGGAAGGATTTATCAAACAGATAAATTATCGCTAAAGAAATGATCAAGGAGTAACGCTAGGATGAGAAATTTTATAACGGATTTGGCTCGAGAAATACTCCCATAGTATTTCATGATTCGCTGCAGCAATGGCTCATTGTTTGGGTATTGGGTAAGTCTTAGGCATGCTGCGTACCACAGTCACTCCCAAGCACATGTTGGCCGTGTCTCGAATGAATATAGTTGGCCAGGCTATATTGATCCTAGACACGACTATATAACTGCCCAGGTTTAACCGCAGTGTACAACACCCATTTACTTATGTTTTGTTCTACTTGTAGTTACAGATTTTCGACTATCGGGTATACTTGTATACTTTTGAAAATACTTATATTTGATGTATACTTTTAGTTCAGAGCATTTAGGCCCTTTTATGTTTATAGTTTTATACCATGTAAGGTTTGGTATACTCCATTCACTATAAACAAGGGCTCTGATACTAATCTGTCACACCCCAAAAACCGAAGGCGGAAACGTCTCCGGGGTGGACTACCAAGTTGAGTATCAAATCCAATGTACATAGTAAGCAAAGTAAACAACCATTACATTACATATCAAAGTTTACATTTGTTCAAAAGTAAAGTTGTACATTTGTAATACAAAATATATATGAACAAAAGTAGAGACGAGTCTTCTGTACGCCCAGTCTTCTCCAAAAGATTTGCTAGGTACCTGTCTAATGTTGACCTGAGAATACAAGCAGTTTGAAAATCAGCATAAAGCTGGTGAGTTCATAAGATGTTTGCTTTGTGAAAATGTACGAGTTTTCTTTAGTTTACTGAAAAGTAGTTATCCAAGAAAATCCCATATTTTCTTATAAGAAAAGGTTGGTTGATTGTTAGGTTATACGGTTCTAATTGTTTGACTATGATCCCAGGAAAGTCCCATACTTTCCTGATTGTATATTACTAGTTGTAAAAGATGTAATGTTATTCAGTTTACTACTCTTTCTAGTTGTATAAATGTTACCCAGGAAAGCCCCATGCTTTCCTGCATGTTGGTTTCTAATGTGAATGATGTTAAAGATGTAAAAGATGTGAACGTGATTAGGTAATGTTTTGTTTTCCCCAGGAAAGTCCAGTACTTTCCTAAAGTAATTGTTAGTTATTGAACTTCGATATACTGATTTATTTCCATTCGTACCTATTGTATTAACTAGTTATGCGGATATCCTAATGGTAATATTTCGGAATGTACTTAGATTCACATCTTCATATTCGTGTTCTTATTCTTAATTAGTTATGATTGTACTTATTCGTGTTCGTATTTGTATTCGTTAATGTATTCGTTTCCTTATTCCTACTCCTATTACTATTCGTATTCGTATTCGTATTCGCAGTCGTATTCGTATTCATATTCGTAGTCGCATTCCTATCCCTAATCCTACTCCTAATACTATTCGCAGTCGTATTCGTATTCGCAATCGTATTCGTATTCGTTCTGTTCCTAATTATAGTTTCGTTATCCATTCTGTTCCTAGTTATAGATGTGTTATTCGTTCTGTTTCTAGTTGTAGTTTCATTATTCGTTCTGTTTCTAATTATAGTTTCATATTCGTTCTATTCCTAGTTATAGCTTCGTATTCGTATTCGTATTCGGAATTTGTTATAATTGGAAATTAGTATAAGTTATTCTTAGATTATGAAACATAGCTTAGATTAGAACATTTTATCGAGGAATCTATGATTAGTTTGAAAGCTAAATTCGTAATTCGAACTATCTGATAAACACAGTTATTGATATTAGAACATACAGAATGAAAACAATTAATCTGAAAACAATGAGTTTGAGTACAAGTTTTCCTTGTACTTTTGCTTGTATTCCCCCCCCCCCCTGAAAACAGTTGAAAAAGGGTAGGGGTATGAACTCACCGGACGAGAAATGTGGCGAATTCGGATGCTAGGTGTTGGTCCGGGACTTGTAAACACGCGAGGTTCCTAATTATGATGTAAAGATACACATTTGTATCTAATTAGGACTTAGATTGATTGTTGGATAGGGACAATTGCTTCAAGTCGTGAAAACACTCCGATACAAGTATTTGGAGGGACCCGGGTGGCGTTTAGGGACATGAATTGAAGCGAGGGACTTGGGACTTGAGTTTACTCTCCATGAATAAACTCATACAAGAGTTTTTGGTCCAAAACACCCATTCCCCATGAGTTTACGGCCGTAAACTCATGGTAGGGTGGTTTATGGTGCAAATTTGGGTCATAAATGGATATGGACACTTGGAAATGCTTGGAATAATTTTACCTAGGGCTTGGATTGAATTAAAAACATCATTTGAGATACTTAAGGGAGTTTACGGCCTAAGCATGGGATCTTTGGCCGTAAACTCTCAAATCCCCTTGATTTAGTGTTTTTAAGGTGTTAAAATTAATCACATGTGATTCTAAAAATTCCCACAAGCCTAGAAATGAGTTTGGGGCACCAATTGACACCATTTTATGAGTTTACGGGCATGAGACATGTTCTATGGCCGTAAACTCTCATATGTGGGGTTTTGATGTTTTTAAAGCCCTAAAACTATTTTTGGTTGGTCCTTTGATTTATTCCAAGGCTTTTGGTGGTGTTGGATGGCTTTCAAACACCCTAGAATTGGATTTGCACCATGTTTCATGGAGTTTATGGCCCAAGCACAATCCTTGGCCGTAAACTCATGTAAGTCCCCCAAAAATTGTGATTCATGTGTCCAAATGCAAAGATCTATGTTCTATAATTCATAACTAAGACATATGAGTGGTTTGGAAGGGTTTAAGGGCATGAAAACCCTAGTTATATGACTTTACGGCCCAAGAATGATCATTGGCTGTAAACTCCTTCAAACTTCACAAAGTTCATGTTTTAATTGTTTAGAGTCCATATCTTGAAGCCATTTAGCCATATCTAAGTCCCAAACTTGTCAAGGAGGGGTTTAAGGGCTCAAAACCCTTCATTTTTGGTGTTTACGGCCTAGGCACCTTCCTGGGCCGTAAACTCATACTTTGTGTCGTATTTCATGATAAAGTCTCGAATTTGGAAGTCAAATAAGCTATACAACAAGGTTAGGAAGTTACCTTAAGGATTTCAGGCCTTAAAATTGAGTTTTGAACCCTAAATCTTGGATTTTAGGAGAGAGGTTAGAGAGAGAGAGAGAGAGTAGAGAGAGAAGGAAAAAGCTTCAAATGAAAGGTTTAACACGTTTATATAGTTCCCAAAACTTGGACGCGGTGTAATTCTACCCGATACCGGCATTAAACGGGGCCTTTGGTCGCACCCGATTAAGTTACCATCACCCGGCAGGAATGTTTCTAACTTTTTGAAATGAATACATTTGGGTTAATTTTATGAGTTCCAAGGGATTTGAACACTCATTAAATTATAATAAACGTATAAATTTAATTAATTAACCCAAAGCGAGAACGAAACGGATTGACTAACGGCGAAATCTCACAGGTAGAACAAGTTTTTCGACGATGGAAACTTCGGGTTGTTACATTATCCCCCCGTTAGAGGGAATTTCGTCCCGAAATTCAAAGATTTTAATTCAATTTGCAAGTTGAAAAGAGAATCGAGGATGAGTCTACTACTTCGGGTTTTTACGCTCCCAAGTGGAATCGGGTCTCTGCTTGATGTTCCAGCGAACCATCACTTTCAGGACGTGTCTTGGTTTCATTGGGTGGATATTTCTAAAAGACCGAGACGTGAAGTACCATAGGAATGTTTCTAAGTTTCGAGGTTAACCGAAGTTTGTAGGTTACGGGATCAATCCTAATGAGGATTTCGAAAAGTTCTACGTTTATGGAGAGATTCGAATGAATAGATAGCAGTTTATCTTTCTAGATTAGAGTTGAAAAAGAACTGCAAGTAAAATGGGTGTCGAAAAGGAATATACCTGGGGCAACTGTGGGGTCGGTGGCTGTCTCACCTTCTCCTATAGCTAGGACTCTTCCAGAGTTTCCAGTTGTTGTTGCATTGGGGCAGTTTCTCTTATAATGCCCGACCTTTCCGCAACCATAACAGACCTGATTAATGTCCGCTCCGGGAGCTTGATTTGTTGGTGTTCTACAATTCCGTGCAAGGTGACCCTCTTGGCCACAATTTTTGCAAAGTGTTATACGACAGGGACCGGGGATATAGTGGTGGCAACTGCACTGGTTACACCACGGGAGAACACCGGCACATCCGGTAATAGGTGCTTGAGCTGAGTAACCGATGACTGGTACAACAGCAGGGGTAGTGGCAGCGTGGACTGTCATCATTTGTTGTCTCTTCGAGTACTCCTGGGAAGGCTGATATTTATCCCCTGCCTCCTAGTACTTTCTTTTCTCACCACTTCTTTCTGTCGGCTCAAGAGTGGTGGCTGCTTCCTCTACGTCCTCACTATGGTCAATCAAGATTTGCGCTAGGCATTTGGCGCTGTCGTATGTATCCGGCCTCGCAGCTAAGACGTTCCCTTTGGTTGGCTGGGTTAATCCCCAAATAAACCTTTCAATCTTCTTACTTTCAGGGGTAACCATCCCTTGACAGAGAAGCGCTAGGTCGTCAAACCTAGATGTGTAGGTGGCGATATCGGAACCTTTCATCTTCAGATTCCAAAGTTCATGCTCCAATTTCTGAATTTCACCCTGAGGGCAATACTCAGCGTGTAGAAGTTCCTTCATAACTTCCCAACCTATAGCATTGGCTACAGGTAGAGTTAGAGATTTGACTCGGCTGTTCCACCAAGTCACGGCTTTGTTGGTGAGAGTGCAAGCGGCAAACTTCACTTTGTCGGATTCTGAACAAGCACAGATCTCGAAGATGGATTCGATTCTTTCTAACCATCGAGTTAGAGCAATGACACCTCCTGTACCGTCGAAGAATGTAGGTTTCGCATGCATAAAGTCTTTATAGGAACACTCCTTTCGGTGTCCCTGGCTATTTTCCTGGTTTTGAGGTTGGGGACCACCTCCCGAACTACCAGGGTTCGTTTGCGACATGGCTGCTGAAAATGCTGCAGTTAAAACTGACTGAAGGGTTGCCAGGTCGATTTGAAGAGAAGGTGGTGTTTGAGGAGGGTTGTTGTTGTTCTGCGAGCTGGGTCTCTTTCTTGGAGGCATCTTGATCTAATAAGATCAGGAAGAGAGGATGATAAGCCCCCTGAATTGAATCAAGAGATATGATACAAAGGATATCTCTTTATGGCATACATAGAATTCTATTAAGCGATAAAGCAGGAAGGATTTATCAAACAGATAAATTATCGCTAAAGAAATGATCAAGGAGTAACGCTAGGATGAGAAATTTTATAACGGATTTGGCTCGAGAAATACTCCCATAGTATTTCATGATTCGCTGCAGCAATGGCTCATTGTTTGGGTATTGGGTAAGTCTTAGGCATGCTGCGTACCACAGTCACTCCCAAGCACATGTTGGCCGTGTCTCGAATGAATATAGTTGGCCAGGCTATATTGATCCTAGACACGACTATATAACTGCCCAGGTTTAACCGCAGTGTACAACACCCATTTACTTATGTTTTGTTCTACTTGTAGTTACAGATTTTCGACTATCGGGTATACTTGTATACTTTTGAAAATACTTATATTTGATGTATACTTTTAGTTCAGAGCATTTAGGCCCTTTTATGTTTATAGTTTTATACCATGTAAGGTTTGGTATACTCCATTCACTATAAACAAGGGCTCTGATACTAATCTGTCACACCCCAAAAACCGAAGGCGGAAACGTCTCCGGGGTGGACTACCAAGTTGAGTATCAAATCCAATGTACATAGTAAGCAAAGTAAACAACCATTACATTACATATCAAAGTTTACATTTGTTCAAAAGTAAAGTTGTACATTTGTAATACAAAATATATATGAACAAAAGTAGAGACGAGTCTTCTGTACGCCCAGTCTTCTCCAAAAGATTTGCTAGGTACCTGTCTAATGTTGACCTGAGAATACAAGCAGTTTGAAAATCAGCATAAAGCTGGTGAGTTCATAAGATGTTTGCTTTGTGAAAATGTACGAGTTTTCTTTAGTTTACTGAAAAGTAGTTATCCAAGAAAATCCCATATTTTCTTATAAGAAAAGGTTGGTTGATTGTTAGGTTATACGGTTCTAATTGTTTGACTATGATCCCAGGAAAGTCCCATACTTTCCTGATTGTATATTACTAGTTGTAAAAGATGTAATGTTATTCAGTTTACTACTCTTTCTAGTTGTATAAATGTTACCCAGGAAAGCCCCATGCTTTCCTGCATGTTGGTTTCTAATGTGAATGATGTTAAAGATGTAAAAGATGTGAACGTGATTAGGTAATGTTTTGTTTTCCCCAGGAAAGTCCAGTACTTTCCTAAAGTAATTGTTAGTTATTGAACTTCGATATACTGATTTATTTCCATTCGTACCTATTGTATTAACTAGTTATGCGGATATCCTAATGGTAATATTTCGGAATGTACTTAGATTCACATCTTCATATTCGTGTTCTTATTCTTAATTAGTTATGATTGTACTTATTCGTGTTCGTATTTGTATTCGTTAATGTATTCGTTTCCTTATTCCTACTCCTATTACTATTCGTATTCGTATTCGTATTCGCAGTCGTATTCGTATTCATATTCGTAGTCGCATTCCTATCCCTAATCCTACTCCTAATACTATTCGCAGTCGTATTCGTATTCGCAATCGTATTCGTATTCGTTCTGTTCCTAATTATAGTTTCGTTATCCATTCTGTTCCTAGTTATAGATGTGTTATTCGTTCTGTTTCTAGTTGTAGTTTCATTATTCGTTCTGTTTCTAATTATAGTTTCATATTCGTTCTATTCCTAGTTATAGCTTCGTATTCGTATTCGTATTCGGAATTTGTTATAATTGGAAATTAGTATAAGTTATTCTTAGATTATGAAACATAGCTTAGATTAGAACATTTTATCGAGGAATCTATGATTAGTTTGAAAGCTAAATTCGTAATTCGAACTATCTGATAAACACAGTTATTGATATTAGAACATACAGAATGAAAACAATTAATCTGAAAACAATGAGTTTGAGTACAAGTTTTCCTTGTACTTTTGCTTGTATTCCCCCCCCCCCCCCCCCCCTGAAAACAGTTGAAAAAGGGTAGGGGTATGAACTCACCGGACGAGAAATGTGGCGAATTCGGATGCTAGGTGTTGGTCCGGGACTTGTAAACACGCGAGGTTCCTAATTATGATGTAAAGATACACATTTGTATCTAATTAGGACTTAGATTGATTGTTGGATAGGGACAATTGCTTCAAGTCGTGAAAACACTCCGATACAAGTATTTGGAGGGACCCGGGTGGCGTTTAGGGACATGAATTGAAGCGAGGGACTTGGGACTTGAGTTTACTCTCCATGAATAAACTCATACAAGAGTTTTTGGTCCAAAACACCCATTCCCCATGAGTTTACGGCCGTAAACTCATGGTAGGGTGGTTTATGGTGCAAATTTGGGTCATAAATGGATATGGACACTTGGAAATGCTTGGAATAATTTTACCTAGGGCTTGGATTGAATTAAAAACATCATTTGAGATACTTAAGGGAGTTTACGGCCTAAGCATGGGATCTTTGGCCGTAAACTCTCAAATCCCCTTGATTTAGTGTTTTTAAGGTGTTAAAATTAATCACATGTGATTCTAAAAATTCCCACAAGCCTAGAAATGAGTTTGGGGCACCAATTGACACCATTTTATGAGTTTACGGGCATGAGACATGTTCTATGGCCGTAAACTCTCATATGTGGGGTTTTGATGTTTTTAAAGCCCTAAAACTATTTTTGGTTGGTCCTTTGATTTATTCCAAGGCTTTTGGTGGTGTTGGATGGCTTTCAAACACCCTAGAATTGGATTTGCACCATGTTTCATGGAGTTTATGGCCCAAGCACAATCCTTGGCCGTAAACTCATGTAAGTCCCCCAAAAATTGTGATTCATGTGTCCAAATGCAAAGATCTATGTTCTATAATTCATAACTAAGACATATGAGTGGTTTGGAAGGGTTTAAGGGCATGAAAACCCTAGTTATATGACTTTACGGCCCAAGAATGATCATTGGCTGTAAACTCCTTCAAACTTCACAAAGTTCATGTTTTAATTGTTTAGAGTCCATATCTTGAAGCCATTTAGCCATATCTAAGTCCCAAACTTGTCAAGGAGGGGTTTAAGGGCTCAAAACCCTTCATTTTTGGTGTTTACGGCCTAGGCACCTTCCTGGGCCGTAAACTCATACTTTGTGTCGTATTTCATGATAAAGTCTCGAATTTGGAAGTCAAATAAGCTATACAATGAGGTTAGGAAGTTACCTTAAGGATTTCAGGCCTTAAAATTGAGTTTTGAACCCTAAATCTTGGATTTTAGGAGAGAGGTTAGAGAGAGAGAGAGAGAGTAGAGAGAGAAGGAAAAAGCTTCAAATGAAAGGTTTAACACGTTTATATAGTTCCCAAAACTTGGACGCGGTGTAATTCTACCCGATACCGGCATTAAACGGGGCCTTTGGTCGCACCCGATTAAGTTACCATCACCCGGCAGGAATGTTTCTAACTTTTTGAAATGAATACATTTGGGTTAATTTTATGAGTTCCAAGGGATCTGAACACTCATTAAATTATAATAAACGTATAAATTTAATTAATTAACCCAAAGCGAGAACGAAACGGATTGACTAACGGCGAAATCTCACAGGTAGAACAAGTTTTTCGACGATGGAAACTTCGGGTTGTTACATTATCCCCCCGTTAGAGGGAATTTCGTCCCGAAATTCAAAGATTTTAATTCAATTTGCAAGTTGAAAAGAGAATCGAGGATGAGTCTACTACTTCGGGTTTTTACGCTCCCAAGTGGAATCGGGTCTCTGCTTGATGTTCCAGCGAACCATCACTTTCAGGACGTGTCTTGGTTTCATTGGGTGGATATTTCTAAAAGACCGAGACGTGAAGTACCATAGGAATGTTTCTAAGTTTCGAGGTTAACCGAAGTTTGTAGGTTACGGGATCAATCCTAATGAGGATTTCGAAAAGTTCTACGTTTATGGAGAGATTCGAATGAATAGATAGCAGTTTATCTTTCTAGATTAGAGTTGAAAAAGAACTGCAAGTAAAATGGGTGTCGAAAAGGAATATACCTGGGGCAACTGTGGGGTCGGTGGCTGTCTCACCTTCTCCTATAGCTAGGACTCTTCCAGAGTTTCCAGTTGTTGTTGCATTGGGGCAGTTTCTCTTATAATGCCCGACCTTTCCGCAACCATAACAGACCTGATTAATGTCCGCTCCGGGAGCTTGATTTGTTGGTGTTCTACAATTCCGTGCAAGGTGACCCTCTTGGCCACAATTTTTGCAAAGTGTTATACGACAGGGACCGGGGATATAGTGGTGGCAACTGCACTGGTTACACCACGGGAGAACACCGGCACATCCGGTAATAGGTGCTTGAGCTGAGTAACCGATGACTGGTACAACAGCAGGGGTAGTGGCAGCGTGGACTGTCATCATTTGTTGTCTCTTCGAGTACTCCTGGGAAGGCTGATATTTATCCCCTGCCTCCTAGTACTTTCTTTTCTCACCACTTCTTTCTGTCGGCTCAAGAGTGGTGGCTGCTTCCTCTACGTCCTCACTATGGTCAATCAAGATTTGCGCTAGGCATTTGGCGCTGTCGTATGTATCCGGCCTCGCAGCTAAGACGTTCCCTTTGGTTGGCTGGGTTAATCCCCAAATAAACCTTTCAATCTTCTTACTTTCAGGGGTAACCATCCCTTGACAGAGAAGCGCTAGGTCGTCAAACCTAGATGTGTAGGTGGCGATATCGGAACCTTTCATCTTCAGATTCCAAAGTTCATGCTCCAATTTCTGAATTTCACCCTGAGGGCAATACTCAGCGTGTAGAAGTTCCTTCATAACTTCCCAACCTATAGCATTGGCTACAGGTAGAGTTAGAGATTTGACTCGGCTGTTCCACCAAGTCACGGCTTTGTTGGTGAGAGTGCAAGCGGCAAACTTCACTTTGTCGGATTCTGAACAAGCACAGATCTCGAAGATGGATTCGATTCTTTCTAACCATCGAGTTAGAGCAATGACACCTCCTGTACCGTCGAAGAATGTAGGTTTCGCATGCATAAAGTCTTTATAGGAACACTCCTTTCGGTGTCCCTGGCTATTTTCCTGGTTTTGAGGTTGGGGACCACCTCCCGAACTACCAGGGTTCGTTTGCGACATGGCTGCTGAAAATGCTGCAGTTAAAACTGACTGAAGGGTTGCCAGGTCGATTTGAAGAGAAGGTGGTGTTTGAGGAGGGTTGTTGTTGTTCTGCGAGCTGGGTCTCTTTCTTGGAGGCATCTTGATCTAATAAGATCAGGAAGAGAGGATGATAAGCCCCCTGAATTGAATCAAGAGATATGATACAAAGGATATCTCTTTATGGCATACATAGAATTCTATTAAGCGATAAAGCAGGAAGGATTTATCAAACAGATAAATTATCGCTAAAGAAATGATCAAGGAGTAACGCTAGGATGAGAAATTTTATAACGGATTTGGCTCGAGAAATACTCCCATAGTATTTCATGATTCGCTGCAGCAATGGCTCATTGTTTGGGTATTGGGTAAGTCTTAGGCATGCTGCGTACCACAGTCACTCCCAAGCACATGTTGGCCGTGTCTCGAATGAATATAGTTGGCCAGGCTATATTGATCCTAGACACGACTATATAACTGCCCAGGTTTAACCGCAGTGTACAACACCCATTTACTTATGTTTTGTTCTACTTGTAGTTACAGATTTTCGACTATCGGGTATACTTGTATACTTTTGAAAATACTTATATTTGATGTATACTTTTAGTTCAGAGCATTTAGGCCCTTTTATGTTTATAGTTTTATACCATGTAAGGTTTGGTATACTCCATTCACTATAAACAAGGGCTCTGATACTAATCTGTCACACCCCAAAAACCGAAGGCGGAAACGTCTCCGGGGTGGACTACCAAGTTGAGTATCAAATCCAATGTACATAGTAAGCAAAGTAAACAACCATTACATTACATATCAAAGTTTACATTTGTTCAAAAGTAAAGTTGTACATTTGTAATACAAAATATATATGAACAAAAGTAGAGACGAGTCTTCTGTACGCCCAGTCTTCTCCAAAAGATTTGCTAGGTACCTGTCTAATGTTGACCTGAGAATACAAGCAGTTTGAAAATCAGCATAAAGCTGGTGAGTTCATAAGATGTTTGCTTTGTGAAAATGTACGAGTTTTCTTTAGTTTACTGAAAAGTAGTTATCCAAGAAAATCCCATATTTTCTTATAAGAAAAGGTTGGTTGATTGTTAGGTTATACGGTTCTAATTGTTTGACTATGATCCCAGGAAAGTCCCATACTTTCCTGATTGTATATTACTAGTTGTAAAAGATGTAATGTTATTCAGTTTACTACTCTTTCTAGTTGTATAAATGTTACCCAGGAAAGCCCCATGCTTTCCTGCATGTTGGTTTCTAATGTGAATGATGTTAAAGATGTAAAAGATGTGAACGTGATTAGGTAATGTTTTGTTTTCCCCAGGAAAGTCCAGTACTTTCCTAAAGTAATTGTTAGTTATTGAACTTCGATATACTGATTTATTTCCATTCGTACCTATTGTATTAACTAGTTATGCGGATATCCTAATGGTAATATTTCGGAATGTACTTAGATTCACATCTTCATATTCGTGTTCTTATTCTTAATTAGTTATGATTGTACTTATTCGTGTTCGTATTTGTATTCGTTAATGTATTCGTTTCCTTATTCCTACTCCTATTACTATTCGTATTCGTATTCGTATTCGCAGTCGTATTCGTATTCATATTCGTAGTCGCATTCCTATCCCTAATCCTACTCCTAATACTATTCGCAGTCGTATTCGTATTCGCAATCGTATTCGTATTCGTTCTGTTCCTAATTATAGTTTCGTTATCCATTCTGTTCCTAGTTATAGATGTGTTATTCGTTCTGTTTCTAGTTGTAGTTTCATTATTCGTTCTGTTTCTAATTATAGTTTCATATTCGTTCTATTCCTAGTTATAGCTTCGTATTCGTATTCGTATTCGGAATTTGTTATAATTGGAAATTAGTATAAGTTATTCTTAGATTATGAAACATAGCTTAGATTAGAACATTTTATCGAGGAATCTATGATTAGTTTGAAAGCTAAATTCGTAATTCGAACTATCTGATAAACACAGTTATTGATATTAGAACATACAGAATGAAAACAATTAATCTGAAAACAATGAGTTTGAGTACAAGTTTTCCTTGTACTTTTGCTTGTATTCCCCCCCCCCCCCCTGAAAACAGTTGAAAAAGGGTAGGGGTATGAACTCACCGGACGAGAAATGTGGCGAATTCGGATGCTAGGTGTTGGTCCGGGACTTGTAAACACGCGAGGTTCCTAATTATGATGTAAAGATACACATTTGTATCTAATTAGGACTTAGATTGATTGTTGGATAGGGACAATTGCTTCAAGTCGTGAAAACACTCCGATACAAGTATTTGGAGGGACCCGGGTGGCGTTTAGGGACATGAATTGAAGCGAGGGACTTGGGACTTGAGTTTACTCTCCATGAATAAACTCATACAAGAGTTTTTGGTCCAAAACACCCATTCCCCATGAGTTTACGGCCGTAAACTCATGGTAGGGTGGTTTATGGTGCAAATTTGGGTCATAAATGGATATGGACACTTGGAAATGCTTGGAATAATTTTACCTAGGGCTTGGATTGAATTAAAAACATCATTTGAGATACTTAAGGGAGTTTACGGCCTAAGCATGGGATCTTTGGCCGTAAACTCTCAAATCCCCTTGATTTAGTGTTTTTAAGGTGTTAAAATTAATCACATGTGATTCTAAAAATTCCCACAAGCCTAGAAATGAGTTTGGGGCACCAATTGACACCATTTTATGAGTTTACGGGCATGAGACATGTTCTATGGCCGTAAACTCTCATATGTGGGGTTTTGATGTTTTTAAAGCCCTAAAACTATTTTTGGTTGGTCCTTTGATTTATTCCAAGGCTTTTGGTGGTGTTGGATGGCTTTCAAACACCCTAGAATTGGATTTGCACCATGTTTCATGGAGTTTATGGCCCAAGCACAATCCTTGGCCGTAAACTCATGTAAGTCCCCCAAAAATTGTGATTCATGTGTCCAAATGCAAAGATCTATGTTCTATAATTCATAACTAAGACATATGAGTGGTTTGGAAGGGTTTAAGGGCATGAAAACCCTAGTTATATGACTTTACGGCCCAAGAATGATCATTGGCTGTAAACTCCTTCAAACTTCACAAAGTTCATGTTTTAATTGTTTAGAGTCCATATCTTGAAGCCATTTAGCCATATCTAAGTCCCAAACTTGTCAAGGAGGGGTTTAAGGGCTCAAAACCCTTCATTTTTGGTGTTTACGGCCTAGGCACCTTCCTGGGCCGTAAACTCATACTTTGTGTCGTATTTCATGATAAAGTCTCGAATTTGGAAGTCAAATAAGCTATACAATGAGGTTAGGAAGTTACCTTAAGGATTTCAGGCCTTAAAATTGAGTTTTGAACCCTAAATCTTGGATTTTAGGAGAGAGGTTAGAGAGAGAGAGAGAGAGTAGAGAGAGAAGGAAAAAGCTTCAAATGAAAGGTTTAACACGTTTATATAGTTCCCAAAACTTGGACGCGGTGTAATTCTACCCGATACCGGCATTAAACGGGGCCTTTGGTCGCACCCGATTAAGTTACCATCACCCGGCAGGAATGTTTCTAACTTTTTGAAATGAATACATTTGGGTTAATTTTATGAGTTCCAAGGGATTTGAACACTCATTAAATTATAATAAACGTATAAATTTAATTAATTAACCCAAAGCGAGAACGAAACGGATTGACTAACGGCGAAATCTCACAGGTAGAACAAGTTTTTCGACGATGGAAACTTCGGGTTGTTACATTATCCCCCCGTTAGAGGGAATTTCGTCCCGAAATTCAAAGATTTTAATTCAATTTGCAAGTTGAAAAGAGAATCGAGGATGAGTCTACTACTTCGGGTTTTTACGCTCCCAAGTGGAATCGGGTCTCTGCTTGATGTTCCAGCGAACCATCACTTTCAGGACGTGTCTTGGTTTCATTGGGTGGATATTTCTAAAAGACCGAGACGTGAAGTACCATAGGAATGTTTCTAAGTTTCGAGGTTAACCGAAGTTTGTAGGTTACGGGATCAATCCTAATGAGGATTTCGAAAAGTTCTACGTTTATGGAGAGATTCGAATGAATAGATAGCAGTTTATCTTTCTAGATTAGAGTTGAAAAAGAACTGCAAGTAAAATGGGTGTCGAAAAGGAATATACCTGGGGCAACTGTGGGGTCGGTGGCTGTCTCACCTTCTCCTATAGCTAGGACTCTTCCAGAGTTTCCAGTTGTTGTTGCATTGGGGCAGTTTCTCTTATAATGCCCGACCTTTCCGCAACCATAACAGACCTGATTAATGTCCGCTCCGGGAGCTTGATTTGTTGGTGTTCTACAATTCCGTGCAAGGTGACCCTCTTGGCCACAATTTTTGCAAAGTGTTATACGACAGGGACCGGGGATATAGTGGTGGCAACTGCACTGGTTACACCACGGGAGAACACCGGCACATCCGGTAATAGGTGCTTGAGCTGAGTAACCGATGACTGGTACAACAGCAGGGGTAGTGGCAGCGTGGACTGTCATCATTTGTTGTCTCTTCGAGTACTCCTGGGAAGGCTGATATTTATCCCCTGCCTCCTAGTACTTTCTTTTCTCACCACTTCTTTCTGTCGACTCAAGAGTGGTGGCTGCTTCCTCTACGTCCTCACTATGGTCAATCAAGATTTGCGCTAGGCATTTGGCGCTGTCGTATGTATCCGGCCTCGCAGCTAAGACGTTCCCTTTGGTTGGCTGGGTTAATCCCCAAATAAACCTTTCAATCTTCTTACTTTCAGGGGTAACCATCCCTTGACAGAGAAGCGCTAGGTCGTCAAACCTAGATGTGTAGGTGGCGATATCGGAACCTTTCATCTTCAGATTCCAAAGTTCATGCTCCAATTTCTGAATTTCACCCTGAGGGCAATACTCAGCGTGTAGAAGTTCCTTCATAACTTCCCAACCTATAGCATTGGCTACAGGTAGAGTTAGAGATTTGACTCGGCTGTTCCACCAAGTCACGGCTTTGTTGGTGAGAGTGCAAGCGGCAAACTTCACTTTGTCGGATTCTGAACAAGCACAGATCTCGAAGATGGATTCGATTCTTTCTAACCATCGAGTTAGAGCAATGACACCTCCTGTACCGTCGAAGAATGTAGGTTTCGCATGCATAAAGTCTTTATAGGAACACTCCTTTCGGTGTCCCTGGCTATTTTCCTGGTTTTGAGGTTGGGGACCACCTCCCGAACTACCAGGGTTCGTTTGCGACATGGCTGCTGAAAATGCTGCAGTTAAAACTGACTGAAGGGTTGCCAGGTCGATTTGAAGAGAAGGTGGTGTTTGAGGAGGGTTGTTGTTGTTCTGCGAGCTGGGTCTCTTTCTTGGAGGCATCTTGATCTAATAAGATCAGGAAGAGAGGATGATAAGCCCCCTGAATTGAATCAAGAGATATGATACAAAGGATATCTCTTTATGGCATACATAGAATTCTATTAAGCGATAAAGCAGGAAGGATTTATCAAACAGATAAATTATCGCTAAAGAAATGATCAAGGAGTAACGCTAGGATGAGAAATTTTATAACGGATTTGGCTCGAGAAATACTCCCATAGTATTTCATGATTCGCTGCAGCAATGGCTCATTGTTTGGGTATTGGGTAAGTCTTAGGCATGCTGCGTACCACAGTCACTCCCAAGCACATGTTGGCCGTGTCTCGAATGAATATAGTTGGCCAGGCTATATTGATCCTAGACACGACTATATAACTGCCCAGGTTTAACCGCAGTGTACAACACCCATTTACTTATGTTTTGTTCTACTTGTAGTTACAGATTTTCGACTATCGGGTATACTTGTATACTTTTGAAAATACTTATATTTGATGTATACTTTTAGTTCAGAGCATTTAGGCCCTTTTATGTTTATAGTTTTATACCATGTAAGGTTTGGTATACTCCATTCACTATAAACAAGGGCTCTGATACTAATCTGTCACACCCCAAAAACCGAAGGCGGAAACGTCTCCGGGGTGGACTACCAAGTTGAGTATCAAATCCAATGTACATAGTAAGCAAAGTAAACAACCATTACATTACATATCAAAGTTTACATTTGTTCAAAAGTAAAGTTGTACATTTGTAATACAAAATATATATGAACAAAAGTATAGACGAGTCTTCTGTACGCCCAGTCTTCTCCAAAAGATTTGCTAGGTACCTGTCTAATGTTGACCTGAGAATACAAGCAGTTTGAAAATCAGCATAAAGCTGGTGAGTTCATAAGATGTTTGCTTTGTGAAAATGTACGAGTTTTCTTTAGTTTACTGAAAAGTAGTTATCCAAGAAAATCCCATATTTTCTTATAAGAAAAGGTTGGTTGATTGTTAGGTTATACGGTTCTAATTGTTTGACTATGATCCCAGGAAAGTCCCATACTTTCCTGATTGTATATTACTAGTTGTAAAAGATGTAATGTTATTCAGTTTACTACTCTTTCTAGTTGTATAAATGTTACCCAGGAAAGCCCCATGCTTTCCTGCATGTTGGTTTCTAATGTGAATGATGTTAAAGATGTAAAAGATGTGAACGTGATTAGGTAATGTTTTGTTTTCCCCAGGAAAGTCCAGTACTTTCCTAAAGTAATTGTTAGTTATTGAACTTCGATATACTGATTTATTTCCATTCGTACCTATTGTATTAACTAGTTATGCGGATATCCTAATGGTAATATTTCGGAATGTACTTAGATTCACATCTTCATATTCGTGTTCTTATTCTTAATTAGTTATGATTGTACTTATTCGTGTTCGTATTTGTATTCGTTAATGTATTCGTTTCCTTATTCCTACTCCTATTACTATTCGTATTCGTATTCGTATTCGCAGTCGTATTCGTATTCATATTCGTAGTCGCATTCCTATCCCTAATCCTACTCCTAATACTATTCGCAGTCGTATTCGTATTCGCAATCGTATTCGTATTCGTTCTGTTCCTAATTATAGTTTCGTTATCCATTCTGTTCCTAGTTATAGATGTGTTATTCGTTCTGTTTCTAGTTGTAGTTTCATTATTCGTTCTGTTTCTAATTATAGTTTCATATTCGTTCTATTCCTAGTTATAGCTTCGTATTCGTATTCGTATTCGGAATTTGTTATAATTGGAAATTAGTATAAGTTATTCTTAGATTATGAAACATAGCTTAGATTAGAACATTTTATCGAGGAATCTATGATTAGTTTGAAAGCTAAATTCGTAATTCGAACTATCTGATAAACACAGTTATTGATATTAGAACATACAGAATGAAAACAATTAATCTGAAAACAATGAGTTTGAGTACAAGTTTTCCTTGTACTTTTGCTTGTATTCCCCCCCCCCCCCTGAAAACAGTTGAAAAAGGGTAGGGGTATGAACTCACCGGACGAGAAATGTGGCGAATTCGGATGCTAGGTGTTGGTCCGGGACTTGTAAACACGCGAGGTTCCTAATTATGATGTAAAGATACACATTTGTATCTAATTAGGACTTAGATTGATTGTTGGATAGGGACAATTGCTTCAAGTCGTGAAAACACTCCGATACAAGTATTTGGAGGGACCCGGGTGGCGTTTAGGGACATGAATTGAAGCGAGGGACTTGGGACTTGAGTTTACTCTCCATGAATAAACTCATACAAGAGTTTTTGGTCCAAAACACCCATTCCCCATGAGTTTACGGCCGTAAACTCATGGTAGGGTGGTTTATGGTGCAAATTTGGGTCATAAATGGATATGGACACTTGGAAATGCTTGGAATAATTTTACCTAGGGCTTGGATTGAATTAAAAACATCATTTGAGATACTTAAGGGAGTTTACGGCCTAAGCATGGGATCTTTGGCCGTAAACTCTCAAATCCCCTTGATTTAGTGTTTTTAAGGTGTTAAAATTAATCACATGTGATTCTAAAAATTCCCACAAGCCTAGAAATGAGTTTGGGGCACCAATTGACACCATTTTATGAGTTTACGGGCATGAGACATGTTCTATGGCCGTAAACTCTCATATGTGGGGTTTTGATGTTTTTAAAGCCCTAAAACTATTTTTGGTTGGTCCTTTGATTTATTCCAAGGCTTTTGGTGGTGTTGGATGGCTTTCAAACACCCTAGAATTGGATTTGCACCATGTTTCATGGAGTTTATGGCCCAAGCACAATCCTTGGCCGTAAACTCATGTAAGTCCCCCAAAAATTGTGATTCATGTGTCCAAATGCAAAGATCTATGTTCTATAATTCATAACTAAGACATATGAGTGGTTTGGAAGGGTTTAAGGGCATGAAAACCCTAGTTATATGACTTTACGGCCCAAGAATGATCATTGGCTGTAAACTCCTTCAAACTTCACAAAGTTCATGTTTTAATTGTTTAGAGTCCATATCTTGAAGCCATTTAGCCATATCTAAGTCCCAAACTTGTCAAGGAGGGGTTTAAGGGCTCAAAACCCTTCATTTTTGGTGTTTACGGCCTAGGCACCTTCCTGGGCCGTAAACTCATACTTTGTGTCGTATTTCATGATAAAGTCTCGAATTTGGAAGTCAAATAAGCTATACAATGAGGTTAGGAAGTTACCTTAAGGATTTCAGGCCTTAAAATTGAGTTTTGAACCCTAAATCTTGGATTTTAGGAGAGAGGTTAGAGAGAGAGAGAGAGAGTAGAGAGAGAAGGAAAAAGCTTCAAATGAAAGGTTTAACACGTTTATATAGTTCCCAAAACTTGGACGCGGTGTAATTCTACCCGATACCGGCATTAAACGGGGCCTTTGGTCGCACCCGATTAAGTTACCATCACCCGGCAGGAATGTTTCTAACTTTTTGAAATGAATACATTTGGGTTAATTTTATGAGTTCCAAGGGATCTGAACACTCATTAAATTATAATAAACGTATAAATTTAATTAATTAACCCAAAGCGAGAACGAAACGGATTGACTAACGGCGAAATCTCACAGGTAGAACAAGTTTTTCGACGATGGAAACTTCGGGTTGTTACATTATCCCCCCGTTAGAGGGAATTTCGTCCCGAAATTCAAAGATTTTAATTCAATTTGCAAGTTGAAAAGAGAATCGAGGATGAGTCTACTACTTCGGGTTTTTACGCTCCCAAGTGGAATCGGGTCTCTGCTTGATGTTCCAGCGAACCATCACTTTCAGGACGTGTCTTGGTTTCATTGGGTGGATATTTCTAAAAGACCGAGACGTGAAGTACCATAGGAATGTTTCTAAGTTTCGAGGTTAACCGAAGTTTGTAGGTTACGGGATCAATCCTAATGAGGATTTCGAAAAGTTCTACGTTTATGGAGAGATTCGAATGAATAGATAGCAGTTTATCTTTCTAGATTAGAGTTGAAAAAGAACTGCAAGTAAAATGGGTGTCGAAAAGGAATATACCTGGGGCAACTGTGGGGTCGGTGGCTGTCTCACCTTCTCCTATAGCTAGGACTCTTCCAGAGTTTCCAGTTGTTGTTGCATTGGGGCAGTTTCTCTTATAATGCCCGACCTTTCCGCAACCATAACAGACCTGATTAATGTCCGCTCCGGGAGCTTGATTTGTTGGTGTTCTACAATTCCGTGCAAGGTGACCCTCTTGGCCACAATTTTTGCAAAGTGTTATACGACAGGGACCGGGGATATAGTGGTGGCAACTGCACTGGTTACACCACGGGAGAACACCGGCACATCCGGTAATAGGTGCTTGAGCTGAGTAACCGATGACTGGTACAACAGCAGGGGTAGTGGCAGCGTGGACTGTCATCATTTGTTGTCTCTTCGAGTACTCCTGGGAAGGCTGATATTTATCCCCTGCCTCCTAGTACTTTCTTTTCTCACCACTTCTTTCTGTCGACTCAAGAGTGGTGGCTGCTTCCTCTACGTCCTCACTATGGTCAATCAAGATTTGCGCTAGGCATTTGGCGCTGTCGTATGTATCCGGCCTCGCAGCTAAGACGTTCCCTTTGGTTGGCTGGGTTAATCCCCAAATAAACCTTTCAATCTTCTTACTTTCAGGGGTAACCATCCCTTGACAGAGAAGCGCTAGGTCGTCAAACCTAGATGTGTAGGTGGCGATATCGGAACCTTTCATCTTCAGATTCCAAAGTTCATGCTCCAATTTCTGAATTTCACCCTGAGGGCAATACTCAGCGTGTAGAAGTTCCTTCATAACTTCCCAACCTATAGCATTGGCTACAGGTAGAGTTAGAGATTTGACTCGGCTGTTCCACCAAGTCACGGCTTTGTTGGTGAGAGTGCAAGCGGCAAACTTCACTTTGTCGGATTCTGAACAAGCACAGATCTCGAAGATGGATTCGATTCTTTCTAACCATCGAGTTAGAGCAATGACACCTCCTGTACCGTCGAAGAATGTAGGTTTCGCATGCATAAAGTCTTTATAGGAACACTCCTTTCGGTGTCCCTGGCTATTTTCCTGGTTTTGAGGTTGGGGACCACCTCCCGAACTACCAGGGTTCGTTTGCGACATGGCTGCTGAAAATGCTGCAGTTAAAACTGACTGAAGGGTTGCCAGGTCGATTTGAAGAGAAGGTGGTGTTTGAGGAGGGTTGTTGTTGTTCTGCGAGCTGGGTCTCTTTCTTGGAGGCATCTTGATCTAATAAGATCAGGAAGAGAGGATGATAAGCCCCCTGAATTGAATCAAGAGATATGATACAAAGGATATCTCTTTATGGCATACATAGAATTCTATTAAGCGATAAAGCAGGAAGGATTTATCAAACAGATAAATTATCGCTAAAGAAATGATCAAGGAGTAACGCTAGGATGAGAAATTTTATAACGGATTTGGCTCGAGAAATACTCCCATAGTATTTCATGATTCGCTGCAGCAATGGCTCATTGTTTGGGTATTGGGTAAGTCTTAGGCATGCTGCGTACCACAGTCACTCCCAAGCACATGTTGGCCGTGTCTCGAATGAATATAGTTGGCCAGGCTATATTGATCCTAGACACGACTATATAACTGCCCAGGTTTAACCGCAGTGTACAACACCCATTTACTTATGTTTTGTTCTACTTGTAGTTACAGATTTTCGACTATCGGGTATACTTGTATACTTTTGAAAATACTTATATTTGATGTATACTTTTAGTTCAGAGCATTTAGGCCCTTTTATGTTTATAGTTTTATACCATGTAAGGTTTGGTATACTCCATTCACTATAAACAAGGGCTCTGATACTAATCTGTCACACCCCAAAAACCGAAGGCGGAAACGTCTCCGGGGTGGACTACCAAGTTGAGTATCAAATCCAATGTACATAGTAAGCAAAGTAAACAACCATTACATTACATATCAAAGTTTACATTTGTTCAAAAGTAAAGTTGTACATTTGTAATACAAAATATATATGAACAAAAGTAGAGACGAGTCTTCTGTACGCCCAGTCTTCTCCAAAAGATTTGCTAGGTACCTGTCTAATGTTGACCTGAGAATACAAGCAGTTTGAAAATCAGCATAAAGCTGGTGAGTTCATAAGATGTTTGCTTTGTGAAAATGTACGAGTTTACTTTAGTTTACTGAAAAGTAGTTATCCAAGAAAATCCCATATTTTCTTATAAGAAAAGGTTGGTTGATTGTTAGGTTATACGGTTCTAATTGTTTGACTATGATCCCAGGAAAGTCCCATACTTTCCTGATTGTATATTACTAGTTGTAAAAGATGTAATGTTATTCAGTTTACTACTCTTTCTAGTTGTATAAATGTTACCCAGGAAAGCCCCATGCTTTCCTGCATGTTGGTTTCTAATGTGAATGATGTTAAAGATGTAAAAGATGTGAACGTGATTAGGTAATGTTTTGTTTTCCCCAGGAAAGTCCAGTACTTTCCTAAAGTAATTGTTAGTTATTGAACTTCGATATACTGATTTATTTCCATTCGTACCTATTGTATTAACTAGTTATGCGGATATCCTAATGGTAATATTTCGGAATGTACTTAGATTCACATCTTCATATTCGTGTTCTTATTCTTAATTAGTTATGATTGTACTTATTCGTGTTCGTATTTGTATTCGTTAATGTATTCGTTTCCTTATTCCTACTCCTATTACTATTCGTATTCGTATTCGTATTCGCAGTCGTATTCGTATTCATATTCGTAGTCGCATTCCTATCCCTAATCCCACTCCTAATACTATTCGCAGTCGTATTCGTATTCGTATTCGCAGTCGTATTCGTATTCGTTCTGTTCCTAATTATAGTTTCGTTATCCATTCTGTTCCTAGTTATAGATGTGTTATTCGTTCTGTTTCTAGTTGTAGTTTCATTATTCGTTCTGTTTCTAATTATAGTTTCATATTCGTTCTATTCCTAGTTATAGCTTCGTATTTGTATTCGTATTCGGAATTTGTTATAATTGGAAATTAGTATAAGTTATTGTTAGATTATGAAACATAGCTTAGATTAGAACATTTTATCGAGGAATCTATGATTAGTTTGAAAGCTAAATTCGTAATTCGAACTATCTGATAAACACAGTTATTGATATTAGAACATACAGAATGAAAACGATTAAACTGAAAACAATGAGTTTGAGTACAAGTTTTCCTTGTACTTTTGCTTGTATTCCCCCCCTGAAAACAGTTGAAAAAGGGTAGGGGTATGAACTCACCGGACGAGAAATGTGGCGAATTCGGATGCTAAGTGTTGGTCCGGGACTTGTAAACATGCGAGGTTCCTAATTATGATGTAAAGATACACATTTGTATCTAATTAGGACTTAGATTGATTGTTGGATAGGGACAATTGCTTCAAGTCGTGAAAACAATCCGATACAAGTATTTGGAGGGACCCGGGTGGCGTTTAGGGACAGGAATTGAAGCGAGGGACTTGGGACTTGAGTTTACTCTCCATGAATAAACTCATACAAGAGTTTTTGGTCCAAAACACCAATTCCCCATGTGTTTACGGCAGTAAACTCATGGTAGGGTGGTTTATGGTGCAAATTTGGGTCATAAATGGATATGGACACTTGGAAATGCTTGGAATAATTTTACCTAAGGCTTGGATTGAATTAAAAACATCATTTGAGATACTTTTTTTTTTTTTTTTTTTTTTGAAAGAGCCAAAGCTCAGCAAACTTTATTAAAAAGAATAAAAGAATACAATCACCAAAAATTCAAACAAAGTACAAAAATAACCAGCCTATCCATAACCAACTACCAAACCACTTCCTAATAATAAGAACTAACCACTCACAACCCCAATAATCCCTAAAATCCTTAAAATTAGCCCAAGGACTTATTGAATGAGGGAAAAAAGGTAACTTCACCCCCTTGCATCTCCAAAAACTCCAAAAAACATGAACAAAATAGCAAGGGGTAAGGCCCTTAAAAAAACCCTCAATCCAAAGACTAAACTTTAAGGAAAAACCAACTAAGACCAAAAACCTCAACCAACAATTCACAAATAAAACCCAAACATATTTAAAACTACTATACAATTTAACAATGCGATCCGAATTAATCTCCAAGAGCTGAACAATCCCTCTTCTTCTATCCCTTTTCCAATTCTTCATCCTCCTCTTGATTTTCTGCATAAAACTCTCTTCCTTCTTTTCACTATGATCCATCTTCATCCAATGCAATAAATTCCTGCAAATAATACAAAACCCAACGAGCCAAAAACTAACACCAACACTCCAGAAATTCAAAATAAGTTTCAGACTTGACATGGCATCAATCACATGTCTAGGATTCTCAATTTGAATAATCACATAAAAGATCATATCCAAATTGAAAATCCCATTGGTACAAGTCAAATGATTAGAGAGATAACTCCCCAACCATTGACAATTTCCGTCAATTCCTTTGTAAAACCAATTATTCCAAAATTGCCCCCATCTAAAACCGCTACTAAGAACATACTCAATATAATTTCTCCGCTGCCAACCCCAATTAAAAATCACTTCGACCATCAACTTCACAATTCTGAACCTGAACATCATCTCTTATTTTTGTCCTTTCCATAAATGCCCCAATCCTTATAGATTCTTTCATTAATCAAGTTTTTATTATTCCTTAATCCTAACAGCTTTAATCTTATTTCGTTCTCAATACAGGTTATCACTCCTTCAGCTGTTAATCTCCTCTTATTAAAAATCCTAGCATTCCTTTCCTTCCAAATATGAGCCACACAACTCGCAAGAATACATTTATTAATTAAATTCTCACCAGAATCCTTGTAAAACAGCTTGCAGCACTTCAGAATCAGCTCCTTCCAGCCTCCCATCACCAAATTAATTCTCATCTTATCACAAAAATGTCTCCAAATACTTTGTGAGAATTCACAAATAAAGAAGAGATGATCATGTGAATCAGGAATAAGATTACAAAAAGGACAGAGGAGACTTCCTGAAGTTTCCCAAACTCTAACACGATCCTGAGTTTTCAATCTATTCAAGATAGCAATCCATAAAATGAAAGAATTTCTAGGAATGCCCTTACCATACCAAACGATTTCCTTCCATGGCACCTTATTCCCAAAATTATTAATATCTCTCCACACTTGATTACACGAAAATTGCTTGCAATTACCCTCCTTATCTCTCCAACCAGCAACATCTCTCATATTAGGATCAATACAAAACATAGGAGCATCCTTTAGACCTGAAAATTTATCAACCCAATTTACAGGCCAACAATAATTATCATAATCAAGTACATCACTAACCAAAGAAAAGTCATTAAATCCATTACTAAACCATTCTCTTCTTGGAATGATAGTGCTTAAAATACATAAAGGATGCCACCAATCATGCCATAAAGAGGTGTTCCTCCCATTTCCCACACAAGCAACAATATGAGGTCTAACAATTTTCCTAATTTCCAAAAATCTCTTCCAGGTCCAGCTCATGCTTTTCTTTTGCATTATATCCCAAAAATTCCTCTTTCCAATGTAACAAGCTTTCACCCATTGCACCCATAAAGAATTTTTATTATTAACAACATTCCACACATGTTTTGCAAGTAAAGCATCATTCCATTTCCTTAAATTCTTAATCCCCAATCCTCCATAATCTTTAGGTTTACAAACATCATCCCATTTAACTTTAGCTTTCCCATTAACTTTTTCACCATTAGCCCATAAGAAGCTTCTACACATCTTTTCAATCTCTTTTATAGTTGCAATGGGAATTTTAAAAATTGAAGCCCAATACACATGAATAGAAGTCAACACAGAATTAATGAGCTGCAATCTTCCAGCAAACGATAAAGTTTTGCATTTCCAGTTGAAAATTCTCATTCTAATCTTTTCTAACAACTTCTTGCAATCTCTTTCAAAAAGTTTAGTAACACACATAGGAACACCCAAGTATTTAAAAGGAAATTTCCCAACATCAAAAGGAAGAATTCCCAAAATAATTCTCCTCATATTCGGTTTAACACAACTGAAATAGATCTGGCTCTTTTCCATGCTAACCTTCAGCCCATAAACATTTTTGAAATCATCAAGAGCTTCCCTTATGATTCTAGCCGAATTCCCATTACCATAAGAAAATACCAGAAGATCATCAGCAAAGCATAAATGAGAAATGCTAAGCACCTCGCACTTATTATGGTATTTAAAATTATGGCTGTCTTCTATTTTCTTACCAAGAATCTTATTGAATACTTCCATCACTATAGTAAATAAGTAAGGTGACAGAGGATCACCCTGCCTAAGACCCCTCTTTCCTTCAAAATACCCATGGTCTTCACCATTAAAATTGATCATAAACCATGGGGAAGACACACAAGCCATAATCCACTGAATCATAATCGGATGAAATCCAAACCCTTTAAGACTTCTATTAAGAAACTCCCAATCCACTGTATCATATGCTTTTTGAATATCAATTTTTAAGGTGCACTTTGGAACTCCCCTCTTGTTATTATATCCCACCATCAATTCCTGCGCAAGAAGAATATTATCCAAGATCGATCTTCCAGGAATGAAAGCAGATTGATTCTTACTAACAATTTTCCCCAAACAGCTTCTAATTCTATTCACTATAACCTTACTAATACACCTATACAAAGTGTTACAGCAGGCTATAGGTCTAAAATCAGCAACCTTCCTCGGCATATCCACTTTAGGAATTAAAATAACTCTCGTAGCATTTATCCCTTTAAGAAGCTTCCCTGTCCAAAAAAATTCTCTCACTGCTTTGCAAACCTCCGATCCAATAATATTCCAGGCACTCTTGAAAAATTTTGAAGAATATCCATCAGGCCCAGGGGCACGATTGTCATCAATTCCAAACATAGCTGCTTTAATTTCTTCATCTGTCACCACTCTGATCATATTAGTAGCATCAGTACTGTCTAACCTATTTTGGAAAATATCTTCAATTAACTCCGGCTTAACAGAATCATCCTTACACCCCAAGAAATTTTTGAAATACGAAACAAATTTATCCTTCAAAGCAATTCCACTAACCCATCTTCCATCTTCATCCAAAACCTTCATAATTCTATTTTTATTGCCCCTGCTCTTCACAATACTATGAAAAAACTTAGTATTATTATCGCCTTCCTGAATCCATTTAATTTTAGTTCTTTGGAATAAAAGCTTCTCTTCATCATTACAAGCTTCATTAAATTTGAACAAAAGATCAGCATGCTCATTCCTAATCTTATAATCACAAGGATTACAATCAATTTCCACTTGTTTACTTTCCAGCTTTTTCCTTAACTCATGAATTCGCTTCCCATATCCTCTGTATCTGTTACAAAGATCCCTACAATGCTTTTTAAGAATCTTCAATTTCTGACAAACCTTAAACATATAAAACCCTTCAATGTTTTCATCCCAAACTTCCTTGACCATAGGTAAAAATTCTTCCTTCTCAGTAATAAAATTAGCAAATCTGAAAGAAGGTCGCCATCTCATTTTACTCAATGGAATATTAAGAACAGCAGGACAGTGATCTGAAATTCTATAGGGTTTGAACATAGCATGAGCCAAAGGATAATCCGAAACAAACTTCAAATTAGTCATCACTCTATCCAGTTTCTTCAGGAGTCCCATACTTCCAGCAGGAGTTTTATTCCAAGTAAATTGAAAACCAGTCGAATTCAGGTCCTCAATTTCTAAACAGTTAATACATTCAATAAAGTCTTCAACACCTTTAGGAAACCTAGAACATCCTTCAGAATATTCCGAATGTTTTAAAGCAACATTGAAATCTCCTAATAATCCCCAAGCATCCTCTTTAACCACTAGTTTATGTTTCTTCAAATTCTCCCATAAATCTCTTCTATCCAGATAATTGGAAGCAGCGTAAATAAAAGACAAATACATGCTATAATTAGATTCACAGAATCTAACATAACAGTGAATAACTTGTCTAGATTGAGAAATCACCATCACATCCACAATTCTAGGATTCCATCCAACTATGATCCTAGTTCCAGCCTCACAACAACTATTATTAGAAACCCAATCCCATTGTCCAAAAGTCTTAGCACAAACACTCTTGAGATTTAAGATTTTGACATGAGATTCAATCACAGCACAAATACCAAGGTTATTACACCTAATAACATCAATAACCTCCTTCTGCTTAACAGATTTATTCAATCCCCTAACATTCCAAGCACCAACAGACATCATTGGGAATTAATAGTATTTTTGGCATTTACCTCCTCAAATGCCTGAGAACTCCCCATCTTACTTCTATTATTATCCGACTTCAACTTATCTTTATTCACTTTATTACTTTCATTTCCTGTCTTCTTCCCCTCTCCCTTGTTTGAAGTAATCAATTTGTTATTCTTGCTATCTTTAGAACCCATTCCAGCATCACCACTATCAACATTTTGATTAGCAACTGTCTTCACAATCTTATTATCCTCTTCCATTTTATCCAAAACTTCCTCTTCAATCTCTCCCAAGATTTCAAAATTGTTTTTATTACTTAATCCCTCCCCTGTTATATTCTCACTACCAAGACTAAAATTGCCCATCTCTGCCTTATTATCCTTTTTAACTACAACCTCCTGCTTATTATTCTCCTTCAACCCCCTACTACCTATAACATCCTTCCCATTAACATACTTCTCATAATTTCTATTCTTTTCTAAATTCCAGTTACTTACTCCTTTATTACTCCAATTCCAATTTTGCCCTTTACCATTTCCACCTCTGTTCCTATTATTGCCTTTAGAGAAAATACTCCTTCTCCAAATCCCATTCTTCCCATTATTCTTCATATTATTCAATTGATTATAACCCTCTTGAGACTTGCTAGTGCCTTCACCATCATTGTTACCCATTACCTTTTTATATTTAACTTCTGTGAAACCATCCCCATTAACTACTTCCTTCCCTTTATTATTCTTTAAATTTCTCACTTCTCCATTATTATCCTCCTTCTCAACATTCATAGCAGCAACACAAACTTTATCCACATGCCCATAGACTTTACAATGATTACATCTAGAAGGAATCCAAGCATATTCAATATCAAAACTTTGAATCACAGCAGAATTAGAGACAAAATCCCAAGTAGCTATATCAATCTTCTTTCTCCATTCCTTCCCAGCTGCCATTTCAACAAGAATTCTAGCATAAGCATTCCTTCCTTTATGTTCCAAACACATATCCTCAGTAAAGGAATCAAAAGCCAAAGGAATACCTATCTTACTAGCAATTCTACATAAGTTTTCACCACTCCAAATTTCCAAGGGCAAATCAAATATTTTAATCCAAACAGGAATTTTATCATGCTTATTCTTAGTTAATGTCAAACCAGGCCTCCAACGTTGAAGAAATAAAGGCATATTATTAAACATTAACCAAGGACTACCCTCCAAAACAGATAACATCCCCTTTTCATCACTAAATTTAAAGAAGAAAAATCCTTTGCTGTTCATGAATACCTCTTCCAAACCCACATTCTTCCACAGTCTTCTAACTTCTTTCTGAATTACAGGAAACGCCAACTTCTTGTCAATCATATAACCATAAAGAGTATTAGAAAAAGGAATACTTGCATTCTTTAGATTCTCTATTGGAATTATAACAGGACCATCCTCTTCCCCTTTCTCCCCTGGAATGAATCTAACATCAATCTTACCCTTATGTCTATTACCCTTTAACACACCAGCATAAGAGTTCATCACATTCCCCTGCATTCCTCCTTCCTCCTTATTGCTAATCTTAGCATTTCCCAAAATAGAAGGAAGTAAATTAATGCTATTAATAACAGTACCTGACTTCTCATTGCAGCTAGTATCCATATTACTCTTAGCATTAACCTCTTCTTCTAGTTCAATTTCCTCATCCCCACTAGTATCATCCTCACTTGAATCATTATCCCCTTCCTCGTCAGTATTCTCATCATCATCAGTATTACCTTCCATCTCCTTGTCTTTCTTTTCCAAATTTGACCTATCAACATCCATTTTCTGATTCTTCTCACTGTCTAAATCTTTCCCCATAGTCTTCTCAACTCCCTTTCCCACCTATCCTTCTTCCTTCAATTCACTCAGAAACTGAAATCCAACTCCTGGAATGAACTCTTCATTATTATTAGCCCTTTTATCCCCATCAGTTATAGTCTTCACAACTTCATTATCTTCCCTATTAGAGTTATTCTGAATTTTAACATCCATCACCGATATGGTAGGGTTCACATTAACCATTTCACTAATAACATTCTTCAATTCAGAGATTGGACTCAAAACTTCATTACTCATCATCAACCCATCCCAATTTCTCATCAAATTAGCAGTATTACCAGTTGGGATAGAAACAACATGAGAACTTACCTTTTTAGAGTCACCAGACAACCCTTTCTTCAATTCCTTCTCCTTTCCTTCAGATCCAGGAATAGAAATGTTAGAATCCGACTCCCAAACTGAGACAGATTCCGATTCTTCTTCCGTTTCCTCCTCTGAACCATTTTCATTGAAGAACTCTTCCGTATCCATCGGAGCTAATTTATCCACCTTCTTCCTAGCTCTGTTCTTAATCCTGAAAGATTTCCCCTCCATTTTCCATCCAGCTTTGCTAATCCCAGATGCAACAGCTCCAGTCACACTTGGTTTGCGACGAGCTTTATAAATCGTGGCAGATGATTGTTCAATTACCCCAGGAGGAACAAGATCATTCACCTCCATTTCAGTTTTTGTATAACGAACAGCAGCACTTTTATCCGGAGGTTTAACCTTCACGTCCTTCAATCTATCCGACTTGGAAGATGCTCCCATTAAATCAACGGAATTACGAAAGATATTGCTTCACCGATTAAAAGAAATTCGTCGGAAAAGCAGCGTCGATGCATTGTTAAACTCTTGAGTTCCACAATTGAAGTCTATGCAATTTAAGCAAAGCGAGATGAGCATTGTTTCATTCTTGAGTTCCACATTAGAAGTCTATGCAATTTAGCAAAGCTTTGATGAGGATCGTTTAATTCTTGAGTTCCACAATAGAAGTCTATGCAATTTAGCAAAGCTTTAATGATCATTGTTTCATTCTTGAGTTCCACAATAGAAGTGTGTGCAATTTAAGCAAAGCTTTGATGAGCTTTGTTTCATTCTTGAGTTGCACATTAGAAGTCTATGCAATTTAGCAAAGCTGTGATGAGTTGCACATAAAATATACAAACTATAAACACATTTGGGACTAAAGGTCTCTGATTCTTAAAATGCTTTAACGAGTTGTACTTTTCGAAAACAAATAATTTCTTGTTTTAAAGTATACTTACATGCATTCTATACTAGCATGGTGTCATATCTTTGGAGAACATAAATTGAAAGAGGAGGAGTCGAACATTATTAGTACGCCTTAGCATGTGTAATCAGTTCTGGGAGGGATATAGCCTGATCAACTATATCCGTCCAAGAAGTAACTTACGCACACTAAGGAATAGTCGTAATAAGCGACGAATCTGATAACCTAATTACACTCCATAAAGAACACGCTAAGAACCAAATATAAACATCTAAAAATACTATGGGAGTATCTGTACGTTTCTATAGTGCCTGATTATTATTTTCCGATATGTGTTTCTTAACCCCATTTCTCGTGCAGACGACATGGCAGGATTTCACATACCCGGGGACCCCTATTTTCCCAATCAGGGAAACGCGGGATGGATCGATGATGAGCCCGAGGAGGATCCCGAAGAGGATCCTGAGGAGGATCCCGAAGAGGATCCCGAGGAGGATCCCGAAGAAGATCCCGAGGAGGATCCCGAAGAGGATCCCGAGGAGGAGCCCGAGGAGGAAGACGAACAAGAAGAAGAAGAGGAAGACGACCAAGAAGAAGATGAAGACGAAGAGGAAGAAGAGGAAGGTGATGAGATAGTCATGTTTGGGAACGAAGCGGAGGAACCACCAGAAGTATTCAACTCTCCCTACATCGCGAGGGTACCCGCGCACCGTTTTGGATACAACGGACCTGAACCCCCTTGGGTAACAACGATCGAAAGATGGAGCCGACAACAACGTCAGCGGTCACCATATGGCTACCAACGAGGTTACTATGATCTCACTCATGGTGGACCGGCTGACAGAGCTCTCCCCGTCACGATACAACGAATAGCAAGTATGGATGATCGTGGTAGGACGACGACCGATCAGGTCCGGGAGTTAAGTACCATCGTACAGTCTACTACTGATCGCACCAGAGACCTGGAACGAGACTCCCGCCACAGAGACCAACTCATCCAAGACCTTCTCGCAGCTCAAGCAGAAACAAGAGAGTATCGGGAAAGATACATGGCTCTCGAAGAGAGAATGGTTGCAGCCGAACGCAGATTGGCGGAACTACAGGGCGCATCGACATCATCGCAGCCTCCGTCAAAGAAGGGTCGCAGTGATTAGAACTCATTACTATTCTCATGTTTTGGTAGTAAAATTTTAGGAGTACGCGTTGGTGTTACTCTTTGTATGTAGGTCGACCCTGCGACTATGTGATCACACTATTCAAAGGGTTTTTGTAATGCCAAAAACTATCTTTTGTAACGATGTAATGTAGACCCTTATGAGGTCAAACTTTTCCCTCTAAATGTTATGTACTAAAAGTTATCAATGAAATTTGGCATGTGTTTTATTTATTGAATATTTGGCACTATACATCATAACCTGATCACACAAACAGTTTACAAATAATAAAGTTTTGATAAAATACAAGAGGGATGAAACCAGTAACACTCGACTCGTTATCACTATTGAAGTCTTACCGACTGGTCATTTTTTTTTATGACAGAACCATGCCACCAAGGAAAAGACCAAGGCCTTCCAACAACACAGTACCGCCTCCACCACCACCTCCGCAGTTTGATCCTGCAATGTTCCAGGCTGCAGTAACGGCAGTCGTGGCGGCAACAATGTCGCAAATGGGGACCAATGGTTCTGGCGGTTCTGGATCGGGAGCTACCAATTCCATTCATGGGGACAGCACGGGGCGTACGAGGGAGTGCTCTTACAAAGACTTCACGAATGGAAAACCCGACCCTTTCAATGGAAGCGGGGGCGTTATCACGCTGGTGCAATGGTTCGAAAGGACCGAGGCAGTTTTTGAAATCTGCGCTTGTCCCGAAGCGAGCAAGGTCAAGTATGCGGCATTCACTTTCACTGGAAAAGCACTTACTTGGTGGAATGGCCGAGTTAAATCACTTACTCCCGCAATAGCGAACGCAATCAGTTGGGAGGATTTGAAAGCCCTAATGTTAAAGGAATACTGCCCGAGGGGCGAAATACAAAATACTTGAAGAAGAACTTTGGAACCTCAGAATGACAGGCACTAATCTTGAAACTTATATTGCCCGTTTCAATGACTTAGCACTCCTCTGCCCAACAATGGTCACTCCAGAAGAGAAGAAGGTGGAACGATATCTCTGGGGGCTGTCATCCCAGATTCAAGATAGTGTATTGGCCTCGAAACCCACTACCTTTGAGAGTGCCAAGGAATTGGCACAACAACTCATAGATCACAGGGCTAGCCGTGGTACCGTGATAACCACCACCGACCGAACAAAAGGAGGGAACAACAAAAGGAGGTTCTGGGGCAATAAAAAGAAACAACCAATTCAGGACCCCGCCAAAAAGCAACAGATTGTTGCTGTTCGTGCCGCCACTACTGCTGTCGCTCCAGCGTCGCCGAAACAGTATACGGGAACTCTTCCCAAGTGCAACAAGTGTAACTACCACCATACCGGTGCTTGTCGAGAGTTACACTACAATAACTGCAACAAGAAGGGGCACACCGCACGATTCTGTAGAGCGACTACCCAACCCGCCGCACAAATCGCTACGACCGCCAACACTGGAGCAAGCCAAACCTGCTATGGATGTGGTGAAACAGGACACTTCAGGAGGAACTGCCCCAAGGCACGAGCCCCTAATGCTGGGGGTGTAGGGAGAGTCCTAACTTTAGGGCAGGGAGAAGCAGTCAAGGATCCCTCTGTGGTTACTGGTACGTTCCTCCTCAATAACAACACACCCTATTCATTAGGTCCATGAATACTGTGGGTGCATTGGTCAGTCCGAAGGGCATCACTACAAACTTGTAGTGTCCGTAACGCGTTCAGAAAGCTGTTTTCAGGACATCCTCCTCAAGAACTTGCAATTGATGATACCTAGACCATAGATCAATCTTGGAGAAGTAACTCACCCCTTGCAGTTGGTCAAATAAATCGTCTATACAGGGAAGAGGGTAACGATTTTTGACCATGAGTTTGGAGCTCCCTATAATCGATGCACATACAGAATGATCCGTCCTTCTTTACGAACAAGATCGGTGCTCCCCAGGGTGAGAAGCTTGGTCTTATAAAGCCCTTGCTGAGCAGCTCGTTGAGTTGACTGGACAGTTCTTGCATCTCAGCAGGAGCTAGACGATAGGGCGATTTGGCTACGGGGGTAGCTCCTGGAACTAGATCGATTCTGAACTCAACCTGACGTTTGGGAGGTAAACCTGGTAGCTCCTCTGGAAAGACGTCGGGGAAGTCACATATGACGGGGAAGTCTTTTAGATCTTTTGTTTTCTGGCTCATGTCGACAACATGTGCAAGGAATGCGCGATATTCCTTGTGCAAGTACTTCTAGGCTTGAATACTCGAGATGATGTGAAGGCTCGTACTGAGTTTGTCCCCATAGATTAACAGGGTTTCGTTATTCGGTAGGTTTAGAAGGATTGCTTTGTCGAAGCACAGGATATCAGCACGATGGAGACTCAACCATTCCATGCCCACAATGACATCGAAACTCTTGATCGATATTGGTAGGAGGTCGATTGGGAATGAATGATCATCTAATGTGAAGGTACAGCCTATGTAGATCTCGCTAGAACTCTCTGTCTTTCCGTTAGCCATTTCTACGACGAATGTTTCTTTTAGTGGTTGTGGGGATTGTTTAAGTAAGTGTTTAAAGTTTTGGTTTATGAAGCTTCTTTCTGCTCCACTATCGAATAAGATACAAGCATAAGAGTTGTTGAGAAGGAACGTACCCGTGACTACTGTGGGGGTCTGCTATTGCTTCATTGTGGCCAATAGCAAGTAGTTTCCCCGTTTCTCCTGCATTTCCAGCTTTTGGGCAGTTTTTCTTGAAATGCCCCACTTCGCCACAGCCATAACAGGCCTGGATGACTCCCGAACCGGAGACTTGAGAAATGGGTTTGGGTTGAGATCTGCAAAACCGGACGATATGGCCCTTCCGGTCGCATTTAGTGCAGTGCATTTCATGGCAGGGGCCGTTATGATGAAAAGGGCACTTTGGGCACTTTGGCAGGTTTCCAACATAGTTTTTTGCTGGTGCAGGGGTAGCAGGAGTGGTGGCAGCATGGACAGCCACCATCTATTGGTTCTTGGAAGAGGATTAGGGTTTCTTGTCCTTTTTCTTGTCCCACCGCTTCCTCTTGTTGTCGGATGTCTTGGTCGGTGCAGTGGCAGTTGTTGTTGATGTTGATGGAGTGGAAGGAGTTTCATGATCAATCAACCTGTGGGCCAATTCCTTGGCACTGTCAAAGGTTGTAGGATGTGAAGATAGAACATTTCCTTGATACGAGGGCACTAAATCCCAAATGTATCGTTTAATTTTCTTGCTTTCAGAGGGGATCTTGTTAGGGCACATAGCTACCATGTGGCAGAAATGGCTATATAAGTCACTATGTCTGTCCCCTTCATCTTGAGGTTCCAGAGTTCCTCCTCGAGCTTCTGAACCTCACCTCTAGGGCAGTACTCCCTTCTCAGTAGGTCGTTTAGTGAGTCCCAGCCCATGGCGTTGGCTGTTACTAAAAAGAGTGAATTGACATGGCCATTCCACCATGTCAGGGCCCTTTTAGTGAAAGTGGCAGCAACGAACTTTATTTTGCTTTCTTCGGGGCATGAGCACATTTCGAAGACGACTTCAGTTCTTTCAATCCATTGGGACAGAGCAAGGATCCCTCCGGTCCTATTGAAAAATGTCGGTTTGCAGTTCATGAAATCCTTTTAAATACACCCCTGTGTACGTGGATGGATTTCACCATGTCTGGAGTTGGTGCCCATTCCGGCTCCACTAGCATCACCAGAATTCATTTGGGCCATGGCTGCTGTCACAACTGTCTGAAACAGCACTGGATCAAACTACGGAGGAGGTGGTGGTGGAGGTGGGGTTTGAGTCGCAGGTCTGCCTCTGTTCGGACGCTTGCGAGGAGGCATCTTTTACTGAAAGTTCATAGAGATGATGACAATAGTAAGAGTCTATTTCAAGTATGATAAGAGCGTTTCATGGACTAAATCAACATAGCCCAACAATCAAAGAGAGTCATAGCAACAGAGTAGGTAACTGCCAATATTACTGGTATTAATGATGTAATATGAGTTCGGGAAAAGTGACCTAACAGTAAGTCTTACATCAAACCATAAGGGAAAATGTTGGCAGTCTAGGAGCCTAGGCAAAGTACTTTCAAAGTTAGGAATGTTTACAAACAAGTGCTCTATCGAGCATAGAAAAGGAAAGGCTAGTCCATAAACAAAAGAGTGAGATGATTTGACGTCTTCTACTGGCGATGGGTACCCATAGGGCGAACCCTCAAATCAGCTAGTTGGCACACAACTTCCTGAAGATGTCGTTCATGAGCCCTCTGACGTACTCGGAGTTCCTTAACTTCGGCTCGGGATGCCGCTAGCTATTGCTGCAGAGCGTCATTGGTCCTCCTCATCCTATCCATAGCTTCTTCCAGTTGGCGGATGCGAACAGTGTTAAGGTTAGAGTTGGCATCAATTTCTACAACCCTGCCAATGGCTGCTTGACCTTGCTCGACGTTCTTGTCAATCCTACGGACCATGATGGGAAAGACTCGGTCCGCCGAACCTCCTTCTCTAATGTTGTACAAGCTTCGGTCTCCGTTGAAAGGTAAAGGCTGACCCTGCTCATCGCTCCATCGGTTCAAGGTTACTGCGCACATAGGAGTGGGACCTCGAAATGTTGGGCGGGGGTTAGGGTTCGGAGCTACTGGGAGCAAGTTGGTGACTTCTGGTTCGGAATCGAAGCTATCTGGAAAGCCTTATGCATGGTGATCATCCAAAGGGATCGGGTGATCATCTTCTAACTCTTCCTCGAGCTATCCTCCAAAGCCTTGGTTTGGATAGTACGGGTCGTAGGGATGGTGGAAGCCAGCCATGCTATCTACGCGAGAATGGGGAAAGGAAGGTTAATAGACGCACTAATCTAGGATACTTATAAGATGATCGTTATTAGCCGACCCAATACTTGCATAGTGCATACCAATTACATGTAATCGAAGCAGGATAGAACTTCGAATAAGTGACCCTAACTCTAAATCCACAATCAAACAAGAACAGGAAATGAAGCAAAGGTCACAGATTCTAAGTCTATAGCGCCTTAGTCACATGCAACTGTGGTGTATCCACTTAGCAACTATTGCCCTACTAATAACGACCCTTTTAGTTGTCACATATGTAGTTAATAGAATGCAGAATACTCCTATAGTATTCAAGTTCTAACGTTCTTTTGGTAGTGTTGGTAAGTTTTTAGACTTGTTGCAACATCACAATCACTCTTAGGCACATGCTATTCACTCCTAGGGAAATGGGGTTGATAAGGCTACATCCACCCAGATGTGACTATATGTCTCTAAGCCCAATTGTGCTGTTCAACAATCTTAATACTTTTGTTCTGTTCTAGTATGATATTGATCCTTTGTATTAATGGATGTGTGTGTGTGTGTGTGTATATATATATATATATATATATACACTTAATTAAATATTTTAGTATTTAAAAGTATATATTCTTGGTTAGAGTGTTTTATTCCTGATGTGTTTATAGTTCGTATATCTTTTATGGGTTGATATACTTAATTCACTATAAGCAATGCTCTGATACCAATCTGTCACACCCCAAAACCAAGAACGGTGGAATACGTTCTGGGGTGGAGGACGTCATGTACAGTATCATAACAATGCATAATAGTAAAAACAAGCAACAACATCCATTGTATTAATACAGTAATTGTAATACAAGCGTGTTTTGTACAGTTTGTTAGACACCAAAAAGTATAATAAAAAATAAAAGGAGTCTTGTATGCGCTCCGTCTTCTCAAAAACTGTATTTGTACCTGTCTATTGCCGACCTGAGAATACAAGTTATTTTGAAAACGAGTATCAGCATAAAGTTGGTGAGTTCATAAGAATTTAGTGTCATTGCTTGTATAAAAATGTTTACAATCGTATAACATGAAAGTTGTTATTAAGTTTGAAAATAGTGGAAGTATCAAACAATATTCCAAACTGATTCTTACTGACGGTGGTGCGATCTAGCTTAGATTCATCGGCGCTGCTTTTCCGACGAATTTCTTTTAATCGGTGAAGCAATATCTTTCCTAATTCCGTTGATTTAATGGGAGCATCTTCCAAGTCGGATAGATTGAAGGACGTGAAGGTTAAACCTCCGGATAAAAGTGCTGCTGTTCGTTATACAAAAACTGAAATGGAGGTGAATGATCTTGTTCCTCCTGGGGTAATTGAACAATCATCTGCCACGATTTATAAAGCTCGTCGCAAACCAAGTGTGACTGGAGCTGTTGCATCTGGGATTAGCAAAGCTGGATGGAAAATGGAGGGGAAATCTTTCAGGATTAAGAACAGAGCTAGGAAGAAGGTGGATAAATTAGCTCCGATGGATACGGAAGAGTTCTTCAATGAAAATGGTTCAGAGGAGGAAACGGAAGAAGAATCGGAATCTGTCTCAGTTTGGGAGTCGGATTCTAACATTTCTATTCCTGGATCTGAAGGAGAGGAGAAGGAATTGAAGAAAGGGTTGTCTGGTGACTCTAAAAAGGTAAGTTCTCATGTTGTTTCTATCCCAACTGGTAATACTGCTAATTTGATGAGAAATTGGGATGGGTTGATGATGAGTAATGAAGTTTTGAGTCCAATCTCTGAATTGAAGAATGTTATTAGTGAAATGGTTAATGTGAACCCTACCATATCGGTGATGGATGTTAAAATTCAGAATAACTCTAATAGGGAAGATAATGAAGTTGTGAAGACTATAACTGATGGGGATAAAAGGGCTAATAATAATGAAGAGTTCATTCCAGGAGTTGGATTTCAGTTTCTGAGTGAATTGAAGGAAGAAGGACAGGTGGGAAAGGGAGTTGAGAAGACTATGGGGAAAGATTTAGACAGTGAGAAGAATCAGAAAATGGATGTTGATAGGTCAAATTTGGAAAAGAAAGACAAGGAGATGGAAGGTAATACTGATGATGATGAGAATACTGACGAGGAAGGGGATAATGATTCAAGTGAGGATGATACTAGTGGGGATGAGGAAATTGAACTAGAAGAAGAGGTTAATGCTAAGAGTAATATGGATACTAGCTGCAATGAGAAGTCAGGTACTGTTATTAATAGCATTAATTTACTTCCTTCTATTTTGGGAAATGCTAAGATTAGCAATAAGGAGGAAGGAGGAATGCAGGGGAATGTGATGAACTCTTATGCTGGTGTGTTAAAGGGTAATAGACATAAGGGTAAGATTGATGTTAGATTCATTCCAGGGGAGAAAGGGGAAGAGGATGGTCCTGTTATAATTCCAATAGAGAATCTAAAGAATGCAAGTATTCCTTTTTCTAATACTCTTTATGGTTATATGATTGACAAGAAGTTGGCGTTTCCTGTAATTCAGAAAGAAGTTAGAAGACTGTGGAAGAATGTGGGTTTGGAAGAGGTATTCATGAACAGCAAAGGATTTTTCTTCTTTAAATTTAGTGATGAAAAGGGGATGTTATCTGTTTTGGAGGGTAGTCCTTGGTTAATGTTTAATAATATGCCTTTATTTCTTCAACGTTGGAGGCCTGGTTTGACATTAACTAAGAATAAGCATGATAAAATTCCTGTTTGGATTAAAATATTTGATTTGCCCTTGGAAATTTGGAGTGGTGAAAACTTATGTAGAATTGCTAGTAAGATAGGTATTCCTTTGGCTTTTGATTCCTTTACTGAGGATATGTGTTTGGAACATAAAGGAAGGAATGCTTATGCTAGAATTCTTGTTGAAATGGCAGCTGGGAAGGAATGGAGAAAGAAGATTGATATAGCTACTTGGGATTTTGTCTCTAATTCTGCTGTGATTCAAAGTTTTGATATTGAATATGCTTGGATTCCTTCTAGATGTAATCATTGTAAAGTCTATGGGCATGTGGATAAAGTTTGTGTTGCTGCTATGAATGTTGAGAAGGAGGATAATAATGGAGAAGTGAGAAATTTAAAGAATAATAAAGGGAAGGAAGTAGTTAATGGGGATGGTTTCACAGAAGTTAAATATAAAAAGGTAATGGGTAACAATGATGGTGAAGGCACTAGCAAGTCTCAAGAGGGTTATAATCAATTGAATAATATGAAGAATAATGGGAAGAATGGGATTTGGAGAAGGAGTATTTTCTCTAAAGGCAATAATAGGAACAGAGGTGGAAATGGTAAAGGGCAAAATTGGAATTGGAGTAATAAAGGAGTAAGTAACTGGAATTTAGAAAAGAATAGAAATTATGAGAAGTATGTTAATGGGAAGGATGTTATAGGTAGTAGGGGGTTGAAGGAGAATAATAAGCAGGAGGTTGTAGTTAAAAGGATAATAAGGCAGAGATGGGCAATTTTAGTCTTGGTAGTGAGAATATAACAGGGGAGGGATTAAGTAATAAAAACAGTTTTGAAATCTTGGGAGAGATTGAAGAGGAAGTTTTGGATAAAATGGAAGAGGATAATAAGATTGTGAAGACAGTTGCTAATCAAAATGTTGATAGTGGTGATGCTGGAATGGGTTCTAAAGATAGCAAGAATAACAAATTGATTACTTCAAACAAGGGAGAGGGGAAGAAGACAGGAAATGAAAGTAATAAAGTGAATAAAGATAAGTTGAAGTCGGATAATAATAGAAGTAAGATGGGGAGTTCTCAGGCATTTGAGGAGGTAAATGCCAAAAATACTATTAATTCCCAATGATGTCTGTTGGTGCTTGGAATGTTAGGGGATTGAATAAATCTGTTAAGCAGAAGGAGGTTATTGATGTTATTAGGTGTAATAACCTTGGTATTTGTGCTGTGATTGAATCTCATGTCAAAATCTTAAATCTCAAGAGTGTTTGTGCAAAGACTTTTGGACAATGGGATTGGGTTTCTAATAATAGTTGTTGTGAGGCTGGAACTAGGATCATAGTTGGATGGAATCCTAGAATTGTGGATGTGATGGTGATTTCTCAATCTAGACAAGTTATTCACTGTTATGTTAGATTCTGTGAATCTAATTATAGCATGTATTTGTCTTTTATTTACGCTGCTTCCAATTATCTGGATAGAAGAGATTTATGGGAGAATTTGAAGAAACATAAACTAGTGGTTAAAGAGGATGCTTGGGGATTATTAGGAGATTTCAATGTTGCTTTAAAACATTCGGAATATTCTGAAGGATGTTCTAGGTTTCCTAAAGGTGTTGAAGACTTTATTGAATGTATTAACTGTTTAGAAATTGAGGACCTGAATTCGACTGGTTTTCAATTTACTTGGAATAAAACTCCTGCTGGAAGTATGGGACTCCTGAAGAAACTGGATAGAGTGATGACTAATTTGAAGTTTGTTTCGGATTATCCTTTGGCTCATGCTATGTTCAAACCCTATAGAATTTCAGATCACTGTCCTGCTGTTCTTAATATTCCATTGAGTAAAATGAGATGGCGACCTTCTTTCAGATTTGCTAATTTTATTACTGAGAAGGAAGAATTTTTACCTATGGTCAAGGAAGTTTGGGATGAAAACATTGAAGGGTTTTATATGTTTAAGGTTTGTCAGAAATTGAAGATTCTTAAAAAGCATTGTAGGGATCTTTGTAACAGATACAGAGGATATGGGAAGCGAATTCATGAGTTAAGGAAAAAGCTGGAAAGTAAACAAGTGGAAATTGATTGTAATCCTTGTGATTATAAGATTAGGAATGAGCATGCTGATCTTTTGTTCAAATTTAATGAAGCTTGTAATGATGAAGAGAAGCTTTTATTCCAAAGAACTAAAATTAAATGGATTCAGGAAGGCGATAATAATACTAAGTTTTTTCATAGTATTGTGAAGAGCAGGGGCAATAAAAATAGAATTATGAAGGTTTTGGATGAAGATGGAAGATGGGTTAGTGGAATTGCTTTGAAGGATAAATTTGTTTCGTATTTCAAAAATTTCTTGGGGTGTAAGGATGATTCTGTTAAGCCGGAGTTAATTGAAGATATTTTCCAAAATAGGTTAGACAGTACTGATGCTACTAATATGATCAGAGTGGTGACAGATGAAGAAATTAAAGCAGCTATGTTTGGAATTGATGACAATCGTGCCCCTGGGCCTGATGGATATTCTTCAAAATTTTTCAAGAGTGCCTGGAATATTATTGGATCGGAGGTTTGCAAAGCAGTGAGAGAATTTTTTTGGACAGGGAAGCTTCTTAAAGGGATAAATGCTACGAGAGTTATTTTAATTCCTAAAGTGGATATGCCGAGGAAGGTTGCTGATTTTAGACCTATAGCCTGCTGTAACACTTTGTATAGGTGTATTAGTAAGGTTATAGTGAATAGAATTAGAAGCTGTTTGGGGAAAATTGTTAGTAAGAATCAATCTGCTTTCATTCCTGGAAGATCGATCTTGGATAATATTCTTCTTGCGCAGGAATTGATGGTGGGATATAATAACAAGAGGGGAGTTCAAAAGTGCACCTTAAAAATTGATATTCAAAAAGCATATGATACAGTGGATTGGGAGTTTCTTAATAGAAGTCTTAAAGGGTTTGGATTTCATCCGATTATGATTCAGTGGATTATGGCTTGTGTGTCTTCCCCATGGTTTATGATCAATTTTAATGGTGAAGACCATGGGTATTTTGAAGGAAAGAGGGGTCTTAGGCAGGGTGATCCTCTGTCACCTTACTTATTTACTATAGTGATGGAAGTATTCAATAAGATTCTTGGTAAGAAAATAGAAGACAGCCATAATTTTAAATACCATAATAAGTGTGAGGTGCTTAGCATTTCTCATTTATGCTTTGCTGATGATCTTCTGGTATTTTCTTATGGTAATGGGAATTCGGCTAGAATCATAAGGGAAGCTCTTGATGATTTCAAAAATGTTTCTGGGCTGAAGGTTAGCATGGAAAAGAGCCAGATCTATTTCAGTTGTGTTAAACCGAATATGAGGAGAATTATTTTGGGAATTCTTCCTTTTGATGTTGGGAAATTTCCTTTTAAATACTTGGGTGTTCCTATGTGTGTTACTAAACTTTTTGAAAGAGATTGCAAGAAGTTGTTAGAAAAGATTAGAATGAGAATTTTCAACTAGAAATGCAAAACTTTATCGTTTGCTGGAAGATTGCAGCTCATTAATTCTGTGTTGACTTCTATTCATGTGTATTGGGCTTCAATTTTTAAAATTCCCATTGCAACTATAAAAGAGATTGAAAAGATGTGTAGAAGCTTCTTATGGGCTAATGGTGAAAAAGTTAATGGGAAAGCTAAAGTTAAATGGGATGATGTTTGTAAACCTAAAGATTATGGAGGATTGGGGATTAAGAATTTAAGGAAATGGAATGATGCTTTACTTGCAAAACATGTGTGGAATGTTGTTAATAATAAAAATTCTTTATGGGTGCAATGGGTGAAAGCTTGTTACATTGGAAAGAGGAATTTTTGGGATATAATGCAAAAGAAAAGCATGAGCTGGACCTGGAAGAGATTTTTGGAAATTAGGAAAATTGTTAGACCTCATATTGTTGCTTGTGTGGGAAATGGGAGGAACACCTCTTTATGGCATGATTGGTGGCATCCTTTAGGTATTTTAAGCACTATCATTCCAAGAAGAGAATGGTTTAGTAATGGATTTAATGACTTTTCTTTGGTTAGTGATGTGCTTGATTATGATAATTATTGTTGGCCTGTAAATTGGGTTGATAAATTTTCAGGTCTAAAGGATGCTCCTATGTTTTGTATTGATCCTAATATGAGAGATGTTGCTGGTTGGAGAGATAAGGAGTGTAATTGCAAGCAATTTTCGTGTAATCAAGTGTGGAGAGATATTAATAATTTTGGGAATAAGGTGCCATGGAAGGAAATCGTTTGGTATGGTAAGGGCATTCCTAGAAATTCTTTCATTTTATGGATGGCTATCTTGAATAGATTGAAAACTCAGGATCGTGTTAGAGTTTGGGAAACTTCAGGAAGTCTCCTCTGTCCTTTTTGTAATCTTATTCCTGATTCACATGATCATCTCTTCTTTATTTGTGAATTCTCACAAAGTATTTGGAGACATTTTTGTGATAAGATGAGAATTAATTTGGTGATGGGAGGCTGGAAGGAGCTGATTCTGAAGTGCTGCAAGCTGTTTTACAAGGATTCTGGTGAGAATTTAATTAATAAATGTATTCTTGCGAGTTGTGTGGCTCATATTTGGAAGGAAAGGAATGCTAGGATTTTTAATAAGAGGAGATTAACAGCTGAAGGAGTGATAACCTGTATTGAGAACGAAATAAGATTAAAGCTGTTAGGATTAAGGAATAATAAAAACTTGATTAATGAAAGAATCTATAAGGATTGGGGCATTTATGGAAAGGACAAAAATAAGAGATGATGTTCAGGTTCAGAATTGTGAAGTTGATGGTCGAAGTGATTTTTAATTGGGGTTGGCAGCGGAGAAATTATATTGAGTATGTTCTTAGTAGCGGTTTTAGATGGGGGCAATTTTGGAATAATTGGTTTTACAAAGGAATTGACGGAAATTGTCAATGGTTGGGGAGTTATCTCTCTAATCATTTGACTTGTACCAATGGGATTTTCAATTTGGATATGATCTTTTATGTGATTATTCAAATTGAGAATCCTAGACATGTGATTGATGCCATGTCAAGTCTGAAACTTATTTTGAATTTCTGGAGTGTTGGTGTTAGTTTTTGGCTCGTTGGGTTTTGTATTATTTGCAGGAATTTATTGCATTGGATGAAGATGGATCATAGTGAAAAGAAGGAAGAGAGTTTTATGCAGAAAATCAAGAGGAGGATGAAGAATTGGAAAAGGGATAGAAGAAGAGGGATTGTTCAGCTCTTGGAGATTAATTCGGATCGCATTGTTAAATTGTATAGTAGTTTTAAATATGTTTGGGTTTTATTTGTGAATTGTTGGTTGAGGTTTTTGGTCTTAGTTGGTTTTTCCTTAAAGTTTAGTCTTTGGATTGAGGGTTTTTTTAAGGGCCTTACCCCTTGCTATTTTGTTCATGTTTTTTGGAGTTTTTGGAGATGCAAGGGGGTGAAGTTACCTTTTTTCCCTCATTCAATAAGTCCTTGGGCTAATTTTAAGGATTTTAGGGATTATTGGGGTTGTGAGTGGTTAGTTCTTATTATTAGGAAGTGGTTTGGTAGTTGGTTATGGATAGGCTGGTTATTTTTGTACTTTGTTTGAATTTTTGGTGATTGTATTCTTTTATTCTTTTTAATAAAGTTTGCTGAGCTTTGGCTCTTTCAAAAAAAAAAAAAAAAAAAAAACTTCATATAAAGCCAAGTTTATGCATGGGAAAGTGAATAGACGAATTTTTAAGAAAAAAACCTTTGTTCAATTGGAATTATTGTTATAATTCACAAATTATCTTGTTAGGATGCGTTCTTGACTTGATACGAACTCAATCCAATAGGTCTTGGATTGTTTTCACCGGTATACAACTTAATAGGTCTTGAGTTGTTACTAATCTATCCATTTCTTGCCATTCACATATCATTTGTGGTTGTTATTCTCTCTTAATTTACCTAAAAATTACCCCACTCACTAAATCAAGCCCATACACGTATCATAAGTGGTATCAGAGCCTAGTTCCGATTGGGTGTAACTGAGTTCTTCTTCAAGAAAAATTCTTGCTATTTTTTTATTTAAGTTGTTCAGAAGTTATTGTCCAAAAATGTTGCGCAAATTATATGATGAGGAACAAATAGAGGAAGATAAATTTGAAGAAGAGGAGGAAGAAGATTCCGGTCCCATCTACGACACTGATGGAGAAGGGGAATTTTGTGAAAGAATAAATTTCTTGGTTGAAGAGGAATTTATTGAAGAAATTGAAGAAGAAACTAATTTCGTGATCAGAGATGAATTTGTTGAAGCAATTGTGGAAGAAATCAATTTTGTTGATATGGACAAAATTGTTGAAGAAATTGTGATTTTTGTTGAACAACAAATTTCATTCCAAGAGCTTACAACCACGAGAACAAATGACTGTAAGTGTCACAAAAATTCAGGTTCTCATATCTTTTATGAACATAATTTCTTTTCTAAAGATCTTAAAGAAATCCAAATTGGAAGCTTCATTGATCAAGAAGGTTTATTCGTTTTTCATCTTCATTTTCGTTTCAAAGTGTGGGAGATTTTTACACTTTGGAGGCCATGGAATGCTTATATTTTGCATTTTGAAGGCCTTGGTGAGAGGTTTGATTTTACTAATTATGATCTTAATAATGATGTTTTTGTTTTGTCTTCGTTCATTGATCAAAAGGAGAAAAAAGACTTGTGTATTACTTTTGATAAAAAGTTTTGTGCAATTAGAGATGGAGACTTTTCATTCGTGGCTCAAAAACAGCAAGACCAATTATTTTTGGATGATGGCAGAATTTTGTACCCTTCAAAAGACATTATGATGATTTCCAAAAAAATATGTGTTCATGGTGGTATCAATCAGTCACCAAAAGAGGCATTGTGTGGCAATTCTTATGCCTATTTTCTATGTTATCCACAAACAAAACATATTTTCATTAATTCTTCATTCATTGTTCAAAAACACCAAGACCGACGGCGTGAAGTTTGTTGGGAACGAAAGAAGAAGGATGGTATCCATCTTTTTACAAACCATCTTTCTAAGAGAAAATATGAAGATGCAAGTCCTAATTATTTACATAGGAGGGAGCTCATGATGCTTGGACTCATATTCTTTTGGTGTGCCTTTAATTGGGAAGCTGTGATATTGGGGCATGCTGCTCATCAACTTACAAATACAAACCATGACCCATTCTTTAAAATGACTACAATTAACCATTTAAATTATTGCAAGGTTAATTTGCAGGTTCAAGTTCATGGGAATGTACGGAAGTGGTTTTTCATCCACAAATCGAAGATACGATTAGGATTGAATTTGGTGAGTTATTTGAAGAAGAACATGTGTATGTGGAGAAAAGACCAAGTTAGAGTAAAGAAAATGTCACATTATGCAATAAAAAATTGTTTTCAAGACTTGTTGTCAGGGAAGGTTCGTATGGGGGAACAACACAATTTGGTTCTTACTGAATTGAGGACAATTCCTTTCGAAGAAGGAGGGAATGATCTGTATATGGATAATGAAGGCCCAAAAGGTTATGGGTAGCTTAATATTGGGCTCGAAAGTTGTTTGGGATTAATGGCCTATGGGGTGTGCATGGTGACGTAGTTGATGGATTAGGGGTTTCTTAAGTAAATTAATAAAAGTTTAATAAATCCAAGACTTCATTGATTGTTTGATTCAAAGCTTGGGTGGTTATGGAAGCATTTGGAAGGTTATCATTGATGGCCCTCTTTAAACTTTAGGAGTTACACTCTTATCATTAATGACTCTCTTTAATCATTGAGAGTTACACTCTTTACATCTTCTCATAACCAATTACTAGCAATTGAAGAACAATTGAAGACATGGATGTTTTTTTGTTATTCTTAAGCGTGGTAGATGTTTTTTTGTGTTATTTCAAGAGTTTCCTTAATTTTCATTTACTAGTTTTGATGAGTAGTTGGTTGGTTGGCTTGTAACCACCAACTTTGTAATAAAGGCTTCATATAAAGCCAAGTTTATGCATGGGAAAGTGAATAGACGAATTTTTAAGAAAAAAACCTTTGTTCAATTGGAATTATTGTTATAATTCACAAATTATCTTGTTAGGATGCGTTCTTGACTTGATACGAACTCAATCCAATAGGTCTTGGATTGTTTTCACCGGTATACAACTTAATAGGTCTTGAGTTGTTACTAATCTATCCATTTCTTGCCATTCACATATCATTTGTGGTTGTTATTCTCTCTTAATTTACCTAAAAATTACCCCACTCACTAAATCAAGCCCATACACGTATCATTTCCTATGAGTAGTATGTCATCCACATACAATACCAAGAAGCTGACTATACTCCCACTAGCCTTGACATAAACACAAGATTCATCTTCACTCCTAGAAAAGCCAAATTCCCTGACCTTTTCATCAAAGCAAAGATTCCATCTGCGAGGTGCTTGCTTCAATCCATAAATGGATTTCTCAAGCTTACACACTCTATTAGGGTACTCGTTGCTAACAAAACCCTCTGGCTGACTCATGTAAACATCTTCAGCCAACTTTCCATTAAGGAAAGCGGTTTTGACATCCATTTGCCATATTTCATAGTCATGAAATGCAGCTATGGCTAACAGAACCCGAATAGACTTAATCTTGGCTACTGGAGAAAAGGTCTCATCATAGTCCACTCCAGGAATTTGAGAGAAACCCTTTGCAACCAGTCTAGCCTTATAAGTGTGTACTTTACCATCTATGTCAGTCTTCTTCTTGAAGACCCATTTGCACCCTACAGTCTTATGACCTGGTACATTCTCAACCAAGTTCCAAACTTGATTTTCATACATGGATTGTATCTCGCTATCCATAGCCTCTTTCCATTTAGCAGACTCAGGGCCTGCCATGGCTTCCGCGTAACTGTTAGGTTCATCCATACCTACTAGTGTCTCATCACTAATAAGTGTCTCACCTTCCGCAGTAATATGGAAACTATAATAATGCTCAGGTGCATTCCTAACTCTCGTGAAACGCCTCAGAGGTACAGGCACATCAACTGGCTCAACAGGAGTTTCCTCCTCAAGTTGAGGGCTAGGGTTCGAAGTTCCTTCACCACTTGACTCTTGAATTTCTTCAAGATCAATTTGCCTCCCACTGTTTCCTTGGCTTATAAATTCTCTCTCTCGAAAGACTCCTCTTCTTGCTACAAAGACCACATTATCACTAGGTCTGTAGAAGAGGTAACCAAAGGATTGCTGTGGGTAGCTGATGAAAATACACCTCTCGCTTCGAGGTTCGAGCTTATCATGAGTCTTGCGTCTCACGAAAGCCTCGCAACCCCAAATCTTGATGTGGTCTAGTTTAGGTACTTTACCAGTCCACATCTCGTGAGGAGTTTTGGCAACTTTCTTTGTAGGGACCAGATTAAGAATATGGGCGGCAGTCTCTAAGGCATACCCCCAGAATGAGATTGGTAGCGTATCTCGACTCATCATGGAACGAACCATATCTAACAAGGTTCGATTATGCCTCTCAGCTACACCATTCAACTGTGGTGTCCTGGGAGGTGTCAATTGTGAGACAATCCCACATTCCCTAAGATAGTCAAGGAACTCTGAACTAAGATACTCACCACCTCGATTGGATCGAAGCATCTTAATGTTCCTGCCCAATTGATTCTCGACTTCCTGTTTAAATTCCTTAAACATCTCGAAAGTCTCTGACTTATGCTTGATTAGGTAGACATATCCATATCTACTATAATTGTCACACCCCAAAACCGAGAACGGCGGAAACATTCTGGGGCGGAGGACGTCATGTAATGTATCATAACAATGCTAAGTAGTAAACAAGCAACAACATCATCCATTGCATTAATAGTATAATTGTAATTACATTTGAGTTCTTTCATAGTATAATTCTACAAAAATGAATATTCAGAAATAAAAGACGAGTCTTGATCGCTCCGTCTTCACAAAACCTGGTAGTCGTACCTGCCTATTCGTATCCTGGGAATACAAGTTATTTTGAAAGCGAGTATCAGCAATAATGCTGGTGAGTTCATAAGTATTTATATGACTTGATTTGTAAAGCTGTAAAGAAAGACATGTAATTGTTTGAAAGAAAGTTTGTACCAACGAATATGTTTGTCAGTAATTGTAAACGTTTGAAACTTCTAGAAAATCCCATATTTTCTACTAGTATAAAGTGTAGCCTTCTACCAAGGCTCGACTGTTTTAAATGTTTGTTTCAAAAATCCAATATGTGTTCGTATGTAAATGGTACATTAAAAGTCCCAAAATGAAACTACCGTAATGTTTTTCATGTCTAAAATAGTAGATTTGTGTACAGTTATAATTGCTAAGGTATATGAAAACTCCGTAAATCAATCCTGTTTTTATACTTTTCTGTGAGTTTTATAACCATGCTAATGACCCTGATGGCCTGTAAGAACGTTCTTTAGGCGTTGGAACTGTTATGACATTTGTGACCCCAGGCCTGCCGGCCTAGCTGTAGCTAACAGCTTAGGTGTGGGATTGTCAATCCCGTATAGATCTATACACAAGTATCACGCTCTCTCTCCAAGAGATTAAGATATATAATACAGGACTTGAATTGCATACATACGAGTATGTTGAAGTTCAATTGTCTCACATTACTTGGTATAAGCAGATTTACGATAATAAAGACTTTACCCCTTTTGAAAGCATTTCATTTGTCGAGATGTGTATGTAAAATGTATGAATCACTTGAACCCTACACTCATTATAGTTTCTCAAAAGTATGTTCCCATTTGGTAATAACAACTTGGTGATATAATAGCCCTTAAACATAAAGTTATTTTTGTTTCAAAACACTATAAGAAAAATATTATAATTATGTTTATAAAACAGATTGAAAATAGTTTGTTTTGACAAGAACAAATGTTTAGTATCGGAAGACCTTTGTTTGAAATACGATTCTGATGGTGTTTTAAAGGAAACATAAAGTATGTAAGATAGTTTGATAAAAAGTTTTTAACATGTAAAAATGTTTGTCGTAAACTATTATAGTTTTTCCAAAAGTTCGTTTCGTTCGGATAGTAACCCTAGTGTAATGCTCACTTATTATGAAATGTGTAACTTTTTGTGGTGACATAAATGAACACCTGTACTCATAGTATAAATAAACTGTTTGATTCGTATACGTATAACAACATATTTAATTTCAATATATATCAGATGATATTGTGTTATGTTTTCTGTACGAAAGATTTCATATAACGGTTTTGAATCACATATGATTTACTTGATAAAAATGAGTATTTAGTGAAACTTTGAGTTACACACGATAATAATCGTGTGTTTACTTGTATTCCCCCCCTCAAAAGTGTATATTAAAACAATATTGATAAAAATGTAAATTATAGGGGTATGAACTCACTCGTTAAGTTTGAAGAGAGGGGCTAGGGTTGAGCAGAACTTCGACCGCGGATGGTTGCGTCGTCGGCTCTTCGGGGATCTCTGCAGCGTAAATCTTTCGTCGGGGGCTCGAGTGCGGAAACCGAGGTGAGGGAATGGTCTCTGGTGCTTGGAAAGGGGTGAGAGTATCTAGAGGTTTGAGAATGTGTGCTTAAATTCGCAGCTGAACCTTTCTATTTATAGTCTGGAATTGCCTCGTACGCGGGGCGTAATTTTGGAGTACGCGGGGCGTACTCACGTACGCGGCGCGTACGTTGTTACGTTGGGCGTAAAAAATGCGTCATGGCTTACGACTCGAGTCTAGCTAAGCGTAGCTTGGGCGGGCCGATGGGACTCGACTCTGGGTCTAGTACGTGGGGCGTACTCCCAGATTACGCGGGGCGTAATCCCTGCTTCCGACTTCTAAATTCTGTAACTTTCGCGTACGAGCTCCGTTTTTCGCGTTCTTTATATCCACTCGTAGGTGAGATTATGCTCTACAACTTTCATTTAGACTCCGTCGGCTAGTTTTGACTTTATTTTTAATGATATATTTTTAATAGGCCGGGCCTCCTAAAGTTCGTTAAAAATTCATAGGTTCTTTATTCGACGTCGGTTTTCGTTTGTCTTTTTATTGTTTTATTACTATTGTGGCGATCTTCAACTCTCATTTAGGTTGTGTTAGCTAATTAACACTCGATCTTCAATTCGAGTTTTTAGCCCTCTACTACCGTTACGAAACTTTGAAAATTTGTAACTTCTTCATACGAGGTCCAATTTGGGCGATCTTTTTATGCACGTTCACCTTTCAACGAGATCTACGACTTTTGTTTAGATACTTAAGGCTAAAATGCATTTTATTGATATTTTACTTTTTACGTCCAATAATGTTTTAACAGCGGGTCGTAAATATACGAGTGGTTATAATTTCTTCAATATAACCCGGTTTTGAGCATTCTTTATGTTTTTGGAAACCTTGGCATGATATCTAATATTTGATGCATCCCAACTTAGATACTTGAACACTTTATTTTCGAGGTTAATTTCGTTGTTTTTAGCTTTCGAGTGTTTACAATGCTTTTGGGAAAAATAGGGTTGTCACATCATCCCCCTGTTAAGGGAATTTCGTCCCGAAATTCAAGTTTTAAGTAGTATTAACAATCATACTACCGACATGAGTTTGCTTCTTTTGTTCTCAGGTGAACTCTGGTCCCCGCTTGGCATTCCAGCGAACCTTTTACTATCGGGATACAACTTTGCTTCTGTCATTTGACATTTCTGGGATGATAACTCTCCTTGGTTGAATGTATGTTGAATGTTTTTGTGGTTTGTGAACATAGTATACCTTGTACTCTACAAATATGTCTCTAGATCTTCGGAGCAATCCTCGCTGCTCCTGAATTAAGGTCATGTGTTGAACAGTCAAATTCTTGGGTCTTAAATTGTCTTGAGGTATAGGTAGTGATCTTTCCTCTTGCATAATAATTCAACCAAGCCCTTGGTTATATGTATCGCATTACACCATGCAATATTCTATCCCCTTTTTGGTGCGGTGCATCAGACTTACTTTAGCGTTTGGAATGCTCTTTCTTGTTTACAGACGAATCCGGTGCTCTTCCAAGTGAAAAACTTGTCCTAAAGAATCCCCTTCTGAGGAGTTTGTTAAGTTCGTTAGGAAGTTCTTGCACCTCGGTTGGAGCTAGAGAATAAGGTGATTTGGCTACTGGAACTAAGTCGACTATGAATTTGACTTGACGCCGTGTTGGTAGTCTCGGTTGTCCTTTCGGAAAGGTGTTGGGAAAAGTCGCGTACTTCTTGGATGTTCTGAATGTCCTCCACTTCTAGGCATGTCTCGGCGATGTGTGCAAAGAATACATGATATTCCTTTCATAAGCATTTATGAGTATGCATACACAAAATGATGAGTGGGTTCATACTTGGTTTGTCGCGGTAAATAACTAGAGCTTCGTTGTTTTAGGACGAACTGTTTTTACCAAAGCGCCTGATGTCGGTTCAATGTAGACTTAACCCACTCTAACTGATCATGATGTTGAAACTTTGGGGTGGATTAGCTGTCGTAAAGATCTAAAAGAACGTATAACTACTCATGAATTAGGAAAAAGGGTAGGCATTTCTGATGCACGATCACTCGTAGTCTTGGGTAGTCTCCGTCCTAAAGTTCATAGTAGAACTCATACCTGGTCCATCCATCACAGACTCGGGTATACGAGTCGTATATAATTAAGATTGAAAAGGTAGTCGGATAAATGATTCCTTTTTAAGCTCACATCCCAACGAGGAAAAGAAGTTAAAGTGGAATCATCAATTCTAAACCTGTAGAATCTTGATTATATACCACCCTTATGTATACATTCTTCGGAGACCGATCAACCATATGGGTCTTTAGATTGAACTTGACGTACTGTACGAGTGATACTTCAGGGAGGTTTGCTGCGGTTTCCTTGGAAAGGATGAGAAGCAGGAGGTACTCTATGCCTGAGTACTTCGGAGTTCTGGAATGACGGCTTCGCTAGAAAGACGTTTTCGGAGAAGGAGAAGTACGCACGAAACAGATATTGTGAGGATCGAATTGAGTCAAATTGTATGATGATATCGGACTTTCTTGGAAATACAGTATTAGGTTTGATTATAAGGGTGTTACAGACAAAACACAACAGTGCAACTTTTAACAGAGTTACAGTACTTTGGTTCTACTACAAGACTATTGTTGCGAACAACGTATACTACAAAAGGCAAGTATATGCAACATGAGGTTCCCCTTATACTGACGGGATCTCTCAAAAGGTAAGACTCGAGTTGCACTAGTCTTATGCGAGTTTAAAGACATACTTAATGCTGACGATTGGAAGTGAGCCCCTATTATAGTCGGGTCCTTCATTGCCTTTTTCCATTCTGAGGTCAAACTCCTCCTGTTCTACGGTCGTTCTTCTCTGTTGGGCAATCCCTCTTGAAGTGTCCCATTAAACCACATAGATGGCATATCCGAGAAGTTTCGACATTGGTGGTTGAAGTAATGTGTTTGACCCGAGTCCTGCAGAAGTGGGTAGTGTGTCCGTTCTTGTTGCAGGTCTTGCAGTGTAACAGATGACAACTGCCTAAGTGATGGAAGTTGCACTTATTGCAATTCGGTAGATTTCCAGCATACTGTCTGGCCGGGTTAGGGATAATTGGGATACTTGTAGTGTTGGTGGTAGGAGTTAAAGATGTCGTGGCTGCGAAGGCTGCCACCGGTGATGGTTTCTTGTTAGTCCCTCGTGGTGATTTGTCTTTAACTTTATCCCAAAATTTTCGTTTGTTGCTCATTCGTTTGAGGTTCGGAGCGTCGTGGTAGTTTGTTACTCGTAGGTGTACTTGGTTGTTACTTGGATTGGAATTATTGAAAACCATCCCGCTTACATTTGCATAGTTGGCGTTAAGGTGATTCAGAACAGTTGTCACGGCAACTGAGACTGCAGCTTGAAAGGTAGCTGCATCAATCTGAAGAGTTGGTGTTTGGCTGATGGGTTGATTACTTTTCTTCGGCGACATGATTCTGTAACACGAAAGGAAAAGGAGTTCGTGAGATATTAAGGTTGAACCTAGGTGTATTTTGATCGCTTAAGTAAAGAGTAAGAGTATGTTCTCGAAAGTTTTGACCTACATCCCTATGATGCAGTCCTAGTATAGAGTAGAAGTATGTTTGTTGTTCAAGCTGAGGTATTGTTGGTTGGTGGATAACATGATCCAACCACTAGAAGAGACATGGAAATGCCTCCGGAGTTAAATTACTATAGTCCAATGACTTGACTAAAGCATATTAATGAAGGTATGATGAGGGTTTTTGAACAAAAGGTGACACGGGAGTTAGTCGACTGTCAAAATCATCGATGCTTTACGATGTAATAAGTTTTAGGAAAATTTGTCCTTGAAGAAGGTCTTACATCTTATCCAGAGTAGAAAGGTTTTGGCCGCATAAAGGCCCAACTAACAGTACATATAGTACAAGATAGTTTCTTAGAAAATGCTGCATCGGGCACAGACAGAAAAATAATTCTTTTAACAAGGGAAATTAAAGTAAGGCATCTATTTTTGGTGACGGTCATCCCTCTGGTGGATTCTCATCCCAGTCAGTTGACATTCCATATCAAGTAGGTGTCCTTTGTATACCCTTCGGAGTTCTATGACTTCGGCTTGTGTTTCAGCTAATGCTTGCAGCAGGGTCTCATGGTCTCTCTTAGATCTCTCACGAGTGTTTTCAAGATGATTGGTGTAGATGGTGTGCATTCTTGCATTGGTATTTAACTTCTTTGATATAATGGAGCATCGTCCTGCCTTGAATTTCGTTTTGATCAACTCTGCGGATTAGTATTGTTAGAACTTTGTCTGCTGAGCTCCCTTCGCTTAAGTGGTAGTAGCTTCGGTCTCCTTTTGACGACATAGGTTGATCTTGCTCCGCGCTCCATGTTTCTAGGCATACTACCCAAGGAAGTGTCGGGTAATGAAGAGTTAGACGAGGGTTAGGGTTTGAATTGGAAGTTACCGGGGGTAGGTTCTCCTTCTTGAGATCAGGGTTATCATCATCCGAAAGGTCTTCAGTATGGTGATCATTCAAAAGGGATTGGATGATCATTCTCTGGCTCTTCTTTGAACCATCCAACACTGCCTTTGTTCGGGAAGTACGATTTGTCGTGGGGATGGGGTCCAGCTATGTTATCTATACGGTAATTTGGGGTATAAGAATCTAACACATAAGTAGTTTATAGAATACACAAAATACTCCTATAGTATTTTAGGTTTACGTTCTATTGTTCCCATTGTGGTGTTGTGGGTAAGTTTTTAGACTTGTTGCAACTCACAACCACACTTAGGCACATGCTAGTCAACCCTTGGAAAATATAGTTGATCAGGCTATATCATCCCAGTTTTGACTATATGTCTCTAAGTCTACTTGTGTTGCCCAACAATCGTAATACTTTTGTTTTGTCCTAGTGATACTGATTTTAGTATGTATGCAGGCACGTTTACTTAAATATTTTATTATTTAAAAGTATAATCTCTTTATCAGAGTATTTTAATCCCTATTGTATTTATAATTCGTATATCTTTTATGGGTTGATATACTTCATTCACTATAAACAATGCTCTGATACCAATCTGTCACACCCCAAAACCGAGAACGGCGGAAACATTCTGGGGCGGAGGACGTCATGTAATGTATCATAACAATGCTAAGTAGTAAACAAGCAACAACATCATCCATTGCATTAATAGTATAATTGTAATTACATTTGAGTTCTTTCATAGTATAATTCTACAAAAATGAATATTCAGAAATAAAAGACGAGTCTTGATCGCTCCGTCTTCACAAAACCTGGTAGTCGTACCTGCCTATTCGTATCCTGGGAATACAAGTTATTTTGAAAGCGAGTATCAGCAATAATGCTGGTGAGTTCATAAGTATTTATATGACTTGATTTGTAAAGCTGTAAAGAAAGACATGTAATTGTTTGAAAGAAAGTTTGTACCAACGAATATGTTTGTAAGTAATTGTAAACGTTTGAAACTTCTAGAAAATCCCATATTTTCTACTAGTATAAAGTGTAGCCTTCTACCAAGGCTCGACTGTTTTAAATGTTTGTTTCAAAAATCCAATATGTGTTCGTATGTAGATGGTACATTAAAAGTCCCAAAATGAAACTACCGTAATGTTTTTCATGTCTAAAATAGTAGATTTGTGTACAGTTATAATTGCTAAGGTATATGAAAACTCCGTAAATCAATCTTGTTTTTATACTTTTCTGTGAGTTTTATAACCATGCTAATGACCCTGATGGCCTGTAACAACATTCTTCAGGCGTTGGAACTGTTATGACATTTGTCACCACAGGCCTACCGGCCTAGCTGTAGCTAACAGCTTAGGTGTGGGATTGTCAATCCCGTATAGATCTATACACAAGTATCACGCTCTCTCTCCAAGAGATTAAGATATATAATACAGGACTTGAATTGCATACATACGAGTATGTTGAAGTTCAATTGTCTCACATTACTTGGTATAAGCAGATTTACGATAATAAAGACTTTACCCCTTTTGAAAGCATTTCATTTGTCGAGATGTGTATGTAAAATGTATGAATCACTTGAACCCTACACTCATTATAGTTTCTCAAAAGTATGTTCCCATTTGGTAATAACAACTTGGTGATATAATAGCCCTTAAACATAAAGTTATTTTTGTTTCAAAACACTATAAGAAAAATATTATAATTATGTTTATAAAACAGATTGAAAATAGTTTGTTTTGACAAGAACAAATGTTTAGTATCGGAAGACCTTTGTTTGAAATACGATTCTGATGGTGTTTTAAAGGAAACATAAAGTATGTAAGATAGTTTGATAAAAAGTTTTTAACATGTAAAAATGTTTGTCGTAAACTATTATAGTTTTTCCAAAAGTTCGTTTCGTTCGGATAGTAACCCTAGTGTAATGCTCACTTATTATGAAATGTGTAACTTTTTGTGGTGACATAAATGAACACCTGTACTCATAGTATAAATAAACTGTTTGATCCGTATACGTATAACAACATATTTAATTTCAATATATATCAGATGATATTGTGTTATGTTTTCTGTACGAAAGATTTCATATAACGGTTTTGAATCACATATGATTTACTTGATAAAAATGAGTATTTAGTGAAACTTTGAGTTACACACGATAATAATCGTGTGTTTACTTGTATTCCCCCCCCCCCCCTCAAAAGTGTATATTAAAACAATATTGATAAAAATGTAGATTATAGGGGTATGAACTCACTCGTTAAGTTTGAAGAGAGGGGCTAGGGTTGAGCAGAACTTCGACCGCGGATGGTTGCGTCGTCGGCTCTTCGGGGATCTCTGCAGCGTAAATCTTTCATCGGGGGCTCGAGTGCGGAAACCGAGGTGAGGGAATGGTCTCTAGTGCTTGGAAAGGGGTGAGAGTATCTAGAGGTTTGAGAATGTGTGCTTAAATTCGCAGCTGAACCTTTCTATTTATAGGCTGGAATTGCCTCGTACGCGGGGCGTAATTTTGGAGTACACGGGGCGTACTCACGTACGCGGCGCGTACGTCGTTACACTGGGCGTAAAAAATGCGTCATGGCTTACGACTCGAGTCTAGCTAAGCGTAGCTTGGGCGGGCCAATGGGACTCGACTCTGGGTCTAGTACGCGGGGCGTACTCCCAGATTACACGGGGCGTAATCCCTGCTTCCGACTTCTAAATTCCGTAACTTTCGCGTACGAGCTCCGTTTTTCGCGTTCTTTATATCCACTCGTAGGTGAGATTATGCTCTAAAACTTTCATTTAGACTCCGTCAGCTAGTTTTGACTTTATTTTTAATGATATATTTTTAATAGGCCGGGCCTCCTAAAGTTCGTTAAAAATTCATAGGTTCTTTATTCGACGTCGGTTTTCGTTTGTCTTTTTATTGTTTTATTACTATTGTGGAGATCTTCAACTCTCATTTAGGTTGTGTTAGCTTAATTAACACTCGATCTTCAATTCGAGTTTTTAGCCCTCTACTACCGTTACGAAACTTTGAAAATTTGTACTTCTTCATACGAGGTCCAATTTGGGCGATCTTTTTATGCACGTTCACCTTTCAACGAGATCTACGACTTTTGTTTAGATACTTAAGGCTAAAATGCATTTTATTGATATTTTACTTTTTACGTCCAATAATGTTTTAACGGCGGGTCGTAAATATACGAGTGGTTATAATTTCTTCAATATAACCCGGTTTTGAGCATTCTTTATGTTTTTGGAAACCTTGGCATGATATCTAATATTTGATGCATCCCAACTTAGATACTTGAACACTTTATTTTCGAGGTTAATTTCATTGTTTTTAGCTTTCGAGTGTTTACAATGCTTTTGGGAAAAATAGGGTTGTCACAATAATCATCAGTAAAAGTCAAATAATAACGATTAGCATCCCTTGTGGCATGTTTGAATGGTCCACACACATCCGTGTGTACAAGGTCCAACAAACCTTCACCCCTCTCACACGAGCCTGTGAAGGGTGACTTTGTTATTTTTCCAAGTAAGCATTATTCGCAACTATCATCTGACTTCAGGTCAAACGACTCCAAGACTCCATCCTTTTGGAGTTGGCCTATGCGTTTCTTGCTTATATGTCCAAGACGACAATGCCATAATGATGCTTTATCCAAGTTATTATTATTAGTAGAATCAATACACAAAACATTATTTCCTAAGTTATCTACAACAGATACAGCTTCATACACACCATCACAGGGTAATGCTTTAAAATAAAAAACATTATTAAAGAAAGCATCAATAGAACCAACTTCATTATTAAATGAAAAGGTAAACCCTTGTTTGTTCAATGCATGAAAGGAAATAATATTTCTTGCCATTACTGGCGAATAACAACATTTATTCAAATCTAAACTAAACCCACTACGTAGCGATAAAGTATAAACTCCAATCTTGGTGACAGGTGAAGCTTTCCTATTCCCCATTAGATTACGATGTAATGATTGATTACCATTCGTACTTATTGTATTAACTAGGTATTCTAATATCCTAAAGATATTACACTGGAGTGTACCTAAATACGTGTCTCCGTATTCATATTCCTATTCTTTATCGTATTCATAGATTTAATTTATACTTGTATTCGTAGTTATATTTGTAGACCTGTTCATATTCGTATTCGTATCCCTACTCCTAATCCTAATAGTATTCGTATTCGTATTCGTATTCGTATTCGCAGTCGTGTTCCTATCCCTAATCCTACTCCTAATACTATTCGTATTCGGATTCGTATTCGTATTCGCAGTCGTGTTCCTATCCCTAATCCATACCTAATACTATTCGTATTCGTATTCGTATTCGTATTATTATTTTAGTATTCCTATTTGTTCCATTTCTAGTTATACTTCTGTATTCATTCTATTCCTAGTTATAGTTTCGTATTCGTTTTATTCCTAGTTATAGTTTCGTATTCGTTCTATTCCTAGTTATAGTTTCGTATTCGTTCTATGCCTAGTTATAGTTTTGTATTCGTATTCGTATTCGAATTAGTTCTAATTGGTAATTAGTATAAATTATTCATAGATTATGAAACATAGTTTAGATTGGAACATTTTATCAAGAAATCTATGATTAGTTTGAAAGCTAAATTCGTAATTCGAACTATTTGATAAACACAGTTATTGATATTAGAACATACAGAATGAAAACGATTAAACTGAAAACAGTAAATTTGAGTACAAGATTTCCTTGTACTTTTGCTTGTATTCCCCCTGAAAACAGTGAAAAACAGTTGAAAAAGGGTAGGGGCATGAACTCACTGGTTGGAGAACGCGTCGGTTTGGATTCTAAACGTCGGTTCTGGATTTGCAAACGCACAAGATTCCTATGGATTATCAAATGATACACATTTGCATCTAATTAGGACTTAAATTATTTATTTGTTAGGGACATATGCTTCTAATCGCGAAAACGCTTCATTACAAGCGTTTGGAGGGACCCGGGTGGCGTTTAAGGATGTGTAACGATGCGAGGGACTTGGGAAATGAGTTTACTCCCCAAGAGTAAACTCCTTAATGGAGTTTTCGACCTAAACACCCACTCCCCATTAGTTTACGGCCATAAACTCATGGTGGGGTGATTTATGGTGCAAATTGGGTCACAAATGGATATGGACACTTGGAAATGCTTTGAATGATTTTACCTAAGGCTTGGAATGGATTAAAATCACCATTTGCAACACTTAAGGGATTTTACGGCCTAAGCATGGGGTCTTTGGCCGTAAACTCTCGTATCCCCTTGATTAAGTGTTTTTAAGGTCTTAAAATTAATCACATGTGATTCTAAAAATTCCCACAAGCCTAGAAATGAGTTTGGGGCACCAATTGACACTCTTTTAGGAGTTTACGGCCATGGGGCATGTTCTATGGCCGTAAACTCTCAAATTTGGGGTTTTGATGTGTTTAAGGTCCTTAAACTATTTTTGGTTGGTCCTATGATTTATTCCAAGGCTTTTGGTGGTGTTGGATGGCTTTCTAACACCTTGAAATTGAACTTACACCCATTTTTAAGGAGTTTACAGCCCAAGCACAAGCCTTGGCCATAAAATCATATAATTCCCTCAAAAATTATGTTTAAGGTGTCCAAATGCTAAAACCAATATCCTAAAATTCATATCTAAGTCTTATAAGTGATTTGGAAGGGTTTAAGGTCATAAAAACCCCTTTTATATGAGTTTACGGCCCAAGCTTGTGCCTTGGCTGTAAACTCCTTCAAACCTCTCAAAATCCATGTCTAAAATGTTTTAAGTCCATTCCTTGAAGTCATTTAGCCATATCTAGGTCCCAAAATCGTCTAGGAGGGGTTTAAGGGTTCAAAACCCTTCAAACTTAGTGTTTACGGCCTAGGCATCTTCTTGGGCCGTAAACTCATATGTCATGTCCAATCCCATGATTAAATCTCGAATTTGGAAGTCAAATAAGCTATACAATGAGGTTAGGAAGTTACCTTAAGGATTTGAGACCTTAAAATTGAGTTTTGGACCCTTAAACTTGGATTTAGGAGAGAGGTTAGAGAGAGAGTAGAGAGAGGATGAAAAAGCTTCAAATGAGTGCTTAGATCACTTTAAATAGTGTCTAAGTTTTGGACACGGTGGAATTCTACCTGATACCGGCATTAAACGCGGCTTTTGGTCGCACCCGATTAAGTTACCGTCACCCGACAGAAATGTTTCTAACTTTTTGAAATAAACACTTTTGGGTTAATTTCATGAGTTCCTAAGGGGTTTGGACACTCATTCAATTATAATATAAACATATAAGTTTAATTAGTTTAACCCAAAGCGAGAACGAAACGAATTTGACTAACGGCGAAATCTCACGGGTAGAACAAGTTTTCGACGATGGAAAACTTCAGGTTGTTACAGAATTGAAGAGTCAAAATTTCCTAAGACATACTATTAGTGATGTGGAAATTCTTGAGGACCCTTGCAATTTATCAAAACCGTTGAGAATTTGCCAGCACCAAAGACACCATCGGGAATTCGTCAAATTTTAGGCCTTGAAGACCTACTATAGTAGTCCATTTAGAACTCCTCGCAAATTACGGAACTTCTTACGACTTTGACCTAGGGGGAGTGGCCCTTGACTGGGAAGAGAAGCAAGAGAGAGAAACCCTTGAAATTCCAAGTGAGAGACCAAATTCTTTAGGAAATCTCACTCTGGGAATGACTTAATACGCTTCATAACACGTCGAAAGCTAAATCCAAGATAGTCAGGACTTCCGAGATTCTTACCGGAATCGATCCTGTATCTCGTAGACTAGACCTACTCCGCGAGCTTAGTAACGTACATTCTACACTTCACACCTCGAACTTGTAAAAAGTATCGATCTGACGAGACTCTTTGTCACACCCCGAAAATCAAAGGCGGAAACATTTCCGAGGTGGACTACCATGTTGTGTATCAAATCCAATGTACATAGTAATCACAGTAAACAAACATTACATTACATATATATATATATATATATATATATATATATATATATATATATATATATATATATATATATATATATATATATGAAAGTTTACATTTGTTTCAAAAGTAAGGTTATACCAAAATATACATATGCATCATATTAACAAAAGTTGAGGCGAGTCTTCCACGCTCTCCGTCTTCATCAAAAGAGATCACCGGGTACCTGTCTAACTTGGACCTGAGAATACAAGCGGTTTGAAAATCAGCATAAAGCTGGTGAGTTCATAAGCGGTTTTGTTTTATGAAAATGTATCGATTTCCTTTAGTTTCCGAAAATATTTGTTATCCAAGAAAATCCCATATTTTCTTATGTGAAGTTGGTTTAGTTATCATTCATTACCAATTCGATTACGTGTTGTGTTTTACCCCAGGAAAATCCCATATTTTCCTAATTGTAAGATCAGTTGTATATCACAAAGTATAGTTTAATACACAAACTATATGATGAAAATCTTGGGATCACTATCCCGAAAGAGGTATAAGATAGTTTGACACATATGAAAGTATAGATTTAAGATCATGGGATTACCATCCCGGACTAGACACGAGATAATTTGATATATATGGAAATATAGATTGAAAACCATGGGATCACTATCCCGAATAAGATACAGATTTGGAAAACCATGGGATCACTATCCCGTATAAGATATAGAGTACAAAACCATGGGATCACTATCTCGTATAAGATACAGATACAAACCATGGGATTACTATCCCGTATAAGATTTAGTTAAAGACCATGGGGAAAGACATCCCGCACAAGTTATAGATACAAAACCATGGGATCACTATCCCGAAAGATATATATATATATATATATATATATATATATATATATATATAAAACCATGGGATCACTATCCCGTATAAGATATAGTTAAAGACCACGGGGAAAGACATCCCGCACAAGTTATAGATACAAAACCATGGGATCACTATCCCGAAAGATATATATATAAAACCATGGGATCACTATCCCGTATAAGATATAGTTTCTAAACCCAAAGTGTGAATAAGCTAATATTAATACATGTTGTGAGTCGGGTAACCATACTAATACGACAACGTGACCTCCTTGACGTTTGTCAGACATCGAAACAATATCAAGAAATTTGTCACCCCAGGCGTGCCCGCCTAACTGTAGCTAGCAGTTAAGGTGTGGGATTGTCAGTCCTGAATAGATCTATTCACAAATTCCGCGCTCTCCCTCCAAGAGACTCTGGTTACACTTCCGGGGAGGATTTACTGATCATCCATAAAGGGTAGTGACTATCTCACAAACCAGTACTAAACTATTCATAGGGTTCTCATAAGATATCGACATACAGATGATTATGAAACATAGTACAGTAAATATAGATACATACAATGAAATTATCTGACAATACATTCAAATGATATGGAGATAAACTGAATCAGACATAGTTTATCTAATAACTTGATATAGATATCGACATATGATAGAAAGAACAGTAAAGACCCCCAAATTATTCCCATAATAAGTTGATTAGTCTGATTGTTTCCTTAACTAAAATTCATTTAGTTGTAATTGATAAGTCATTCCTTATGCTCAGCATAATACATAAGGAGTAAAAAAGTTCATAAGTTTGTCAGATATAATTTGAAACACATCAATGTTTTGATTTGAAAATAGTTGTAGTTTGCTTGTATTCCCCCCTGAAAACATTGAAAACAGTGAAAAAGCCATAGGGGTATGAACTCACCGGACGAGATATGAGACGGTTTGGATGCTAAGAGTTGATCCGGAACTTGTAAACACACGAGGTTCCTAATTATGATGTAAAGATACACATTTGTATCTAATTAGGACTTAAATTGATTGTTAGATAGGGATAATTGCTTCAAGTCGCGAAAACACTCCGATACAAGTGTTTGGAGGGACCCGGGTGGCGTTTAGGGACATGAATGATGCGTGGGACTTAGGAAATGAGTTGGGACTTCAAAGGAACACCCCCTTTAGGGAGTTTAAGGCCACAAGACCCATTCCCCATGAGTTTACGGCCGTAAACGCATGGTGGGGTCAAATATGGCCAAAAATGACTTCAACACTTAGGGGAATAATTTCTAGACTTGGTTTAAGGACTTGAAATGATTTTAAAACATAAAATAGACCCACTTATGGGAGTTTACAGCCTAGCATGGCTTCATGGCCGTAAACTCCTATTTTCTCATGAAAATAGTGTTAAATGGTGCTAGAACAAATCACATGTGATTGGTAGAATTAATCCAAGGCCTAATATGAGTTTGCATGGGACATTTGAGGGGTTTATGGAGTTTACGGCCTATGAGACCCCCTCATGGCTGTAAACTCTTCTATAGGGTGCTACAAGGTGTTTCAAGGTCTAAAACTTGCATAGAAGGGCTTCTAAAATTCATCTAAAGGCTTTAGGGGTGTTTAGTTTGCATTCTAACACCATGAATCATGGAGTTTACGGCCCAAGCACATGCCTTGGTCGTAAACTCACATAAGTCCCCCAAAAATCATGTTTCAAGTGTCCAAATGCTAAAACCAATGTTCTATAATTCATATCTAAGCCATACTAGTGATTTGGAAGGGTTTAAGGGCATGAAAAACCCCATTTACATGAGTTTACGGCCCAAGCTTATGGCTTGGCCATAAACTCCTTCAAAGTCCCCAAATTCAAAGTTTTTAATGTTCTAAGTCCATATCTTGAAGTCCCTTAGCCATATCTAAAGTCCAAATGAGTTTAGGAAGGAGTTTAAGGGCTTAAAACCCTTCAAAATGGTGTTTACGGCCTAGGCAGTCTCCTGAGCCGTAAACTCACATATGTTGTCCTATTTCATGATTAACTGTCGAATTTGGAAGCCAAATATGCTATAGATTAAGGCTAGGAAGGTACCTTAAGGATTTGAGGCCTTAAAATTGAGTTTTGAACCTTTAATCTTTGGATTTAGGAGAGAGGTTAGAGAGAGAAGGAAAAAGCTTCAAATGATAGGTTAAACACGTTTATATAGGTCTTAAAACTTGGACACGGTGGAATTCTACCCGATACCGACGTTAAACGCGGCTTTTGGTCGCACCCGATTAAGTTTCCGTCACCTGGCGGGGACACTTCTAAAACTTATGAAAATAACGATTTTTGGGTTAATAACATAAGTTCCTGAGTGATTTAGACACTCATTAAAATAAAATAAACATATAAGTTTAAATAATTAACTCCAAAGAGAAAACGGAACGAATTTGATAATGTCGACTTTTCGGGTAGAAAGGGTTTTGGCGACGAAAAATTTCGGGTTGTTACATTATCCCCCGTTAGAGGGAATTTCGTCCCGAAATTCAAAGAAGAGGATATAGATCATGAGTTTGAAGTGAGACTCGAATGGATTTGCTACTTCGGATCTTCACTTTCTCAAGTGGAATCGGTTCTCTACTCGGCGTTCTAGTGAATTCTCACTATCGGAACGTGTCCTTGTTTCGTACCTTGACTCTCTCTCAATCTATGTTATCAATTGGTTTTCTCATGGAAGTTCCAGCCCTGGACGACTTCGGTTTCCTCAAGGAATCACTAGGGTTTCGTTGGGTAGAAGCTTCTAAGGATTCGAGACATGATGTACTGGATAGATGTTGACAAGCTCTACGAGCATCTGAACCCTGAAGATTGTAGAATCAATCTCTACAAAGATCTCGAAGAGTATGGCATGGAACTAAACTTGACGTTCGAATGAAATTCCCGGAAACTCTTCGGGACAAACATTTAGTAGAAGGAGCTACTAACTTCTCGTTTCTCAATGATCACGGAAACGAGGGATGTGGTAATTCGTATCAGGAAAACTCTTGAGTTTTAAAGGATGACACAATACGAAAGTTTGATGCCGAAGATCATGAGAGTTAGGTCGAGGAAAAAGATATAGACAGGCGACCCTCTCGAAACCAAGATAACAACACGAATGAGACTCAGTCATTCCATGTTAAACGTAGCATCAAAGTGTTTTCGTGAAAGGTTTCTCATTTAACCAAATGGAACAGAATAGTCCTCTGGACCGAGGATTCAATCTATAGATACGAAGTTAGTGTTCTCAATCTCATTGGTTAGTCGTCTCGATGATGCGCATTTTGATCACATACGAGGAATTGAGCTTAGAAAACGTTCGAATAGATAGATAACAGGTTTCCCCTCTAAATACTGGAATCGAAAAGAGTTGCAGGTATAAGAGCTATCAAAGAGAAGTATACCTGCAGCGACAGAGGGATCAGTGGTGGTAGCTGCTTTGGGACAGTTCCTTTTGAAGTGCCCTGTTTCACCACAATTGTAGCAGGCCGGGTTGATTCGTGCCCCCGATGATTGGTTCGTTGACTTCGCCGGTTTTCTGCAGGTTCGAGCAAGATGGCCCTTTTTGCCACAACTATCGCAGATCCTTTCGCAACATGGGCCAGGAATGCGGTGATGGTAGTTGCACTTACCACACCAAGGAAGGGTACCATTGTATCCACTGGTGGGAGTTTGGGCTGTGGATCCAACAGCTGAGATAGCAACAGGGACAGTAGTAGCATGGACTGCTACCGTTTGTTGTTTCTTAGAAGACCCTTTTGTACTCGGGGCCTTTCGCTTGTTCCGAGATTTCTTTTTACTTTCACCTCCACTTGTGTCCGATTCAGGAGTGGTATCATCCTCATCAGAGTTGTCTTCGTGATCGATCAAGATTTTCGCAAGATATTTAGCACTGTCGTACGTGTCTGGCTTTGCAGCCAAGACATTCCCTTTAGTTGGCTGGGTCAATCCCCAGATGAATCTCTCGATCTTTTTACTCTCCGGGGTAACCATTCCCGGACAGAGTAATGCCAGGTCATCGAATCTTGAAGTATAAGCAGCTATGTTGGAACCCTTCATCTTAAGGTTCTAGAGTTCGTGTTCTAGTTTCTGAATTTCTCCCCGAGGGCAGTACTCTGCAAGCAGAAGCTCCTTCATAGCTTCCCAACCCATGGCATTCGCTACAGGTAAGGTTAAGGATTTGACTCGGCCGTTCCACCAAGTCAGGGCTTTGTCAAGGAAAGTGTAGGCAGCGAATTTGACTTTGTCAGACTCCGAACACGCACATATTTCGAAGATTGACTCGATTTTCTCGAACCATCGAGTCAGGGAAATGACACCTCCAGTGCCATCAAAGGTTGTGGGTTTTGCGTTCATGAAGTCTTTGTAGGAACCCCCTCTTCGGTGTTCCTGGCTGTCTTCTAGATTTTTGGGTTGGGGACCACTTCCAGAGCCACCGGGATTCATTTGTGACATAGCTGCCACCATTGCAGCAGTCAAAACTGCTTGAAGTGATGCGAGATCGAATTGAGGAGAAGGTGGTGGCGGAGGAGGATTGTCGTTGTTCTTCGAGCTGGGTCTTTTTCTTGGAGGCATCTTGATCTAAAAAGATCAGGAAAGAGAGGATTATAAGTCCTCCGAATTGAATCAAGAGATATTGAACATGGATATCTCATCAAGACAGATATAGCATCATACTAAGCGATAAAGCAGGAAAGAGTTATCAAGACAGAACATTTTATCGCTAGAGGAATGATCAAGTAACATCGCGTATACGAGGATTTTCTACGAAGGATTGACTCGAGAAATACTCCCATAGTATTTCATGGTTCGCTGCAGCGATGATTTGTTGTTTGGGATATTAGGTAAGTTTTAGGCATGCTGCGTACCACAGTCACTCCCAAGCACATGTTGGCCGTGTCTCGAATGAATATAGTTGGCCAGGCTATATTGATCCTAGACACGACTACATAACTGCCCAGGTTTAACCGCAGTGTATAACACCCAATTACTTATGTTTTGTTCTACTTGAAGTTACGGATTTCGACGGTTCGGTATACTTGTATACTTTTGAAAATACTTATAGTTTTGAAGATACTTTTAATTCAGAGCACTAAGGCCCCTTAGTGTTTATAGTTTTATACCATGTAAGGTTTGGTATACTCTGTTCACTATAAACAAGGGCTCTGATACCAATCTGTCACACCCCGAAAATCAAAGGCGGAAACATTTCCGAGGTGGACTACCACGTGGTGTATCAAATCCAATGTACATAGTAATCACAGTAAACAAACATTACATTACATATACATATATATATATATATATATATATATATATATATATATATATATATATATATATGTGAAAGTTTACATTTGTTTCAAAAGTAAGGTTATACCAAAATATACATATGCATCATATTAACAAAAGTTGAGGCGAGTCTTCCACGCTCTCCGTCTTCATCAAAAGAGATCACCGGGTACCTGTCTAACTTGGACCTGAGAATACAAGCGGTTTGAAAATCAGCATAAAGCTGGTGAGTTTATAAGCAGTTTTTTTTATGAAAATGTATCGATTTCCTTTAGTTTCCGAAAATATTTGTTATCCAAGAAAATCCCATATTTTCTTATGTGAAGTTGGTTTAGTTATCAATCATTACCAATTCGATTACGTGTTGTGTTTTACCCCAGGAAAATCCAATATTTTCCTAATTGTAAGATCAGTTGTATATCACAAAGTATAGTTTAATACACAAAACTATATGATGAAAATCTTGGGATAACTATCCCGAAAGAGGTATAAGATAGTTTGACACATATGAAAGTACAGATTTAAGATCATGGGATTACCATCCCGGACTAGACACGAGATAATTTGATATATATGGAAATATAGATTGAAAACCATGGGATCACTATCCCGAATAAGATACAGATTTGGAAAACCATGGGATCACTATCCCGTATAAGATATAGAGTACAAAACCATGGGATCACTATCCCGTATAAGATACAGATACAAAACCATGGGATCACTATCCCGTATAAGATTTAGTTAAAGACCATGGGGAAAGACATCCCGCACAAGTTATATATACAAAACCATGGGATCACTATCCCGAAAGATATATATATATATATATATATATATATATATATATATATATATAAAACCATGGGATCACTATCCCAAAAGATATATATATATATATATATATATATATATATATATATATATATATATATATATATATATATATATAAAACCATGGGATCACTATCCCGTATAAGATATAGTTTCTAAACCCAAAGTGTGAATAAGCTAATATTAATACATGTTGTGAGTCGGGTAACCATACTAATACGACAATGTGACCTCCTTGACGTTCGTCAGACGTCGAAACGATATCCAGAAATTTGTCACCCCAGGCGTGCCCGCCTAACTGTAGCTAGCAGTTAAGGTGTGGGATTGTCAGTCCCGAATAGATTTATTCACAAATTCCGCGCTCTCCCTCCAAGACTCTGGTTACACTTCCGGGGAGGATTTACTGATCATCCATAAAGGGTAGTGACTATCTCACAAACCAGTACTAAACTATTCACAGGGTTCTCATAAGATATCGACATACAGATGATTATGAAACATAGTACAGTAAATATAGATACATACAATGAAATTATCTGACAATACATTCAAATGATACGGAGATAAACTGAATCAGACATAGTTTATCTAATAACTTGATATAGATATCGACATATGATAGAAAGAACAGTAAAGACCCCCAAATTATTCCAATAATAATTTGATTAGTCTGATTGTTTCCTTAACTAAAATTCATTTAGTTGTAATTGATAAGTCATTCCTTATGCTCAGCATAATACATAAGGAGTAAAAAAGTTCATAAGTTTGTCAGATATAATTTGAAACATATCAATGTTTTGATTTGAAAATAGTTGTAGTTTGCTTGTATTCCCCCCTGAAAACATTGAAAACAGTGAAAAAGCCGTAGGGGTATGAACTCACCGGACGAGATATGAGACGGTTTGGATGCTAAGAGTTGATCCGGAACTTGTAAACACACGAGGTTCCTAATTATGATGTAAAGATACATTTGTATCTAATTAGGACTTAAATTGATTGTTAGATAGGGATAATTGCTTCAAGTCGCGAAAACACTCCGATACAAGTGTTTGGAGGGACCTGGGTGGCGTTTAGGGACATGAATGATGCGAGGGACTTAGGAAATGAGTTGGGACTTCAAAGGAACACCCCCTTTAGGGATTTTACGGCCACAAGACCCATTCCCCATGAGTTTACGGCCGTAAACGCATGGTGGGGTCAAATATGGGCAAAAATGACTTCAACACTTAGGGGAATAATTTCTAGACTTGGTTTAAGGACTTGAAATGATTTTAAAACATCAAATAGACCCACTTATGGGAGTTTACGGCCTAGCATGGCTTCATGGCCGTAAACTCCTATTTTCTCATGAAAATAGTGTTAAATGGTGCTAGAACAAATCACATGTGATTGGTAGAATTAATCCAAGGCCTAACATGAGTTTGCATGGGACATTTGAGGGGTTTATGGAGTTTACGGCCTATGAGACCCCCTCATGGCTGTAAACTCTTCTATAGGGTGCTACAAGGTGTTTCAAGGTCTAAAACTTGCATAGAAGGGCTTCTAAAATTCATCTAAAGGCTTTAGGGGTGTTTAGTTTGCATTCTAACACCATGAATCATGGAGTTTACGGCCCAAGCACATGCCTTGGCCGTAAACTCACATAAGTCCCCCAAAAATCATGTTTCAAGTGTCCAAATGCTAAAACCAATGTTCTATAATTCATATCTAAGCCATACTAGTGATTTGGAAGGGTTTAAGGGCATGAAAAACCCCATTTACATGAGTTTACGGCCCAAGCTTATGCCTTGGCCGTAAACTCCTTCAAAGTCCCCAAATTCAAAGTTTTTAATGTTCTAAGTCCATATCTTGAAGTCCCTTAGCCATATCTAAAGTCCAAATGAGTTTAGGAAGGAGTTTAAGGGCTTAAAACCCTTCAAAATGGTGTTTACGGCCTAGGCGGTCTCCTGGGCCGTAAACTCACATATGTTGTCCTATTTCATGATTAAATGTCGAATTTGGAAGCCAAATATGCTATAGATTAAGGGTAGGAAGGTACCTTAAGGATTTGAGGCCTTAAAATTGAGTTTTGGACCTTTAATCTTTGGATTTAGGAGAGAGGTTAGAGAGAGAGTAGAGAGAGAAGGAAAAAGCTTCAAATGATAGGTTAAACACGTTTATATAGGTCTTAAAACTTGGACACGGTGGAATTCTACCCGATACCGACGTTAAACGCGGCTTTTGGTCGCACCCGATTAAGTTTCCGTCACCCGGCCGGGACACTTCTAAAACTTATGAAAATAATGATTTTTGGGTTAATAACATAAGTTCTTGAGTGATTTAGACACTCATTAAAATAAAATAAACATATAAGTTTAAATAATTAACTCCAAAGAGAAAACGGAACGAATTTGATAATGGCGACTTTTCGGGTAGAACGGGTTTTGGCGACGAAAATTTTTGGGTTGTTACACTCTTGAAATCCCACTCGAAGAGATCGAGTCCCACAAGAGCCTCACCGGCGTGGAAGAACGGTAGTGACCATGGACTGAGAGGTCATGCAAACGATTCATAGTCGTTTCCCTTTAGTGAAGGTTCGCTGGAATGCCAACCAAGGACCCAAATTCACTTAAGAGCGCGAGAATCAATCATTTAGGAAGTACCCCCACCTCTTGGCTTGATTATTCATGCCTACTTCCTTACCTAAATTCTAATTTCGGGATGAAATTCCTTCTAACGGGATGATGTGAAAACCCAAAATTTCTATTATGTACAAACATGTCAAGTCATTAGAAGTCAGAGCAGTTGCTGTTAATTTTCAGACTTTTTAGGATAAGTTTGAGTATTTCAGGATTCACACTTTAGAGAGATCAGGACAGAGGATGCACTAGGGTTATTATGCAACACTGTTATTCCAAAACTCTAAGAAATTAGAGTTTACTACCTGAATAAAATATTTTCTGCCAAAATCCCTAAATCTGAGAGTACATATATGAGAACTGGTCATTATTTACACTTTTTCCAAATCTCAAGATCCAAGTCCCATTTCTCTCTCAAGTATCATCCAAAAGTTTTTCGAGAACTTCGATCTAGTAAGTGTTTCTAGCTTTCTTAAGTTGTTATATGACTTAACCTAGTGTTTTAACACACTTCTAACCGTGAAATCATTCCAAAAGGGTCAATCTTCAATTTACACCAAGAACACACACTAGTGTTCTTGGACTTTTGGCATAATTAAAGCTTCTATATCGTAAGTGTTTCTATCCTAGAGTATCATACTGCTTAGTATACGTCCTTACATCAAGAAAATCATGAGGAAACACCAAGATCAAAGGTGTTTACGGCCCAAGAACACCTTGGACCGTAAACCCTTCTTAAGGGGTCAAAAATGGCCCTAGTCCCTTCACAAGCTTAGGAAACTAGTCTAGATTTATTCCTTGATATGTTTGGGACTTGAAATCATCAAAAGGACATAAATAATATGTGTTTACGGCCGCAAACACATGGAGAAGTGGTCCATGGGCCGTAAACTACATATAGGGGTGTTTTGATGCCACAAACACTTCCATAGGCTTATACTTCAATGTAGAAATGCTTCTAAGGCTTCAAAACTCAAAGTGGTCAAAGAAGTGTGAGTTTACGGCTGTAAACTCATAAGTTTAGGCTGTAAACTCAATGGGTTATGGTCTTTAGGGAGTAAACTCATATTAGGGGTTCCCTTGAACCTTAAACTTAATAGCTTTGTCCTACAACACTTAGATGCGCTCCTTAGCACTAATAACACTTATATAAAGTGTTTAACATGACTTAGGATGTCTTAACTTTGTTAGGTAGTCGTTTAAAGGCTAATTGATTACATATATGTGATATTATATGTTAGTTAGGATCATAGAGTGTGTGTAAGTCTTCACTTGACACCTAGCATCCTATACAATCCGTTCAATCCCAACCACTTGCTACAGGTGAGTTCATACCCCTTAATTAACCTTTTTAAATGTTTTTAAATTCTTTATGGGGGGATACAAGTTGAAACATGCTAGTTATTAAATCAATTACATGTGATTAATAACTAGCATGCAAATAGATTTACTACTCTTTTAGCGGTTTTACCAAACAGATTACTTCAAATGACTTTCCAAAACATTTTTACTAGTTTACAACTCTTTATCAAACTGTCTTACATACTAAATGTTTCTTTTCAAAACTTTGTTACAATTGTTTTTCCGAAACAAAGGATTTATTATACTTTAAACTGTTCTTATCAAATAAATTGTTTTACACACTGACATCAAGTCACCTTTTCTTAGTTCTTAAACTCTTCAAAGGTTTTTACAAAACTTCTTTTATACTTTTATATTGTTAGTTGCATGCCTAGATATGTATAGTCATATAAGTAATGTTTGAAGGACTTAGGAAGGCTAACCCGCCTTATTTCCTTTTCCCCGTTGGGATGTGGTATGGTAAGGTATCGGGTATATGTCCGAAGGTCGTTTAACTATTAACTATATATATCATGTGTACATATAAAGTCATAAAGGTTCTTCCAGTCAATTCCATACCCTTGGGTATCAAGGGTATACTTCCATGTTCATACGTACAAGTTATATTACTAGTAAGCTACAATAGGCGTAGTTTAGGGTTTTACTAATACTAATACTAGAACAATGAATCATACAAAGAGTCGGTTCATGCATGAGTCAATACTTGCTAGATAGAGAGAACACCCAATACAGTTAGTACACACAGAACATTACAATACTTGCTAGATAAAGAGAACACACAATACAGCTAGTACACACAATACATTACAATACTATACAGAGAGAACATACAGGCTAGATAGAAGGAGAACATACAATACAGCTAGCATACATTACACTCAGTTATGCGAGCTATTAAACGGGTCATGGCACTACCTGCCATGACCGTTTTTGTATCCAGAATCTCCTTAATTGGGGAGCGTATGAGTTTGCGTATAGATCTATACTGGATTGACTATCCTACACCTTGTTGCTCGCTACAGTGGGAGTTGCAAGTCTACGGGTGCCAAATGTCATTTCTTACGGCGCCTTACATCGTCGTTTTACTACTGAGTCGGTAGCAAGATACAGGCCGATCCCATGTTACTTTAAATTTCATTTGGTTTAAGGTAGTTAGTACAACAGTTATTTCCCCATTACATTCACTTTGTGAACATTCACACGATGCACGGTAATGTAAATACTATATTTTTGGTTAATGATAGTTAGATTTGGGAAAATACACACTCTTACAATAGACACAGTTAGATACTAGATGCCTTGGTAGAAAGCTACTTTCAGTAGGAAGCATACGGTTTTCTAGGTTATTCAAAACTTTTACATACTTATATTTACAAATACAGGCTTACAAATACGTTCTTACAAATACATTATTACAAATACAGACACTAAAATACTTATGATCTCACCGGCTTTAAAGTTGATACTCTCTTTCAAAATAACTTGTATCCTCGGGTAAATAGTAGACAGGTACAGATGCAAGGTTTAGAGAAGATGGAGCTCGTTCAAGACTCATCTTTCATTTTTGATTCATAATTAGTGTATATTAAACATGTCAGAACACTTGTATTAAAATTATATTATTAATGCAATGGATGATGTTGTTGCTTGTTTACTACAATTCATTGTTGTGATACTGTACCTGACGTCCTCCGCCCAGAACGTTTCCGCCGTTCTCGGTTTTGGGGTGTGACAATATTTTAATTCTAGAGTTCCACAATAGAAGTAGTTTTTGTAATTTAGCAAACGTTTCATGAGCATTGTTTTATTCTTGAGTTCCACCATAGTAGTCTATGCAATTTAACCAAAGCTTTGATGAGCATTGCTTAATTCTTGAGTTCCACAATAAAAGTCTATGCAGTTTAAGCAAGGCTTTGATGAGCATTATTTCATTCTTGAGTTCCACATTTATGCACTTTAGCAAACTTTGATGAGCATTGTTTAATTCCTAAGTTCCACAGTAGAAGTAATCTTTGTAATTTAGCAAAGGTTTGTTGAGTATTGTTTTATTTTTGAGTTCAACAATAGAAGTCTATGCAAAGCAAAGCTTTGATGAGCATTGTTTCATTCTTGAGTTCCACATAAAAGTTTATTCAATTTAGTGTCGCACCCCAAAACCAAGAACGGCAGAAACATTCTGGGGCGAAGGACGTCATGTACAGTATCACAACAATGAAAAGTAGTAAACAAGCAACAACATCATCCATTGCATTAATAATATAAATATTATACAAATGTGTTCTGCCAAATTATAATAGACACTAAAGCATAAATCAAAATGAAAGATGAGTCTTGAACGAGCTCCATCTTCTCTAAACCTTGCATCGGTACCTGTCTATTGATGACCTGAGGATACAAGTAATTTTGAAAGCGAGTATCAGCTTTGAAGCTGGTGAGATCATAAGTATTTTAGTGTCTTAATTTGTATGTATATGAATTGTAAGTATTGAAAATGTATGTAAAACAACTGTAAACGTTTGAAAAACTCTAGAAATCCCTATGATTCCTACTATTATAATTGGGAGTCTTGTACCAAGACTTAATTGATCTATATGTATCCTTCCACCAAGGCATCTAGTGTCTGTGTGTGTCTCTTGTAAGGGTGTGTATTTTCCCAAGTCTAACTATCATTAACCAAAAATATAGTTTCTACATTACTGTGCGTCGTGTGAATGTTCACGAAGTGGATGTAATGGGAAAATGAAATAGTACTATGGTGTAGTGTCGAACTATAACCGTACCAATTACCTTAAGTCTAGGGTAATTCTTCTAAGTACTGTAGCATTTGTAATAAATAACTGCATCGATACTCAACTGCCTTATTTGAGGGATAAGGTATAATGTGATGTCTAGATCCTAGGCTAAACGCTCCCCTGTCAAAGGGATTTTGGGACCTACCCACGACCCCTGCATGTATGCAATTGATCATGTATACCCGATATAACTATCACAATTGCGTTGTGATTCATCGGTATAGTTAGATCCGGAACTGGTTCCATGCTATAGCACCTAGTTATGTCTGTCCTATGTATATGTAAGCGTACTCATGTAAGTGTGATCATGTAATTGTACTCATCTAAGTGTGATCATGTAAACATATCTATATAATAGTATAGTAATGTACTGTAATGTTCTAGCTGTAATGTATGTTCTCTCTATCTACCAAGTATAGTAATGTAATGTGATGTTCTAGAAAGTATTGACTCATGAATGAACTGACTCATTGTATGATATCGCGTTCTAGTAATAGTTCTAGTATCTTCCTAAACTACCCATATGGTAGTTTACTAGTTATCTAACTGGTACGTATGGACATGGATGTATACCCTTGCTACCCAAGGGCATTGGATGAACTGGAAGGACCTTTATAACTATATATGTACACATGATATATAACTAATATTTAAACGACCTTCGAACGGGTACCCGATATCCTACCAGACCACATCCAAATCGAGTAAATGAAATAGGGTGGATAGCCTTCCTAAGTCCTTTCAACATTTCTTATATAACTATACATGTATAGGCATGCAATTTATAATATAAAAGCATAAAGTAAGTTTTGTAAAACCTTTGAACATAATTATTATCTAAGAAAAGATCGACTTGATGTCAATCTATAAAACGGTTTGAAAGCATCGGTTTGATAAAATAGTTTAAGTATAAGGAAACATTTGCTTGAAACACAACTGTAAATGAGTTTGAATGGAAACATACAGAGTAAAATGTATAGTTTAATAAGGAGTTTTAAACATAATAAGTGTTTACGATAAACATTTGAAGGAAACTGTTTGGTAAAACGGCTAATGAGTAGCCAATCATTTGAATGCTTCTTATTAAACACAAGTGATTGATGTAATAATTAGCATGATTCTACTTGTATCCCCCACAATAAAACATTTAAAAACAGTTAAAACATTGATTAAGGGGTATGAACTCACCTGTTGTGGGTGATACGGATGAACTGAAGAGGTAGGACTGCTAGGTGTCAAGTGAAGACTTTAGACACACACAATGGTCCGAATTACATATGAAGACATATGTATAAAAACAATTAGTGATTATAACACTAATGAAACATGTATAAATATCCTAATGCGAGGAAAACACTTTTGGTCAAGTGCTAGGAGGCTAATGGGTTGCAACAAAGGAGTGCGAGACCTCATACGGAAGTTTATGGTCTAAAGACCATGTATGTTGTAGTTCACGGCCCAGGGGAGTAAACTCCTGGCCGTAAACTCTCCATTGGGGCTCTAAATGAAGCTCAATGCTATTACAACTTAAGTGGTGAAGTGCTTCTAGGCTTAAACAAGTGTTTGGGTGGGTTTAAGGCCTTAAAATGGCCTTGCTTAATGTTCACGGCCCTGGGACCACTTCCCATGAGTTTACGGCTGTAAACTCATGGTAAGGAGTACCATTTGATGTTTTGAGGTTCCTAGCTCATTGGTGATTTGTTCTATGATAAGTTCTAGCCATGTGGAAGCATTAGGGGCACAATATCACCCCTTTATAGAGTTTACGGCCTAAGGACCAATCCTTATGAGCTTACGGTCGTAAACTCTATGGGAACATGGTTTCTTGGATGCTTAAGGTCCTTAACACTTCAAGGATATGATCTAAGCTGGGTTCTAAGCATAAGGAAGGAGTTAGGGTGTCATTTGCCCCATTTATAGGGGTTTACGGCCCAAGAACTTGTCTTGGCTGTAAACTCCTTTATCCTTGTGTTTCCTTATGATTTCTAGACTATAAACACATTAGGGTAAATGTCTAAATTAGTCTCTTGGCTTAAGGAAGGTTTTTACGGTGTTTTGGCACCTAAAAATGGAGTTCACGGCCCAAGAACTTCCTTTGCCGTGAACTCACTTCTAGCCCTTGTTACTAAATGATTTTGTGGTCTAAACATGTAATGTTAGCTTCTAGGTTCATTTTCAAGGCTTTGAGGGACATTGGGCACACTTTGGCCCTTATAAAGGAGTTTACTCCCCAAGGTGTTCTTGGGCGGTAAACTCACAGATTTTAGTGTTTTGACATGATTTTGATGTTATTCAATAGAATCTAAGCTATGTAAAACAACTAGATAGAAGTACTCACGATTTGGGATAAAAACCCGAAGATCCGTGAGAGAGAATTCAGCTTTTCTCTAGTTGGAAATGTAACTAATGAATGAATATGGTTCAGATTTCTATATATAGTCCTGGGATTTTTGGCAGAAAATATCTTATTCCTGGAATGAACTCTAATATCATAGAGTATTTGAATAACAGTGTTGCACAAAACCCTAGTGCATCCACTCTCCTGATATCTCCTTAAGTGCTAAATCCTGAAATACTCAAACTTATACCCAAAGTCTGGAATTTCACTGTAACTATTCTAACTTCTATTGGCTTGATATGGTTTGTTCAGAATGGAAATTTCAGGTTGTCACATCACCCCCCTGTTAAAGTAAAATTTCGTCCCGAAATTAGAATTTAGGCAAGGAAGTAGGTATAAATGATCAAGTCGTGAGGCGGAAACTTCCTAACGATTGGTTCCAGTGCTTCTAAGTGAAATTGGGTCCTCGGTTGGTATCCCAATGAGCCTTCACTATCTGGCAACGACGTTGCTTCGTCCGCTTGACCTCTCGGTTGAGGGTCACTACGGTTCTAATACGAAGGCGTGGATCTCGACAAGTGGACTTACAAGAGTCCTAACGGAAAGGTATGGTTTCACGATCGAGACGCGAAGAGTAGAATGTACGTTACTGAGTTCGCAGGTAGATCTAGTCTGCGAGATACAGGACCGATTATGGTAAGAATCTCAGAGGTCCTATCTATATTGGATTTAGCTTTCCACGCTTTATGAAGCGTATTAAGCCGTTCCCAGAGTGAGACTTCCTAAAGAACTTGGTCTCTCACTTGGAATCTCCAAGGTTTCCTTTTCTTGTTTAACTTCCCAGTCAAGGGCCACTCCTTGCTGGGTCAAGGTCGTACGGTTTCCTGTGATTTGTGAGGGGTTCTGGATGAACTATGATAGTAGGTCTGTAAGACCTAGAATTTGGCGAATGACTGTCGGCATCTCTGGTGTCGACAAATTCTCAACGGTTTTGACAAATTGTAAGAGTACTTAAATTTCCCCACATCACTAACAGTGTGTCATAGAAATTTGACTCTTCAATTTCAAAACTCGTGCCTAGAGAACTTCACGAAAAGTACCTATGAAGGTAATGTTTCCATGGGTTTCTTCTTACTACGAGGGTAGATAAGTAAGTCATTACATGGAGAAATGACGAACTGATCCAAGTAAGAAAGACGTACCCTACTCATTTAGCTCATGAAAACTATGGGCGTATTGATCCTATCCGAGGGGTATCACTACGCACTCGAAGTGTCCGCATCGAGTTCGGAAAGTAGTCTTCCGGACATCCTCTCCTAACACTCAAACTGGTGATATTCGGATCTCAGATCCATTTCTAAAAATAATTCTTTCCTTGCGTTTACTCAACCAAATCATTTATGTCAGGCGGAGATAACGATTTCTACTGGAAAATCTTGACGGAGTCCTCGATGGCCGAGGTACATACGATGCAATCCGTCGATCTCTGGAAGAATATGACCGGGGTTCTCCAGGATGAGAAGCCTAGTCTTCTAATTCTATTTATGTGTAGTTTGCTAAGTTGTCCGAGCTGTTCTTATGTCTCTGCAGGTGTTTAGGCTGTAGGGCGATCCATTTACGGGAGTCATACTGGGTTCTAAGTTTGTTTCAAATGACGATGTGATTACTCGTAGTCTTGGGCAGTTCTCCGTCCTGAAGTTCATTTTAGAATTCATACATGGTTCAACGATCACAATCTCGTGTATAAGAGTCGTATAACTAAGATTGAAAAGATAGTCGAATAACTGATTCTTCTTTAAGCTCATATCCCATCAAGGAAAAAGAAGTTAAAGTGGAATCATCAATTCTAAATCTGTAGAACCTTGATTATATATTACCCTTATGTATACATTCCTCAATGATAGGTCAACCATATGGATCTTTGGATTGAACTTGACGTACTGCACGAGTAGTACTTCGGGGATTTCTTCGGAAAAGAGATGAACTATGAGGTACTCCATGCATGAGTACTTCGGTGTTATGATATGACGGCTTCGCTGGAAGGCGGTTTCGAAGAAAGAGATGTACGTATGAAGCTGGTATGGTGTGGATCAAATTGAATCTAGTTGTATGATAATGTCAGAATCATACGGAAACTTAAAGACATTAGATTTGAACATAAGGCATTTACACACAAAACACAACCGTGCAACCAACAACAGAGTTACAGTATTTTAGACTACTACAAGATCATTGCTGCGAATGAGATATACTACAAAAGACAAGTATACGCAGCACGAGCATCCCTATACGGAAGGGATCTCGCAAAAGACAAGACTCTAGTTGCACCAATTTTAGATAATTTATAAGTCTGTTACAACAACACGCCTAAGTTACATTAACGTGGTTCTGAAGTAGGTTCTCCTGTAGCTGTGATCCTGAGAATCTTCCCATCTGCACCCGAGTTCTTTGCTATCGGGCAATCCTTCTTGAGGTGTCCAATTTCACTGCACTGGTGACATATATGGACAACACCAACATTGGTGGTGGAAGTGAAGTGTCGAGTGGGAGTCATGGGGACACGGGTTCTTTCCTTGATTTCTTTTTTTCGGGCAATCTATTTTATAGTGCCCAAACTCACCACAAATATAGCAAACTAGGCTTGCTCCAGTGGTGGAGGTAGTTCTACAGAAATGAGCAATTTGCCCCATCTTGTTGCAATTATCGCATTACCAGGCTCGGCAAATTCCCTCGTGGTGGTAGTTGCACCGGTCGCACTTCGGGAGTGTTCCCTTATATGGTCTGCTCGGTACGGGGATGGCAGGGGTTTCCGGGGTGGATACCACGATGGGAAACTTCAATCCCATCATCAGGATTGATCGTGCTGATAGCGCTACGGTGCGTAAGGACAGCCATCACGACAGTTGTAACTGTGGTTTGAAAGGTAGCGGCGTCAGTAAGAAAGGCGGAGGTTTTGTTGTTCGACTGATTGCTTCCTGATGACGACATGATTCTGTAACACGAAAGATAAGGATTTTGTGAGCAATTCTGGTTGGCCCTAGAGGTACTTCGATTGTTCAAGTAAAGGGTAAGACTATGTTCTCGAAAGTTTGACCTACATCCCTATGATGCAGTCCTAGTACGGAATTGAAGTATGATCGCGAAGGTTTGACCTACATCCCTATGATGCAGTCCTAGTACGGAAGGGAAGTGAGTTTGTAGAATGGTCTCAAGACGTTTGTCGTTCAAGCCGAGGTATCGTTGGTTGGTGAATAACATGATCCAACCACTATAAGAGACTTAGAAATGTGTCTGGAGTTAAACTACTATAGTCCAATGACTTAACTAACGCATGTTTCAGATAGACTCCAATGAAACTATGATCAGAGTACTTGAATGAAGAATGACATAGAAGTTAGCCGGCTGTCAATATCTTTGATATTCACGACGTAAAGATTCGGGAAAATGACCTTGTAAAGGTCTTACATCATATCCAGAGAAGATAGTTCTTGACAGCATAAAGACCTAACCAAAGGTACTTACGGTACAAGATAATTTCATAGATGTCACACCCCCAAACCAAGGATGGCGGAAACGTCTGGGGGTGGAGGACTTCATGTATAGTATCACAACAACGTGTATAATAGTGCTCAAAGTAAAAACAACCACCATATATATAATTGCAAAAGTTACACCAAAGTATATGTTTACATGTTTCAAAAGCAATTACATTATGATGACAAAATAATTTGTTGACGGTTTAGCGTCCCATCCTCAAAGCGATGAAGTTTTCCTGTTTCACTGATTTCCTGAGAATACAAGTAGTTTTAAAAGAGTGTCAACACAAAGGTTGGTGAGTTCATAAGAGTTTTGTTTGAAGTAGAAACCGTTTTTCCTTGTAAAATCGATTTAGTTTGATTTCCAGAAAATCCAATATTTTCTTAGTTAAGTATGAATAGAAATAATCCTACATGATGCTGTAATGAACCCTAGAGTAATCCGTAGAGTTCCTCTATAATCGTCCAACATATAAAGTTATATAAGGCTTAACTTAGATAAAACGTTGAATATAGTGGGTCTGCCCTAGGTCCACAACCCAACGAGGAACAGGAGATGAGGCGGGCACCACCAATTCTAGGCCAATCAAGACTAAATTCTTATATGACTCAACATATACGCTCAGCGACTATAGTTGAAGTCTAACAATTTTAGAGGATGTGTAGTTTTAATATCATAATAGCTTTGTATAGAGACCCGACACTTTGTATTTGTACCCCTTTTTGTATAGAGACCCGGTACTTTGTATTTGTACCCATAGAGATAAAAGGTGATTTTAAATCGACATAAAACTCATTTAGGTTTTAAAAATAAAATCCCGTAAACTTATGGATTGTTCCCTATGTGAGCCGTTATAATCATACTATGACTATGTGAACCTGCCACGACGTTCTCAGTGTCGCGAAAAATGAAATGACATTTGTCACCCGTAGACCTGCAGGTCCAACTGTAGCTAGCAGCAAGGTGTGGGGTGTCAATCCCAATATAGATCTATATACAAGTATCACGTTCTCCCTCCAGGAGATTCTGATTATAACTACCAGGAATTATATCCCGCACTCGGACGTACGGAGAGAGATAGAGAGAGATAGAGAGAGGGAAAAAAAATAGAGAAACTCACAATATAGGATAACAAGTTTACGTTAAATGTGGGTGAATATAAATATTTCTTGTATGAATGTACCCTTCTTGTACGAGTGCGTAGAGTGATGTATCATAAACTATACCTATTATAGTTTATCTAAAATGTATGTAATATGTATGAATTCTTTTATGGAAATGTATTAGTATTGTGAATTTATCAAACTATACATTTTATAGTCTAATAATACGTGTTCCAAAATGAATGAATAATATTTAATATTTAATCTGAATGTCTTAATTCCAGTTCATAATGATAAACTAACACGGAAACACATTCAAATATTAGAACTTATGATTATACACTTTGCTCAACATAATACAAAGTGTTACGATATTTACATGCTGTTGGTAAAATTTAGCAATTCTGCCCTGTTTTGGAAAAATCCTAGAAAAATCATACAAAGTCGAAAACTAGATCCGTAAATTCTGAGAGTTCACAAAATGTGTCTAGTTTGCTCATAATTTTTATCACAATTTATAATGACCTCTAACTTGGGTGAAAAAGTCCATAATCACAGACTGGTCCGGATTGTTGTTTGAAATGATAGGCAGTTTTGTAAAAATTACCATAAATTGTAGAAAAATCGTATGGAGATGTGCAAGTAGTCATTTTAAAGCTAAAAACTTAAACTATTTGCACCTTGTACAGTTTTGAAAACAAAAATGTTTAAGATGCCCAAAACAGTCCGTGAATGGAGTTGAACTTTTCTGATGAAGGCTGTTAGAAAAATCTAGTTATGTTCTTAGTGTTTTAACTTGTATTCCCCCCCTGAAAACTTGAGAAAACATAAAAATGTAGGGGTATGAACTCACCTTGAGTGATTTCAGTAGATGATTGTTGAAGAATGGAAGTGTTTAATTCAAGAACACTTGGAGATGCCTTGAAGGTTTTCGAGAATCTAACATCATAGTTAGGGAGTTTGTGTAAGCAACCAAAGATTTGAGTAGAATGAAGCGAAATAATAATAGGGAGGATGAATTTTTACTTACTAAGTGTGGAAGAACACTTGAATCCAGCCTTGGATCTCGAAAATTTGTGTAGAAGAGTTTGAGAGAAAGAGTGATGTTTGTTACTTAGTGGGATGAGAGAAATGAGAGAAAATGAGGAGTGTGGTTGATTGTTCCAGCTCAAAAACGTGGGAGTGAGTGAAATTTGAGTGTAAGGGAACATTGAAGTGACATAGGTAAGGTGGGGAGGTATGGCTGGTCATAGAGTGGGTGTGGGGTGGTTGCTTGTGACTGCGGATCAATGACACTGCTTTGAATGCGAAGTTGGATTTAGCTTTGCTATAAGTTTCAATCGATTTTGAAATTGAGTATTGTTCGCATTTGTATGAGTGTAGTCGATGAATCGATAAAGCAAGAACATATGAGTTTTGATTCGCAATTGGATTGATGATTGAGGGATGATTCGTGAAGAAAAAACGCGAAGTCAAGGACTATGAAACTGTTGTTTGCAAGAATTTAAAAACTCGATTGTGGAGTTGTTGATGCTCATTTTGCGAAAGTAAAATAATCGAGTGTTCGCATCTATGAATCAATTTGAAATCAATTGGGTTAATATTCGCATATGGGTTCAACATATGAATTTTTGATTTCGCAAGTTTAGAGTTCATGAACTAAACTGTGTTCGCATTTTTTTTTTTTGGAATGAAAATTTTGTGAATCGCATTTGATTTATTTGGTTAAAATGCGAAGGTGATTAATGCGAAGGGATGCGAAAGGTGTAAAAATGAAAATGCGAAGTATTTCACAGTAGAATGCGAATTGGGGAACAAAACAGAAGATTTCAATTATTGTCCCTGGAGTTTCGCATTTTTGGAATGAAAATTTTGTGAATCGCATTTGATTTATTTGGTTAAAATGCGAAGGTGATTAATGCGAAGGGATGCGAAAGGTGTAAAAATGAAAATGCGAAGTATTTCACAGTAGAATGCGAATTGGGGAAGAAAACAGAAGATTTCAATTATTGTCCCTGGAGTTTCGCATTTTTGGAATGAAAATTTTGTGAATCGCATTTGATTTATTTGGTTAAAATGCGAAGGTGATTAATGCGAAGGGATGCAAAAGGTGTAAAAATGAAAATGCGAAGTATTTCACAGTAGAATGCGAATTGGGGAAGAAAACAGAAGATTTCAATTATTGTCCCTGGAGTTTCGCATTTTTGGAATGAAAATTTTGTGAATCGCATTTGATTTATTTGGTTAAAATGCGAAGGCTTAGGAAATTTTTTTTTTTTTTTAACACAAACTTTTCTCCTGTGATGTTTTCCCATTATCATAACAAGTTATACAATACGAACATAACACTTACCCTAATACATAAGGTTTAATAGAGTTGACCGGCTTGACTTGATGACTTGACTTGACTCAAGATTGACGATTGTCACAAATTGACCCGAATATGACGGTTGTCACATCATCCCCCCGTTAAAGGGAATTTCGTCCCGAAATTTGCACTTCGAATGGGGATCCAGGAATTTAGAGGAAAGATGGGGATGACTTTTCGTAGTACAAGAATTTGATTATGGCGAGGAATAACTCGCCCGATGTCACATGATTACTACTATGCATGCTTTAATCGATGCTAGATTTATCATATAAAGAAATTTGGGATTTAAATGTCGATGTTAGAAACACGTACTGATATTTGCGGGCAGTTCCGGAGTGGTTTCTCCCTCGGTGATTGCAAACACCCTCCCGCCACCACCAGCATCTCTTGTTCTTGGGCATTCCCTTTTAAAGTGTCCCGTTTCTCCACACTCGTAACAGGTTGGGCTTGCTCCAGAGTCGGGTACCTGGTTGATGGGTCGTGCTGGTGCCTTACAGAAACGAGCAGTGTGCCCCTCTCTGTCGCAGTTGTTGCAATGCAACTTTCGGCAAGCCCCAGTGTGATGGAAGTTACACTTGTTGCATTTTGGAAGTGTTCCTGCGTATGGTTTCATGGGAGTTGGTGTGGTGAGGGTTGTGGCAGCATGAACAGCAAGGATCTGTTGCTTCTTAGCGAGGCCTTGGGTTGATTGATCTTTCTTGTTGTCCCAAAACTTTCTTTCGTTGTTCCCTCCTCTTGCTTGGGTATGGGTGGTTGCCATAGTGTCATGGTGGGCATGATGGTCAATGAGTTGTTGTGCTAACTCCTTGGCGCTGTCGAAGGTAGTTGGTCTTGAGGCGAGCACGCTATCTTGAATTTCGGGGGACAATCCCCAGAGGTAACGCTCCAACTTTTTGTCTTCCGGGGTGACCATAGCGGGACAAAGGAGTGCTAGATCACAAAATCGGTTGGTGTAAGTTGTAAGGTCGGAGCCTGCCATTCGGAGATTCCATAGCTCTTGCTCCAGCTTTTGCACTTCACCTCTTGGGCAATATTCCTTCAACATCATCTTCTTTAGGTCCTCCCAACTTAACGAGTTAGCCACTGCAAGCGTAAGCGACTTAACTTTGCCGTTCCACCAAGTGAGAGCTCTTCCGATGAAGGTGAATGTCGCGTACTTGACTTTGCTCGCTTCGGGGCAAGCACAAATCTCAAAGATTGCTTCGGTCCTTTCGAACCATTGAATTAGTGCGAGGACACCCCCTCTTCCATCAAAGGAATCGGGTTTGCCATTTGTGAAGTCCTTGTAAGTGCATTCCCTTGTGCGTCCTGCACTATCCCCGTGGTTAGGGTTTGTGGCTCCAGATCCAGCACCACCAGTGCTATTTGTGCCAATTTGTGACATTGCAGCTACCACGGCTGCTGTCACTGCAGCTTGGAACATTTCAGGATCAAACTGGGGAGGTGGCGTCGGAGGTGGTGGCGCTGTGCTGCCCGAAGGTCTGGGTCTTTTCCTTGGTGGCATCGTTCTGTCATGAGTTTGCAAAAAGGAAAACTGATCAGATGGTAAGTTCCTACTAGTAAGGACAAGTCAGTTGTTATAGAATTTGATTTTTCCTGCATTTTTCTTCGATTTAAGAATTCCTTATATATAGTTCATAAAGGAAGTCCATATGAATGAACTTCACGAGTTAGTGGGTTTTGTGGTCTCTCTTAGATTTTTCACGAGTGTGCTCAAGGCGATTGGTGCGGATCGTATGTATTCTCGTTATTTGCATCAACCTCTGCGATACTATGGAGAGTTGTTCTACCCTGAATCTCGTTTCGGGCAACTCTATAGACTAGGATTGGAAAAATTTTATCTGCTGAGTTTCCTTCGTTTATGTTGTAGAAGCTTCGTTCTCTATTAAACGACATATGTTGGTCTTGTTCTTTGCTTCAGGTTTCCAAGCACTCTACCCAAGGAGGCATCGGGCCTTGAAAGCCGGTCAAGGGTTGGGATTCGGAACAAGAGTCATCGGGGTTAAGTTCTCCACTTCAGGGTCGGGATCAGAACCATCAGCATAGTCTTCAGCTTGGTGACCATCTACAGGGGTTGGGTAATCATTCTCTGGCTCCTCTCCGAGCCATTTGGTATTGTAGTGGTTAGGGTAGTACGGGTCGTCGTGTGGGTGGAATCCAGCCATGATATCTTCGCGAGAAATGGGGATATAAGAAATGATTAAGCAAACGTACTAATTGGCTAATTATACGATGATCTTTATCAGGTACTTCAACAAATTGTTTAGTGCATACTAATTATATGTATTCGGGACGGGATAGACCTTCGAATAAGCGACCCTAACTCTAAATCCCCAATCCAACGAGAACAGGAAGTAGAGCAAAGATCCACAGATTCTAAGTCTATGACGTCCTGGATACATAAAATTTTAATGTATCCACTAAGCAACTATTGACCTATTGATAAAGATCTATTTAGTTCTCGCAGATGTAATTTTAATAATGCCAAAATACCCCTATGGTATTCCATTGTGGTAGTGTTGGTAAGTTTTTAGACTTGTTGCCACATCACAACCATTCTTGGGCATATGCTAATCACTCCTCGGACCAGCATAGTTGATCAGGCTATGCTATTCCCAAGACTGATCATACATCCCCAGGCTTAACTGTGATATCCAACAATCATTACTTTTGTTTTGTCCTAAAATGATGCTGACCTTAGTATGTATGCATGCATGTATACTTTTAACAAAAGTTATTTATTCTTAAAGGTATAGTGGTTTTGAAATCTTAAAATCAGAGACCTTAGTCCCAATGCATTTATAGTTTGTATATCTTTTGTGGTTCGATATACTTAGTTCACTATAAACAATGCTCTGATACCAATCTGTCACACCCCCAAACCAAGGATGGCGGAAACGTCTGGGGGTGGAGGACTTCATGTATAGTATCACAACAACGTGTATAATAGTGCTCAAAGTAAAAACAACCACCATATATATAATTGCAAAAGTTACACCAAAGTATATGTTTACATGTTTCAAAAGCAATTACATTATGATGACAAAATAATTTGTTGACGGTTTAGCGTCCCATCCTCAAAGCGATGAAGTTTTCCTGTTTCACTGATTTCCTGAGAATACAAGTAGTTTTAAAAGAGTGTCAACACAAAGGTTGGTGAGTTCATAAGAGTTTTGTTTGAAGTAGAAACCGTTTTTCCTTGTAAAATCGATTTAGTTTGATTTCCAGAAAATCCAATATTTTCTTAGTTAAGTATGAATAGAAATAATCCTACATGATGCTGTAATGAACCCTAGAGTAATCCGTAGAGTTCCTCTATAATCGTCCAACATATAAAGTTATATAAGGCTTAACTTAGATAAAACGTTGAATATAGTGGGTCTGCCCTAGGTCCACAACCCAACGAGGAACAGGAGATGAGGCGGGCACCACCAATTCTAGGCCAATCAAGACTAAATTCTTATATGACTCAACATATACGCTCAGCGACTATAGTTGAAGTCTAACAATTTTAGAGGATGTGTAGTTTTAATATCATAATAGCTTTGTATAGAGACCCGACACTTTGTATTTGTACCCCTTTTTGTATAGAGACCCGGTACTTTGTATTTGTACCCATAGAGATAAAAGGTGATTTTAAATCGACATAAAACTCATTTAGGTTTTAAAAATAAAATCCCGTAAACTTATGGATTGTTCCCTATGTGAGCCGTTATAATCATACTATGACTATGTGAACCTGCCACGACGTTCTCAGTGTCGCGAAAAATGAAATGACATTTGTCACCCGTAGACCTGCAGGTCCAACTGTAGCTAGCAGCAAGGTGTGGGGTGTCAATCCCAATATAGATCTATATACAAGTATCACGTTCTCCCTCCAGGAGATTCTGATTATAACTACCAGGAATTATATCCCGCACTCGGACGTACGGAGAGAGATAGAGAGAGGGAAAAAAAATAGAGAAACTCACAATATAGGATAACAAGTTTACGTTAAATGTGGGTGAATATAAATATTTCTTGTATGAATGTACCCTTCTTGTACGAGTGCGTAGAGTGATGTATCATAAACTATACCTATTATAGTTTATCTAAAATGTATGTAATATGTATGAATTCTTTTATGGAAATGTATTAGTATTGTGAATTTATCAAACTATACATTTTATAGTCTAATAATACGTGTTCCAAAATGAATGAATAATATTTAATATTTAATATGAATGTCTTAATTCCAGTTCATAATGATAAACTAACACGGAAACACATTCAAATATTAGAACTTATGATTATACACTTTGCTCAACATAATACAAAGTGTTACGATATTTACATGCTGTTGGTAAAATTTAGCAATTCTGCCCTGTTTTGGAAAAATCCTAGAAAAATCATACAAAGTCGAAAACTAGATCCGTAAATTCTGAGAGTTCACAAAATGTGTCTAGTTTGCTCATAATTTTTATCACAATTTATAATGACCTCTAACTTGGGTGAAAAAGTCCATAATCACAGACTGGTCCGGATTGTTGTTTGAAATGATAGGCAGTTTTGTAAAAATTACCATAAATTGTAGAAAAATCGTATGGAGATGTGCAAGTAGTCATTTTAAAGCTAAAAACTTAAACTATTTGCACCTTGTACAGTTTTGAAAACAAAAATGTTTAAGATGCCCAAAACAGTCCGTGAATGGAGTTGAACTTTTCTGATGAAGGCTGTTAGAAAAATCTAGTTATGTTCTTAGTGTTTTAACTTGTATTCCCCCCCTGAAAACTTGAGAAAACATAAAAATGTAGGGGTATGAACTCACCTTGAGTGATTTCAGTAGATGATTGTTGAAGAATGGAAGTGTTTAATTCAAGAACACTTGGAGATGCCTTGAAGGTTTTCGAGAATCTAACATCATAGTTAGGGAGTTTGTGTAAGCAACCAAAGATTTGAGTAGAATGAAGCGAAATAATAATAGGGAGGATGAATTTTTACTTACTAAGTGTGGAAGAACACTTGAATCCAGCCTTGGATCTCGAAAATTTGTGTAGAAGAGTTTGAGAGAAAGAGTGATGTTTGTTACTTAGTGGGATGAGAGAAATGAGAGAAAATGAGGAGTGTGGTTGATTGTTCCAGCTCAAAAACGTGGGAGTGAGTGAAATTTGAGTGTAAGGGAACATTGAAGTGACATAGGTAAGGTGGGGAGGTATGGCTGGTCATAGAGTGGGTGTGGGGTGGTTGCTTGTGACTGCGGATCAATGACACTGCTTTGAATGCGAAGTTGGATTTAGCTTTGCTATAAGTTTCAATCGATTTTGAAATTGAGTATTGTTCGCATTTGTATGAGTGTAGTCGATGAATCGATAAAGCAAGAACATATGAGTTTTGATTCGCAATTGGATTGATGATTGAGGGATGATTCGTGAAGAAAAAACGCGAAGTCAAGGACTATGAAACTGTTGTTTGCAAGAATTTAAAAACTCGATTGTGGAGTTGTTGATGCTCATTTTGCGAAAGTAAAACAATCGAGTGTTCGCATCTATGAATCAATTTGAAATCAATTGGGTTAATATTCGCATATGGGTTCAACATATGAATTTTTGATTTCGCAAGTTTAGAGTTCATGAACTAAACTGTGTTCGCATTTTTTTTTTTTGGAATGAAAATTTTGTGAATCGCATTTGATTTATTTGGTTAAAATGCGAAGGTGATTAATGCGAAGGGATGCGAAAGGTGTAAAAATGAAAATGCGAAGTATTTCACAGTAGAATGCGAATTGGGGAAGAAAACAGAAGATTTCAATTATTGTCCCTGGAGTTTCGCATTTTTGGAATGAAAATTTTGTGAATCGCATTTGATTTATTTGGTTAAAATGCGAAGGTGATTAATGCGAAGGGATGCGAAAGGTGTAAAAATGAAAATGCGAAGTATTTCACAGTAGAATGCGAATTGGGGAAGAAAACAGAAGATTTCAATTATTGTCCCTGGAGTTTCGCATTTTTGGAATGAAAATTTTGTGAATCGCATTTGATTTATTTGGTTAAAATGCGAAGGTGATTAATGCGAAGGGATGCGAAAGGTGTAAAAATGAAAATGCGAAGTATTTCACAGTAGAATGCGAATTGGGGAAGAAAACAGAAGATTTCAATTATTGTCCCTGGAGTTTCGCATTTTTGGAATGAAAATTTTGTGAATCGCATTTGATTTATTTGGTTAAAATGCGAAGGCTTAGGAAATTTTTTTTTTTTTTTAACACAAACTTTTCTCCTGTGATGTTTTCCCATTATCATAACAAGTTATACAATACGAACATAACACTTACCCTAATACATAAGGTTTAATAGAGTTGACCGGCTTGACTTGATGACTTGACTTGACTCAAGATTGACGATTGTCACAAATTGACCCGAATATGACGGTTGTCACAATAGAAAATGCCACTTCGGGCATAGACAAAAAAACGATTACTTTCTAACAAGGAAAATAAGGTAAAGAATCTACTACTAGCGACGGTCATCCCTCTGGTGAACTCTCAGTTCAGCCAGTTGACGTTCCATATCAAGTAGGTGCCTTTCGTACACTCTCTGGTGTACGCAGAGTTCTATGACCTTGAGTCGTGATTCAGCCAGTGCTTGCAGCAGGGTTTCATGGTTTCTCTCTGATCTCTCGTGAGCATATTCTAGACGAATGGTGTGGAGGGTATGCATTCTCGCATAGGCGACAACTTCAGTGATCTGATGTAGGGCTGTCCTGCCTTGAATCTCATTTCGGACCACTCTGCGGACCAAGATTAGCAAGACTTTGTCTGCTGAGACCCCATAGCTCAGGTCATAAAAACATCGGTCACCATTAAATGGCATGGGCTGATCTTGTTCTTGGCTCCCATGTTTCTAAGCATTCCACCCATGGAGGCGTCGAGCCATGGAAAGCTGGACGAGGGTTAGGAATTGGAACGGGAGCTGCCTTGGGTAGGTTCTCAACCTTTGGTGTGGAGTTAGCATCATCCGAAAGGTTTTCATCATGGTGATCATTCAAATGGATAGGATGATCATTCTCTGGTTCTTCTTCAAACCATCCAGCAATGACCTCATTCGGAAGGTACGGGTTGCCGTGGTGATGGGGTCCAGCCATGTTATCTACGTGAGAATTGGGGTAAGCAAATAATTATTAGACGAACTATCTAGATAATTATTTAGAAAATCTTCATTATTTACATCGCTATTTGTGAAGTGCATCCCATTTATATGATATCGAAACAGGATAGGCCTTCGAATATGTGACCTTAACTCCAAATTCACACAGAATAGGGGTAAAGTAAAATTTTCACAGATTCTAAGTATATAACATCCTAATTATATATATCCTTAGTGTATCCACTTAGCAACTATCAACATAGTAATGAAGATCCCGTTTTATTTCTCAAGTATAACGTACTTATAGTAACACAAAATACTCCTATAGTATTTTAAGTTTAATGTTATGTTCTACTGTTCTCATTGTGGTAGGGTTGGTAAGATTTTAGGCTTGTTGCAACCACACAACTACACTTAGGCACATGTTAGTCAACTCTCTGATAATATAGGTGATCAGGCTATATCTTCCCAGTTTTGACCATATGTCTCTAAGTCCACCTGTGTTGTCCAACAATCGTAATTCTTTTGTACTGTCCTAGTGACACTGATTTTAGTATGAATGCAGCACGTTTACTTAATTAAATATTTTATTATTTAAAGTATAAACTCTTGGTCAGAGTATTTTTAATCCTATTGTATTTATAGTTAGTATATCTTTTATGGGTTGATATACTTAATTCACTATAAACAATGCTCTGATACCAATCTGTCGCACCCCAAAACCAAGAACGGCGGAAACGTTCTGGGGCGGAGGACGTCATGTACAGTATCACAACAATGAAAAGTAGTAAACCAGCAACAACATCATCCATTGCATTAATAATATAATTATTATACAAGTGTGTTCTGTCAAATTATAATAGACACTAAAGCATAAATCAAAATGAAAGATGAGTCTTGAACGAGCTCCATCTTCTCTAAACCTTGCATTGGTAGCTGTCTATTGATGACCTGATGATACAAGTAATTTTGAAAGCGAGTATCAGCTATGAAGCTGGTGAGATCATAAGTATTTTAGTGTCTTAATTTGTATGTAAGAATTTGTATGTATATGAATTGTAAGTATTGAAAATGTATGTAAAACAACTGTAAACGTTTGAAAAACTCTAGAAATCCCTATGATTCCTACTATTATAACATGGAGTCTTCTACCAAGACTTAACTAGTCTATATGTATGATTCTACCAAGGCATCTAGTGTCTGTGTGTGTCTCTTGTAAGAGTGTGTATTTTCCCAAGTCTGACTATCATTAACCAAAAATATAGTTTCTACATTACCGTGCGTCATGTGAATGTTCACGAAGTGGATGTAATGGGAAAATGAAATAGTACTATGGTGTAGTGTCGAACTACAACCGTACCAATTACCTTAAGTCTAGGGTAATTCTTCTAAGTACTATAGCATTGGTAATAAATAACTACATCGGTACTCAACTGCCTTATTTGAGGTAGGATCATGTATACCCGATATAACTATCACAATTGCGTTGTGATTCATCGGTATAGTTAGATCCTGAACTGGTTCCATGCTATAGCACCTAGTGACGTCTGTCCTATGTATATGTAAGCGTACTCATGTAAGTGTGATCATGTAATTGTACTCATGTAAGTGTGATCATGTAATTGTACTCATGTAAGTGTGATCATGTAAACATATCTATGTAATAGTATAGTAATGTACTGTAATGTTCTAGCTGTAATGTATGTTATCGCGTTCTAGAAATAGTTCTAGTATCTTCCTAAACTACCCATATGGTAGTTTACTATTAATCTAACTGGTACTTATGGACATGGATGTATACCCTTGCTACCCAAGGGCATTGGATGAACTGGAAGGACATTTATGACTATATATGTACACATGATATATAACTAATATTTAAACGACCTTCGGACGGGTACCCGATATCCCACGAGACCACATCCAAATCGAGGAAAAGGAAATAGGGTGGATAGCCTTCCTAAGTCCTTTTAACATTTCTTATATAACTATACACATATAGGCATGCAATTTATAATATAAAAGCATAAAGTAAGTTTTGTAAAACCTTTGAACATTATTATTATCTAAGAAAAGATCGACTTGATGTCAATCTATAAAACGGTTTGAAAGCATCGGTTTGATAAAACAGTTTAAGTATAAGGAGTTTTAAACATAATAAGTGTTTACGATAAACATTTGAAGGAAACTGTTTGGTAAAACGGCTAATGAGTAGCCAATCATTTGAATGTTGCTTATTAAACACAAGTGATTGATATAATAATTAGCATGATTCTACATGTATCCCCCCCCCATAAAACATTTAAAAACAGTTAAAACATTGATTAAGGGGTATGAACTCACCTGTTGTGGGTGATACGGATGAACTGAAGAGGTAGGACTGCTAGGTGTCAAGTGAAGACTTTAGGCACACACAATGGTCCTAATTACATATGAAGACATATGTATAAAAACAATTAGTGATTATAACACTAATTAAACATGTATAAATATCCTAATGCGAGGAAAACACTTTTGGTCAAGTGCTAGGAGGCTAATGGGTTGCAACAAAGGAGTGCGAGACCTCATACGGAAGTTTATGGTCTAAAGACCATGTGTGTTGGCATTCACGGCCCAGGGGAGTAAACTCCTGGCCGTAAACTCTCCATTGGGGCTCTAAATGAAGCTCAATGCTATTACAACTTAAGTGGTGAAGTGCTTCTAGGCTTAAACAAGTGTTTGGGTGGGTTTAAGGCTTTAAAATAGCCTTGCTTAATGTTCACGGCCCTGGGACCACTCCCCCTTGAGTTTACGGTCGTAAACTCCCATGAGTTTACGACCGTAAACTCATGGTAAGGAGTAACATTTGATGTTTTGAGGTTTCTAACTCATTGGTGATTTGTTCTATGATAAGTTCTAGCCATGTGGAAGCATTAGGGGCACAATATCACCCCTTTATAGAGTTTACGGCCTAAGGACCAATCCTTATGAGCTTACAACCGTAAACTCTATGGGAACATCGTTTCATGGATGCTTAAGGTCCTTAACACTTCAAGGATATGATCTAAGCTGGGTTCTAGGCATAGGGAAGGTGTTAGGGTGTCGTTTGCCCCACTTATAGGGGTTTACGGCCCAAGAAGTTGTCTTGGTCGTAAACTCCTTTATACTTGTGTTTCCTTATGATTTCTAGACTATAAGCACATTAGGGTAAATGTCTAAATTAGTCTCTTGGCTTAAGGAAGGTTTTTAGGGTGTTTTGGCACCTAAAAATGGAGTTCACGGCCCAAGAACTTCCTTTTCCGTGAACTCACTTCTAGCCCTTGTTTCTAAGTGATTTTGTGGTCTAAACATGTAATGGTAGCTTCTAGGTTCATTTCCAAGGCTTTGAGGGACATTGGGCACACTTTGGCCCTTATAAAGGAGTTTACTCCCCAAGGTGTTCTTGGGCGGTAAACTCACAAATTTTAGTGTTTTGACATGATTTTGATGTTATTCAATAGAATCTAAGCTATGTAAAACAACTAGATAGAAGTACTCACGATTTGGGATAAAAACCCGAAGATCCGTGAGAGAGAATTCAGCTTTTCTCTAGTTGGAAATGTAACTAATGAATGAATATGGTTCAGATTTCTATATATAGTCCTGGGATTTTTGGCAGAAAATATCTTATTCCTGGAATGAACTCTAATATCATAGAGTATTTGAATAACAGTGTTGCACAAAACCCTAGTGCATCCACTCTCCTGATATCTCCTTAAGTGCTAAATCCTGAAATACTCAAACTTATACCCAAAGTCTGGAATTTCACTGTAACTATTCTAACTTCTATTGGCTTGATATGGTTTGTTCAGAATGGAAATTTCAGGTTGTCACATCACCCCCCTGTTAAAGTAAAATTTCGTCCCGAAATTAGAATTTAGGCAAGGAAGTAGGTATAAATGATCAAGTCGTGAGGCGGAAACTTCCTAACGATTGGTTCCAGTGCTTCTAAGTGAAATTGGGTCCTCGGTTGGTATCCCAATGAGCCTTCACTATCTGGCAACGACGTTGCTTCGTCCGCTTGACCTCTCGGTTGAGGGTCACTACGGTTCTAATACGAAGGCGTGGATCTCGACAAGTGGACTTACAAGAGTCCTAACGGAAAGGTATGGTTTCACGATCGAGACGCGAAGAGTAGAATGTACGTTACTGAGTTCGCAGGTAGATCTAGTCTGCGAGATACAGGACCGATTATGGTAAGAATCTCAGAGGTCCTATCTATATTGGATTTAGCTTTCCACGCTTTATGAAGCGTATTAAGCCGTTCCCAGAGTGAGACTTCCTAAAGAACTTGGTCTCTCACTTGGAATCTCCAAGGTTTCCTTTTCTTGTTTAACTTCCCAGTCAAGGGCCACTCCTTGCTGGGTCAAGGTCGTACGGTTTCCTGTGATTTGTGAGGGGTTATGGATGAACTATGATAGTAGGTCTGTAAGACCTAGAATTTGGCGAATGACTGTCGGCATCTCTGGTGTCGACAAATTCTCAACGGTTTTGACAAATTGTAAGAGTACTTAAATTTCCCCACATCACTAACAGTGTGTCATAGAAATTTGACTCTTCAATTTCAAAACTCGTGCCTAGAGAACTTCGCGAAAAGTACCTATGAAGGTAATGTTTCCATGGGTTTCTTCTTACTACGAGGGTAGATAAGTAAGTCATTACATGGAGAAATGACGAACTGATCCAAGTAAGAAAGACGTACCCTACTCATTTAGCTCATGAAAACTATGGACGTATTGATCCTATCCGAGGGGTATCACTACGCACTCGAAGTGTCCGCATCGAGTTCGGAAAGTAGTCTTCCGGACATCCTCTCCTAACACTCGAACTGGTGATATTCGGATCTCAGATCCATTTCTAAAAATAATTCTTTCCTTGCGTTTACTCAACCAAATCATTTATGTGAGGCGGAGATAACGATTTCTACTGGAAAATCTTGACGGAGTCCTCGATGGCCGAGGTACATACGATGCAATCCGTCGATCTCTGGAAGAATATGACCGGGGTTCTCCAGGATGAGAAGCCTAGTCTTCTAATTCAATTTCTGTGTAGTTTGCTAAGTTGTCCGAGCTGTTCTTATGTCTCTGCAGGTGTTTAGGCTGTAGGGCGATCCGTTTATGGGAGTTATACTGGGTTCTAAGTTTGTTTCACATGACGGAGTTATACTGGGTTCATTTTAGAATTCATACATGGTTCAACGATCACAATCTCATGTATAAGAGTCGTATATAACTAAGACTGAAAAGATAGTCGAATAACTGATTCTTCTTTAAGCTCACATCCCATCAAGGAAAAAGAAGTTAAAGTGGAATCATCAATTCTAAATTTGTAGAACCTTGGTTATATATTACCCTTATGTATACATTCCTCAGTGATAGATCAACCGTATGGATCTTTGGATTGAACTTGACGTACTGTACGAGTGGTACTTCGGGGATTTCTTCGGAAAAGAGATGAACTATGAGGTACTCCATGCATGAGTACTTCGGTGTTATGATATGACGGCTTCGCTGGAAGATGGTTTCGAAGAAAGAAATGTACGTATGAAGCTGGTATGGTGTGGATCAAATTGAATCTAGTTGTATGATAATGTCGGAATCATACGGAAACTTAAAGACATTTGAATTGAACATAAGGCGTTTACAGACAAAACACAACCGTGCAACCAACAACATAGTTACAATATTTTAGACTACTACAAGATCATTGCTGCGAATGAGGTATACTACAAAAGACAAGTAGACGCAGCACGAGCATCCCTATACGGAAGGGATCTCGCAAAAGACAAGACTCTAGTTGCACCAGTTTTAGATAATTTATTAGTCTGTTACAACAACACGCCTAAGTTACATTAAAGTGGTTCCGGAGTAGGTTCTCCAGCAGCTGTGATCCTAAGAATCTTCCCATCTGCACCCGAGTTCTTTGCTATCGGGCAATCCTTCTTGAGGTGTCCAATTTCACCGCACTGGTGACATATATGGACAACACCAACATTCCTTGATTTCCTTTTTCGGGCAATCTCTTTTATAGTGCCCAAACTCACCACAATTATAGCAAACTAGGCTTGCTCCAGTGGTGGAGGTAGTTCTATAGAAACGAGCAATGTGCCCCATCTTGTTGCAATTATCGCATTGCCAGGCTCGGCAAATTCCCTCGTGGTGGTAGTTGCACCGGTCGCACTTCGGGAGTGTTCCTTTATATGGTCTGCTCGGTACGGGGATGGGAGGGGTTTCCACTTACTATTGTTGCATGGCAAGTTTTTGGGATTTCTTGCGTTCTTTCTGGACTTGACACCTTCGTTTCTTGTTCTCTGTCTTTCGGCTTTGCGAGCCTGTGACTGTTACTGTTTGGCGACTTCCGGGGTGGATACCACGATAGGAAACTTCAATCCCATCATCAGCATTGATCGTGCTGATAGCGCTACGGTGCGTAAGGACAGCCATCACGACAGTTGTAACTGTGGTTTGAAAGGTAGCGGCGTCAGTAAGAAAGGCGGAGGTTTTGTTGTTCGACTGATTGCTTCCTGATGACGACATGATTCTGTAACACGAAAGATAAGGATTTTGTGAGCGATTCTGGTTGGCCCTAGAGGTACTTCGATTGTTCAAGTAAAGGGTAAGACTATGTTCTCGAAAGTTTGACCTACATCCCTATGATGCAGTCCTAGTACGGAATTGAAGTATGATCGCGAAGGTTTGACCTACATCCCTATGATGCAGTCCTAGTACGGAAGGGAAGTGAGTTTGTAGAATGGTCTCAAGACGTTTGTCGTTCAAGCCGAGGTATCGTTGATTGGTGAATAACATGATCCAACCACTAAAAGAGACTTAGAAATGTGTCTAGAGTTAAACTACTATAGTCCAATGACTTAACTAACGCATGTTTCAGATAGACTCCAATGAAACTATGATAAGAGTACTTGAATGTAGAATGACACAGAAGTTAGCCGGCTGTCAATATCTTTGATATTCACAACGTAAAGATTCGGGAAAATGACCTTGTAAAGGTCTTACATCATATCCAGAGAAGATAGTTCTTGACAGCATAAAGACCTAACCAAAAGTACTTACGGTACAAGATAATTTCATAGAAAATGCCACTTCGGGCATAAACAAAAAAACGATTACTTTCTAACAAGGAAAATGAAGTAAACCATCTACTACTGGCGACGGTCAACCCTCTGGTGAACTCTCAGTTCAGCCAGTTGACGTTCCATATCAAGTAGGTGCCTTTCGTACACTCTCTGGCGTACGCGGAGTTCTATGACCTCGGGTCGTGATTCAGCTAGTGCTTGCAGCAGGGTTTCACGGTTTCTCTCTGATCTCTCGCAAGCATCTTCTAGACGAATGGTGCAGAGGGTATGCATTCTCGCATCGGCGACAACTTCAATGATCTGATGTAGGATTGTCCTACCTTGAATCTCATTTCGGACCACTCTGCGGACCAAGATTGGCAAGACTCTATCTGCTGAGCCCCCATAGCTCAGGTCATAAAAACTTCGGTCACCATTAAATGGCATGGGCTGATCTTGTTCTTGGCTCCATGTTTCTAAGCATTCCACCCATGGAGGCGTCGGCCATGGAAAGCTGGACGAGGGTTAGGAATTGGAACGGGAGTTGCCTGGGGTAGGTTCTCAACCTCTGGTGTGGAGTTAGCATCTTCCGAAAGGTTTTCATCATGGTGATAATTCAAAGGGATAGGATGATCATTCTCTAGTTCTTCTTCAAACCATCCAGCAATGACCTCGTTCGGAAGGTACGGGTTGCCATGGGGATGGGGTCCAGCCATGTTATCTACGTGAGATATGGGGTTAGTAAATAATTATTAGACGAACTATCTAGATAATTATTTAGAAAATCTTCATTAGTTACATCGCTATTTGTGAAGTGCATACCATTTATATGTAATCGAAACAGGATAGGCCTTCGAATATGTGACCTTAACTCCAAATTCACACAGAATAGGGGTAAAGTAAATTTTTTACAGATTCTAAGTCTATAACATCCTAATTATATATATCCTTAGTGTATCCACTTAGCAACTATCAACTTAGTAATGAAGATCCCGTTTTAGTTCTCAAGTATAACGAACTTATAGTAACACCAAATACTCCTAGAGTATTTTAAGTTTAATGTTATGTTCTACTGTTCTCATTGTGGTAGGGTTGGTAAGATTTTAGGCTTGTTGCAACCACACAACTACACCTAGGCACTTGCTAGTCAACTCTCTGATATAGGTGATCAGGCTATATCTTCCCAGTTTTGACCATATGTCTCTAAGTCCACCTGTGTTGTCCAACAATCGTAATTCTTTTGTACTATCCTAGTGACACTGATTTTAGTATGAATGCAGCACGTATACATAATTAAATATTTTATTATTTAAAGTATAAACTCTTGGTCAGAGTATTTTTAATCCTATTGTATTTATAGTTAGTATATCTTTTATGGGTTGATATACTTAATTCACTATAAACAATGCTCTGATACCAATCTATCGCACCCCAAAACCAAGAACGGCGGAAACGTTCTGGGGCGGAGGACGTCATGTACAGTATCACAACAATGAAAAGTAGTAAACAAGCAACAACATCATCCATTGCATTAATAATATAATTATTATACAAGTGTGTTCTGTCAAATTGTAATAGACACTAAAGCATAAATCAAAATGAAAGGTGAGTCTTGAACGAGCTCCATCTTCTCTAAACCTTGCATTGGTAGCTGTCTATTGATGACCTGATGATACAAGTAATTTTGAAAGCGAGTATCAGCTATGAAGCTGGTGAGATCATAAGTATTTTAGTGTCTTAATTTGTATGTAAGAATTTGTATGTATATGAATTGTAAGTATTGAAAATGTATGTAAAACAACTGTAAACGTTTGAAAAACTCTAGAAATCCCTATGATTCCTACTATTATATCCGGGAGTCTTCTACCAAGACTTAACTGATCTATATGTATCCTTCTACCAAGGCATCTAGTGTCTATGTGTGTCTCTTGTAAGAGTGTGTATTTTCCCAAGTCTGACTATCATTAACCAAAAATATAGTTTCTACATTACCGTGCGTCGTGTGAATGTTCACGAAGTGGATGTAATGGGAAAATGAAATAGTACTATGGTGTAGTTTCAAATTACAACCGTACCAATTACCTTAAGTCTAGGGTAATTCTTCTAAGTACTGTAGCATTTGTAATAAATAACTACATTGGTACTCAACTGCCTTATTTGAGGTAGGATCATGTATACCCGATATAACTATCACAATTGTGTTGTGATTCATCGGTATAGTTAGATCCTGAACTGGTTCCATGCTATAGCACCTAGTGACGTCTGTCCTATGTATATGTAAGCGTACTCATGTCGGCGAGTCCATGGATGGACTCGGCGAGTAGAGTCGCGACTTGGTCACGTGTTAAATATCTGACTCGGCGAGTCAATGAGATGGACTCGGTGAGTAGGCGCTGAGTGGAGAAAACCCTAATTCTCGGGGTTAAGCCCTATATAAAGAGCATTATGTTTCCTCCCCAGCCTCTTTATCACCCTTTGAGTCCCTGAAACCCTAAAATCGTGGAGAAGCACCATTGTTGAGTGGATTGGGGCTTGGAGAAGTATTTGTTGAAGAAGCTTTGGAAGTTTGAAGGTGTGGAGCAAGGGGCTTTGCTTGGATTCGAGTTCCTTACAGATTGGGGCGTTCCTTTGAGGTAATATCTCGTTCTTAGGATGTTGTTATCTTGTTTATTCATTTTGGGGTTTGAGGGAAGCTTATCTTGGGTTATGTTGGAGTCTAGAGGTTAGATCTGAGGTTGCTACCTCAGATCTGGTATGGAAGAGAGTTGGAATGCAGGAAAGTCCTTGTGTTGAGTGTTGGATGAAGCTATCTTGTCCCAAACCTTAGCCCTAATGTGCAAAATGCATAGATCTCTTTGGATTCACGTAAAGTTTGCCACTTTACGTGATGGGTGAGTTGTAGGAGGCTAGATCTATGTTTTGGATCAATTGCATGGTCTGGAATGCTTCTGTATGGATTCAGACCGGTGGTACTCGGCAAGTCACATGGGTGGACTCGACGAGTTGCTTGAAGACGAGCTGAGACTCGACGAGTTGGAAGAATAACTCGGTGAGTTGGATGAAGATGGCCTGGGACTCGGCGAGTTTTATGAATAACTCGGCGAGTAGATTGAAGATAGCCTTAGACTCGGCGAGTCTTGTCGAAGAGTCCAAATATTTTCTAGTTGAGTCGAGAACCGGCAAGTCAAGGGATGACTTGGTGAGTTGTGTGCGAGTGGACTCAGAGTTGTTGGACTCGGCGAGTCTCGGGGCGACTCGGCGAGTTAGGTCGCGGATTGAGTGAAGTTTTGAGTATGGGAACTCGGCGAGTCATAGGGTAGACTCGGCGAGTAGGGTCAGTCAGGGGTTGACTTTGACCTAGTAATTGACCAAGGGTTAACCAGTGGTTTCCAGGGGTATTTTGGTAATTGTTGATTATGGTTTTGAGTTTAGTGCATTGGTGGCTGTCTAGTGGTGGAGATCGTATCAGGGATCGGAGCAGCTTGGGTTATCTGTTCAGTCGGCAGTTTCGAGGTAAGTTATCCTCACTATATCTATAGGGTTTAAGGCACCAAGGCCGACCCTTTTATCGGATGGAAATCCGGGTAATTGTCTGTTGTATGATAATGCGGGATATGGGCCGGAAGGCATTACGTTATGGGCCGAAAGGCATTACATGTTGTGGGCCGGAAGGCAATGCGATGTGGACTGGAAGGTCATGGCCTGGAAAGGCGTATGTGCGTAATTATTATGTTGACTGAGTCGTAGGGTGATGTTATGCTAGTGATCGGCTAGGCTGGTATCTTGGTGAGGGTAATGATACGTTATGTGATCTGTTGATCGAGTTGCTAACTGTGAACTGTTATATGATTATATGTTATGTGCACGGTTGTCTGGTCTGGAGTGTAACTCGGTATGCATGGTTGTTCTATGTTCTGTCATGATATGTATGTTTTTTTATGTTGCGGGCCGGAAGTCGATATGTTAGGGGCCGGAAGGCAATGTGTTATGGGCCGGAAGGCGTTACGCTATGGGCCGGAAGGCGATATGTTTTGGACCGGAAGGTTGTGGCCTGGAAGGGCGTATATGTGGTTGGTATTTTGGGGGTATCTCACTAAGCTTTCGGGCTTACAGTTGTGGTTTTTATGTTTTTAGGTTCTCAGGAGTCTGTGGCAAGGCAAAGGCGTGATCGTACCGTTCCTCGCGTTGGTGTTTTATGAAATGGACCTGGGAAATACTCTGTTAAATAATGTATTGAAAACCTTTTTGTAACAACCTTATTAAAATAGATTGTTTTTGAGAAGTTTTAATTGTTTCGAAATTTCGGTCGTTACATAGATACTTCTTAAAGACTGAGACGTGAAGTACTAGAGGAATGTTACTAAGTTCCGAGAGTAATCAAAGTTTGTAGACTACGAAATCAATCGTAATGAGGATTTCGAAAGGTTCTATGTTCCTTGGGATACGTGCTTCAGAACGTAACACGCCATGTCTCTCTTGGTTGGCTACCTTGATGATGGATATTTCGATTTCTAATTGAGGACTATGTTTATGAAGAGATTCGAATGGATAGTTAACAATTTATCTTTTAGAATTAGAATTGAAAAAGAATTGCAAGCAGAAGGGTTGTCGAAAAGGAATATACCTGAGGCAACTATGGGATCGGCGGCTGTCTCCCCTTGTCCTATAGCTAGGACTCTTCCAGTGTTGCCAGTTGTTGCTGCATTGGGGCAGTTCCTCTTATAATGCCCGACTTTACCGCAACTATAACAAACCTGATTGATGCCCACTCCGGGAGCTTGATTTGTTGGTGTTCTGCAACTCCGCGCAAGGTGACCTTCATGGCCACAATTTTTGCAAAATTTTACACGATAGGGACCGGGGATATAGTGGTGGTAACTGCACTGGTTACACCACAGAAGAACACCGACATATCCAGTTATAGGTGCTCGGGCTGGGAAACCTACGACAGAAACAGTAGTAGGGGTAGTGGCAGTGTGGGCCGCCACCATCTGTTGTTCCTTCGAGAACTCCTATGATGGCTGACATTTCTCCCCTACCTCCCAGTACTTCCTTTTCTCACCACTTCTTTCTGTCGGCTCAAGAGTGGTAGCTGCTTCCTCTACGTCCTCACTATGGTCGATCAAGATTTGCGCTAGGCATTTGGCGCTGTCATATGTATCCGGCTTCGCAGCTAAGACGTTCCCTTTGGTTGGCTGGGTTAATCCCCAGATAAACCTCTCTATCTTCTTACTTTCCGGGGTAACCATCCCTGGACAAAGAAGCGCTAAGTCATCAAATCTGGATGTGTAGGCAGCGATATCGGAACCTTTCATCTTCAGGTTCCAGAGTTCATGTTCCAGCTCCTGAATTTCACCCTGAGGGCAATACTCAGCATGCAGAAGTTCCTTCATAACTTCCCAACCCATAGCATTGGCTACAAGTAGAGTTAGAGATTTGACTCGGCCGTTCCACCAAGTCAAAGCTTTATTGGTGAGAGTGCAGGCGGCAAACTTCACCTTGTCGGATTCTGAACAAGCACAGATCTCGAAGATAGATTCGATCTTCTCTAACCACCGTGTTAGAGCAATGACACCTCCAGTGCCATCGAAGAATGTGGGTTTCGCGTTCATAAAGTCTTTATAGGAACACTCCTTTCGGTGTCCCTGGCTACCTCCCTGGTTTTGAGGCTGGGGTCCACTTCCTGAACTACCGAGGTTTGTTTGCGACATGGCTGCTGAAAATGCTGCAGTTAAAACTGACTGAAAGGTTGCCAGGTTGATTTGAAGAGAAGGTGGAGGATTGTTGTTGGTTTTTGAGTTGGGTCTCTTTCTTGGAGGCATCTTGATCTAATAAGATCAAGAAAGAGAGGATGGTAAGTCCTCCGAATTGAATCAAGAGATATGATACAAAGGATATCTCTTTATGACATACATAGAATTCTATTAAGCGATAAAGCAGGAAGGATTTATCAAACAGATAAATTATCGCTAAAGGAATGATTAAGGAGCAACGCTGGGATGAGGAATTCTATAACGGATTTGGCTCGAGAAATACTCCCATACTATTTCATGATTCACTGCAGCGACGACTCATTGTTTGAGTGTTGGGTAAGTTTTAGGCATGCCGTACACCACAGTCACTCCCAAGCACATGTTGGTCGTGTCTCGAATGAATATAGTTGGCCAGGCTATATTGATCCTAGACACGACTACATAACTGCCCAGGTTTAACCGCAACATACAACACCCATTTACTTATGTTTTGTTCTACTTGTAGTTACGGATTTCGACGGTCGGTATACTTGTATATTATTGAAAATACTTATATTTGAGGTATACTTTTAGTTTAGAGCACTTAGGCCCTTTAGTGTTTATAGTTTTATACCATGTAAGGTTTGGTATACTCCATTCAATATAAACAAGGGCTCTGATACCAATCTGTCACACCCCAAAAACCAAAGGCAGAAATGTTTCTGGGGTTGACTCCAAGTTGAGTATCAAATCCAATGCACATAGTAAGTAAAGTAAACAACCATTACATTACATATCAAAGTTTACATTTGTTCAAAAGTAAAGTTGTACATTCGTAATACATAGTATATATGAACAAAACTAGAGACGAGTCTTCTGTACGCTCCGTCTTCTCCAAAAGGATTGCTAGGTACCTGTCTAATGTTGACCTGAGAATACAAGCAGTTTAAAAATCAGCATAAAGCTGGTGAGTTCATAAGATGTTTGTTTTGTGAAAATGTACGAGTTTCCTTTGACTTATCGAAAAGTTTGATATCCAAGAAAATCCCATATTTTCTTAAAAGAAAAGGTTGGTTGATTGTTAGGTTACACGGTTCTTGTTATGTTTAACTATGATCCCAGGAAAGTCCCATACTTTCCCGATTGTATATTACTAAGTGTGAAAGATATATAGTTATCTAGTTTATTACTCTTTTCTAGTTATGTAACGTTTCCCCAGGAAAGTACCATACTTTCCTAAAAGTAATTTTAGTTATTGAAATTCGATATACTGATTGATTTCCATTCGTACCTATTGTATTAACTAGGTATTCTGATATCCTAATGGCATTATCTGGAAGTATACTTAGCTACATATCTTCGTATTCATGTTCTTATTCTTAACATATTCTTATACTTATTCGTGTTCATATTCGTATTCGTAGTTGTATTCGTTTCCCTAATCCTACTCCTATTACTATTCATATTCGTATTCATATTCGTAGTCGTATTCGTTTCCCTAATCCTACTCCTATTACTATTTGTATTCTTATTCATATTCGTATTCGTATTCGTTGTGTTCCTAGTTATAGTTTCGTTATTCGTTCTTTTTGATGATTGGTATGAATTATTCGTAAATTATGAAGCATAGTTTAGATTGTAACATTTTATCAAGAAATCTATGATTAGTTTGAAGGCTAACTTCGTAATTCGAACTATTTAATAAACACAGTTATTGATATTAGAACATACAAAATGAAATCAATTGAACAGAAAATGATAAGTTGGAGTACAAGATTTCGTTGTACTTTTGCTTGTATTCCCCCATGAAAACAGTGAAACAGTTGAAAAAGGGTAGGGGTATGAACTCACCGGACAAGAAACATGACGATTTCGGATGCTAAACCAACGGTCCAGGGCTTGCAAATGCACGAGGTTCCTAAGTATAATGTAAAGATACACATTTGTATCTAATTAGGACTTAGATTAATTATTTGTTAGGGACAAATACTTGTAGTCGCGGAAACACCCCATTACGAGTGTTTGGAGGGATCCGGGTGGCGTTTAAGGACGTGTAATGGCACTAGGGACTTGGAACTTGAGTTTACTCCCCATGAATAAACTCATACAAGAGTTTTTGGTCTAAAACACCCATTCCCCATGAGTTTACGGCTGTAAATTCATGGTGGGGTGGTTTATGGTGTTTAATGGGTTACAAATGGGTATGGACAATTGGAAATGCTTGGAATAATTTTACCTAAGGCTTGGATTGAATTAAAATCACCAAATATAACACTTAAGGGAGTTTACGGCCTAAGCATGGGGTCTATGGCCGTAAACTCTCTTATTTCCTTGAATAAGTGTTTTTAAGGTCTAAAATTTAATCACATGTGATTCTAAAAATTCCCACAATCCTAGAAATGAATTTTGGGCATCATTTGATACACTTTTAGGAGTTTACGGCCATGGGTCATGTTCTATGGCCGTAAACTCTCAAATGTGGGGTTTTGATGTGTTTAAGGTTCTTAAACTATTTTTGGTTGGTCCTATGATTTATTCCAAGGCTTTTGGTGGTGTTGGATGGCTTTCTAACACCTTGAAATTGAGTTTACACCCATTTTTAAGGAGTTTACGGCCCAAGCACATGCCTTGGCCGTAAACTCATATAAATCCCTCAAATATTATGTTTAAAGTGTTCCAAGGCTAAAACAATTATTCTAGAAGTCATATCCATGTCTTGTTGGGGTTTAGGAAAGGTTTAAGGGCTTAAAAACCCTTTAATCATGAGTTTACGGCCTAAACACCATGCTTGGCCGTAAACTCATATACAAGTCCCCAAATTATAGATTAAGGCATTCTAGGTCCATTCCATAAAGTTATTAAGCCATATCTAAGTCCCAAAATTGTTTAGGAGGGGTTTAAAGGCATAAAAACCCACTTATTATGAGTTTACGCCCTAAGCTCCTTCCAGGGCTGTAAACTCATATACAAGGTCTTAATTCATGATTAAATCTCGAATTTGAAGGTCAAAGATGCTATACAATGAGTTTAGGAAGGTACCTTAAAGATTTGAGACCTTAAAATTGAGTTTTGGACCCTTAAACTTTGGATTTAGGAGAGAGGTTAGAGAGAGCGATTAGAGAGAGGAATAAAAAGCTTCAAATGAATGTTTAAACACGTTTAAATAGGTCCTAAGTTCGGGACACGGTGGAATTCTACCCGATACCAACGTTAAACGGGGCTTTTGGTCGCACCCGATTAAGTTGCCGTTACCCGATATGGTTGATTCTAGAAATATTCCGATCACTAATACGAGGTGTTAGAATGAGTTCTAAGGGTATTAGGACACTCATTAAGTCATAAAATAAAATCCACATTAATGACTTAATTAATTGACGGAAATCGGAAACGAAATCGGAAACGGCGGTTGGACGATCGAAACGAGTTGCAAAAAGGAGTACAAGCAATGAAACGAAATTTCGGGTTGTTACAAATACTTATACTATTGGTAGATCAATGAGTCAGTTCATTTATGAGTCAGTACTTATTACTACGAGAACATATACATTACATTACTATGAGAACATATACAACTATACTAGAAGAGAACATATACGATTATACCAGGAAGAGAACATATACGATTATACTAGGAAAAGAACATATACAAACAGTACTAGAATGAGTAACAATACATTACATATACATGAATACATTAACAATTGTGATCCACTGTATCGGAGCATGCCTTCAATGTCATGGCCCGAGTTGTAGCCAGAGTCTCTTGGAGGGAGAGCGTGAGTTTGCATATAGATCTATACTGGATTGACTATCCTACACCTTGCTGCTAGCTACAGCCGAACCTGCAGGTCTGCGGGTGCCAAACGTCATACCTTTTTACGACCTACATTCGTCGTTGTTACCTAGTCGATAGTATGGTATAATTAATCACATGATACCTTAATATAAATCCGGTTTAAGGTAGTTAGTACAATAGTAGTTCCTATAATACAACACTACAGTACTACAATAATTTACCCTTTACATACATTTAGTGATCATTTCACTTAAACATTAATGTACAAACTATATCTTGTTAATGATAGTTACACTTGGGAAAATTACACACTTTTATGATAAACGAACTTACAAAACAGTTATGCTTTGGTAGAAGGCTACTTTTCATAGAAAATATAGGTTTTTCTTAGAGATTCAAACGTTTTGATACAAACACCGACACTAAAATACTTATGAACTCACCAGCTTAATGCTGATAAACTCTTACAAAATAACTTGTATTCTCAGGTCGACAGTAGACAGGTACCGAGGCCAGTTTTTGAGAAGATGGAGCGCATCCAAGACTCATCTTATTATTTTGATTTACTATTTGGTGTCTATAACTGTACGGAACACATTCAAATTATATATTTAATGCAATGGATGATGTTGTTTGCTTATTTACTGTTATACTGTGTTGTGATACTTTACATGACGTCCTCCGCCCCAGAACGTTTCCACCGTTCTTGGTTTTGGGGTGTGACAGATTGCTATCAGAGCATTATTTATAGGGAATTGAGTATATCAATCCATAAAAGATATACTAACTATAAACCCATTTGGGATTAAAACACTCTGACCAACAGTCTATACTTTAAATATTAAAATATTTAATTAAGTATACTAGTCTGCATTCATACTAAAATCAGAGTCACAATGACAAGAGCAAAAGTATTATGATTGTTAAATATCACAAGTGAGCTCGGGGATGTATGGTCAGTCCTGGAAATGGCATAGCCTGATCAACTATGCTGGTTCGAGGAGTGATTAGCATATGCCCTAGAATGGTTGTGATATGTTAACAAGTCTAAAAACTTACCAACAATACCATAAGGAGAACAGTAGAACTTAAATATAAAATACTATAGGGGTATTTTGTGCTACAACAAGCTATTTATAAACTAGATTCTTATACCTCTGTTCTCGCGTAGATTTAAATGGCTGGATTCCATCATGGTGATCCGTACTTTCCAAATGAAGGCAATGTTGGGTGGATCGAAGAAGATCCCGAAGATTAGCATCCAATCCCTTTGGATGATCACCTCGTAGAAGGCTTTTCTGATGGATCCAACTCTGCGCATGAATTCAACAGCCTACCGCCAATAGGTCAAGCCCCAAACAACAACCCTCGCCCAGCTTTTCGAGGTCCTACACCTTTGTGGGCAACCAACTTGAATCACTAGAGCGATGAACAGGGTCAACCCTTACCTTACTTTGAGGACCGAAGCTTTTACAACCTCAGCGAAGGTGGCTCTGCGGATCGAGCTCTGCCCGTCGTTATCTGCAGGATAGCTCGTAACGGTGAACAAGGTCGAGCCGCTATCGACCGAGTCATGGAGATTGGTGCCAACTCTAGTGTCAACACAGTCCGCATCTGCCTTTTGGAAGAAGAAATGGAACGGACCAGGAGAACCAATGAAGCATTGCAGCAACAGCTGGCTGCCTCCCGAGCCGAAGTCATGGAACTTCGAGCCCGTCAGAGGGCTCATGAGCGACAACTTCAAGAGGTGGTTCGTCAAGTGGCAGACCTCAGGGTTCGCCTGAGGAATTCCCATCGCCGTTAGAAGATGTCTAGTACATCTTTGTCTTCTGGTTAAGGAATAGCCTTTAGTATCTGTGCTCTAAGTAGCACTTGTCTGTAAAATATTCCTAGCTTTCAGTACTCTAACTATAATTAGGAGTAGAACAAATAACGAAACTACAACTAGAAACAAAACAAATAACACATCTATAACTAGGAACAGAATGGATAACGAAACTATAATTAGGAACAGAATGAATACGAATACGACTACGAATACGAATACGACTGCGAATACGAATACGAATGCGAATAGTAATAGGAGTAGGAATAGGGAAACGAATACGACTACGAATACGAATACGACTGCGAATAAGAATACGAGTACGAATAGTAATAGGAGTAGGAATAGAGAAACGAATACAGTAACGAATACGAACACGAACACGAATAAGTACAAGAATATGATTAAGAATAAGAACACGAATATGAAGATATGTATCTAAGTATATTCCGAGATAATACTATTAGATTATCAGTATACCTAGTTAATACAATAGGTACGAAAGGAAATAAATCAGTATATCGAAGTTCAATAACTAACAATTACTTTTAGGAAAGTACGGGACTTTCCTGGGGAAAACAAAACATTACCTAATCACGTTTACATCTTTTACATCTTTAACATCGTTCACATTAGAAACCAACATGCAGGAAAGCATGGGGCTTTCCTGGGTAACACATATATAACTAGAAAGGGTAACAAACTGAATAACATTACATATTTCACAATTAGTAATATACAATTATGAAAGTATGGGACTTTCCTGGGATCATAGTTAAACAATTAGGACCGAGTAACCTAACAATCAACCAACTTTCTCTTTTAAGAAAATATGGGATTTTCTTGGATAATAACTTTTCGGTAAACTAAAGGAAACTCGTACATTTTCACAAAGCAAACATCTTATGAACTCACCAGCTTTATGCTGATTTTCAAACTGCTTGTATTCTCAGGTCAACATTAGACAGGTACCTAGCGAATCTTTTGGAGAAGATAGAGCGTACAGAAGACTCGTCTCTACTTTTGTTCATATATACTATGTATTACGAATGTACAACTTTACTTTTGAACAAATGTAAACTTTGATATGTAATGTAATGGTTGTTTACTTTGCTTACTATGTACATTGGATTTGATACTCAACTTGGTAGTCCACCCCGGAGACGTTTCCGCCTTTGGTTTTCGGGGTGTGACAGATTGGTATCAGAGCCCTTGTTTATAGTGAATGGAGTATACCAAACCTTACATGGTATAAAACTATAAACACTAAAGGGCCTAAATGCTCTGAACTAAAAGTATACCTCAAATATAAGTATTTTCAAAAGTATACAAGTATACTCGACAGTCGAAAATCCGTAACTACAAGTAGAACAAAATATAAGTAAATGGGTGTTGTACACTGTGGTTAAACCTACGCAGTTATGTAATCGTGTCTAGTATCAATATAGCCTGGCCAACTATATTCATTCGAGACACGGCCAACATGTGCTTGAGAGTGACTGTGGTACGCAGCATGCCTAAAACTTACCTAATATCTCAAGCAACAAATCGTCGCTACAGCGAATCATGAAATACTATGGGAGTATTTCTTGAGCCAAATCCGTTATAAAATTCCTCATCCCAGTGTTGCTCCTTAATCATTCCTTTAGCGATAATTTATCTGTTTGATAACTCCTTCCTATTTTATCGCTTAATAGAATTCTATGTATGCCATAAAGAGATATCCTTTGTATCATATCTCTTGATTCAATTCAAAGGGCTTATCATCCTCTCTTCCTGATCTTGTTAGATCAAGATGCCTCCAAGAAAGAGACCCAACTCGCAGAACAACAACAACCCTCCTCAAACACCACCTTCTCTTCAAATCGACTTGGCAACCCTTCAGTCAGTTTTAACTGTAGCATTTTCAGCAGCCATGTCGCAAACAAACCCCGGTGGTTCGGGAGGTGGTCCTCAACCTCAAAACCAGGAAAGTAGCCAGGGACACTGAAAGGAGTGTTCCTATAAAGACTTTATGCACGTGAAACCTACATTCTTCGATGGCACAGGAGGTGTCATTGCTCTAACTCGATGGTTAGAAAGAATCGAATCTATCTTCGAGATCTGTGCTTGTTCAGAATCCGACAAAGCGAAGTTTGCTGCTTGCACTCTCACCAACAAAGCCTTGACTTGGTGGAACAGCCGAGTCAAATCTCTGACTCTACCTGTAGCCAATGCTATGGGTTGGGAAGTTATGAAGGAACTTTTGCACGCTGAGTATTGCCCTCGGGGTGAAATCCAGAAGTTGGAACATGAACTTTAGAACCTGAAGATGAAAGGTTCCGATATCGCTGCCTACACATCTAGATTTGATGACTTAGCGCTTCTTTGTCCAGGGATGGTTACCCCGGAAAGTAAGAAGATAGAGAGGTTTATCTGGGGATTAACCCAACCAACCAAAGGGAATGTCTTAGCTGCTAGACCAGATACATACGACAGCGCCAAATGCCTAGCGCAAATCTTGATTGACCATAGTGAGGACGTAGAGGAAGCAGCCACCACTCCTGAGCCGACAGAAAGAAGTGGTGAGAAAAGAAAGTACTGGGAGGCAGGGGATAAATATCAACCTTCCCAGGAGTACTCGAAGAGACAACAAATGGTGACAGTCCACGCTGCCACTACCCCTACTGTTGTACCCGTCATCGGTTCCTCAGCTCAAGCACCTATTACCGGATATGCTGGTGTTCTCCCATGGTGTAACCAGTGCAGTTACCACCACTATATCCCCGGTCCCTTTCGTATAAAACTTTGCAAAAATTGTGGCCAAGAGGGTCACCTTGCGCGAAATTGTAGAACACCAACAAATCAAGCTCCCGGAGCGGGCATCAATCAGGTATGTTATGGTTGCGGAAAGGTCAGGCATTATAAGAGAAACTGCCCCAATGCAACAACAGCTGGCAACTCTGGAAGAGTCCTAGCTATATGACAAGGTGAGACATCCACCGATCCCACAGTTGCCCCATGTATATTCCTTTTCGACAACCATTTACTTGCAGTTCTTTTTCAACTCTAATCTAGAAAGATAAACGGTTATCTATTCATTCGAATCTCTCCATAAACGTAGAACTTTTCGAAATCCTCATCAGGATTGATCCTGTAACATACAAACTTCAATTAACCTCGAAACTTAGAAACATTCCTATGGTACATCACGTCTCGGTCTTTTAGAAATATCTACCCAACGAAACCTAGACGCTTCCCGATAGTGAGGGTTCACTGGAACGTCAAGTGGAGACTCGATTCCACGTGGAAGCGTGAAGATCCGAAGCAGTAAACTCATCCACGATTCACTTTGCAATTTGAGCTCAACTCTTAGAATTTCGGGACCAAATTCCCTCTAACGAGGGGGATAATGTCACAACCCGAAGTTTTCTATCGTCGAAAACTTGTTCTACCCATGAGATTTCGCCGTTAGTCGATCCGTTTCGTTCTCGCTTTGGGTTAATTAATTAAATTTATACGTTTATTATAATTTAATGAGTGTTCAAATCCCTTGGAACTCATAAAAGTGTTTGAAGTCCAAATTGCACCATAAACCACCCATCATGAGTTTACGCCCGTAAACTCATGGGGAATGGGTGTTTTGGCTGTAAACACCATTTAGAAGTGTACTCTTGAGGAGTAAACTCATTTCCTAAGTCCCTCGCATCATTACATGTCCTTAAACGCCACCCGGGTCCCTCCAAACACTTGTATCGGAGTGTTTTCGCGACTTGAAGCAATTGTCCCTATCCAACAATCAATCTAAGTCCTAATTAGATACAAATGTGTATCTTTACATCATAATTAGGAACCTCGTGTGTTTACAAGTCCCGGATCAACACTTAGCATCCAAACCGTCACATATCTCGTCCGGTGAGTTCATACCCCTACGCCCTTTTCACTGTTTTCAATGTTTTCAGGGGGGAATACAAGCAAACTATAACTGTTTTCAAATCATAACATTGATATGTTTCAAACAATATCTGACAACTTATAAACTCTTTTACTCCTTATGTATTATGCTGAGCATAAGGAATGATTTATCAATTACAACTAAATATATTTTAGTTAAGGAAATAAACCAACTAATCAAATTATTATGGGAATAATTTGGGGTTCTTTACTGTTTCGTTTTATCATGTACTGATATCTATATAAAGTTATTAGATAAACTATGTCTGATTCAGTTTATCTCCGTATCATTTGAATGTATTATCAGATAATTTCATTGTATGTATCTATATTTACTGTACTATGTTTCATAATCTTCTGTATGTCGATATCGTATGAGAACCCTGTGAATAGTTTAGTACTGGTTTGTGAGATAGTCACTACCCTTTATGGATGATCAATAAATCCTCCCTGGAAGTGTAACCAGAGTCTCCTGGAGGGAGAGCGCGGAATTTGTGAATAGATCTATTTGGGATTGACAATCCCACACCTTAACTGCTAGCTACAGTTAGGCGGGCACGCCTGGGGTGACAAATTTCTGGATATCGTTTCGACGTCTGACAAACGTCAAGGAGGTCTCGTTGTCGTATTAGCATGGTTACCCGACTCACAACGTGTATTAATCTTAGTTTATTCACAGTTTGGGTTTTAGAATTTATATCTCTTTCGGGATAGTGATCCCATGGTATTATCATATATTTTGTATCTACTCCGGGATAGTGATCCCATGGGTTTGTATCTATAACTTGTACGGGATGTTTTTTCCCATGGTCTTTAACTATATCTTATACGGGATAGTGATCCCATGGTTTTGTATCTATATCTTATACGGGATAGTGATCCCATGGTTTTGTATCTATAACTTGTACGGGATGTTTTTCCCCATGGTCTTTAACTATATCTATTACGGGATAGTAATCCCATGAATTCAATCTATATTAAGTACGGGATGATAATCCCATGGTCTAAATCTATATCTTGTCCGGGATAGTGATCCCATGGTTTTCAATCTATATTTCTATATATATATATATATATCAAATTATCTCGTGTCTAGTCCGGGGTGGTAGTCTCATGACCTTAAATCTGTACTTTCATATGTGTCAAACTATCTTATATCTCTTTCGGGATAGTGATCCCATGATTTTCATTATATAGTTTTGTGTATTAAACTATACTTTGTGATATACAATTGATCTTACAATTAGGAAAATATGGGATTTTCCTTGGGTAAAACACAACACGTAATCGAATTGGTAACAAATGATAATTAAACTAACCTTACATAAGAAAATATGGGATTTTCTTGGATAACAAATCTTTTCGGAAACGAAAGGAAACCGATACATTTTCATAAAACAAAACCGCTTATGAACTCACCAGCTTTATGCTGATTTTCAAACCGCTTGTATTCTCTCAGGTCCACGTTAGACAGGTACCCGGTGATCTCTTTTGGTGAAGACGGAGTGCGTGGAAGACTCGTCTCAACTTTTGTTAATATGATGCATATGTACATCTTGTATAACTTTACTTTTGAAACAAATGTAAACTTTCATATATATGTAATGTAATGCTTGTTTACTGTGATTACTATGTACATTGGATTTGATACACAATGTGGTAGTCCACCCCGGAAATGTTTCCGCCTTTGATTTTCGGGGTGTGACAGATTGGTATCAGAGCCCTTGTTTATAGTGAACGGAGTATACCAAACCTTACATGGTATAAAACTATAAACACCAAAGGGCCTCAGTGCTCTGAATTAAAAGTATCTTCAAAACTATAAGTATTTTCAAAAGTATACAAGTATACCGAACCGTCGAAATCCGTAACTACAAGTAGAACAAAACATAAGTAAATGGGTGTTGTACACTGCAGTTAAACCTGGGCAGTTATGTAGTCGTGTCTAGGATCAATATAGCCTGGCCAACTATATTCGTTCGAGACACGGCCAACATGTGCTTGGGAGTGATTGTGGTACGTAGCATGCCTAAAACTTACCTAATATCCCAAACAACGAATCACCGCTGCAGCGAACCATGAAATACTATGGGAGTATTTCTCGAGCCAATCCTTCGTAGAAAATCCTCGTATACGCGATGTTACTTGACCATTCCACTAGCGATAAAATGTTCTGTCTTGATAACTCTTTCCTGCTTTATCGCTTAGTATAATGCTATATCTGTCTTGATGAGATATCCTCTGTTCCATATCTCTTGATTCAATTCAGAGGACTTATGATCCTCTCTTCCCTGATCTTTTTAGATCAAGATGCCTCCAAGAAAGAGACCCAGCTCGAAGCCCACAAAGACTTCATGAACGCGAAGCCCACAACCTTTGATGGCACTGGAGGTGTCATTTTCCTAACTCGATGGTTCGAGAAAATCGAATCAATCTTCGAAATATGTGCCTGTTTGGAGTCTGACAAATTCAAATTCACTGCCTACACTTTCCTTGACAAAGCCCTGACTTGGTGGAACGGCCGAGTCAAATCCTTAACCTTGCCTGTAGCAAATGCCATGGGTTGGGAAGCTATGAAGGAGCTTCTTCTCGTAGAGTATTGCCCCCGGGGCGAAATTCAGAAACTAGAACACGAACTCTGGAACCTTAAGATGATGGGTTCCAACATAGCCGCTTATACCTCGAGATTCGATGACCTGGCATTACTCTGTCCGGGAATGGTTACCCCGGAGAGTAAAAAGATCGAGAGATTCATCTGGGGTTGACCCAGCCAACCAAAGGGAACGTCTTGGCTGCGAAGCCAAACACCTACGACAGCGCTAAATGTCTTGTGAAAATCTTGATCGATCACGAAGACAACTCTGATGAGGAAACTACCACTCCCGAGTCAGACACAAGTGGAGGTGAAAGTAAAAAGAAATCTCGGAACAAGCGGAAGGCCCCGAGTACAAAAGGATTTTCTAAGAAACAACAAACGGTAGCAGTCCATGCTGCTACTGCTCCTGTTGCTGTCTCAGCTGTGGGATCCACAGCCCAAACTCCCACCAGTGGATACACTGGTACCCTTCCTTGGTGTGGTAACTGCAACTACCATCACCACATTCCTGGCCCATGTCGCGAAAGGATCTGCGACAACTGTGGCAAGAAGGGCCATCTGTCTCGAACCTGCAGAAAACCGGCCAAATCAACGAACCAATCATCCAGAGCGAGAATCAGTCTGGCCTGCTACAATTGTGGTGAAGCAGGGCACTTCAAGAGGAATTGCGCCAAAGCGGCTACCACCACCAATCCCTCTGTCGCCGCAGGTATACTTCTCTTTGATAACTCTTATACCTGCAACTCTTTTCGATTCCAGTATTTAGAGGGAAACCTGTTATCTATCTATTCGAACGTTCTCTAAACTCAATCCTTCGTACGTGATTGAAATGTGTATCATCGAGACGACTAACCAGTGAGATAGAGAACACTAACTTCGTACCTATAGATTGAATCCTCGGTCCGGAGGACTAATCTGTTCCATTCGATCTAAAAATGGGAACACTTTTCACGAAAATACTTTGATGCTACGTTTAACATGGAATGACTGAGCCTCATTCATGTTGTTATCTTGATTTCGAGAGGGTCGCCTGTCTATATCTTTTCCTCGACCTAACTCTCATGATCTTCAGCATCAAATCTGTGTATTGTTTTATGCTTTAAAACTCAAAAGTTTTCCTGATACGAATTACCACACATCCCTCGTTTCTGTGACCATTGAGAAACGGGAAGTTAGTAGCTCTTTCTACTAAATGTCTGTCCCGAAGAGTTTCCGGGAATTTCATTCGAACGTCTAAAGTTTAGTTCCACCTCAGACTTTTCGAGGTCTTCGTAGAGATTGATTCTGCAATCTTCAGGGTTTGGATGCTCTTAGAGTTTGTTAACATCTATCCAGTACATCATGTCTCGAATCCTTAGAAGCTTCTACCCAACTAAACCCTAGTGATTTCTTGAGGAAACCGAAGTCGTCCAGGGTTGGAACTTCCATAAGAAAACCAATTGATAACATAGACTGAGAGAGAGTCAAGGTACGAAACGAAGACACATCCCGTTAGTGAGAATTCACTAGAACGCCTAGTAGAGACCCGATTCCACTTGAGAAAGTGAAGATCCAAAGTAACAAATCCATTCGTGTCTCATTTCAAATTCATGATCTATATCTCATTCTTTGAATTTCGGGACGAAATTCCCTCTAACGGGGGGATAATGTAACAACCCGAAATTATTCGTCGCCAAAACCCATTCTACCCGAAAAAGGTCGCCGTTATCAAATTCGTTCCGTTTTCTCTTTGGGTTAATTATTTAAACTTATATGTTTATTTTATTTTAATGAGTGTCTAAACCACTCAGGAACTCATGTAAGTAACCCGAAATAATTTATTTCATAAGTTTTAGAAACGTCCCCACCGGGTGACGGAAACTTAATCGGGTGCGACCAAAAGCCGCGTTTAACGTCGGTATCGGGTAGAATTCCACCACGTCCAAGTTTTAGAACCTATATAAACGTGTTTTAGCATCCATTTGAAGCTTTTTCCTTCTCTCTCTACTCTCTCACTAACCTCTCTCCTAAACCCAAAGTTTAAGGGTCCAAAACTCAAATTTAAGGCCTCAAATCTCTAAGGTACTTTCCCTAGCTTGTATTGTAACCTTCTTAGCCTTCAAATTCGAGTTCAAAACATGATTTATGACCATATTCATGAGTTTACGGTCATGGAGCATTCATGGGCCGTAAACTCATAATAAGTGGGTTTTTAAGCCCTAAAACCCCTCCTAAGCACTATTGGACTTTAGATATGGCTTAATGGCTTAATGGAATGGACATATAACATTCAAATCATCAATTTTGAGTCATTTAAAGGAGTTTACGGACAAGGCATAAGCTTGGGCCGTAAACTCAAGTAAATGGGGTTTTCATGCCCTTAAACCCTTCCAAATCACTTATATGGCTTAGTTATGAATTATAGAACATTGATATTAGCATTTGGACACTTGAAACATGATTTTTGGGGGACTTATATGAGTTTACGGCCAAGGCTTGTGCTTGGGCCGTAAACTCCATGAAACATGGTGCAAATCCATTTCTAGGGTGTTTGAAAGCCATCCAACACCACCAAAAGCCTTTGAATAAATCAAAGGACCAACCAAAAATAGTTTGAGGACCTTAAACACATCAAATGCATTACATATAGGAGTTTACGGCCTAAGAACATAGCCTTTGGCCGTAAACTCATAAATATATGCCAAATTGTCCTTAAACCAACCCTAAAGCCTTGGATTGAATTTTAGAAGTCCTTACAAACAAGTTTTTGGCATTAAAACACAAGGATTTACTCTCTATGAGAGTTTACGGCCATGAGAGTGGTCTCATTGGCCGTAAACTCCAAAAACCCTTTCAAATCTTCAAACAAATGCATGTAAGGCTTTGATACAATTTTAGCAATCACATGTGATTAGTTTTGAATCCAAAAACACAACTTTTCATGGGTTTATAGGAGTTTACGGCCATGAGACCATGCTAGGCCGTAAAATCCCTAAAATGTATCATTTTGTTGTTTTAAACTTATTCCAAACCCTTAAACCAAATCTAGAAATTGTCCCCTAAGTGTTTGAAGTCCAAATTGCACCATAAACCACCCATCATGAGTTTACGCCCATAAACTCATGGGGAATGGGTGTTTTGGCTGTAAAAACCATTTAGAAGTGTACTCTTGAGGAGTAAACTCATTTCCTAAGTCCCTCGCATCATTACATGTCCTTAAACGCCACCCGGGTCCCTCCAAACACTTGTATCGGAGTGTTTTCGCGACTTGAAGCAATTGTCCCTATCCAACAATCAATCTAAGTCCTAATTAGATACAAATGTGTATCTTTACATCATAATTAGGAACCTCGTGTGTTTACAAGTCCCGGATCAACATTTAGCATCCAAACCGTCACATATCTCGTCCGGTGAGTTCATACCCCTACGCCCTTTTCACTGTTTTCAATGTTTTCAGGGGGGAATACAAGCAAACTATAACTGTTTTCAAATCATAACATTGATATGTTTCAAACAATATCTGACAAATTTATAAACTCTTTTACTCCTTATGTATTATGCTGAGCATAAGGAATGATTTATCAATTACAACTAAATGTATTTTAGTTAAGGAAATAAACCAACTAATCAAATTATTATGGGAATAATTTGGGGTTCTTTACTGTTTCGTTTTATCATGTACTGATATCTATATAAAGTTATTAGATAAACTATGTCTGATTCAGTTTATCTCCGTATCATTTGAATGTATTATCAGATAATTTCATTGTATGTATCTATATTTACTGTACTATGTTTCATAATCTTCTGTATGTCGATATCGTATGAGAACCCTGTGAATAGTTTAGTACTGGTTTGTGAGATAGTCACTACCCTTTATGGATGATCAGTAAATCCTCCCCGGAAGTGTAACCAGAGTCTCCTGGAGGGAGAGCGCGGAATTTGTGAATAGATCTATTCGGGACTGACAATCCCACACCTTAACTGCTAGCTACAGTTAGGCGGGCACGCCTGGGGTGACAAATTTTTGGATATCGTTTCGACGTCTGACAAACGTCAAGGGGGTCTCGTTGTCGTATTAGCATGGTTACCCGACTCACAACGTGTATTAATCTTAGTTTATTCACAGTTTGGGTTTTAGAATCTATATCTCTTTTAGGATAGTGATCCCATGGTATTATTAAACTATTTTGTATCTAGTCCGGGATAGTGATCCCATGGTATTATCAAACTATTTTGTATCTAGTCCGGGATAGTGATCCCATGGGTTTGTATCTATAACTTGTACGGGATGTTTTTCCGCATGGTCTTTAACTATATCTTATACGGGATAGTGATCCCATGGTTTTGTATCTATAACTTGTACGGGATGTTTTTCCCCATGGTCTTTAACTATATCTATTACGGGATAGTAATCCCATGAATTCAATCTATATTAAGTACGAGATGATAATCCCATGGTCTAAATCTATATCTTGTCCGGGATAGTGATCCCATGGTTTTCAATCTATATTTCTATATATATCAAATTATCTCGTGTCTAGTCCGGGATGGTAGTCCCATGATCTTAAATCTGTACTTTCATATGTGTCAAACTATCTTATATCTCTTTCGGGATAGTGATCCCATGATTTTCATTATATAGTTTTGTGTATTAAACTATACTTTGTGATTTACAATTGATCTTACAATTAGGAAAATATGGGATTTTCCTGGGGTAAAACACAACACGTAATCGAATTGGTAACAAGTGATAATTAAACTAACCTTACATAAGAAAATATGGGATTTTCTTGGATAACAAATCTTTTCGGAAACTAAAGGAAACCGATAAATTTTCATAAAACAAAACCGCTTATGAACTCACCAGCTTTATGCTGATTTTCAAACCGCTTGTATTCTCAGGTCCAAGTTAGACAGGTACCCGGTGATCTCTTTTGGTGAAGACGGAGTGCGTGGAAGACTCGTCTCAACTTTTGTTAATATGATGCATATGTACATCTTGTATAACTTTACTTTTGAAACAAATGTAAACTTTCATATATATATATATATATATATATATATATATATATATATATATATATATATATATATATATATATATATATATATATATATATATATATATATATGTAATGTAATGGTTGTTTACTGTGATTATAATGTACATTGGATTTGATACACAACGTGGTAGTCCATCCCGGAAATGTTTCCGCCTTTGATTTTCGGGGTGTGACAATAGGACCGTTCGAAATCCTTCCTAGGATTGGTCTCGCAGCCTACAAACTTCATCTACCGCGTGAACTCAATAACATTCACTGTGTCTTCCACGTTTCAAATCTTAAGAAGTGCCTATCTGATGAAACTCTTGTGATCCCTCTCGACGAGATTGAAATCAACGAGAACCTCAACTTCGTGGAAGAACCGGTCAAAATCATGGACAAAGAGATCAAACGAACGAAACAAAGTCGCATCCTCATAGTAAAGGTTCACTGGAATGCCAAGCGGGGACCTGAATTCACTTGGGAATGCGAAGATTAGATGAAACAGAAGTATCCGCATCTCTTTCCAAATCCATGACTTTTATCTTATTTCCAAATTTCGGGACGAAATTCCCTCTAACGGGCGGATAATGTGACAACCCGAAATTTATTCCGTTAGTGTAACCCACTCCCGTTAATAAAATTTATTTTTATTAAAAATTTTTCCGTTAACTTCTTAAGTTAAATAAATCAATTAAAGTTATTGTCGTAATTTCATACGTGACGGAAAACGACAAATCGCGCGAAACACCCCGTTTGCGGTTAGAGTTTGGTGGACCCCCCACCCTGGCCGAGAACTCAACCCTATATAAGGGTTGAGTGGTCTTCATTCCCACTTTTTTCACACACTAGAAACTTTGTCTCTCTACTCTCTCTCTCTCTCTCTCTACAAATTCGGGTTTTGATCAAGAAACACTCCTATAAGCTTCACATAGGTAAGTAAACCCCTCTTAGCTAGTTGTTTGCTTAACATTCTTGCAAATCTATGGATTAAACCCTCTAAAAACCCAAGAACATTGGATTTATGGTTTGGGAACCTCCCAAAACCGTGAACACCTCAAAAAGGGGTTTTGATGCCCCAAACTCCTTCCAATGCTTGGCTAATGAACTAGGAACTTGCATGAATGATCTAAGAACCCCAAAACACAGAATGAAAGGAGTAAACATGAGTTTACAGTTTGAGGACCTCCCAAAACCGTAAACACCTTTTAAGGGTGTTAAAATGCCCTTAACACCTTCTATGGCTTGTATAAGTGGCAAAAACTTTACAAGCTTAACCTAGATGCACCAAAACTCATAAGGAAGGGACAAACATGAGTTTACGGCCGTAAACTCATGTGTTTACGGTAGTAAAATCCCCAAGGAGTGATTCAAAAACCGTAAACTCCTCAAAGAGGTCCATTTCAAGCCCCAATCACTCCCATAGCCCTTGATTCGAGTCTAGCATAATTCCTTGAGTAGTTTAAGACCTTTGAGCACCCAATGACACCATTGCCGGGAGTTTACGGCCGTAAACTCATGGGGAATATGGTTCAAAAACCGTAAACACCCCTAAGGTCTACCAGTTGAAGTGTGAACTCCATAGTGAGGCCATACACTCCTTAGATGCAACCCTTAGCACTCCTAGCACTTAAAACGAAGTGTTTTCTTGCATTAGGGTGTCTTTATTTACTTAATTAGTGATTGAAATAACTAATTAGATACCATTATGTGTCACTACATGTTACATAGGATCCGAGGGTGTGTGCAAGTCCTCACTTGACACCTAGCATCCTACCCAACAATTTCATCCATTCCACTCACTACAGGTGAGTTCAAACCCCTTAATTAACCTTTTAAATGTTTTGAAATGCTTTTATGGGTGAGAATACTAGTTGAATCAAACAAGTTATAGTATCAATCACATGTGATTTATAACTTGCAACCAAAAAGGATTTTCTATTCTTTTACTGCTTTACCAACAAAACTGTTTTAAATGTTTGTGAAACTCACTTTCATGTTAATTTGTTATAAAATTATTTCCAATGCTTTTAAACTTCTTTTGTTTCCAAATCATATCTACTCTAATATTTTTATATAAGTAAGACTTGAAGGACTTAGAACTGATAGCTCACTCTACTTCTTGTTCTTGTTTGATTGTGGACTTAGGGTATTCTATTATCTTTCCGAATGTCGTTGAACTCTTTGTTATATATTAGATATATTCGTGTTAGATATAAAAGCCTTCACTTCAGTTCAATACCTTTGTGTATCAAAGACATGCAGCTAACATCTCTATTTAACTATAATAGGTATAGTTAAGGATTACCGCTCATTACTACTATTACTATGACACTTATAAGAGTTAGTACAGTTATGAGCACATAGATGCTAAATACTATGTATAGAATATACTATATACTATATAAGAAAATACTCTATACGTTATACCAGAAGGTACCTTATACACTAATACCATAGAATATACTAAAACGAAATGTGACATACTACTTCTCGATACGACACTTCATTGTGCTATCATCTCGTAACCAGAGTCTCCTGGAGGGAGAGCATGCATTATGTGTATAGATCTATATGGGACAAACATTCCTACATCTTGAATGCTAGCTACAGTCCGAGCCGACTAGGCCCAGGGGTGACAAAATGTCACCATACTACGTGTGACCTGGAGGGTCATCAGTTATTCGATCGTCAATCAGTATGGTTACATACGAATTCACATACAGATCTTTAATTAATACATTAAGAATTAAAGGCAAAACAGACTCCACAAGGTGTATTGTGCATTTAATACTACCTGGAGTCTGCATTTTCATTTCACTCAGTCGATAGTGCCACTGTGTCACACCCCGAAAACCGAAGGCGGAAAACATTTCCGGGGTTGACTACCACGTTGAGTATCAAATCCAATGCACATAGTAAGTAAAGTAAAGTAACCATACATTACATAATAAAGTTTTACAGTTGTTTCAAAAATAAAGTTTGTACAGTTGTGATACAATATATATATATATATATATATATATCTATATATATATATCTATATATATATATATATATATATATATATATATATATATATATATATATATATATATATATAAGCAAAAGAAACGGATCTTCATGTACACCGTCTTCAAGCAAAAAGGATCTTCAAGTACCTGTTCTAACGCTGACCTGATGTAACAACCCGAAATTTACATATCATTTATTTTAACTCCTTCGTAGTACAATTCGCGCAACCGATCGTCGTTCCGATTTCGATTTCCGATCTTCCGTTTAATTAAGTCATTATCTAGTACACATTTAAAATGACTTAATGGGTGTCTTAATACATTTAAAAATCATTTTAACACTCAACTTTAGTGATCGGAATATTTCTAGAAATTACCGTATCGGGATTACGGTAACTTAATCGGGTACGACCAAAAACCCCGTCTAACGCCCGTATTGGGTAGAATTCCACCGTGTCCAAAACTTAAACACTATATAAACGTGTTTAAGACTTCATTTGAAGCCTTTGGTCAATTTACCACTAAACTCTTACAACCTCTCTCCTCAAGCTAGAATTAAGGTCCAAATCTCAAGTTTAAGGCTTCAAATCTTTAAGGTAACCTCCCTAACATGTTATTCAACACCTTTAGCCTTCAAATTGATGAACAAATTGAGTTTTAGGACCAAGAACATGAGTTTACGGCCAAGGAACAAGCTTGGGCCGTAAACTCCATTAAATGGGGTTTTAAGCCCTTAAACTCCCTCCTAAACTCAATTGGACTTTAGATATGGCCATGGGACTTCAAGATATGGACTTAGAACATTTGAAACTTTGATTTTGAGACATTTGAAGGAGTTTACGTCCAAGGCATAAGCTTAGGCCGTAAACTCATGTAAAAGGGGTTTTTCATGCCCTAAAACCCTTCCAAATCACTTCTATGGCTTAGATATGAATTATAGGACTTTGGTTTTAGCATTTGGACACTTGAAACATAACTTTTGAGGGACTTATGTGAGTTTACGGCCAAGGTGAGTGCTTGGGCCGTAAACTCCCCAAAACTTGACATAAATCCAATTCTAAGGTGTTAGAAAGCCATCCAACACCACCAAAAGCCTTGGAATAAATCAAGGGACCAACCAAAAATACTTTAAGGGCCTAAAACACATCATTTGTGGGATTTCTAAGAGTTTACGGCCAAGGCTTGTTCTTGGGCCGTAAACTCCAATATTTTTGGTGTTAGATTGCAAACTAAACACCCCTAAAGCCTTTAGATGAATTTTAGAAGCCCTTCTATGCAAGTTTTAGACCTTGAAACACTTTGTATGACTCTATATAAGAGTTTACGGCCATGAGGAGGGTCTCATGGGCCCTAAACTCCATAACACCCCTCAAATGTCCCATAAAACTCATGCTAGGTCTTGGAATAATCCTATTAATCACATGTGATTTGTTTTAACAACATTTAACACCAATTTCATGAAGATTAAGGAGTTTACGGCCAGGAGCCTATACTAGGCCATAAACTCCCATAAAATAATCATTTTGATGATTTAAATTCATTCCAAGTGTTCCAATGCATTTTAGATAATCCATTCTAGCAATCCCCATGTCCATTTAAGCCCTTAGATCATCAAAACCACACCAACATGAGTTTACGGCCATAAACTCATGTGTGAGTGTGTTTTATGGTTGTAAACTCATTTAAATGTTTACTTATGGAGAGTAAACTCAAGTCCCAAGTCCCTAGTGCCATTACAAGTCCGAAGATGTCACCCGGGTCACTCCAAACGTTCGTTTTGAGGTGTTTAACCTCATTGGAGTGTAATGTTCCATATGATTAGTGAATGTATCTCTAATTGTATATATATGGACATTATATCATTTTACATAGGGTCATCGCGAGTAATCAAACCCCGAACCGACGTATAACATTCAAAACCGACACGTTTCCGAGTCCGGTGAGTTCATACCCCTACCCTTTTTCACTGTTTTCAGTGGGGCAACACAAGCAAACTACAAGGAAATTCTTGTACTCAAAACATGTTTTCAAATGTGTGCTTCGTACTCATATGCTTTTATTACTGATTACCATATCCGATAACCACTTGAACATACAGATCAAGTAACATATATTGTAAAATAGGTTTTTAAACTAGTATGTTTTACATGTATTTCACAAATGGTGCTCCCACATTTTATCAGTTAAAAGCATGACATCAAAACATTTGAACATAATACCTGTACACTGTTTTGTCCTCGGTAACACTCCACACACATACGCGAGTGGAGGACTAACATATTATTACTAGTAAATTGTTATTCCTGTATGATTGGAGACACGTCCTCGGAGAACACTCCACCCAGGTTACGCGAGTGGAGGACTACACCATAACCAGAATCTCTGGTATTTAGAGAGCGTGACTTGAGTGTATAGATCTATACGGGGCTGACTACTCCACACCTGGCTGCTAGCTACAGCCGAACCGAAATGGTTCAAGGGTGACGAAAGTCATAAGTATGTGGACGACTTATTGCCACATGTGGACTACTTATTGCCACAGGTTTCAGTCTATTGTATGGTTATGGAACTCGCAATTAGGATAACGGGGATTTACTTACAGTAATAATGAACCACTTTATACATCTTTTACATCTTCTACATCTTTCACATTCTGTAACTAACAATCAGGAAAGTATGGGACTTTCCTGGGGAAACATGGTAACCAATCACGATTACATCTTTTACATCTTTAACACCGTTTACATTAGAAACCTATATGCAGGAAAGCATGGGGCTTTCCTGGGTAACACTTACATAACTGGAAAGGGTAACAGTCTGGGTAACATTACATCTTTTACAATTTGTAACATACAATAAGGAAAGTATGGGACTTTCCTGGAACACATGATAAGTAAACAGAACAGTTTAACCAGTCAGATAACCAACTATACATTTTCACATGAGTTGATGTGTTTTCAGTGTACACACTTACTTTACTTTACATTTGTGAAACAATAACCAACTTTTAAGAAAATACGGGATTTTCTTGGTATACATAACATTTCAGAAACAGAAGGGAAACCGATACATTTTCATAAAATAAACCGCTTATAAACTCACCAGCTTTATGCTGATTTTCAAACCGCTTGTGTTCTCAGGTCAGCGTTAGAACAGGTACCCGAAGATCCTTTTGCTTGAAGACGATGTACATGAAGACCCGTTACATTTTGTCTATATATACTATGTATCACAACTGTACAAGCTTTACTTTTGAAACAACTGTAAAACTTTTATTATGTAATGTAATGGTTGCTTTACTTTACTTACTATGTACATTGGATTTGATACTCAACGTGGTAGTCAACCCCGGAAATGTTTTCCGCCTTCGGTTTTCGGGGTGTGACAGATTGGTATCAGAGCCCTTGTTTATAGTGAATGAAGTATACCAAACCTTACATGCTATAAAACTATAAACACCAAAGGGCCTAAGTGCTCTGAATTAAAAGTATCTTCAAACTACAAGTATTTTCAAAAGTATACAAGTATACCGAACCGTCGTCATCCGTAACCACAAGTAGAACAGAACATAAGTAATTGGGTGTTGTGTACTATGGTTAAACCTGGGCAGTTATGTAGTCGTGTCTAGGGTCAATATAGCCTGGCTAACTATATTCATTCGAGACACGACTAACATGTGCTTGGGAGTGACTATGGTATGTGGCATGCCTAAAACTTACCCTAATATTCCAACATCGAATCATTGTCATAATCAATTCATGAAATACTATAGGAGTATTTCTCGATCCCGATCCTCTGTAGTAATCCTCATTCGAGTGGTTTTCTGTGATTACTCTTAGCGATAAATTATCTGTTCGATAACTCTTTCCTGCTTTATCGCTTACTCGAATCATATAACTATCATATCTATCGATTCAATGTAGAGGACTTACCATCCTCTTTCCCTTGATCTTATTAGATCAAGATGCCTCCCCGAAAGAGACCTAGCTCAAAGAACAACGACAACAATCCTTCTTCGCCGCCACCTCCTCCCCAGTTCGATCTAGCATCGCTCCAGACGATGATGACAGCTGCGATGGTAGCAGCTATGTCACAAATGAACCCTAGTGGTTCAAGTGGTGGTCCTCAATCTCAAAACCCTGAAGGTAGTCAGGGACACCAAAGAGGGGGTTCCTACAAGGATTTCATGAATGCAAAACCAACATCCTTTAATGGTGCTGGAGGTGTCATTTCTTTATCTCGATGGTTCGAGAAAATCGAGTCCATCTTTGAAATTTGTGCTTGTGCGGAGTCTGATAAAGTCAAGTTCGCAGCCTGTAACTTCTTTGATAAAGCTCTAAAACCCTTCCAAATCACTCCTATGGCTTAGATATGAATTGTAGGACCTTGGTTTACGGCCAAAGATAGTGCTTGGGCCTTAAACTCCCCAAAATGTGACATAAACCCAATTCTAAAGTGTTAGAAAGCCATCCAACACCACCAAAAGACTTGGAATAAATCAAGGGACCAACCAAAAATGCTTTAAGGGTCTAAAACACATCATTTGTGGGACTTATAAGGGTTTACGGCCAAGGCTTGTTCTTGGGCCGTAAACTCCAAAACTTTTGGTGTTAGAATGCAAACTAAACACCCCTAAAGCCTTTAGATGAATTTTAGAAGCCCTTCTATGCAAGTTTTAGACCTTGAAACACTTTGTATGACCCTACATTAGAGTTTACGGCCATGAGGAGGGTCTCATGGGCCGTAAACTCCATAAAACCCCTCAAATGTCACATAAAAATCATACTAGGTCTTGGAATAATCTTATGAATCACATGTGATTTGTTTTAACAACATTTGACACCCATTTCATGAAGATTAAGGAGTTTACGGCCAGGAGCCTATACTGGGCCGTAAACTCCCATAAAATAAGCATTTTGATGATTTAAATTCAGTCCAAGTGTTTCAAGACAATTTAGAAAATCCATTCTAGCAACCTCTAGGTCCATTTGAGCCCTTAAACCCTCAAAACCACACCAACATGAGTTTACGGCCGTAAACTCATGTGTGAGTGTGTTTCATGGTTGTAAACTCATTTAAATGTTTACTAATGGAGAGTAAACTCATGTCCCAAGTCCCTAGTGCCATTACGAGTCCGAAGATGTCACCCGGGTCACTCCAAACGCTCGTTTTGAGGTGTTTAACTTCATTGGAGTGTAATGTTCCATATGATTAGTGAATGTATCTCTAATTGTATATATATGGACATTATATCATTTTACATAGGGTCATCGTGAGTAATCAAACCCCGAATCGACATCTGGCATTCAAAACCGACACGTTTCCGAGTCCGGTGAGTTCATACCCCTACCCTTTTTCACTGTTTTCAGGGGGGAACACAAGCAAAGTACAAGGAAATTCTTGTACTCATAACATGTTTTCAAATATGTGTTTCATATTCTTATGCTTTTATAGCTGATAACTACAACTGATAACAGATCGAATATACAGATCACGTAACATATATTTGTGAAATAAGTCTTTAAACTAGTATGTTTTACATGTATTTCACAAATGGTTTTCCACATTTTATCAGTTAAAAGCATGACATTAAAACATTTGAATATAATACCTATACACTGTTTTGTCCTCGGTAACACTCCACGCACATACGCGAGTGGAGGACTTTCATATTATTACTAGTAAATTTGTTATTCCGGTACGATTGGAGACACGTCCTCGGAGAACACTCCACCTGGATTACGCGAGTGGAGGACTACACCCATAACCAGAATCTCTGGTATTTAGAGAGCGTGACTTGAGTGTATAGATCTATACGGGGCTGACTACCCCACACCTGGCTGCTAGCTACAGCCGAACCGAAATGGTTCAAGGGTGACGAAAGTCATAAGTATGTGGACGACTTATTGCCACATGTGGACTACTTATTGCCACAGGTTTTAGTCTATTGTATGGTTATGGAACTCGCAATTTGGATAACAGAGATTTACTTACAGTAATAATGGATTACTTTATACATCGTTTACATCTTTTACATCTTTTACTTACTGTAACTAACATGCAGGAAGGTACGGGACCTTCCTGGGGAAAACATGGAATCTAATCACGATTACATCTTTTACATCTTTCACATCGTTTACATAAGATACATACATGCAGGAAAGCATGGGGCCTTCCTGGGTAACATTTACATAACTAGAAAGAGTCACAGAATGGATAACATTACATCTTTTACAATTCGTAACATACAATAAGGAAAGTATGGGAGTTTCCTGGTAATACATGATAAGTAAACAGAACAGTTTAACCAGTCAGATAACCAACTATACAATTTCACATGAGTAAACATGTTTTCAGTGTACAAACTTACTATACTTTACATTTGTGAAACAATAACCAACTTTTAAGAAAATACGGGATTTTCTTGGTGTACATAACATTTCAGAAACAGAAAGGAAACCGATACATTTTCGTAAAACAAAACCGCTTATGAACTCACCAGCTTTATGCTGATTTTCAAACCGCTTGTGTTCTCAGGTCAGCGTTAGAACAGGTACCCGAAGATCCTTTTGCATGAAGACGGTGTACATGAAGACCCGTTACATTTTGTCTATATATACTATGTATCACAACTGTACAAACTTTACTTTTGAAACAACTGTAAAACTGTTATTATGTAATGTAATGCTTGTTTTACTTTAATTACTATGTACATTGGATTTGATACTCAACACGGTAGTCAACCCCGGAAATGTATTCCGCCTTCGGTTTTCGGGGTGTGATACCTGGGGTAACATACATCACGTAATCGAATTGGTAACAAATGATAACTAAACTGTTTTACATAAGAACATATGGGATTTTCTTGGATAACAACCTTTTCAGAAAACTAAAGGAAACTTATACATTTTTTAGAAAACAAACATCTTATGAACTCACCAGCTTTATGCTGATTTTCAAACTGCTTGTATTCTCAGGTCCACATTAGACAGGTACCCGATGATCCTTTTTGGCAAAGATGGAGTGCGTAGAAGACACGTCTTACTTTTATTCATATATACTATGTATCACACTTGTACAATTTACTTTTGAACAAATGTAAACTTTTATATGTAATGTAATGGTTGTTTACTTTGCTTACTATGTGCATTGGATTTGATACTCAACGTGGAGTCAACCCTGGAAATGTTTCCGCCTTCGGTTTTCGGGGTGTGACAACATCCACTTCTACAACTCGGCCAATGGCTGCTTGACCTTGCTCGATGTTCCTGGATATCCTCCGGACCATGATGGGCAGAACTCGGTCCGCTGATCCTCCCTCGCTTATGTTGTAGAAGCTTCAGTCTCCATTGTAAGGTAAAGGCTGACCCTGCTCCTCGCTCCATCGGTTCAAGGTTATTGCCCACATGGGAGTGGGACCTTGAAATGCCGGATGGGGGTTGGGGTTTGTGTAACAACCCGAAGTTGTCCATCATCAAAAACCCGTTCTACCCGTAAAAATGCACCGTTTATCAATTTGTTCCAATTTCGTTTTGGGTTAAATTATTTAAACTTATATGTTTATTATAATCTAATGAGTGTCCAAACCTCTTAGGAACTCATGAAATTAGCCCAAAATGTTTATTTCAGAAATTATAGAAACGTCCCCGCCGGGTTACGGAAACTTAATCGGGTGCGACCAAAAGCCCCGTTTAATGCCGGTATCAGGTAGAATTCCACCGTGTCTTAGTTTTGAGACCTATTTAAATGTGTTCAAGCTTTCATTTGAAGCTTTTGCTTCATCTCTCTACTCTCTCTCTAACCTCTCTCCTCAAACCAAGTTTAAGGGTCCAAAATCATCAAATTTGAGCTCCAAATCACCAAGGTATCTACCCTAACTCCTAGTATAACATCTTAGGCTTTCAAATTCGAGTTCAAATCATGGAATAGGACCATATTCATGAGTTTACGGCCCTAGAACCGTCCTAGGCCGTGAACTCACATAAATTGGGTTTTAGAGCCCAAAAAACCCTTCCAATCGACCTTAATGGCTTAATGGAATGGACTTAGAATGCCTTAACATGGATTTTGAAGAGTAAACATGAGTTTACTGCCCAAGAGCATGCTTGGGCCGTAAACTCATATAAATGGGGTTTGTATGCCCTTAAACCCTTCCAAAACTCCATTAAAGCCTAGATATGAGTTGTAGAATATTGGATTTGGCCTTGGAACACCTTGAACATTAATTTAGAGGAGTAAACATGAGTTTACTGTCCAAGAACATGCTTGGGCCGTAAACTCATTATCATGGGGAGTAAACTCCTTTTTAGTGTGTTAAAATGCCATTTACACACACCATAAGCCTTGGGATAAAATTCTAGAAGTGACCACAAACAAGATTTGGACCTTAAAACATATTAAATCCCCCATCTAAGGAGTTCACGGCCATGAGGGGGTTCATGGGCCGTAAACTCCAAAATCCATGCTAAAAGTCCCCTAAAAATCCATACAAGGCTTGGGAAACTCCATGTTACGGCCGTAAACCCCAATAAATGGTCTTTAAGTGAGTCTAAATTCATCCCCACACCCTAGATAAAATCCTAGCTAAATTATCCTTGGGTTATGAAGCCATTTTGCACCCAAAAGCACCCTTCATGAGTTCACGGCCGTGAACTCATGTGGATGAGGTGTTTAGGGCAGTAAAATCCTTAAGGAGTTTACTCTTGAAGAGTAAACTCCATTCCCTAGTCATACAAGTCCTTAAATGCCACCCGGGTCCTTCCAAACACTTGTAAGGGAGTATTTCCGCAACTAGAAGTGTTTGTCTCTACCAAATAAATAATCTAAGTCCTAATTAGATACAAATATGTATCTTTTCATAATTCATAGGAACCTCGTACGTTTGCAAACCCAGAAACGACGTTTAGGATCCGAGCAGACACGTTCCTCGTCCGGTGAGTTCATACCCCTACCCTTTTTAAATGGTTTTTCAATGTTTTCAGGGGGGGGGGGGGGGGAATACAAGCAAATTACAAATGTTTTCAAAACATAGCATTGATGAATTTCAATAAATATCTGGCAAGTTATAAATATCTTTACCCCTTATGTATTTATGCTGAGCATAAGGGATGATTTATCAACCACAACTATATGAATTTCAGTTAATGAAAATAATCAAACTAATCAAATTATTATGGGAATAATTTGGGGTTCTTAAGTTCTCGTTTAATCACATATATATATATATATATATATATATATATATATATATATATATATATATATCTGTGTGTGTATATATATATATATATATATATATATATATATATATGTCTGATTCACTTTATCTCCGTTTCACTTAGTATATATTGCCAGATAATTTCATTGTATATAACTGTTTTCACTGTATTATGTTTCATATCGTTTATTATGTTTGATATCGTTTGAGAATTCCGTTAATACTTAGTACTAGTTTGTGAGATTTGTCATTACCCTGTTGGGTTATTAGTAAATCCTTCCCGGAAGTGTAACCAGAGTCTCCTGGAGGGAGAGTATGGAATTTGTGAATAGATCTATTCAGGACTGACAATCCCACACCTTAACTGCTAGCTACAGTTAGGCGGGCACCCCTGGGGTGACAAATTCTGGATATCGTCCGACGTCTGACAAGCGTCAAGGAGGTCTCGTTGTCGTATCAGCATGGTTACCCGACTCAGAATATGTATTAATATATGTATTAATAAAAGTTTTGGATATGATTCGCTTTCACACCTACTTTCTGTTTATAGTTTTATATCTAGTACGGGAGATTAGTCCCATGGTTTTCAGTTTATTGATCTTATATCTAGTACGGGATGATAGTCCCATGATTTCAATATATATCTTGTTCGGGATGGTAATCCCATGGTTTTCAACTTATGTCTAGTAAGGGATGCTAATCCCATGATTTCAATCTATATCTAGTACGGGATGATAATCCCATGGTTTTGAATCTATATCTAGTCCGGGATGGTAGTCTCATGGTATTCAATCTATATTTTCATGTATATTAAACTATCTTGTATCTAGTCCGGGATGGTAGTCCCATGGTATTCAATCTATATTTTCATGTATATCAAACTATCTTGTATCTAGTACGAGATGTTAGTCCTATGGTTTTCAAACTACTTTCCATCTACAGTTCACGTATATCAAAGTATTTTATATCTAATTCGGATAGTAATCCCATGATTCTCAATATATAGTTTTGTGTATTAAACTATACTCTGTGATATTCAAATGGTGCCCTAACTTCCTTCCATGGCTTGTACTTTGGACTAGAACCACTTGTGCTTAACCTAGGACCACCAAAACACAAAAGAAAAGGGTAAGTAGGAGTTTACTGCCGTAAACTCTATGTTTACTGCCATAAACTCCCCAAAATGGTCCATTTGATGGTTTAATCCCTTCCAATGCCTTAGAATTGATCCTAGCCTAATTCCACAAGTGTTATAAGGCCATTAAGCATCCAAGAACACACCACCCATGAGTTTACGGCCGTAAACTCATGGGGATATGACCTTTGGACCGTGAACACCCTAAGGGTCTACTTTTGAAGAGTAAACTCCTTATCTAGACCTTACACCTCCTTAGATGCAACCCGGATCACTCCTAACACTTGAATTGAAGTGTTTTCGCGCCTCGGAATGTATATTCTTATTTAATTAGTAGTTCAAGGTCTAATTAGATACAATTATGTATCTCTTCATATTACATAGGAACCTCGCATCTTTTCAAGCCCCGAACTGACACTTAGCATCCTATCCGACACATTTCTCGACTGGTGAGTTCATACCCCTACACCTTTTCTGTGTTTTCAATGTTTTCAGGGGGGAATACAAGCAAAAGTACAAGGAAATCTTGTACTCAAACTTATAATTTCATTTAAAATGTTTCATATTTTGTATGCTTTTAACACTGGAAACCGTATTAATCAATCGTTTAACTTGCTGTAACAACCCGAAGTTGTTCATCACCAAAACCTATTCTACCCGAAAAATTCGTCGTTATCAAATTCGTTCTGTTTTCACTTTGGATTAAATTATTTAAATTTATATGTTTATTATAATTTAATGAGTGTCCAAACCCCTTTGGAATTCATGAAATTAACCCAAAAGTGTTTATTTCAAAAAGTTAGAAACGTTCCCGCCGGGTTACGGTAACTTAATCGGGTGCGACCAAAAGCCCCGTTTAATGTCGGTATCGGGTAGAATTCCACCGTGTCCAAGTTTCAGGACCTATATAAACGTGTTTAAACACCCATTTGAAGCTTTTTCTTCCTTTCTCTACTCTCTCTCTAACCTCTCTCCTAAATCCAAGTTTAAGGGTCCAAATCATCAATTTTAGGCTCCAAATCTTTGAGGTACTTTCCCTAGCTTGTTATGTAACCTCCCTAGCCTTCAAATTCGAGTTCAACACATGGATTAGGACCACATTCATGAGTTGACGGCCATGGAACCATCCTAGGCCGTGAACTCATATAATATGGGTTTTGGAGCACAAAAACCCTTCCTAAACACAATTGGAATTTAGATATGGCTAGATGGCTTCATGGAATGGACTTATGACATTTAAAACATGGATTTTGAGACATTTGAAGGAGTTTACGGCCAAGGCACATGCTTGGGCTGTAAACTCATATATATGGGGTTTTTATGACCTTAAACCCTTCCAAAACCTCAACAAGACATGGATATGACTTCTAGAATAATTGCTTTAGCCTTGGAACACTTTAAACATAATTTTTGGGGGACTTATATGAGTTTACGGCCAAGGATTGTGCTTGGGCCGTAAACTCCTTAAAAATGGGTGTAAATTCAATTTCAAGGTGTTAGAAAGCCATCCAACACCACCAAAAGCCTTGGAATAAATCATAGGACCAACCAAAAATAGTTTAAGGACCTTAAACACATCAAAACCACACATTTGAGAGTTTACGGCCCTAGAACATGCCCCATGGCCGTAAAATCCTAAAAGTGTGTCAAATGGTGCACAAAATTCATTTCTAGGCTTGTGGGGATTTTCAGAATCACAAGTGATTAATTTTAAGACCTTAAAAACACTTATTCAAGAGGATATGAGAGTTTACGGCCATAGACCCCATGCTTAGGCCGTAAACTCCCTTAAGTGTTGTATTTGATGATTTTAATTCAATCCAAGCCTTAGGTAAAATTATTCCAAGCATTTCCCAAGTGTCCATATCCATTTGTGACCCATTAAACACCATAAACCACCCCACCATGAGTTTACAGATGTAAACTCATGGGGAATGGGTGTTATGGCCGAAAACTCCATTTAGAAGTTTACTCTTGGGGAGTAAACTCATTTCCTAATTCCCTCGCATTATTACATGTCCTTAAACACCACCCGGGTCCATCCAAACACTTGTATCAGAGTGTTTTCGCGAGTAGAAGTAATCGTCCTTATCAAATAATCAATCTAGATCCTAATTAGATACAAATGTGTATCTTTACATTATACTTAGGAACCTCGTGCATTTGCAAGCCCCTGACCAACGTTTAGCAATCGAAATCGTCACATTTCTCGTTCGGTGAGTTCATACCCCTACGCCCTTTTCTGTGTTTTTCAATGTTTTCAGGGGGGGGGGGGATACAAGCAAACTATAACTGTTTTCAAATCATAACATTGATATGATTCAAATAATATCTGGCAAATTTATAAATACTTTTACTCCTTATGTATTATGCTGAGCATAAGGAATGATTTATCAATTACAACTAAATGGATTTTAGTTAAGAAAATAACCAAACTAATCAAATTATTATGGGAATAATTTGAGGTTCTTTAGTGTCCGTTTTTATCATGTACCAATATGTATATAAAATTATTAGATAAACTATGTCTGATTCAGTTTATCTCCGTATCGTTTGAATGTTGCCAGATAGTTTCATTGTATGTATCTATATTCGCTGTATTACGTTTCATAATCTTTTGTATGTTGATATCGTATGAGAACCCTGTGAATAGTTTAGTACTAGTTTGTGAGATAGTCACTACCCTTTATGGATGATCAGTAAATCCTCCTCGGAAGTGTAACTAGAGTCTCCTGGAGGGAGGGCGAGGAATTTGTCAATAGATCTATTCGGGACTGACAATCCCACACCTTAACTGCTAGCTACAGTTAGGCGGGCACGCCTGGGGTGACAAATTTCTGGATATCATTCGACGTCTAACAAGCGTCAAGGAGGTCTCATTGTCGTATTAGCATGGTTACCCGACTCACAACATGTATTAATATAAGTTTATTCACAGTATCGTTTTGACTCTTTTTCGATTCCTTATCTACTTTTTATATGGTATCTACAACTTGTACGGGATGTTTTCCCCATGATTTTTAACTATGTTTTATACGGGATAGTAATCCCATGGTTTTGAATCTATAACTATTACGGGATAGTAATCCCATGGTTTAAACCTATATCTTGTCCGGGATAGTGATCCCATGGTTTTCAATCTATATTTATTTCGGGATAGTAATCCCATGATTTCTATCTATATCAAGTACGGGATGATAATCCCCTGATTTAGATCTATATCTTGTCCGGGATAGAAATTCCATGATTCCAAATCTATAATTTCATATATAACAAATTATCTTGTGTCTAGTCCGGGAAGGTAGTACCATGGTCTTAAATCTGTATTTTCATATCTATCAAACTATCTTATATCTCATTCGGGATAGTGATCCCATGATTTTCAATATATAGTTTTGTGTATTAAACTATACTCTATGATATTAAATCTTGCATTTAGGAAAATATGGGATTTTCCTGGGGTAAAATACATCACGTAATCGAATTGATAATAAATGATAACTAAACTAATTTTACATAAGAAAATATGGGATTTTCTTGGATAATAAACTTTTTCAGAAAACTAAAGGAAACTGATACATTTTCATGAAACAAAACCGCTTATGAACTCACCAGCTTTATGTTGATTTTCAAACCGCTTGTATTCTCAGGTCCAAGTTAGACAGGTACCCGACGATATCTTTTTGGTGAAGACGGAGTGCTCAGAAGACTCGTCTCAACTTTTGTTAATATGATGCATATGTATATCTTGTATAACTTTACTTTTGAAACAAATGTAAACTTTCATATATATGTAATGTAATAGTTGTTTACTGTGATTACTATGTACATTGGATTTGATACACAACGTGGAGTCCACCCCGTAAATGTTTCCGCCTTTGATTTTCGGGGTGTGACAGATTGGTATCAGAGCCCTTGTTTATAGTGAACGGAGTATACCAAACCTTACATGGTATAAAACTATAAACACTAAAGGGCCTCAGTGCTCTGAATTAAAAGTATCTTCAAAACTATAAGTATTTTCAAAAGTATACAAGTATACTGAACCGTCGAAATCCGTAACTACAAGTAGAACAAAACATAAGTAAATGGGTGTTGTACACTGCGGTTAAACCTGGGCAGTTATGTAGTCGTGTCTAGGATCAATATAGCCTGGTCAACTATATTCATTCGAGACACGGCCAACATGTGCTTGGGAGTGACTGTGGTACGCAGCATGCCTAAAACTTACCTAATATCCCAAACAACGAATCGTCGCTGCAACGAACCATAAAATACTATGGGAGTATTTCTCGAGTCGATCCTTGGTAGAAAGTCCTCGTATACGCGTTGTTCCTTGACCATTCCTCTAGCAATAAAATGTTCTGTCTTGATAACTCTTTCCTGCTTTATCACTAAGTGTAATGCTATATTTGTCTTGATGAGATATCCCCTGTTCCATATCTCTTGATTCAATTCAGAGGACTTATGATCCTCTCTTTCCTGATCTTTTTAGATCAAGATGCCTCCAAGAAAGAGACCTAGCTCGAAGAACAACGACAATCCTCCTCCGCCACCACCTCCTCCTCAATTTGATCTCGCATCACTTCAAACAGTTCTGACTGCCGCAATGGTGGCAACCATGTCCCAAATGAATCTTGGTGGCTCCAGAGGTGGTCCCCAACCCCAAAATCCAGAAGACAGCCAGGAACACCAAAAAGGGGGTTCCTATAAAGACTTCATGAACGCGAAGCCCACAACCTTTGATGGCACTGGAGGTGTCATTTCCCTAACTCGATGGTTCGAGAAAATCGAATCAATCTTCGAAATATATGCCTATTCGGAGTCTGACAAAGTAAAGTTTGCTGCCTGCACCTTCCTTGACAAAGCCCTGACTTGGTGGAACGGCCGAGTCAAATCTTCAACTTTACCTGTAGCAAATGCTATGGGTTGGGAAGCTATGAAGGAGTTGCTGCTTGCAGAGTATTGCCCTCGGGGAGAAATACAGAAGCTAGAACACGAACTCTGGAACCTTAAGATGAAGGGTTCCAACATAGCCGCCTATACCTCAAGATTCGATGACCTGGCATTACTCTGTCCGGGAATGGTTACCCCGGAGAGTAAAAAGATCGAGAGATTCATCTGGGGATTGACCCAACCAACCAAAGGGAATGTCTTGGCTGCGAAGCCAGACACCTACGACAGCGCTAAATGTCTTGCGAAAATCTTGATCGATCACGAAGACAACTCTGATGAGGAAGCTACTACCCCCAAACCAGTCACCAGTGGAGATGGAAGCAAAAAGAAATCTTGGAACAAGCGGAAGGCCCCGAGTACACAAGGGTCTTCTAGAAACAGCAAACAGTAGCAGTCCATGCTACTACTGCCCCTGTTGCTATTTCAGCTGTCGGTTCCACGGCCCAAACTCCCGCCAGTGGATACACTGGTACCCTTCCTTGGTGTGGTAAGTGCAGCTACCATCACCGCATTCCTGGTCCATGTCGCGAAAGGATTTGTGACAACTGTGGCAAAAAGGGGCATCTTGCTCGAACCTGCAGAAAACCAGCCAAATCAACGAACCAATCATCCGGAGCGGGCATCAGTCCATCCTGCTACAATTGTGGCGAAGCAGGGCACTTCAAAAGGAATTGCCCCAAAGCAGCTACAACCACTGATCCCTCTGTTGCCGCAGGTATACTTATCTTTGATAATTCTTATACCTGCAACTCTTTTCGATTCCAGTACAAAGAGGGAAACCTGTTATCTATCTATTCAAACATTTTTCTAAGCTCAACCCTTCGTATGTGATCGAAATGTGTATCATTGAGACGACTAACCAGTGAGATAGAGAACACTAACTTCGTACCTATAGATTAAATCCCCAGTCCAAAGGACTATTTTGTTCCATTCGATTAAATGGGAAACTTTTCACGAAATGCTTTGATGCTATGTTTAACATGGAATGACTGAGCCTCATTCATGTTGGCATCTTGGTTTCGAAAGGGTCGCCGGTCTAGATCATTTCCCCGACCCGACTCTCATGATCTTCGGCATCAAACCTTCGTATTGTTTCATGCTTTAAAACTCAAAAGTTTTTCCCGATATGAATTACCACACCTCCCTCGTTTCTGTGATCATTGAGAATCGGGAAGTTAACAACTCTTTCTTCTAAATGTCTATCCCGAAGGATTTCTGGGAATTTCATTCAAACGTCTAAAGTTTAGTCCCACCTCAGACCTTTCGAGATCTTCGTAGAAATCGATTATGCAACCTTCAGATTTCGGATGCCTTCAGAGCCTGGTAACATCTATCCAGTACATCACGTCTCGAATCATTAGAATTACCTACCCGACAAAACCCTAGTGATTTTCTTTGAGGAAACCGAAGTCGTTCAGGGTTGGAACCTCCATCGGAGAATCAATTAAGATCATAGATTGAGAGAGAGTCAAGGTACGAAACAAAGACACGTCCCGATAGTGAGAATTCATTAGAACGCCCAGTAGAGACCTGATTCCACTTGAGAAAGTGAAGATCTAAGTCAACAAATCCATTCGTATCTCATTCCAAATTCATGATCTATATCTTGTTCTTTGAATTTCGGGACGAAATTCCCTCTAATGGGGGGATAATGTAACAACCCGAAGTTGTTCATCGCCAAAACCTGTTCTACCCGAAAAATTCGCCGTTATCAAATTCGTTCCGTTTTCACTTTGGATTAAATTATTTAAATTTATATGTTTATTATAATTTAATGAGTGTCCAAACCCCTTTGGAATTCATGAAATTAACCCAAAAGTGTTTATTTCAAAAAGTTAGAAACGTTCCCGCCGGGTTACGATAACTAAATCGGGTGCGACCAAAAACCCCATTTAATGTCGGTATCAGGTAGAACTCCACCGTGTCCAAGTTTTAGGACCTATATAAACGTGTTTAAACACCCATTTGAAGCTTTTTCTTCCTCCCTCTACTCTCTCTCTAACCTCTCTCCTAAATCCAAGTTTAAGGGTCCAAATCATCAATTTTAGGCTCCAAATCTTTGAGGTACTTTCCCTAGCTTGTTATGTAACCTCCCTAGCCTTCAAATTCGAGTTCAATACATGGATTAGGACCACATTCATGAGTTTATGGCCATGGAACCATCCTAGACCGTGAACTCATATAATATGGGTTTTGGAGCACAAAAACCCTTCCTAAACACAATTGGACCTTAGATATGGCTAGATAGCTTCATGGAATGGACTTATGACATTTAAAACATGGATTTTGAGACATTTGAAGGAGTTTACGGCCAAGGCACATGCTTGGGCTGTAAACTCATATATATGGGGTTTTTATGACCTTAAACCCTTCCAAAACCTCAACAAGACATGGATATGACTTCTAGAATAATTGCTTTAGCCTTGGAACACTTTAAACATAATTTTTGGGGGACTTATATGAGTTTACAGCCAAGGCTTGTGCTTGGGCCGTAAACTCCTTAAAAATGGGTGTAAATTCAATTTCAAGGTGTTAGAAAGCCATCCAACACCACCAAAAGCCTTGGAATAAATCATAAGACCAACCAAAAATAGTTTAAGGACCTTAAACACATCAAAACCCCACATTTGAGAGTTTACGGCCATAGAACATGCCCCATGGCCGTAAACTCCTAAAAGTGTGTCAAATGGTGCACAAAATTCATTTCTAGGCTTGTGGGAATTTTCAGAATCACAAGTGATTAATTTTAGACCTTAAAAACACTTATTCAAGAGGATATGAGAGTTTACGGCCATAGACCCCATGCTTAGGCCGTAAACTCCCTTAAGTGTTGTATTTGATGATTTTAATTCAATCCAAGCCTTAGGTAAAATTATTCCAAGCATTTCCCAAGTGTCCATATCCATTTGTGACCCATTAAACACCATAAACCACCCCACCATGAGTTTACGGACGTAAACTCATGGGGAATGGGTGTTATGGCCGAAAACTCCATTTAGAAGTTTACTCTTGGGGAGTAAACTCCTTTCCTAATTCCCTCGCATCATTACATGTCCTTAAACACCACCCGGGTCCATCCAAACACTTGTATCAGAGTGTTTTCGCGAGTAGAAGTAATCGTCCTTATCAAATAATCAATCTAGATCCTAATTAGATACAAATGTGTATCTTTACATTATACTTAGGAACCTCGTGCATTTGCAAGCCCCTGACCAACGTTTAGCAATCGAAATCGTCACATTTCTCGTTCGGTGAGTTCATACCCCTACGCCCTTTTCTGTGTTTTTCAATGTTTTCAGGGGGGGGGGATACAAGCAAACTATAACTGTTTTCAAATCATAACATTGATATGATTCAAATAATATCTGGCAAATTTATAAATACTTTTACTCCTTATGTATTATGCTGAGCATAAGGAACGATTTATCAATTACAACTAAATGAATTTTAGTTAAGAAAATAACCAAACTAATCAAATTATTATGGGAATAATTTGAGGTTCTTTAGTGTCCGTTTTTATCATGTACCAATATGTATATAAAATTATTAGATAAACTATGTCTGATTCAGTTTATCTCCGTATCGTTTGAATGTTGTCAGATAGTTTCATTGTATGTATCTATATTCGCTGTATTACGTTTCATAATCTTTTGTATGTTGATATCGTATGAGAACCCTGTGAATAGTTTAGTACTAGTTTGTGAGATAGTCACTACCCTTTATGGATGATCAGTAAATCCTCCTCGGAAGTGTAACTAGAGTCTCCTGGAGGGAGGGCGAGGAATTTGTCAATAGATCTATTCGGGACTGACAATCCCACACCTTAACTGCTAGCTACAGTTAGGCGGGCACGCCTGGGGTGACAAATTTCTGGATATCATTCGACGTCTAACAAGCGTCAAGGAGGTCTCATTGTCGTATTAGCATGGTTACCCGACTCACAACATGTATTAATATAAGTTTATTCACAGTATCGTTTTGACTCTTTTTCGATTCCTTATCTACTTTTTATATGGTATCTACAACTTGTACGGGATGTTTTCCCCATGATTTTTAACTATGTTTTATACGGGATAGTAATCCCATGGTTTTGAATCTATAACTATTACGGGATAGTAATCCCATGGTTTAAACCTATATCTTGTCCGGGATAGTGATCCCATGGTTTTCAATCTATATTTATTTCGGGATAGTAATCCCATGATTTCTATCTATATCAAGTACGGGATGATAATCCCCTGATTTAGATCTATATCTTGTCCGGGATAGAAATTCCATGATTCCAAATCTATAATTTCATATATAACAAATTATCTTGTGTCTAGTCCGGGAAGGTAGTCCCATGGTCTTAAATCTGTATTTTCATATCTATCAAACTATCTTATATCTCATTCGAGATAGTGATCCCATGATTTTCAATATATAGTTTTGTGTATTAAACTATACTCTATGATATTAAATCTTGCATTTAGGAAAATATGGGATTTTCCTGGGGTAAAATACATCACATAATCGAATTGATAATAAATGATAACTAAACTAACTTTACATAAGAAAATATGGGATTTTCTTGGATAATAAACCTTTTCAGAAAACTAAAGGAAACTGATACATTTTCATGAAACAAAACCGCTTATGAACTCACCAGCTTTATGTTGATTTTCAAACCGCTTGTATTCTCAGGTCCAAGTTAGACAGGTACCTGGCGATATCTTTTTGGTGAAGACGGAGTGCTCAGAAGACTCGTCTCAACTTTTGTTAATATGATGCATATGTATATCTTGTATGACTTTACTTTTGATACAAATGTAAACTTTCATATATATGTAATGTAATAGTTGTTTACTGTGATTACTATGTACATTGGATTTGATACACAACGTGGAGTCCACCCCGTAAATGTTTCCACCTTTGATTTTCGGGGTGTGACAGATTGGTATCAGAGCCCTTGTTTATAGTGAACGGAGTATACCAAACCTTACATGGTATAAAACTATAAACACTAAAGGGCCTCAGTGCTCTGAATTAAAAGTATCTTCAAAACTATAAGTATTTTCAAAAGTATACAAGTATACTGAATCGTCGAAATCCGTAACTACAAGTAGAACAAAACATAAGTAAATGGGTGTTGTACACTGCGGTTAAACCTGGGCAGTTATGTAGTCGTGTCTAGGATCAATATAGCCTGGTCAACTATATTCATTCGAGACACGGCCAACATGTGCTTGGGAGTGACTGTGGTACGCAGCATGCCTAAAACTTACCTAATATCCCAAACAACGAATCGTCGCTGCAACGAACCATAAAATACTATGGGAGTATTTCTCGAGTCGATCCTTGGTAGAAAGTCCTCGTATACGCGTTGTTCCTTGACCATTCCTCTAGCAATAAAATGTTCTGCATTATCATTAAGTGTAATGCTATATTTGTCTTGATGAGATATCCCCTGTTCCATATCTCTTGATTCAATTCAGAGGACTTATGATCCTTTCTTTCCTGATCTTTTTAGATCAAGATGCCTCCAAGAAAGAGACCTAGCTCGAAGAACAACGACAATCCTCCTCCGCCACCACCTCCTCCTCAATTTGATCTCGCATCACTTCAAACAGTTCTGACTGCCGCAATGGTGGCAACCATGTCCCAAATGAATCTTGGTGGCTCCAGAGGTGGTCCCCAACCCCAAAATCCAGAAGACAGCCAGGAACACCGAAAAGGGGGTTCCTATAACGAGATTTATAACGAGATTCTTTGTATAATAAACTCATGTACTTTAGTAGTTCTGTTTCCGAGTGAAACCTTATACTTGACCCAAGCTAGGTCCTTATCACGACCTATTGATGTATGCTTAGTTATATAATTAAGGCTAGATAGTCCTTCGAGTCTTTTAGGTACATCCTAAACCCATCCTGTTAATATGACTCATGGTTTCAGTGAAATTTTTTTTTACCTCGATGCAGGTCTACATCACATTTGTGCATGGGCGGTTTTGATAGTAGATAGATTTCTTGATTAATATGATCACTTAATTTGTAGTGTCGTGATTTTACTTACAATAGAGTAGCACCAACACATACTTATGGAGCTAATTTACTAGGTCTGGTGAGCGGCATGAACTCTACTTACGATGATCCTTCCCTTATGATGCCTGAGGCAAGGTCGATGCAATTTTTGTAGCTTTGCCAATCGATGCTTGGCTACAATCATCCTTTCCTTGAATGATGTGTGTCCTACCCTGTTACTCTCTTTCCTCTTCACGAGTGGTGATAAGGTCCTAAAAAGAGAATTGGTCTCGGGAATAGTAGTAAAATTCTGAGTCACCGGTACATGAGATGGTGGGGTCTATAGTAGTGCGCAGTTTTCTGAACTCAGATTGTAGTTTTCTTGTTTTAATCCCCGATGATCGCGATCCGCCGGGTCTTTGCCGAGAGGGCTCTGTCTGTCGGTCCCCCGTGGTTGAGGTCATAGCACCCTCGTTGGTCTCCACATGGTGGTAGTTTTCATTGTTGTCGACATTCAACCCTCGATCACGATTGCCCAACGGTTCACGGGTTTGTTATAGTCGAAACGGTTCACGGAACCCTTGCTATGCATGGAGGATTGATTACCTCTGGTCCCTCTTATGATTCTTCTCATAATCATTCACCATTCCTCGAGTTCGGATTAGGAAAGTAAGGGTCGTCCGCTAAGTAGGATTTTGCTATGCCGTATTTGCGAGAATAGAAGGGGAGGAGATAAGTACTATGCGTCTAACTCTATTATCAATTACTTATAGGGGGTAATCCTTATTAGTTACTTCTATAATGACATAGTGCACACTAATTACATATAACAAGATACGATAGACCTTTGAATAAGTGATCCCACTCTAGATCCACATCCAAACAAGGAAAAGGAAGTAAAGTAATGACCACAAATTCTAAGTCTATAATTTCTAAGTTATATGTAACCTTAAGTATCCACTTAGGGACTATAGACCTATTATTAAGGATCTATTTAGTTTTCATATAAGTTATGATATTACAAAATACTCCTATAGTATTTTAAACTCATGTTCTATTCTATTGTTCTCATTGTGGTAGTGTTGGTAAGTTTTAGACTTGTTGCCATATCACAACTATCCTTGGGCATGTACTAATCACTCCTCGGACCAGCATAGTTGATCAGGCTATGCCACTCCCAGGACTGACCATGCATCCCCGAGCTTACCTGTGATATTCAACAATCACTACTTTTGTTTTGTTCTAGAGTGGTGCTGACCTTAATATGTATGTATGCATGTATACCTTTAATAAGAAACTATTTATTTCTAAAAGTATAGTTGTTTTGAAACTTTAAATCAGAGACTTAGTCCCAATGTATTTATAGTTTGTATATCTTATGTGGTTTGATATACTGAGTTCACTATAAACAATGCTCTGATACCAATCTGTCACACCCCCAAACCAAGGATGGCGGAAACGTCCGGGGGTGGAGGACTTCATGTAGAGTATCACAACAATGAGTATAATAGTGCTCAAAGTAAATACAACCAACACAAATATAATTGAAAACGTTACATCAAAGCACATGTTTACATGATTCACATCAATTACATTATAATACAAAATGAACTGTTTGACGATTTATCGTCCCATCCTCAAAACGTTGTTGATTTCCTGTTTTCACTGAATTCCTGAGAATACAAGTAGTTTTGAAAAGTGTCAACACAAAGGTTGGTGAGTTCATAAGAGACTTCGTTGGAAAAGTAAATCGTTTTCCTTGTAAAAGTGTTAGAATATGTATCCAGAAAATCCGATATTTTCTTTATATCTGCGTAATGTAGTCTTATGACTGAAGACCAAAATGTATAAGTAACCTTTCTTATTAATAGAAATTGTTATGCACTTCAATGGACATGGACGCGTTTGAATTAAATGAAATTTCTGTATGTTCTCATGTTCGTTAATACTTTATATATATGTAGTCCTAAATTAGAGGACCGAGAAATAACAAGTATTGACCATACTTAAAAGTATAAATGTGATTTCAAATGATGTGTAGTCGTAACTACCAAAACCAAAAGTTTACAGTAATATCTGTACTCATAGAGATAAAAAGGTGATTTTAAATCGACATAAAACTCGTTTAGGTTTTAAAAATAAAATCCCATAAACTTATGGATTGTTATATCCCTATGTGAGTCGCTATAATCATACTATGACTATGTGAACCTGCCACGACGTTCTCAATGTCGCGAAAAATAAAATGACATTTGTCACCCGTAGACCTGCAGGTCCAACTGTAGCTAGCAGCAAGGTGTGGGGTGTCAAACCCAATATAGATCTATATACAAGTATCACGTTCTCCCTCAAGGAGATTCTGATTATAACTACCAGGAATTATATCCCGCACTCGGACGTACGGGGAGAGAGAGAGAGAGAGAGAGTCTCACAATATAGGTTAACAAGTTTACGTGAAATGTGTGTGAATATAAATATTTCGTGTATGAATGTACCCTTCTTGTACGAGTGCGTTGAGTGATGTATCATAAACTATACCTATTATAGTTTATCTAAAATGTATGTAATATGTATGAACCCTTTTATGGAAATGTATTAGTGTTATAAATATATTCAAACTATACTTTTTATAGTTAAATAATACGTGTTCCAAAATGAATGAATAATATTTAATATGAATGTCTTAGTTTCAGTTCATAATGATAAACTAACAAGGAAAGACATTCAAATATTAAAACTTATGATTATACACTTTGCTCAACATAATACAAAGTGTTATGATATTTACATGCTGTTGGCTAACTTTAGCCATTCTGCCCTGTTTTTGGAAAAATCATAGAAAAATCATACGAAGTCAAAAACTAGATCCGTAAATTCTGAGAGTTCACAAAACGTGTCTAGTTTACTCATAATTTTTATCACGATTTTTAATGACCTCCAAGTTGGGTGAAAAAGTCCAAAATCACAGACTGGTCCGGATTGTTGTTTGAAATGATAGGCAGTTTTGTAAAAATCACCATAAATTGTAGAAAAATCGTATGGAGATGTGCAAGTAGCCATTTTAAAGCTAAAAACTTGAACTATTTGCACCTTGTACAGTTTTGAAAACAAAAATGTTTAAGATGCCCAAAACAGTCCGTGAATGGAGTTGAACGTTTCTGATGAAGGCTGTTAGAAAAATTTAGTTATGTTCTTAGTGTTTTAACTTGTATTCCCCCCCCCCCCCCCCTGAAAACTTGAGAAAACATGAAAATGTAGGGGTATGAACTCACCTTGAGTGATTTCAGTAGATAAGTGTTGAAGAAGAGAAGTGTTCAACCCAAGAACACTTGAAGAATCACTTGAAGATTCGAAGCTCTAACATAAATATAATGGAGTTTGTGTAAGATATCCATGATTTGAGTGGAAATAAGTGAGATAATCATAGAGAGAATGGATTATGCTTACCAAATGTGGAGGAAAAACTCAAGATCAGCCCTTGAATCTCGAATTTCTAGAGAGAGAACGTGAGAGAGGAAAGAGTTTGATCTTCTTGTGAAATGAGAGCAAATGAGAGAATTGAGGAGAGAGGATGAATATTCAGCTCTCAAAAACGTGGGAAAGAGTGATAATTGAGTGGAAAGGACATTGATGTGACCTAGGTAAGGTGGGGAGGTGTGGCTGGTCATAGAGTGGGTGTGGGAGTGGTTGCTTGTGTCATAAGGTAAAGCAAAGTCAACACTCCACCTCTTTGTACTTTACCCACTTGCTTTTATTATTTAAATAAAGATTTTTATGAAAATATGATTAAATTGTGAATATTTAGGGTTTATTATGTTAAAATATGATTTTGGGTGAAAATCCCGCGTTAAAATAATTAAAAACGGGCCTTAAATGCAAAACTATGCGAAAACCGGGAAGAAGATGAGTTCCCAGCGAGACCTCTCGGTCCTAGGCCGAGGTTCGGTCCCTAGGCCGAGGCTCGGTCCACGCTGTGGTTGGAGTCGGAAACGAACAGAGGGAAACGAAAGGGGCGAGTCAGACGCGAGAAGTGATGGGCGAGGGTTCGGTTCGAAGGGTCAGTAGCGAGGGTGGGGTTCGGTTCGGGAATAAGAGGCGAGAATGTCAGAACCGAACGGACTGTAGTGAACAGTAGTGAACAGTACCTTCGGTTCGGTTGGTGAACAGTACCTTCGGTTCGGTTGGTGAACAGTACCTTCGGTTCGGTTGGTGAACAGTACCTTCGGTTCGGTTTCGGTTCCTTGCTCTCGGGTTCGGTTCCTTGCTCTCGGGTTCGGTTCTTTGCTCTCGGGTTCGGTTCCTCCTGGGCGAGGTTTGGCCCTGAGAGGACCTTCGGCTCAGGAGGGTTCGGCTCCTCCTTGCTCTTGGTCCCTAAGAGGACCTTCGGGTCCTAAGAGGCTTCTCTCTTCTCGAGAGGTTTCGGTTCCTAATGTCCATTTTTCTCGTTTTCGCCCCGTTTTAAGCCGTTTTTGACCCGGTTAAGGACCGGAATGACCCGAATGATTCTAAAAAGTTACGGGAACTATTTGAGAGAGATTTGGGAGAGATTTCTCACACTTGGAGAGATTTGGGAGAGATTTGACATTCTTGGAGAGATTTCTCATACAAAGAGATATTTGCGAGAGTTTTCACATACTTGGAGAGATTCGGGAGAGATTTGACATTCTTGGAGAGATTTCTCATATAGAGAGATATTTGAGAGAGATTTCACATACTTAGAGGGATTTGGGAGAGATTCGACATTCTTGAAGAGATTTCTAATACAGAGAGATATTTGAGAGAGATTTCACATACTTAGAGGGATTTGGGAGAGATTCGACATTCTTGGAGAGATTTCTAATATAGAGAGATATTTGAGAGAGATTTCACATACTTGGAGAGATTTGACATAGAGAGAGATAGAGTGAAAACGATTGAGAGAGGATCCATGTGTGATAATTGTGAGTGTTCGGCATCGCAATGCATGGTTCGTAAACCCTGTTAAGCCTTGTTTAAGGATCTTACACACTCCCGATGAGTATGCATCATTGTTTTATCGGTTTGGCTCGCCACGTACTACAGTTTTAGGTTAAAGAGATCTAGATGTTCGCACTTTTTGCTTTATGATTTCTCATTAGAATAGAAGTTATGTAGAAGTTTCATAGTGTGAATTTTAGTACTCATGGGCAAATTGAGTCAAATGGTTTGACTTGCTGACTTTAGTTGACTTTGACTTGACCGAAATTTGACGGTTGTCACATCATCCCCCCGTTAGAGGGAATTTCGTCCCGAAATTTGAATTTAGGCAAGGAGTAGGCATGAATAATCAAGCCGAGAAGTGAGGATACTTCCAAATCGACTGACTCACGCGCTCCCATGTGACTCTAGGTCCTTGGTTAGTATTCCAACGAACTTTCACTAATGGGAAATGGCGTTGATTCATCCGCTTGACCTCGATCCGTGGTCATCATGATTCTTCTAAGAAGGTGAGGCTCTTGTGGAACTTGATCTCGTCGAGGGGAATTGCAAGAGTCTCATCGGATAGATTCTTCTTGTAAATTCGGGACGTGTTGGGTAGGGTGTACTTTACTAAGCTTGCGGGAGTAGATTGAAGTAGTGAGTTACAGGGCTGATTCTGACTAGAATCTCGAAAGACACAATTATTTGGGGTATTGACTTTCCATGCTTTCCGAAGCGTACTAAGCCTTCCCAGAGTGAGTGTCTCTAGAGGAATTTCGTCGGTTATACCGGTGTTCTAAAGGTTTCTTCTTCTTATTTCTCTTCCTGTCAAGGGTTTCTCCCTTTAGGATCAAAGTTGGGAGAAGTTCCGAAGGAATTAAGATGGTAGGTCAGCGAGACCCGGAATCTTGGCGTATTTCTGCTAACGCCTTCGGTGCTGACTGTTTCTCAACGGTTTTGATCAATTGAAAGGGTCCTTATGAAGTTCCACTTTGGTAACGATGTGTCTTGAGAATTGAACTCCTCAATTCCAAAACTCGTATCTAGAGAACTTTGGGTAATACTTCTCTGATCGTATTTCTTTTGTGGTTTGTTGTAGCTGCTCTCCTTGGTTTCCTTCTTACTACGAGGGTAGATAAGTAAGTCATTTGTAATGACGATGATGAACTGATCCTAGCAAGAAGGGTATATCCTATTTATTACGTTTACGAATCCAACGAGTGGATCTGTTCCTATCCGAGGGTTATCACAACGAACTTTCAACATCTTCATCGAACTTGGAGGATTGTTCTTGGATATCCTTCTTCCATACTCGTGACTGGTGATATTCAGATCTCAGGCCCAATTCCTGAAGGGTACCTCGTTTCTTGAGGTTGGTCGGCCTATTCGTCAATGCGAGGCAGATAGTAAAGGTTTCTATTAGAGATGTTGTCGGGGCCTCTGAAATCGATGAAATTGTGAGCAATTTGTCTTTCTAATTTGAAGAATAGGACGAGAACTTTTCAGGGTGAGAAACTTGGTTCTTCAATTTCATTGTTGAGTAGTTCGACAGGTTTGACCTGACAGCTCTTGTAGCTCGGTAGGAAGTATGTGGGTTTGGTTTACGCGACTATGCCTTTTTGAATGGTAGGACATTCACTCGTTCTTCTGGGCAACCTTAGCCCGAAGCTCATGGCAGGACTCGTACTCTATCTGTCCCAAGCTTCTATGCTTGAATTTTGTCTGCTACATGCGCGACATTCCCGAAGGTCTCCCGTATATACATGTGATAAGGCTTCGGGAAGTATGACACTCCTCTGGTTCGTGTTTTGGAGTTTCACAGCGAGAGATGACCCAAAGGTCCGTGCTGGGTGTTTATGAGAGACGATAGTTTCGATATTTAGGGGATAGGCAAAAAGCCCTTTTTGTAGTCGTTTAAATCAGGAAGACGGGGGCAATATCAATCAAAATTGGAATACAACAACACTATCTTTTTAGATAACATGAGATAAGTTGTATTCAAAGGAAGAGATCACTAGAGTGATAGAGTGTCCTGTATTTCTTTTCTGTGTGTTCCGTTTTGTTTGATGTTATGATTATTGTAGATGATTCCTACCACAGTGTCTAGCACTGGTAGTGGGTGTGTTTTCGATAGCCAGAATGATACTTGATATCATGATTCCTGACAGGTCTCCTTACGATCGAGCGGTACATGATTGTCGTATGTAAATTGACATCGTGAAATTTGTCGAGTGGGTGACCCCACTCAACCCCTAATACTAGACATGGGATCGGAGTCAGGTTGGAATTATCTATTTCAAGACTTAAGTATTTTGATTTTAAATTAGCCCCGATGTATGGACAAGGTCATTACAACTTACAAGTAATGCTCCTAAGGTCACATATGAATGTCTTTGGTTTGATTTGTATGAGAGAGAAAATATTTTAGCTACTTTTTAGAAGGAAGGTTACTTTAGTAAGCATACCAAATTCATTACAAACATATAGTACTTAAACGTATTGTCGTTGGGAACATTACAAAAGTCCTAACATGGTTCCCTTGCTGCTCCTGTTGGTGTGTTCATCACATTCCTACTGTTCCTCCGTCGTTCTTCTCAGTTGGACATTCTCTCTTGAAGTGTCCCGTTTCACCGCATAGGTAGCATACTGGGCCTACCTTGGTGCAGTTGATTGAAGGGAGGTGATGGGCCGAGGCCCTACAGAAACGAACGATATGCCCTTTCCTGTTGCAGTTTTTACAGTGCATCTCCCGGCAAGCCCCATGGTGGTGAAAGCCACATTTGTTGCACTTTAGGAGTAATCCCTCATATGGTCTGGCAGGCATTTGGGTGGCAGACCCCGAGGCTAGTGTCGAGGCATTTGTCATGACTGTTGTTGTAATGGTAGAGGCGGCCTTAGGCTGTTGTCTTTTAGTGTATCCCTTTGATTGGTGGCGCTTTTTCATGTCCCAAAACTTTCTCTTCTTGTTCGAAGGTTCGTGGCCTGATGAATTTTTGCTGGTAGGTACCCATTGGTGTCCCTGATTGTTACCACAATTCGTATTGTAAGTATCGCTTCCACCCTTGTTGATGTTGTTAGTATTGAAATGCACCATGATGGCTGCCACGGCTGCCGTGACTGCAGCTTGAAATGTAGCAGCGTCTATCTGAAGTGTTGGCGTCTTGTTAGTTGGTTTGTTGCCTCTTGGTGAAGACATAGCTCTGTTTCATGACGAAAAACGACTTCGTTAGTGGAAATGGTTGTCTTAAGTGCATCCTTACAATTTATATTTACGCATATAAATTTTTGCACATTACTGTACTATCCTTAGTGTCTCTGCTAACGCTCCCGAGATAGAGTTATGGCAGTAGGTAGGAGTAGGTTTCATACGGACGTTAAGCTTTACTCCTCTTAGAATCATGTTTGTTCGAACACACTTGGCTGAGGAATTTTTGAGGGGGTCCGGTGCCTTAGTGCTGGTATGATCGCACCCATAGGTCTATGAAGAAGAAACTTCTCAACAAATGCTTAAAGGTGTGACGATAATGAGTTTCTAGGATGGCTATATGTCGCGAGTTTTCTAACTAAGTTTATCTCATATCGATTTGTATCAATGTTCAGTTGTTTAGGGTGTTCTAAAAACAATTTATAACGAGATTCTTTGTATAATAAACTCATGTACTTTAGTAGTTCTGTTTCCGAGTGAAACCTTATACTTGACCCAAGCTAGGTCCTTATCACGACCTATTGATGTATGCTTAGTTATATAATTAAGGCTAGATAGTCCTTCGAGTCGTTTAGGTACATCCTAAACCCATCCTGTTAATATGACTCATGGTTTCAGTGAAATTTTTTTTGACCTCGATGCAGGTCTACATCACATTTGTGCATGGGCGGTTTTGATAGTAAATAGATTTCTTGATTAATATGATCACTTAATTTGTAGTGTCGTGATTTTACTTACAATAGAGTAGCATCAACACATACTTATGGAGCTAATTTACTAGGTCTGGTGAGCGGCATGAACTCTACTTACGATGATCCATCCCTTATGATGCCTGAGGCAAGGTCGATGCAATTTTTGTAGCTTTGCCAATCAACGCTTGGCTACAATCATCCTTTCCTTGAATGATGTGTGTCCTACCCTGTTACTCTCTTTCCTCTTCACGAGTGGCGATAAGGTCCTAAAAAGAGAGTTGGTCTCGGGAATAGTAGTAAAATTCTGAGTCACCGGTACATGAGATGGTGGGGTCTATAGTAGTGCGCAGTTTTCTGAACTCAGATTGTAGTTTTCTTGTTTTAATCCCCGATGATCGCGATCCGCCGGGTCTTTGCCGGGAGGGCTCTGTCCGTCGGTCCCCCGTGGTTGAGGTCATAGCACCCTCGTTGGTCTCCACATGGTGGTTGTTTTCATTGTTGTCGACATTCAACCCTCGATCACGATTGCCCAACGGTTCACGGGTTCGTTATAGTCGAAACGGTTCACGGAACCCTTGCTATGCATGGAGGATTGATTACCTCTGGTCCCTCTTATGATTCTTCTCATAATCATTCACCATTCCTCGAGTTCGGATTAGGAAAGTAAGGGTCGTCCGCTAAGTAGGATTTTGCTATGTCGTATTTGCGAGAATAGAAGGGGAGGAGATAAGTACTATGCGTCTAACTCTATTATCAATTACTTATAGGGGGTAATCCTTATTAGTTACTTCTATAATGACATAGTGCACACTAATTACATATAACAAGATACGATAGACCTTTGAATAAGTGATCCCACTCTAGATCCACATCCAAACAAGGAAAAGGAAGTAAAGTAATGACCACAAATTCTAAGTCTATAATTTCTAAGTTATATGTAACCTTAAGTATCCACTTAGGGACTATAGACCTATTATTAAGGATCTATTTAGTTTTCATATAAGTTATGATATTACAAAATACTCCTATAGTATTTTAAACTCATGTTCTATTCTATTGTTCTCATTGTGGTAGTGTTGGTAAGTTATAGACTTGTTGCCATATCACAACTATCCTTGGGCATGTACTAATCACTCCTCGGACCAGCATAGTTGATCAGGCTATGCCACTCCCAGGACTGACCATGCATCCCTGAGCTTACCTGTGATATTCAACAATCATTACTTTTGTTTTGTTCTAGAGTGGTGCTGACCTTAATATGTATGTATGCATGTATACCTTTAATAAGAAACTATTTATTTCTAAAAGTATAGTTGTTTTGAAACTTTAAATCAGAGACTTAGTCCCAATGTATTTATAGTTTGTATATCTTATGTGGTTTGATATACTGAGTTCACTATAAACAATGCTCTGATACCAATCTGTCACACCCCCAAACCAAGGATGGCGGAAACGTCCGGGGGTGGAGGACTTCATGTAGAGTATCACAACAATGAGTATAATAGTGCTCAAAGTAAATACAACCAACACAAATATAATTGAAAACGTTACATCAAAGCACATGTTTACATGATTCACATCAATTACATTATAATACAAAATGAACTGTTTGACGATTTATCGTCCCATCCTCAAAACGTTGTTGATTTCCTGTTTTCACTGAATTCCTGAGAATACAAGTAGTTTTGAAAAGTGTCAACACAAAGGTTGGTGAGTTCATAAGAGACTTCGTTGGAAAAGTAAATCGTTTTCCTTGTAAAAGCGTTAGAATATGTATCCAGAAAATCCGATATTTTCTTTATATCTGCGTAATGTAGTCTTATGACTGAAGACCAAAATGTATAAGTAACCTTTCTTATTAATAGAAATTGTTATGCACTTAAATGGACATGGACGCGTTTGAATTAAATGAAATTTCTGTATGTTCTCATGTTCGTTAATACTTTATATATATGTAGTCCTAAATTAGAGGACCGAGAAATAACAAGTATTGACCATACTTAAAAGTATAAATGTGATTTCAAATGATGTGTAGTCGTAACTACCAAAACCAAAAGTTTACAGTAATATATGTACTCATAGAGATAAAAAGGTGATTTTAAATCGACATAAAACTCGTTTAGGTTTTAAAAATAAAATCCCATAAACTTATGGATTGTTATATCCCTATGTGAGTCGCTATAATCATACTATGACTATGTGAACCTGCCACGACGTTCTCAATGTCGCGAAAAATAAAATGACATTTGTCACCCGTAGACCTGCAGGTCCAACTGTAGCTAGCAGCAAGGTGTGGGGTGTCAAACCCAATATAGATCTATATACAAGTATCACGTTCTCCCTCAAGGAGATTCTGATTATAACTACCAGGAATTATATCCCGCACTCGGACGTACGGGGAGAGAGAGAGAGAGAGAGAGTCTCACAATATAGGTTAACAAGTTTACGTGAAATGTGTGTGAATATAAATATTTCGTGTATGAATGTACCCTTCTTGTACGAGTGCGTTGAGTGATGTATCATAAACTATACCTATTATAGTTTATCTAAAATGTATGTAATATGTATGAACCCTTTTATGGAAATGTATTAGTGTTATAAATATATTCAAACTATATTTTTTATAGTTAAATAATACGTGTTCCAAAATGAATGAATAATATTTAATATGAATGTCTTAGTTTCAGTTCATAATGATAAACTAACAAGGAAACACATTCAAATATTAAAACTTATGATTATACACTTTGCTCAACATAATACAAAGTGTTATGATATTTACATGCTGTTGGCTAACTTTAGCCATTCTGCCCTGTTTTTGGAAAAATCATAGAAAAATCATACGAAGTCGAAAACTAGATCCGTAAATTCTGAGAGTTCACAAAACGTGTCTAGTTTACTCATAATTTTTATCACGATTTTTAATGACCTCCAAGTTGGGTGAAAAAGTCCAAAATCACAGACTGGTCCGGATTGTTGTTTGAAATGATAGGCAGTTTTGTAAAAATCACCATAAATTGTAGAAAAATCGTATGGAGATGTGCAAGTAGCCATTTTAAAGCTAAAAACTTGAACTATTTGCACCTTGTACAGTTTTGAAAACAAAAATGTTTAAGATGCCCAAAACAGTCCGTGAATGGAGTTGAACTTTTCTGATGAAGGCTGTTAGAAAAATTTAGTTATGTTCTTAGTGTTTTAACTTGTATTCCCCCCCCCCCCCCCCCCTCTGAAAACTTGAGAAAACATGAAAATGTAGGGGTATGAACTCACCTTGAGTGATTTCAGTAGATAAGTGTTGAAGAAGAGAAGTGTTCAACCCAAGAACACTTGAAGAATCACTTGAAGATTCGAAGCTCTAACATAAATATAATGGAGTTTGTGTAAGATATCCATGATTTGAGTGGAAATAAGTGAGATAATCATAGAGAGAATGGATTATGCTTACCAAATGTTGAGGAAAAACTCAAGAGCAGCCCTTGAATCTCGAATTTCTAGAGAGAGAAAGTGAGAGAGGAAAGAGTTTGATCTTCTTGTGAAATGAGAGCAAATGAGAGAATTGAGGAGAGAGGATGAATATTCAGCTCTCAAAAACGTGGGAAAGAGTGATAATTGAGTGGAAAGGACATTGATGTGACCTAGGTAAGGTGGGGAGGTGTGGCTGGTCATAGAGTGGGTGTGGGAGTGGTTGCTTGTGTCATAAGGTAAAGCAAAGTCAACACTCCACCTCTTTGTACTTTACCCACTTGCTTTTATTATTTAAATAAAGATTTTTATGAAAATATGATTAAATTGTGAATATTTAGGGTTTATTATGTTAAAATATGATTTTGGGTGAAAATCCCGCGTTAAAATAATTAAAAACGGGCCTTAAATACCAAACTATGCGAAAACCGGGAAGAAGATGAGTTCCCAGCGAGACCTCTCGGTTCGAAGGGTCAGTAGCGAGGGTGGGGTTCGGTTCGGGAATAAGAGGCGAGAATGTCAGAACCGAACGGACTGTAGTGAACAGTAGTGAACAGTACCTTCGGTTCGGTTGGTGAACAGTACCTTCGGTTCGGTTGGTGAACAGTACCTTCGGTTCGGTTTCGGTTCCTTGCTCTCGGGTTCGGTTCCTTGCTCTCGGGTTCGGTTCTTTGCTCTCGGGTTCGGTTCCTTGCTCTCGGGTTCGGTTCTTTGCTCTCGGGTTCGGTTCCTCCTGGGCGAGGTTCGGCCCTGAGAGGACCTTCGGCTCAGGAGGGTTCGGCTCCTCCTTGCTCTTGGTCCCTAAGAGGACCTTCGGGTCCTAAGAGGCTTCTCTCTTCTCGAGAGGTTTTGGTTCCTAATGTCCACTTTTCTCGTTTTCGCCCTGTTTTAAGCCGTTTTTGACCCGGTTAAGGGCCGGAATGACCCGAATGATTCTAAAAAGTTACGGGAACTATTTGAGAGAGATTTGGGAGAGATTTCTCACACTTGGAGAGATTTGGGAGAGATTTGACATTCTTGGAGAGATTTCTCATACAAAGAGATATTTGCAAGAGTTTTCACATACTTGGAGAGATTCGGGAGAGATTTGACATTCTTGGAGAGATTTCTCATATAGAGAGATATTTGAGAGAGATTTCACATACTTAGAGGGATTTGGGAGAGATTCGACATTCTTGAAGAGATTTCTAATACAGAGAGATATTTGAGAGAGATTTCACATACTTAGAGGGATTTGGGAGAGATTCGACATTCTTGGAGAGATTTCTAATACAGAGAGATATTTGAGAGAGATTTCACATACTTGGAGAGATTTGACATAGAGAGAGATAGAGTGAAAACGATTGAGAGAGGATCCATGTGTGATAATTGTGAGTGTCCGGCATTGCAATGCATGGTTCGTAAACCCTGTTAAGCCTTGTTTAAGGATCTTACACACTCCCGATGAGTATGCATCATTGTTTTATCGGTTTGGCTCGCCACGTACTACAGTTTTAGGTTAAAGAGATCTAGATGTTCGCACTTTTTGCTTTATGATTTCTCATTAGAATAGAAGTTATGTAGAAGTTTCATAGTGTGAATTTTAGTACTCATGGGCAAATTGAGTCAAATGGTTTGACTTGCTGACTTTAGTTGACTTTGACTTGACCGAAATTTGACGGTTGTCACATCATCCCCCCGTTAGAGGGAATTTCATCCCGAAATTTGAATTTAGGCAAGGAGTAGGCATGAATAATCAAGCCGAGAAGTGAGGATACTTCCAAATCGACTGACTCACGCGCTCCCATGTGACTCTAGGTCCTTGGTTAGTATTCCAACGAACTTTCACTAATGGGAAATGGCGTTGATTCATCCGCTTGACCTCGATCCGTGGTCACCATGATTCTTCTAAGAAGGTGAGGCTCTTGTGGAACTTGATCTCGTCGAGGGGAATTGCAAGAGTCTCATCGGATAGATTCTTCTTGTAAATTCGGGACGTGTTGGGTAGGGTGTACTTTACTAAGCTCGCGGGAGTAGATTGAAGTAGTGAGTTACAGGGCTGATTCTGACTAGAATCTCGAAAGACACAATTATTTGGGGTATTGACTTTCCATGCTTCCCGAAGCGTACTAAGCCTTCCCAGAGTGAGTGTCTCTAGAGGAATTTCGTCGGTTATACCGGTGTTCTAAAGGTTTCTTCTTCTTGTTTCTCTTCCTGTCAAGGGTTTCTCCCTTTAGGGTCAAAGTTGGGAGAAGTTCCGAAGGAATTAAGACGGTAGGTCAGCGAGACCCAGAATCTTGGCGTATTTCTGCTAACGCCTTCGGTGCTGACTGTTTCTCAACGGTTTTGATCAATTGAAAGGGTCCTTATGAAGTTCCACTTTGGTAATGATGTGTCTTGAGAATTGAACTCCTCAATTCCAAAACTCGTATCTAGAGAACTTCGGGTAATACTTCTCTGATCGTATTTCTTCTGTGGTTTGTTGTAGCTGCTCTCCTTGGTTTCCTTCTTACTACGAGGGTAGATAAGTAAGTCATTTGTAATGACGATGATGAACTGATCCTAGCAAGAAGGGTATATCCTATTTATTACGTTCACGAATCCAACGAGTGGGTCTGTTCCTATCCGAGGGTTATCACAACGAACTTTCAACATCTTCATCGAACTTGGAGGATTGTTCTTGGATATCCTTCTTCCATACTCGTGACTGGTGATATTCAGATCTCAGGCCCAATTCCTGAAGGGTACCTCGTTTCTTGAGGTTGGTCGGCCTATTCGTCAATGCGAGGCAGATAGTAAAGGTTTCTATTAGAGATGTTGTCGGGGCCTCTGAAATCGATGAAATTGTGAGCAATTTGTCTTTCTAATTTGAAGAATAGGACGAGAACTTTTCAGGGTGAGAAACTTGGTTCTTCAATTTCATTGTTGAGTAGTTCGACAGGTTTGACCTGACAGCTCTTGTAGCTCGGTAGGAAGTATGTGGGTTTGGTTTACGCGACTATGCCTTTTTGAATGGTAGGACATTCACTCGTTCTTCTGGGTAACCTTAGCCCGAAGCTCATGGCAGGACTCGTACTCTATCTGTCCCAAGCTTCTATGCTAGAATTTTGTCTGCTACATGTGCGACATTCCCGAAGGTCTCCCGTATATACATGCATCTGGGCCGTAAACTCATATAAAGGTGTTAATTGAAGCCAAAAATTGATACCAAGCCTTAGAAAATTAGTTAGAATGACATGTGATTGCTTCTTGTGCCTTAAATCAATTTTTCTTGACCATGGGTGAGTTTACGGCCGTAAACTCCAAGTTTGTGGCCGCAAACTCCCTTTTAAGTGATATGATTCCATTCAATCCATTCCAAGGCATTTTAGAAATCCATTCCAACAATCCCCAAGTCCAATCAAGCCATTAAAACCTCCAATTGACACCAACATGAGTTTACGGCCGTAAACTGATGTGTGTGTGTGTTTTATGGCTGTAAACTCACTTAAATATTTACTCTTGGGGAGTAAACTCAAGTCCCAAGTCCCAAGTGCCAATACACGTCCGTAGATGTCACCCGGGTCACTCCAAACGCGTGTTTTGAGGTGTTTTACCTCGTCGGAGTGTAATGTTCCATATAATTAGTGAATGTATCCCTAATTGAATATATATGGACATTATTTCATTTTACATAGGGACATCGCAAGTAATCAAACCCTAAACCAACGTTTACTGTACGAAACCGTCGCATTCCCGAGTCTGGTGAGTTCATACCCCTACCCTTTTTCACTATTTTTAGGGGGGAACACAAGCAAAGTAAAAGGGAATTCTTGTACTCAAAACATGTTTTCAAATGTGTGTTTCACATTTCATATGCTTTTAATACTGAATATTACAACTGATAACCGTTTGAACATGCAGATCACGTAACATATATTTGTGAAATGGGTTTTAAACTGTTATGTTTTACATACATTTCACAAATGGTTTTCCACATTTTTATCAGTTAAAAGCATGACATTAAACATTTGAACCTAATATCTGTACACTGTTTTGTCCTCGGTAACACTCCACATATATAAGCGAGTGGAGGACTATCATATTATTATTAATAAATTTGTTAATCCTGTATGATTGGAGACACGTCCTCAGTGAACACTCCACAGAGATACGCGAGTGGAGGACTACACCCGTAACCAGAATCTCTGGGATTTAGAGAGCGTGACTTAAGTGTATAGATCTATACGGGGCTGACTTGTAACAACCCGAAATTTCCGTATCATTTATTGTAACTCTTTCGTAGTACAATTCGCGCAACCAATCGTCGTTTCCAAATTCGATTTCCGATCTTCCGTTTAATTAAGTCATTAACTGGTATGTATTTAAAATGACTTAATGGGTGTCTTAATACATTTAGAAAACATTTTAACACCCAATTTTAGTGATCGGAATATTTCTAGAAATTACCGTATCGGGTTACGGTAACTCAATCGGGTACGACCAAAAGCCTCGTCTAACGCCGGTATCGGGTAGAATTCCACCGTGTCCAAAACTTAAACACTATATACATGTGTTTAAGCCTCCATTTGAAGCCTTTGGTCAATTTCTCATTTAACTCTCACAACCTCTCTCCTCATCCAAAAATCAAGGTCCAAAACAAAGAGTTAAGGCTAGAAATCAAAGAGGTAACACCCCTAACTTGTTATTCAACCTCTTTAGCCTTCAAATTGATGTTTAATTTGTGTTTTGGGACCAAGAACATGAGTTTACGGCCAAGGAACTAGCTTGGGCTGTAAACTCCTAAAAATGGGGTTTTTAAGCCCTAAAACCCTTCCTAAGCAATGTTGGACATTTGTAATGGCTTAATGACTTAATGGAAAGGACTTATAACATTTAAAACATTGATTTTGAGGGACAAAAGTGAGTTTACGGCCAAGACATATTCTTGGGCCGTAAACTCATGTTCATGGGGTTTTTGAGCCAAATAACCCTTCCAAATCATAGTTGGGACTTAGATATGACCTTAAGGCTTGCTAATCTAGACTTGGAACACTTTAAACATGAATTTTGGGGGACAAAAGTGAGTTTACAGCCAAGACACATTCTTGGGCCGTAAACTCCACTTAAAAGGGGATTTAATGCCTTAAAACATGTCCAAATGCCTTGAAACTCAACCAATGGCCTTGTGGTAAAATCTAGATGCATCTAAAAATAGTTTAAGGGCTTTAAACACATCAAAAATGTCATTTATAGGAGTTTACGGCCTAGGAACATACCCTTGGCCGTAAACTCATAAAACTTGTTAAATGATGCATCAAATACACTCAAATGGCTTGTATAAATTTCTAGAATCACATGTGATTGTTTTAAGCATCAAAAACTAACCTTTTCATGGGTATAAGAGAGTTTATGGCCTTAGAACATACCTCTAGGCCGTAAACTCCAAAAAGTATGTTAAATGGTATTCTAAATTCATAACAAGGCTTGGAAAATTAACTAGAATCACATGTGATTGTCCTTTGTAGCTCAAATCAATTTTTCCTGGCCATAGGTGAGTTTACGGTCGTAAACTCTTATGGGGTGGCCGTAAACTCCCATTTAAGTGTTAAAATTTCATACAATCCATTCCAAGGCATTTTAGAAATCCATTCCAATAATCCCCATGTCCATTTAAGCCATTTCAACACTCAAAACCACACCCACATGAGTTTACGGCCGTAAACTCATGTATGTGTGTGTTCAATGGCTGTAAACTCTTTAAAATGTTTACTATTGGGGAGTAAACTAAAGTCCCAAGTCCCTAGAGCCATTACACGTCCGAAGATGTCACCCGGGTCACTCCAAACGCCCATTTTGAGGTGTAATGTTCCATATGATTAGTGAATGTATCCCTAATTGTATATATATGGACATTATTTCATTTTAAATAGGGACATCGCGAGTAATCAAACCCCGAACCAACGTCTAGTATTCAAAACCGACACGTTTCCGAGTCCGGTGAGTTCATACCCCTACCCTTTTTTTCACTGTTTTCACTGTTTTCAGGGGGGAACACAAGCAAAGTACAAGGGAATTCTTGTACTCAAAACATGTTTTCAAATGTGTTCATATTTCATATGCTTTTATTATTGATTACCATAACTGATAACCAATTGAACATGCAGATCACGTAACATATATTTGTGAAATAGGTCTTTAAACTGTTATGTTTTACATATATTTCACAAATGGCTTTCCACAATTTATCAGTTAAAAGCATGACATTAGACATTTGAACATAATACCTGTACACTGTTTTGTCCTCGGTAACACTCTACTCACATATGCGAGTGGAGGACTATCATATTATTACTAGTAAATTTGTTAATCCTGTATGATTGGAGACACGTCCTCGGAGAACACTCCACTAAGATACGTGAGTGGAGGACTACACCCATAACCAGAATCACTGGTATTTAGAGAGCGTGACTTGAGTGTATAGATCTATACGGGGCTGACTACCCCACACCTAGCTGCTAGCTACAGCCGAACCGAAATGGTTCAAGGGTGACGAAAGTCATAAGTATGTGGACTACTTATTGCCACATGTGGACTACTTATTGCCACAGGTTTCAGTCTATTGTATGGTTATGGAACTCGCAATTAGGATAACAGAGATTTACTTATAGTAATAATGAACCACTTTATACATCTTTTACTTCTTTCACATACTGTAACTAACATTCAGGAAAGTACGGGACTTTCCTGGGGAAAACATGGAACCTAATCACATTTACATCTTTTACATCTTTAATATCAATCACATTAGAAACCAACAAGCAGGAAAGCATGGGGCTTTCCTGGGTAACACTTACATAATCAAAAAGAGTAACAAACTGGATAACATTACATCTTTTACAATTGGTAACATACAATAAGGAAAGTATGGGACTTTCCTGGTAACACATGATAAGTAAACATAACAGTTTAACAAGTCAGATAGCCAATTATACATTTTCATATGAGTAGACATGTTTTCAGTGTACAAACTTATTATACTTTACATTTGTGAAACATAACCAACTTTTAAGAAAATACGTGATTTTCTTGGTGTATATAACATTTCAGAAACAGAAAGGAAACTCGAAACATTTTCACAAACAAAAACCGCTTATGAACTCACCAGCTTTATGCTGATTTTCAAACCGCTTGTGTTCTTAGGTCAGCGTTAGAACAGGTACCTGAAGATCCTTTTTGCTCGAAGACGGCGTACATGAAGATCCGTTTCTTTTTGTTTTTATATATATATTATGTATCACAACTGTACAAACTTTACTTTTGAAACAACTATAAAACTTTCTTATGTAATGTAATGGTTGCTTTACTTTACTTACTATGTGCATTGGATTTGATACTCAACGTGGAGTCAACCCCGGAAATGTTTCCGCCTTTGGTTTTCGGGGTGTGACACATTGGTATCAGAGACCTTGTTATAGTGAATGAAGTATACCAAACCTTACATGGTATAAAACTATAAACACTAAAGGGCCTAAGTGCTCTGAATTAAAAGTATCTTCAAACTACAAGTATTTTCAAAAGTATACAAGAATACCGAACCGTTTACATGAAGATCCGTTTCTTTTGCTTATATATATGGTATAAAACTATAAACACTAGACGGTGTACATGAAGATCCGTTTCTTTTGCTTATATATATATATATATATATATATATATATTGTATCACAACTGTACAAACTTTACTTTTGAAACAACTGTAAAACTTTATTATGTAATGTATGGTTGCTTTACTTTACTTACTATGTGCATTGGATTTGATACTCAACGTGGTAGTCAACCCCAAAAATGTTTTCCGCCTTCGGTTTTCGGGGTGTGACAGATTGGTATCAGAGCCCTTGTTTATAGTGAATGAAGTATACCAAACCTTACATGGTATAAAACTATAAACACTAAAGGGCCTTAGTGCTCTGAATTAAAAGTATCTTCAAACTACAAGTACTTTTCAAAAGTATACAAGTATACCGAACCTTCGTCATCCGTAACCACAAGTAGAACAGAACATAAGTAATTGGGCGTTGTGTACTATGGTTAAACCTGGGCAGTTATGTAGTCGTGTCTAGGGTCAATATAGCCTGGCCAACTATATTCATTCGAGACACGGCCAACATGTGCTTGGGAGTGACTGTGGTATGCGGCATACCTAAAACTTACCCTAATATCCCAAACATCGAATCATTGTCGTAAACAATTCATGAAATACTATGGGAGTATTTCTTGATCCCAATCCTTTGTAGAAATCTTTGTTCGAGTGGCTTTCTGTGATTATTCTTAGCGATAAATTATCTGTTTTGATAACTCTTTCCTGCTTTATCGCTTATTCAACTCATATAACTGCCATCTCTATCGATTCAACATAGAGGACTTACCATCCTCTCTTTCTTGATGAACAACAACAATCCTTCTTCGTCGCCACCTCCTCCCCAGTTTGACCAGACATCACTCCAGACTATGATGACAGCTGCAATGGTAGCAGCTATGTCACAGATGAACCCTAGTGGTTCAGGAGGTGGTCCTCAATCTCAAAACCCCGAGGTTAGCCAGGGACACCAAAGAGGGGGTTCCTAGAAGGATTTCATGAACGCAAAACCAACATCCTTCAATGATGTTGGAGGTGTCATTTCCTTATCTCGATGGTTCGAGAAAATCGAGTCCATCTTTGAAATCTGTGCTTGTACGGAATCTGATAAAGTTAAATTCGCGGCATGTACCTTCGCTGATAAAGCCTTGACTTGGTGGAATGGCCGAGTCAAATCTCTAACCTTACCCGTAGCCAATGCCATGGGTTGGGAAGCCATGAAAGAACTTCTTATTGCCAAATACTACCCCCGTGGTGAAATGCAGAAATTAGAGCACGAGCTCTGGAACCTGAAGATGAAAGGTTCCGACATTGCTGCATATACTTCCCGATTCGATGATCTCGCACTTCTCTGCCCGGGATTAGTCACTCCTGAGAACAAAAAGATCGAAAGGTTCGTTTGGGGGTTATCTCAACCGACAAAGAGTCATGTTTTGGCTGCTCTTCCGGATACCTATGATAGTGCCAAAACTTTAGCTCAAATTCTGATTGATCACAGCGATGATGTTAAGGAAATCACTACCACTTCAGAGCCGACTCAAAAGAGTGGCGAAAAGAGAAAATTCTGGAAAAAGAAGAAGGGTCAATCTTCTCAAGGATCTTCCAAGAAACAGCAGACGGTAACAGTCCATGCTGCTACTACTACCCCTGTTGTTGCTGCTTCTGTCATGGGATCCATAGCTCCAACTCCTACCAGTAAATATGCTGGTAATCTTCCTCTCTGTGACAAGTGCAAATACCATCATCATCCTGGTCCCTGCCGAGAACTATCCTGTACCAACTGTGGTAAGAAAGGGCACATAGTTCGATTCTGCGAAACTCCTACCCAATCAGCCAACCAATCATCGGGAGTAGGTGTTAGTCAAGCCTGCTACAACTGTGGAGAAGTTGGGCACTTTAAAAGGAACTGTCCCAAGAAGTCAACTGCTGATAACACTGGAAGAATTCTAACCATGGGACGGGAGGAAGCAGTTGCTGATCCCACTGTTGTTTCGGGTACGTTCCTTCTCGACAACTCATATGCTAGTATTCTTTTCTATTCGGGTGCTGAAAGGAGTTTTGTTAGTCATGCAGTCAAACATAATCTAAAACCAAATCCTCAACCACTAACTGAAACGTTTACCGTCGAGATGGCTAACGATGAGAAAGAAAGCGCTAACGATGTATTCATAGGTTGTACGCTTACCCTAAATGATCACTCATTTCCTATAGATCTCATGCCCGTTTCCATTAAGAGCTTTGATGTTATCATTGGCATGGATTGGTTGAGTCCCAATCATGCTGATATTCTTTGTTACGAAAAAGCCATTCGTCTTAATCTTCCTTCGGATCAAACTCTCGTAATCTATGGCGATAAACCCAGTTCCAATCTTCATTTCATTTCTTACATCAAAGCTCGAAAGCTCCTACGAAAAGAGTGCATTGCATTCTTAGCCCATGTGATCAACGAGAAACAAGAAGTTAGAGACCTCGCGAGCATCCCCGAAGTCTGTAACTTCCCTGATGTGTTTCCCGAAGAGCTTCCAGGAATTCCTCCCGAACGTCAAGTCGAGTTCCGTATTGACCTAATTCCTGGAGCTACCCCCGTAGCAAAGTCTCCATATCGATTAGCTCCAGCAGAAATACAGGAGTTATCCAGTCAACTCAATGAGTTGCTCAGTAAAGGATTCATTAGACCGAGTTCCTCACCCTGGGAAGCTCCGATACTGTTTGTCAAAAAGAAAGATGGATCCTTTCGAATGTGTATTGACTACCGCGAGCTGAACAAGCTGACCGTTAAGAACCAATATCCTCTTCCACGAATTGACGACCTCTTCGATCAACTCCAGGGAGCCAGCTACTTTTCAAAGATTGACCTTCGGTCAGGGTACCATCAGTTACGAGTCCAGGAGAATGATGTTTCCAAAAAAGCTTTTAGGACTCGGTATGGACACTACGAGTTCGTAGTGATGCCCTTCGATCTAACCAATGCACATGCTGTGTTCATGGACCTGATGAACCGGGTGTGCCGTCCCTTCTTAGACAAGTTCGTCATCGTGTTCATTGACGACATCCTCGTCTACTCCCGAAACGAAGAAGACCATAAGCAACACTTGAGATTAGTGTTGGAGATCCGAAAAGCTATACGCAAAATTTTCCAAGTGCGAATTCTGGATACGGAAGGTAACTTTCCTCGGTCACGTGGTAAGCGAGGAGTGTATTCACGTAGATCCTTCCAAGATTAAAGCGATAGAGAATTGGTCGGCACCGAAGACACCCACAGAAATTCGTCAATTCTTGGGTCTCGCCGGCTACTATAGAAGATTCATTCAGAACTTCTCCAAAATCGCCAAACCTTTAACCACTCTAACACAGAAAGGTGTACCCTTTTGTTGGAGTGATAAACAAGAAACTGCATTCCAAACGTTGAAGAGAGCCTTATGCAGCGCGCCTGTTCTGTCTCTGCCTGAAGGGACAGAGGACTTCGTTGTCTACTGCGATGCGTCTAATCAAGGTTTAGGCTGTGTGCTTATGCAAAGAGGAAAGGTGATTGCCTATGCCTCAAGACAACTGAAAGCACACGAGGTCAACTATACTACACATGACTTGGAACTAGGAGCCGTAGTCTTTGCATTGAAGATTTGGAGACATTATCTCTACGGAACCAAGTGCACAATCTTCACTGATCACAAGAGCCTGCAGCACATCTTTAATCAGAAAGACTTAAACATGAGGCAGCGGCGATGGGTAGAATTACTCAGTGATTATGAGTGTGAAATCCGTTACCACCCCGGCAAGGCCAATGTGGTAGCAGATGCGCTTAGCTGAAAGGATAGTGCGGGCCACAAAGTGAAGAACCAGATGATGACCATCCATTCCAATTTACCCATGCAAATCCGAGAAGCCCAGTTAACAGCCCTCAAACCCGAGAACATGTCAAATGAAGCCTTGAGAGGAATGGAAAAGAAACTTGAGATCAGAGGTGATGGAGTTCACTGTTTCATGGATCGAATCTGGATTCCCAAGTCCGGAGGATTCAGGGAAATAGTCATGGAGGAAGCACATAGAACCAAATACTCTGTTCACCCGGGTTCGGACAAGATGTACCTAGATCTCAAGAAACAATACTGGTGGCCAAACATGAAAGCTGAGATAGCTACATTCGTGGGCAAGTGTCTGACTTGCGCCAAAGTCAAAGTCGAACATCAGAAACCCTCAGGTCTGCTCCAACAACCCGAGATCCCCGAGGGAAATGAGAGATGATTACCATGGACTTCATCACCAGACTACCCAAGTGTTCTAGTAGGTACGATACCATTTGGGGTAATTGTCGATCGTTTGACAAAATCTGCTTACTTCATTCCAATCAAAGAATCATACAAGATGGAAAGACTCGCACGAATCTACATCCAGGAGGTGGTACGTCTACACGGTGTACCTGTATCCATTATCTCTGATCGAGATAGCAGGTTTACCTCCAGGTTCTGGCAGTCCCTTCAGAAAGCCCTTGGAACCAAACTAGATATGAGCACGACGTATCATCCTTAGACCGATGGACAGAGTGAGAGAACAATCCAAATCCTGGAGGACATGCTTAGGGCATGTGTCATTGACTTTGGAAAGTTGTGGGACACACATCTATCTTTGATCGAATTCTCATACAACAACAGTTACCACACCAGCATTAGGGTTGCTCCGTTCGAAGCCCTATACGGTCGTAAGTGCAGATCCCCTCTGTGCTGGGCCATGGTGGGGGATACACAGTTAGCCGGGAGTCGAGTCCCCGACAGTGCTCTCACTGGTCCTGAAATCATCCGTGAAACCACTGAAAAGATCATTCAAATCCGTAACCGATTGAAAACTTCACGTGATCGTCAAAAGAGTTACGCTGATAACCATCGGAAACCACTGGAATTCCAGGTTGGAGACCGTGTACTGTTGAAGGTCTCGCCCTGGAAAGGCACTGTACGCTTTGGTAAACGTGGGAAACTTAATCCAAGGTACATTGGACCCTTCGAGATCCTCTCCAGGATCGGTTCAGTTGCCTATAAACTTCATTTACCTCACGAACTCAGTAACATTCATCCTGTCTTCCATGTTTCAAATCTCAAAAAGTGCCTATCCGATGAAACCCTAACAATTCCCTTAGACGAGATCGAGATCAATGAAAACCTCAACTTTGTGGAGGAACCGATTGAAATCATGGATCGAGAAGTCAAACATACAAAGCGAAGTCGCATCCCGTTAGTGAAGGTTCGCTGGAATGCCAAGCGGGGACCGGAATTCACTTGGGAACGGGAAGATTCAATGAAACAGAAGTATCCACAACTGTTTTCTTAATCCATGATTTGTATCTTGTCTTGTGCTTTAAACTTTGAATTTCGGGATGAAATTCCCTTTAACGGGGAGATAATGTAACAACCCGAAATTTCCGTATCATTTATTGTAACTCTTTCGTAGTACAATTCACGCAACCAATCGTCGTTTCCAAATTCGATTTCCGATCTTCCGTTTAATTAAGTCATTAACTGGTACGTATTTAAAATGACTTAATGGGTGTCTTAATACATTTAGAAAACATTTTAACACCCAATTTTAGTGATCGGAATATTTCTAGAAATTACCGTATCGGGTTACGGTAACTCAATCGGGTACGACCAAAAGCCTCGTCTAACGCTGGTATCGGGTAGAATTCCACCGTGTCCAAAACTTAAACACTATATAAACGTGTTTAAGCCTCCATTTGAAGCCTTTGGTCAATTTCTCATTTAACTCTCACAACCTCTCTCCTCATCCAAAAATCAAGGTCCAAAACAAAGAGTTAAGGCTTGAAATCAAAGGGGTAACACCCCTAACTTGTTATTCAACCTCTTTAGCCTTCAAATTGATGTTTAATTTGTGTTTTGGGACCAAGAACATGAGTTTACGGCCAAGGAACTAGCTTGGGCCGTAAACTCCTAAAAATGGGGTTTTTAAGCCCTAAAACCCTTCCTAAGCAATGTTGGACATTAGTAATTGTCACACCCCGAAAACCAAAGGCGGAAACATTTATGGGGTTGACTCCACATCGAGTATCAAATCCAATGTACATAGTAAGTAAAGTAAATCAACCATTACATTACATATATGAAAGTTTTACATTTGTTTCAAAAGCATAAGTTATACAAGTGATACATAGTATATATGAACAACACGAAACGAGTCTTCTGAGAACTCCGTCTTCGCACAAAAGGATCTTCGGGTACCTGTCTAACTCGGACCTGAGAATACAAGCGGTTTGAAAATCAGCATAAAGCTGGTGAGCTCATAAGCAGTTAGTTTTTCTGAAAATGTACGAGTTCCTTTGTTTTCCTGAAAAAGTGGTTATCCAAGAAAATCCCATATTTTCTTAATAGTTAAGTTACCAAACCCAGGTTGTATAGTAAAAGATGTATAGTGAGAACGTGATTGTTCTTATGATTTGTAGAAATTAGTTATTTAACTTATTGCACTTTTCTAATTACAAACTACTGTTACTTAGGAAAATCCTATATTTTCCTATGTGTGTAAGTGTGGACTATTACTGATTCCAATTATGTTCATTATTATCCATAGGAAAACCCCATGTTTTCCTGTATGTGTGTGAGTACCATTACCAATTCTGATTATGTTCATTATTATCCATAGGAAAACCCCATGTTTTCCTGTATGTGTGTGTGTACCATTACCAATTCTGATTATGTTCAATGTTCTCTCCAGGAAAACCCCATGTTTCCCTGACTATGTGTGTGTGAGCCTATCATTCTTGAGTATACATTAGCTTTACTACACACATAAAGCTAGCAATTGAGTCTAAAACATTAATAATCTAGATTGCGAGTCCTTAACCATACTTAGACTGGATATGACTCGGACCATGGCCAGTATCCTTTTTATGACTTTTGTCACCCTTGAACCATTCGGTTCGGCTGTAGCTAGCAGCTAGGTGTGGGATTGTCAGTCCCGTATAGATCTATACACTCAAGCTACGCTCTCCTACGAACGGAGATTCTGGTTACAGGGTTAGTCCTCCACTATCTCGTGCCATGAAAGTGTTACAAGGACGTGTCTCCAATCATTAAGATTACTCTTTACTTTTTGACTAGGAAAGTAGTATTTACGACTGACTATATTCTACGTACCTGTCCTTTACACTCGAGCCTAGGTGTTTTATTAAGGACATTACACTCGAGTCTAGGTGTTATTTAATGATGGCTGTCCTTTTACACTCGACCCTAGGTGTATTATTAAGGACATTATACTCGAACCTAGCTGTTATTTAATGATTATGGTCCTTTACACTCGATCCTAGGTGTATTATTAAGGACATTACAGTGATTTGTGTGTTATGATGGTATTTATCTATCACACTCGAGCCTAGGTGTATTGTTAAGGACATATAGATGTTTTATGTTTTCTAATGGAGTCTGTCTTTTACACTCGAACCTTAGTGTTTTATTACAGACATTACAATGGTTTATGTATTCTATCAGTTTAAATGTGAACAATCAAATGCAAGTGCACAATATAACAGTGTATAATAAGAATTGAAAATCGAGTTAAAAACAAACAACTCTGCAAGTTAAAACAGTTTGTTTAAAAGGTTTTCAATTCTTAAAATGTACAATTATGAAACCATTTAACTAAAATCATGTGATTGAGTAGAAGATATTCTTGTACTTTTGCTTGTATTCCCCCCTGAAAACATTGAAAAACCATTGAAAAAGGGTAGGGGTATGAACTCACCGAACGCGGAAGTGTGTCGATTTCGGATGCTAAACGCCGAATCGGGACCTGATAACACGTGAGGTTCCTATGTAAAATGAAATGGCATACAAATATATCTAATTAGATTTACAATTTCTAATTAGATATGAAGATACACTCCAACGAACGAAAACACCTCAAACGGGTGTTTGGAGTGACCCGGGTGACATCTACGGACGGGAATTGAAGCATGGGACTTGGGATTTGAGTTTACTCCCCAAGAGTAAACTTCCTAATTGAGTTTATGGCCTAAACACCCATTCCCCATGAGTTTACGGCCGTAAACTCATGGTAGGGGTGGTTTATGGTGTTTAATGGGTCACATAGGGTCAATACCACTTGGAAATGCTTGGATTAATTTTACCTAAGGCTTGGGATGGATTAAATTCACCAAATGCAACACTTAAAGGAGTTTACGGCCTAGGCATGGGTTCTATGGCCGTAAACTCTCATATCTCTTAGAATAAGTGTTGTTAAGGTCCCAAAATTAATCACATGTGATTCTAAAAATTCTAACAAGCCTAGAAATCAATTTTGGGCACATTTGACATCCTTTTAGGAGTTTACGGCCATGGGGCATGTTCTATGGCCGTAAACTCTCAAATGTGGGATTTTTATGTGTTTAAAGCCCATAAACTATTTTTGGTTGGTTCTATGATTTATTCCAAGGCTTTTGGTGGTGTTGGATGGCTTTCTAACACCTTAGAAATGAATTTATACCCATTTTGAGGATTTTACGGCCCAAGCACATGCCTTGGCCGTAAACTCATATAAACCTCTCAAAATTTATGTTTGAAGTGTTCTAAGTCCAATTCCAATATTCTAAAAATCATATCTAAGTCTTGTTTGTGTTTTGGAAGGGTTAAATGGCTTAAAAACCCTTCAAATATGTGTTTACGGCCTAGGCACCTTGTAGGGCCGTAAACTCATATACAAGGCTTCAAATCTTGGTTTGACGCATTCTAATTTCATTTCATAAAGTCCTCTAGCCATATACAAGGTTCAATTGAGGTTTGGAAGCGTTTTGTTGCTCCAAAAACCCCTTTTATGTGAGTTTACGGGCTAGGGCTGTTCTAGGGCTGTAAACTCATAATAATGGTCCTATCCCATGGTTTGAACTCGAATTTGAGGGCTAAAGATGTTGCATAACAATTTAGGGAAGTTACCTTGGTGATTTGAAGCCCTAAACTTGAGATTTTGACCCTTAAATCTAGTTTGAGGAGAGAGGTTGGAGTAATAGTTGTAAATGGAGCAAAAGCTTCAAAATAGAGACTTGAATCACTTTAAATAGTGTCCAAGTTTGGGACATGGTAGAATTCTACCCGATACCGGCGTTAGACGGGCCTTTTGGTCGCACCCGGCCAATTTGCCGTAACCCGATATGGTTGGTTCTAAAAATGTTCCGATCATTAATATGAGACGTTAGAATGAGTTCTAAGGGTATTAAGATACTTATTAAGTCATAAAATAAAATTCACATTAACGACTTAATAAAAGGTCGGAAACGGAAACAAAATCGGAAACGGCGATTGGATGATCGGAACGAGTCGCGAAAAGGGTTACAATTAAGGATATGAATTTCGGGTTGTTATAGTAATGGCTTAATGACTTAATGGAAAGGACTTATAACATTTAAAACATTGATTTTGAGGGACAAAAGTGAGTTTACGGCCAAGACATATCCTTGGGCCGTAAACTCATGTTCATGGGGTTTTTGAGCCAAATAACCCTTCCAAATCATAGTTGAGACTTAGATATGACCTTAAGGCTTGCTAATCTAGACTTGGAACACTTTAAACATGAATTTTGGGGGACAAAAGTGAGTTTATGGCCAAGACACATTCTTGGGCCGTAAACTCCACTTAAAAGGGGATTTAATGCCTTAAAACATGTCCAAATGCCTTGAAACTCAACCAATGGCCTTGGGGTAAAATCTGGATGCATCTAAAAATAGTTTAAGGGCTTTAAACACATCAAAAATGTCATTTATAGGAGTTTACGGCCTAGGAACATACCCTTGGCCGTAAACTCATAAAACTTGTTAAATGATGCATCAAATACACTCAATGGGACGTGTTACATAGAGGGAGGAGCAATGAATATGAGTTGAAACACAATAATAAAAAAATTGTGTTAAAACCCATGTCCCCAACGGCCATAAGGTCCATGATTTCTAAACAAGTAAAAAAACCTAATCTTTCTATGTTTGCTAGTGAAAGGGAGGTGGAGAAAGTTCTTGACAAAGGTGATGTTATTTACATGCTTGTGGCCAAAGAGCATGCAAAGGTGGAGAAGATGGTGCATGGAGAAAACACTATTGCTGATTTGCTTTTGGAGTTTCAAGATGTGTTTCCAAGCAAATTACCACCGGGTTTGCCTCCAATCCGCGGTATCGAACACCAAATTGACCTTATTCCGGGTGCTCCTTTGCCTAATAAAGCTGCCTATAGATGTAATCCGGAGGTGACAAAAAAGTTGCAAAAACAAATTGATGAACTCATGAAAATGGGTTATGTTCGTGAAAGCCTAAGTCCTTGTGCTGTTCCAGTTTTGTTGGTTCCAAAAAAAGATGGTTCTTGGAGGATGTGTGTTGATAGTAGGGCTATTAATAACATCACCATAAAATACCGATTTCCTATTCCTAGAGTTGATGATTTGTTGGACGAGTTGCATGGTTCTATTGTGTTCTCAAAAATTGATTTGAGAAGTGGTTACCATCAAATTCGTATGCGTGAAGGGGATGAATGGAAAACAGCCTTTAAAACTAAACATGGCTAGTATGAATGGATCGTGATGCCTTTCGGTCTAACTAACGCACCTAGCACTTTCATGCGACTAATGAATGAAGTGCTAAAATCTTTTTTGGGCAGGTTTGTGGTTGTGTACCTTGATGATATCTTGGTATATAGCAAGAGCTTGGAGGATCATTTGGTGCACATAAAACAGGTTTTCGAGACACTTAGAGCTCAAAAACTCTATGGAAAGCAAGAAAAATGTTCGTTTTTAGTGGAAGAAGTGGCATTTTTGGGTTTTGTGGTTTCAAAAAATGGCGTGTCCGTAGACCCATCCAAAACTGAAGCAATCAAGTCATGGCCTATTCCTACTAACATTTCTGAAGTTAGATCATTTCATGGTCTTGCTTCTTTCTATAGAAGATTTGTTCGTGATTTTAGCACCATTGCAAGTCCCATGATAGGTTGTTTGAAGAAAGGAGTCTTTGCATGGGGAGAAGAAGCTCAAAAGGCATTTGAGAAACTCAAGGCATTATTGTGTGATGCTCCTATTTTAGCTCTTCCAAATTTTTCTCAGCCATTTGAAGTGGAGTGTGATGCAAGTGGAGTTGGTATTGGGGCTGTTTTGATCCAATCCAAACGTCCTATGCTTATTTTCTGAAAAGTTAGGTGGTGCTCGTTTAAATTATTGCACTTATGATAAGGAGTTTTATGTTATTGTTCGTGCTTTAGATCATTGGAGTCATTATTTGTGTGCAAATCATTTTATTTTGCATTCTGATCATGAATCCTTGAAGTACATCAATGGGCAACAAAAGTTGAGCACAAGACATGCAAAGTGGGTGGAGTTCTTGCAATCCTTTCATTTTTCATGCAAATACAAGGATGGCAAAAGCAATGTGGTGGCTGATGCACTCTCGAGGCGTTACTCATTATTGGTGACTTTGGATGTTCGTTTCTTGGGATTTGAAACTCTAAAGGACCATTATCAATATGATATGGACTTTGGAGATATGTTTTTGAAATGTGCAGGTGGTCCTAATGGTGAATTTGTGATTCAAGATGGCTTTCTATTCAAAGGCAATCGCCTTTGTGTCCCAAAACATGCAATACGGGAGTTGTTGATTCGTGAAGCTCATGGCGGTGGTTTGGCTGGTCATTTTGGCATTACCAAAACTTTGCAGGTGCTTAAAGAACATTTCTTTTGGCCAAAGATGTTGGGGGATGTAACCAACATAGTGGGCAAGTGTGTTACATGTCATATAGCGAAAACAACTTTCAAGCATGGTGTTTACACTCCTTTGTCAGTTCCTATTCGTCCTTGGGAAGATGTGTCCATGGATTTCATTATGGCTTTGCCTAGAACTCAAAGGGTGAAGGATTCCATTATGGTGGTGGTGGATAGGTTTTAAAAAATAGCTCACTTTGTGCCATGTCATAAAACCAATGATGCATCTAATGTGGCTGATTTGTATTTTAAAGAGGAGGTTCGTTTGCATGGTATTCCTAAAACAATTGTTTCTGATAGGGATTCCAAATTTCTAAGTTACTTTTGGAACACTTTATGGAGGAAAGTGGGTACTAAGTTACTTTTTAGTACATCCCATCATCCACAAACGGATGGGCAAACGGAGGTTACTAATAGAACTTTGGGTGCTTTGTTGAGAGGGCTGGTTAGCAAAACTCAAGAAGATTGGGACATCAAACTTGCACATGCTGAATTTGCCTATAATCGTTCTCCTACTTATGCTACAGGTCACTCTCCTTTTGAGGTGGTGTATGGTGTGAATCCTTACATGCCTTTGGATTTGATTCCATTGCCAAAGGATGAATTGGTTCACAAGGATGCTAATGACAAGTTGAAGGCCATGATGAAACTACACCAACAAGTTCGTGAGAAGATTGAAGTTGTGAATGAGTTGTACAAACAGAAGTCAAACAAGCATAGGAAACCACGTGTCTTTCAAGATGGTGATTTGGTGTGGGTGCATATGAGGAAAGAACGTTTTCCTAACAAAAGGAAAAACAAGTTAATGCCAAGAGCCGAAGGTCCTTATAAAGTGGTGTCGCGTGTCAATGATAATGCTTACAAGGTAGATTTAGGAGGAGACCATGGAGTGCATGCTACCTTTAATGTGGGAGATCTTTCACCTTATCTTGATGATGATGGACTTGATGAATTGAGGTCAATTCCTTTCAAAGGGGGAGGGGATGATCCATGCATGGATCATGAAAGCCCAAAATGTGATGGATTAGTGATTACTAGTGGGCTAGAAGGTGGTTTGGGCTCAATGGTTGGGTTGTGCATGGTAACCCACAAATTGAATTAAGGTTGCATGAAACTAGGGCAACATTTTTAAGGCTTCATAAGTGCTAAAAACGTTACTATTTGCTTCATAAAGCCTCCTAGCCATTTTTGACACTCTTTGGTGGATTAGGGTTACACTTTAATGCTTATGATGACTCCTTAATGCTTCTTATGGCTCCTTAAGCAAGCATAGCCGTTTTTTTTCATTCACAAGTCTCATGGACGTTTTTTTTGTGTTCTTTCAAGAGTTACCTTAATTTCTATTTACTAGTTTTAATGAATAATTGGTTGGTTGGCTTGTAACCACCAAATTTGTAATAAAGGCTTCATATAAAGCCAAATTATGCATGGAAAAAGTAATGCACGAATTTTAATCAAAGAACCATTATTTTCACTTTGAATTATTGTTATAATTCTCAAATTATCTTGTTGGGACGTGTTCTTGACTTGACACGAACTCAATCCAATAGGTCTTGGATTGTTTTCATCGGTATACAACTTAATAGGTCTTGAGTTGTTACTATACTAATCTATCTATTTCTTTCCATTCACATATCATTTGTGGTTGATATTCTCTCTTAATTTACCTAAACACTACCCTACTCACTAAATCAAGCCCATACACGCATCACATATCTAAGCTCCTATGGTGATTTGGAAGGGTTTTAAGGCTCAAAAACCCCAATTACATGTGTTCACGGCCTAAGGCTGATCCAGGGCTGTAAACACATGTTTATGGTCCTATCACATGATTTAAACATGAAATTGAAAGCTAAGGATGTTATACTAGGAGCTAGGATGCTTACCTTGGTGTTTTAAGGCTTGAAATGGTTAATTTTGGATTAACAAGATGGATTTGAGGAGAGCGATTAGATAGAGAGTGAAAAAGCTTCAAATGAGGCTTAATCCACTTTAAATATGGTTTGACTTGGATACACGGTGGAATTTTACCCGATACCGACGTTAACCGATGCTTTGGGTCGCACCCGATTAAGTTGTCGTTACTCGATATGGTCGAAACTATAATTTTTCAAATTACTAGTTCGGAACGTTTTCGCACGTTTCCAACATGTTTGGATACTTACCAAGTCAAAATAAAGGTTTTGACTTTATTGACCTAGTTCAGGACGAAATCGGAACAATTCGCTTAAGACGAGTTTTGACGGAACGGTTACGGCGAGGAAGCAAAGTTTCGGGTTGTTACATTATCCCCCCCGTTAAAGGGAATTTCGTCCCGAAATTCAAGAATTTAGATATAAAATTATGGACAAAGGGTGTGGATGTGTCTGCTGTATCAGGTCTTCGCGCTCCCATGCGAATTCAGGTTCTCGCTTGGAACCTTCACTAACGGGACGTGGCTCGGTTTCATACGCTTGATTACTTGGTCTATGATCTTAGTTTGCTCATCCAGAGAGTTTGGGTATATCAAGGTTCTTGGTCACACTAGAATGGATTTCTGTGGTTTTATCAGGCAGGTATTCATTAAGAATAGAGACGCAAGGTACAGGTTGAATGTTGCTAAGTACTGAAAGTACTCGGAGTTTGAAGGCTATGGAATCAATCCTAACAGGAATCTCGAAGAGTCTAATGTACCACTAGTTAAGCTTTCCGTGCTTTTCATAGTGCATCATGTCTTTCCAGGGTGAGACCATTAACAGGACACGATCTCCAGCTTGGAATTCCAGAGGTTTATGTTATATATAGGTGTAACTGTTCTATCGATCTAGTGAAGTTTTCTATGGGTGTCTTCGGTGTCGAACAATTCTCTATTAATTCAATCTTAAGAGGATCCACGCGTGTATCTTCATCGTCTATTACATGACCGGAGGAAAATGGTTTGACCGAAGGGTATTAATACGAACTCTTAGTGATCATATCGAGTCTTGAATGCTGTCTTTGAAGCATCACTCTCATGAACTCATAACTGATGATGTCTCGACCTAGGATCTATCTTCGAGGAGTAGTTAGCTCCTGAATTCAATCGAAGAAGTCATCTACTCAGGAAAGAGGATATCGGTTTTGACGGTCAACTCATTAAGTCGACTGGATAACTCCTGCATTTCTGCTGGGGCAAAAATGGTACGGAGATTTGGCTATGGGGATAGATCCAGGGATTAAGTTGATACGAAATTCGACTTGACATTCGGAAGGAATTCTCGGGATCTATTCGGAAAGATATCTGGAATATTATAGTCCTCGAGGACGTTCTAGAGGTCTTTAACTTCTCTTTTCCCGCTGATTACATGAACTAGGAATACCTAACACTCCTTTTTGCAGAAGTTTTTGAGCTTGATACAGGAAATGACGCAAAGATTTGGGCTAAACTCGCCACCATGAATTATGAGGGTCTGATCAAAAGGGAGATTGAGACGAACAACTTTCTATAACGAGGTGTATCAACACAGTCGGGGCTCAATTGATACATAATAAGGATAACATCAAAGCTCTTACTGAAACGGACATCGGGTTAATGAGAAATGAATGATTACTCAAGGTAAGGACACAACATAGAGATAAGTCGTTTATACACTCATTCTCACTGACAACTACCTTGACGGTAAATGTTTTTAGTTGTCAAACGAGGTCTATGTTTAACAAGATAATTGAATGAATGACTAATTGAACTTTCTTGACACTAGATTCGAAAAGGATGCAAGCATAAGGATAGTCGGAAAGAAATATACCCGTGACGTTAGTGGGATTGGTGGCTGCCTCCTCCTGCTTCAAAGCTAAGACCATTCCGGCTTTGTTGACATTGTTGGGGGTTGTTGCTTTTGGGCAGTTTCGCTTGAAGTGCCCAATTTCTCCACAACTATAGCAGACCTGTTCGATACTTGATTCAGAAGTTTGTTCGAAGTGTTGGACTAGTGTTCTGCAGCTTCTAGCAAGATGACCTTTCTTGCCACAACATTTGCAAATCATCTTGCGACATGGGCTAGGAATATAATGATGATAACTACACCTGCTGCACCAAGGGAGATTACCAGCATACCCAGTGACATGTGCTTGAGCCTTAGACGAAATAACAGGAGTAGTGATAGCTTGAACTATAGGAACAGCGACAGGATTGGTAGCAGCTTGGACTGCCACATTTTTGGGCTTCTTGGAGGGTCCTTGGGAACTCTGACCCTTTCGATTTTTCCAGATAGCCTTATTACTCTCATCAAACTCATTCTGATGCTCCTGAACACTTTCACGATTTTGGGGGTAGGGGTTATATCCTGGACCAATGGACTTGTTAGGGTTCAAGATCGTCATTGCAGCAGAAACAGCCAGCCGGAACATCACAGGATCGAAGCGAGACGAGGGTGGAGACGAAGGGTCGTTGTTCTTCGAGCTGGGTTCTTTCCTTGAAGACATCTCGATCTAAAAGTTTAGGAAAAGAGGATAATAAGTCCTCTAAATTGAATCAAGAGATATGAAACAAAGGATATCTCTTTATGACAGACATATAATTCTATTAAGCGAATAAGCAGGAATGAATTATAAAAGCAGACATTTGTTGCTAACGGAATGATCGAGGGGCAATACTTGAATGAGGAATTTGTACTACAAGGTTGGATCCAGAAATACTCCCTTAGTATTTCACGATTCACTGCAACAACGATTCGTTGTTTGTGGTATTTGGGTAAGTTTTAGGTATGCCGCATTCCACAGTCACTCCCAAGCACATGTTGTCACACCTCGAAAACCAAAGGCGGAAACGTTTCCGGGGCGGACTCCACGTTAAGTATCAAATCCAATGCACATAGTAAAGCAGTAATCACAAAACATTACATTACATAATATTGTTTACATCTGTTTGCAAGTAAAGTTGTACAAGTGTTTTATAAATATATGATATGAACAAAACTAAAGACGAGTCTTCGGACGCTCCGTCTTCTCCAAAAGGTTGCGATGTACCTGTCTAACGCTGACATGAGAATACAAGCAGTTTGAAAATCAGCATAAAGCTGGTGAGTTCATAAGCGGTTTAGTTTTGAAAAGAACGAGTTTCCTTTGCTATCTGAAAAGTTGTTGATCAAGAAAATCCCATATTTTCTTATGAAAACGGTTTGGTTATCCTTTGTTACAATTTCGAAAACAGTTGGTTATATCATTCCAGGAAAATCCCATATTTTCCTTATAGTTTTAGTTATTCGTTTGTTACTTTATCCGTTTATGTGTTGTTGTACTATCCAGGAAAATCCCATATTTTCCTATGTGTTGGGTTGTCTATTTGTATCTAGGTTCGTTACTGGTTGTTATGCTATTCCAGGAAAATCCCATATTTTCCTATATGTTGAGTTGTTTATTCGTTTCTAAGTTCGTTACTAGCTGTTATGTTAACCCAGGAAAATCCCATATTTTCCTATGTGTGGTGGTTGACTCTTAGGTCTGATTTCGAAATACTAGTAATTAACATGTGAATAGTATTAGTTACGTGTTCTAAACCCTTAGTTATCCTACATTCGAATGACTATTATCTACTAACTTAGTTGTATTTTCGAATATTTGGAATCACACAGAAGCGTACATTACAGTATTTTTGAAGTTCTGCTGATTCCAAAAGAGTACATTAGTTGTATATTCGAAGCTCTGTCGACATTCTGAGGCGGATATATTCGAAACTCAGTAGAGGTCCAGAGGCGTAATTTCACATTTATTTCGAAACTCTGGTGACACTCAAGGGGTACACTAACTGTATATCCGAAGTCTTAATGTCAACCAAAGGCGTCATTTCGCATTCGTAGTCGTATTCGTAGTCGTAGTCGTATTCGTATTCGTAGTCGTATTCGTATTCGTAGTCGTATTCCTATTCGTATTCGTATTAGATTACATTCGTATTCATATTCGTATTAGATTACATTCGTATTCGTATTCGTACTAGATTACATTCGTATTCGTATTCGTATTAGATTACATTCGTATTCGTATTCGTACTAGATTACATTCGTATTCGTATTCATATTAGGTTACATTCGTATTCGTATTCGTATTAGATTACATTCGTATTCGTATGCGTACTAGATTAGTATGATTTCTTATTTAAAGCGAATATAGTTATAACATTTTTTAAAAGAAATCTATATTTAACCTGCAATTCGAAACATTAGTTATCACAAATATTTGGAAATCAAGATATTTAGTAAGTAAAACCATTGAGTTGAAAATCAGTTTTAAGTACAAAATACACTTGTACTTATTGCTTGTATTCCCCCCTGAAAACGTTGAAAAACACGGAAAAAGGGTAGGGGTATGAACTCACCAGACTCGGGAATGCGAAGCTTTCGAACACTAAACGTGGGTTTGGGGTTTGTTTACTTGTGATGTCCCTATGTAAAATGAAATGATGTCCATATATATTCATTTAGGGATACTTTCACTAATTATATGGAACATTACACTTCAACGAGGTTAAACACCTCAAAATGAGCGTTTGGAGTGACCCGGGTGACATCTTCGGACATAATATGGCACTAGGGGCTTGGGACGTGAGTTTAATCTCGAAAAGTAAACATTTTATGGAGTTTACAGCCACAAAACACACACACATGAGTTTACGGCCGTAAACTCATGTTGGTGTGGTTTTGAGGGTTTAATGGTTTGAATGGGCATGGGGATTGTTGGAATGGATTTCTAAAATGCCTTGGAACAATTTGAATGAATTTATAACATTTAAAAGGGATTTTACGGCCTTAAACTTGGAGTTTACGGCCGTAAACTCTAATATGGTAAAAAACAATTCATTTTAGGTACAAAGAACAATCACATGTGATTCTAGTTAATTTTCCAAGCCTTGTTATGAATTTAGAGCACCATTTAACATATTTTTAGGAGTTTACGGCCTAGAAGCATGTTCTATGGCCGTAAACTCTCCTATGCTCATGAAAAGTTAGTTTTTGATGCTTAAAACAATCACGTGTGATTCTAGAAATTTATGCAAGCCATTAGAGTGAATTGGATGCATCATTTAACAAAGTTTCATGAGTTTACGGCCAAGGGTATGATCCTAGGCCGTAAACTCCTATATGTGGCATTTTTGATGTGTTACAAACCCTTAAACTATTTTAAGATGAATCTAGGATTTACCACAAAGCTATTTGTTGAGTTTCAAAGCATTCTAACATGATTTAAGGCACTTAATTCCCATTTTAGAGGAGTTTACGGCCCAAGTACATGCCTTGGCCGTAAACTCTTGTTTGTCCCACAAAATTCATGTTTAATGTGTTCCAAGTCCAGATTTGCAAGCCTCAAGGTCATATCTAAGTCCCAACTATGATTTGGAAGGGTAAATTTGGCTTAAAAACCCCATATTGAGGAGTTTACAGTCCAAGCTTGATACTTGGCCGTAAACTCATGTTCTTGGTCCCAAAACTTAATTTAAACATCAATTTGAAGGCTAAAGAGGTTAAATAACAAGTTAGGGGAGTTACCTCTTTGATTTGGAGCCTTAAATCTTTGTTTTTGGACCCTTGATTATGGATGAGGAGAGAGGTTGGATATGTTTTATGATAAAATGGCCAAAGGCTTCAAATGGATTCTTAAAACACTTTATATAGTGTCTAAGTTTTGGACACGGTGGAATTCTACCCGATACCGGCGTTAGACGAGGCTTTTGGTCGTACCCGATTAGGTTGCCGTAACCCGATATGGTAAATTCTAGAAATATTCTGATCACTAAAGTGGGGTGTTAAGATGATTTCTAAATGTATTAAGACACCCATTAAGTCATTTTAGATACGTACCAGTTAATGACTTAATTAAACAGAAGATCGGAAATCGAATTTGGAAACAACGATTAGTTGCGTGAATTGTACTACGAAAGAGTTACAAGAGATGATACGGAAATTTTGGGTTGTTACATTATCCCCCCGTTAAAGGGAATTTCGTCCCGAAATTCAAAGTTTAAAACGTATGACAAGATACAAATCATGGATCTGGAAAGAGTTGTGGATACTTCTGTTTCATTGAATCTTCCCGCTCCCAAGTGAATTCCGGTCCCCGCTTGGTATTCCAGCGAACCTTCACTAACGGGACGTGTCTTGGTTTTGTTGGGTAGATACTTCTTAAGGACCGAGACATGAAGTATCATAGGAATGTTACTAAGTTACAGGTTTGCCTTGCTTATCTACCTAATCAAGGAAAATTTGGTTTAACCGAAGGGCGTCACTACGAACTCGTGGTGATCAGGTCCTGGTCGCTGTATTGGATATATCATCCTCCCGAAGGTTCGGTTACGAGGCAGTTCCAAGAATTAGGTTAATACAAGGCTTGACTAGCCGTTCGGAAGGAATTCTCGAGGATTCTTGGAAAAGGCATTGGGGAAAGAGCTGTAGACTTCCTGTTTTCCGAATATCACAAGAACGGGGAATGTATGGGAAACTTTCTAAGCTTTGATGCGCGAAGATGCGAAGGTTGGATTTAGGGTTGATGCCGAAGATCATGAGAGTCGGGTCAGAGAAAAGATTCGGATGGACGACCCTTTCGAAGACAAGAATAACCACATGAATGAAACTAAGTCATTCTATGCCAAGTTTTCATCAAAGCTTTCCATGAAAGGTTTACCTTTAGATCAAATAGAAAGGGATAATCATTCGAATTGAGGATACGATCTAAGGGTATGGCGTTAATGTTCTCTTTCTCACTGGTTGGTCACCTCGACGGTGCACGTTTCGATCACTAACGAAGGATTTACTTTAGAAAGATGTTTGAATGAATGACTAGCAAATTCTTACGGCATTAGAATCGAAAAGGATTACGGGCACAAGATTTATCGAGGAGAAATATACATGTGGCAACGGTGGGGTCGACGATTGTTCTTTCTTGTCCCAAAGTTAGGACTCTCCCGGTGTTGCCAGATGCTACTGTCTTTGGACAGTTTCGCTTATAGTGCTCGACCTCTCCAGAGCTGTAGCAGGTTTGATCGATACCAGCTCCAGAAGCTTGACTAGTTGATGGAGTTGGGGTTTTGCAGGTTCGTGCGAGGTGACCTTCCTGGCCACAGCTTCTACAGAACTTTGCACGACAAGGGCCATGGATGCGATGGTGGTAGTTACATCGGTCACACCACGGGAGGGTACCGACATATCCGGTAACAGGTACTTGGGATGTGGAATTGACAACAGAAACAGCAGCAGGAATAGTGGCAGCGTGGACTGCCACTATTTGCTGTTTCTTTGAGGGTTCTGGGGAAGACTGACTCTTCTTCTTCTTTTTCCAAAACTTTCTTTTCTCGCCACTCTTTTTTGTTGACTCGGGAGTGGTGTCTGCTTCTTCTTGGTCATCATTGTGATCGATCAAAGTTTGTGCCAGACACTTGGCGCTATCATAGGTATCTGGCTTTGCTGCAATAACGTTCCCTTTGGTCGGCTAAGTTAATCCCCAGATGAACCTTTCTACCTTCTTGCTTTCCGGGGTAACCATTCCCGGACAAAGAAGTGCCAAGTCATCGAACCTTGAAGTGTAAGAGGTGATATCGAAACCTTTCATCTTCATGTTCCACAGCTCATGTTCTAATTTATGGATTTCACCCCGAGGGCAATACTCCTCACGTAGTAGTTCCTTCATAACTTCCCATCCCATAGCATTGGCTATAGGTAAAGTCAGGGATTTGACTCGGCCGTTCCACCAAGTCAAGGCCTTATTGGTGAGCGTACAGGCGGCAAATTTCACCTTATCAGATTCCAAACAGGCGCAAATCTCAAAGATAGATTCGATTTTCTCTAACCACCGAGTTACAGCAATAACACCCCCTGTGCCATCGAAGAAGGTCGGTTTTGCGTTCATGAAGTCTTTATAGGAACACTCCTTCCGGTGTCCCTGAATACCTTCTGGATTTTTGGTTTTAGGAACCACCTCCTGGACCATTGGGGTTTAGTTGAGGCAGGAGAGCTGATATAGTGGCAGAAATGGTTGCCTGAAGTGTTTCTAGATCGATTTGAATAGGAGGTGGTGGCGGCGGAGGGTTGTTGGTGTTCTTCGAGTTAGGTCTTTTCCTTTGAGGCATCTTGATCTAAAAAGATCAGGAAAGAGAGGATCATAAGTCCTCTGAATTGACTCAAGATATATGGATCAGGGGATATCTCATCAAGATAGATATAACATTATATTAACGATAAGGCAGGAAAGAGTTATCAAGGTAGAAAATTTTATCACTAGAGGAATGACCAAGGAACCACGCGTATACGAGGACTTCTACTAAGGATCAGCTCGAGAAATACTCCCATAGTATTTCATTGTTCTCTGCAGCGACGACTCGTTGTTTGGGTATTGGGTAAGTTTTAGGCATGCTGCGTACCACAGTCACTCCCAAGCACATGTTGGCCGTGTCTCGAATGAATATAGTTGGCCAGGCTATATTGATCCTAGACACGACTACATAACTGCCCAGGTTTAACCGCAGTGTACAACACCAATTTACTTACATTTTGTTCTACTTGCAGTTACGGATTTCGATGGTCGATATAATTGTATACTTTAGAAAATACTTATATTTGTAGAGTATACTTTTAGTTCAGAGCACTTAGGCCCCTTAATATTTATAGTCTTATACCATGTAACCTTTGGTATACTAGTTCACTATATACAAGGGCTCTGATACCAATCTATCACACCCCAAAAACCAAAGGCGGAAACGTTTCCGGGGCGGACTCCACGTTAAGTATCAAATCCAATGCACATAGCAAAGCAGTAATCACAAAACATTACATTACATAATATTGTTTACATCTGTTTGCAAGTAAAGTTGTACAAGTGTTTTATACATATATGATATGAACAAAACTAAAGACGAGTCTTCGGGACGCTCCGTCTTCTTCAAAAGGTTGCGATGTACCTGTCTAACGCTGACCTGAGAATACAAGCAGTTTGAAAATCAGCATAAAGCTGGTGAGTTCATAAGCGGTTTAGTTTTGAAAAGAACGAGTTTCCTTTGCTATCTAAAAAGTTGTTGATCAAGAAAATCCCATATTTTCTTATGAAAACGGTTTGGTTATCCTTTGTTACAATTTCGAAAACGGTTGGTTATATCATTCCAGGAAAATCCCATATTTTCCTTATAGTTTTAGTTATTCGTTTGTTACTTTATCCGTTTATGTGTTGTTGTACTATCCAGGAAAATCCCATATTTTCCTATGTGTTGGGTTGTCTATTTGTATCTAGGTTCGTTATTGGTTGTTATGCTATCCCAGGAAAATCCCATATTTTCCTATATGTTGAGTTGTTTATTCGTTTCTAAGTTCGTTACTAGTTGTTATGTTAACCCAGGAAAATCCCATATTTTCCTATGTGTGGTGGTTGACTCTTAGGTCTGATTTCGAAATACTAGTAATTAACATGTGAATAGTATTAGTTACGTGTTCTAAACCCTTAGTTATCCTACATTCGAATGACTATTATCTACTAACTTAGTTGTATTTTTGAATATTTGGAATCACACAGAAGCGTACATTACAGTATTTTTGAAGTTCTGCTGATTCCAAAAGAGTACATTATTTGTATATTCGAAGCTCTGTCAACATTCTGAGGCAGATATATTCGAAACTCAGTAGAGGTCCAGAGGCGTATTTTCGCATTTATTTCGAAACTCTGGTGACACTCAAGGGGTACACTAACTGTATATTCGAAGTCTTAATGTCAACCAAAGGCGTCATTTCGCATTCGTAGTCGTATTCGTAGTCGTAGTCGTATTCGTATTCGTAGTCGTATTCGTATTCGTAGTCGTATTCATATTCGTAGTCGTATTCCTACTCGTATTCGTATTCGATTACATTCGTATTCATATTCGTATTAGATTACATTCGTATTCGTATTAGATTACATTCATATTCGTATTCGTACTAGATTACATTCGTATTCGTATTCATATTAGGTTACATTCGTATTCGTATTCGTATTAGATTACATTCGTATTCGTCTGCGTACTAGATTAGTATGATTTCTTATTTAAAGAGAATATAGTTATAACACTTTTTAAAAGAAATCTATATTTAACCTGCAATTCGAAACGTTAGTTATCACAAATATTTGGAAATCAAGACATTTAGTAAGTAAAACCATTGAGTTGAAAATCAGTTTTAAGTACAAAATACACTTGTACTTATTGCTTGTATTCCCCCCTGAAAACGTTGAAAAACACGGAAAAAGGGTAGGGGTATGAACTCACCATACTCAGGAATGCGAAGCTTTCGAACACTAAACGTGGGTTTGGGGTTTGTTTACTTGTGATGTCCCTATGTAAAATGAAATAATGTCCATATATATTCAATTAGGGATACTTTCACTAATTATATGGAACATTACACTCCAACGAGGTTAAACACCTCAAAATGAGCGTTTGGAGTGACCCGGGTGACATCTTCGGACATAATATGGCACTAGGGGCTTGGGACTTGAGTTTAATCTCCAAAAATAAACATTTTATGGAGTTTACAGCCACAAAACACACACTCACACACACAAGTTTACGACCGTAAACTCATGTTGGTGTGGTTTTGAGGGTTTAATGCTTTGAATGGGCATGGGGATTGTTGGAATGGATTTCTAAAATGCCTTGGAACAATTTGAATGAATTTATATCATTTATGTCACACCCCGAAAACCAAAGGCGTAAACGTTTCCGGGGCGGACTCCACGTTAAGTATCAAATCCAATGTACATAGTAAAGCAGTAATCACAAAACATTACATTACATAATATTGTTTACATCTGTTTGCAAGTAAAGTTGTACAAGTGTTTTATACATATATGATATGAACAAAAGTAAAGACGAGTCTTCGGGACGCTCCTTCTTCTCCAAAAGGTTGCGATGTACCTGTCTAACGCTGACCTGAGAATAGAAGCAGTTTGAAAATCAACATAAAGCTGGTGAGTTCATAAGCGGTTTAGTTTTGAAAAGAACGAGTTTCCTTTGCTATCTGAAAAGTTGTTGATCAAGAAAATCCCATATTTTCTTATGAAAACGGTTTGGTTATCCTTTGTTACAATTTTGAAAACGGTTGGTTATATAATTCCAGGAAAATCCCATATTTTCCTTATAGTTTTAGTTATTCGTTTGTTACTTTATCCGTTTATGTGTTGTTGTACTATCCAGGAAAATCCCATATTTTCCTATGTATTGAGTTGTCTATTTGTATCTAGATTCGTTATTGATTGTTATGCTATCCCAGGAAAATCCCATATTTTCCTATATGTTGAGTTGTTTATTCGTTTCTAAGTTCGTTACTAGCTGTTATGTTAACCCAGGAAAATCCCATATTTTCCTATGTGTGGTGGTTGGCTCTTAGGTCTGATTTCGAAGTACTAGTAATTAACATGTGAGTAGTATTAGTTACGTGTTCTAAACCCTTAGTTATTCTACATTCGAATGACCATTATCTACTAACTTAGTTGTATTTTCGAATATTTGGAATCACACAAAAGCGTACATTACAGTATTTTTGAAGTTCTGCTGATTCCAAAAGAGTACATTATTTGTATATTCGAAGCTCTGTCGACATTCTGAGGCGGATATATTCGAAACTCAGTAGAGGTCCAGAGGCGTATTTTCGCATTTATTTCGAAACTCTGGTGACACTCAAGGGGTACACAAACTGTATATTCGAAGTCTTAATGTCAACCAAAGGCGTCATTTCGCATTCGTAGTCGTATCCGTAGTTGTAGTCGTATTCGTATTTGTAGTCGTATTCGTATTCGTAGTCGTATTCCTATTCGTATTCGTATTAGATTACATTCGTATTCATAATCGTATTAGATTACATTCGTATTCGTATTCGTACTAGATTACATTCGTATTCGTATTTGTATTAGATTACATTCGTATTCGTATTCGTACTAGATTGCATTCATATTCGTATTCATATTTGTCACACCCCGAAAACCGAAGGCGGAAACATTTCCGTGGTTGACTCCACATTGAGTATCAAATCCAATGCACATAGTAAGTAAAGTAAAGCAACCATTACATTACATAATAAAGTTTTACAGTTGTTTCAAAAGTAAAGTTTGTACATTTGTGATACATAGTATATATAAACAAAATGAAACGGATCTTCATGTACTCCGTCTTCAAGCAAAAAGGATCTTTGGGTACATGTTCTAACGCTGACCTGCGAACACAAGCGGTTTGAAAATCAGCATAAAGCTGGTGAGTTCATAAGCGGTTTTTGTTTGTGAAAATGTTTCGAGTTTCCTTTCTGTTTCTGAAATGTTATGTACACCAAGAAAATCCCATATTTTCTTAGTAAGTTGGTTATTGTTTCACAAATGTAAAGTATTGTAAGTTTGTACACTGAAAACATGTCTACTCATGCGAAAATGTATAGTTGGTTATCCGACTTGTTAAACTGTTCTGTTTACTTATTACGTTTTCCCAGGAAAGTCCCATACTTTCCTTATTGTATATTACCGATTGTAAAAGATGTAATGTTATCCAGTTTTTTACTCTTTCTAGTTATGTAAGTGTTACCCAGGAAAGCCCCATGCTTTCCTGCATGTTAGTTTCCAATATGAGTGATGTAAAAGATGTAAACATAGTTAGGTTCCTTGTTTTCCCCAGGAAAGTCCCATACTTTCTTGAATGTTAATTACTGTTCATGAAAGATGTAAAAGATGTATAAAGTGGTTCATTATTACTATAAGTAAATCTCTGTTATCCTAATTGCAAGTTCCATAACCATACAATAGACTGAAACCCGTGGCAATAAGTAGTCCACATGTGGCAATAAGTAGTCCACATACTTATGACTTTCATCACCCTTGAACCATTTCGATTCGGCTGTAGCTAGCAGCCAGGGGTGGGGTAGTCAACCCCGTATAGATCTATACACTCAAGTCACGCTCTCTAAATACCAGTGATTCTGGTTATGGGTGTAGTCCTCCACTCGCGTATCTCGGTGGAGTGTTCACCGAGGACGTGTCTCCAATCATACAGGATTAACAAATTTACTAGTAATAATATGATAGTCCTCCACTCGCATATATGTGTGGAGTATTACCGAGGACAAAAACAGTGTACAGGTATTATTCAAATGTTTAATATCATGCTTTTAACTGATAAAATGTGGAAAACCATTTGTGAAATATATGTAAAACATAACAGTTTAAAGACTTATTTCACAAATATATGTTATGTGATCTGCATGTTCAAATGGTTATCAGTTGTGATAATCAGTAATAAAAGCATATGAAATATGAAACACACATTTGAAAACATGTTTTGAGTACAAGAATTCCCTTGTACTTTGCTTGTGTTCCCCCCACCCCCTGAAAACAGTGAAAACAGTGCAAAAAAGGGTAGGGGTATGAACTCACCGGACTCGAAAATGTGTCGGTTTTGAATACTAGATGTTGGTTCGGGGTTTGATTACTCGCGATGTCCCTATGTAAAATGAAATAATGTCCATATATATACAATTAGGGATACATTCACTAATCATATGGAACATTACACTCTAACGAGGTTAAACACCTCATAACGAGTGTTTGGAGTGACCCGGGTGACGTCTTCGGGCGTGTAATGGCACTAGGGACTTGGGACTTGAGTTTACTCCCCAAGAGTAAACATTTTAGAGAGTTTACAGCCATAGAACACACACATACATGAGTTTACGGCCGTAAACTCATGTGGGTGTGATTTTGGGTGTTTAATGGCTTAAATAGACATAGGGATTGTTGGAATGGATTTCTAAAATGCCTTGGAATTGTTTGAATGAAATTTTAACACTAAAATAAGAGTTTACAGCCACCCCATAAGAGTTTACAGTCGTAAACTCACCTATGACCAAGGAAAATTGATTTGAGCTTCAAAGGATAATCACATGTGATTCTAGTTAATTTTCCAAGCCTTGTTATGAATTTAGAACATCATTTAACACACTTTTTGGAGTTTACGGCCTAGAGGTATGTTCTAAGGCCGTAAACTCTCTTATACCCATTAAAAAGATAGTTTTTTATGCTTAAAACAATCACATGTGATTCTAGAAATTTATGCAAGCCATTTGAGTGTATTTGATGCATCATTAACATGGTTTTATGAGTTTACGATCAAGGGTATGTTCTTAGGCCGTAAACTCCTAAGATTGACGTTTTTGATATGTTTCAAACCCTTAAACTATTTTTAGATGCATCTAGATTTTACCACAAGGCCATTGGTTGAGTTTCAAGGCATATAGACATGTTTTAAGGCTCTAAATCCCCATTTATGTGGAGTTTACGGCCCAAGAATGTATCTTGGCCGTAAACTCACTTTTGTCTTCCAAAAATCATGTTTAAAGTGATTAGTAAGCCTTAAGGTCATATCTAAGTCCCAACTATGATTTGGAAGGGTTAATTGGCTCAAAAACCCCTTGAATATGAGTTTACGGTCCAAGAATATGTCTTGGCCGTAAACTCACTTTTGTCCCTCAAAATAAATGTTTTACATGTTATAAGTCCTTTCCATTAAGCCATTAAGCTATATCTAATGTCCAACAATGCTTAGGAAGGGTTTTTAGGGCTTAAAAACCCCATTTTTAGGAGTTTACGGCCCAAGCTTGTTCCTTGGCCGTAAACTCATGTTCTTGGTCCCAAAACACAAATTAAACATCAATTTGAAGGCTAAAGAGGTTGAATAACAAGTTAGGGTTGTTACCTCTTTGATTTCAAGCCTTAAATCTTTGTTTTGGACCTTGATTTTTGGATGAGGAGAGAGGTTGTGAGAGTTAAATGAGAAATTGACCAAAGGCTTCAAATGGAGGCTTAAACACGTTTATATAGTGTTTAAGTTTTGGACACGGTGGAATTCTACCCGATACCAGCGTTAGACGAGGCTTTTGGTCGTACCCGATTGAGTTGCCGTAACCCGATACGGTAAATTCTAGAAATATTCTGATCACTAAAGTTGGGTGTTAAAATGTTTTCTAAATGTATTAAGACACCCATTAAGTCAATTTAAATGTGTACTAGTTAATGACTTAATTAAACGGAAGATCAGAAATCGAATTTGGAAACGACGATTGATTGCGCGAATTGTACTACGAAAGAGTTACAATAAATGATACGGAAATTTCGGGTTGTTACAATATTAGGTTACATTTGTATTCGTATTCATATTAGATTACATTCGTATTCGTATGCGTACTAGATTAGTATGATTTCTTATTTAAAGAGAATATAGTTATAACACTTTTTAAAAGAAATCTATATTTAACCTGCAATTCGAAACGTTAGTTATCACAAATATTTGGAAATTAAGACATTTAGTAAGTAAAACCATTGAGTTGAAAATCAGTTTTAAGTACAAAATACACTTGTACTTATTGCTTGTATTCCCCCTGAAAACGTTGAAAAACACGGAAAAAGGGTAGGGGTATGAACTCACCATACTCGGGAATGCGAAGCTTTCGAACACTAAACGTGGGTTTGGGGTTTGTTTACTTGTGATGTCCCTATGTAAAATGAAATAATGTCCATATATATTCAATTAGGGATACTTTCACTAATTATATGGAACATTACACTCCAACGAGGTTAAACACCTCAAAATGAGCGTTTCGAGTGACCCGGGTGACATCTTCGGATATAATATGGCACTAGGGGCTTGGGACTTGAGTTTAATCTCCAAAAGTAAACATTTTATGGAGTTTACAGCCACAAAACACACACACACATGAGTTTACGGCCGTAAACTCATGTTGGTGTGGTTTTGAGGGTTTAATGGTTTGAATGGGCATGGGGATTGTTGGAATGGATTTCTAAAATACCTTGGAACAATTTGAATGAATTTATAACATTTAAAAGGGAGTTTACGGCGTTAAACTTGGAGTTTACGGCCGTAAACTCTAATATGGTAAAAAACAATTCATTTTAGGTACAAAGAACAATCACATGTGATTCTAGTTAATTTTCCAAGCCTTGTTATGAATTTAGAGCACCATTTAACATATTTTTAGGAGTTTACGGCCTAGAAGCATGTTCTATGGCCGTAAACTCTCCTATGCTCATGAAAAGTTAGTTTTTGATGCTTAAAACAATCACATGTGATTCTAGAAATTTATGCAAGCCATTAGAGTGAATTTGATGCATCATTTAACAAAGTTTCATGAGTTTACGGCCTAGGATCCTATATGTGGCATTTTTGATGTGTTAAAAACCCTTAAACTATTTTTAGATGAATCTAGGATTTACCACAAAGCTATTTGTTGAGTTTCAAAGCATTCTAACATGATTTAAGGCACTTAATCCCCATTTTAGAGGAGTTTACGGCCCAAGTACATGCCTTGACCTTAAACTCTTGTTTGTCCCACAAAATTCATGTTTAATGTGTTCCAAGTCCAGATTTGCAAGCCTCAAGGTCATATCTAAGTCCCAACTATGATTTGGAAGGGTAAATTTGGCTTAAAAACCCCATATTGAGGAGTTTACGGCCCAAGCTTGATACTTGGCCGTAAAATCATGTTCTTGGTCCCAAAACTTAATTTAAACATCAATTTGAAGGCTAAAGAGGTTAGATAACAAGTTAGGGGAGTTACCTCTTTGATTTGGAGCCTTAAATCTTTGTTTTTGGACCCTTGATTATGGATGAGGAGAGAGGTTGGATATGTTTTATGAGAAAATGGCCAAAGGCTTCAAATTGATTCTTAAAACACTTTATATAGTGTCTAAGTTTTGGACACGGTGAATTCTACCCGATACCGGCGTTAGACGAGGCTTTTGGTCGTACCCGATTAGGTTGCCGTAACCCGATATGGTAAATTCTAGAAATATTCTGATCACTAAAGTGGGGTGTTAAGATGATTTCTAAATGTATTAAGACACCCATTAAGTCATTTTAGATACGTACCAGTTAATGACTTAATTAAACAGAAGATCGGAAATCGAATTTGGAAACGACGATTAGTTGCGTGAATTGTACTACGAAAGAGTTACAAGAGATGATACGGAAATTCGGGTTGTTACACATGTTGGCTGTGTCTCGAATGAAAATAGTTGATCAGGCTATATTGATCCTAGACACGACTACATAACTGCCTAGTTTTAACTGCAGGATACAACACCCATTTACTTATGTTCTGTTCTACTTATAGATACGATTCTCGACGGCTAGGATACTTGTATACTTTTTGAAAATACTTATTTTTGAGATATACTTTTAGTTCAGAGCACTTAGGCCCCTTAATGTTTATAGCCTTATACCATGTAAAGTTTGGTATACTTAGTTCACTATAAACAAGGGCTCTGATACCAATCTGTCACACCCCGAAACCGAAGGCGGAAACGTCTCGGGGTGGAGGTGACTTCATGGGAATATCATAACCAATGTACATAGTAAGCAAAGTAAAACACAAAACATTACATTACATAGATTTCATTACATCAGTTGAAAAGTAAGGTAGTACAAGTTTCATAGATACATAGTTTAAACAAAAGAAAGACGAATCTTCTACGCATTCCGTCTTCACCAAAAGAGATCGTCAGGTACCTGTCTAAAGCGGACCTGAGAATACAAGCGGTTTGAAAATCAGCATAAAGTTGGTGAGTTCATAAGTGGTTTGTTTTATGAAAAGAACGGGTTCCTTTAGTTTCCTGAAAAAGTGATTAACCAAGAAAATCCCATATTTTCTTAATAGTTAAGTTACCAAATCCAAATTGTATTGTAAAAGATGTACAATAAAAACATGATTGTTCATACGATTTTGTAAAGTTTAGTTATTTAACTTATTACACTTTTCTGATTACAAACTACTGTTACTCAGGAAAATCCTATATTTTCCTATGTGTGAAAGTATGAACTATTACTGATTCCGTGTGAGCTAACTGTTACTGATTCCGATTATGTTAATTATTATCCATATGAAAACCCCATGCTTCCCTGAATGTGTGTGTGTGCTATTACCAATTCTGAGTGTGCTAACTGTTACCAATTCTGATTATGTTCATTATTATCCATAGGAAAAGCCCATGTTTTCCTGAAATGTGCATATGTGTGTGCCTGTCACCCTTGAACGTACATTAGCTTTACTATGTACATAAAGCTAGAAAATGAATCTAAAGCGTTAATAGTCTAGATTGCAAGTCCTTAACTATACTTCAGACTATATATGACTCGAGTCGTGGTCAGTATCCTTTTTATGACTTTCGTCACCCTTGAACCTTTCGGTTCGTCTATAGCTAGCAGCTAGGTGCGGGATTGTCAGTCCCGTATAGATCTATACACTCAAGTCACGCTCTCCTACATTTGGAGATTCTGGTTACAGGGGTAGTGCTCCACTCTCGTGCCACGGGACGTGTTACAAGGATGTGTCTCCAATCTTTAAGATTATCCATTACTTCTCGCCTAGGAGAAGTAGTATCTACGACTAACTAAGTTCTAATATGCCTGTCCTTTACACTCGAGCCTAGGTGTTTTATTAAGGACATTACACTCGAGCCTAGGTGTTATCTATTGATGACTGTCCTTTACACTCGATCCTAGGTGTTTTATTAAGGACGTTACAATTGATTTGTGTGTTATGATGGTGTCTGTCTTTTGCACTCGAACCTAAGTGTTTTCTATTACAGACATTACTAATGTTCTATCTACTATCCTCCACTCACGTATCTCCGTGGAGTATTACCGAAGACAAAACAACTTATTAAGTTTCCTGTTCAAAGTTTTAAGGTTATGTTTTCAACTATTGAAATGAGGAAAATCATTTGTGAAAATATAAAATACAACAACTTATAACATATTTCACAAATACTATGATACTGAAATCTGCAGGTTCAAACGGTTATCAATGTTATGATTAACAGTGTTAAAAACATAATTAGTATGAAACACAACACATATAAAATAGTTTTGAGTACAAGTATTACTTGTACTTTGCTTGTATTCCCCCTTGAAAACAGTGAAAAACATTGAAAAAGGGTAGGGGTGTGAACTCACCGGATGTGGAAATGTGTCGGATGGGATGTTAAACGTCGAACCAAGGCTTGAATACGAGTGAGGTTCCTATGTAATATTAAATAATACACAATATATATCTAATTAGATTTAAATAACTAATTAGATACACTTGAACATTCTAAGACGCGAAAACACCCCAAAATGAGTGTTTGAAGTGACCCGGGTGGCGTTTCAGGACATGAATGGCTAGGATATAGAGTTTACTCTTCAAGGGTAAACTCTAGGGAGTGTTTACGGCCCTAACACCACATCCCCATGAGTTTACGGCCGTAAACTCATGGTGGGTGTTTTTATGAGCTAAATGGCCTTAAATCAAATAATGGGTGTCGCTAGGTTTGGCTTTTGGACATTTGAAAGGGATTAAATCATTATATGAATTAATAGAAGAGTTTAGGGCAGTAAACTAAGTGTTTACGGCCGTAAACTCTCACCCACATCCAACTTAATTACTTTGAAGGCCAAGGATTACTCACAAGTGATTCAACTAATTTTTACAAGGCTTAGGGTGAGTTTAAGGCTTCAAATGGCATCCATCTAGGAGTTTACATCCCTGGAGCATATGCTCTGGCCGTAAACTCTCAATTAGAGTGTTTATGATATGTTTAAGGCCCCTAAATGATTTTTGGTTGGTTCCATAATTTATTCCAAGGCCTAAGGGGTGTGTAAGTTGCATTTTAACACCCAAAATAGGAGTTTACCATCCATTTATATGAGTTTACGGCCCAAGCATGTTCTTGATGCGTGTATGGGCTTGATTTAGTGAGTAGGGTAGTGTTTAGGTAAATTAAGAGAGAATAGCAACCACAAATGATATGTGAATGGAAAGAAATAGATAGATTAGTATAGTAACAACTCAAGACCTATTAAGTTGTATACCGATGAAAACCATCCAAGACCTATTGGATTGAGTTCGTATCAAGTCAAGAACACGTCCCAACAAGATAATTTGAGAATTATAACAATAATTCAAAGTGAAAATAATGGTTCTTTGATTAAAATTCGTGCCTTACTTTTTCCATGCATAATTTGGCTTTATATGAAGCCTTTATTACAAATTTGGTGGTTACAAGCCAACCAACCAATTATTCATTAAAACTAGTAAATAGAAATTAAGGTAACTCTTGAAAGAACACAAAAAAAACATCCATGAGACTTGTGAATGAAAAAAAAACGGCTATGCTTGCTTAAGGAGCCATAAGAAGCATTAAGGAGTCATCATAAGCATTAAAGTGTAACCCTAATCCACCAAAGAGTGTCAAAAACGGCTAGGAGGCTTTCTGAAGCAAATAGTAACGTTTTTAGCACTTATGAAGCCTTAAAAATGTTGCCCTAGTCTTCATGCAACCTTAATTCAATTTGTGGGTTACCATGCACAACCCAACCATTGAGCCCAAACCACCTTCCAGCCCACTAGTAATCACTAATCCATCACATTTTGGGCTTTCATGATCCATGCATGGATCATCCCCTCCCCCTTTGAAAGGAATTGACCTCAATTCATCAAGTCCATCATCATCAAGATAAGGTGAAAGATCTCCCACATTAAAGGTAGCATGCACTCCATGGTCTCCTCCTAAATCTACCTTGTAAGCATTATCATTGACACGCGACACCACTTTATAAGGACCTTCGGCTCTTGGCATTAACTTGTTTTTCCTATTGTTAGGAAAACGTTCTTTCCTCATATGCACCCACACCAAGTCACCATCTTGAAAGACACATGGTTTCCTATGCCTGTTTGACTTTTGTTTATACAACTCATTCACAGCTTCAATCTTCTCACGAACTTGTTGGTGTAGTTTCATCATGGCCTTCAACTTGTCATTAGCATCCTTGTGAACCAATTCATCCTTTGGCAATGGAATCAAATCCAAAGGCATGTAAGGATTCACACCATACACCACCTCAAAAGGAGAGTGACCTGTAGCATAAGTAGGAGAACGATTATAGGCAAATTCAGCATGTGCAAGTTTGATGTCCCAATCTTTTTGAGTTTTGCTAACCAGCCCTCTCAACAAAGCACCCAAAGTTCTATTAGTAACCTCCGTTTGCCCATCCGTTTGTGGATGATGGGATGTACTAAAAAGTAACTTAGTACCCACTTTCCTCCATAAAGTGTTCCAAAAGTAACTTAGAAATTTGGAATCCCTATCAGAAACAATTGTTTTAGGAATACCATGCAAACGAACCACCTCTTTAAAATACAAATCAGCCACATTAGATGCATCATTGGTTTTATGACATGGCACAAAGTGAGCCATTTTTGAAAACCTATCCACCACCACCATAATGGAATCCTTCCCCCTTTGAGTTCTAGGCAAAGCCATAATGAAATCCATGGACACATCTTCCCAAGGACGAATAGGAACCGGCAAAGGAGTGTAAACACCATGCTTGAAAGTTGTTTTCGCCATATGACATGTAACACACTTGCCGACTATGTTGGTTACATCCCCCAACATCTTCGGCCAAAAGAAATGTTCTTTAAGCACCTGCAAAGTTTTGGTAATGCCAAAATGACCAGCCAAACCACCGCCATGAGCTTCACGAATCAACAACTCCCGTATTGCATGTTTTGGGACACAAAGGCGATTGCCTTTGAATAGAAAGCCATCTTGAATCACAAATTCACCATTAGGACCACCTGCACATTTCAAAAACATATCTCCAAAGTCCATATCAGATTGATAATGGTCCTTTAGAGTTTCAAATCCCAAGAAACGAACATCCAAAGTCACCAATAATGAGTAACGCCTCGAGAGTGCATCAATCACCACATTGCTTTTGCCATCCTCGTATTTGCATGAAAAATGAAAGGATTGCAAGAACTCCACCCACTTTGCATGTCTTGTGCTCAACTTTTGTTGCCCATTGATGTACTTCAAGGATTCATGATCAGAATGCAAAATAAAATGATTTGCACGCAAATAATGACTCCAATGATCTAAAGCACGAACAATAGCATAAAACTCCTTATCATAAGTGCAATAATTCAAACGAGCACCACCCAACTTTTCAGAAAAATAAGCAATAGGACGTTTGGATTGGATCAAAACAGCCCCAATACCAACTCCACTTGCATCACACTCCACTTCAAATGGTTGAGAAAAATCTGGAAGAGCTAAAATAAGAGCATCACACAATAATGCCTTGAGTTTCTCAAATGCCTTTTGAGCTTCTTCTCCCCATGCAAAGACTCCTTTCTTCAAACAACCTGTCATGGGACTTGCAATGGTGCTAAAATCACGAACAAATCTTCTATAGAAAGAAGCAAGACCATGAAATGATCTAACTTCAGAAATGTTAGTAGGAATAAGCCATGACTTGATTGCTTCAGTTTTGGATGGGTCTATGGACACACCAGTTTTTGAAACCACAAAACCCAAAAATGCCACTTCTTCCACTAAAAACGAACATTTTTCTTGCTTTCCATAGAGTTTTTGAGCTCTAAGCATCTCGAAAACCTGTTTTAAGTGCACCAAATGATCCTCCAAGCTCTTGCTATATACCAAGATATCATCAAGGTACACAACCACAAACCTGCCCAAAAAAGATTTTAGCACTTCATTCATTAGTCGCATGAAAGTGCTAGGTGTGTTAGTTAGACCGAAAGGCATCATGGTCCATTCATACAAGCCATGTTTAGTTTTAAAGGCTGTTTTCCATTCATCCCCTTCACGCATACGAATTTGATGGTAACCACTTCTCAAATCAATTTTTGAGAACACAATAGAACCATGCAACTCGTCCAACAAATCATCAACTCTAGGAATAGGAAATCGGTATTTTATGGTGATGTTATTAACAGCCCTACTATCAACACACATCCTCCACGAACCATCTTTTTTTGGAACCAACAAAACTGTAACATCACAAGGACTTAGGTTTTCACGAACATAACCCATTTTCATGAGTTCATCAATTTGTTTTCGCAACTCTTTTGTCACCTCCGGATTACATCTATAGGCAGCTTTATTAGGCAAAGGAGCACCCGGAATAAGGTCAATTTGGTGTTCGATACCGCGGACTGGAGGCAAACCCGGTGGTAATTCGCTTGGAAACACATCTTGAAACTCCAAAAGCAAATCAGCAATAGTGTTTTCTCCATGCACCATCTTCTCCACCTTTGCATGCTCTTTGGCCACAAGCATGTAAATAACATCACCTTTGTCAAGAACTTGCTCCACCTCCCTTTCACTAGCAAACATAGAAAGATTAGGTTTTTTTTTACTTGTTTAGAAATCATGGACCTTATGGCCGTTGGGGACATGGGTTTTAACACAATTTTTTTATTATTGTGTTTCAACTCATATTCATTGCTCCTCCCTCTATGTAACACGTCCCTATCAAATTGCCAAGGATGCCCCAACAAAATATGACATGCATCCATAGGAATAACATCACACAACACTTCATCTTCATAAGACCCCATCGTTAAACCAACTCTAACCTGTTTTGTCACCTTTATTTTGCTTCCATCATCCAACCAATGAAGAACATATGGTTTTGGGTGGTTTGTTGTAGACAAACCCAATTTGGTCACCATTTCATTAGAAGCAACATTAGTACAACTTCCACCATCAATAATAAAACTACACCACTTATCTCAAACCAAACATTTGGTGTGAAACAATTGGCCTCGTTGATCCACATCAGCCACGGTTTGAACCCCTTGAGTTTTAAACACTTAAAGCTAGTGTTGGAGACCCTTAGATCCGAAAAGCTATACGCGAAATTTTCCAAATGTGAATTCTGGATATGAAAGGTAACTTTCCTCGGTCACGTGGTAAGCGAGGAGGGTATTCATGTAGATCCTTCCAAGATCAAAGCAATAGAGAATTGGTCGGCACCGAAAACACCCACAGAAATTCGTCAATTCTTGGGTCTCGCCGGCTACTATCGACGATTCATTCAGAATTTTTCAAAAATAGCCAAACCTTTAACCACTCTAACACAGAAAGGTGTACCCTTTTGTTGGAGTGATAAACAAGAAACTGCATTCCAAACGTTGAAGAAAGCCCTATGCAGCGCGCCTGTTCTGTCTCTGCCCAAAGGGACAGAGGACTTCGTTGTCTACTGCGATGCGTCTAATCAAGGTTTAGGTTGTGTGCTTATGCAAAGAGGAAAGGTGATTGCCTACGCCTCTAGACAGCTGAAAGCACACGAGGTTAACTATACTACACATGACTTGGAACTAGGAGCAGTAGTCTTTGCATTGAAGATTTGGAGACATTATCTCTACGGAACCAAGTGCACAATCTTCACTGATCACAAGAGCCTGCAGCACATCTTTAATCAGAAAGACTTAAACATGAGGCAACGACGATGGATAGAATTACTCAGTGATTATGAGTGCGAAATCCGTTACCACCCCGGCGAGGCCAATGTGGTAGCAGATGCCCTTAGCCGAAAGGATAGTGCAGGCCACAAAGTGAAGAACCAGACGATGACCATCCATTCCAACCTACCCATGCAAATCCGAGAAGCCCAGTTAGTAGCCCTCAAATCTGAGAACATATCGAATGAAGTCTTGAGAGGAATGGAAAAGAAACTTGAGATCAGAGGTGACGGAGCTCACTGTTTCATGGATCGAATCTGGATTCCCAAGTCTGGAGGATTCAGGGAAATAGTCATGGAGGAAGCACACAGAACCAAATACTCTGTTCACCCAGGTTCGGACAAGATGTACCTGGATCTTAAGAAACAATACTGGTGGCCAAACATGAAAGCTGAGATAGCTACATTCGTGGGCAAGTGTCTGACTTGCGCCAAAGTCAAAGTCGAACATCAGAAACCCTCATGTCTGCTCCAACAACCCGAGATCCCCGAGTGGAAATGCGAGATGATTACCATGGACTTCATCACCAAACTACCCAAGTGTTCTAGTGGGTACGATACCATTTGGGTAATTATCGATCGTTTAACAAAATCCGCTCACTTCATTCCGATCAAAGAATCGTACAAAATGGAGAGACTCTCGTGAATCTACATTCAGGAAGTAGTACGTTTACACGGTGTACCTGTATCCATTATCTCTGATCAAGATAGCAGGTTTACCTCCAGATTTAGGCAATCCCTTCAGAAAGCCCTTGGAACCAAACTAGATATGAGCATGGCGTATCATCCTCAGACCGATGGACAGAGTGAGAGAACAATCCAAACCCTGGAGGACATGCTTAGGACATGTGTCATTGACTTTCGAAAGTCGTGGGACACACATCTATCCTTAATCGAATTCTCATACAACAACAGTTACCACACCAGCATTAGGGCTGCTCCGTTTGAAGCCCTATACGGTCGTAAGTGCAGATCCCCTCTGTGTTGGGCCGAGGTGGGGGATACACAGTTAGCCAGGAGTCGAGTCCCCGACAGTGCTGTCACTGGTCCTGAAATCATCCGCGAAACCACCGAAAAGATCATTCAAATCCGTAACCGACTGAAAGCCTCACGTGATCGTTAAAAGAGTTACGCTGATAGTTGTTGGAAACCACTAGAATTCCAGGTTGGAGACCGTGTACTGTTAAAAGTCTCGCCCTGAAAAGGCTCTGTACGCTTTGGTAAGCGTGGGAAACTTAATCCAAGGTACATTGGACCCTTTGTGATCCTCTCCAAGATCGGTCCAGTTGCCTATAAACTTCATTTACCTCACGAACTCAGTAACATTCATCCTGTCTTCCATGTTTCCAATCTCAAAAAGTGCGTATCCGATGAAAGCCTAACAATTCCCTTAGACGAGATCGAGATCAATGAAAACCTCAACTTTGTGGAAGAACCGATCGAAATCATGGATCGAGAAGTCAAACGTACAAAACAAAGTCGCATCCCGTTATTGAAGGTTCGCTAGAATGCCAAGCTGGGACCGGAATTGACTTGGGAACGGGAAGATTCAATGAAACAGATATATCCACAACTCTTTTCTGATCCATGATTTGTATCTTGTCTTATGTTCTAAACTTTGAATTTCGGGATGAAATTCCCTTTAACGGGGGGATAATGTAACAACCCGAAATTTCCGTATCATTTATTGTAACTCTTTCGTAGTACAATTCGCGCAACCAATCGTCATTCCAAATTCGATTTCCGATCTTCCGTATAATTAAGTCATTAATTAGTACACATTTAAAATGACTTAATGGGTGTCTTAATACAATTAGAAATCATTTTAACATCCAATTCTAGTGATCGGAATATTTCTAGAAATTTACCGTATCGGGTTACGGTAACTCAATCGGGTACGACCAAAAGCCTCGTCTAACGCCGGTATCGGGTAGAATTCCACCGTGTCCAAAACTTAAACACTATATAAACGCGTTTAAGCCTTCATTTGAAGCCTTTGGTCAATTTCTCATTTAACACTCACAACCTCTCTCCTCAACCCAAAAATCAAGATCCAAAACAAAGATTTAAGGCTTGAAATCAAAGAGGTAACACCCCTAACTTGTTATTCAACCTATTTAGCCTTCAAATTTGTGTTTAAATTGTGTTTTGGGACCAAGAACATGAGTTTACGGCCAAGGAACTAGCTTGGGCCGTAAACTCCTAACAATGGGGTTTTTAAGCCCTAAAACCCTTCCTAAAGCATTGTTGGACATTAGTTATGACTTAATGGCTTAATGGAAAGGACTTATAGCATGTAAAACATTGATTTTGAGGGACAAAAGTGAGTTTACGGCCAAGACACATTCTTGGGCCATAAACTCATATTCAAGGGGTTTTTTAGCTAATTAACCCGTCCAAATCATAGTTGGGACTTAGATATGACCTAAAGGCTTGCTAATCTAGAATCGGAACACCTTAAACATGATTTTTGGGGGACAAAAGAGAGTTTACGGCCAAGACATATTCTTGGGCCGTAAACTCCTCTTAAAAGGGGATTTAAAGCCTTAAAACATGTCCAAATGCCTTGAAACTCAACCAATGGCCTTGTGGTAAAATCTAGATGCATCTAAAAATAGTTTAAGGGTTTAAAACACATAAAAAATGTCACTTATAAGAGTTTACGGCCTAGGAGCATACTCTTGGCCGTAAACTCATAAAACTATGTTAATACTGCATCAAATACTCAAATGGCTTGTATAAATTTCTAGAATCACATGTGATTGTTTTAAGCATCAAAAACTATCTTTTTCATGGGAATAGTAGAGTTTACGGCCTTAGAACATGCCTGTAGGCCGTAAACTCCAAAAAGTATGTAAAATGATGTTTTAAATTCATAACAAGGCTTGGAAAATTAACTAAAATCACATGTGATTGTCCTTTGAAGCTCAAATGAAATTTCCATGGCCATAGGTGAGTTTACGGCCGTAAACTCTTATGGTATGGCCGTAAACTACCTTTTTAGTGTTATAATATCATGCAATCCATTCCAAGGCATTTTAGAAATCCATTCCAACAATCCCCATGTCCATTTAAGCCATTAAACACCCAAAATCACACCCACATGAGTTTACGGCTGTAAACTCATGTATGTGTGTGTTCAATGGCTGTAAACTCTTTAAAATGTTTACTTTTGGGGAGTAAACTCAAGTCCCAAGTCCCTAGTGCCATTACACGTCCAAAGATGTCACCCGGGTCACTCCGAACGCTCGTTTTGAAGTGTTTAACTTCATTGGAGTGTAATGTTCCATATGATTACTGAATGTATCCCTAATTGTATATATATGGACATTATTTCATTTTACTTAGGGACATCGCGAGTAATCAAACCCCGAACCAACGTCTAGTATTCAAAACCGACGCATTTCCGAGTCCGGTGAGTTCATACCCCTACCCTTTTTCACTGTTTTCGTTGTTTTCAGGGGGGAACACAAGCAAATTACAAGGGAATTCTTGTACTCAAAACATGTTTTCAAATGTGTGTTTCATATTTCATATGCTTTCATAACTGATTACCTCAACTGATAACAGATTGAACATACAGATCACGTAACCTGTATTTGTGAAATAGGCCTTTAAACTGTTATGTTTTACATATATTTCACAAATAGTTTTCCACACTTTATCAGTTAAAAGTATGACATTAAACATTTGAACATAATACCTGAACACGGTTTTGTCCTCGGTAACACTCTACACTCATACGCGAGTGGAGGACTATCATATTATTACTAGTAAATTTGTTAATCCTGTATGATTGGAGACACGTCCTCGGAGAACACTCCACCGAGATACGCGAGTGGAGGACTACACCCATAACCAGAATCTCTGGTATTTAGAGTGACTTGAGTGTATAGATCTATACGGGGCTGACTACCCCACACCCGGCTGCTAGCTACAGCCGAACCGAAATGGTTCAAGGGTGACGAAAGTCATAAGTATGTGGACTTCTTATTGCCACATGTGGACTACTTATTGCCACAGGTATTAGTCTATTGTATGGTTATGGAACTCGCAATTAGGATAACAGAAATTTACTTATAGTAATAATGAACCACTTGATACATCTTTTACATCTTTCACGTACTGTAACTAACATTCAAGAAAGTACGGGATTCTCATGGGGAAAACATGGAACCTAATCACGATTACATCTTTAACATCGTTTACATTAGAAACCAACATGCAGGAAAGTATGGGGCTTTCCTGGGTAACACTTACATAACTAGAAAGAGTAACAAACTGGATAACATTACATCTTTTACAATTTGTAACATACAATAAGGAAAGTATGGGACTTTCCTGGTAACACATGATAAGTAACCAGAACAGTTTAACAAGTCAGATAACCAACTATACATTTTCACATGAATAAACATGTTTTCAGTGTACAAACTTACTATACTTTACATTTGTGAAACAATAACCAACTATTAAGAAAATATGGGATTTTCTTGGTGCATATAACATTTCAGAAACAGAAAGGAAACTCGAAACATTTTCACAAACAAAAACCGCTTATGAACTCACCAGCTTTATGTTGATTTTCAAACCACTTGTGTTCTCAGGTCAGCGTTAGAACAGGTACTCGAAGATCCTTTTTGCTTGAAGACGGTGTACATGAAGATCCGTTTCTTTTGCTTATATATATATATATATATATATATATATTGTATCACAACTGTACAAACTTTACTTTTGAAACAACTGTAAAACTTTATTATGTAATGTATGGTTGCTTTACTTTACTTACTATGTGCATTGGATTTGATACTCAACATGGTAGTCAACCCCGGAAATGTTTTCCGCCTTCGGTTTTCAGGGTGTGACAAAATTGAATAGACTTCTATGGTGGAACTGAAGAATTAAACAATGCTCATCAAAGCTTTGCGAAATTGCATAAACTTCAAATGTGGAACTCAAGCATGAAGTAATGCTCATCAAAGCTTTCCTTAATTTGCAAAGACTTCTATTGTAGAACTCAAGAATTAAACAATCCTCATCAAAGCTTTGCTTAAATTGCATAGAATTCTATTATGGAACTCAAGAATAAAACAATCCTCATCAAGACTTTGTATAAATTGCATAGACTTGTAATGTGGAACTCAAGAATTAAACAATGCTCATCAAATCTTTGCAAAATTGCATAGACTTCTATTGTGGAAGTCAAGAATTAAACAATGCTCACAACAGCTTTGCTTAAATTGCATAGACTTCTATTGTAGAACTTAAGAGATAAACAATGCTCATCAAAGCTTTGCTAAATTGCATAGACTTCTATTTTAGAACTCAAGAATGAAACAATGGTCATAAAAGCTTTGCTGATTGGATACACTTCTATTATGGAACTGAAGAATTAAATACTGCTCCTCAATGCTCTGCTAAATTGCAAAGACTACTTTTATTGTGGAACTAAAGAATTAAACAATGCTCATCAAAGCTTTTCTAAATTGCATAGACTTCTAATGTGGAACTCAAGAATTAAACAATGCTCATCAAAGATTTACTTAAACTGCATAGACTTCTATTGTGGAACTCAAGAATAAAACAATGCACATCAAACCTTTGTGAAATTACGAAGACTACTTATATTGTGGAACTCTAGAATCAAACAATGCTCATCAAATCTATGCTAAATTGCATAGACTTCTAATGCGGAACTCAAGAATGAAACAAAGCCCATCAAAGGTATGCTTAAATTGCATGACTTTTATAGTGGAACTCAAGAATTATACAATGCTCATCAATGCTTTGCTAAACTGCGAAGACAACTTCTATTGTGGAACTCAAGAATTAAACAATGCTCATCAAAGCTTTGTTAAATTTGATACGTGTATGAGCTTGATTTGATGAGTAGGGTAGTGTTTAGGTAAATTAAGAGAGAATAACAACCACAAATGATATGTGAACGAAAAGAAATGGATAGATTAGTAACAACTCAAGACCTATTAAGTTGTATACCGGTGAAAACAATCCAAGACTTATTGGATTGAGTTCGTATCAAGTCAAGAACACGTCCCAACAAGATAATTTGTGAATTATAACAATAATTCTAAGTGAACAAAGGTTTTGTTTCTTAAAAATTCGTCTCTTACATTTCCATGGATAAACATGGCTTTATATGAAGCCTTTATTACAAAGTTGTTGGTTACAAGCCAACTAACCAACTACTCATTAAAACTAGTAAATGAAATTTAAGGAAACTCTTGAAATAACACAAAAAAAACATCTACCACACTTAAGAATGACAAAAAAAACCTCCATGTCTTCAATTAGTCTTCAATTGCTAGTAATTGGTTATGAGAAGATGTAGAGTGTAACTCCCAAGGATTAAAGAGAACCATCAATGATAAGAGTGTGACTCCCAAAGTTTAAAGAGATCCATCAATGATAATAGTGTAACTCCCAAAGTTTAAAGAGAGTCATCAATGATACCCTTCCAAATGCTTCCATAATCACCCTAGCTTTGAGTCCATCAATAAATGAAGTCTTGGATTTATTAAACTTTTATTAATTTAATTATGAAAACCCTAATCCATCAACTATGTCACCATGCATACCCCATAGGCCATTAATCCCAAACAACTTTCGAGCCCAATATTAAGCTACCCATAACCTTTTGGGCCTTTATTATCCATATACGGATCATTCCCTCCTTCTTCGAAAGGAATTGTCCTCAATTCAGTAAGAACCAAATTATGTTGTTCCCCCATACGAACCTTCCCTGACAGCAAGTCTTGAAAACAATTTTTTATTGCATAATGTCACATTTTCTTTACTCCAACTTGGTCTTTTATCCACATACACATGTTCTTCTTCAAATAACTCACCAAATTCAATCCTAACCGTATCTACGATTGGTGGATGAAAAACCACTTCCGTACATTCCCATGAACTTGAACCTGCAAATTAACCTTGCAATAATTTAAATGGTTAATTGTAGTCATTTTAAAGAATGGGTCATGGTTTGTATTTGTAAGTTGATGAGCAGTACGCCTCAATATCATGGTTTCCCAATTTAAGGCACACCAAAAGAATATGAGTCCAAACTTCATGAGCATCCTCCCATGTAAATACTTGGGACTTAGATCTTCATATTGATTAATTCTTTCTTCTTTGCTCGTAGAAAGATGGTTTGTAGAAAGATGGATACCATCGTTCGTCTTTCTTTCACCACAAACTTCAAGCCTTCGCTCTTGGTGTTTTTGAACAACGAATGAAGAATTAATTAAGATATCTTTTGTTGTGGACAACACAAAAAATTGGCATACGAATTGTCACACAATGTCTTTTTTCGTGACTGATTGCTACCACCATGAACACATCTTGTTTTGGAAATCATCATATCGTCTTTTGGAGGGTACAAAATTCTGCCATCATCCAAAAATAATTGGTCTTGCTGTTTTTGAGTCTTGAGTGAAAAGTCTACATCTCTAATTGCACAAAACTTTTTATCAAAAGTAATATGCATGTCTTTTTTCTCCTTTTGATTAATTAACGAAGACAAAACAAAAACAACACTATCAAGATCATAATTAGTAAAATCCAACCTCTCACCATACTTCTTCTTGTCACTAAGGCCTTCAAAATGCAAAATATAAGCATTCCATGGCATCCAAAGTGTAAAAATTTCCCACACATTGAAACGAAAATAAAGATGAAAAATGGAAATCCCCCACACTTTAGAAAAGGAATTGTGTTCATAAAAGATATGAGAACCTGAATTTTTGTGGCACTTATAGTCATTGGTTCTCAAGGTTGTGAGCTCTCGGAATGATTTTAGTTGTTCAACAAAAATCACCATTTCTTCAACAATTTTGTGCATATCAACAAAATTGATTTCTTCCACAATTGCCTCAACAATTTCATCTCCGATCACAAAATTAGTTCCTTCTTCAATTTCTTCAATAAATTCCTCTTCAACCACGAAATTTATTCTTTCACAAAATTTCCCTTCTCCATCGGTGTCGTAGATGGGACCAGAATCTTCTACCTCCTCTTCTTTATCATATAGCTTACGCAACATTTTTGTACAACAACTGAATTCAAAACAAGAACTTAGTTACACCCAATCGGAACTAGGCTCTGATACCACTTATGATACGTGTATGAGCTTGATTTGATGAGTAGGCTAGTGTTTAGGTAAATTAAGAGAGAATAACAACCACAAATGATATGTGAACGAAAAGAAATGGATAGATTAGTAACAACTCAAGACCTATTAAGTTGTATACCGGTGAAAACAATCCAAGACTTATTGGATTGAGTTCGTATCAAGTCAAGAACACGTCCCAACAAGATAATTTGTGAATTATAACAATAATTCTAAGTGAACAAAGGTTTTGTTTCTTAAAAATTCGTCTCTTACATTTCCATGGATAAACATGGCTTTATATGAAGCCTTTATTACAAAGTTGGTGGTTACAAGCCAACTAACCAACTACTCATTAAAACTAGTAAATGAAATTTAAGGAAACTCTTGAAATAACACAAAAAAACATCTACCACACTTAAGAATGACAAAAAAACATCCATGTCTTCAATTAGTCTTCAATTGCTAGTAATTGGTTATGAGAAGATGTAGAGTGTAACTCCCAAGGATTAAAGAGAACCATCAATGATAAGAGTGTAACTCCTAAAGTTTAAAGAGATCCATCAATGATAATAGTGTAACTCCCAAAGTTTAAAGAGAGCCATCAATGATACCCTTCCAAATGCTTCCATAATTACCCTAGCTTTGAATCCATCAATAAATGAAGTCTTGGAGTTATTAAACTTTTATTAATTTAATTATGAAAACCCTAATCCATCAACTATGTCACCATGCATACCCCATAGGCCATTAATCCCAAACAACTTTCGAGCCCAATATTAAGCTACCCATAACCTTTTGGGCCTTCATTATCCATATACGGATCAAAATTGCACAGACTTCTTATGTGGAACTCAAGAATGAAACAATGCTCATCAAAGCTTTGCCAAATTTGCATACACTTCTATTGTGGAACTTAAGAATTAAACAATGCTCTTAAAAGCTTTGCTAAATTGCAAAGACTACTACTATTGTGGAACTCAAGAATTAAACAATGCTCATCGATGCGTTGCTAAATTGCATAGACTTCCAATGTGGAAACCAAGAATGAAACAATGCTCATCAATGCTTTGCTGAATTGAATAGACTTCTATTGTGAAACTTAAGAATCAAACATTGCTCATCAAAGCATTGCTTAAATTGCATAGACTTCTATTGTGGAATTCAAGAATCAAACAATGCTCATCAAAGCTTGGCTTAAGTTGAATAGACTTCTATTGTGGAACTTAAGAATTAAACAATGCTCATCAATGCTTTGCTAAATTGCATAGACTTCCAATGTGGAAACCAATAATGAAACAATGCTCATGTAAGCTTTGCTAAATTTGTGACAACCCAAAATTTTCCTTTGTATAAACTCCGCAATCAAGCACATCAAAGATTTGCCAAATTCACCTCAAAACATTTTTGGCCAGATTTAAGCCCGTTCGAGTATTTTATTTTATATTCGTCAAGGAAACAAAAAATAAGGAAGTATATTTTAGAGTTTACCGTATATCACGTAAGTCGCGAAACTCCAAAAGTTTGGAATTTACGGATGTAAAAATGGAGTTTACGGCATAAACCCCAAAGAGTATAAATATGACACTTAGTCATTTTTAGCTCATTTTTCACTTCCCACTTCAAGAACACCAAGAATTCTCTCTCAACTATCATAAAATCATTCCGTCAAATCTGCCAAAATGTAAGTGTTTTCTTCCTAGATTCGTTCATATAACACTTAATCTAGTGTTTTTACACGATTTCATTCATGAAATCTTGTCTTTTTCTTAGATCTTCAAGTGTTCATCAAGAACACCAAGAACACACACTAGTGTTCTTGGCCAAAATCGATCATTCAAGCTCCTAGATCGTAAGTATACTTGCCCTAGCTTCTTGTATGCTTAGTATGAACTTGTTTACACTCGAAAAGCATCAAAATCCACATGTTCATATGTGTTTACGGTTTGGGAAGACCTCCCAAAACTGGAAACACCTTCACAGGGTCTTTAAGTGCCCTTAACACCTTCCAATGCTTGTATAAATGACTAGAACCTTGCATGCTTAACCTAGAAACACCAAAACACAAAGGAAATGGGAAAACATGACTTCACGGCCGTAAACCCATGTGCTTATGACTATAAACTCCCAAGGAGTGGTCCAAGGACCGCAAACTCAAATGGAAGGTCATTTCGAGGCCCAATCAGTTCCTAAGCCCTTGATTCGAGTCTAGCATAATTGCTTGAGTGGTATAAACACCCAATCGCACCACTTCCATGAGTTTACGACCGTAAACTCATGGGGGGAGTGGTATAGAAAGTGTAAACATCTGTAACACCGTAAATTTCAAGGCAAAATGTTTGTTTAATTAATCAAATTATTATTAAATCACTTGTTTAAAATCTCATACACATTTGAATTACAAAAACATAGTTCCATTTTCGCTTAGTAGAAAACCAGGATCCTCCAGAATACAACTCTTTCTTTGGTGTGTACAATCGAGCCGGTGCCATCCCGCGTTACTGAAAGAACCTGAAACAACATAACATAAAACACTGTAAGCACGAAGCTTAGTGAGTTCCCCAATATACACCTTACGCACATACGCCTTTCTAGGCCCTGACCTTCCGGTCCACTGCACAATGCCTTCCGGCCCATGAGATAATCGCCTTCCGGCCCATAACGTGTTGCCTTCCGGCCCATAGTACATTGCCTTCCGGCCCATAACATATTGCCTTCCGGCCCATAACATATTGCCTTTCGGCCCATAACATATTGCCTTCCGGCCCAAAAACATATACGGCACATAATACATTTACTCTAACACATAAAGCACATATATCATATATCATACCTGACCTTTCTGTCACATAACACTTTGCCTTCCGGCACATATAAACATGTATATCACGCGTAGCAACTAACTTTCCATTTATAGCATATATACATAACACATAACATATTCGACCTTCCGGTCACACAATCAAACCCTTCCGGGTACAGTATAGTGAGAAGACTCACCTCGCGGATACTGGAAGTTAGCAACTCCTGAAATCCCTTGCACTTGATCCGCCGAGCTACAAGCTCCCTATAACATCATATATCTCTTATTAATAATTCTATCTTCCACGTTAACTGACCCTAAGAAATCACACAGGTCAACTCTGGTCAACGGTCCACGGTCATCTCGACTGGACTCGGCGAGTACCCTGGCAACTCGGCAAGTCCCAGTGAATCCTCAAGCTACTCGCCGAGTCTGCTCATCTGACTCGGCGAGTCCATGCCATGCAGTCGATCAAACTGCTTCCTGAGATAAATATTGTCCCGAAATACACAGGCATGGGACCCTCTGGACCTCTAAAGGTCCTAATACAAGGCTATAGTCGTTTGGGAAACAAGGGTAACCATCAATCTAACCACAAAAGGGTTCCATAAACCCTAAATCCATGCACACATTCACAATACAGGAAATAATCCAAAAGGTTACCTGAATCACGTACTCTCTATGTCCCCAAGCCTCAAAACGTGATTCCCTTGCTGTCCCATTAGCCAAAACCTTCTCCTTCTTGGACAATAACTTCTTCAAATCACCAATGATCTTCAATCCTTGCTCTGGATGCCCACAACCGATTTAGGGTTCTTCTCAGTCGGCCAAAAGATAGACAATGACGGCATAAGATCCCTTATATACGTCCCAAACTGAATGGTGATCCATGCATGGATCATGAAAGCCCAAAATGTGATGGATTAGTGATTACTAGTGGGCTAGAAGGTGGTTTGGGCTCAATGGTTGGGTTGTGCATGGTAACCCACAAATTGAATTAAGGTTGCATGAAGACTAGGGCAACATTTTTAAGGCTTCATAAGTGCTAAAAACGTTACTATTTGCTTCATAAAGCCTCCTAGCCGTTTTTGACACTCTTTGGTGGATTAGGGTTACACTTTAATGCTTATAATGACTCCTTAATGCTTCTTATGGCTCCTTAAGCAAGCATAGCCGTTTTTTTTCATTCACAAGTCTCATGGACGTTTTTTTTTGTGTTCTTTCAAGAGTTACCTTAATTTCTATTTACTAGTTTTAATGAATAATTGGTTGGTTGGCTTGTAACCACCAAATTTGTAATAAAGGCTTCATATAAAGCCAAATTATGCATGGAAAAAGCAATACACGAATTTTAATCAAAGAACCATTATTTTCACCTTGAATTATTGTTATAATTCTCAAATTATCTTGTTGGGACGTGTTCTTGACTTGATACGAACTCAATCCAATAGGTCTTGGATTGTTTTCATCGGTATACAACTTAATAGGTCTTGAGTTGTTACTATACTAATCTATCTATTTCTTTCCATTCACATATCATTTGTGGTTGCTATTCTCTCTTAATTTACCTAAACACTACCCTACTCACTAAATCAAGCCCATACACGCATCATAAGTGGTATCAGAGCGCAGAATGGATTTTGATGATCCAGAGTTCCTACAAAATCTTCGAGAAGCATTAAGAAACATCCAAGAAGGTGGAAATCGAAGGCAACCCCGCCGTGGTGAACATAGGGTTGTGGAAGAATTCAAGGTGTCTGAATTGCCTGACTTTGTTGGTGGAACTGATCCTGAACGCTACTTGGAGTGGGAAAGGAAGATTGAAAGAATGTTCGAGTTCAAAGAAGTGGATGATGAAAAAAGCTGCAAGTATGCCATTCTCAAGCTAAGTGGTGGTGCTTCATTGTGGTTTGAAGGGCTTAAGGCCAAGAGAACCCGTGAAGGCAAAGAAAAAATTTGTTCTTGGCTTTCTCTAAAACGAAAGCTAAGAAAGAGATATGTTCCTTCTACTCATAGAATTGCCACTTACAAGAAGATTGCTGATTTGAGGCAAGGAAAAATGAGTGTTGGAGAATACATTGATGAATTTGAGAAGTTGTCCTTGATGGGGGATATTGAAGAAATTGAAGAACAAAAAATGACTCGTTTTCTAAAAGGGTTGAACTACAACATTGCCAATGTTGTGGAGTTGTATCCTTATGCTGATTTTGGAACTCTTTGTGGTTTGTGTTTGAAGTTGGAGGGGCAAGCCAAAGCACGTTATGGTGGGAGTTCAAGTTCAAGTCTCGAAAATCCCAAGTCAAAGTCGTGGTCCAAGCCCGAGTCTAGCAATAGACAAAATTCTGTTTCTACTCCTTCTGGTTCTAGTAGTGTTCCCGTTGCTCCTAAACTTACTAGTGGTACCAAAGAAACTAGTTTGGCGAAAATTAGATGTTTCAAGTGTCAAGGTTTTGGTCATTACCAAAATGCTTGTCCAAACAAAAGGGTGGTGACTTTAAGGGAGGCCATTGAATGTCGTGATGAGTTGGAGGAAGAAGAGAGGTTGGCGGGTATTTTTTATGATACACAACAAGAAGAGGAAGCAGAGGAGGAGGTAGAGTATGAAGCACCGGTGTATGATACAGTTTTGGTGCTTAGAACCCTTAAAACTCAAGGGGTTCAAACCGTGGCTGATATGGATCAACGAGACCAATTGTTTCACACCAAATGTTTGGTTAGTGACAAGTGGTGTAGTTTGATTATTGATGGTGGAAGTTGTACTAATGTTGCTTCTAATGAAATGGTGACCAAATTGGGTTTGTCTACAACAAACCACCCAAAACCATATGTTCTTCATTGGTTGGATGATGGAAGCAAAATAAAGGTGACAAAACAGGTTAGAGTTGGTCTAACTATGGGGTCTTATGAAGATGAAGTGTTGTGTGATGTTATTCCTATGGATGCATGTCATATTTTGTTGGGGCGTCCTTGGCAATTTGATAGGGATGTGTTACATAGAGGGAGGAGCAATGAATATGAGTTGAAACACAATAATAAAAAAATTGTGTTAAAACCCATGTCCCCAACGGCCATAAGGTCCATGAATTCTAAACAAGTAAAAAAACCTAATCTTTCTATGTTTGCTAGTGAAAGGGAGGTGGAGCAAGTTCTTGACAAAGGTGATGTTATCTACATGCTTGTGGCCAAAGAGCATGCAAAGGTGGAGAAGATGGTGCATGGAGAAAACACTATTGCTGATTTGCTTTTGGAGTTTCAAGATGTGTTTCCAAGCGAATTACCACCGGGTTTGCCTCCAATCCGTGGTATCGAACACCAAATTGACCTTATTCCGGGTGCTCCTTTGCCCAATAAAGCTGCCTATAGATGTAATCCGGAGGTGACAAAAGAGTTGCAAAAACAAATTGATGAACTCATGAAAATGGGTTATGTTCGTGAAAGCCTAAGTCCTTGTGCTGTTCCAGTTTTGTTGGTTCCAAAAAAAGATGGTTCTTGGAGGATGTGTGTTGATAGTAGGGCCGTTAATAACATCACCATAAAATACCGATTTCCTATTCCTAGAGTTGATGATTTGTTGGACGAGTTGCATGGTTCTATTGTGTTCTCAAAAATTGATTTGAGAAGTGGTTACCATCAAATTCGTATGCGTGAAGGGGATGAATGGAAAACAGCCTTTAAAACTAAACATGGCTTGTATGAATGGACCGTAATGCCTTTCGGTCTAACTAACGCACCTAGCACTTTCATGCGACTAATGAATGAAGTGCTAAAATCTTTTTTGGGCAGGTTTGTGGTTGTGTACCTTGATGATATCTTGGTATATAGCAAGAGCTTGGAGGATCATTTGGTGCACTTAAAACAGGTTTTCAAGACGCTTAGAGCTCAAAAACTCAATGGAAAGCAAGAAAAATGTTCGTTTTTAGTGGAAGAAGTGGCATTTTTGGGTTTTGTGGTTTCAAAAAATGGCGTGTCCGTAGACCCATCCAAGACTGAAGCAATCAAGTCATGGACTATTCCTACTAATATTTCTGAAGTTAGATCATTTCATGGTCTTGCTTCTTTCTATAGAAGATTTGTTCGTGATTTTAGCACCATTGCAAGTCCCATAACAGGTTGTTTGAAGAAAGGAGTCTTTGCATGGGGAGAAGAAGCTCAAAAGGCATTTGAGAAACTCAAGGCATTGTTGTGTGATGCTCCTATTTTGGCTCTTCCTGATTTTTCTCAACCATTTGAAGTGGAGTGTGATGCAAGTGGAGTTGGTATTGGGGCTGTTTTGATCCAATCCAAACGTCCTATTGCTTATTTTTCTGAAAAGTTGGGTGGTGCTCGTTTGAATTATTGCACTTATGATAAGGAGTTTTATGCTATTGTTCGTGCTTTAGATCATTGGAGTCATTATTTGCGTGCAAATCATTTTATTTTGCATTCTGATCATGAATCCTTGAAGTACATCAATGGGCAACAAAAGTTGAGCACAAGACATGCAAAGTGGGTGGAGTTCTTGCAATCCTTTCATTTCTCATGCAAATACAAGGATGGTAAAAGCAATGTGGTGGCTGATGCACTCTCGAGGCGTTACTCATTGTTGGTGACTTTGGATGTTCGTTTCTTGGGATTTGAAACTCTAAAGGACCATTATCAATCTGATATGGACTTTAGAGATATGTTTTTGAAATGTGCAGGTGGTCCTAATGGTGAATTTGTAATTCAAGATGGCTTTCTATTCAAAGGCAATCGCCTTTGTGTCCCAAAACATGCAATACGGGAGTTGTTGATTCGTGAAGCTCATGGCGGTGGTTTGGCTGGTCATTTTGGCATTACCAAAACTTTGCAGGTGCTTAAAGAACATTTTTTTTGGCCGAAGATGTTGGGGGATGTAACCAACATAGTGGGCAAGTGTGTTACATGTCATATGGCGAAAACAACTTTCAAGCATGGTGTTTACACTCCTTTGCCGGTTCCTATTTGTCCTTGGGAAGATGTGTCCATGGATTTCATTATGGCTTTGCCTAGAACTCAAAGGGGGAAGGATTCCATTATGGTGGTGGTGGATAGGTTTTCAAAAATGGCTCACTTTGTGCCATGTCATAAAACCAATGATGCATCTAATGTGGCTGATTTGTATTTTAAAGAGGTGGTTCGTTTGCATGGTATTCCTAAAACAATTGTTTCTGATAGGGATTCCAAATTTCTAAGTTACTTTTGGAACACTTTATGGAGGAAAGTGGGTACTAAGTTACTTTTTAGTACATCCCATCATCCACAAACGGATGGGCAAACGGAGGTTACTAATAGAACTTTGGGTGCTTTGTTGAGAGGGTTGGTTAGCAAAACTCAAAAAGATTGGGACATCAAACTTGCACATGCTGAATTTGCCTATAATCGTTCTCCTACTTATGCTACAGGTCACTCTCCTTTTGAGGTGGTGTATGGTGTGAATCCTTACATGCCTTTGGATTTGATTCCATTACCAAAGGATGAATTGGTTCACAAGGATGCTAATGACAAGTTGAAGGCCATGATGAAACTACACCAACAAGTTCGTGAGAAGATTGAAGCTGTGAATGAGATGTACAAACAGAAGTCAAACAAGCATAGGAAACCACGTGTCTTTCAAGATGGTGACTTGGTGTGGGTGCATATGAGGAAAGAACGTTTTCCTAACAAAAGGAAAAACAAGTTAATGCCAAGAGCCGAAGGTCCTTATAAAGTGGTGTCGCGTGTCAATGATAATGCTTACAAGGTAGATTTAGGAGGAGACCATGGAGTGCATGCTACCTTTAATGTGGGAGATCTTTCACCTTATCTTGATGATGATGGACTTGATGAATTGAGGTCAATTCCTTTCAAAGGGGGAAGGGATGATCCATGCATGGATCATGAAAGCCCAAAATGTGATGGATTAGTGATTACTAGTGGGCTAGAAGGTGGTTTGGGCTCAATGGTTGGGTTGTGCATGGTAACCCACAAATTGAATTAAGGTTGCATGAAGACTAGGGCAACATTTTTAAGGCTTCATAAGTGCTAAAAATGTTACTATTTGCTTCATAAAGCCTCCTAGCCGTTTTTGACACTCTTTGGTGGATTAGGGTTACACTTTAATGCTTATAATGACTCCTTAATGCTTCTTATGGCTCCTTAAGCAAGCATAGCCGTTTTTTTTTCATTCACAAGTCTCATGGACGTTTTTTTTTTGTGTTCTTTCAAGAGTTACCTTAATTTCTATTTACTAGTTTTAATGAATAATTGGTTGGTTGGCTTGTAACCACCAAATTTGTAATAAAGGCTTCATATAAAGCCAAATTATGCATGGAAAAAGCAATACACGAATTTTAATCAAAGAACCATTATTTTCACCTTGAATTATTGTTATAATTCTCAAATTATCTTGTTGGGACGTGTTCTTGACTTGATACGAACTCAATCCAATAGGTCTTGGATTGTTTTCATCGGTATACAACTTAATAGGTCTTGAGTTGTTACTATACTAATCTATCTATTTCTTTCCATTCACATATCATTTGTGGTTGCTATTCTCTCTTAATTTACCTAAACACTACCCTACTCACTAAATCAAGCCCATACACGCATCAAATGGCTAGGGTTTTCCGCTGAACAGCGTCGACTCGCCGAGTCCATAACTGGACTCGTCGAGTCCAGTCGCGAACCCGCGACCAGATCTGCGATCCTACTCGGCGAGTCAAGCTCCAACTCGCCGAGTCCCCCCTTTAAGACACCCCAAAATGTGATTTAACAATACTTTGAGATTTCGGGCTGTTACAATTCTCCCCCACTAGAATCAGACTTCGCCCTCGAAGTCTCACTCTGAAAATAGACCTGGATGCTACTCCCGCATCTCACGTTCCGGCTCCCCTAGTCACTACCGATCTCTTCCGAGGTTGCCACTGAACCAATACCAGAGGTACCTCCTTGTTCCTCAGAACCTTGATCTTCCGATCCCTAACGGCCACTGGCCTCCCAGCGTAACTCATGCTCACATCCACCTAATTGTTCTCTAGTGGAACCACTGCTGACTCATCGGCTATACACTTTTTCAAATGCGACATATGAAAAGTGTCATGGATCCATCCCAATTCCGTTGGCAGCTCCAAACGGTAGGCCACCCGTCCTACCCTCGCATTTTCACTAAAAGGTCCAACATATCGGGGCCCCAATTTGCCCCTCTTCCTAAATCGAATCACCCCTTTCCAAGGAGAGACCGTCAGAAGCACGAAGTCGCCGACCTGAAACACATGCTCGTAACGGCGTCTGTCTGCATAACCTTCTTGTCAACTCTAGACGATCATTAACCTCTGATTAACCTGCTGCATCTGCACTGTCGACTAAAGCACGGCCTCAGTGCTGTCCACCACTCCCTGCAACCGAGAATTACCCAAGATGCAACTCTGCTCTAAATCTCAATGATCACTCGACCCATAAGGGTTATGAAACCCTGAATCACCGGGTCCCCGATCCAAAGCCCACTATATCCATTACGGGATGACTGAGAGACCCATTCTCACTCTCAGAGCAACTCTCACGAGTTCTCCTCTTGCAATCATGTACACATGCTGCACTAGCCCCCAACATACCTTTCTCTTCCCTTACCTAGGGAAATCCGCTTGACTACCTTGTCACCACTCCATATATCGCACCCGTTCTGGATCTGCTCGCAGGGACTCTCGGGTCCATGCGTTACCTCTCCTCAGCAAATGTGGATCCAACACCACCTCCTATGCAACAGCTCAAAGGGCGGCGTACTAATGCACTAATGATGGCTGTTGATATGGGACAACTCAACCAAGGATCAACACGTACTGCGGCTTCCTCCGAAATCTAATGCACATGCCCGAATCATGACTTCGAGCATCTGGATCGTTTACTCTCTCTAAAGTGTCCTCAGATGTCATCATGGTAAGCTCATTTCCATATTCCTCTTCAAGACTGGGTACCAGATCAACTTTTGGCTCCACGTCTGAGCCCCCAACGGTCACCCATATCACGATCCAAATATCCCACTAACTTTCTCCCCGTGACCACTATCCCGACCCAGTGACACGTAAGTCACAAAATCCTCTTTTCCTCATGCGAGAAAATACAATCCAACCGAGGATCATCTCAACTCTAATCTCTGGTTTCTGCTGCGCGTATTCCTTGCGTATCTCACCGCATCTCCCGACAGAGACGGAGACCCCCGTCTCACCCCCGACCCAATATCCAGGTTCCAAGACTCAATACTAGACTACTCAAACCTAAAACTCTTCCACATCATACACTGCTCGAAAAACATTCAAACATCGAAAATTCTCTTGCCATCTAGTGAGTACTGCGACTCCATGCAGTATCACAACACCCTCTAAATAGTGAGTACTACGACTCGAATATCCACCCCAGACTCTGGAGACAATCAACATAACAACTGCCCATCTCTGCGAATATCCACTCTCTCAAATAATCTCCCTGAATACCCATACTCGAAGGGCTCCCACTAGATCCACAGATACTTGATATGCCACACGTCGATTCAATTCAGGATTCACGAGTAACTCCGAAATAGAGATATCATACCTGAATAGCCCAGAATACTGCCACAACCACTGATCTCCTGCCCCAAGTATCATGTAGATACAATAATACATCTCCTCGGAATCCCATAAATAGATCTACATTTTCCCACATTACAACTCCGATGCATATAATTTCCCGATTGGAATACGAGAAAACGCTGACGCTACGAAATATGCTGGAAATTCTCCGAAACCCTTCTTCCGACGCTCAAAATCCAAACAAGGATGCGCATACCAACCCACACATTCTCTATCTACTTGTAACGACACCAAACACTTGCCATGGATACATTCGTTCTCCTCCTCGAGTACTTCCCGCATTAACTCACTCTGACCCTCTTCCTCGATCACCGACACCTCTGGTCTCATGGTTTCTTACGGCATATCTCTATACTTCACTTATAACCACTCTTGACAAATCCTTGCTTTCTTACATACTGCACCCGGTTCTCCCCCACTAGGGTTCGAACCATCACCAATTAGCACACACCCAACCCACAACTACTTTTCACCAGCGAAATCGTACCTGCTCCAGGAAAGTGTTACGCAACACCCGATAATTCCCCCTTAAGAAGTCAATCAACCCCCTATACTCTGAACCTCTGATGAACTCCTCAAGAACTTCTCATCACGACTGCTTCTAATCGTTCCAAATCTCATACCAATCCAACACTAAGCATCTCAACTGCTCAATAACATCACTGGCTCATAGACTGCACCGCAATCATCGTTCCTCTCACCTCAACTCATCAACCAATGCTCCAACACCGGAATTGTTCCAAGGACAGGGACCCACTCTCAACATAGACGAAAACTCTTTGCACTGCAAAACTTGGCTGAATTCCCCGCTGCTACCACTATAACGCATCCTACTATTCTCACTTAGGTGTGGCGTGGTCTTCGACTACCTCAGTCCCAACTGACTGTCTGCTCACGATAAATCACTGCCTCGCGGCACACCTGCTACCTGATACCCTGAGGGAAAACATTGTCGATAACTACCTGCAGGGTGTACTCCCAAATCCACAACTGACACATCAAGCCCCTCCTGTATTGCTCACGAACATAAATGGCACCACCCTCCTAGAAGATGGCCTCTCCCTTATTGCCTGATTGTTTGACTCATCCGAAGTTTTCCTCTGTCTTTAACTTCTTACCAAAATACTCTGATAGACACTCGCCTTTCCCCTCGGGGAACGCCTCCCCATACTCAATCGTGGTCTACAGGCCTAAAACCCATAGCGTCCGATCTCCACCTCATCGATCATGACCCGATAGCAAGATAGTCACAAGCATCATCCGCTACGAACCCTGGTACTCATCCCATGATGTCCCTTCTCAATCTATTCCGGTGTATAGTACCCGAACCATAACATTACTCCTCAATCTGCTCCGATGTATGGTACTCGAACCATAACATCTATCCTCAATCTGTTCCGATGTATGATACCCTGACCATAACATCACTCCGCAATCCGCTCCGATGTATGGTACTCGAACCACAGCATCTATCCTCAATCTGTTCCGATGTATGGTACCCTGACCATAACATCACTCCGCAATCCGCTTCGATGTATGGTACTCGAACCACAACATCTATCCTCAATCTGTTCCGATGTATGGTACCCTGACCATAACATCACTCCGCATTCCGTTCCTTAGGACCTTCAGAATGCTCCTTGTATCAAGTATGGGTCCTCTGCTTTCAGTAGTACGGGCCCATACTACCTTCCACATCTACCCATACTTTCCACACGGACCATCCCAGAGTTCCTAAGTAGCTGATCGACCTGCTCTTTTACCAATCCATCGTGCGTACTCGCTCCCCAGCGAAATCCTCTACTCTATCAGCGCACTCATCTGGCTAGGTTTACTCCCTAGTCCCTTCCGCCATCCTCCCACTTCTTTGCTATCAGCTGCTGAAGAGCTCCTAATGATGCCAACCATCTACCTCCTGAGTATCGTCATACTCACTTAGTAGCTGACTCCCATCATCGAGAATTCCACAAAGCACAAAGCAAGCAGCATTCGAGCATCGAAGAATACATAGGACTCCCTATCTGTGATAGCTCCACCTTCTCGGCTCATCCTCGGAAGTACCACTGAACTCTGTAGCTCTACCCCTCGTGCGTCCTAACTGGATACTCTCGCTCATCACATATTCAAAAGCATAACGCACATATGACAACAAATCCTAGGCTAAGGCATCACAAATCAGGCCATTCTAGTCCTAAGATATGAAATACCTAACCTATCTCTAGCATGCAATAATATCTCATAAAGTGCATAATAGATATTTCATAACACAAAAGTAAGGGTATTTTGGGAAATCACCGTTTGGCTCTGGCTGATTGTACACACTGCTCTTTCTTGCTTTCTCTTTGAACTCTTATCCACTTTTAGAAAACTATTTATTTGAAAACTTTTTCTTATTTCCTCAGTTTGAGTCCAGATTTACCCGAAGGCGCATCCGGATCCCTCAAACCAAGGCTCTGATACCAATTTGTAACACCGTAAATTTCAAGGCAAAATGTTCGTTTAATTAATCAAATTATTATTAAATCACTTGTTTAAAATCTCATACACATTTGAATTACAAAAACATAGTTCCATTTTCGCTTAGTAGAAAACCAGGATCCTCCAAAATACAACTCTTTCTTTGGTGTGTACAATCGAGCCGGTGCCATCCCGCGTTACTGAAAGAACCTGAAACAACATAACATAAAACACTGTAAGCACGAAGCTTAGTGAGTTCCCCAATATACACCTTACGCACATACGCCTTTCCAGGCCCTGACCTTCCGGTCCACTGCACAATGCCTTCCGGCCCATGAGATAATCGCCTTCCGGCCCATAGTACATTGCCTTCCGGCCCATAACATATTGCCTTCCAGCCCATAACATATTGCCTTCCGGCCCATAACATATTGCCTTCCGGCCCAAAAACATATACGGCACATAATACATTTACTCTAACACATAAAGCACATATATCATATATCATACCTGACCTTTCTGTCACATAACACTTTGCCTTCCGGCCCATATAAACATGTATATCACGCGTAGCAACTAACTTTCCATTTATAGCATATATACATAACACATAACATATTCGACCTTCCGGTCACACAATCAAACCCTTCCGGGTACAGTATAGTGAGAAGACTCACCTCGCGGATACTGGAAGTTAGCAACTCCTGAAATCCCTTGCACTTGATCCGCCAAGCTACAAGCTCCGTATAACATCATATATCTCTTATTAATAATTCTATCTTCCACGTTAACTGACCCTAAGAAATCACACAGGTCAACTCTGGTCAACGGTCCACGGTCATCTCGACTGGACTCGGCGAGTACCCTGGCGACTCGGCGAGTCTAGTCGTCCTCACAAATTCCTGGATGTTCCCTTTCTACTCGTCGAGTATCTCTCTTGACTCGACGAGTTCCTCGTGGAAGAATCGCGGGGCCACCCCGACTCCACTCGCCGAGTCTGAAGAACAACTCGGTGAGTCCTAGTGAATCCTCAAGCTACTCGCCGAGTCTGCTCATCTGACTCGGCGAGTCCATGCCATGCAGTCGATCAAACTGCTTCCTGAGATAAATATTGTCCCGAAATACACAGGCATGAGACCCTCTGGACCTCTAAAGGTCCTAATACAAGGCTATAGTCGTTTGGGAAACAAGGGTAACAATCAATCTAACCACAAAAGGGTTGCATAAACCCTAAATCCATGCACACATTCACAATACAGGAAATAATCCGAAAGGTTACCTGAATCACGTACTCTCTGTGTCCCCAAGCCTCAAAACGTGATTCCCTTGCTGTCCCATTAGCCAAAACCTTCTCCTTCTTGGACAATAACTTCTTCAAATCACCAATGATCTTCAATCCTTGCTCTGGATGCCCACAACCGATTTAGGGTTCTTCTCAGTCGGCCAAAAGACAGACAATGACGGCATAAGATCCCTTATATACGTCCCAAACTGAACGGCTAGGGTTTTCCGCTGAACAGCGTCGACTCGCCGAGTCCATAACTGGACTCATCGAGTCCAGTCGCGAACCCGCGACCAGATCTGCGATCCTACTCAGCGAGTCAAGCTCCAACTCGCAGAGTCCCCCCTTTAAGACACCCCAAAATGTGATTTAACAATACTTTGAGATTTCGGGCTGTTACAACATCCTTAAGGGCCACCATTTGAGGAGTAAACTCCAATTTGAGGCCATACTCTCTTTATATGCAACCCTTGGTACTCCTAACACTTGTAACAAAGTGTTTTCATGCTTTAGGATGTCCTTACTTGCATAATTATTTGTTAAATGACTAATTTGATACTTAAATGTATCATTACATGTTAAATAGGATTCGTGTGTGTGTTCAAGTCCTCACTTGACACTTAGCATCCTATATTGTCCGTTCATCCGAGTCACCCACGTCAGGTGAGTTCATACCCCTGAATTAACCTTTTAAATGATTTTAAATGCTTTTATGGTGGGGGGAATACAAGTTGAACTATAGAGTTATTATATCAATCACGTGTGATTAATAACTGTATAGCAAATAGATTTATGCATGTTAAACTGCTTTATCCAGCTAAAGGTTTTCAAAATAAACTGACATCAAGTCATAAATCCTTATTTATAAGTTTTTCCAAAGGTTTTACCAAAACTTCTTTTTGTACTCTTGTATTGTTAAATGCATGCATGTATATGTATAGTTATATAAGTAATGTTTAAAGGACTTAGGAAGGCTAACTCGCTTTTAATTCCTTTTCCTTGTTTGGATGTGGCTTTAGGGTATCAGTTATCCGTCCGAAGGTCGTTTAAATAGTAGTTATATATCATGTATACATATGTAGTCATAAAGGTCGGTTATAGACTTCTAATGTGGAACTCAAGAATTAAACAATCGTCATCAAAGCTTTACTTAAACCGCATAGACTTCTATTGTGGAACTCAAGAATAAAACAATGCTCGTCAAACCTTTGCGAAATGACAAAGACTACTTCTATTGTGGAACTCTAGAATCAAACAATGCTCATAAAATCTTTGCTAAATTGCATAGACTTCTAATGCGGAATTCAAGAATGAAACAAAGTCCATCAATGCTATGCTTAAATTGCATAGACTTTTATTGTCGAACTAAAGAATTAAACAATGCTCGTCAAAGCTTTCTTAAATTGCACAGACTTCTTATGTGGAACTCAAGAATGAAACAATTCTCATCAAAGCTTTGCATAATTTGCATACACTTCTATTGTCGAACTCAAGAATTAAACAATGCTCATCAATGCTTTGCTAAATTGCATAGACTTCCAATGTAGAAACCAAGAATGAAACAATGCTCATAAAAACTTTGCTAAATTGCATGGACTTCTATTATGGAACTCAAGAATCAAACAATGCTCATCAAAGCTTTGCTTAAATTGCATAGACTACTTTTGTGGAACTCAAGTATCAAACCATGCTCATCAAAGCTTTGAATAAATTGAATAGACTTCTATTATGGAACTCAAGAATCAAACGATGCTCATCAAAGCTTTGCTAAATTGCATAAACTTCAAATGTGGAACTCAAGCATGAAACAATGCTCATCAAAGGTTTCCTTAAGTTGCAAAGACTTCTATTGTGGAACTCAAGAATTAAACAATCCTCATCAAAGCTTTGCTTCAGTTGCATCGAATTCTATTGTGGAACTCAAGAATGAAACAATCCTCATCAAGGTTTTGTATAAATTGCATAGACTGTGGAACTCAAGAATTAAACAATGCTCATCAAAGCTTTGCAAAATTGCATAGACTTCTATTGTGGAACTCAAGACTTAAACAATGCTCAAAATAGCTCTGCTTAAATTGCATAGACTTCTATTGTAGAACTCAAGAGATAAACAATGCTTAACAAAGCTTTGCTAAATTGCATAGACTTCTATTTTAGAACTCAAGAATGAAACAATGCTCATCAAAGCTTTGCTTATTGCATACACTTCTATTTTGGAATTGAAGAATTAAACAATGCTCATCAATGCTTTGCTAAATTGCAAAGACTACTTTTATGGTGGAAATAAAGAATTAAACAATGCTCATCAATGCTTTGCTAAATTGCATAGACTTCTAATGTGGAACTCAAGAATTAAACAATGCTCATCAAAGCTTTACTTAAACTGCATAGACTTCTATTGTGGAACTCAAGAATAAAACAATGCTAAGAATAGCAATGTTAATGGTTGCTGCTAACTTTTTCGCTTTCTCTCTCTACTTTCTCTCTCTTCCCCTGATTCTCTCTATCGGTGGTGCGATCTAGTTTTCGGTTCATCGGTGCTGTTTTTCCGTCGAATTTCATTTTTCGGTGAAGCAATTTCTCTTCTGATTCCGTTGTCCTAATGGGTGCATCATCCAAAGCAGATCGATTGAAGGAAGTGAAAGTTAAACCTCCGGATAAAAGTGTTGTTGTCCGGTATGTTAGGACTGAAGTGAATTTGAATGAATTGGTTCCTCTTGGGGTTATTGATCAAACTTCAGCTATGGTTTATAAAGCTCGTCGTAAGCCAAGTGTGTCTGGAGCAGTTGCGTCAGGGCAATGTAAAGCTGAATGGAAAATGGAGGGGAAAGCTTTCAGATTTAAGAACAGAGTTCGGAAATTGGTGGATGGGTTATCGCCGATGGATGCTAAGGATTACGACAATGAAGAAGGTTATGAAGAGGTATCGGGAGATGAATTGGAATCTGTATCAGCCTGGGATTCGGATTCTAACATTTCTATTCATGGATCTGAGTGCAAAATGAAGGAATTGAAGTATGGAACTGCTGGGGAGGTGAAAAATGATGGTGATCAAGTTGTATCTATTCCTTCAGGTAACACTGCTAATTTGATGAAAAATTGGGATGGGTCGAAATTGAGTAATGATTTACAGGATACTAATTTGGAATTGAAGAATGTTACGAGTGAAATGATTAGGGTGAATCCTAACATTGAGGTGATTGATGTCAATAAACATGATAGTTCTAAGTTGGTTGAAAATGAAGTTGTGAAGTCTAGAGCTGATGGGGATAAGATTGTTATCAGTAATGAAGAATTTATTCCGGGGGTTGGCTTTCAATTTCTTAGTGATCTGAAGGTGGAGAAGTCTATGGGGAAGGATATAGACAGTGAGAAGAATCAGGAAATGGATGTCGATATGTCAAATTTGGAAAAGAAAGTCAAGGAGATAGAAAGTAATATTAATGATGATGGTTCTACTGAAGAAGAAGGGGGAAAATGATTCAAGTGAGGATGATACTAGTGTGGATGAGGAAATTAAGATAGAAGAAGAGGTTAATGCTATGATTAATATGGATACTAGTTGCAAAGAGAAGTCAGGTACTGTTATTAATAGCATTAATTTGCTTCCTTCTATTTTGGGAGATGCTAAGAATAGCAAAAAGGTTGAAGGTGAAATGCAGGGGAATTTGTTGAACTCTTATGCAGGTGTGCTAAAGGGTAATAGACATAAGGGTAAGATTGATGTTAGATTCATTATAGGGGAAAATGGAGAAGAGGATGGACCTGTAATTATTCCGATTGAGAATCTAAAGAATGCGAGTATTCCTTTTACTAATACTCTTTATGGATATATGATTGATAAGAAGTTGGCGTTTCCTATGAGTCAGAAAGAAGTTAGAAGGTTGTGGAAGAATGTGGGTCTGGAAGAGGTTTTCATGAACAACAAAGGATTTTTCTTTTTTAAATTCAGTGATGAGCAGGGGATGTTGTCTATTTTGGAGGGCAGTCCTTGGTTAATGTTTAATAATATGCCACTGTTTCTTCAAAGGTGGAGGCCAGGTTTGACATTAACTAAGAACAAGCATGATAAAATCCCGGTTTGGATTAAAATATTTGACTTGCCTTTGGAAGTATGGAGTGGTGAAAATTTATGTAGAATTGCTAGTAAGATAGGGATTCCTTTGGCTTTTGATTCATTTACGGAGGAAATGTGTTTGGAACATAAAGGAAGGAATGCTTATGCTAGAATTCTTATTGAAATGGTAGCTGGGAAGGAATGGAGAAAGAAGATTGATATTTCTACATGGGATTTTGTTTCTAATTCTGCTGTGATACAAAGTTTTGATGTTGAATATGCTTGGATTCCTTCTAGATGTAACCATTGTAAAGTTTATGGGCATATGGATAAAGTTTGTGCTGCTGCTATGAACGTTGAGAAAGAGGCTAGAAATGGGGATGTGAGAAATTTAAAAAACAATAAAGGGAAGGAAGTAGTTAATGGGGATGGATTCACAGAAGTTAAATATAAGAAAGTGATAGGTAACAATAATGGTGAAGGCACTAGCAAGGCTCAGGAGGGTTATAATCAATCGAATAGTCTGAAGAATAATGGGAAGAATGGGAATTGGAGAAGGGGCAATTATTCAAAAGGCAATAATAGGAATAAAGGTGGAAATGGTAAAGGGCAAAATTGGAATTGGAACAATAAAGGAGTAAGTCATTGGAATTTAGAAAAGAACAGAAATTATGAGAAGTTTGCTAATGGGCAGGATTTGATTGGTAGTCAGGGGTTGAAGGAGAATAATATGCAGGAGCATGTAATTAAAAAGGATAATAAGAGAGAGGGGGGAAATCACAGTCTTGTTAGTGTGACAAAAACAGGAGAAGGATTTAGTAATAAAAATAGTTTTGAAATTTTAGGAGAGATTGAAGAGGAAGCTTTGGATAAAATGGAAGAGGATGCTAAAATTGAGAAGGTAGTTATTCATCAGAATGAAGATTGTGGTAGTGCTGATATGGGTTCTAATGAAAGTAAGAATGATAAAACGATCTCATCAATTAAGGGAGAGGGGAAGAAAAAAGAAAATGAAAGTAATAAAATAAAGATAGACAGGATGGTATTGGATAACAATAACAGCAAGATGGGGAGTTCTCAAGCATTTGAGGAGGTAAATGCCAAAAATTCTATTTTTTCCCAATGATGTCTATAGGTGCTTGGAATGTTAGGGGCTTGAATAAATCTGTCAAGCAGAAGGAGGTTATTGATGTTTTTAGGAGTAATAATCTTGGTATTTGTGTTGTGGTTGAATCTCATGTCAAAGTCTTAAATCTTAAAAATATTTGTGTTAAGACTTTTGGGCAGTGGGATTGGATTTCTAATAATAGAAGCTGTGAGGGTGGTACTAGAATTATAGTGGGGTGGAATCCTAGACTTTTTGATGTGATAATTCTTTCTCAATCTAAACAGGTTATCCATTGTTATGTTAAAGTTTGTAATTCTGATGTTGGCATGTATTTATCTTTTATATATGCTGCTTCGAATTACATTGAAAGAAGATTGCTTTGGGATAATTTGAAGAAACATAGTTTGGTTGTTAAGAAGCAAGCTTGGGGTTTATTAGGCTGTTCTAGAACCATCGGAATATTCTGAAGGCTGTTCTAGAACTCCTAAAGGAGTTGAAGATTTTGTTGATTGTTTAAGTTTTATTGAAGTGGAGGATTTGAAGTATTATGGGTTTCAGTTTACATGGAACAAAACTCCTGCTGGGAATATGGGGCTTTTGAAGAAGCTCGATAGAGTTATGGTCAATTTAAAATTTATTTCGGACCACCCTCTTGCCCATGCTGTTTTTAAGCCATATAGAAATTCGGATCATTGCCCTGCTATTTTAAATTTTCCTGGTGATAAAGTGAAGTGGAAGCCTTCTTTTAGATTTGCTAATTTTATTTCTGAGAAGGAGGAGTTTCTTCCTTTGGTTAAGGAGGTTTGGGATAAGAATATTGATGGTTTTTTTATGTTTAAAGTGACTCAAAAGTTGAAGATTCTCAAGAAACATTGCAGGGAGCTGTGTAATAAACATTGGGGTGCTGGGAAAAGAATTCAGAAGTTAAGAATGGAGTTGGAATGTAAACAACAAGAAATTGATAGTAATCCTTTTGATTGCTAGATTAGGGAAGAGCATGCTAATATTCTCTTAGATTTTAATGTTGCTTGTAATGATGAAGAAAAACTTCTTGCTCAGCATGCTAAAATCAAATGGTTACAGGATGGGGATAATAATTCTAAATTCTTTCATAGGATTGTTAAAAGCAGGGGTAACAATAATTGTATTCAGATGGTTCTAAATGAAGATGGCCGATGGGTGAGTGGGAAGGCTATGAAAGAAAAGTTTGTATCTCATTTTAATAAGTTCTTGGGTTGTAAGGAAGATACTGATCTGTCAGGATTAAGTGATGATTTTTTTTCCTAAAAAATTGGATAGGAGGGTGGCTGTTAATATGATTAGAGTGGTTTCTGATTAAGAAATTAAAATGGCGATGTTTGATATAGATGACAATCGTGCCCCTGGCCCTGATGGGTATTCTTCAAAAAAATTTAAAAGTACTTGGAGCATTGTTGGTCCAGAGGTATGTAAGGCTGTGAGAGAATTCTTTTGGACTGGTAAATTGTTGAAGGGGATCAATGCTACGAGAATAGTTCTGGTACCTAAAGTGGAGGTTCCGAGGAAAGTTTCTGATTTTAGACCTATAGCTTGCTGTAATAATTTTTATAAATGTATCAGTAAGATTATAGTGAACAGGATTAGAAATTGTTTGGGTGATATTGTTAGCAATAATCAGTCAGCTTTTATTCCTGGTAGATCTATATTGGACAATATTCTTCTTGCTCAGGAGCTGATGGTGGGGTACAAAAAAAAGAGAGGAGCCCCTAAATGTACGATAAAGATTGATATACAAAAGGCTTATGATACGGTGGATTGGAGTTTTCTTAATAGAATTTTGCAGGGATTTGGGTTCCATCCAGTCATGGTTAAATGGATTATGGCTTGTGTTTCTTCCCCGTGGTTCATGCTTAATTTTAATGGTGAAGATCATGGGTATTTTGAAGGAAAGTGTGGGCTTAGGCAGGGAGATCCTTTATCTCCTTACCTATTTACTATAGTTATGGAGGTATTCAATATTATTATGGGCAAGCTTATTGAAGATCCTCTGAATTTTAAGTTCCATAGTAAGTGTTTGGGCCTCAATATTTCCCATTTATGTTTTGCTGATGATCTGTTGGTTTTCTCTTATGGTAATGGGAATTCGGTCAGAATTATAAGGGATGCTCTTGATGAATTCAAAAAGGTTTCGGGGCTGAAGGTGAGTATGGAAAAAAGTCAGATTTATTTCTGTTGTGTTAAGCCTAATATGAGAAGGATTATTTTGGGTATTCTTCCTTTTGATGTTGGGAGATTTCCGTTTAAATATTTGGGGGTTCCTATGTGTGTTACTAAGTTGTTTGATAGAGATTGTAAAAAGTTGATTGATAAGATTAAGATGAGAATTTTCAAATGGAAATGTAAAACCTTATCGTTTGCTGGCTGATTGCAACTCATTAACTCGGTCTTAACTTCTATTCATGTTTATTGGGCATCGATTTTTAAAATTCCAATTACTACTATTAATGAGATTGAAAAGATGTGTAGAAGTTTTTTATGGGCCAATGGTGAGATAGTCCAAGGGAAAGCTAAAGTAAAGTGGCAAGATATTTGTAAACCTAAGGAGTATGGCGGGCTGGGAATCAAGAATTTAAGGAGATGGAATGATGCTTTGCTTGCTAAACATGTTTGGAATGTGATCAATAACAAAAATTCCTTGTGGGTGTAGTGGGTGAGAACCAATTATATAGGAAGAAGGAATTTTTGGGATATTTTGTAGAAAAAAAGTATGAATTGGACATGGAAGAGGTTTTTGGAAATAAGGAAAACTGTTAGGCCTCATGTTGTTTCGTGTGTGGGAAATGGAAGGAGCACTGCTTTATGGCATGATTGGTGGCATCCAATTGGTATTCTTTGTACTATTATTCCTAGAAGAGATTGGGTTAGTAATGGTCTTAGTGATTCTTCTTTAGTCTGTGATGTTCTTGATTTTGATACTTATTCATGGCCGGTTGAATGGGTTAATAAGTTCCCTGGACTGACTCAAGCTCCCATGTTTTGTATTGATTCTAATATGAATGATGTTGTTGGATGGAGGGATAAGAAAGGTATATGCAGAAAATTCTCATGTAAACAGGTGTGGAGTGATTTAAATAACTTTGGAGACATTGTTCCTTGGTACGATATTGTTTGCTACAATAATTGCTTTCCTCGCAATTCCTTTATTTTGTGGATGGCTGTCCTGAACAGATTAAAAACTCAGGATAGGGTTAGAGGTTGGGAAGTGGCTGGTAAATTGTTGTGTCCATTCTGTGAAATTGTGCCTGATTCGCATAACCATTTATTCTTTAATTGCGATTATACCTCTAGAATTTGGAGGTATTTCTGCATTAAGGTGGGGTTAAATTTGAAGACGGTAGAATGGAATGATCTGATTTTAATGTTAAGCAGAATCCTTAATTTGAAGACTGGTGAGAATTTGATCATCAAATGTATGATTGCTAGCTGTGTTTCTCATATTTGGAGGGAGAGAAACTCTAGACTTTTTGGCTCTAGAAGAACTTCAGTTGAGGGGGTTATAGCTAGTATTGAGAATGAGATTCGTTTGAAGCTGATGGGATTAAGGAAAAGAGCTAAATTAATCAATAATAAGGTTTATTTGATCTGGGGTATTTCGGGAATTAAGAAAGTTAAATAATGGAGGTCATTTTCTGGTTTATCATTTTGGTGTGTGGTTGGTTTAGGTTTTGGGTTTGGCAGTGGTGGCAGATTAATAAGGAAGATGTTATTAATGGAATATGGTAGGGGTATTTTGGGAATAAAAACTTGCACAAAGGAATAGACGGAATATGTCACTGGTTAGAGAGTTTTCTCTCAAATCATGTGACTTGTACCTATGGGATTTTCTGTTTGGATATGATCATAATTGAGATTACCCAAATAGAGAATCCTAGACATGTGATTGATGCCATGTCTAGTATGAAACTTAATCTGACTCACTGGTGTTTTGGTGTTATTTTCTTGTGTTTCATTTTGAGTTTGTGGTGCAGAAAAGTGAAGCAATGGATGGTGGTGGGCAATAGCTATAGGGAGATAGTGGAATCCCTGATGAAGACTTTGAAGAAGGTGGAGGAAAAGGATTGTGACAGGAGATTTGGGAAAAGTTGTTTTGAGGGGGTTTTTTTGTTATTTCTATTTTGTGAGGTTTATTTGTGTAATCTTTTATTGGTTTTACCTAGTGTTTTGTGTTATGTGGGTTATGGGTTTGAGGGGTTTTTTCTTAAAGGATAGCTTATGGACTGAGGGTTTTTTTAAGGTTCTTACCCCTTGCTTTGGTTTTTTTATTATTATTTGGGGTTGTGGTTGGTGCAAGGGGGTGAAGTTACCTTTTTTCCCTCTTTTAATAAGTCTTTGGGCTACCTTTAAGGATTTTAGGGTTTTTGGGGTTTGTGAGTGGTTATTTCTTATTATTAGGAAGTGGTTTGGTAGTTGGTTATGGATAGGTTGGTTATATTTGTATTTTGTTTGAATTTTTGGTGCTTGTATTCTTTTATTCCTTTTAATAAAGTTTGCTGAGCTTTGGCTCTTTCAAAAAAAAAAAAAAAAGTTTCCATCAGCCAGATTATCACCCTTTGGGTAGCAAAGGCATCTAGATAACTTCTCAAGTAAACTATAATAGGTATAAACAACCATAACATTCATGAAAGAGAACTTAGTTATATCTATATTCTAAAACATATACTTTTTAGTAAAAGGAAAGGTTTATAGAAATCAAAACACGAGATACATCCTCATGACGCGGATTCCACCGTTGTTAAGTTGGTAACCAGAGTCTACTGGAGGGAGAGCGGGCATTGTGTGTATAGATGTATACGGGACAGACACTCCCACATCTTGACTGCTAGCTACAGTCCCGGGCGACCAAGCCAAGGGGTGATAAATGTCACATTTATTCCGACGCCAACAGGTCGTCAAGTATTCGATTGTCAATCAGTATGGTTACGGATATCTTTATGTTTACCTTATAATTCATGGGTTTAAGGTAATAAGTATTATCACGGTATTTCTGTATATGAAACCATCATAACCTATTTTCCTAGTTATATACTAGGTCACATTATAACCCTTTAAACTAACCCACATAGGATTAAAGGCTAATTTAGACTCTCCGAGACGTATTGTTCACTTAATACTTCCTGGAGTCTGTATTTTTTCTTTTAGACTCTCCACGGCGTATTGTTCACTTACTACTTCCTGGAGTCTGTATTTAAATCTTATAGACTCTCTGAGGTGTATTGTTCACTTAATACTTCCTGGAGTCTATATTTCCTTCTTTTAGACTCTCCGAGGCGTCCCGCCTGGAGTCTGTGTTTTAAATTACCTTATCAAACTTTGCCAGGCGTCCCGCCTGGAGTCTATGTTTTATATACCTTTAGACTTTGCTAGGCGTGTTGTTCATTCAATACCACCTGGAGTCTATGTTTTATTTTACTTTTAGCCAGCAGTGTTACTGCTGAGGTAAAATATTATTTTTCCCTATTACTTTGCTTGTGATTTCCTCACATATTCCTTAAAGTAAAATCTATATTTTGATAAAGATAGTACCTTTAAGGGGAAAATGTTTCTTAAACATAAATCAGATGGGTCTTGGTAGAAGACTGCTTATAATAGAGATACTCCTTGGTTTAAACATAAAACAATTGGGTCTTGGTAGAAGACTACTTTTATTAGAAAATATAGGATTTTCTGGAAGGGATTATAATACTCAGTAAACTCAAATCACCATCATTATGTGAAATTATTTTTGAAGTAAAACATGTATTTATACCAATGTCATTAAATACTTATGAACTCACCAGCATTTAAAAATGCTGATACTCGCTTTCAAAATAACTTGTATTCTCAGGTCATCCATAGACAGGTACACTCCGGGAGCTTTTGTGAAGACAGTCTTGTACCGAGCTGCATTATATGTTTTTATCTGTATTTACTTTGATGTTACTGTTAAATGTAACCTATGTAATAATTATTACTATTAATGCAATGGTTGTTGTACTTAGATTACTATACTGCATATGTTGTGATACTTGACATGACGTCCTCCACCCGAGAATGTTTTCGCCGTTCCGGTTTTGGGGTATGACAGATTGGTATCAGAGCATTGTTTATAGTAAGCTCAGTATATCTAATCATAAAAGATATACAACCTATAAATACATTGGGATAAAAACTCTAACGAAGAATTATACTTTAAAATATAACCATATTTTACAAAAGTATAAGAGCATCCAGAATCTAAACACCCGAACAAAGTATCAAAAGAAGAATAAGAATAAAAGTCTTTGGATGTTGACCACTACTTACAAACCTGGGCAGTTATGTAATCGTGAGCTGGAATAAATGTAACTTGATCAACTACATTTATTCGAGATGCGACTAACATGTGCTTGTGAGTGATGGTGATGTTGCAACAAGTCTGAAACTTACCAAATAGGAATGCTAGAGCCAAACATAAAGTTTAAAATACTATAGGAGTATTTTAGGAACCATAGATAACCTTGTGTGAAAAACCAAAAAGATCCTTATTGATATACCTATGATTACAGAGTGTATAGTCCCAAGGTTAAATATAGTAAGGATCTCATAGGCTAAGAATGTGTAGTTTCGTTCTACTTCCTTTTCCTTGTTTGGATGTGGATACAGGGTAGTATCACATATTCGAAGACCTATCACCCAGTGAAATGTTTTAATAATCTCTTAGGATTCTTTAGACATTTCTATTCTCGCACGAACCCTTTAGAAAACCTTATCCACTTCAGCGATCGGCAGAAGAGACGATTCGGACCCAGAAGAGGTTCATTGCGAAGGTTTCCAATTAGGAAATAAATGAACAGGGACGAGACAGTGGAAATCACCATGTGCCTATACCTTTTAGGGACATTAGTGGGAAATTTGCTTGAACTTCCGAGATTCCAGTCATCCACCATAAAGTGATGACACTTAGAGTCAGAATCAGAAGTAAGGCGGAGCAGAAATTCAATAAGTCTACAGGAGAAGAGAACCTTAGATAAGTACCCGAAGAAAGCCAATGCCTGTTCCAGTCAGGGATAAGAGGTGGACAGAGGGAGCCAGTGTGTGGCACCCAAGAAGTGTCCTTTTCCTCCTTGTCGTCACGCTAATAAAGCATAAAATAATACAAGTTAGTGAGTTAGTGATTACACTACTCACACTATGTATTAGGCAAATCGTCTTTCCTATCGCAAGTAATACGAATAGATCGGATCTCAAAACCTCGATTTAGAGTGTTTAGACATAAGTTTTCATGAGTCTTTTTCTTCTGTGGCCTTCGTTCCGAACTCCTCTCAAATATTTTTAAAGCCGGAGAGTGAACCTCTCCAATTTAAAGATAACTCAATAGGAACGACACCCATTTTATGGCTTTCCGATACACTTACTCATGTTCTGTTACCTAGATTGCATCATAGGTATGTAGGTTGACACTTAGATAACCATAATTTGAGGCGTGGGAAAATTTATGCCTATCATAGTAAAGAAAGATACATCTAAGGTTAACCATCGTCTCTCATCAGCTTGCGTTCCTTTTCGTGTAGGAAAAACCATGCCTCCGAAGAAGCGTAACCAACCCGTTAGTAAGACACTGGTCCTTCAATTCGATGAAGCTACATTCCGAGCTATAGTTTCGGCGGCCGTAGTGGTTGTCATGGCTCATCTGAATGCTAACAACGTCGGTGTTAGCAAGAGCCCTATGGGAATCCCGATCAAAGCAATGGATAGCAGCAACCAACACCGGTGTGTACAGCCACCAAAGAACCCCAACCAAACCCACTGAAAAGAAAGTTTAAGAACGAGGAGGGAAGTACCTTGACTCAAGGACCTTCCGAAGGGCAACGAGCTAAAGTGGTCAATGCCTCTGTCAACCTTCCCGTCTCGACTCCAAGAAGGCCATACCTAGGAAACCTTCCCCGCTGCAGCAAGTGTGACTTCCATCATCATGGTATATGTCGGGAACCCTTTTGTGTTAGGTGCAACATGAAGGGGCATACCGCTTGCAGCTGCAGAACCCCGGTTGAGTTCATTACACCAACCACAAATGTGGGGACTAGTCCAATATGCCATCTATGTGGTGAGATTGGGCACCTCAAGAGGAACTGCCCAACTGAAAGAAATGACAAGGACGTAGGAGGAGTCTAACCCTAATGCCTAAAGGAGCATCAAGGAACCCAATAGAATTTTGGTACGTCTCTCAATCCTAAGTAGCTAACCGAGAACTTTGATAAAACAATTGTAATTGTAATTACTTCCTTGGTAAGGCGAAAGTTGCAGCATTGTTGTAACACTCAAAAACCCATCAGGTTAAGCTATGATGGCTTGATATATACGTTACGGCCATGTATAATTAAGATTGATAAACCACGAGTGAGTGATACTGCCTTATCTCCCGTTCCTTGTTGGGTTGTGGATTTAGGGCGTAGCCGCTCAGTCAACAATCCTTTTAATCTTAAATTATACATGACTAGTGTATTAGTTAGGCGATTATGGAGATGCCTCGTGAGAGATCCATTCATGAAAAGTACATTATTCCAAAACATCAGGACCCCCCCCCCCCCCCCCCCAGAGTTACGCGTCAATTCTATCAGTCCAAGTATCCACGATAGTGATACCATGGACGAAACCCGAGACGTTGATAACTTGTGTGCCCTGTTCAGCACATGGTCCTATCGATCTTCATCCCATATCATGTCGATGTTTGTTAAATTTGACACTACCATCAATCATGGTTCGACTTGGTGTGACCATGTGACAATTCCTAGTGTTGTGTAAAGAGAACTTTCACCATAGCTTGTGCGTCAAATAAAGGTTCTTTCGAACCTAATAAGAAAACCTAATGCGAACCGTCAGTCGTCTCTCTTATCCAACCTTCAGAAGTACCCAGGGGAAAGGGTACCGCGAGCTGTTAACCAACCCCTCCTTAGACATGTAGAACCAGAAGTGAAAGGCACTGCAGGTATCCCTCAGAAAGACCAGTTGCATCGCGCGACCAGGTTCGTGAATCAAGAGAAAGAACTCATAGGATTAACTTACTACTATTGAGTACATGCATTAGAGTGGTATATAATTTAAATCAATAAGATTTAAGATGTGTGCTTCCTCCCTACCCCATGTTCCCTGTTTGGTTGTGGGTCTGGGGTGGGGCCACACATCTGAACACCCATCGATATCAATTATATACGACTTGCATACACTGAGTATTAGTGATTAAGCCGAGTATGAGGTCGATTACGAACCGTATAATAAGACCCTTCATCCTATCCTATAGAAAAGGAGCTGGAGTCGAGCTACTAAAATGACTAACAAATTCGAAATTTGTTGTTATCCCGGTTAAGCCAACATAGTAGCTAACACCCTCGGTCAGAAAAAGTAACTCAAGTCGTAAGAGTCAAAAACATTGACTACGACCATCCATTCGCACTTAATCCCACAAATTAAGCATCTCAGCAGTAGACCCAAAAACCTGCAACCTGTGACAGGTTAAAATTTGAGAGAAGTGGATGAGAAAAATCAATGGTTCTGAATGACGGAACTCTGTGCTATCTGGATACGGTTTCCAGTGTTAAAAGCATACAGAATATGAAACATTTCAAATGAAATAATAAGTTTGAGTACAAGATTTTCTTGTACTTTTGCATGTATTCCCCCTGAAAACATTGAAAACACGGAAAAAGGTGTAGGGGTATGAACTCACCAGCAAGAAATGTGTCGGTTAGGATGCTAAGTGTCAGTTCAGGGCTTCAACACACACGAGGTCCTTATGTAATATGAAGAGATACATAATTGTATCTAATTAGACCTTGAACCATTAATTAAATAAGAATATACACTCTGAGGCGCGAAAACACTTCAATTCAAGTGTTAGGAGTGGTCCAGGTTGCATCTAAGGAGGTGTAAGGCCTAGATATGGAGTTTGCTCTTCAAGATTAAACTCCTAAAGTAGATTACGGCCCAATGACCATATACCCATGATTTTACGGCCGTAAACTCATGGGTGGTGTGTTCTTGGACGCTTAATGGTCTTACAACACTTGTGGAATTAGGCTAGAGTTTACGGCCGTAAACTCTTACTTACCCTTTTCTTTTGTGTTTTGGTGGTCCTAGGTTAAGCACAAGTGGTTCTAGTCTAAAGTACAAGCCATGGAAGGAAGTTAGGGCACCATTTGACCATTATAGAGGAGTTTACAGCCCAGGAACCATTCCTTGGGGGGTTTACGGCCATAATCTCCTAAGGAGGTGGTTTCTCTTATGTTTAAGGTCCCTAACACAAAGGTCGTTGATTCTAGACATTATTCCAAGGCATAGGAGGTGTTTAAGGAGCATTTTAACACCTTAAAAGGTGTTTACGGCCTTAGAAGGTGTGTTTACGGTCCAATCATTCTCTTGGGCCATAAACTCATGTATACTCCCCAAATATCAAAATTTTGGTGTTCTAAGTCCTTTTCATGTAAGCCCCTAAGTCATAACTAAGCCCCATAAGTGGTTTGGAAGGGTTTTGGGGCTCCAAAACCCCATTTAAGGGTGTTTGAGGTTTTGGGATAGTTCCTGGACCGTAAACACATGTCTTTGGTCCTTTTGGATGATTTAGACACAGATTTGAAAGCTAAACATGCTAAACTATAAGCTAGGATAGATCACTTACCAAAGTGGAGCTTGAAAAGGATGGTTTTGGATCAAAACTTGGATTGTAGATAGAGAGAGATTAGAGAGAGAGAGAGAGAGTGAAAAAGCTTCAAATGAGATCCTCTCAACTTTATATATGGTTTGAGTTTGAGACCCGGTGGAAATCTACCCGATACTGACGTTAAACGAGGCTTATGGTCGTACTCGATTAAGTGTTTGTAACCCGACGTGGTCGCAACTAAAAACTTTCTAAATAAATTTTGGGGTGTTTTAACGTGTTTCAAATGGGTTTGGACACTCACGAGATCATAATAAAGGACTCAATTTAATTAACTTAACCCAAAAGTTAACAGAAAAATTGGAGTACAAACGGTTTTATTAACGGGAACGGTTTCAAGTGACGGAATAAATTACGGGTTATCACATTATCTCCCCGTTAAAGAAAATTTCGTCCCGAAATTTAGAATTAAGATACAAATCATGGAATTGGAAAGAGACGCAGATATTTCTGCTTCATCGAGTCTTCTTGCTCCCAAGTGAACTCGGGTCCCCGCTTGGCATTCCAACGAACCTTCACTATCGGGATGCGGCTTTGTTTCGTACGTTTGATCTCTCGGTCCATGATTTCGATTGGTTCTTCCACAAAGTTCAGGTTTTCATTGATCTCGATCTCATCAAGAGGGATCACGAGGGTTTCATCGGATAGACACTTTTTAAGATTTGAGACGTGGAAGACAGGATGGATGTTGCTAAGTTCTAGAGGTAGTCGGAGTTTATAGGCTACGGGACCAATCCTAGCGAGGATCTCGAAAGGTCCTATGTACCTCGAGTTAAATTTTCCGCGCTTTCCAAAGCGTATCATGCCTTTCCAGGGTGAGACTTTCAACAGAACACTATCTCCAACCTGGAATTCTAGAGATTTCCGTCGTTTATCGGCGTAACTCTTCTATCTGTCTCGCGAAGCTTTCAGTCGATCTCGGATTTGGATGATCTTCTTGGTGGTTTCGCGGATGATTTCAGGTCCAGTGAGAGCACTATCGGAGACTCAACTTTTAGCTAGCTGCATGTCCCCTACCTCGGCCTAGCACAGAGGGGATCTGCACTTGCGACCGTAGAGGGCTTCGAACGGGGCAGCCATGATACTAGTGTGGTAGCTGTTGTTATACGAGAACTTGATCAACGGTAAATGGGTGTCCCACAACTTTTCGAAATCGATGGCACATGCTTGCAGCATGTCTTCTAGGGTCTGGATAGTTCTCTCACTCTGTCCATCTGTCTGAGGATGATAAGTTGTACTCATATCCAGCTTAGTTCCAAGAGCTTTCTGAAGGGATTGCCAAAACCTTGAGGTAAACCTGCTATCTCGATCGGAGATAATGGACACAGGTACACCGTGCAACCAAACTATCTCTTGGATGTAGGTTCGTGTAAGTCTTTCCATCTTGAATGATTCTTTAATCGGAAGGAAGTGAGCGGATTTTGTCAAACAATCGACAATTACCCAAATGGTATCGTACCCACTCGGAGATTTGGGTAACTTGGTGATGAAATTCATGGTAATCATCTCCTATTTCCACTCAGGTATCTCGGGCTGCTGAAGCAGACCCGAGGGCTTCTGATACTCAAATTTTACCTTGGCGCAAGTCAGACACTTGCCCACGAAGGTAGCGATCTCGGCTTTCATGTTTGGCCACCAGTATTGTTTCTTGAGATCCAAGTACATCTTGTTCGAACCCGGGTGAACAGAGTATTTGGTCTTATGAGCTTCGTTCATGACAACTTCCCTGAAACCTCCGAACTTTGGGGTCCAGATTCGATCCATGAAACAGTAGACTCTGTCACTTCCGATCTCAAGTTTCTTATCCATTCCCCTTAAAGTTTCGTTCAACACGTTCTCTGGTTTTAGGGCTTCCAACTGGGCTTCTCGGATCTGTACGGATAAGTGGGAATGGATGGTCATTGTCAATGTCTTCGCCTTGTTGCTTGAGCTTTCCTTTCGGCTAAGGGCATCTGCTACCATATTGGCCTTACCGGGATGGTAGCGGATTTCGCACTCGTAATCACTGAGCAGCTCTACCCATCGCCATTGCTTCATGTTTAAGTCTTTCTAATTAAAGATATGCTGCAAGCTTTTATGGTCAGTGAAGATTCTGCACTTGGTTACGTAAAGATAATGTCTCCAAATCTTCAGTGCGAAGACCGCTGCTCCTAACTCCATGTCGTGAGTTGTGTAGTTAACTTCATGTGCCTTCAGCTGTCTCGAGGCATAAGCGATAACTTTTCCTCTCTGCATAAGCATACAGCCTAAGCCCTGATTGGACGCATCGCAATAAACAACGAAGTCCTCTGTCCCTTCGGGTAGGGACAGGATAGGCGCGCTGCACAAGGCTTGCTTCAATGTTTGGAAATCAGTGTCTTACTCTTCACTCCAACAAAAGGGTACACCTTTCTGTGTTAGAGTGGTTAGGGGTTTGGCGATTCTGGAAAAATTCTGGACGAACCTGCGATAGTAGCCAGCAAAACCCAAGAATTGACGGATTTCTATGGGTGTTTTCAGTGCCGACCAATTCTCTATCGCCTTGATTTTGGACGGGTCCACATGTATACCCTCCTCTCTTACCATGTGACTAAGGAAAGTTACCTTCCGAATCCAGAATTCGCACTTGAAGAATTTCGCATACAGCTTCTCTGATCTAAGCGTTTCCAACACTAACCTCAAGTGTTGTTTGTGATCTTCTTCGCTTTTGGAATAGACAAGTATGTCATCAATGAATGCGATAATGAACCTGTCCAAAAAGGGGCGACACACTAGGTTCATCAAGTCCATGAACACAGCCGGTGCATTAGTTAGACCAAAGGGCATCACTACGAACTCGTAGTGACCATATCGAGTCATGAATGTTGTCTTGGAAACATCATTCTCGTGAACTCGTAGTTGATGGTACCCTGATCTAAGGTTTATCTTTGAGAAGTAAATGGCCCCCTGAAGTTGATCGAAGAGGTCATCTATTCGAGGAAGAGGATAACGGTTTTTGACAGTCAATTTGTTCAACACGCGGTAGTCTATACACATTCGAAAGGATCCATCTTTCTTCTTCACAAACAATATCGGGGCTCCCCAGGGTGAGGACCTCGGTCTGATGAACCCTTTACTAAGTAGCTCATTGAGCTGACTGGATAACTCCTGCATTTCTGCTGGAGCTAAGCGATATGGAGACTTAGCTACGGGGTTAGCTACATGAATTAGGTTGATGCGAAACTCGACTTGACATTCAGGAGGAATTCCTGGGAGCTCTTCAGGAAAGACATAAGGAAAGTTTCAGACTTTGGGGATGCTCTCAAGGTCTTTAACTTCCTGTTTCTTGTTGATTACATGAGCTAGGAATGCGTAACACTCCTTTCTCAAGAGCTTTTGAGCTTTGATGCATGAAATGATGCGAAGATTGGAACTAAGTTTATCGTCGTGGATCATAAGAGTTTGGCCAGCGGGGAGATTGAGACCGATGGCTTTTTCATAACAAAGGATATCAGCATGATTGGGACTCAACCACTCCATGCCAATGATAACATCAAGCTCTTTATGGAAACTGGCATTAGGTCAATGGGAAAAGAGTGATCATTTAGGGTAAGGGTACAGCCTATGAATATATCGTTAGCGTTCTCTTTCTCACCGTTAGCCATCTCGACGGTAAACGTTTCGGTTAATGGTTGGGGATTGTGTTTAAGAAGATGTTTGAATGAATGGCTAATAAAACTTCGTTCAGCACCGGAATCGAAAAGGATACTAGCATAAGAGTTGTCGAGAAGGAACGTACCCGAGACAATGGTGGGATCGGCGACTGCCTCCTCTCGTCCGATTGCTAGGACTCTCCCGGTGTTGCCAACTGTTGCTGCGGTGGGGCAGTTTCGCTTAAAATGCCCGACTTCCCCGCAACCATAGCAGGCCTGACCGACACCTGCTCTGGAAGATTGATTCGTTGATTGGGTTGGAGTTTTGTAGAATCGGATCGTATGCCCCTTTTTACCACAGTTGGAGCATGACAGTTTGTGGCTTGGACCGGGGTTATGGTGGAAGTTACACTTGTCGCATCGGGGAAGGGTACCAACATACCTACTGGTAGATGCTTGAGCTGTAGAACCGACGACAGAAACAGCAGCAGGGGCAGTAGCAGCGTGGACTGCCACAGTTTTCTGCTTCTTCGAGGACTCCTGTGAAGGCTGACTCTTCTTCTTCTTCCAAAATTTTCTTTTCTCACCACTCCTCTTTGTCGGTTCAAGAGTGGTGGCTGCTTCCTCAAGGTCATCACTATGGTCAATCAGAGTTTGCGCTAGGCATTTGGCGCTGTCGTAGGTATCTGGCTTCGCAGCTAAGAAATTACCCTTGGTTGGCTGGGTCAACCCCCAGATGAACCTCTCAATCTTTTCACTCTCCGGGGTAACCATTCCCGGACAGTGAAGTGCCAAGTCATCAAATCTGGAAGTGTAAGCAACGATATCAGAACCCTTCATCTTTAGGTTCCAGAGTTCATGCTCTAGTTTCTGCATTTCACCCCGAGGGCAATACTCCGCAAGAAAAAGCTCCTTCATGACCTCCCAACCCATAGCATTAGCTACAGGTAGGGTTAGGGATTTGACTCGGCCATTCCACCAAGTTAGGGCTTTATCGGTGAACGTGCAGGTGGCGAATTTCACCTTATCAGTTTCTGAACAAGCACAGATTTCGAAAATAGATTCGGTTTTCTCGAACCATCGAGTTAGGGTAATGACACCTCCAGTGCCATTGAAGGGTGTGGGTTTCGCGTTCATAAAGTCCTTGTAGGAACACTCCTTCCGGTGTCCCTGACTACTTTCCTGGTTTTGAGGCTGAGTACCACCTCCTGGCCCGTCTGAACCACCGGGGTTCACTTGTGACATAGCAGCAACCACAACATCAGTAACGGTTGTTTGGAACATGGCGGGATCAAATGGAGAGGGAGGTGGTGGTGGAGGAGGATTGTTGTTCTTGGAGCTAGGTCTTTTCCTCGGAGGTATCTTGGTCTAAAATTATCAGGAAAGAGAGGATTATAAGTCCTCTGGATTGAATCAAGAGATATGGAACAAGATATATCTCATTATGGCAGATAAAGTGTTCTACTGAGCGATAAGCAGGAAACAGTTATCAAAGCAGGTAAACTATCGCTAAGGAAAGAATAAGTAGCAACACTCGGAACGAATTTCTACAACGTATTCGGCTTTGGCTAAAATACTCCTATAGTATTTTATGTATCGTTGCGATGATGACTCGTTGTTTGGATATTAGGTAAGTTTTAGGCATGCTGCACACCACAGTCACTCCCAAGCACATGTTGGTCGTGTGTCGAATGAATATAGTTGATCAGGCTATATTGACCCTAGACACGACTACATAACTGCTCAGGTTTATCCACAATGTACAACACCCAATTACTTATGTTTTGTTCTACTCGTAGTTACGGTTTCTGGTGGTTAGGTATTCTTGTATACTTTTGAAAAATACTTATATTTTAAAGTATACTTTTAGTTCAGAGCACTTCGACCCCTTAGTGTTTATAGTCTTATACCATGTAAGGTTCGGTATACTAAGTTCACTATAAACAAGGGCTCTGATACCAATCTGTCACACCCCGAAACCGATGGCTGAAACGTTCCGGGGCGGAGCATGTCATGTAAAGTATCACAACCAATGTACATTGTAAGCATAGTAAACACAACCATTACATTACATAGAAGTATTTACATTTATTTGAAAGCGAAGTAATACATGTTTTACATATGCATTAGTAACAAAATTAAAGACGGGACTTCTATACGCTCCATCTTCTCCAAAAGATTGCGGGATACCTATCTAATGAGGACCTGAGAATACAAGCAGTTTTAAAATATCTGCATAAAGCTGGTGAGTTCATAAGCGGTTTGTTTCAGTAAAAGAACAAGTTTTCTTTGGTTTTCTGAAAAAGTTGCTATCCAAGAAAATCCCATATCTTCTTACAAGAAAAGTCTAGCTATCCATTGGTTACACAGCCTGGTTAAGAAAGTCAAGTTATCCTAGGATAACCCTTATTTTCCTTAAAAGTTGGTTATCGATCCGGAATGAAGTGTACAAGTATCTACCATACTTGTAGCGTTAAGGGAAGTATTCTGAAAGCCTGGTTATCCTTGTAAAGTACATTAGTGATACATGTGTGGAAGTGACAAATTTTGAAAATGATAATGGTTACAATGTAGATTTGGGAGGAGACCATGGAATGCTTATATTTTACATTTTGAAGACCTTGACGAGAGGAGGAAGTATGGTGAGAGGTTGGATTTTACTGATTATGATCTTACCAATGATTTTTTTGTTTTGTCTTCATTCATTGATCAAAAGGAGAAAAAATACTTGCATATTACTTTTTTGATAAAAAGTTTTGTGCAATTGGAGATGGAGACTTTTCATTCGTGACTAAAAAACAGCAAGACCAATTATTTTTGGATGATGGCAGAATTTTGTACCCTCCAAAAGATGATATGAAGATTTCCAAAACAAGATGTGTTTATGGTGGTAGCAATCAGTCACGAAAAAAGATTGCATGGCAATTCTTATGCCAAATTTTTGTGTTGGCCACAAACAAAAGATAGTTTTATTAATTCTTCATTTGTTTTTCAAAAACACGAGGAGCGAAGCCTTGAAGTTTGTGGTGAAAGAAAGAAGAAGGATTGTATCCATCTTTTTACAAACCATCTTTCTAAGAGTAAAGAAGAAACAATTAATAAATATGAAGATCCAAGTCCCAAGTATTTAACGTAGGAGGGAGCTCATGATGTTGGGACTCATATTCTTTTGGTGTGCCTTAAATTGGGAAGCCATCATATTGGGGCGTGCTGCTCATCAACTTACAAATACAAATGATGTTCCATTTGTTAAAATGAATGCAATTAACCATTTAAATTATTGCAAAGTTAATTTGCAGGGTCGAGTTCATGGGAAGCTACAAAAATGGTTTTTGATCCACAAATGGAAGATACGGTTAGGATTCAATTCTATGAGTTCTTTGAGTTGTTTGAAGAACATGTGTATGTGGAGAAAAGACCAGCTTGGAGTAAATAAAATGTCACATTCTACAATAAAAAATTGTTTTGAAGACCTGTTGTCATGGAAGGTTTGCATGGGAGAACAACATAATTTGGTTCTTACTGAATTGAGGACAATTCCTTTCGAAGAATGAGGGAATGATACGTGTGTGGAAGGGACAAATTTTGAAAATGATAATGGTTACAATGTGGATTTGGGAGGAGACCATGGAATGCATGCTACCTTTAATGTAGGAGATCTTTCACCTTATCTTGATGATGATGGACTTGATGAATTGAGGTCAATTCCTTTCAAAGGGGGAGGGGATGATCCATGCATGGATTATGAAAGCCCAAAAGGTGATGGATTAGTGATTACTAGTGGGCTAGAAGGTGGCTTGGGCTCAATGGTTGGGTTATGCACGGTAACCCACAGATTGAATTAGGGTTGCATGAAGGCTAGGACAACATTTTTAAGGATTCATAAGTGCTACAAACGTTACTTTTTGCTTCATAAAGCCTCCTAGCCGTTTTTATCACTCTTTGGTGCATTAGGGTTACACTTTAATGCTTCTCATGGCTCATTAATGCTTCTTATGGCTCCTTAATGAAGCATAGACTTTTTTTCTTCATCCTCAAGTGTCTTGGACGTTTTTTTTGTGTTATTTCAAGAGTTTCCTTAAATTTCATTTACTAGTTTTAATGAATAATTGGTTGGTTGGCTTGTAACCACCAAGTTTGTAATAAAGGCTTCATATAAAGCCAAGTTTATGCATGGGAAAGATAATAGACGAATTTTTAAGAAAAAAACCTTTGTTTAATTGGAATTATTGTTATAATTGACAAATTATCTTGTTAGGACGTGTTCTTGACTTGATACGAACTCAATCCAATAGGTCTTGGATTGTTTTCACCGATTTTCAGGTTATAGGTCTAACTTGATCATCATACTATCCTTGTTTCTTGTTCGTGTTATTCCCTCGCAAAACCGTTCCAAATATAACCAAAAGCATCCCCATTTGCATTGTTTCTTCTCTATTTGTTATCATTTCGCTGCAATCAGAAACACTCCAAAACAAAACCTCCCATACACGTATCAATTAGTTTTAACATGTATATAAAACTAATAAAAGATAGTAAACTAATTACTAGGTTATTAGTTCACTAGGTTCATTATTACTAACAAGTAAATCTCCGTTATCTGAATTGCGAGTTTCATAACCATACGATAGACTAGATATGGCAATAAGAAGTCCAGTATCATCTTATGACTTTTGTCACCCGTAGACCTTCCGGTCCCACTGTAGCTAGCAGCGAGGTGTGGGGTAGTCAACCCCGTATAGATCTATACACTCAAGTCACGCTCTCCGTCCAGGAGATTCTGGTTACAAGGGCGGTCCTCCACTCGCATATCTATGTGGAGTGATTCAGAGGACGTGTCTCCAATTTTTATGATTAATGAATTTACAAGTAATACAAAGGTGGTCCTCCACTCGCGTATCTCTGTGGAGTGTTACCGAGGACGAATCAAACGTACTAAGCTAATGCTTTTAACAATAATGATGTGGAAAAATCATTTATGAAATATAAAATATAACATTTTATAATGAGTTTCACAAACAGTTTGAAAACTAACTCTACAAGTTAAACGGCTGGGTAATACGATTTCCATTGTTAAAAGCATACAGAATATGAAACATTTCAAATGAAATAATAAGTTGGACTACAAGATTTTCTTGTACTTTTGCTTGTATTCCCCCTAAAAACATTGAAAACACAGAAAAAGGTGTAGGGGTATGAACTCACCAGTCAAGAAATGTGTCGGTTAGGATGCTAAGTGTCAGTTCAGGGCTTGAATACACGCGAGGTTCCTATGTAATATGAAGAGATACATAATTGTATCTAATTAGACTTTGAACCATTAATTAAATAAGAATATACACTCTGAGGTGCGAAAACACTTCAATTCAAGTGTTAGGAGTGGTCCGGGTTGCATCTATGGAGGTGTAAGGCCTAGATATGGAGTTTGCTCTTCAAGATTAAACTCCTAAAGGAGATTATGGCCCAATGACCATGGCCGTAAACTCATGGGTGGTGTGTTCTTGGATGCTTAATGGTTTTACAACACTTGTGGAATTAGGCTAGGATCAATTCTAAGGCATTGGAAGGAATTAAACCATCAAATGGACCATTACGGGGAGTTTACGACATAAACATAGAGTTTGCGGCCATAAACTCTTACTTACCCTTTTCTTTTGTGTTTTGGTGGTCCTAGGTTAAGCACAAGTGGTTCTAGTCCAAAGTACAAGCCATGGAAGGAAGTTAGGCCACCATTCGACCACTATAGAGGAGTTTACGGCCCAGGAACCATTCCTTGGGGGGTTTACGGCCATAATCTCCTAAGGACGTGGTTTCTATCATGTTTAAGGTCCCTAACACAAAGGTGGTTGATTCTAGACATTATTCCAAGGCATAGGAGGTGTTTAAGGAGCATTTTAACACCTTAAAAGGTGTTTACGGTCTTAGAAGGGGTGTTTATGGTCCAAGCATTCTCTTGGGTCGTAACTCATTTTTACTCCCCAAATATCAAGATTTTGGTGTTCTAAGTCCTTTCATGTAAGCCCCTAAGTCATAACTAAGCTCCATAAGTGGTTTGGAAGGGTTTTGGGGCTCCAAAACCCCATTTAAGGGTGTTTGCGGTTTTGGGATAGTTCCTGGACCGTAAACACATGTCTTTGGTCCTTTTGGATGATTTAGACACAAATTTGAAAGCTAAACATGCTAAACTATAAGCTAGGATAGATCACTTACCAAAGTGGAGCTTGAAAAGGATGGTTTTGGATCAAAACTTGGATTGTAGAGAGAGAGAGAGAGAGTAGAGAGAGAGTGAAAAAGCTTCAAATGAGACCCTCCCAACTTTATATATGGTTTGAGTTTGAGAACCGGTGGAAATCTACCCGATACTTACGTTAAACGAGGCTTATGGTCGTACTCGATTAAGTGTTTGTAACCCGACGTGGTCGTAACAAAAAATTTTCTAAATAAATTTTGGGGTGTTTTAACGTGTTTCAAATGGGTTTGGACACTCACGAGATCATAATAAAGGTCTCAATTTAATTAACTTAACCCAAAAGTTAACGTAAAAATTGGAATACGAACGGTTTTATTAATGGGAACGGTTTCAAGTGACGGAATAAATTACGGGTTGTCACATAAAGAATGAAACAATGACCATCAAAGCTTTGCTTAAATTGCATAGACTTTTATAGTGGAAGTCAAGAATTAAACAATGTTCATCAATGCTTTGCTAAATTGCGAAGACTACTTCTATTGTGGAACTCAAGAACTAAACAATGCTCATTAAAGCTTTGCTAAATTGCATAGACTTCTATTGTGTAACTCAAGAATGAAACTATGCTCATCAAAGCTTTGCCTAATTTGCATACACTTCTATTATGGAACTCAAGAATTAAACAATGCTCATCAATGGTTTGCTAAATTGCATAAACTTCCAATGTGGAAACCAAGAATGAAACAATGCTCATAAAAACTTTGCTAAATTGCATGGATTTCTATTATGGAACTCAAGAATCAAACAATGCTCATCAAAGCTTTGCTTAAATTGCATAGACTTCTTTTGTGGAACTCAAGAATCAAACAATGCTCATCAAAGCTTTGAATAAATTGAATAGACTTCTATTGTGGAACTCAAGAATTAAACGATGCTCATCAAAGCTTTGCTAAATTGCATAAACTTCAAATGTGGAACTCAAGCATGAATCAATGCTCATCAAAGCTTTCCTTAAATTGCAAAGACTTCTGTTGTGGAACTCAAGAATTAAACAATCCTCATCAAAGCTTTGCTTAAATTGCATAGAATTCTATTGTGGAACTCAAGAATGAAACAATCCTCATCAAGGCTTTGTATAAATTGCATAAACTTGTAATGTGGAACTCAAGAATTAAACAATGCTCATCAAAGCTTTGCAAAATTGCATAGACATGTATTGTGGAACTCAGGAATTAAACAATGCTCAAAATAGCTTTGCTTAAATTGCATAGACTTCTATTGTAAAACTCAAGAGATAAACAATGATCATCAAAGCTTTGCTAAATTGTATAGACTTCTATTTTTGAACTCGAGAATGAAACAATGCTCATCAAAGCTTTGCTTATTGCATACACTTCTATTATGGGACTGAAGAATTAAAAATGTGTGACAACCCGAAATTTCCATTCTGTACGAACATTATCAAGTCAATAGAAGTTAGATCAGTGCAGTGAATTTCAGACTTTTCCGAATAAGTTTGAGTATTTCAGGGTTTACATTTAATGAGATATCAGGAGAATGGATGCACATGGGTTTCTGCAACTCGGGTATTTCAAAAACGTATGATATTAGAGTCCATATCTTAAATAAAAATATTTTCTGCCAAAAATCCCAGGACTATATATATGATTCTTAACCAAATTATTTTATTAGTTACATTTCCAACTAGAGAAAAGCCATTTTCTCTCTCTCGGATCTTCGGGTTTTCATCCCAAATCATGAGTACCTCTCTCTAGTTGTGTTATATGGCTAATGATGTGTTTAATAACATAGATTACATAGCAAAACTGTGAGATTCGAGAGTTTACTGCCCAAGAACGTTCTTGGAGAGTAAACTCTTATTTGAGGCTTAAATGCTACCTAGTCCTTTCCCCTTGTTAAGTAACTGTCTTAGGCTTATATGTAGGTGTATTTGAGACTAGAAATCATTCAGGAACACCAAAATTTAGGTGTTCACGGCCCAAGAAGTTCTTGGATCGTGAACTCCAAATTCAAAGGCCAAAGAGTGCCTTAAGCACTCCTAAAGCCTTGGACAATAGCCTCTAATTATTCCTAGTTAATTTGTGGACCTTAAAACATCAAAAACCCATCCCCATGAGAGATTACGGCCGTAATCTCTAAGGGAAATGGTTCTTGGGCCCTGAACATCAAGGAAGGGTACCCAAGTGTACGTAATGCCTTCACTAGCCTTAGATAATTGTCTAGAACCTATCCTAAATGAGTATAGGACATGAAAACATAAAAATACCCATTTCCATATGAGTTTACGGTAGTAAAATCAAAAGGAAATGGCCTTAGGGCCGAAAACTCCTAAAAGGAGTGTCTTAATGCCCTAAACTAGTCCAAGGATTAAACCACCAAGTAGAATTGCTACTAGGAATCAAGTAACACTTCAAAACACATAATATCATTAAGCTTGATAGCTTACGACTGTAAACTCAAGGGTTTACGACCGTAAACTCCTTGTGTGGGGTTTAATGAAGAGTAAACACTTATATAAGGTCTTTTGGAACCCCAAACCCCTTTAGCCTTGTCCCACAACAACTTAGATGCAACCCTTAGGACTTATAACACTTATACAAAGTGTTTTCATGTTCTAGAGTGTCCCAACTTAACTTATTAGTTATTATTTGGCTAATTATATATATATATATATATATGTGTGTGTTCATTATATGATAACTAGGCTCGTGCGTGTCTACAAGTCTCCATACCCCTTTAGTTAACCTTTGAAATACTTTTAAATGTTTTGAATGCTTTTATGGGGGGGAATTCAAGTTGAATAATTATAGTTATTACATCAATCACATGTGATTAATAACTACAAAACCAATGATTTTATTTCCGTTCAAATTGTTTATCAAACTGTTTTACTTCCAACTGCTTTACAAACTCTTTTACTTATCAAATACTTTTACTTAAACTTTGTTATACTTATAATAAATTGCATGCCCGTATATGTATAGTTATTATATAAGCAATGTTTAAAAGGCTTAGGAAGGCCGTCCACCGTGTTTCCTTTTCCTCGATTTGGATGTGGTCTGGTGCGATATCGGGTAGTCGTCCGAAGGTTGTTTTAATATTGATTATATATCATGTGTACATATATAGACATAAAATTGCTTCCATATTCATGTGTACTAGTTACATCATTAGTAAGCTACCATCGGGGTAGCACAGGATCATACTTATACTATTGCTAGATCAATGAGTCAGTTCATTTATGAGTCAATACTTATTACTATGAGAACATATACTACTATGAGAACATATACATTACATTACTATGAGTACATATACAACTATACTAGGAGAAGAACATATACAACTATACTAGAAAGAGAACATATACAACTATACTAGAAAAAGAACATATACAACCATACTAGAAAGAGAACATATACAACGATACTAGAATGAGTAACAATACATTACATATACATATATACATTGATAGAATTGTGATCCACTGTATCGGAGCATGCCTTAAATGTCATGACCCGAGTTGTAGCCAGAGTCTCTTGGAGGAAGAGCATAAGTTTGCGTATAGATCTATACTAGATTGACTATCCTACACCTTGCTGCTAGCTACAGCCGGACCTGCATGTCTGCGGGTGCCAAACATCATTTCTTTTTATGAGCATACCTTTGTCGTTGTTTCTAGTCGATAGTATGGTACAATTAATCACATGGTACCTTAATATAAATCCGGTTTAAGGTAGTTAGTACAGCAGTAGTTCCTATAATACAACACTACAGTACTACAGTAATTTATCCTTTATATACATTTAGTGATCATTTCAGTTAAACATTAATGTACAAACTATATTTTGTTAATGATAGTTACACTTGGGAAAATTACACACTTTTACGATAAACGAACGTACAAAACAGTTACGCCTTGGTAGAGGGCTACTTTTAATAGAAAATATAGGTTTTTGTAAGAGATTCAAACTTTTACAAACGCTTACAAACATTCACATACTTTTATCACCAATGTTTACAAACTCATACTTTAGAACCATGTTCAAACGTTTTGATACAAACACCGACACTAAATTACCTATGAACTCACCAGCTTAATGCTGATAAACTCTTTCAAAATAACTTGTATTCTCAGGTCGTCAGTAGATAGGTACCGAGGCCGGCTTTTGAGAAGATGGAGCGCATCCATGACTCATCTTATTATTTTGATTTACATTTTTGGTGTCTATAACTGTACAGAACATATTTGTATTAAAATTATATATTTAATGTAATAGATGATGTTGTTTGCTTATTTACTATTATACCGTGTTGTGATACTTTACATGACGTCCTCCGCCCCAGAACGTTTCCGCTGTTCTTGGTTTTGGGGTGTGACACAATGCTCATCAATGCTTTGCTAAATTGCAAAGTCTACTTTTATGGTGGAAATAAAGAATTAAACAATGCTCATCAATGCTTTGCTAAATTGCACAGACTTCTAATGTGGAACTCAAGAATTAAACAATGCTCATCAATCCTTTATTTAAACTGCATAGACTTCTATTGTGGAACTCAAGAATAAAACAATGCTCATCAAACCTTTGCGAAATTACAAAGACTACTTCTATTGTGGAACTCTAGAATCAAACAATGCTCATCAAATCTTTGCTAAATTGCATAGACTTCTAATGCGGAAGTCAAGAATGAAACAAAGCCCACCAATGCTATCCTTAAATTGCATAGACTTTTATTGTGGAACTCAAGAATTAAACAACGCTCATCAAAACTTTCTTAAATTGCACAGACTTCTTATGTGGAACTCAAGAACGAAACTATGTGCTGCTAAACTTTTTCACTTTCTCTCTCTACTTTCTCTCTCTTCCCCTGTTTCTCTCTAACGGTGGTGCGATCTAGTTTTTTATTCATCGGTGCTGCTTTTCCGGCATTTATTCCTAATCGGTGAAGCAATTTCTCTTCTATTTCCGTTGTCCTAATGGGAGCATCATCTAAAGCGGATCGAGTGAAGGAAGTGAAGGTTAAACCACCGGATAAAAGTGTTGATATGCGGTATACTAAGACTGAAGTGGATGTGAAGGAGCTTGTTCCTCCTCAAATTATTGAGCAATCTTCAACTACCATCTATAAAGCTCGTCGTAAGCCTAGTGCATCTGGAGGTGTTGCATCAAGAATTGGTAAAGCTGAGTGGAAAATGGAGGGGAAAGCTTTCAGAGTTAAGAATAGAGCTCGGAAAATTGTGGATGGGATATCTCCGATGGATGCTGAGGAATACTATGATAAGGAAGCTACAGAAGAAGAAACTGAAGACGAATTGGATTCTGTAAAAGCGTGGGAGGCGGATTCTAAGATCTCATTGACTGGAAATGATGTTCTATAAAGGGAATGAAGAATGGAGGTCCTGAAGAGATGAAGACAATTGGATCGATCATGGATAATATTCCTTCAGGTAATACAGCTAACCTAATGAAAAACTGGGATGGATCAAAAGTGAATGAAGAATTATTGAACCCTGTTTCAGATTTGAAGAATGTCACAGATGAAATGTTGAGAGTTAATTCTAAAATTGTTGTTAGTGATGATTCTAATCAGTTTAGTTCTGTGCTGAATGTCAAAAAAATTAGGGAATCTAGATCTGATGTTGATAAGTGTATCATTAATAATGAAGAGTTTATTCCAGGGGTTGGGTTTCATTTTCTTAGTAAATTGAAGGAGGATATGGTTGTGGGGAAAGAAGCTGATAATGGGATGAATCAGAGTATGGATATGGATATTTCAAAATTGATTAAGAAGAATGATATGGAAAAAGGTATTAATGAAGATGATAGCTCTACTGAAGTGGAAGGGGAAGTTGAATCAAGTGAAGAGGAATCTAGTGAAGATGAGGAAATAATGATGGAAGAGGAGACTAATGAGAAGAGTAATATTGAAGCTAAAGGGAAGTTGGAATCTGGTACTGTAATCAATAGTATTAGTACTATGCCTTCTATTTTGGGAGCTGCAAATAATGGCAAAAAGGTGGAAAGTGGTATGCAAGGGAAATTAGAGAATTCTTATGCTGGGGTTTTAGAAGGTAATAGGCATAGAGGTAAAATTGATGTCAGATATATGCCTGGGGAAATAGGTAAAGAAGATGATCCTGTTATTATTCCAATCGAAAATTTAAAGAATGCTAGTATTCCTTACATGAACACTTTATATGGTTATATGATTGATAAGAAATTGGCTTTCCCAGTGATACAAAAAGAAGTCAGAAGATTATGGAAGAATGTGGGACTTGAAGAGGTGTTTATGAACAATAAAGGATTTTTTTTCTTTAAATTTAGTGATGAGCAGGGGATGTTGTCTATTTTGGAGGAAAGTCCATGGCTAATGTTCTATAAGATGCCTCTTTTTCTTCAAAGATGGAGACCAGGGTTGACTTTAACCAAAAATAGTCACGATAAGATTCCTGTTTGGGTTAAAATCTATGATTTACCTTTGGAAGTATGGAGTGGAGATAATCTGTGTATTATTGCTAGTAAACTGGGAATTCCTCTTGCTTTTGATTCATTTACTGAAGAGATGTGTTTGGAACATAAGGGAAGGAATGCCTATGCTAGAATCTTAATTGAAATGTCAGCTGAAAAAGAATGGAAGAGAAGTATTGATGTTTCAACTTGGGATTTTGTAACTAATTCGGCTGTTATTCAAAAATTTGAAGTGGAGTATGCTTGGATGCCTTCTAGATGCAGCCATTGTAAGGTTTATGGACACATGGATAAGATATGTATGGCAAGCATGAAGGGTAGTAATCAAGTGCAAAATGGGGATAATGGAATTAATAAGGAAGAAAAAGGGAAATATGTGATTGATAATGAAGGGTATATTGAAGTTGTTAATAAGAAAAATAAGAATGCCAATGATGGATAAGGTACTAGTAAATCATTGGTGAATTCAACTAATAATGTTAATCAAAACTACAATGGAAGGAGTAATTTTTCAAGAGTGGGAAACAAATTCAGGGGACAAAATTGGAATAGAGGTGGAAATGGTCGGGGGCAAAATGGGAGTTGGAATAATAAAGGGGTAAGTCACTGGAATATGGAGAAAAATAAAAGATATGAGAAGGTTTCTGGGCAATACGATAATAATGATAGGAGCTGTAAGGGAGAAAATAAGCAGAGGGAAAATGAAAAGAAGGTAAGCGGAAAAGAGGAAAATAAGAAGATGGATAAGAAAAATGATAAATGCAATAAAAACAGTTTTGAAGTATTGGGGTTGATTGATGAGGATGTTATAATTGGAATGGAAGAGGATGATAAAGGTGATAAGATTGGTATTCTTTCTGATAATATGATTTGTTTTCAATCAACTATTGATGATAGCAGATTGAATAAAGATTTGATTCATTCTACGGGAATTAGAAAAGAAGATTTAGATATGGGTAACAATGAAAATAAAGTGGATAACACAAGGAATGATAATAGCAACAGCAAGGATGGTTCTTCTCAGGCATTTGAGATGGTAAATGCCAAGAATAATGTTGTTATCCAATGATGTCGATTGGTGTTTGGAATGTTAGGGGGCTGAATAAAACTGTTAAGCAAAAAGAGGTTATTGATGTTATTAAGGATAATAACCTGGGGATATGTGTTGTGGTTGAATCCCATGTCAATTGTTTAAATTTAAAGAATGTGTGTTACAGAACTTTTGGGAAATGGGATTGGATTTCTAATAGCAGTTCTTGTGAAGGTGGCACAAGAATAATTGTTGGATGGGATCCAAAATTATTTGAAATTATGGTCATTTCTCAATCTAAACAGGTGATTCATTGTTTCGTTAAATTCATGGATTCTGGGTATAGTATGTTTCTTTCATTTATCTATGCTGCTTCTAGATATATTGAAAGAAGGGTATTATGGGAAGATTTGAAAAAATTTAGCCTAACTGTGAAAAAAGAAGCTTGGTGTTTATTGGGTGATTTTAATGTTGCTTTAAAAGAGTCTGATTATTCAGAAGGATGTTCTAAAATGCTAAAGGGTGTTGATGAATTTTCTGATTGCATCAATTTTATTGAAGTTGAAGATTTGAATAGTACAGGTTTTCAGTTCACTTGGAATAAAGCTCCAGCTGGTAACAAAGGTATTTTGAAGAAGTTGGATAGGGTTATGGCTAATTTGAAGTTCATGTCTGATCATCCTCTAGCTCATGCAGCTTTCAAACCGTACAGAATTTCTGATCATTATCCTGCTGTTTTAATAATCCCTAATTGTAAATTGAGATGGAAATCTTCATTCAGATTTGCCAATTTTATTACGGATAAAGATGAATTTTTGCCTATGGTTAAGGATATTTGGTCTTCAAATATTGAAGGTTTTTTTATGTTCAAAGTTACTCAATAGCTGAAACTGTTGAAAAAGTGTTGTAGACAGTTGTGTAACAAATTTAGAGGTTCGGGATTGAAAATTAAAGAGTTGAGGAAGGAGTTGGGGAATATTCAAATGAAAATTCATCAAGAGCCTTATAATGCTAAATATAGGGAGGAGCATGCTAATATTCTTTTTGAATATAGTGTTGCTTGTAATGATGAAGAAAAGTTGCTTTCTCAAAGATCAAAGATCAAATGGTTAGTTGAGGGGGATAATAATACGAAGTATTTTCACAATTGTTTGAAAAGCAGGAATAACAAGAATCGAATTTTGATGGTGCTTGATGAGGATGGAAGATGGATTAGGGGGAATACGATGAAGGAAAATTTTGTTAATCATTTTAAGAATTTCTTGGGATGTGAAGATGACACAGATTTATCTATTCTTAATGATATTTCTTTTCATTATAAGCTGGATAGAAATGTGGCGATGAATATGATAAGGGTAGTTACTGATGATGAAGTTAAAATGGCTATGTTCGATATTGCTGATAACCATGCCCCTGGACCTAATGGGTTTTCTTCTAAATTCTATAAGAGTGCTTGGAATATTGTTGGGCCAGATATATGCAAAGCTATGAGGGAATTTTTCTGGATTGGGAAATTATTGAAGGGTATTAATGCCACTAGGATTGTGCTAATTCCTAAAGTGGATAGTCCAAGAAAAGTCACTGAATTTAGGCCTATTGCTTGTTGCAACACTTTTTATAAGTGTATCAGCAAGATAATTGTTAACAGAATAAGGAACAACTTAGGTGATATTGTTAGCAAAAATCAATCCGCTTTTATTCAAGGGAGATCAATTCTTGATAATATTCTGCTTGCTCAAGAATTGATGGTGGGGTATAAAAATAAGAAAGGAAGGCCGAAATGCACCTTAAAGATTGATATTCAAAAGGCGTACGACACTGTGGATTGGAAATTTCTTAAGAGGATCCTGTTGGAATTTGGATTTCATCCGATCATGGTTAATTGGATCATGGCATGTACTTCTTCCCCTTGGTTTATGCTGAATTTTAATGGAGAAGACCATGGATACTTTGAAGGAAAAAGGGGGCTGAGGCAGGGAGATCCTTTATCTCCTTACTTGTTCACTTTGGTTATGGAGGTTTTCAATTTAATATTGCTGAAGAAAATAGATGATAGCAATAGATTCAAATAACATTGCAAATGTGAAAATCAGAAAATTACTCATTTATGTTTTGTAGATGATCTTGTAGTGTTTGCTTATGGCAATGGGAATTCTGCGAGAGTGATAAAGTCTGCTCTTGACGATTTTAAGATTGTTTGGGGGCTGAAAGCGAGTATGGAGAAGAGCCAGATTTACTTTAGTTGTGTGAATCCAAACATGAGAAGGATTATTTTGGGTATTTTACCTTTTGATATTGGTAAAATTCCCTTTAAATATCTTGGAATACCCATGTGTGTGAATACTCTGTTCAAAAAAGATTGTAAAGCTCTTGTCGATAAGATTAAATTGAAACTGTATAATTGGAAAAACAAGATGCTTTCTTTTGCTAGAAGGTTACAGCTCATAAATTCTGCTTTGGCTTCAACTCATGTTTATTGGGCTTCTATTTTCAAAATTCCTATTGCTACAACTAAGGAGATTGAATCGATTTGCAGAAGTTTCCTGTGGGCTAAAGGAGAAGTGGTCAAAGGGAAAGCCAAGGTTAAATGGAGTGATGTTTGTAAACCAAAGATTAATGGAGGTCTTGGAATTAAGAATTTGAGATTCTGGAATGATGCTTTGTTAACCAAACATGTTTGGAATTTGATTAATAACAAAAACTCTCTGTGGGTTCAATGGGTGAGAGAAAATTATATTGGTAAAAGGAATTTTTGGGATATATGGCAAAAGAAAAGTATGAATTGGACTTGGAAGAGATTTTTGGATTTGAGGAAAACTATTAGATCTCATGTTGCTTCATGTATTGGTAATGGGAGGAATACTTCATTGTGGCATGATTGGTGGCATCCAATTGGTATTTTAAGTACAATTATTGCTAGGAGGGATTGGATTAGAAATGGATTTAATGATAATTCTTTAGTCAGTGATGTTATGACTAATGATCTGCTGTTAAGCGTGCTCGGGCGGGAGTAGCACCGGGATGGGTGACCACTTGGGAAGTTCTCGTGCCGAGTGGCCCAAAGCGGACAATATTGTGATACGTGCCAGAGGGGGTGTTACAAATGGTATCAGAGCCAGGGCACGGGTCGATGTGTTCGACGGGGACGTCGAACCCTATAATGGGGGGTGAAGGTGGGTTGCACCTGATCCTACATCGGCTTGGAAGGAGAACGAAACATCTACTTATAAGGGGTGTAGATACCTTCCTTATCACAACGCATTTTAAAGCCGTGAGGGCAGCAGATCCCATAAGAACTCTGCAGTTAAGCGTGCTCGGGCGGGAGTAGTACCGGGATGGGTGACCCCCTGGGAAGTTCTCGTGCCGAGTGGCCCAAAGCGGACAATATTGTGATACGTGCCAGAGGGGGGTGTTAGAAATGGTATCAGAGCCAGGGCACGGGTCGATGTGTTCGACGGGGACGTCGAACCCTATAATGGGGGGTGAAGGTGGGTTGCACCTGATCCTACATCGGCTTGGAAGGAGAACGAAACATCTAGTTATAAGGGGTGTGGATACCTTCCTTATCACAACGCGTTTTAAAGCCGTGAGGGCAGCAGATCCCATAAGAACTCTGCAGTTAAGCGTGCTCGGGCGGGAGTAGTACCGGGATGGGTGACCCCCTGGGAAGTTCTCGTGTCGAGTGGCCCAAAGCGGACAATATTGTGATACGTGCCAGAGTGTCACACCCCGAAAACCTAAGGCGGAAACGTCTCCGGGGTTGACTCCAAGTTGTGTATCAAATCCAATGTACATAGTAATCACAGTAAACAAACATTACATTACATATATATGAAAGTTTACATTTGTTTCAAAAGTAAAGTTATACAAGATATACATATGCATCATATTAACAAAAGTTGAGACGAGTCTTCTACGCACTCCGTCTTCATCAAAAGAGATCACCGGGTACCTGTCTAACTTGGACCTGAGAATACAAGCGGTTTGAAAATCAGCATAAAGCTGGTGAGTTCATAAGCGGTTTTGGTTTATGAAAATGTATCGATTTCCTTTAGTTTCCGAAAATACTTGTTATCCAAGAAAATCCCATATTTTCTTATGTGAAGTTGGTTAAGTTATCACTTGTTACCAATTTGATTATGTATTGTATTTTACCCCAGGAAAATCCCATATTTTCCTAATTGTAAGATCGGTTGTATAACACAAAGTATAGTTTAACACACAAAACTATATAATGAAAATCTTGGGATCACTATCCCGAAAGACATATAAGATAGTTTGACACATTTGAAAGTACAGGTTTAAGATCATGGGACTATCATCCCGGACTAAACACGAGATAAGTTGATGTATATATGTAAATATAGATTTAAAACCATGGGATCACTATCCCGAATAAGATACAAATTTGGAAAACCATGGGAATCACTATCCCGTATAAGTTATAGATACAAAAACATGGGATCACTATCCCGTATAAGATATAGATTTAGAAAACCATGGGATAACTATCCCGTATAAGTTATAGATACAAAACCATGGGATCACTATCCCATATAAGATATAGTCACAAAACCATGGGATCACTATCCCGTATAAGATATAGTTAAAGACCATGGGGAAAGACATCCCGTATAAGTTATAAGCATAAACGAGGAACGTGGGATCACTAAACTTTAGATGTTCGAATGAAATTCCCGGAAACTCTTCGGGACAGACATTTAGTAGAAAGAGCTACTAACTTCTCGTTTCTCAATGATCACAGAAACGAGGAACGTGGTAATTCGTACCAGGAAAACTCTTGAGTTTTAAAGCATGAAACAATACGAAAGTTCGATGCCGAAGATCATGAGAGTTAGGTCGAGGAAAAGATATAGACAGGCGACCCTCTCGAAACCAGGATAACAACATGAATGAGACTCCGTCATTCCATGTTAAACGTAGCATCAAAGTATTTTCGTGAAAGGTTTCTCATTTAACCAAATGGAATAGAATAGTCCTCCGGACCGAGGATTCAATCTATAGGCGCGAAGTTAGTGTTCTCAATCTCATTGGTTAGTCGTCTCGATGATGCACATTTCGATCACATACGAGGAATTGAGCTTAGAAAACGTTCGAATAGATAGATAACATGTTTCCCTCTAAACACGGGAATCGAAAAGAGTTGCAGGTATAAGAGTTATCAAAGAGAGGATTACCTGCGGCGACAGAGGGATCAGTGGTGGTAGCTGCTTTGGGACAGTTCCTTTTGAAGTGTCCTGTTTCACCACAATTGTAGCAGGCCGGACTGATTCCTGCTCCCGATGATTGGTTCGTTGATTCGGCTGGTTTTCTACAGGTTCGAGACAGATGGCCCTTCTTGCCACAGTTGTCGCAGCTCCTTTCGCGACATGGACCAGGGATGCGGTGATGGTAGTTGCACTTACCACACCATGGAAGGGTACCAGTGTATCCACTGGTGGGAGTTTGGGCTGTAGAACCGACAGCTGAGACAGCAACAGGGGCAGTAGCAGCATGGACTGCTACCGTTTGTTGTTTCTTCGAAGACCCTCTCGTACTCTGGGCCTTTCGCTTGTTCCGAGATTTCTTTTTACTTTCACCTCCACTTGTGTCCGATTCAGGAGTGGTAGTTTCCTCATCAGAGTTGTCTTCGTGATCGATCAAGATTTTCGCAAGGCATTTAGCGCTGTCGTACGTGTCCGGCTTCGCAGCTAAGACATTCCCTTTGTTGGTTGGGTCAATCTCCAAATGAATCTCTCGATCTTTTTACTCTCCGGGGTAACCATTCCCGGACAGAGTAATGCCAGGTCATCGAATCTTGAAGTATAAGCTGTTATGTTGGAACCCTTCATCTTAAGGTTCCAAAGTTCGTGTTCTAATTTCTGAATTTCGCCCCGAGGGCAGTACTCTGCGAGAAGAAGCTCCTTCATAACTTCCCAACCCATGGCGTTTGCTACAGGTAAGGTTAAGGATTTGACTCGGCCGTTCCACCAAGTCAGGGCTTTGTCAAGGAACGTGCAGGCGGCAAACTTGACTTTGTCAGACTCCGAACAGGCACATATTTCGAAAATTGACTCGATTTTCTCGAACCATCGAGTCAGGGAAATGACACCTCCAGTGTCATCAAAGGTTGTGGGTTTCGCGTTCATGAAGTCTTTGTAGGAACCCCCTCTTCGGTGTTCCTGGCTGCCTTCTGGGTTTTGTGGCTGGGGACCACCTCCGGAGCCACCGGGATTCATTTGAGACATAGCTGCCACCATTGCAGCAGTCAGAACTGTTTGAAGTGATGCGAGATCAAATTGAGGAGAAGGTGGTGGCGGAGGAGGATTATCATTGTTCTTCGAGCTGGGTCTCTTTCTCGGAGGCATCTTGATCTAAAAAGATCAGGAAAGAGAGGATTATAAGTCCTCTGAATTGAATCAAGAGATATGGAACAGGGGATATCTCATCAAGACAAATATAGCATCATACTAAGCGATAAAGCAGGAAAGAGTTATCAAGACATAACATTTTATCGCTAGCGGAATGATCAAGTAACATCGCGTATACGAGGATTTTCTATGAAGGATTTGGCTCGAGGAATACTCCCATAGTATTTCATGGTTCGCTGTAGTGGTGATTTGTTGTTTGAGATATTAGGTAAGTTTTAGGCATGCGGCGTACCACAGTCACTCCCAAGCACATGTTGGCCGTGTCTCGAATGAATATAGTTGGCCAGGCTATATTGACCCTAGACACGACTACATAACTGCCCAGGTTTAACCGCAGTGTACAACACCCATTTACTTATGTTTTGTTCTACTTGAAGTTACGGATTTCGACGATTCGGTATACTTGTATACTTTTGAAAATACTTGTAGTTTTGAAGATACTTTTAATTCAGAGCACTGAGGCCCTTTAGTGTTTATAGTTTTATACCATGTAAGGTTTGGTATACTCTGTTCACTATAAACAAGGGCTCTGATACCAATCTCTCACACCCCGAAAACCAAAGGCGGAAACGTCTCCGGGGTTGACTCCAAGTTGTGTATCAAATCCAATGTACATAGTAATCACAGTAAACAAACATTACATTACATATATATGAAAGTTTACATTTGTTTCAAAAGTAAAGTTATACAAGATATACATATGCATCATATTAACAAAAGTTGAGACGAGTCTTCTACGCACTCCGTCTTCATCAAAAGAGATCACCGGGTACCTGTCTAACTTGGACCTGAGAATACAAGCGGTTTGAAAATCAGCATAAAGCTGGTGAGTTCATAAGCGGTTTTGGTTTATGAAAATGTATCGATTTCCTTTAGTTTCCGAAAATACTTGTTATCCAAGAAAATCCCATATTTTCTTATGTGAAGTTGGTTAAGTTATCACTTGTTACCAATTTGATTATGTATTGTATTTTACCCCAGGAAAATCCCATATTTTCCTAATTGTAAGATCGGTTGTATAACACAAAGTATAGTTTAACACACAAAACTATATAATGAAAATCTTGGGATCACTATCTCGAAAGACATATAAGATAGTTTGACACATTTGAAAGTACAGGTTTAAGATCATGGGACTATCATCCCGGACTAAACACGAGATAAGTTGATGTATATATGTAAATATAGATTTAAAACCATGGGATCACTATCCCGAATAAGATACAAATTTGGAAAACCATGGGAATCACTATCCCGTATAAGTTATAGATACAAAAACATGGGATCACTATCCCGTATAAGATATAGATTTAGAAAACCATGGGATCACTATCCCGTATAAGTTATAGATACAAAACCATGGGATCGCTATCCCGTATAAGATATAGTCACAAAACCATGGGATCACTATCCCGTATAAGATATAGTTAAAGACCATGGGGAAAGACATCCCGTATAAGTTATAAGCATAAAACCATGGGATCACTATCCCGAACTAGATACAAAATAGTTTGGTTCATGGGATCACCATCCCGAAAGAAATATAAAATATAGATGCAAAACCATGGGATCACTATCCCGAACGAGATATAGTTCTAAACCCAAACTGTGAATAAGCTGATATTACTACATGTTGTGAGTCGGGTAACCATACTAATACGACAACGTGACCTCCTTGATGTTTGTCAGACGTCGAAATGATATCCAGAAATTTGTCACCCCAGGCGTGCCCGCCTAACTGTAGCTAGCAGTTAAGGTGTGGGATTGTCAGTCCCGAATAGATCTATTCACAAATTCCGCGCTCTCCCTCCAGGAGACTCTGGTTACACTTCCGGGGAGGATTTACTGATCATCCATAAAAGGGTAGTGACTATCTCACAAACCAGTACTAAACTATTCACAGGGTTCTCATAAGATATCGACATACAGTAGATTATGAAACATAGTACAGTAACTATAGATACATACATGAAATTATCTGATAATATATTCAAATGATACGGAGATAAACTGAATCAGACATAGTTTATCTAATAACTTGGTATAGATATCTGTATACGATAGAAAGAACAGTAAAGACCCCCAAATTATTCCCATAATAATTTGATTAGTTTGATTGTTTCCTTAACTAAAATCCATTTAGTTGAAATCGAATAGTCATTCCTTATGCTCAGCATAATACATAAGGAGTAAAAGAGTTTATAAGTTTGTCAGATATTGTTTGAAACATATCAATGTTGTCATTGGAAAACAGTTATAGTTTGCTTGTATTCCCCCCTGAAAACATTGAAAACAGTGAAAAAGCCGTAGGGGTATGAACTCACCGGACGAGGTATGAGACGGTTTGGATGCTAAGAGTTGATCTGGAACTTGTAAACACACGAGGTTCCTAATTATGATGTAAAGATACACATTTGTATCTAATTAGGACTTAGATTGATTGTTGGATAGGGACAAATGCTTCAAGTCGCGTTAACACTCCGATACAAGTGTTTTGAGGGACCCGGGTGGTGTTTAGGGACATGAATGAAGCAAGGGACTTGGGAAATGAGTTGGGACATCAAAGAAACATCCCCCCTTAGGGAGTTTATGGCCAAAACACCCATTCCCCATGAGTTTACGGCCGTAAACTCATGATGAGTGGTTTATGGTGCAATTTGGACTTCCAACACTTAGGGGATAATTTCTAAACTTGGTTTAAGGACTTGGAATGATTACAAAACATCAAATAGACCCCCTTTATGGGAGTTGACGGCCTAGCATGGCTCCATGGCCGTAAACCCCTATTTTTCCATGAAAATGATGTTAAATGGTTCCATAACAAATCACATGTGATTGGTAGAATCAATCCAAGGCCTATCATGAGTTTGCAAGGGACATTTGGGGTGTTTATGGAGTTTACGGCCCATGAGACCCCCCTCATGGCCGTAAACTCTTCTATAGGGTGCTACAAAGTGTTTCAAGGTCTAAAACTTGCATAGAAGGACTTCTAAAATTCATCTAAGGGCCTTAGGGGTGTTTAGTTTGCATTCTAACACCAAAAATATTGGAGTTTATGGCCCAAGAACAAGCCTTGGCCGTAAACTCTTAGAAATCCTACAAATGATGTGTTTTAGGCCCTTAAAGTATTTTTGGTTGGTCCCTTGATTTATTCCAACGCTTTTGCTGGTGTTGGATGGCTTTCTAACACCTTAGAATTGGATTTATGTCAAGTTTTGGGGAGTTTATGGCCCAAGCACTCACCTTGGCCGTAAACTCATCTACATCCCCCAAAATTCATGTTTCAAGTGTCCAAATGCTAAAACCAAGGTCCTATAATTCATATCTAAGCCATAGAAGTGATTTGGAAGGGTTTAAGGGCATGAAAACCCTAATTATATGAGTTTACGGCCCAAGAATGATCCTTGGCCGTAAACTCCTTCAAACATCACAAAAATTATGTTTTACATGTTTAGAGTCCATATCTTGAAGTCCCATAGCCATATCTAAAGTCCAAACTAGTCAAGGAGGGGTTTAAGGGCTCAAAACCCATCATTTTTGGTGTTTACGGCCTAGGCACCTTCCTGGGCCGTAAACTCATACATTGTGTCCCATTTCATGTTTAAATCTCGAATTTGGAAGCCAAACATGCTTTAGATTAAGGATAGAAAGGTACCTTAAGGTTTTGAAGCCTTAAAATTGAGTTTTGGACCCTTAATCTTTGGATTTTTGGAGAGAGGTTAGAGAGAGAGTAGTGAGAGAAGGAAAAGCTTCAAATGAAAGCTAAAGCACGTTTATATAGTTCCTAAAATTTGCACGCAGTGGAATTCTACCCGATACCGACGTTAAACGCGACTTTTGGTCGTACCCGATTGAGTTTCCGTCACACGACGGGAACATTTTTAAAACTTATGAAATAAATGTTTTTGGGCTAATAACATAAGTTCCTGAGTGATTTAGACACCCATTAGAATAAAATAAACATATAAGTTTATACAATTAACTCCAAAGAGAAAACGGAACGAATCCGATAACGGCGACTTTCCGGGTAGAACGGGTTTTGGCGACGAACAAATTTCGGGTTGTTACATGATGCCATGTCTAGTCTGCAACTGGTTCTAATTTTATGGTGGGTTTGGTGCTCCATCTATTTCTTGTTTTTTGACTGCAGGATGATCTTATTGCTGTTGATCGACAAGCTTGTTGAAGTTAGCATTGCGTATAGCAGGAGGTTCAATTTGAGGAGTTATATTATGATGATAAAGGATATTAGATGGAGCAACAGAGGGTGGATACAAGAGCTGATAGGAAGAAAAAGATGCTGGTTTGATATCGTGAAGTTTCTGCAGTGGAAATTGTTTAATGTGTCTTATGTTTTTTGGTTCATTAAATTTGGCTTTAGTATGATTGGGATTGGACCTTTATGGATTTGGTTTTTAAGTCTTCACTGTTGGACTGTGGGTTTTTTTAAGGGCCATTCCTCTTGCATTGGTTATAATGTTGTTAAGTGGTATAAAATTTGCAAGGGGTTGAAGTTACCTTTTTTCCCACATTCAATAAGTCCTTGGTGTAGTCTCATGAATTTTAGGGTTTTTTGGGGTACTTGGAGGTTTATTGAGGGGGTTAAAAATGGTTAGGAAGTTGGTTATGGATAGGTTGGATTGAGTAGTGTTTTTGGGTTGTTCTTTATTTATTTGTATTTGTATTCTTTTATTCTTTTTAATAAAGTTTGTTGAGCTTTGGCTCTTTTCCAAAAAAAAAAAAAAGAATGAAACTATGCTCATCAAAGCTTTGCCTAATTTGCATACACTTCTATTGTGGAACTCAAGAATTAAACAATGCTCATCAATGCTTTGCTAAATTGCATAGACTTCCAAAGAGGAAACCAAGAATGAAACAATGCTCATAAAAACTTTGCTAAATTGCATGGACTTCTATTATGGAACTCAAGAATCAAACAGTGCTCATCAAAGCTTTGCATAAATTGCATAGACTTCTTTTGTGGAACTCAAGAATCAAACAATGCTCATCAAAGCTTTGAATAAATTGAATAGACTTCTATTGTGGAACTCAAGAATCAAACGATGCTCATCAAAGCTTTGCTAAATTGCATAAACTTCAAATGTGGAACTCAAGCATCAAACAATGCTCATCAAAGCTTTCCTTAAATTGCAAAGACTTCTATTGTGGAACTCAAATTAAACACTCCTCATCAAAGCTTTGCTTAAATTGCATAGAATTCTATTGTGGAACTCAAGAATGAAACAATACTCATCAAGGCTTTGTATAGATTGCGTAGACTTGTAACGTGGAACTCAAGAATTAAACAATGCTCATCAAAGCTTTGCAAAATTGCATAGACTTCTATTGTGTAACTTAAGAATTAAACAATACACAAAATAGCTTTGCTTAAATTGCATAGACTTCTATTGTAGAACTCAAGAGATAAACAATGCTCATCAAAGCTTTGCTAAATTGCATAGACTTCTATTTTAGAACTCAAGAATGAAACAATGTTCATCAAAGCTTTGCTTATTGCATACACTTCTATTATGGAACTGAAGAATTAAAAATGTGTGACAACCCGAAATTTCCATTCTGTACGAACATTATCTAGTCAATAGAAGTTAGATCAGTGCAGTGAATTTCAGACTTTTTCGATTAAGTTTGAGTATTTCAGGGTTTACATTTTAGGAGATATCAGGAGAATGGATGCACATGGGTTTGTGCAACTCGGGTATTTAAAAAACTTGTGATATTAGAGTCCATTTCTTAAATAAAAATATTTTCTGCCAAAAATTTCAGGACTATATATATGATTCTTAACCAAATTATTTGATTAGTTACATTTCCAACTAGAGAAAAGCCATTTTCTCTCTCTCTCTCTCGGATCTTCGGGTTTTCATCCCAAATCGTGAGTACCTCTCTCTAGTTGTGTTATATGGCTTATGATGTGTTTAATAACATAGATTACATAGCAAAACTGTGAGATTCGAGAGTTTACCGCCCAAGAACGTTCTTGGAGAGTAAACTCTTATTTGAGGCTTAAATGCTACCTAGTCCTTTCCCCTTGTTAAGTAACTGTCTTAGGCTTATATGTAGGTGTATTTGAAACTAGAAATCATTTAAGAACACCAAAATTTAGGTGTTCACAGCCCAGGAAGTTCTTGGACAGTGAACTCCAAATTCAAAGGCCAAAGAGTGCTTTAATCACTCCTAAAGCCTTGGACAATAGCCTCTAATTATTCCTAGTTAATTTGTGGACCTTAAAACATCAAAAACCCATCCCCATGAGAGATTACGGCCGTAATCTCTAAGGGAAATGGTTCTTGGGCCCTGAACATCAAGGAAGGGTACCCAAGTGTGCCTAATGCCTTCACTAGCCTTAGATAATTGTCTAGAACCTATCCTAAATGAGTATAGGACATGAAAACATAAAAATACCCATTTCCATATGAGTTTACGGCAGTAAAATCAAAAGGAAATGGCCTTAGGGCCGAAAACTCCTAAAAGGAGTGTCTTAATGCCCTAAACTAGTCCAAGGATTAAACCACCAAGTAGAATTGCTACTAGGAATCAAGTAACACTTCAAAACACATAATATCATTAAGCTTGATAGCTTACGGCCGTAAACTCAAGGGTTTACGACCGTAAACTCCTTGTGTGGGGTTTAATGAAGAGTAAAAACTTATATAAGGTCTTTTGGAACCCCAAACCCCTTTAGCCTTGTCCCACAACAACTTAGATGCGACCCTTAGGATTTATAACACTTATACAAAGTGTTTTCATGTTCTAGAGTGTCCCAACTTAACTTATTAGTTATTATTTGGCTAATTAGATATATATATATATATATATATATATATATATATATATATATATATATATATATATATATGTTCATTATATGATAACTAGGCTCGTGCGTGTGTACAAGTCTCCATACCCCTTTAGTTAACCTTTGAAATACTTTTAAATGTTTTAAATGCTTTTATGGGGGGGGGGGGGGGGAATACAAGTTGAATAATTATAGTTATTACATCAATCACATGTGATTAATAACTACAAAACCAATGATTTTATTTCCGTTCAAATTGTTTATCAAACTGTTTTACTTCCAACTGCTTTACAAACTCTTTTACTTATCAAATACTTTTACTTAAACTTTGTTATACTTATAATAAATTGCATGCCCGTATATGTATAGTTATATAAGCAATGTTTAAAAGGTTTAGGAAGGCCGTCCACCCTGTTTCCTTTTCCTCCATTTGGATGTGGTCTGGTGCGATATCGGGTAGTCATCCGAAGGTCGTTTCAATATTGATTATATATCATGTGTACATATATAAACATAAAATTGCTTCCATATTCATGTGTACTAGTTACATCATTAGTAAGCTACCATCGGGGTAGCACAGGATCATACTTATACTATTGCTAGATCAATGAGTCAGTTCATTTATGAGTCAATACTTATTACTATGAGAACATATACTACTATGAGAACATATACATTACATTACTATGAGTACATATACAACTATACTAGGAGAAGAGCATATACAACTATACTAGAAAGAGAACATATACAACTATACTAGAAAAAGAACATATACAACCATACTAGAAAGAGAACATATACAACGATACTAGAACGAGTAACAATACATTACATATACATATATACATTGATAGAATTGTGATCCACTGTATCGGAGCATGCCTTAAATGTCATGACCCGAGTTGTAGCCAGAGTCTCTTGGAGGGAGAGCGTAAGTTTGCGAATAGATCTATACTGGATTGACTATCCTACACCTTGCTGCTAGCTACAGCCGGACCTACAGGTCTGCGGGTGCCAAACGTCATTAAGGAGCCATAAGAAGCATTAATGTGCCATCAGAAGCATTAAAGTGTAACCATAATCCACCAAAGAGTGATAAAAATGGCTAGGAGGCTTTATGAAGTAAAAAGTAACGGTTTTAGCACTTATAAATCCTTAAAAATGTTGCCCTAGCCTTCATGCAACCCTAATTTAATTTGTGGGTTATCATGCACAACCCAACCATTGAGCCCAAGCCACCTTCTAGCCCATTAGTAATCACTAATCCATCACCTTTTGAGCTTTCATAATCCATGCATGGATCATCCCCTCCCCCTTTGAAAGGAATTGACCTCAATTCATCAAGTCCATCATCATCAAGATAAGGTGAAAGATCTGCCACATTAAAGGTAGCATGCATTCCATGGTCTCCTCCCAAATCCACTGTAACCTTTATCATTTTCAAAATTTATCACTTCCACACATGTATCACTTTTTACGAGCATACCTTTGTCGTTGTTTCTAGTCGATAGTATGGTACAATTAATCACATGATACCTTAATATAAATCCGGTTTAAGGTAGTTAGTACAGAAGTAGTTCCTATAATACAACACTACAGTACTATAGTAATTTATCCTTTATATACATTTAGTGATCATTTCAGTTAAACATTAATGTACAAACTATATTTTGTTAATGATAGTTACACTTGGGAAAATTACACACTTTTACGATAAACGAATGTACAAAACAGTTACGCCTTGGTAGAGGGCTAGTTTTAATAGAAAATATAGGTTTTTCTGAGAGATTAAAACTTTTACAAACGCTTACAAACATTCACATACTTTTATCACCAATGTTTACAAGCTCATACTTTAGAACCATGTTCAAACGTTTTGATACAAACATCGACACCAAATTACTTATGAACTCACCAGCTTAATGCTGATAAACTCTTTCAAAATAACTTGTATTCTCAGGTCGTCAGTAGACAGGTACCGAGGCCGGCTTTTGAGAAGACGGAGCGCATCCAAGACTCATCTTATTATTTTGATTTACATTTTTGGTGTCTTTAACTATACAAAACACACTTGTATTAAAATTATATATTTAATGCAATGGATGATGTTGTTTGCTTATTTACTGTTATACTGTGTTGTGATACTTTACATGACGTCCTCCGCCCCAGAACGTTTCTGCCGTTCTTCGTTTTGGGGTGTGACACAATGCTCATCAATGCTTTGCTAAATTGCAAAGACTACTTTTATGGTGGAAATAAAGAATTAAACAATGCTCATCAATGCTTTGCTAAATTGCATAGACTTCTAATGTGGAACTCAAGAATTAAACAATGCTCATCAAACCTTTACTTAAACTACATAGACTTCTATTGTGGAACTCAAGAATAAAATAATGCTCATCAAACCTTTGCGAAATTACAAAGAGTACTTCTATTGTGGAACTCTAGAATCAAACAATGCTGATCAAATCTTTGCTAAAATGCATAGACTTCTAATGCGAAGGTCAAGAATAAAACAAAGCCCATCAATGCTATGCTTAAATTGCATAGACTTTTATTGTGGAACTCAAGAATTAAACAACGCTCGTCAAAGCTTTCTTAAATTGCATAGACTTCTTATGTGGAACTCAAGAATGAAACTATGCTCATCAAAGCTTTGCCTAATTTGCGTACACTTCTATTATGGAACTCAAGAATTAAACAATGCTCATCAATGCTTTGCTAAATTGCATAGACTTCCAAAGAGGAAACCAAGAATGAAAAATTGCTCATAAAAACTTTGCTAAATTGCATGGACTTCTATTATGGAACTCAAGAATCATACAGTGCTCATCAAAGCTTTGCTTAAATTGCATAGACTTCTTCTGTGGAACTCAAGAATCAAACAATGTTCATCAAAGCTTTGAATAAATTGAATAGACTTCTATTGCAGAACTCAAGAATCAAACGATGCTCATCAAAGCTTTGCTAAATTGCATAAACTTCAAATGTGGAACTCAAGCATGAAACAATGCTCATCAAAGCTTTCCTTAAATTGCAAAGACTTCTATTGTGGAACTCAAATTAAACAATCCTCATCAAGGCTTTGCTTAAATTGCATAGAATTCTATTGTGGAACTCAAGAATGAAACAATACTCATCAAAGCTTTGTATAGATTGCATAGACTTGTAACGTGGAACTCAAAAATTAAACAATGCTCATCAAAGCTTTGCAAAATTGCATAGACTTCTATTGTGGAAGTTAAGAATTAAACAATACACAAAATAGCTTTGCTTAAATTACATAAACTTCTATTGTAGAACTCAAGAGATAAACAATGCTCATCAAAGCTTTGCTAAATTGCATAGACTTCTATTTTAGAACTCAAGAATGAAACAATGGTCATCAAATCTTTGCTTGTTGCATACACTTCTATTATGGAACTAAAGAATTAAACAATGCTCATCAATGATTTGCTAAATTGCAAAGACTACTTTTATTGGGGAAATAAAGAATTAAACAATTCTCATCAATGCTTTGCTAAAATGCATAGACTTCTAATGTGGAACTCAAGAATTAAACAATGCTCATCAAACCTTTACTTAAACTGCATAGACTTCTATTGTGGAACTCAAGAATAAAACAATGCTCATCAAACCTTTGCGAAATTACAAAGACTACTTCTATTGTGGAACTCTAGAATCAAACAATGCTCATCAAATCTTTGCTAAATTGCATAGACTTCTAATACGGAAGTCAAGAATGAAACAAAGCCCATCAATACTATGCTTAAATTGCATAGACTTTTATTGTGGAACTCAAGAATTAAACAACCCTCGTCAAAGCTTTCTTAAATTGCACAGACTTCTTATGTGGAACTTAAGAATGAAACAATGCTTATCAAAGCTTTGCCTAATTTGCATACACTTCTATTGTGTAACTCAAGAATTAAACAATGCTCATAAAACCTTTGCAAAATTGCGAAGACTACTTGTATTGTGGAACTCAAGAATTAAACAATGCTCATCAATGCTTTACTAAATTGCATAGACGTCTAATGTGGAAACTAAGAATGAAACAATGCTCATCAAAGCTTTGCTAAATTGAATAGACTTCTATTGTGGAACTCAAGAATCAGACAATGCTCATCAAAGCTTTGCTTAAATTGCATAGACTTCTATTGTGGAACTCAAGAATCAAACAATATTCATCAAAGCTTGGCCTAAATTGAATAGACTTCTATTGTGGAACTTAAGAATTAAACAATGCTCATAAATGCTTTGCTAAATTGTATAGACTTCCAATGTGGAAACCAGGATTGAAACAATGCTCATCAAAGCTTTGCAAAATTGCGAAGACTACTTCTATTGTGGAAGTCAAGAATTAAACAATGCTCATCAATGCTTTGCTAAATTGCATAGACTTCCAATGTGGAAACCAAGAATGAAACAATGCTCTCATCAAAGCTTTGCTAAATTGAATAGACTTCTATGGTTGAACTCAAGAATCAAACAATGCTCATCAAAGCTTTGCTTAAATTGAATAGACTTCAATTGTGGAACTCAAGAATTAAAAATGCTCATCACAGCTTTGTTAAATTGCATAAACTTCAAATGTGGAACTCAAGCATGAAACAATGCCCATCAAAGCTTTGCTTAAATTGCAAAGACTTCTATTGTGGAACTCACGAGGTCATTATAAAAGTCTTAAATTAAATGACCTAATCCAAAAATGTTACCGGAAAAATTGAAAGACAAACGGGTTTTACTGACGGGAATGGGTTACAGCGACGGAATAATTTATGGGTTGTCACATTATCTGTCACACCCCGAAAACCGAAGGCGGAAACATTTCCGGGGCGGACTTCACGTTGAGTATCAAATCCAATGCACATAGTAAGTAAAGTAAAACAACCATTACATTACATATAGAAAAGTTTACATTTGTTTCAAGAGTAAGTTATACATGTGATACATAGTATATATGAACAAAATGAGACGAGTCTTATACGCACTCCGTCTTCGCCAAAAGAGATTGTCGGGTACCTGTCTAATGCGAACCTGAGAATACAAGCGGTTTGAAAATCAGCATAAAGCTAGTGAATTTATAAGTGGTTAGTTTTTCTGAAAATGTACGAGTTCCTTTGGTTTCCTGAAAAAGTGGTTATCCAAGAAAATCCCATATTTTCTTGAAAGTTGGTTACCAAATCCAAAATGTAAAGTAAAAGATGTACAATGAAAACATGATTGTTCTTGTGAATTGAAAAGTTTAGTTATCTAACTTGTTACACTTTTCTGGTTACATTTTACTGTTACCCAGGAAAATCCTATATTTTCCTACATGTGTGTATATGAACTGATACGGATTTTGATTATGTTTAATGTTATCCCCAGGAAAATCCCATATTTTTCTGAATGTGTGTGTATGAATTCTCCTGAAAGTCTGATTATCCTTTAATGTACATTAGTTTTATTACGTACATAAAACTAATAATTAAGTGTGAAGTGTTCATAATCTTGATTGCGAGTCCTTAACCATACTTCAGACTAGATATGACTCGGGCCAGGGCCAGTATCCTTTTTATGACTTTCGTCACCCTTGAACCTTTTGGTTCGACTGTAGCTAGCAGCCAGGTGCGGGATTGTCAGTCCCGTATAGATCTATACACTCAAGTCACGTTCTCCCTCCTGGAGATTCTGGTTACAGGGGTAGTCCTCCACTCTCTCGTGCCAAGGAAGTGTTATAGAGGACGTGTCTCCAATCTTTAAGATTACTCTTTACTTCTCGTGCCTAGAGAAGTAGTATCTATGACTAACTAAGTTCTAATGGTGCTTGTTTTATTAAGGACATTACAATTGTTTTATGTTTTCTAATGGTGCATGTCCTTCTCGAGCCTAGGGTCTTTTATTAAAGACATTACAATGTTTTATGATTTCTATCAATATAAGTGTGAACAATCATTTGTGAAACATAACAGTATATAATAAGAATTGAAATCGTTTAAACAAACAATTCTGCAAGTTAAAACAGTTTGTTAATAGGTTTCCGATTCTTAAAAGTGTGCAAATTATGAAACCATTTAAATGAAATAATGAATTTAAGTACAAGATATTCTTGTACTTTTGCTTGTATTCCCCCTAAAAACATTTAAAAACCATTAAAAAAGGGTAGGGGTATGAACTCACCAAACGAGAAAATGCGACGTTCCGGATGCTAAGTGTTGATTCAAGGCTTGATAACACGCGAGGTTCCTATGTAATACGAAATGGTATACAAATATATCTAATTAGATTTATAAACTCTAATTAGATATGATATTACACTCCAATGAGCGAAAACACTTCAAAACGAGTGTTTGGAGTGACCCGGGTGACATCTACGGACGTGTATTGATGCGTGGGACTTGGGAATTGAGTTTACTCTTCAAGAGTAAACTCCTTATTGAGTTTTAGGCCTCTTATACCATACCCACATGAGTTCACGGCCGTGAACTCATGTTTGGGTGCTTTATGGTGCTAAAATGGTCAATAACACTTGAGGGATAATTGGGATGAATTTGTCTAAGGCTTTGGAAGGAATTAAATCACCAATAACACTACAAAAGGGAGTTTACGGCCCTAAACAAGGAGTTTACGGCCGTAAACTCCTATACCCCCTTAGATTGATGATTTAATGGTCTTAGATTAATCATATGTGATTCCAATAATTTTTACAAGCCTTGGTATGGATTTTAGGGGACTTTTGGCATGATTTTTGTAGTTTACGGCCCATGAACCCCCTCATGGCCGTGAACTCTTTAGATGGGGTGTTTTTATATGTTTTAGGCTTCAAAATTGATGGTAGACACTTCTAGAATTTATCCCAAGGTTTGAGGTGTGTTTAAGTGGCATCTTAACACATTTAAAGGAGTTTACTTGCCAAGAATATGAGTTTACGGCCCAAGCATGTTCTTGGGCAGTAAACTCAAGTTTACTCCTCTAAATTAATTTTCAATGTGTTCCAAGGCCAATTCCATAATTCTACAAGTCGTATCTAAACCTTATTGGAGTTTTGGAAGGGTTTCAGGGCTTAAAAACCCCCTTTATATGTGTTTACGGCCAAGCATGCTCCAGGGCCGTAAACACATGAACAAGGCTCTAAATCATGGTTTGAGGCATTCTAATTCCATTCCATAAAGTCATCTAGCCATATCCAAGGTCTAATTGTGGTTTGGAAGGGTTTTGTTGCTCAAAAATCCATTTTATATGAGTTTACAGCCTAGGACTGTTCTAGGGCCGTAAAATCATGATAATGGTCCTAATCCATGGTTTAAACTCGAATTTGAAGGCTAGAGAGGTTGCATAACAAGTTAGGGAAGGTACCTTGGTGATTAAAAGCCTTAAATTTGAGATTTGGACCCTTAAACTTGAATTTAGGAGAGAGGTTAGAGAGAGAGAGTTGTGAGATGAAGCAAAAGCTTCAAATGGAAGCTTGGATCACTTTAAATAATGTCCAAGTTCAGGACACGGTGGAATTCTACCCGATACCGGCGTTAGACGGGGCTTTTGGTCGCACCCGATCAAGTTGCCGTAACTCGATATGGTTAATTCTAGAAATGATCCGATTACTAATATGAGGCGTTAGAATGAGTTCTAAAGGTATTAGGACATCCATTAAGTCATAATATAAAATACACGTTAATGACTTAATTAAATGATGGAAATTGGAAATGAAATTGGAAGCGACGATTGGATTATCGAAATGAGTTACGAAAAGGGTTACAAGCAATGATACGAATTTTCGGGTTGTTACATTATCCCCCCGTTAGAGGGAATTTCGTCCCGAAATTCAAAGATTTGAACACAGATCGCGAAGTGAAAAGAGATATGAGGATGAATCTACTGCTTCGGGTCTTCACGCTCCTAAGTGGAATCGGGTCCCTGCTTTACATTCCGGCGAACCCTCATTATTGGGATGCGGCTTTGTTTCGAATGGTCAACCTATCAATCCTGATCTCAATTGATTCATCCATGAGGGTTCAGACTTCCGTTGGTTTCGATCTCATCAAAGTATTTCTAAGGTTTCGTCAGGTCGGCACTCCTTACGAACAAAGATGTGGAATACCATATGGTTGCTGTTGAGTTCTGAAGATAGCTCGGAGAGGGCTACGAAATCGATTCCTAATGAGGATCTCGAAGGGTCTAATGTTCTACGAGTTAAGTTTTCCGTATTTCCCAAGGCGTACTATGTCTTTCCAGAGTAAGACTTCCAACAAGTGGGGACATCTTCATGTGGCAGAGTAGCTAAGGGTCCAATGGTCCTAAAGGAAACTTCTACGCGGGTTTGCAATAATAGTCGACGGGACCCAAGAGTTGATGGGTTTCTATAGGTACCTCTGGTGCCGACTAATTTTTTATTGCCTTAGCTTTTGGAAAGGTCCATGAGTATGACTGCTTTGCTTATCTACTTTACCGGAAAATGGTTTGACCGAAGGGCACCACTACTATCTCGTAGTGATCATATCAAGCCCTGGTTGCTGTCTTGGACACATCGTGCTCACTGAGGTTTTGGCTACGAGGTAATTCCAGGGATTTAAGTCGACGCGAGACTTAACTACACATTCGGAGGGAAGTTCTCAGGAAATCTTCGGAAAAAAAAAGTATCAGGGAAGGAGTTGCGGACTTCTCATTTCTCGATGATCACATGGATGAGGAATACATGGGAAAACTTTTTAAGCTTTGATGCACGAAGATCATGAGAGTCGGGTCAGAGGAAGGGTAAGACGAATGGCTTTCTTGAAACCAGGAATAATAGCATGAATGAAGCTCGGTCGTTACATGCTAAAGATGACATCAAAGCATTTCATGAAAAGATTGCCATTAGATTGAACGGAAAAGAATAATTGTTCGGATTGAGGATACAATCTACGGATATGACGTTAGCGTTCTCATTCTCACTTGATAACCATCTCGACGGTATACATTTTCGATTACTCACGAACGACAGGGTTTAAAAGATGTTCAAATGGATGGTTAGCGAATTTCTTTCGGTGCTAGAATCAAAACAATCACAGGCATAAAATTTAACGAGGGGAAATATACCTGTGGCAACGGTGGGATCGGTGGCTGTCTCCTCTTATCCTATCGCTAGAACTCTTCCGGTGTTACCAGATGTTACTGCCTTGGGGCAGTTTCGCTTGTAATGTCCGATTTCTCCACAACCATAGCAAGCCCGACCAATGCCCTCTCCGGAAGCTTGACTGGTTGATTGGGTTGGTGTCTTACAGTTTTTCGCCATGTGACCCTTTATGCCACAACTGTTGCAAAACACCTCTATACATGGACTGGAAGGAAGGTGATGATAGTTGCACTTGTCACAACTAGGAAGGGTTCCAGCATACTGTCACACCCCAAAACCGAGAACAGCGGAAACGTTCTGGGGCGGAGGATGTCATGTATGCATCACAACAAATGTAAAGTAGTAAACAAGCAACAACATCATCCATTGCATTAATAGTATAATTTTAGTTACACGTGTTGTCTTTCATAGTACAAGACAGCATGATAACTGATCAAAATAAAAGACGAGTCTTGATTGCTCCATCTTCTCTAAACCTTGCATCGACACCTGTCTATTTGTAACTTGAGAATACAAGTTATTTTGAAAGTGTAGGTCAGCATTTAAGCTGGTGAGTTCATAAGTATTTAATGTCATTGCTTTGATTAGTTGTTATGAAAGACTGGTGAATGATTGATGAAACATTTAGTATAAGTATGAAAACTCTAGAAAATCCCATATTTCCTACTAGTATAAAAGTAGTCTTCTACCAAGACCCGAATGTTTTGAAAGTAGTCTTTTACTAAGACCTGACTATTTTGAAAGTACGCATCTCTTGAAATTGTGACTGTTTTTCCCTGTTTAACTATTATTATAAAACTCTAAAAGTAATAATATAATAACTTATGTTGTATCCTTTGGTACTAAGATACACACGGCGTGGAAACTCGCCGTAAACTGGTCAACCGTGGACATTCGTAGATGTGCATTTACCTCTGTTGCTAACAACTGGGTTTAGGAATAGTTAGTCCCTTAAGCAAAGATACACACAGCGTGGAAAGTCGCTGTAAACAGATCAACCGTAGACATTCGTAGATATGTCATCATCCTCTGTAGCTAACAATGGCTATAGGAATGGTTAGTCCCTCAAAGTATCCTTTGGTACTAGGATATAAAGTCCAATTCATCTCGTCGATTATGTGATTGTATCACAAGGTAAAGATAAGAAGGTGATCTATATAACAGTATCTATACATATCATATGTAGTAGTAACTCGTCATATATGATCTATGTAAATGTACTCATCTAAGCGTATCTATGTAAACGTATTTGTCATACCCCGAAACCTAAGGCGGAAACGTTTCCAGGGCGGACTCCACGTTGAGTATCAAATCCAATGTACATAGTAAGCAAAGTAAACAACCATTACATTACATATTCGAATTTACATTTGTTCAAAAGTAAAGGGTTACAAGTGTTATACATATATCATATGAACAAAAGTAGAGACAAGTCTTCTGTACACTCCGTCTTCTCCAAAAGATTCGCTCAGTACCTGTCTAATATCGACCTGAGAATACAAGCAGTTTGAAAATCAACATAAAGCTGGTGAGTTCATAAGATGTTTGTTTTGTGAAAAATGTACGAGTTTCCTTTGATTCTTCCAAAAAGTTTGGTATCCAAGAAAATCCCATATTTTCTTAAAAGAAAAGTTTAGTTAACTGTTTTAGGTTACGCGGTCCTGGTTATGATTAACTATGATCCTAGGAAAATCCTATATTTTCCTAAAAGTAAGTTTAGTTATTGGATTTCGATGTAATGATTAATTACCATTCGTACTTATTGTATTAACTAGGTATTCTGATATCCTAAAGGTATTACACTGGGGTGTACCTAGATACGTGTCTTCGTATTCATATTTCTATTCTTTTATCGTATTCATAGTTTTTAATTTATATTTGTATTCGTAGTTATATTTGTAGTCCTGTTCATATTCGTATTCGTATCCCTACTCCTAATCCTAATAGTATTCATATTCGTATTCGTATTCGCAGTCGTGTTCCTATCCCTAATCCTACTCCTAATACTATTCGTATTCGTATTCGTATTCGCAATCATGTTCCTATCCCTAATCCTACTCCTAATACATTTCGTATTCATATTCGTATTCGTATTCGTATTCGTATTATTATTTTAGTATTCTTATTTGTCCCCTTTCTAGTTATACTTTTGTATTCGTTCTATTCCTAGTTATAATTTCATATTCGTTCTATTCCTAGTTATAATTTCGTATTCGTTCTATTACTAGTTATAGTTTCGTATTCGTTCTATTCCAAGTTATAGCTTCGTATTCGTATTCATATTCGAATTAGTCCTAATTGGTAATTAGTATAAATTATTCGTAGATTATGAAACATAGTTTAGATTATAACCTTTTATCAAGAAATCTATGATTAGTTTGAAAGCTAACTTCGTAATTCGAACTATTTGATAAAACACAGTTATTGATATTAGAACATGCAGAATAAAAATAATTAAACTGAAAACAATAAGTTTGAGTACAAGACTTCTTGTACTTTTGCTTGTATTCCCCCCTGAAAACAGTGAAAATAGTTGAAAAAGGGTAGGGGTACGAACTCACCGGTTGAAGAACGCATCGGTTTGGATCCTAAATGTCGGTTCTGGGTTTGCAAACGCACAAGATTCCTATGGATTATCAAATGATACACATTTGCATCTAATTGGGACTTAAATTATTTATTTGTTAGGGACATATACTTCTAATCGCGAAAACGCTTCATTACAAGCGTTCGGAGGGACCCGGGTGGCGTTTAAGGACGTGTAACGATACGAGGGACTTGGGAAATGAGTTTACTCCCCAAGAGTAAACTCCCTAATGAAGTTTACGACCTAAACACCCATTCCCCATGAGTTTACGGCCGTAAACTCATGGTGGGGTGATTTATGATGCAAATTGGGTCACAAATGGATATGGACACTTGGAAATGCTTGGAATGATTTTACCTAAGGCTTGGAATGGATTAATGTAACAACCCGAAGTTTTCCATCGTCGAAAACTTGTTCTACCCGTGAGATTTCGCCGTTAGTCGACCCGTTTTGTTCTCGCTTTGGGTTAATTAACTAAATTTATACGTTTATTATAATTTAATGAGTGTTCAAATCCCTTAGGAACTCATGAAATTAACCCAAAAGTGTTCATTTCAAAAAGTTAGAAACATTCCCGCCGGGTGACGATAACTTAATCGGGTGCGACCTAAAGCCCCGTTTAATGCCGGTATCGGGTAGAATTCCACCGCGTCCAAGTTTTGGGAACTATATAAACGTGTTAAACCTTTCATTTGAAGCTTTTTCCTTCTCTCTCTACTCTCTCTCTAACCTCTCTCCTAAAATCCAAGTTTAAGGGTCCAAAACTCAATTTTTAAGGCTTCAAATCCCTAAGGTACCTCCCTAACCTTAATCTAGAGCATGTTTGGCTTCCAAATTCGAGATTTAAACATGAAATGGGACACAATGTATGAGGTTACGGCCCAGGAAGGTGCCTAGGCCGTAAACACCAAAAATGATGGGTTTTGAGCCCTTAAACCCCTCCTTGACTAGTTTGGACTTTAGATATGGCTATGGGACTTCAAGATATGGACTTAGAACATTTGAAACTTTGATTTTGAGCCATTTAAATGAGTTTAAGGCCAAGGCATAAGCTTGGGCCGTAAACTCCCCAAAACAAGGCATAATTTCATTTCTAAGGTGTTAGAAAGCCATCCAACACCACCAAAAGCCTTGGAATAAATCAAAGGACCAACCAAAAATAGTTTAAGGGACTTAATCACATCATTTGTGGGATTTCGAAGAGTTTACGGCCAAGGCTTGTTCTTGGTCCGTAAACTCCAAGATTTTTGGTGTTAGAATGCAAACTAAACACCCCTAAAGCCTTTAGATGAATTTTAGAAGCTCTTCTATGCAAGTTTTAGACCTTGAAACACTTTGTATGACCCTATATAAGAGTTTACGGCCATGAGGAGGGTCTCATGGGCCGTAAACTCCATAAACACCCCAAATGTTCCTTGCAAACTCATATTAGGCCTTGGAATAATTCTATTAATCACATGTGATTTGTTTTGGAACCATTTAACATCATTTCCTTGGAAAAATAGGGGTTTACGGCCATGGAGCCATGCTAGGCCGTAAACTCCCATAAGGGAGTCTATTTGATGTTTTGAATTCATTTCAAGTCCTTAAACCAAGTCTAGAAATTATCCCCTTAGTGTTGGAAGTCCAAATTGCACCATAAACCACCCATCATGAGTTTACGGCCGTAAACTCATGGGGAATGGGTGTTTTGGCCGTAAACTCCCTAAAGGGGATGTTCCTTTGATGTCCCAACTCATTTCCCAAGTCCCTTGCATCATTCATGTCCCTAAACGCCACCCAGGTCCCTCCAAACACTTGTATCGGAGTGTTATCGTGACTTGAAGCAATTGTCCCTATCCAACAATCAATCTAAGTCCTAATTAGATACAAATGTGTATCTTTACATTATACTTAGGAACCTCGCGTGTTTACAAGTTCCGGACCAACACTTAGCATCCGAATTCGCCACATTTCTCGTTCGGTGAGTTCATACCCCTACCCTTTTTCAACTGTTTTCAATGTTTTCAGGGGGGGAATACAAGCAAGAGTACAAGGAAAACTTGTACTCAAACTTATTGTTTTCAGTTTATTCGTTTTCATTCTGTATGTTCTAATATCAATAACTGTGTTTATCAAATAGTTCAAATTTCGAATAACTTTCAAACGAATAATAGATATCTCGATGAAATGCTCTAATCTAAACTATGTTTCATAATCTACGAATAACTTACTAAATTCCAATGATAACTAATTACGAAAACGAAAACGAATACGAAGCTATAACTAGAAATAGAACGAATAAAGAATCGATAACTAGAAATAGAACGGATAACACATCTATAACTAGGAACAGAATGGATAACGAAATAATAATTAGGAACAGAACGAATACGAATGCGAATACGACTGCGAATACGAATACGAATACGAATACGATTGCGAATAGTATTAGGAGTAGGTTTAGGGATAGGAATACGACTACGAATACGAATACGAATACGACTGCGAATACGAATACGAATACGAATAGTAATAGGAGTAGGATTAGGAATAGGAATGCGACTGCGAATACGAATACGAATACGAATACGAAAAGTAATAAGAGTAGAAATAGAGAAACGAATACAGTAACGAATACGAATATGAGGACGAATAAGTACACAAATATGTTTAAGAATAAGAATACTGAACATAACCGTAACCAGTAAGGACACACACACACAGTCAGGAAAACATGGGGTTTTCCTGGGGAAAAACAAAACATTACCTAATCACGTGTTTATCTTTTACATCTTTAACATCTTTCACATTAGAAACCAACATGCAGGAAAGCATGGGGCTTTCCCGGGTAACACTTATATAACTAGAAAGAGTAGCAAACTGAATAACATTACATCTCTCACAACTAGTAATGTACAATCAGGAAAGTATGGGACTTTCTTGGGTTCATAGTTAAACATAACCAGAATCGTGTAATCTAACAATCAATTAACCTTCTCTCTTAAGAAAATATGGGATTTTCTTGGATAACCACTTTTCGATAAACAAAAGGAAACTCGTACATTTTCACAAAACAAACATCTTATGAACTCACCAGCTTTATGCTGATTTTCAAACTGCTTGTATTCTCAGGTCCACATTAGACAGGTACCTAGCAAATCTTTTGGAGAAGACGGAGCGTACAGAAGACTCGTCTTTACTTTTGTTCATATATACTATGTATTACGAATGTATAACTTTACTTTTGAACAAATGTAAACGTTGATATGTAATGTAATGGTTGTTTACTTTGCTTACTATGTACATTGGATTTGATACTCAACTTGGAGTCAACCCCGGAGATGTTTCCGCCTTCGGTTTTCGGGGTGTGACAGATTGGTATCAGAGCCCTTGTTTATAGTGAATGGAGTATACCAAACCTTACATGGTATAAAACTATAAACACTAAAGGGCCTAAATGCTCTGAACTAAAAGTATACCTCAAATATAAGTATTTTCAAAAGTATACAAGAATACGCGACAGTCGAAAATCCGTAACTACAAGTAGAACAAAACATAAGTAAATGGGTGTTGTACACTGCGGTTAAACCTGGGCAGTTATGTAGTCGTGTCTAGTGTCAATATAGCCTGGCCAACTATATTCATTCAAGACACGGCCAACATGTGCTTGGGAGTGACTGTGGTACGCAGCATGCCTAAGACTTACCTAATACCCAAACAATGAGCCGTCGCTGCAGCGAATCATGAAATACTATGGGAGTATTTCTCGAACCAAATCTGTCACACCCCAAAACCGGAACGGCAGAAACGTTCTGGGGTGGATGACGTCATGTCAAGTATCACAACAGATGCATTATAGTAATCAAAGTACAACAAAACATTACATTAATAGTAATAGTTTTACAAGGTTACATTACAACAATTTAAAGTAATACAAGTAATGGAATAAATACAGCATGGTACTAAGCTATCTTCATCAACAGCTCCGGGGATGTACGTGTCTAATGCTAACCTGAGAATACAAGTTATTTGAAAAGCGGGTATCAACATTTTTACAATGCTGGTGAGTTCATAAGCATTTAGCGACATTTCATTCAAATAACTTAATAAAGTGATAGTTTAAGAGATTTCAGTGTATTAGAGTTCTTTCCAGAAAATCCTATATTTTCTTTAATAAAAGCAGCCTTCTACCAAGACTGGTCAGTGTAATGTGGTAAGAAAAAGTTTCCCTTAGTTGCTAATAATATCAAAATACTAAATTTGATTATTAAAGAAAACAGAGGCATCAGGGAATAACATATGCCTCAGCAGTGAGGACTGCTGACTAAGGCAAAAGAGTCATAGACTCCAGGAAAGGATCAAACTAACGACACGCCTGGTTCAGTCTAACAAATGGAGAAACAGACCCCCGAAGGTACCAAATGAAAGGTACAATTGGTAAGGTCTAAAACAGTGAACGCAGACCGAAGACGATACCAAATGGAAGGTACATCTTGCAAGGTCAAACAGTGATAACAGACCCCAGACGGTATCAAATGAAAGATACATCTTGTAAGGTCAAACAGAGATAATAGACCCCAGACGGTATCAAATGAAAGATACATCTAGCAAGGTCAAAACAAAGATAACAGACCCCAAACGGTATCAAATGAAAGATACATCTTGTAAGGTCAAACAGAGATAACAGACCCCAGACGGTATCAAATGACAGATACATCTTGTAAGGTCAAACAGAGATAACAGACCCCAGACGGTATCAAATGAAAGATACATCTAGCAAGGTCAAAACAGTGTGACTCTGAAAAAGGTGACATCAGCATACATTGTAAATCGCTGGCGAAATACTTTTACCTTAAAGCCATGAATTATAAGGCAACCCAGGATACTCGTAACCATACTGACTAGAGTACTAGACGCCCTACAAGCATCTATATAATGTGACATTTGTCACCCCTTGGCTTGGTAGGCCGTGGACTGTAGCTAGCAGTCAGGGTGCGGGGTTGTCAATCTCGTATAGGCCTATACACACAATGTCCGCTCTCCCTACAGGAGACTCTGGTTACCAACTAGACGACGGAGAAGGCCGCGTCCCGAAGATGCATCCCAAATAGAGGATAGTGTGTTACTAGGAGAGAGTGGGTTTCTTATGTAAGTGTAGACTAGAGGTATAGATTCTTAACTGAATTGACTGAAGAAAACTCGTATGTCTATGCTCGTATACATAATATATAACTAATGAATCGAACGACCTTCAGATGGACATCCGATCCCACCAGACCACATCTCAACGAAGAAAAGGAAATAGGGCGGACAAGCCTTCCTAAGTCCTTCAATCATTATTTATATGCATCTATACAAGCATAAACATACATCTAACTACGCTTGAGTGTGTATCATACAGTGAAGTATAAGTGTACAGTGGAACATCTGAGTCGTGAAGTATAAGTGTACAGTGGAACATCTGAGTCGTGAAGTATAAGAGTACAGTGGAACATCCGAGTCGTGAAGTATACGTGTACAGTGTGGGATATTCGAACCATGAAGTATAAGCGTACCAAGTATAAGTGTATCACGAAGCAGAGACGACAATAAGTGATGTAAGAACGTCTATCGAGTATAAGTGGAGTAAAGTCGTTATCCAGTATAAGTGAAGGAGAAATCGTATCACTAAGTAAGAGCGTGAATAAGTATAAGCGTCATCAAGTATAAGTGACTATAGGTATAAGTGAAAGTGTTACCGAGTCAGAGTATAAAATAAGTATAAGTGAAGCAGCAGTGTTTAACAAGTAAAAGTATACGTCAAAAAGGGAAATCTTTAATGAAAAGCCTTTATGTACAGAGAAAATCACAAATTGTATTCCTTTGTAAAATTACGTTTAAAACCTTAGAGGATCTTTCATAAACCAATTTAGGATGAATTTGAATAAATCAGTATAAGTAAAAGTTATGAAACAGGTAAAAGTCATTTTAGTGTCCCACTCGGTAAAACAGTGTAAAAGTGGTAAAATCTTGTGCATGCGGGTTATCAATCATATGCGATTGACATGATAACTGGCATGTTTAACTTGTATTCCCCCCTATAAAACATTTAAAAGCATTTAAAAGGTTCATTTAGGGGTATGAACTCACCTGGTGTAAGTAGGTTCGATGAAAGTGCCGATTGGGCGTTCGGGGTCACGCAAGGACTTGAACACACACAAGGACCTATTTTAACATATGATAACATATGTTCACATACAATTAGCATATAATATACTAATTAAACAATTATATACACTAAAAGGAGTGGAAAACACTTTTGGTTGAGTGTTTGGAGTCCCGGGTAGCGTTTACGGGTGCTAAGGGTCTCTTATCAGTTGTGGGACTTTGCTATACTCACATATCAAGTGTGTAAATGGATTTAAAACACCAACATGGACCAAACAAGGAGTTTACGGCCCAACCTAAGGGAGTTTACGGCCGTAAACTCCCAAGGTCCTATTCTTGGGTGTTTGATGCTTCTAGCTTGTTCATAGAATTATTCCAAGCACTTTTCCTAAAAGGTATGTGTGGGTTTGAGGCCTCTAAGGGTACTAAACAAGAGTTTACGGCCTAGGAACTCTCCCAAGGGAGTTTACGACCGTAAACTCTCAACCTTTGAGTTTAGTGAAGTTTTAAGCCCCTATTGCCTTCCTAGAATTTTCTTATGAAGTTTGATGCTATTTTGGGTGATTAAAACCAACATTTGAGGGGGTTTTGGGGATTTTACGGCCTAGATAAATGCTTGGGCCGTAAACTCCAAGAAATCCCTCATTTTCCTTGTGTTTAAGCCCTTAGATCCTTCCTAACATTTTATAGAGATAGCCTATGGTCATTTGGGGGACAAAAACTAACTTTTGGGCATGATTTAGGGTGTTTACGGCCTTGACCTTTGTCTGGGCCGTAAACTCCTTTCTTTAAATCATTTTGGAGTGTTTCAAGTGTCTAGACTCAAGAGGATAAGTCCCTAAATTATGTAATAAGCCCTAGGATGAGTTTGGTGCACATTTGGGACATTTTGACATGATTTTGAGGAGTTTACGGCCTAAGCTTGTGTTTGGGCCGTAAACTCTTGTTTGAGTCCTAAAATCATAACTTTTAATGTTTAAACACTCCTAGGCTATATCCCCTAATTATTCCCAAGCTCAGCAAACTTTATTAAAAAGAATAAGGACAAGTTTAGAGGCATGTTTTTTTTTTTGAAAGAGCCAAAGCTCAGCAAACTTTATTAAAAAGAATAAAAGAATACAAGGAACAAAACATCAAACAAAATACAAATATAACCATCCTATCCATAACCAACTACCAAACCATTTCCTAATAAGAAGCAATAACCACTCACAACCCCAAAACACCCTAAAATCCTTAAAGGTAGCCCATAAACTTATTGAAAGAGGGAAAAAAGGTAACTTCACCCCCTTGCTCCAACCAAACCTCCAAAAGATAAAGAAACCAAAGCAAGGGGTAAGGCCCTTAAAAAAACCCTCAGTCCATAAGCTAACCTTTAAGAAAAAAACCCTCAAGTTCAAAACCCACAAACCACAAAAAACAAGGAAATCCCAATAAACTAAACCACAAATAAACATAACATCAAAGAGAAAACAGGAAAGCCCCTCACGACAATTAGTCCCAAAGCTCCTGTCGCAATCCTTGTCTTTTACATCCTTCAAAGTCCTCATCAGGGAATCCATAATCTCTCCACAACTATTGCCCACCACCAACCTTTGCTTCGCCTTTCTGCACCACAAACTCAAAGAGAAACACAAAAAAATAACACCAAAACACCAGTGAATCAAATTAAGTTTCATACTAGACATGGCATCAATCACATGTCTAGGATTCTCTATTTGGGTAATCTCAATTAAGATCATATCCAAACAGCAAATCCCATAGGTACAAGTCACATGATTTAAGAGTAAACTCTCCAACCAGTGACATATTCCGTCAATTCCTTTGTGCATATTTTTATTCCCAAAATACCCCCACCATATACCATTAATAACATCATCCTTATTTAACTGCCACCACTGCCAAACCCAAAACCATAACCAACCACACTCCAAACAGCAAAACCAGAAAATGATCTCCATTATTCAACATTCTCAATTCCCGAAATACCCCAGATCAAACAAACCTTATTATTGATCATTTTAACTCTTTTCCTTAATCCCATCAGCTTCAAACGAATCTCATTCTCAATACTAGCTATAACCCCCTCAACTGATATTCTGCTAGAACCAAAAAGTCTAGCGTTTCTCTCTCTCCAAATATTAGACACACAGCTAGCAATCATACATTTAATGATCAAATTCTCACCTGTCTTCAGTTTAAGCATTCTGCTCAACATTAAAATAAGATCATTCCATTCAACCGTTCTCAAATTTAGCCCCACTTTACTGCAGAAATATTTCCAAATTCTAGAGGAATACTCACAATTAAAGAATAAATGGCTATGCGAATCATGCACATTATCACAAAAAGGACACAGCAAATTACCAGCCAATTCCCATCCTCTAACCCTATCCTGAGTTTTTAATCTGTTCAGGATAGCCAACCATAAAATAAAAGAGTTGCGAGGAATGCAATTATTATACCAAACAAGATCAAACCAAGGCACAATATCCCCAAAATTATTCAAATCATTCCACACCTGTTTGCATGAGAATTTTCTGCATATACCTCCCTTATCCCTCCATCCAACAACATCATTCAAATTAGAATCAATACAAAACATAGGAGCTTCAGTCAATCCAGGGAACTTATTAACCCATTCAACCGGCCATGAATAAGAATCAAACTCAAGAACATCACAAACTAAAGCAGAATCACTAAGACCATTACTAATCCACTCTCTCCTAGGGATAATAGTACAAAGAATACCTATTGGATGCCACCAATCATGCCATAAAGAAGTGTTCCTCCCATTACCCACACATGAAATAACATGAGGCCTAACAGTATTCCTTATCTCCAAAAATCTCTTCCATGTCCAGTTCATACTCTTTTTCTGCAGAATATCCCAAAAATTCCTGCTGCCTATATAATTGATTCTCACCCACTGCACCCACAGGGAATTTTTGTTATTAACCACATTCCAAACATGTTTAGCAAGTAAAGCATCATTCCATTTCCTCAAATTCTTTATTCCCAGCCCACCATACTCCTTAGGTTTGCAAATTTCAAGCCACTTAACTTTAGCTTTACCTTTGACTATCTCACCATTAGCCCATAAAAAACTCCTGCACATCTTCTCAATCTCATTAATAGTAGCAATTGGAATTTTAAAAATAGAAACCCAATAAACATGAATAGAAGTTAAGACCGAATTAATGAGTTGCAATCTGCCAGCAAAAGATAAGGTTTTACACTTCCAATTGAAAATTCTCAACTTAATCTTTTCAATCAACTTTTTACAATCTCTATCAAACAATTTAGTAACACACATAGGAACCCCCAAATATTTAAACGGAAATTTCCCAACTTCAGAAGGAAGAATACCCAAAATAATCCTTCTCATATTAGGCTTAACACAACTGAAATAAATCTGACTTTTTTCCATACTAACCTTCAGCCCTGAAATCTTATTGAAATCATCAAGGGCATTCCTTATAATTCTGGCCGAATTCCCATTACCATAAGAAAAAATTAACAAATCATCAGCAAAACATAAATGGGAAATTTTGAGGCTCAAACACTTACTATGGAACTTAAAATTCAAAGAATCTTCAATAAGCTTACCCATAATAATATTGAAAACCTCCATAACTATAGTAAATAGGTAAGGAGATAAAGGATCTCCCTGCCTAAGCCCACGCTTTCCTTCAAAATACCCATGATCTTCACCATTAAAATTGAGCATGAACCACGGGGAAGAAACACAAGCCATAATCCATTTAACCATGACTGGATGAAACCCAAATCCCTGCAGAACTCTATTAAGAAAATCCCAATCCACCGTATCATAAGCCTTTTGTATATCAATCTTTATCGTACATTTAGGGGTACCTCTCTTTTTTTTGTACCCCACCATCAACTCCTGAGCAAGAAGAATATTGTCCAAAATAGATCTACCAGGAATAAAAGCTGATTGGTTATTACTTACAATATCACCCAAACAATTTCTAATTCTATTCACTATAATCTTACTGATACACTTATAAAAAGTGTTACAGCAAGCTATAGGTCTAAAATCAGACACTTTCCTCGGAACCTCAACTTTAGGGACCAAAACAATTCTCGTGGCATTAATCCCATTCAACAATTTACCAGTCCAAAAAAATTCTCTCACAGCCTTACAGACATCTGGACCAACAATACTCCAAGAACTTTTAAAACTTTTTGAAGAATACCCATCAGGCCCAGGGGCACGATTGTCATCTATATCAAACATCGCCAATTTAATTTCTTCATCAGTAACCACTCTAATCATATCAACAGCCACCCTACTGTCCAATTTTTTAGGAAAAAACTCATCATTTAAGCCCGACAAATCAGTATCATCCTTACATCCCAAAAACTTATTAAAATGAGACACAAATTTCTCTATCATAGCCTTCCCACTCACCCAACGACCATCTTCATTCAGAACCATCTGAATACGATTATTGATACCCCTGCTTTTAACAATTTTGTGAAAGAATTTAGAGTTATTGTCCCCATCCTGTAACCATTTGATTTTAGCACGTTGAGCAAGAATCTTTTCTTCATCATTACAAGCAATATTAAAATCTAATAGAATATTAGCATGCTCTTCCCTAATCTTGCAATCAAAAGGATTATTGTCAATATCTTGTTGTTTACACTCCAAATCCTTTCTTAACTTCTGAATTCTTTTTCCAGCTCCCCAATATTTATTACACATCTCCCTGCAATGTTTTTTGAGAATCTTCAACTTTTGTGTCACTTTAAACATAAAAAAACCATCAATATTCTTATCCCAAACCTCCTTAACCAAAGGAAGAAATTCCTCCTTCTCAGAGATAAAATTCGCAAATCTAAAAGAAGGTTTCCACTTCACTTTGTTACCAGGAAAATTTAAAATAGCAGGGCAATGATCCGAATTTCTGTATGGTTTAAAGACAGCATGAGCAAGAGGATGGTTCGACATAAATTTTTGATTAACCATAACTCTATCAAGCTTCTTCAACAGCCCCATATTACCCATAGGAGTTTTGTTCCAAGTAAACTGAAACCCATAAGACTTCAAGTCCTCCACTTCAATAAAACTCAAACAATCAACAAAATCTTCTACTCCTTTAGGAGTTCTAGAACAACTTTCAGAATATTCCGAAGGTTTTATAGCAACATTAAAATCACCTAATAAACCCCAAGCTTCCCTATTAACAACCAAACTATGTTTTTTCAAATTATCCCAAAGTAATCTTCTTTCAATATAATTCGAAGCAGCATATATAAAAGACAAATACATGCCAAGATCCGAATTACACAATTTAACATAACAATGAATAACCTGTTTGGATTGAGAAAGCAGAATCACATCAAAAAGTCTAGGATTCCACCCCACTATTATTCTAGTACCAGCTTCACAACTATTATTATTAGAGATCCAATCCCACTGCCCAAAAGTCTTAGCACAAACACTCTTGAGATTTAAGATTTTGACATGAGATTCAATCACAGCACAAATACCAAGGTTATTACACCTAATAACATCAATAACCTCCTTCTGCTTAACAGATTTATTCAATCCCCTAACATTCCAAGCACCAACAGACATCATTGGGAAATAATAGAATTTTTGGCATTTACCTCCTCAAATGCCTGAGAACTCCCCATCTTACTTCTATTATTATCCAACTCCAACTTATCTTTATTCACTTTATTACTTTCATTTCCTTTCTTCTTCCCCTCTCCCTTGATTGACGAAATCAATTTGTTATTCTTGCTTTCATTAGAACCCATTCCAGCATCACCACTATCAACATTTTGATTAGCAACTGTCTTCACAATCTTATCATCCTCTTCCATTTTATCCAAAACTTCCTCTTCAATCTCTCCCAAGATTTCAAAACTGTTTTTATTACTTAATCCCTCCCCTGTTATATTCTCACTACCAAGACTAAACTTGCCCATCTCTGCCTTCTTATCCTTTTTAACTACAACCTCCTGCTTATTATTCTCCTTCAACCCCCGACTACCTATAACATCCTGCCCATTAACAAACTTCTCATAATTTCTGTTCTTTCCTAAATTCCAGTGACTTACTCCTTTATTACTCCAATTCCAATTTTGCCCTTTACCATTTCCATCTCTATTCCCATTATTGCCTTTAGAGAAAATACCCCTTCTCCAATTCCCATTCTTCCCATTATTCTTCATATTATTCAATTGATTATAACCCTCTTGAGACTTGCTAGTGCCTTCACCATCATTGTTACCCATTACCTTTTTATATTTAACTTCTGTGAAACCATCCCCATTAACAACTTCCTTCCCTTTATTGTTCTTTAAATTTCTCACTTCTCCATTATTATCCTCCTTCACAACATTCATAGCAACAGCACAAACTTTATCCACATGCCCATAGACTTTACAATGATTACATCTAGAAGGAATCCAAGCATATTCAACATCAAAACTTTGAATCACAGCAGAATTAGAGACAAAATCCCAAGTAGCTATATCAATCTTCTTTCTCCATTCCTTCCCAGCTGCCATTTCAACAAGAATTCTAGCATAAGCATTCCTTCCTTTATGTTCCAAACACATATCCTCAGTAAAGGAATCAAAAGCCAAAGGAATACCTATCTTACTAGCAATTCTACATAAGTTTTCACCACTCCAAACTTCCAAGGGCAAATCAAATATTTTAATCCAAACAGGAATTTTATCATGCTTGTTCTTAGTTAATGTCAAACCAGGCCTCCATCGTTGAAGAAATAAAGGCATATTATTAAACATTAACCAAGGACTACCCTCCAAAACAGATAACATCCCCTTTTCATCACTGAATTTAAAGAAGAAAAATCCTTTGCTGTTCATGAATACCTCTTCCAAACCCACATTCTTCCACAATCTTCTAACTTCTTTCTGAATTACAGGAAACGCCAACTTCTTGTCAATCATATAACCATAAAGAGTATTAGTAAAAGGAATACTTGCATTCTTTAGATTCTCTATTGGAATTATAACAGGACCATCCTCTTCCCCTTTCTCCCCTGGAATGAATCTAACATCAATCTTACCCTTATGTCTATTACCTTTTAACACACCAGCATAAGAGTTCATCACATTCCCCTGCATTCCTCCTTCCTCCTTATTGCTAATCATAGCATTTCCCAAAATAGAAGGAAGTAAATTAATGCTATTAATAACAGTACCTGACTTCTCATTGCAGCTAGTATCCATATTACTCTTAGCATTAACCTCTTCTTCTATTTCAATTTCCTCATCCCCACTAGTATCATCCTCACTTGAATCATTATCCCCTTCCTCGTCAGTATTCTCATCATCATCAGTATTACCTTCTATCTCCTTGTCTTTCTTTTCCAAATTTGACATATCAACATCCATTTTCTGATTCTTCTCACTATCTAAATCTTTCCCCATAGTCTTCTCAACTCCCTTTCCTACCTGTCCTTCTTCCTTCAATTCACTCAGAAATTGAAATCCAACTCCTGGAATGAAATCTTCATTATTATTAGCCCTTTTCTCCCCATCAGTTATAATCTTCACAACTTCATTATCTTCCCTATTAGAGTTATTCTGAATTTTATCATCCATCACCGATATGGTAGGGTTCACATTAACCATTTCACTAATAACATTCTTCAATTCAGAGATTGGACTCAAAACTTCATTACTCATCATCAACCCATCCCAATTTCTCATCAAATTAGCAGTATTACCAGTTGGGATAGAAACAACATGAGAACTTACCTTTTTAGAGTCACCAGACAACCCTATCTTCAATTCCTTCTCCTTTCCTTCAGATCCAGGAATAGAAATGTTAGAATCCGACTCCCAAACTGAGACAGATTCCGATTCTTCTCCCGTTTCCTCCTCTGAACCATCTTCATTGAAGAACTCTTCCGTATCCATCGGAGCTAATATATCCACCTTTTTCCTAGCTCTGTTCTTAATCCTGAAAGATTTCCCTTCCATTTTCCATCCAGCTTTGCTAATCCCAGATGCAACAGCTCCAGTCACACTTGGTTTGCGACGAGCTTTATAGATCGTGGCAGATGATTGTTCAATTACCCCAGGAGGAACAAGATCATTCACCTCCATTTCAGTTTTTGTATAACGAACTGCAGCACTTTTATCCGGAGGTTTAACCTTCACGTCCTTCAATCTATCCGATTTGGAAGATGCTCCCATTAAATCAACGGAATAATGAAAGATATTGCTTCACCAATTAAAAGAAATTCGTCGGAAAAGCAGCACCGATGAATCAAAGCTAGATCGCACCACCGTAAGTTTAGAGGCATGTTTGGCACCATTTTAGGGGTTTACGGCCCTAGAGTGTTCTTGGGCCGTAAACTCCTTATCCCATGCCTTCTTGGGTGGTTTTTGGGCTATAACTACAGCTAGTAATGTTTAGAACAAGCTAGGGTAAGCGGACTTACAATTTGGAAGCGTTTGGTTGCGGATTCGGGGCGAAAACGGGTCTAGAGAGAGAGTGTATAAAGTCTCCAATAGACTCCACTCACCCTTATATAGGGTTTTGAGTCGGGACACAGTGGAATTCTACCCGATACTGCCGTTAAACGGGGCTTTTGGTCGCACCCGATTTAGTGGTCGTAATAATAAAACTTGACATTTTCCAAATGAATGAAAATGTGTGTCCTGTGTTTTATTTCCTTTTTCACGACTTAACGACATATAAACATACATAATTGAAATGTTTATTAAACTTGACGACTTCTCATTAACGGAACTTTTGAACAGTGGAAAATTCTGTTAACGGTAACGGAGAAATGTAACGGGACAACTTGGGTTGTCACAAAATCCGTTATAGAATTTCTCATCCTAGCATTACCCCTTAATCATTTCTTTAGCGATAATTTATCTGTCTGATAAATCCTTCCTGCTTTATCGCTTAATAGAATTCTATGTATGCCATAAAGAGATATCCTTTGTATCATATCTCTTGATTCCATTCAGAGGACTTATCATCCTCTCTTCTTGATCTTATTAGATCAAGATGCCTCCAAGAAAGAGACCCAGCTCGCAGAACAACAACAACCCTCCTCAAACACCACCTTCTCTTCAAATCGACCTGGCAACCCTTCAGTCAGTTTTAACTGCAGCATTTTCAGCAGCCATGTCGCAAACGAACCCCGGTAGTTCGGGAGGTAGTCCCCAACCTCAAAACCAGGAAAATAGCCAGGGACACCGAAAGGAATGTTCCTATAAAGACTTTATGCATGCGAAACCTACATTCTTCGATGGCACAAGAGGTGTCATTGCTCTAACTCGATGGTTAGAAAGAATCGAATCCATCTTCGAGATCTGTGCTTGTTCATAATCCGACAAAGTGAAGTTTGCCGCTTGCACTCTCACCAACAAAGCCCTGACTTGCTGGAGCAGCCGAGTCAAATCTCTAACTCTACCTGTAGCCAATGTTATGGGTTGGGAAGTCATGAAGGAACTTCTACACGCTGAGTATTGCCCTCGGGGTGAAATCCAGAAGCTGGAACATGAACTTTGGAATCTGAAAATGAAAGGTTCCGATATCGCCGCTTACACATCCAGATTCGATGACTTAGCACTTCTTTGTCCAGGGATGGTTACCCCTGAAAGTAAAAAGATTGAGAGGTTTATCTGGGGATTAACCCAGCCAACCAAAGGGAACGTCTTAGCTGCGAGGCCGGATACATACGATAGCACCAAATGCCTAGCGCAAATCTTGATTGACCATAGTGAAGACGTAGAGGAAGCAGCCACCACTCCTGAGCCGACAGAAAGAAGTGGTGAGAAAAGAAAGTACTGGGAGGCAGGGGATAAGTATCAGCCTTCCCAGGAGTACTCGAAGAGACAACAAATGGTGACAGTCCACGCTGCCACTAACCCTGCTGTTGTACCCGTCATCGGTTCTTCAGCTCGAGCACCTGTTACTGGATATGCCGGTGTTCTCCCGTGGTGTAACCAGTGCAGTTACCACCACTATATCCCCGGTCCCTGTCGTATAAAACTTTGCAAAAATTATGGCCAAGAGGGTCACCTTGCGCGGAATTGTAGAACACCCTCAAATCAAGCTCCCGGAGCGGGCGTTAATCAGGTCTGTTATGGTTGCGGAAAGATCGGGCATTATAAGAAAAACTGCCCCAATGCAACAACAGCTGGCAACTCTGGAAGAGTTCTAGCTATAGGACAAGGTGAGACATCCACCAATCCCACAGTTGCCCTAGGTATATTCCTTTTCGACGATCATTTCGCTTGCAGTTCTTTTTCAACTCTAACCTAGAAAGATAAACTGTTATCTATTTATTCAAATCTCTCCATAAACGTAGAACTTTTCGAAATCCTCATTAGGATTGATCCCGTAACATACAAACTTCGATTTATCTTGAAATTTAAAAACATTTCTATGGTACGTCACGTCTCGGTCTTTTAGAAATATCTACCCAACGAAACCTAAACGCTTCCCGATAGTGAGGGTTCACTGGAACGTCTAGTAGAGACTCGATTCCACGTGGAAGCGTGAAGATCCGAAGCAGTAAACTCGTCCTCGATTCCCTTTCCAACTTGCAATTTGAGTCCAAATCTTTGAATTTCGGGATGAAATTCCCTCTAACAGGGAGATAATGTAACAACCCGAAGTTTTCCATCGTCGAAAACTTGTTCTACCCGTGAGATTTCGCCGTTAGTCGACCCGTTTTGTTCTCGCTTTGGGTTAATTAACTAAATTTATACGTTTATTATAATTTAATGAGTGTTCAAATCCCTTAGGAACTCATGAAATTAACCCAAAAGTGTTCATTTCAAAAAGTTAGAAACATTCCCGCCGGGTGACGATAACTTAATCGGGTGCGACCTAAAGCCCCGTTTAATGCCGGTATCGGGTAGAATTCCACCGCGTCCAAGTTTTGGGAACTATATAAACGTGTTAAACCTTTCATTTGAAGCTTTTTCCTTCTCTCTCTACTCTCTCTCTAACCTCTCTCCTAAAATCCAAGTTTAAGGGTCCAAAACTCAATTTTTAAGGCTTCAAATCCCTAAGGTACCTCCCTAACCTTAATCTAGAGCATGTTTGGCTTCCAAATTCGAGATTTAAACATGAAATGGGACACAATGTATGAGGTTACGGCCCAGGAAGGTGCCTAGGCCGTAAACACCAAAAATGATGGGTTTTGAGCCCTTAAACCCCTCCTTGACTAGTTTGGACTTTAGATATGGCTATGGGACTTCAAGATATGGACTTAGAACATTTGAAACTTTGATTTTGAGCCATTTAAAGGAGTTTAAGGCCAAGGCATAAGCTTGGGCCGTAAACTCCCCAAAACAAGGCATAATTTCATTTCTAAGGTGTTAGAAAGCCATCCAACACCACCAAAAGCCTTGGAATAAATCAAAGGACCAACCAAAAATAGTTTAAGGGACTTAATCACATCATTTGTGGGATTTCGAAGAGTTTACGGCCAAGGCTTGTTCTTGGTCCGTAAACTCCAAGATTTTTGGTGTTAGAATGCAAACTAAACACCCCTAAAGCCTTTAGATGAATTTTAGAAGCTCTTCTATGCAAGTTTTAGACCTTGAAACACTTTGTATGACCCTATATAAGAGTTTACGGCCATGAGGAGGGTCTCATGGGCCGTAAACTCCATAAACACCCCAAATGTTCCTTGCAAACTCATATTAGGCCTTGGAATAATTCTATTAATCACATGTGATTTGTTTTGGAACCATTTAAAATCATTTCCTTGGAAAAATAGGGGTTTACGACCATGGAGCCATGCTAGGCCGTAAACTCCCATAAGGGAGTCTATTTGATGTTTTGAATTCATTTCAAGTCCTTAAACCAAGTCTAGAAATTATCCCCTTAGTGTTGGAAGTCCAAATTGCACCATAAACCACCCATCATGAGTTTACGGCCGTAAACTCATGGGGAATGGGTGTTTTGGCCGTAAACTCCCTAAAGGGGATGTTCCTTTGATGTCCCAACTCATTTCCCAAGTCCCTTGCATCATTCATGTCCCTAAACGCCACCCGGGTCCCTCCAAACACTTGTATCGGAGTGTTATCGTAACTTGAAGCAATTGTCCCTATCCAACAATCAATCTAAGTCCTAATTAGATACAAATGTGTATCTTTACATTATACTTAGGAACCTCGCGTGTTTACAAGTTCCGGACCAACACTTAGCATCTGAATTCGCCACATTTCTCGTTCGGTGAGTTCATACCCCTACCCTTTTTCAACTGTTTTCAATGTTTTCAGGGGGGCAATACAAGCAAGAGTACAAGGAAAACTTGTACTCAAACTTATTGTTTTCAGTTTATTCGTTTTCATTCTATATGTTCTAATATCAATAACTGTGTTTATCAAATAGTTCGAATTTCGAATTTAACTTTCAAACGAATAATAGATATCTCGATGAAATGCTCTAATCTAAACTATGTTTCATAATCTACGAATAACTTACTAAATTCCAATGATAACTAATTACGAAAACGAAAACGAATACGAAGCTATAACTAGAAATAGAACGAATAAAGAATCGATAACTAGAAATAGAACGGATAACACATCTATAACTAGGAACAGAATGGATAACGAAACAATAATTAGGAACAGAACGAATACGAATGCGAATACGACTGCGAATACGAATACGAATACGAATACGACTGCGAATAGTATTAGGAGTAGGTTTAGGGATAGGAATACGACTACGAATACGAATACGAATACGACTGCGAATACGAATACGAATACGAATAGTAATAGGAGTAGGATTAGGAATAGGAATGCGACTGCAAATACGAATACGAATACGAATACGAAAAGTAATAGGAGTAGAAATAGAGAAACGAATACAGTAACGAATACGAATATGAGGACGAATAAGTACACAAATATGTTTAAGAATAAGAATACTGAACATAACCGTAACCAGTAAGGACACACACACACAGTCAGGAAAACATGGGGTTTTCCTGGGGAAAAACAAAACATTACCTAATCACGTGTTTATCTTTTACATCTTTAACATCTTTCACATTAGAAACCAACATGCAGGAAAGCATGGGGCTTTCCCGGGTAACACTTATATAACTAGAAAGAGTAGCAAACTGAATAACATTACATCTCTCACAACTAGTAATGTACAATCAGGAAAGTATGGGACTTTCTTGGGTTCATAGTTAAACATAACCAGAATCGTGTAATCTAACAATCAATTAACCTTCTCTCTTAAGAAAATATGGGATTTTCTTGGATAACCACTTTTCGATAAACAAAAGGAAACTCGTACATTTTCACAAAACAAACATCTTATGAACTCACCAGCTTTATGCTGATTTTCAAACTGCTTGTATTCTCAGGTCCACATTAGACAGGTACCTAGCAAATCTTTTGGAGAAGACGGAGCGTACAGAAGACTCATCTTTACTTTTGTTCATATATACTATGTATTACGAATGTACAACTTTACTTTTGAACAAATGTAAACGTTGATATGTAATGTAATGGTTGTTTACTTTGCTTACTATGTACATTGGATTTGATACTCAACTTGGAGTCAACCCCGGAGACGTTTCCGCCTTTGGTTTTCGGGGTGTGACAATTAAAATCACCATTTGCAACACTTAAGGGAGTTTACGGCCTAAGCATGGGGTCTTTGGCCGTAAACTCTCATATCCCCTTGATTAAGTGTTTTTAAGGTCTTAAAATTAATCACATGTGATTCTAAAAATTCCCACAAGCCTAGAAATGAGTTTGGGGCACCAATGGACACTCTTTTAGGAGTTTATGGCCGTGAGACATGTTCTATGGCCGTAAACTCTCAAATGTGGGGTTTTGATGTGTTTAAGGTCCTTAAACTATTTTTGGTTGGTCCTATGATTTATTCCAAGGCTTTTGGTGGTGTTGGATGGCTTTCTAACACCTTGAATTTGAATTTACACCCATTTTTAAGGAGTTTATGGCCCAAGCACAAGCCTTGGCCGTAAACTCATATAATTCCCTCAAAAATTATGTTTAAGGTGTCCAAATGCTAAAACCAATATCCTAAAATTCATATCTAAGTCTTATAGGTGATTTGGAAGGGTTTAAGGTCATAAAAACTCCTTTTATATGAGTTTACGGCCCAAGCTTGTGCCTTGGCCGTAAACTCCTTCAAACCTCTCAAAATCCATGTTTAAAATGTTTTAAGTCCATTCCTTGAAGTCATTTAGCCATATCTAGGTCCCAAAATTGTCTAGGAGGGGTTTATGGGCTCAAAACCCTTCAAACTTAGTGTTTACGGCCTAGGCATCTTCCTGGGCCGTAAATTCATATGTCATGTCCAATCCCATGATTAAATCTCGAATTTGGAAGTCAAATAAGCTATACAATGAGGTTAGGAAGTTACCTTAAGGATTTGAGACCTTAAAATTGAGTTTTGGACCCTTAAACTTGGATTTAGGAGAGAGGTTAGGGAGAGAGTAGAGAGAGGAAGAAAAAGCTTCAAATGAGTGCTTAGATCACTTTAAATAGTGTCTAAGTTTTGGACACGGTGGAATTCTACCCGATACCGGCATTAAACGCGACTTTTGGTCGCACCCGATTATGTTACCGTCACCCGGCGGGAATGTTTCTAACTTTTTGAAATAAACACTTTTTGGTTAATTTCATGAGTTCCTAAGGGGTTTGGTGTCACACCCCAAAAATCAAAGGCGGAAACATTTCCGGGGTGGACTACCACGTTGTGTATCAAATCCAATGTACATAGTAATCACAGTAAACAACCATTACATTACATATATATATGAAAGTTTACATTTGTTTCAAAAGTAAAGTTATACAAGATATACATATGCATCATATTAACAAAAGTTGAGGCGAGTCTTCCACGCACTCCGTCTTCACCAAAAAGAGATCACCGGGTACCTGTCTAACTTGGACCTGAGAATACAAGCGGTTTGAAAATCAGCATAAAGCTGGTGAGTTTATAAGCGGTTTTGTTTTATGAAAATGTAACGGTTTCCTTCAGTTTCCGAAAAGGTTTGTTATCCAAGAAAATCCTATATTTTCTTATGTGAAGTTAGTTTAGTTATCATTTGTTACCAATTCGATTACGTGTTGTGTTTTACCCCAGGAAAATCCCATATTTTCCTAATTGTAAGATCGGTTGTATATCACAAAGTATAGTTTAATACACAAAACTATATGTTGAAAATCTTGGGATTACTATCCCGTAGAAGATATAAAATAGTTTGACACATATACAAATACAGATTTAAGATCATGGGACTACCATCCCGGACTAGACACGAGATAATTTGATATATATGGAAATATAGATTGAAACCATGGAATCACTATCCCGGACAAGATATAGATTTAGACCATGGGATTATCATCCCATACTTAATATAGATTGAATTCATGGGATTACTATCCTGTAACAGATATAGATAAAGACCATGGGGAAAAACATCCCGTACAAGTTATAGATACAAAACCATGGGATCACTATCCCGTATAAGATATAGTTAAAGATCATGGGGAAAAACATCCCGTACAAGTATAGATATAAAACCATGGGATCACTATCCCAGACTAGATACAAAATAGTTTGATAATACCATGGGATCACTATCCTGAAAGAGATATAGATTCTAAAACCCAAACTGTGAATAAACTAATATTAATACATGTTGTGAGTCGGTGATATGATCCATCTAATAAGATTGTGAAAATGGACCACTTGCAAAGGCACGAGCTATAAAGCATTCAATAAGGCTTTAAACGGGCTGATTAGAGAAGTTTGTACTCAAGAAAGTGCATGAAGACCCATTTGACCCGATTAAGGTTGGATTACCATAATTAAAGTCCAGGAAAGATTTACAAGACCCAATAAGAACCATTAACAAGCCCATTTTGAATTTTTATAATTTAATTATGTAATTTTCGTTTTTATTCTCCTAAATAAGTGTGTAGGAGTTGTAAGAGTCATATGTTACTTGAACCCTGCTCATAAGTATGTCTAGATTCATAGTTTTAAGTCATGGAATTTAATGCCTTAAAGTTGATTGAATTAAAGTTGCATCTTTAATTCATGACTTTTAAGGTGTCTCCAAATCGCATATAAATAGGTTGCTTATGTTTTCATTTTGATCAATCAATTTTGGAATAAAAACAATATGAGTTTTATACTCTTTGTAGTTCTTTTTGGAACATTAGGAACTTATCAAGTTATGAAACATGTGGTGTTCAAAACTTATCAATCAACTTGGTGGGTTGGTTGTGGCGTTTCTATACCAAGGTTCTTGTCTCTTTATAGGCAATGGGTCGCGGTTTCCACCATCACGTTATAGCAACCAATAGAACGATCAGGCAAAGTGTGTTCAAACCTAGTTTTTGGGTGAGATCACATCATTTGGTATCAGAACCAGATCTATTGGTTTGCATATCCTTTTTTTTTTTTTTTTTTATCTTTCTTATTCTCGATTACTTGGAATTCAAGATACATGCATTGGTAATGGGTCTTGTCACAGGTTGGCATGGTTCTTACTAGTGTTTATTGAATCTCTAAGTTTTCATCTTCTCATCTATATTTCTTTTTATTGAATCAACATTCAAGTATTAATAGTGGGTCATATCACAAGTTGATGTGGTTCCTATTATTGGGTTTTGGTTCAAGTTTTCTTATTTTTTTCTTGTATTTGTTAAAAAGAAAAATCGATGAAAAAGAATGTTCGGAAAAAAATAGAATAAAAAAATGTGAAGAAAGAAAATGAAGAGAAAAGAAAAAAAAAAGAAAGGGAAAATGAAAAAAAAGAGAGAGAAAGAATAAAATTCCAAGTACAACTTTTTTTGCATGATGAACCATTTTGAAAAAAAGGAGAAAGATATGAGATGAATCGAGTACAAACAAAATGCTTAAAAGTATTTAGATTCGAGGTCGAATCATCTTCAAGAAGAGGGGAATGATATGATCCATCTAATAAGATTGTGAAAATGGACCACTTGCAAAGGCACGAGCTATAAAGCATTCAATAAGGCTTTAAACGGGCTGATTAGAGAAGTTTGTACTCAAGAAAGTGCATGAAGACCTATTTGACCCGATTAAGGTTGGATTACCATAATTAAAGTCCATGAAAGATTTACAAGACCCAATAAGAACCATTAACAAGCCCATTTTGAATTTTTATAATTTAATTATGTAATTTTCGTTTTTATTCTCCTAAATAAGTGTGTAGGAGTTGTAAGAGTCATATGTTACTTGAACCCTGCTCATAAGTATGTCTAGATTCATAGTTTTAAGTCATGGAATTTAATGCCTTAAAGTTGATTGAATTAAAGTTGCATCTTTAATTCATGACTTTTAAGGTGTCTCCAAATCGCATATAAATAGGTTGCTTATGTTTTCATTTTGATCAATCAATTTTGGAATAAAAACAATATGAGTTTTATACTCTTTGTAGTTCTTTTTGGAACATTAGGAACTTATCAAGTTATGAAACATGTGGTGTTCAAAACTTATCAATCAACTTGGTGGGTTGGTTGTGGTGTTTCTATACCAAGGTTCTTGTCTCTTTATAGGCAATGGGTCGTGGTTTCCACCATCACATTATAGCAACCAATAGAACGATCAGGCAAAGTGTGTTCAAACCTAGTTTTTGGGTGAGATCACATCAGTCGGGTAACCATACTAATACGGCAACGAGACCTCCTTGACGTTTGTCAGACGTCGAAACGATATCCAGAAATTTGTCACCCCAGGCGTGCCTGCCTAACTGTAGCTAGCAGTTAAGGTGTGGGATTGTCAGTCCCGGATAGATCTATTCACAAATTCCACGCTCTCCCTCCAGGAGACTCTGGTTACACTTCCGGGGAGGATTTACTGATCATCCATAAAGGGTAGTGACTATCTCACAAACTAGTAATAAACTATTCACAGGGTTCTCATACGATACCAACATACAGAAGATTATGAAACGTAATACAGCGAATATAGATACATACAATGAAATTATCTGACAATACATTCAAATGATACGGAGATAAACTGAATCAGACATAGTTTATCTAATAACTTTATATAGATATCAGTACATGATAAAACGAAACAGTAAAGAACCCCAAATTATTCCCATAATAATTTGATTAGTTGGTTTATTACCTTAACTAAAGTACATTTAGTTGTAATTGATAAATCATTCCTTATGCTCAGCATAATACATAAGGAGTAAAAGAGTTTATAAGTTTGTCAGATATTGTTTGAAACATATTAATGTTATGATTTGAAAACAGTTATAGTTTGCTTGTATTCCCCCCTGAAAACATTGAAAACAGTGAAAAGGGCGTAGGGGTATGAACTCACCGAACGAGAAATGTGACGATTTGGATGCTAAGAGTTGATCCGGGGCTTGTAAACACACGAGGTTCCTAAGTATAATGTAAAGATACACATTTGTATCTAATTAGGACTTAGATTGATTATTTGATAGGGACAATTGCTTCAAGTCGCGAAAACACTCCGATACAAGTGTTTGGAGGGACCTGGGTGGCATTTAAGGGCATGTAATGATGCGAGGGACTTAGGAAATGAGTTTACTCCCCAAGAGTACACTTCTAAATGGTGTTTACGGCCAAAACACCCATTCCCCATGAGTTTACGGTCGTAAACTCATGATGGGTGGTTTATGGTGCAATTTGGACTTCAAACACTTAGGGGACAATTTCTAGATTTGGTTTAAGGGTTTGGAATAAGTTTTAATCATCAAAATGACACATTTTAGGGAGTTTACGGCCTAGCATAGTCTCATGGCCGTAAACTCCTATAAACCCATGAAAAGTTGTGTTTTTGGATTCCAAATTAATCACATGTGATTGCTAAAATTGTTTCAAGGCCTTACATGCATTTGTTTGAAGATTTGAAAGGGTTTTTGGAGTTTAAGGCCAATGAGACCCCTCTCATGGCCGTAAACTCTCTTAGAGAGTAAATCCATATGTTTTAAGGTTAAAAACTTGCATGTAAGAGCTTCTAAAATTTCCTTAAAGCCTTGAAGTGAATTTGGGACACATTTTGACACACTTTTTGGAGTTTACGGCCAAGGAACACATGCTATGGCCGTAAACTCTTAAATGAAAGGGTTTTGATGTGTTTAAGACCCTTAAACTATTTTTGGTTGGTCCTTTGATTTATTCCAAGGCTTTTGGTGGTGTTGGATGGCTTTCTAACACCTTAGAAATGGATTTGCACCATGTTTCATGGAGTTTACGGCCCAAGCACAAGCCTTGGCCGTAAACTCACAATAATCCCCCAAAATTGATGTTTCAAGTGTCCAAATGCAATTATCAATGTTCTATAATTCATAACTAAGCCATATAAGTGATTTGGAAGGGTTTAAGGGCATGAAAACCCTAGTTATATGAGTTTACGGCCCAAGAATAATCCTTGGCCGTAAACTCCTTCAAACTTCACAAAGTTCATCTTTTAAATGCTTAGAGTCCATATCTTGAAGTCATTTAGCCATATCTAAGTCCCAAAGTTATCAAGGAGGGGTTTAAGGGCTCAAAAACCCACTTATTGTGAGTTTACGGCCCATGAATACTCCATGGCCGTAAACTCATGAATGTGGTCACAAATCATGTTTTGAATTCGAATTTGAAGGCTAAGAAGGTTACAATACAAGCTAAGGAATGTACCTTAGAGATTTGAAGCCTTAAATTTGAGTTTTGGACCCTTACACTTGGATTTAGGAGAGAGGTTAGAGAGAGAGTAGAGAGAGAAGGAAAAAGATTCAAATGAATGCTAAAACACGTTTATATAGGTCTTAAAACTTGTACGCGGTGGAATTCTACCCAATACCGACGTTAAACGCGGCTTTTGGTCGCACCCGATTAAGTTTCCGTCACCCGACGGAGACATTTCTAAAACTTATGAAAATAATTATTTTGGGCTAATTACATGAGTTCCTGAGTGGTTTAGACACTCATTAAATTAAAATAAACATATAAGTGTAAATAATTTGACCCAAAGTGAAAACGGAACGAATTTGATAACGACGACTTTTTCGAGTAGAACGGGTTTTGGCAACAAAAAAACTTCGGGTTGTTACATTTGGACACTCATTCAATTATAATAAACATATAAATTTAATTAGTTCAACCCAAAATGAGAACGAAACGAATCGACTAACGGCGAAATCTCACGAGTAGAACAAGTTTTTGACGATGGAAAACTTCGGGTTGTTACATTATCCCCACGTTATAGGGAATTTCGTCCCGAAATTCAAAGATTTGAACTCAAATTGCAAGTTGAAAAGAGAATCGAGGGTGAGTCTACTGCTTCGGTTTTTACGCTTCCAGGTGGAATCGGGTCTCTGCTTGACGTTCCAGCGAACCCTCACTTTCAGGATGTGTCTTGGTTTCGTTGGGTAGATTTTTCCAAAAGACCAAGACGTGAAGTACCATAGGAATGTTTCTAGGTTTCGAGGTTAATCGAAGTGTAACAACCCGAAATTTTCGTATCATTTATTGTAACTCTTTCGTAGTACAATTCGCGCAACCAATCGTCATTCCAAATTCGATTTCCGATCTTCCGTATAATTAAGTCATTAATTAGTACACATTTAAAATGACTTAATGGGTGTCTTAATACAATTAGAAATCATTTTAACATCCAATTCTAGTGATCGGAATATTTCTAGAAATTACCGTATCGGGTTACGGTAACTCAATCGGGTACGACCAAAAGCCTCGTCTAACGCCGGTATCGGGTAGAATTCCACCGTGTCCAAAACTTAAACACTATATAAACGCGTTTAAGCCTTCATTTGAAGCCTTTGGTCAATTTCTCATTTAACACTCACAACCTCTCTCCTCAACCCAAAAATCAAGGTCCAAAACAAAGATTTAAGGCTTGAAATCAAAGAGGTAACACCCCTAACTTGTTATTCAACCTCTTTAGCCTTCAAATTTGTGTTTAAATTGTGTTTTGGGACCAAGAACATGAGTTTACGGCCAAGGAACTAGCTTGGGCCGTAAACTCCTAACAATGGGGTTTTTAAGCCCTAAAGCCCTTCCTAAAGCATTGTTGGACATTAGTTATGACTTAATGGCTTAATGGAAAGGACTTATAGCATGTAAAACATTGATTTTGAGGGACAAAAGTGAGTTTACGGCCAAGACACATTCTTGGGCTGTAAACTCATATTCAAGGGGTTTTTGAGCCAATTAACCCTTCCAAATCATAGTTGGGACTTAGATATGACCTAAAGGCTTGCTAATCTAGAATCGGAACACCTTAAACATGATTCTTGGGGGACAAAAGAGAGTTTACAGCAAAGACATATTCTTGGGCCGTAAACTCCTCTTAAAAGGGGATTTAGAGCCTTAAAACATGTCCAAATGCCTTGAAACTCAACCAATGGCCTTGTGGTAAAATCTAGATGCATCTAAAAATAGTTTAAGGGTTTGAAACACATCAAAAATGTCACTTATAAGAGTTTACGGCCTAGGAGCATACTCTTGGCCGTAAACTCATAAAACTATGTTAATAATGCATCAAATACACTCAAATGGCTTGTATAAATTTCTAGAATCACATGTGATTGTTTTAAGCATCAAAAACTATCTTTTTCATGGGAATAGTAGAGTTTACGGCCTTAGAACATGCCTCTAGGCCGTAAACTCCAAAAAGTATGTAAAATGATGTTTTAAATTCATAACAAGGCTTGGAAAATTAACTAGAATCACATGTGATTGTCCTTTGAAGCTCAAATGAAATTTCCATGGCCATAGGTGAGTTTACGGCCGTAAACTCTTATGGTATGGCCGTAAACTCCCTTTTAAGTGTTATAATATCATGCAATCCATTCCAAGGCATTTTAGAAATCCATTCCAACAATCCCCATGTCCATTTAAGCCACTACACACCCAAAATCACACCCACATGAGTTTACGGCCGTAAACTCATGTATGTGTGTGTTCAATGGCTGTAAACTCCTTAAAATGTTTACTCTTGGGGAGTAAACTCAAGTCCCAAGTCTCTAGTGCCATTACACGTCCAAAGATGTCACCCGGGTCACTCCGAACGCTCGTTTTGAAGTGTTTAACTTCATTGGAGTGTAATGTTCCATATGATTAGTGAATGTATCCCTAATTGTATATATATGGACATTATTTCATTTTACATAGGGACATCGCGAGTAATCAAACCCCGAACCAACGTCTAGTATTCAAAACCGACGCATTTCCGAGTCCGATGAGTTCATACCCCTACCCTTTTTTACTGTTTTTGTTGTTTTCAGGGGGGAACAAAAGCAAAGTACAAGGGAATTCTTGTACTCAAAACATGTTTTCAAATGTGTGTTTCATATTTCATATGCTTTCATAACTGATTACCTCAACTGATAACAGATTGAACATACAGATCACGTAACATGTATTTGTGAAATAGGCCTTTAAACTGTTATGTTTTACATATATTTCACAAATAGTTTTCCACACTTTATCAGTTAAAAGTATGACATTAAACATTTGAACATAATACCTGTACACTGTTTTGTCCTCGGTAACACTCCACACTCATACGCGAGTGGAGGACTATCATATTATTACTAGTAAATTTGTTAATCCTGTATGATTGGAGACACGTCCTCGGAGAACACTCCACCGAGATACACGAGTGGAGGACTACACCCATAACCAGAATCTTTGGTATTTAGAGAGCGTGACTTGAGTGTATAGATCTATACGGGGCTGACTACCCCACACCCGACTGCTAGCTACAGCCGAACCGAAATGGTTCAAGGGTGACGAAAGAAATAAGTATGTGGACTACTTATTGCCACATGTGGACTACTTATTGCCACAGGTATTAGTCTATTGTATGGTTATGGAACTCGCAATTAGGATAACAGAAATTTACTTATAGTAATAACGAACCACTTGATACATCTTTTACATCTTTTACATCTTTCACGTACTGTAACTAACATTCAGGAAAGTACGGGACTCTCCAGGGGAAAACATGGAACCTAATCATGATTACATCTTTTACATCTTTAACATCGTTTACATTAGAAACCAACATGCAGGAAAGTATGGGGCTTTCCTGGGTAACACTTACATAACTAGAAAGAGTAACAAACTGGATAACATTACATCTTTTACAATTTGTAACATACAATAAGGAAAGTATGGGACTTTCCTGGTAACACATGATAAGTAAACAGAACAGTTTAACAAGTCAGATAACCAACTATACATTTTCACATGAATAAACATGTTTTCAGTGTACAAACTTACTATACTTTACATTTGTGAAACAATAACCAACTATTAAGAAAATATGGGATTTTCTTGGTGCATATAACATTTCAGAAACAGAAAGGAAACTCGAAACATTTTCACAAACAAAAACCGCTTATGAACTCACCAGCTTTACGCTGATTTTCAAACCGCTTGTGTTCTCAGGTCAGCACTAGAACAGGTACTCGAAGATCCTTTTTGCTTTAAAGACGGTGTACATGAAGATCCGTTTCTTTTGCTTATATATATATATATATATATATATATATATATATATATATATATATATATATATATATATATATATATATATATATATATATATATATATATATTGTATCACAACTGTACAAACTTTACTTTTGAAACAACTATAAAACTTTATTATGTAATGTATGGTTGCTTTACTTTACTTACTATGTGTGACAATCATCAATCTTGAGTCAAGTCAAGTCATCAAGTCAAGCCGGTCAACTCTATTAAACCTTGTGTATTAGGGTTTGTGTTATGTTCATACTGTATAACTTGCTATATTAATGGGAAAACATCACTTGAGAAAAGTCTTGTGTTAAAAATTTCCTAAGCCCTAGTACTAATCAATGAACTAAACTGATGAAAACCATGTTGCATACTCATTAGGGGTGTGTGGGATCCTTAATCATGACTTAACGGGGCTCAAGAGACTTGCATTACGGAGCCAAACACTCACAAATGCCACACTTGAAACCTCTCTCAAATATCGCTTTGTATGAAAAATCTCTCCAAGAATGTCAAATCTCTCTCAAATCTCTCCAAGTATGTGAAATCTCTCCCAAATCTCTCTCAAGTATCTCTCTGTATGAGAAATCTCTCCAAGAATGTCAAATCTCTCCCAAATCTCTCCAAGTATGTGAAACCTCTCTCAAATATCGCTTTGTATGAAAAATCTCTCCAAGAATGTCAAATCTCTCTCAAATCTCTCCAAGTATGTGAAATCTCTCCCAAATCTCTCTCAAGTATCTCTCTGTATGAGAAATCTCTCCAAGAATGTCAAATCTCTCCCAAATCTCTCCAAGTATGTGAAACCTCTCTTAAATATCGCTTTGTATGAAAAATCTCTCCAAGAATGTCAAATCTCTCTCAAATCTCTCCAAGTATGTGAAATCTCTCCCAAATCTCTCTCAAGTATCTCTCTGTATGAGAATTCTCTCCAAGAATGTCAAATCTCTCCCAAATCTCTCCAAGTATGTGAAACCTCTCTCAAATATCGCTTTGTATGAAAAATCTCTCCAAGAATGTCAAATCTCTCTCAAATCTCTCCAAGTATGTGAAATCTCTCCCAAATCTCTCTCAAGTATCTCTTTGTATGAGAAATCTCTCCAAGAATTTCAAATCTCTCCCAAATCTCTCCAAGTATGTGAAACCTCTCTCAAATATCGCTTTGTATGAGAAATCTCTCCAAGAATGTCAAATCTCTCCCAAATCTCTCCAAGTATGAGAAATCTCTCCCAAATCTCCTTCAAATAGTTCCCGTAACTTTTTAGAATCATTCGGGTCATTTCGGACCTTAACCGGGTCAAAAACGGCTTAAAACGGGGCGAAAACGAGAAAAATAGGCTTTAGGAACCGAAACCGGAATGAGAGGCCTCTTAGGGACCAGAACCGAGCCTCTGGTGGATGAGGCATGCGAGACTGAGCCTCGGTCTCTGCCTCTCTCGGTCTCTCTTCTGGTTGCTCGGTCTCTGCTCGGTGTCGCTCGGTCTCTGCTCTGCTCCTCTCGGTCTCTGCTCTGCTCGCGCTCTGCTCCTCTCGGTCTCTGCTCGGTGTCGCTCGGTCTCTGCTTTGCTCGCGCTCTGCTCCTCTCGGTCTCTGCTCTGCTTCACTCGGTCTCTGCTCTGCTCGCGCTCTGCTCCTCTCGGTCTCTGCTCGGTGTCGCTCGATCTCTGCTCTGCTCGCGCTCTGCTCCTCTCGGTCTCTGCCTTCTCTCCTCTCTGTCCCTTCGCGCCCCCTCTGTTCTCTCCTTCCCCCTCTCGGTTCCTTCCCTCTCTCTTCTCCCCTCTCGGTTTCTGCCTCCCTCCCTCTCGGTTCAGCACCAGAAGGCCGAACCTCGGCCAGACTTCGGGAAAATGTCACTTTTAGCCCATTTTTGATATTTTTAACATTTTAAGCCCGTTTTTCGTGATTTTAAAGCGGGATTTTCTCCAGAAATTATATTTTAACATAATAAACTCTAAATATCCATAATTTAAACATATTTTTATGAAAATCATTATCTAAATAATAAAGATCTAATGGGGGATTTATTTAAGGTGGAGTGTTGACTTTGCCTTAACTTATGACACAAGCAACCACCCCACACCCACTCTATGACCAGCCATACCTCCCCACCTTACCTATGTCACTTCAATGTTCCCTTACACTCAAATTTCACTCACTCCCACGTTTTTGAGCTGGAACAAACAACCACACTCCTCATTTTCTCTCATTTCTCTCATTCCACTAAGTAACAAACACCACTTTTCTCTCAAACTCTTCTACACAAATTTTCGAGATCCAAGGCTGATTTCAAGTGTTTTTCCACACTTAGTAAGTAAAAATTCATCCTCCCTATTATTATTTCACTTCATTCTACTCAAGTCTTTGATTGCTTACACAAACTCCCTAACTATAATGTTAGATTCTCGAAAACCTTCAAGGCATCTCCAAGTGTTCTTGAATTAAACACTTCCATTCTTCAACAATCATCTACTGAAATTACTTAAGGTGAGTTCATACCCCTATATTTTCATGTTTTCTCAAGTTTTCAGGGGGGGGGGGGGGGGAATACAAGTTAAAACACTAAGAACATAACTAAATTTTTCAAACAGCCTTCATCAGAAAAGTTCAACTCCATTCACGGACTGTTTTGGGCATCTTAAACATTTTTGTTTTCAAAACTGTACAAGGTGCAAATAGTTCAATTTTTTAGCTTTAAAATGGCTACTTGCACATCTCCATACGATTTTTCTACAATTTATGGTGATTTTTACAAAACTGCCTATCATTTCAAACAACAATCCGGACCAGTCTGTGATTTTCGACTTTTTCACCCAGGTTGGAGGTCATTAAAAATCGTGATAAAAATTATGAGTAAACTAGACACATTTTGTGAACTCTCAGAATTTACGGATCTAGTTTTCGACTTCGTATGATTTTTCTATGATTTTTCCAAAAACAGGGCAGAATGGCTAAAGTTAGCCAACAGCATGTAAATATCATAACACTTTGTATTATGTTGAGCAAAGTGTATAATCATAAGTTCTAATATTTGGATGTGTTTTGTTGTTAGTTTATCATCATGAACTGAAACTAAGTCATTCATAATAAATATTATTCATTCATTTTAGAACACGTATATTAAACTATAAAAAGTATAGTTTAGTAAATTCATAACACTAATACATTTTCATAAAAGAGTTTATACATATTACATACATTTTAGATAAACTATAATAGGTATAGTTTAGGATACATCACTCAACGCACTCGTACAAGAAGGGTACATTCATACAAGAAATGTTAATATTCACACACATTTCACGTAAACTTGTTAACCTATATTGTGAGACTCTCTCTCTCTCTCTCCCCGTACGTCCGAGTGCGGAATATAATTCCTGGTAGTTATAATCAGAATCTCCTTGAGGGAGAACGTGATACTTATATATAGATCTATATTGGGTTTGACACCCCACACCTTGCTGCTAGCTACAGTGGGACCTGCAGGTCTACGGGTGACAAATGTCATTTCATTTTCGCGACGCCTGAGAAACGTTGTGGCAGGTTCACATAGTCACAGTATGATTATAGCGACTCACTTAGGGAGATAACAATTCATAAAGTTTACGGGGTTTCATAAAACCGAAGTAGGTTTTAGGTTGATAAAAGAAATTTACTTTCCATATCATTTTAAACTCACAACATTTCTACTAAGAAACGATGATTTCTCATACATTCTAGTCTTTGGTTATAAGGCTACATTTTTCGGATTTCAAGGAAAATATCGGATTTTTCTGAAACAAACGCGACATTTACATGTGAAAGACTTTTACTAAGTTTATTAATAAAGCTTATGAACTCACCAACCTTTGTGTTGACACTTTTCAAACAACTTGTATTCACAGGAAAACACTAATCAGGTTATCAAGTGCTTTTGAGGATGGGACGTTAAGGCGTCAAACTTTTCATATTTTGTCAACATATTGTAATTGATTTTGAAACATGTAATTCATACAAGTGATGTAACTTTTTCAATTATATATATATGTTGGTTGTGTTTGCTTAAATTACTATTGAAATTGTGGTTATGATACTATACATGAAGTCCTCCACCCCCGGACGTTTCCGCCATCCTTGGTTTGGGGGTGTGACAGATTGGTATCAGAGCACGGTTTATAGTGAATTAAGTATGTCAAACCACATAAGATATACAAACTATAAACACATTTGGGACTAAAAGTCTCTGATTCTTAAAATGATTTAACGAGTTGTACTTTTAGAAAACAAATAATTTCTTGTTTTAAAGTATACTTGCATGCATTCTATACTAGCATAGTGTCATAACTTAGGAGAACATAAATTGAAAGAGGAGGAGTCGAACATTATTAATACGCCTTAGCATGTGTAATCAGTTCTGGGAAGGATATAGCCTGATCAACTATATCCGTCCAAGAAGTAACTTACGCGCACTAAGGAATAGTCGTAATGAGCGACAAATCTGAAAACCTAATTACACCCCATAAAGAACACGCTAAGAACCAAATATAAACATTTAAAAATACTATAGGAGTATTTGTACGTTTCTATAGCGCCAAATTATTATTTTCCGATACGTGCTTCTTAACCCCGTTTCTCGTGCAGACGACATGGCAGGATTTCACATACCCGGGGACCCCTACTTTCCCAATCAGGGAAACGCGGGATGGATCGAAGACGAGCCCGAAGAGAATCCCGAAGAGGATCTCGAGGAGGATCCCGAGGAGGATCCCGAAGAGGATCCCGAAGAGGATCCCGAGGAGGAGCCCGAGGAGGAAGACGAACAAGAAGAAGAAGAGGAAGACGACCAAGAAGAAGAGGAAGATGAAGAGGAAGAAGAGGAAGGTGATGAGATGGTCATGTTTGGGAACGAAGCGGAGGAACCACCAGAAGTATTCAACCCTCCCTACATCGCGAGGGTACCCGCGCACCGTTTTGGATACAACGGACCTGAACCCCCTTGGGTAACAACGATCGAAAGATGGAGCCGACAACAACGCCAACGGTCACCATATGGCTACCAACGAGGTTACTATGATCTCACTCATGGTGGACCGGCTGACAGGGCTCTCCTCGTCACGATACAACGAATGGCAAGTATGGATGATCATGGTAGGACAACGACCGATCAGGTCCGGGAGTTAAGTGCCATTGTACAGTCTACTACGGATCCCACCAGAGACCTGGAACGAGACTCCCACCACCGAGACCAACTCATTCAAGACCTTCTCGCGGCTCAAGCAGAAACAAGAGAGTATCGGGAAAGATACATGGCACTCGAAGAGAGAATGGTTGCAGCCGAACGCAAATTGGCGGAACTACAGGGCGCATCGACATCATCGCAGCCTCCGTCAAAGAAGGGTCGCAGTGATTAGAACTCGTTGCTATTCTCCCGTCTTGGTAGTAGAATTTTATGAGTACGCGTTGGTGCTACTCCTTGTATGTAGGTCGACCCTGCGACTATGTGATTACACTATTCAAAGGGCTTTTGTAATGCCAAAAACTACCTTTTGTAACGATGTAATGTAGACCCTTATGAGGTCAAACTTTTCCCTCTAAACGTTATGTACTAAAAGTTATCAATGAAATTTGGCATGTGTTTTATTTATTGAATGTTTGGCACTATACATCATAACCCGATCACACAAACAGTTTACGAATAATAAAGTTATGATAAAATACAAGAGGGATGAAACCAGTAACACTCGACTCGTTATCACTATTGAAGTCTTACCGACTAGTCATTTTTTTTATGACAGAACCATGCCACCAAGGAAAAGACCAAGGCCTTCCAACAACCCAGTGCCGCCTCCACCACCACCTCCGCAGTTTGATCCTGCAATGTTCCAGGCTGCAGTAACGGCAGCCGTGGCGGCAGCAATGTCGCAAATGGGAACCAATGGTTCTGGCGGTTCTGGATCCGGAGCTACCAATTCCATTCATGGGGACAGCACGGGGCGTACGAGGGAGTGCTCTTACAAAGACTTCACGAATGGCAAACCCGGTCCTTTCAATGGAAGCGGGGGCGTTATCACACTGGTGCAATGGTTCGAAAGGACCGAGGCAGTTTTTGAAATCTGCGCTTGTCCCGAAGCGAGCAAGGTCAAGTATGCGGCATTCACTTTCACTGGAAAAGCACTTACTTGGTGGAATGGCCGAGTTAAGTCACTTACTCCTGCAGTAGCTAACGCAATCAGCTGGGAGGATTTGAAAGCCCTAATGTTAAACGAATACTGCCCGAGGGGCGAAATACAAAAACTTGAAGAAGAACTTTGGAACCTCAGAATGTCAGGCACTGATCTTGAAACTTATACTGCCCGTTTCAACGACCTAGCACTCCTTTGTCCAACAATGGTCACTCCAGAAGAGAAGAAGGTGGAACGATATCTCTGGGGGTTGTCATCCCAGATTCAAGATAGTGTATTGGCCTCGAAACCCACTACCTTTGAGAGTGCCAAGGAATTGGCACAACAACTCATAGATCACAGGGCTAGCTGTGGTACCGTGATAACCACCACCGACCGAACAAAAGGAGGGAACAGCAAGAGGAAGTTCTGGGGCAATAAAAAGAAACAACCAATTCAGGACCCCGCCAAAAAGCAACAGATTGTTGCTGTTCGCGCCGCCACTACTGCTGTCGCTCCAGCGCCACCGAAACAGTATACAGGAACTCTTCCCAAGTGCAACAAGTGTAACTACCACCATAACGGTGCTTGTCGAGAGTTACACAGCAATAACTGTAACAAAAAGGGGCACATTGCACGATTCTGTAGAGCAACTACCCAACCCGCCACACAAGTCGCTACGACCGCCAACACTGGAGCAAGCCAAGCCTGCTATGGATGTGGTGAAACGGGACACTTCAGGAGGAACTGCCCCAAGGCACGAGCCCCTAATGCTGGGGGTGTAGGGAGAGTCCTAACTTTAGGGCAGGGAGAAGCAGTCAAGGATCCCTCTGTGGTTACTGGTACGTTCCTCCTCAATAACTCTTATGCATGCGTACTTTTCGATAGTGGGGCAGAAAGAAGTTTCATAAGTCATCAATTCAAACATATACTTAAGCAAAATTCTCAACCACTAGAAGATTCTTACATCGTAGAAATGGCAAATGGAAAGGTTGAGCGCGCTAATGATATTTACATAGGGTGTACTCTCACTCTAGACAACCACTTGTTCAAAATTGACCTTATGCCGGTCACCATAAAAAGCTTCGATATAATCATTGGTATGGATTGGTTAAGCCTTCATCGTGCCGACATTCTATGTTACGAAAGGGCCGTCCGCCTCAATCTGCCGAATGGCAACGTTCTCACCGTTTATGGCAATAAACCTAGTGCGAACCTACAAATCATCTCTTGTGTTAAAACCCAAAAGTACCTCCGAAAGCAATACCATGCTTTCTTAGCCCACATCGTAGACAAGAAACAGGAGGTGAAGGACATCAAAGAAATTCCAGAAGTATGCAACTTCCCTGATGTTTTCCCAGACGATCTGCCTGGTGTACCACTCGCACGACAAGTCGAATTTCGGATCGACTTAATCCCAGGAGCTACCCCCGTCGCCAGGGCTCCATATCGCTTAGCACCGGTAGAAATGCAAGAACTATCCAGCCAGTTGAATGAACTATTGAGCAAAGGATTCATCAGGCCAAGCTTCTCGCCCTGGGGAGCACCAGTCTTATTTGTAAAGAAGAAGGATGGGTCTTTTCGCATGTGCATAGACTATCGAGAACTAAACAAACTCACTATCAAGAACCGTTATCCCCTACCCCGAATCGATGACCTCTTCGACTAGCTCCAAGGAGCCAGCTACTTTTCAAAAATCGACCTGAGGTCGGGCTATCATCAACTGCGAGTTCAAGAAGAGGATATCCCCAAGACGGCATTCAGAACTCGCTATGGGCACTATGAGTTTGTAGTGATGCCATTCGGGTTAACTAACGCGCCTGCGGTGTTCATGGATTTGATGAATCGAGTATGTCGACCCTTCTTGGATAAATTCGTCATCGTATTCATCGATGATATCTTGGTCTATTCGAGGAGCGAAGAAGAACACAGACAACACCTACGACTAGTTCTGGAGGTTTTAAGGACCGAGAAGCTTTACGCTAAATTCTCAAAGTGTGAATTTTGGCTTCGAGAAGTAGGATTCCTTGGCTACGTAGTAAGCAAGGAAGGAATACATGTGGACCCCTCGAAGATCAAAGCAATCGAAGATTGGTCAACACCTACAACGCCAACAGAAATCCGACAGTTTTTGGGACTCGCAGGCTACTATCGAAGATTCATACAAAACTTCTCCAAGATCGCTAAGCCTCTCACCACCTTGACTCAGAAAGGTGTGGTGTTCGAATGGGAAGATAAACAAGAAGCCGCCTTCCAGACACTAAAGCAAGCCCTATGCAGTGCACCAGTCTTGTCTCTGCCAGAAGGAACTGATGATTTTGTGGTGTATTGCGATGCTTCAAATCAAGGCCTCGGCTGTGTGCTCATGCAAAGGGGAAGAGTCATCGCCTATGCATCAAGGCAACTGAAGACACATGAAGTTAATTACACAACCCACGACCTTGAACTGGGAGCGGTGGTGTTCGCCCTGAAGATCTGGAGGCACTACCTCTACGGCACCAAGTGCACCATCTTCACTGATCACAAAATTCTTCAGCACATTCTCAATCAGAAAGAACTTAACATGCGCCAAAGAAGATGGGTGGAATTACTGAATGACTACGAATGTGAAATTCGCTACCACCCGGGCAAGGCTAATGTAGTAGCCGATGCCTTAAGCAGGAAGGAATACTCGGGTCGCCGAGTAAAATCCCTAGCCATGACCATCCACTCCCAACTGGCCACCCAGATCAAGGACGCCCAATTAGAAGCCTTGAAACCAGAAAACGTGGCAAGCGAAGCACTAAGGGGGATGGACAAGAACTAGGAAGTCAAAGGGGATGGAACTCGTTATCTCATGAATCGAATCTGGACACCGAAGTTCGGTGGGTACCGAGACGTTGTAATGAACGAGGCCCACAAGACTCGATACTCCATTCACCCGGGGTCAGATAAGATGTATCTAGACCTCAAAAGGTTATACTGGTGGCCAAACATGAAGGCTGAAATTGCTACTTATGTGAGCAAGTGCCTCACTTGCGCCAAGGTCAAGGTGGAATATCAGAAGCCATCAGGACTACTTCAACAACCGGATATACCCGAGTGGAAGTGGGAGCGAATAACCATGGACTTCGTAACCAAACTGCCTAAGATATCAGGTGGAATGGATACCATATGGGTGGTTGTGGCCAGATTGACCAAGTCCGCGCACTTCCTGCCAATAAAGGAAACAGACAAGATGGAGAAGTTAACCAGGACGTACATTAAAGAGATCGTGCGACTACATGGTGTACCAACATCCATTATCTCTGATCGAGATAGTAGATTCACCTCGCGTTTCTGGCAGTCCCTACAGAAGTCTCTGGGAACCAAGCTAGACATGAGTACGGCCTACCATCCACAAACGGACGGACAAAGCGAGAGAACCATCCAGACGTTGGAAGACATGCTGAGAGCCTGTGTGATAGATTTTGGTAAGGCATAGGATACCCATCTACCGCTTATCGAATTCTCTTATAATAACAGTTATCACACTAGCATTGGAGTCGCTCCATTCGAAGCTCTCTACGGTCGCAAGTGTAGATCACCACTGTGTTGGGCCGAAGTTGGAGATACTCAGCTAGCCAGAGGGCAAGTCCCTGATAGCACCCTTACTGGGCCTGAAATCATAAGGGAAACCACAGAAAAGATCATTCAAATTCGGGAAAGACTAAAAGCGTCTCGTGATCGACAAAAGAGTTATGCGGATAAGCGACGCAAACCTTTAGAATTCCAGGTCGGAGACCGGGTACTACTAAAAGTTTCCCCCTGGAAGGGGATGATACGTTTCGGTAAACGGGGGAAACTAAACCCAAGGTACATCGATCCGTTCGAAATCCTTGCTAGGATTGGTCCTGTGGCGTACAAAATCCGACTACCACAAGAACTTAGTAATGTACACCCTACCTTCCACGTGTCCAACTTAAAGAAGTGTCTGTCTGACGAGACACTAGTAATACCACTCGAAGAAATCGAAGTTAATGAAAATCTCCACTTTGTGGAGGAACCCGTCGAGATCATGGATCGAGAGATCAAGAGAACAAAACAAAGTCGCATTCCCATAGTGAAGGTTCGTTGGAACGCGAAACGAGGGCCTGAGTTTACCTGGGAATGTGAAGATCAAATGAAGCAAAAGTATCCACATCTTTTCCCAAACCCTTGAAGTCCCAGCCGAATTTAAATTTCGGGACGAAATTCCCTCTAACAGGGGGATGATGTGACAATCGTCAATCTTGAGTCAAGTCAAGCCGGTCAACTCTATTAAACCTTGTGTATTAGGGTTTGTGTTATGTTCATACTGTATAACTTGCTATATTAATGGGAAAACATCACTTGAGAAAAGTCTTGTGTTAAAAATTTCCTAAGCCCTAGTACTAATCAATGAACTAAACTGATGAAAACCATGTTGCATACTCATTAGGGGTGTGTGGGATCCTTAATCATGACTTAACGGGGCTCAAGAGACTTGCATTACGGAGCCAAACACTCACAAATGCCACACTTGAAACCTCTCTCAAATATCGCTTTGTATGAAAAATCTCTCCAAGAATGTCAAATCTCTCTCAAATCTCTCCAAGTATGTGAAATCTCTCCCAAATCTCTCTCAAGTATCTCTCTGTATGAGAAATCTCTCCAAGAATGTCAAATCTCTCCCAAATCTCTCCAAGTATGTGAAACCTCTCTCAAATATCGCTTTGTATGAAAAATCTCTCCAAGAATGTCAAATCTCTCTCAAATCTCTCCAAGTATGTGAAATCTCTCCCAAATCTCTCTCAAGTATCTCTCTGTATGAGAAATCTCTCCAAGAATGTCAAATCTCTCCCAAATCTCTCCAAGTATGTGAAACCTCTCTCAAATATCGCTTTGTATGAAAAATCTCTCCAAGAATGTCAAATCTCTCTCAAATCTCTCCAAGTATGTGAAATCTCTCCCAAATCTCTCTCAAGTATCTCTTTGTATGAGAAATCTCTCCAAGAATGTCAAATCTCTCCCAAATCTCTCCAAGTATGTGAAACCTCTCTCAAATATCGCTTTGTATGAGAAATCTCTCCAAGAATGTCAAATCTCTCCCAAATCTCTCCAAGTATGAGAAATCTCTCCCAAATCTCCCTCAAATAGTTCCCGTAACTTTTTAGAATCATTCGGGTCATTCCGGACCTTAACCGGGTCAAAAACGGCTTAAAACGGGGCGAAAACGAGAAAAATAGGCTTTAGGAACCGAAACCGGAATGAGAGGCCTCTTAGGGACCAGAACCGAGCCTCTGGTGGATGAGGCATGCGAGACCGAGCCTCGGTCTCTGCCTCTCTCGGTCTCTCTTCTGGTCGCTCGGTCTCTGCTCGGTGTCGCTCGGTCTCTGCTCTGCTCGCGCTCTGCTCCTCTCGGTCTCTGCCTTCTCTCCTCTCTGTCCGTTCGCGCCCCCTCTGTTCTCTCCTTCCCCCTCTCGGTTCCTTCCCTCTCTCTTCTCCCCTCTCGGTTTCTGCCTCCCTCCCTCTCGGTTCAGCACCAGAAGGCCGAACCTCGGCCAGACTTCGGGAAAATGTCACTTTTAGCCCATTTTTGATATTTTTAACATTTTAAGCCCGTTTTTCGTGATTTTAAAGCGGGATTTTCTCCAGAAATTATATTTTAACATAATAAACTCTAAATATTTATAATTTAAACATATTTTTATGAAAATCATTATCTAAATAATAAAGATCTAATGGAGGATTTATTTAAGGTGGAGTGTTGACTTTGCCTTAACTTATGACACAAGCAACCACCCCACACCCACTCTATGACCAGCCATACCTCCCCACCTTACGTATGTCACTTCAATGTTCCCTTACACTCAAATTTCACTCACTCCCACGTTTTTGAGCTGGAACAAACAACCACACTCCTCATTTTCTCTCATTTCTCTCATTCCACTAAGTAACAAACACCACTTTTCTCTCAAACTCTTCTACACAAATTTTCGAGATCCAAGGCTGATTTCAAGTGTTCTTCCACACTTAGTAAGTAAAAATTCATCCTCCCTATTATTATTTCACTTCATTCTACTCAAGTCTTTGATTGCTTACACAAACTCCCTAACTATAATGTTAGATTCTCTTTTTTTTTTTTTTTTGAAAGAGCCAAAGCTCAGCAAACTTTATTAAAAAGAATAAAAGAATACAAACACCAAAAATTCAAACAGATAACAAAAAAAACCAGCCTATCCATAACCAACTACCAACCCACTTCCTAATAATAAGAACTAACCACTCACAACCCCAATAATCCCTATAATCCTTAAAGTTAGCCCAAGAACTTATTGAATGAGGGAAAAAAGGTAACTTCACCCCCTTGCACCTCCAAAAACTCCGAGAACCATAAAAAAAATAGCAAGGGATAAGGCCCTTAAAAAAACCCTCAGTCCAAAGACTAAACTTTAAGGAAAATCCAACTAAGACCAAAAACCTCAACCAACAAATCACAAATAAAAACCAAACATATTTAAAACTGCTAAACAAAATAACAATGCAAGCCCTATTAAACTCTAAGAGCTGACCCAAATCAGTTCTTCTGTCCCTTTTCCAGTTCTTCATCCTCCTCTTGATTTTCTGCATGAAACTCTCTTCCTTCTTTTCACTACTGTCCATCTTCATCCAATGCAAAAGATTCCTGCAAATAATACAAAACCCAACAAACCAAAAACCAATACCGAGACTCCAGAAATTCAGAATAAGTTTCAGCCTTGACATGGCATCAATCACATGTCTAGGATTTTCAATTTGAATAATCTCATAAAAGATCATATCCAAATTAAAAATCCCAATGGTACAAGTCAAATGATTAGAGAGGGAACTCCCCAACCATTGACAATTTCCGTCAATTCCTTTGTAAAACCACTTATTCCAAATTTGCCCCCATCTAAAACCAATACTAAGAACAAACTCAAAATAATTTCTCCACTGCCAACCCCAATTAAAAATCACATCAACCATCAACTTCACAATTCTGAACCAGTAAATCATCTCTTATTTTTGTCCTTTCCATAAATGCCCCAATCCTTATAGATTCTTTCATTAATCAAATTGTTATTATTCCTTAAACCCAACAGCTTTAATCTGATTTCATTCTCAATACAAGCTATCACTCCTTCAGCTGTTAATCTCTTCTTATTAAAAAACCTAGCATTCCTTTCCTTCCAAATATGTGCCACACAACTCGCAAGAATACATTTATTAATTAAATTCTCACCAGAATCCTTGTACAACAGTTTGCAGCACTTCAGAATCAGCTCATTCCAGCCACCCATCACCAAATTAATTCTCATCTTATCACAAAAATGTCTCCAAATACTTTGTGAGAATTCACAATTAAAGAAGAGATGATCATGTGAATCAGGAATAAGATTACAAAAAGGACAGAGGAGACTTCCTGAAGTTTCCCAAACTCTAACACGATCCTGAGTTTTCAATCTATTCAAGATAGCCATCCATAAAATGAAAGAATTTCTAGGAATGCCCTTACCATACCAAACAATTTCCTTCCATGGCACCTTATTCCCAAAATTATTAATATCTCTCCACACATGATTACACGAAAATTGCTTGCAATTACCCTCCTTATCTCTCCAACCAGCAACATCTCTCATATTAGGATCAATACAAAACATAGGAGCATCCTTTAGACCTGAAAATTTATCAACCCAATTTACAGGCCAACAATAAGTATCATAATCAAGCACATCACTAACCAAAGAAAAGTCATTAAATCCATTACTAAACCATTCTCTTCTTGGAATGATAGTGCTTAAAATACCTAAAGGATGCCACCAATCATGCCATAAAGAGGTGTTCCTCCCATTTCCCACACAAGCAACAATATGAGGTCTAACAATTTTCCTAATTTCCAAAAATCTCTTCCAGGTCCAGCTCATGCTTTTCTTTTGCATTATATCCCAAAAATTCCTCTTTCCAATGTAACAAGCTTTCACCCATTGCACCCATAAAGAATTTTTATTATTAACAACATTCCACACATGTTTTGCAAGTAAAGCATCATTCCATTTCCTTAAATTCTTAATCCCCAATCCTCCATAATCTTTAGGTTTACAAACATCATCCCATTTAACTTTAGCTTTCCCATTAACTTTTTCACCATTAGCCCATAAGAAGCTTCTACACATCTTTTCAATCTCTTTTATAGTTGCAATGGGAATTTTAAAAATTGAAGCCCAATACACATGAATAGAAGTCAACACAGAATTAATGAGTTGCAATCTTCCAGCAAACGATAAAGTTTTGCATTTCCAGTTGAAAATTCTCATTCTAATCTTTTCTAACAACTTCTTGCAATCTCTTTCAAAAAGTTTAGTAACACACATAGGAACACCCAAGTATTTAAAAGGAAATTTTCCAACATCAAAAGGAAGAATTCCCAAAATAATTCTCTTCATATTCGTTTTAACACAACTGAAATAGATCTGGCTCTTTTCCATGCTAACCTTCAGCCCAGAAACATTTTTGAAATCATCAAGAGCTTCCCTTATGATTCTAGCCGAATTCCCATTACCATAAGAAAATACCTGAAGATCATCAGCAAAGCATAAATGAGAAATGCTAAGCACCTCACACTTATTATGGTATTTAAAATTATGGTTGTCTTCTATTTTCTTACCAAGAATCTTATTGAAAACTTCCATCACTATAGTAAATAAGTAAGGTGACAGAGGATCACCCTGCCTAAGACCCCTCTTTCCTTCAAAATACCCATGGTCTTCACCATTAAAATTGATCATAAACCATGGGGAAGACACACAAGCCATAATCCACTGAATCATAATCGGATGAAATCCAAACCCTTTAAGACTTCTATTAAGAAACTCCCAATCCACTGTATCATATGCTTTTTGAATATCAATTTTTAAGGTGCACTTTGGAACTCCCCTCTTGTTATTATATCCCACCATCAATTCCTGCGCAAGAAGAATATTATCCAAGATCGATCTTCCAGGAATGAAAGCAGATTGATTCTTACTAACAATTTTCCCCAAACAGCTTCTAATTCTATTCACTATAACCTTACTAATACACTTATACAAAGTGTTACAGCAGGCTATAGGTCTAAAATCAGCAACCTTCCTCGGCATATCCACTTTAGGAATTAAAATAACTCTCGTAGCATTTATCCCTTTAAGAAGCTTCCCTGTCCAAAAAAATTCTCTCACTGCTTTGCAAACCTCCGATCCAATAATATTCCAGGCACTCTTGAAAAATTTTGAAGAATATCCATCAGGCCCAGGGGCACGATTGTCATCAATTTCAAACATAGCTGCTTTAATTTCTTCATCTGTCACCACTCTGATCATATTAGTAGCATCAGTACTGTCTAACCTATTTTGGAAAATATCTTCAATTAACTCCGGCTTAACAGAATCATCCTTACACCCCAAGAAATTTTTGAAATACGAAACAAATTTATCCTTCAAAGCAAATCCACTAACCCATCTTCCATCTTCATCCAAAACCTTCATAATTCTATTTTTATTGCCCCTGCTCTTCACAATACTATGAAAAAACTTAGTATTATTATCGCCTTCCTGAATCCATTTAATTTTAGCTCTTTGGAATAAAAGCTTCTCTTCATCATTACAAGCTTCATTAAATTTGAACAAAAGATCAGCATGCTCATTCCTAATCTTATAATCACAAGGATTACAATCAATTTCCACTTGTTTACTTTCCAGCTTTTTCCTTAACTCATGAATCCGCTTCCCATATCCTCTGTAGCTGTTACAAAGATCCCTACAATGCTTTTTAAGAATCTTCAATTTCTGACAAACCTTAAACATATAAAACCCATCAACGTTTTCATCCCAAACTTCCTTGACCATAGGTAAAAATTCTTCCTTCTCAGTAATAAAATTAACAAATCTGAAAGAAGGACGCCATCTCATTTTACTCAATGGAATATTAAGAATAGCAGGACAGTGATCTGAAATTCTATAGGGTTTGAACATAGCATGAGCCAAAGGATAATCCGAAACAAACTTCAAATTAGTCATCACTCTATCCAGTTTCTTCAGGAGGCCCATACTTCCAGCAGGAGTTTTATTCCAAGTAAATTGACAACCAGTCGAATTCAGGTCCTCAATTTCTAAACAGTTAATACATTCAATAAAGTCTTCAACACCTTTAGGAAACCTAGAACATCCTTCAGAATATTCTGAATGTTTTAAAGCAACATTGAAATCTCCTAATAATCCCCAAGCATCCTCTTTAACCACCAGTTTATGTTTCTTCAAATTCTCCCATAAATCTCTTCTATCCAGATAATTGGAAGCATCGTAAATAAAAGACAAATACATGCTATAATTAGATTCACAGAATCTAACATAACAGTGAATAACTTGTCTAGATTGAGAAATCACCATCACATCCACAATTCTAGGATTCCATCCAACTATGATCCTAGTTCCAGCCTCACAACAACTATTATTATAAAACCCAATCCCATTGTCCAAAAGTCTTAGCACAAACACTCTTGAGATTTAAGATTTTGACATGAGATTCAATCACAGCACAAATACCAAGGTTATTACACCTAATAACATCAATAACCTCCTTCTGCTTAACAGATTTATTCAATCCCCTAACATTCCAAGCACCAACAGACATCATTGGGAATTAATAGTATTTTTGGCATTTACCTCCTCAAATGCCTGAAAACTCCCCATCTTACTTCTATTATTATCCGACTTCAACTTATCTTTATTCACTTTATTACTTTCTTTTCCTGTCTTCTTCCCCTCTCCCTTGTTTGAAGAAATCAATTTTTTATTCTTGCTATCATTAGAACCCATTCCAGCATCACCACTATCAACATTTTGATTAGCAACTGTCTTCACAATCTTATTATCCTCTTCCATTTTATCCAAAACTTCCTCTTCAATCTCTCCCAAGATTTCAAAACTGTTTTTATTACTTAAACCCTCCCCTGTTATATTCTCACTACCAAGACTAAAATTGCCCATCTCTGCCTTATTATCCTTTTTAACTACAACCTCCTGCTTATTATTCTCCTTCAACCCCCGACTACCTATAACATCCTGCCCATTAACAAACTTCTCATAATTTCTGTTCTTCCCTAAATTCCAGTGACTTACTCCTTTATTACTCCAATTCCAATTTTGCCCTTTACCATTTCCATCTCTATTCCCATTATTGCCTTTAGAGAAAATACCCCTTCTCCAATTCCCATTCTTCCCATTATTCTTCATATTATTCAATTGATTATAACCCTCTTGAGACTTGCTAGTGCCTTCACCATCATTGTTACCCATTACCTTTTTATATTTAACTTCTGTGAAACCATCCCCATTAACAACTTCCTTCCCTTTATTGTTCTTTAAATTTCTCACTTCTCCATTATTATCCTCCTTCACAACATTCATAGCAGCAGCACAAACTTTATCCACATGCCCATAGACTTTACAATGATTACATCTAGAAGGAATCCAAGCATATTCAACATCAAAACTTTGAATCACAGCAGAATTAGAGACAAAATCCCAAGTAGCTATATCAATCTTCTTTCTCCATTCCTTCCCAGCTGCCATTTCAACAAGAATTCTAGCATAAGCATTCCTTCCTTTATGTTCCAAACACATATCCTCAGTAAAGGAATCAAAAGCCAAAGGAATACCTATCTTACTAGCAATTCTACATAAGTTTTCACCACTCCAAACTTCCAAGGGCAAATCAAATATTTTAATCCAAACAGGAATTTTATCATGCTTGTTCTTAGTTAATGTCAAACCAAGCCTCCATCGTTGAAGAAATAAAGGCATATTATTAAACATTAACCAAGGACTACCCTCCAAAACAGATAACATCCCCATTTCATCACTGAATTTAAAGAAGAAAAATCCTTTGTTGTTCATGAATACCTCTTCCAAACCCACATTCTTCCACAATCTTCTAACTTCTTTCTGAATTACAGGAAACGCCAACTTCTTGTCAATCATATAACCATAAAGAGTATTAGTAAAAGGAATACTTGCATTCTTTAGATTCTCTATTGGGATTATAACAGGACCATCCTCTTCCCCTTTCTCCCCTGGAATGAATCTAACATCAATCTTACCCTTATGTCTATTACCTTTTAACACACCAGCATAAGAGTTCATCACATTCCCCTGCATTCCTCCTTCCTCCTTATTGCTAATCATAGCATTTCCCAAAATAGAAGGAAGTAAATTAATGCTATTAATAACAGTACCTGACTTCTCATTGCGGCTAGTATCCATATTACTCTTAGCATTAACCTCTTCTTCTATTTCAATTTCCTCATCCCCACTAGTATCATCCTCACTTGAATCATTATCCCCTTCCTCGTCAGTATTCTCATCATCATCAGTATTACCTTCTATCTCCTTGTCTTTCTTTTCCAAATTTGACATATCAACATCCATTTTCTGATTCTTCTCACTATCTAAATCTTTCCCCATAGTCTTCTCAACTCCCTTTCCCACCTGTCCTTCTTCCTTCAATTCACTCAGAAATTGAAATCCAACTCCTGGAATGAAATCTTCATTATTATTAGCCCTTTTCTCCCCATCAGTTATAATCTTCACAACTTCATTATCTTCCCTATTAGAGTTATTCTGAATTTTATCATCCATCACCGATATGGTAGGGTTCACATTAACCATTTCACTAATAACATTCTTCAATTCAGAGATTGGACTCAAAACTTCATTACTCATCATCAACCCATCCCAATTTCTCATCAAATTAGCAGTATTACCAGTTGGGATAGAAACAACATGAGAACTTACCTTTTTAGAGTCACCAGACAACGCTATCTTCAATTCCTTCTCCTTTCCTTCAGATCCAGGAATAGAAATGTTAGAATCCGACTCCCAAACTGAGACAGATTCCGATTCTTCTCCCGTTTCCTCCTATGAACCATCTTCATTGAAGAACTCTTCCGTATCCATCGGAGCTAATATATCCACCTTCTTCCTAGCTCTGTTCTTAATCCTGAAAGATTTCCCCTCCATTTTCCATCCAGCTTTGCTAATCCCAGATGCAACAGCTCCAGTCACACTTGGCTTGCGACGAGCTTTATAAATCATGGCAGATGATTGTTCAATTACCCCAGTAGGAACAAGATCATTCACCTCCATTTCAGTTTTTGTATAACGAACTGCAGCACTTTTATCCGGAGGTTTAACCTTCACGTCCTTCAATCTATCCGATTTGGAAGATGCTCCCATTAAATCAACGGAATAATGAAAGATATTGCTTCACCAATTAAAAGAAATTCGTCGGAAAAGCAGCGCCGATGAATCTAAGCTAGATCGCACCACCGTCAGAAAGAATTAGGATAAGAGAGAGAAAGTAGAGAGAGAAAGCGAAAAAGCTAGCATTGTTTAATTATTGAGTTCTACAGTAGAAGTCTATGCAATTTAGCAAAGCTTTTATAATGTTAGATTCTCAAAAACCTTCAAGGCATCTCCAAGTGTTCTTGAATTAAACACTTCCATTCTTCAACAATCATCTACTGAAATTACTTAAGGTGAGTTCATACCCCTATATTTTCATGTTTTCTCAATTTTTCAGGGGGGGGAATACAAGTTAAAACACTAAGAACATAACTAAATTTTTCAAACAGCCTTCATCAGAAAAGTTCAACTCCATTCACGGACTGTTTTGGGCATCTTAAACATTTTTGTTTTCAAAACTGTACAAGGTGCAAATAGTTCAATTTTTTAGCTTTAAAATGGCTACTTGCACATCTCCATACGATTTTTCTACAATTTATGGTGATTTTTACAAAACTGCCTATCATTTCAAACAACAATCCGGACCAGTCTGTGATTTTGGACTTTTTCACCCAGGTTGGAGGTCATTAAAAATCGTGATAAAAATTATGAGTAAACTAGACACATTTTGTGAACTCTCAGAATTTACGGATCTAGTTTTCGACTTCGTATGATTTTTCTATGATTTTTCCAAAAACAGGGCAGAATGGCTAAAGTTAGCCAACAGCATGTAAATATCATAACACTTTGTATTATGTTGAGCAAAGTGTATAATCATAAGTTCTAATATTTGGATGTGTTTTGTTGTTAGTTTATCATCATGAACTGAAACTAAGTCATTCATAATAAATATTATTCATTCATTTTAGAACACGTATATTAAACTATAAAAAGTATAGTTTAGTAAATTCATAACACTAATACATTTTCATAAAAGAGTTTATACATATTACATACATTTTAGATAAACTATAATAGGTATAGTTTAGGATACATCACTCAACGCACTCGTACAAGAAGGGTACATTCATACAAGAAATGTTAATATTCACACACATTTCACGTAAACTTGTTAACCTATATTGTGAGACTCTCTCTCTCTCTCCCCCGTACGTCCGAGTGCGGGATATAATTCCTGGTAGTTATAATCAGAATCTCCTTGAGGGAGAACGTGATACTTATATATAGATCTATATTGGGTTTGACACCCCACACCTTGCTGCTAGCTACAGTGGGACCTGTAGGTCTACAGGTGACAAATGTCATTTCATTTTCGCGACGCCTGAGAAACGTTGTGGCAGGTTCACATAGTCACAGTATGATTATAGCGACTCACTTAGGTAGATAACAAATCATAAAGTTTACGGGGTTTCATAAAACCGAAGTAGGTTTTAGGTTGATAAAAGAAATTTACTTTCCATATCATTTTAAACTCACAACATTTCTACTAAGAAACGATGATTTCTCATACATTCTAGTCTTTGGTTATAAGGCTACATTTTTCGGATTTCAAGGAAAATATCGGATTTTTCTGAAACAAACGCGACATTTACATGTGAAAGACTTTTACTAAGTTTATTAATAAAAGCTTATGAACTCACCAACCTTTGTGTTGACACTTTTCAAACAACTTGTATTCACAGGAAAACACTAATCAGGTTATCAAGTGCTTTTGAGGATGGGACGTTAAGGCGTCAAACTTTTCATATTTTGTCAACATATTGTAATTGATTTTGAAACATGTAATTCATACAAGTGATGTAACTTTTTCAATTATATATATGTTGGTTGTGTTTGCTTAAATTACTATTGAAATTGTGGTTATGATACTATACATGAAGTCCTCCACCCCCGGACGTTTCCGCCATCCTTGGTTTGGGGGTGTGACACTATGTGCATTGGATTTGATACTCAATGTGGTAGTCAACCCCGGGAATGTTTTCTGCCTTCGGTTTTCGGGGTGTGACAGATTGGTATCAGAGCCCTTGTTTATAGTGAATGAAGTATACCAAACCTTACATGGTATAAAACTATAAACACTAAAGGGCCTTAGTGCTCTAAATTAAAAGTATCTTCAAACAACAAGTATTTTTCAAAAGTATACAAGTATACCGAAACGTCGTCATCCGTGACCACAAGTGGAACAGAACATAAGTAATTGGGTGTTGCGTACTATGGTTAAACCTGAGCAGTTATGTAGTCGTGTCTAGGGTCAATATAGCCTAGCCAACTATATTCATTCGAGACACGGCCAACATGTGCTTGGGAGTGACTGTGGTATGCAGCATGCCTAAAACTTACCCTAATATCCCAAACATCAAATCATGGTCGTAAACAATTCTTGAAATATTATGGGAGTATTTCTCAATTCCGATCCTCTGTAGTAATCCTTATTCGAGTGGCTTTCTGTGATTATTCTTAGCGACAAATTATCTGTTTGATAACTCTTTCCTGCTTTATCGCTTATTCGAATCATATAACTGCCATCTCTATCGATTCAATATAGAGGACTTACCATCCTCTCTTTCTTAATCTTATTAGATCAAGATGCCTCCCCGAAAGAGACCTAGTTCAAAGAACAACAACAATCCTTCCTCGCCGCCACCTTCTCCTCAGTTCGATTTAGCATCGCTCCAGACGATGTTAAGGAAATCACTACCACTTCTGAGCCGACTCAAAGGAGTGGTGAAAAGAGGAAATTCTGGAAGAAGAAGAAGGGTCAATCTTCTCAAGGATCTTCTAAGAAACAACAGACGGTAGCAGTCCATGCTGCTACTACTACCCCTGTTGCTGCTGCTTCTGTCATGGGATCCACAGCTCCAACTTCTACCAGTAAATATGTTGGAAATCTTCCTCGTGCAAATACCATCATCATCCTGGTCCTTGCCGAGAACTATCCTGTACCAACTGTGGTAAGAAAGGGCACACAGTTCGATTCTGCAAAACCCCTATCCAATCAACCAACCAATCATCTGGAGCAGGTGTTAGTCAAGCCTGCTACAACTGTGGAGAAGTTGGGCACTTTAAAAGGAACTGTCCCAAGAAGTCAACTGCTGATAACACTGGAAGAATTCTAACCATGGGACGGGAGGAAGCAGTTGTTGATCCCACGGTTGTTTCGGGTACGTTCCTTCTCGACAACTCATATGCTAGTATTCTTTTCGATTCGAGTGCTGAAAGGAGTTTTGTTAGTCATGCATTCAAACATAATCTAAAACCAAATCCTCAACCACTAACTGAAACATTTACCGTCGAGATGGCTAACGGTAAGAAAGAAAGCGCTAATGATGTATTCATAGGTTGTACGCTTACCTTAAACGATCACTCATTTCCTATAGATCTCATGCCTGTTCCCATTAAGAGCTTTGATGTTATCATTGGCATGGATTGGTTGAGTCCCAATCATGCTGACATTCTTTGTTACGAAAAAGCTATCCGTCTCAATCTTCCTTCGGATCAAACTCTCGTAATCTATGGCGATAAACCCAGTTCCAATCTTCATATCATATCTTGCATCCAAGCTCGAAAGCTCCTACGGAAGGAGTGCATTGCATTCTTAGCCCATGTGATCAATGAGAAACAGGAAGTTAGAGACCTCGCGAACATCCCTGAAGTCTGTAACTTTCCAGATGTGTTTCCCGAAGAGCTTCCAAGAATTCCTCCCGAACGTCAGGTCGAGTTCCGTATTGACCTAATTCCTGGAGCTACCCCCGTAGCAAAATCTCCGTATCGCTTAGCTCCGTCAGAAATGCAGGAGTTATCCAGTCAACTCAACGAGTTGCTCAGTAAAGGATTCATTAGACCGAGTTCCTCACCTTGGGGAGCCCCGGTTCTATTTGTCAAGAAAAAAGATGGATCCTTTCGGATGTGTATCGACTATCGTGAACTGAACAAGTTAACCGTTAAGAACCGTTGGAGTGATAAACAAGAAACTGCATTCCAAACGTTGAAGAGAGCCTTATGCAGCGCGCCTGTTCTGTCTCTGCCTGAAGGGCAGAGGACTTCGTTGTCTACTGCGATGCGTCTAATCAAGGTTTAGGCTGTGTGCTTAAAACATTTACATACTTTATCCCTTCTGTAAAATGCAGAGCTTAAGGGACGTTTTCTAAACATAATTCCATAGTTTTCCGAATAGTGCATGAACATAACTTATCAATCAAACTATAATAGGTATAGTTTTGGAAATTTTCATTTCTGGTTTTCAGAATCAAGCTCCATGCAAGTCAAATATATAAACTATGACTGATTTAGTTCATCCGTACGAATAACGAGAGCATCTTACTAGATAATTATTTTTAATAATTATCATACTCCACATTGTTTTCCAACGATTTTGAACTCAAAAACTACACGTAAACTAGTTAATACAGGAATTGTGAGATTTATCTTCGTTTTGCCCTTCGGGGTACCAATAAATCCTTTCCGGAAGTATAACCAGAGTCTCCTGGAGGGAGAGCATGAAATTTTTGAATAGATCTATTCAGGACTGACAATCCCACACCTGCACTATTAGCTACAGTGGGGCGGGCACGTCCGGGGTGACAAATTTTGTAATCGTACGACGTCTGAAGAAACGTCAAGAAGGTCTCGGGTCAAATTAGTATGGTTATCCGACTCACAATATGTATAACTAACCATTGTTTACGCGAATTCTTCTTCAATAGTTTTGTTTTAAAACTATCTATCTACTTACTGGAGGGGAGTCCAGTGATCAAATACTGGGTTTTATTGAAGAATAAAACTATTTATCTACTGGTGGCAACCAACTTTTTCGAATGAAACTTACTCAACAAACATGTTAGAAAATATGGGATTTTCTTGGAAAGCATGCATATCTATTTCTAAAGGCAATAACGAATGTTTTCGATACAAAACGATATTTACTTGTAGTACAAAGAAATAATTTGTACAAATTCAATGACTAGTTTTCAAAACAAAAACATGCTTATTAACTCACCAGCTTTATGCTCACCCGTTTTCGAAACCGCTTGCATTCTCAAGACATCGATAGACATGTACCTCCGCTCATTTTTGGAGAAGATGACGCATCTTGAAGTCCAGTCTTTATCTTTTGTTTCTTTTGAATATAACGATATGTACAAATTATGTTTCTAAACAGATGTAAATAATCTTAATGCAATGTAATGGTTGTGTTTACTTTGATTACTATGATACGATTGTTGTGTCACACCTCGAAACCGATGGCGGAAACGTTCCGGGGCGGAGCGACGTCATGCGTATCACAACAGTTGTATCATAGTAAGCATAGTAAACACAATCCAAACATTGAATACATACATGAAAAGATTTACATTGTCTTAATACAAAGATTATACATATCAGTATATAGCAAAAGTAAAAGACGTGAATCCGATACGCTCCATCTTCTCAAAAAGTTGGCAGGAGTACCTGTCTATTGATGCCCTGAGAATACAAGCAGTGTTAAAATATCAGCATAATGTTGGTGAGTTCATAAGCTGTTAATTCTGGTAAAAGATATGCTTCTTTGATTCTTTGAAAATTTGTTTACCAAGAAAATCCCATATTTGCTTATGAAAGATGTTTGATTTCTCATTAGTTATAAGATAAACCATTGATTATGAAAGTTTGAGTTGTTCCAAGAAAATCTTATATTTTCTTATAAGTTAAAATTTAGTTATTTATACGCGAGTATTTACTATACTCGGAAGGCGGTTTTCTTTTCGAAGCTCTGGTTACACCCAGATGAGTATACTAGAAGCTCTGATCACACACAGAGGAATTATATTCGAAGCTCTGGTTACACCCGGAGGAATTATATTAGAAGCTCTGATCACACACAGAGGAATTATATTCGAAGCTCTGGTTACAACTAAAGGAATTATATTAGATGAAACATCCAAAATGAAATGACCCAAATTTTTTTTTTTTTAATAATTACTAAAAACACCATAATAAAATCATAAGGTAAACTCGTACGTCAATATCTCACAACAATAATAAAGTGTTATAAGTGAATTGAATAAAAAATGTATTAGTCACATCTATGAAAAACAAACAACTCGCAGGACAAATGATACTACGGTGTGTGTGTGCGATGCCATCAACTCGAGCTCTTCCCTTTGCTTGCGGAAGTACCTGAAACCAAAACTGAAACTGTAAGCACGAAGCTTAGTGAGCTCCCCCAAACTACCACATACCAAATAATACATATAATCACATACTGGGCCTGGCCCACTGCATCGGACCGAAGTCCGGAAACTGCATCGGACCAAAGTCCGGAACTACCCAGGGCCTTGCCCTCTGCATCGGATCGGGATCCGGAACTACTGAGGCCTTGCCTCCTGTATCGGACCAAAGTCCGGAACTACTGCATCGGACCGAAGTCCGGAACTGACTGCATCGGACCGAAGTCCGGAACATACTGTACATAGCATCACATAAGCATATCAACTAGCATGAGTACATACATAGCATACTACATCGGGATGTAACCCGGAACACATAACACCAAAAACTGTCCGAGCCACGAAGGCATCAAACATACTAAAATCTGCATCGAACCGAAGTCCGGATACTACTGCTAGCTAAACGGGCCAACATTGTGGCCTTAGACCCGTTCCTACTGAAGGGAAACTCACCTCGTGATCTGACTGCTGAGTGTGTGGCTCCGGGAACTATCTGTTGCTGCTCCGGTATCTCCCCGGCTACAAATCCATAATTACACTCAATCAAATTATTAATAACTGTATTAGGGTAAATGACTCCTTTACCCCTGGCTAAAGTCAACTCTCCTGGTCAAAGTCAACTTTACAGTTGACCTGACTCGCCGAGTTGGGCCGCCAACTCGCCGACTCCCTACTCTCATTTCTCACCTTACTCGCTGCTACTCGTCGAGTATGGCATCAACTCGACGAGTTCCCTTTCGAATCTAAAACTTCAGGCAATCTGCATCAGACTCGCCGAGCTGTATGAACAACTCGACGAGTTGTTCTTCGAGCTAAGAAGATTGCCTTGGACTCGCCGAGTTGTATGAACAACTCGCCGAGTCCCTCCATTACTGAGTCTAACCACAACTCACTGAGTCCACTCCATCACTCACTAGTCTCACTCGGCAACACTCAAAAAGGGAAAAATCAGGGACTCACGGCTCGACTCGCCGAGTCGCTTGCATGCAGCAACTCAAAACTTGATTATGCTTGAATCCAGTGCATAAGACTTATAGATCTGGACTCCCTTAACTCGATTAGCACGTAAAGATTCTATCTTTACGTGCCCATATGCATTCATGAAGATAAAATAGCTCAAAAAGCATAATAAAGGCTAGATCTAGGGTTTCCATGCAAAGTATCTTCATAAAGGCAATAGATCTGGGCTCTGAAACTTCTCAATGAATAGATCTAAGGATATCTCGACTTATTAGGGCATTCATACAATCATAAGGCTTGGGAGAAGCATCAACTAGATCTAGAAGAGTTCTAATGGAGGTTTAAAGCATAAAACAAGAGGGAAATCCGAAGAATACCTCAAATAACTCTGATTTGCCCTTGGATCTTTGCACTACTCCTCTTCTCCTTGCTCCTTTCTTCTTCTCCTTCTTCAAGCCTTCACAAATCACACAAGAACACTTAGATCACTCAAGGACGGATTAGGGTTTTCTCACAGCGTTCTGAGGGTGAAGGAGGCGAGAATGGGGGCTATAAGGTGGATTAAATAGTGAGCAACCCGAAGATTTAGGGTTTCAACCTGGCAGGCCGACTCGTCGAGTCCCGAATATGGACTCGCCGAGTCGCCGATCTATACGCTGATCAACAACACTACCCTACTCGACGAGTCGGGACATAGACTCGCCGAGTTCCTACATTAACTTCAAAAAAATAAATACTAAAACCACATACCAGGAACGGGTCGTTACAATTCTCCCCCACTTGACTCAGACTTCGTCCTCGAAGTCTGCTCATGCATCTGCAAATAACCCGGGATAATGTTCTCTCATTTCATCTTCAGCCTCCCATGTCCACTCAGACCCCTTCCGGTGCTCCCACTGCACCTTCACTAGCTGAATTACCTTGTTCCTCAAGGTCTTTGCTTTCCGGTCCAGAATCGCGACCGACCTCTCAATATAATTCAAGCTGCTATCCACCTGGATATCCTCTAAAGGAACAACTGCTGACTCGTCCACCAAACACTTCCTTAACTGAGACACATGGAAAGTGTTGTGGATCTGGCTAAGCTCTGCCGGAAGATCTAACCGATAAGCAACCCGACCCACCCGGGCCAAAACCCTGAAAGGACCAATAAACCTGGGACCCAATTTGCCCCTCTTCCGGAACCTGATAACACCCTTCCAAGGTGAGACCTTCAGAAGAACTATGTCACCCACCCGGAACTCCAAGTCTGAACACCTCCTATCGGCGTAACTCTTCTGCCGACTCTTCGCAGTCTGCAGTCTACTACGGACCTGTTGGATCAACTCGGTCGTCTTGAGCACCACCTCTGTGCTCCTAATGACTCGCTGACCCACCTCGCCCCAACAAATCGGGGTCCTGCACTTCCTCCCATAAAGCATCTCAAAGGGAGGTCGATCAATGCTCGCATGATAACTGTTGTTATATGAAAATTCCGCTAACGGAAGATACGTATCCCAACTGCCACCAAAATCCAAAACGCATGCCCTAAGCATGTCTTCGAGAGTCTGAATCGTCCTCTCAATCTGCCCGTCCGTCTGAGGGTGGAAAGCAGTGCTGAAGTGAAGACGAGTACCCATCTCGTCATGGAACCGCTTCCAGAATCAGGAGGTAAAACGGACATCTCGGTCTGACACAACCGATACCGGCACTCCATGGCGTGCCACAATCTCACGCACATAGATATCGGCTAACTTTTCTGCCGATATATTCTCCTGGATCGGGATAAAATGGGCACTCTTCGTCAACTGATTCACTACTACACATATCGAATCTACTCCTCGTGCGGTCCTGGGAAGCTTGGTGATAAAATCCATAGTGATGTCCTCCTATTTCCACACGGGAATGTCTAACGGCTGTATTTTGCCGTGAGGCCTCTGATGTTCTGCCTTGACCTTCCTGCAGGTCAGACACCTCTCCACATACCAAGCAACATCCCACTTCATGCAGGGCCACCAGTAATAGGGTCGAAGATCCCTATACATCTTCGTTGCCCCTGGATGGATAGAAAATCGAGACTTATGAGCCTCATCCATCAACACCTGTCGTACCCCGCCTCCGTACGGTACCCACACTCTCCCATGAAGGGTTAACAACCCCCGACTATCATAATCGAACGCAGCTACTCGACCTACAATCCTTTCGCATTTCTGCTTCTCTTCCTTGAGGTCCTCAACCTGAGCCTCCCTGATCCGTTCCAACAACGGAGTAATCACAGTCATTCTCAAACACAAATCTCTAATAGGGGCTGCTGTCACCTTCCGACTTAAGGCATCGGCCACTACGTTGGCCTTCCCTAGGTGATAAAGGATTTCACAATCATAATCCTTCAGCACATCCAACCATCTCCTCTGCCTCATGTTTAGACTCGGTTGATCCATGAGGTATCTCAAGCTCTTGTGATCCGTGTAGATGGTACAACGGACCCCATAAAGATAATGTCTCCAAATCTTGAGGGCAAACACCACTGCCCCCAGCTCCAAGTCGTGCATAGGATAATTAGCCTCGTGAGGCTTCAACTGTCTCGAGGCGTAGGCTATCACATGCCCCCGTTGCATCAACACTGCTCCCATACCTGTGATTGAGGCATCACAGTAGACTACAAAATCCTCTATCCCCTCGGGCAGGGAAAGAATCGGAGCCTCGCATAACCTTTGCCTGAGGGTCTCGAATGCCGTCTGCTGCTCAGGACCCCAACGAAACACCACCGACTTCCTAGTCAGTCGGGTGAGCGGTACTGCGATCTTGGAGAAATCCTGAATGAACCTCCGGTAATACCCTGCCAACCCCAGGAAACTCCGAATCTCGGTTGGAGACCTCGGGACTTCCCACTGCATCACGGCCTCTATCTTGGCCGGATCTACCAATATACCCTTCTGGTTGATGAGGTGACCAAGGAACTGCACCTCACGCAACCAAAACTCGCACTTGGAGAACTTTGCGAAAAGCCTCTCCCTTCTCAACACTTCTAGCACCTCCCTCAGGTGCTCCTCATGCTGCTCCTGAGTCTTGGAGTACACCAAGATGTCATCTATGAATACTATCACAGACCGATCCAGCATCGGTCTGCATACGCGATTCATGAGGTCCATGAATGCGGCTGGAGCATTAGTGAGCCCAAAAGGCATCACTACAAACTCATAATGACCATAATGGGTCCTGAAAGCATTCTTCTGCACATCTTCGCCTCTAACTCGCATCTGGTGATATCCGGAGCGTAAATCGATCTTGGAGAACCAAGACGCTCCCTGAAGCTGATCAAACAAATCATCTATCCTCGGGAGAGGGTAACGGTTCTTCACCGTTACCTTATTCAGCTCCCGGTAGTCGATGCACATACGGTGCGACCCATCCTTCTTCTTCACAAATAAGATCGGCGCCCCCCAGGGTGAACTACTCGGCCGAATAAAACCCTTGTCCAGCAACTCCTGCAGCTGCGTAGACAACTCCTGCATCTCAGGGGGAGCTAACCGATACGGTGCCTTGGCTATCAGAGCCGCACCAGGAATTAGGTCAATCCCAAACTCGACCTGTCTCTCAGGAGGTATTCCAGGTAAATCCTTCGGGAATACATCCGGAAAGTCTCGCACTACCGGAACATCGTCCACTGTCAACTTGCCCTCCCCCCGGGCATCCATAACGTAGGCTATATAGCCTGCGCAACCCTACTGAAAATAGCATCTCGCCCTCGCGGCTGAACAAAGAACTGGTCCACGCTGTGGTCTCTCGCCCTGAATCACTAACTCACCACCACTGGGAGTGCGAATCCTCACTAGCTGTAACTCGCAATCAATCACGGCCCCGTTGGGACTCAACCAATCCATGCTTACAATAACCTTATTTCCTCGCAGGGGAATAGGGACCAAATCGACCAAAAACTGCTCGTCAAACAACTGAAGAGAACATCCTCGATGTACTCTGGCAACCCTCACGGTCCTATCATCTGCTATCTCAACCTCTAGTGGACAATCCAGCTCCCCAGGAGCTCTACTAAATCTCTTGCTAAGCGCTAGCGATACAAACGATCGGGTAGCCCCCGAATCAAATAATACTGTAGCAGACATGTCGTTCACAGAGAACGACCCTATACAAAACGTATAACCATAAGCAATACTCAATAATAATAACAATAATGCAGAGATGAAGGAAAAATACATACCCGTCACCACATCTGGAGTCGCTCGCGCCTCCTCTGCTGTCAACTGAAAAGCTCGGCTCCTAGCCACTGGTGTCTCTGCTCGGCCCTGACGGCCATCTGTAATCCTCAAAGTAGCAGGGGCAGGTGCAACCACCTTCCCTGCTGCAACTAAACTTGGACACTGGGACTTTTTATGTCCCCTCTGATTGCACTGAAAGCAAATCAGATCTGATGCTGCAACAACAGTAGCAGGGGCTGTACAATCCCTGCTCATATGCCCAGTCCGACCGCACTTGTAGCAGCCGGAACTCCCTGCTTTGCACGTCCCCTCGTGCAATCTCCCACACTTGCGACATCGACCATGGCTCTGCTGACTCCTGGACCTGTGATCAGATACCTTGGGCTTTTTGCCCGAACCTCCTGAACTCGAAACCGCCTCCGGTTTCCTCTTCTTCTCCATCTCTAGGTCAATCTCCCTCCCCCGAGCTCTAGCAATCATGTCATCCAGCGTTTTACAGCTGGACCGGCTCACAAACATACGGATATCACTCCGCAACATCTCATGATAACGGGCCTTCTTCATCTCCTCATCGGCTGCATACTGAGGAAAAAGAAGAGCCCTCTCCCTGAACTTGGCGGTGATCTCCGCCACGGTCTCTGTAGTCTGTGTGAGGTCCTGAAACTCTCGGGCTAACTGTTGTACCTCAATAACTGGTGCAAACTCTGCCCTGAACCTGGTAGAGAAATCGGCCCAGGTCATGGCATCTAACGCTGCATCATCTCCAATGGTAGAGAAATCCTCCCACCAATCCCGTGCCCTGTCCTTCAGAAGACAGGACGCCAATCTAACCTTGTCCCCCTCGGGACACCTGCTAGTGCGGAATGCGTTGGCCACATCCGCCAACCATCTCGTGCTCGCTATGGGGTCCCGCACCCTATGGTAGTCTGGAGCTCCACATGCCCTGAACTCCCTGAACATAAGTGTGCGTGACCCCATCATGGCCGCCATCTCGGCACGGAAAATGCCCAATCTCTCATCCATCAGCTCTAAAATACCCTCCTTGATCGAACCGAAGATCACAGGAGTCTGCTCCAGTATGATGCGGGTAACCTCAGAAGAAAGGAACTCTCTGGTCTGCTCATCCATCTGTCCGGCCTCCGGGCCTGATCCTGATCCTGATCCCCGTCCGGCATCTGAACTACCGACTGCTGGTCTCGAACGCAAAACTACCATTCTGAAACATATCATAACATCATCAGAAAACTGAAATATCTCAAGGGATCATGATACTACTACTAGCTTCCTGGTCTTGTCTTGGCCTTCCTTGATTCAAGTACGGATCCTCTGCTTTCAGTAGTACGGGCCCATACTACCTTCCACATCTATCCGTACTTTCCTCAAGAACTGCCTTGACTCCACCAAGTCACTTCTACTATTGCTGCTCTCTGCTACTCTCATCCTAGGCTTGCCCTAGGGAAATCTTGACTCTGCTCAAAACAGTCCTCAGTTGCTGAAGGCCTCCTAGAAATGCTAATTAGCCATCACCTGAATACCATCACACGTGATGAGGCTTGGATAATCCTTCGAGTAAAAGGCTCGTCCCTACAACGGTTAGACTCAAACAAGAGCTGCGCAATAGGGCCAAATCCAACACTCTGAGATTATTCAACCCTGATCACATGTGACGTGACGTATTCACCTAACAGCTAACCCTCATTACTAAGAGTTCTACAAAGCACGAAGCAAGCAGCATTTGGACACCGAAAATTACCCAAGCAATCCTACTCTCATAACGAGAAACCGATCTGGCATACAATGCTAAACTCGCGCTACCAGGCATAACCTAAATAGGCTATCCTACTGCTGTCTACTCGTTACTAGCATGCAGTTCTCATAAAGCTAAACACATATAACAGGCACATAAGGCATCCTCCTAGTTCCTTAGTCCTATACTAGCATGCTGTTCTACTGAAACTGGAACAATTATTCATAATTATAAAACTTGTATGGGTAATTTGGGAGTACTTACTTGAGCTCGGCTGATCGCATGCACCACACCCTTATCTTGTTTAAAACTTCTTTTCTTTCGAAGTGTTGTTTTTTTTATTCGAAAACATTCTTCTTTTTTTGAAAATCTTTTTATCTCTCCCTTAGTTTGAGTTCAGATACACCCGGGGTGCACCCGAATCCCTCAAACCAAGGCTCTGATACCAACTTGAAACATCCAAAATGAAATGACCCAAAAAAAATTTTTATTTAATAACTACTAAAAACACCATAATAAAATCATAAGGTAAACTCGTACGTCAATATCTCACAACAATAATAAAGTGTTATAAGTGAACTGAATCAAAAATGTATTAGTCACATCTATGAAAAACAAACAACTCCCAGGACAAATGATACTGCGGTGTGTGTGCGCGATGCCATCAACTCGAGCTCTTCCCTTTGCTTGCGGAAGTACCTGAAACCAAAACTGAAACTGTAAGCACGAAGCTTAGTGAGCTCCCCCAAACTACCACATACCAAATAATACATATAATCACATACTGGGCCTGGCCCACTGCATCGGACCGAAGTCCGGAAACTGCATCGGGCCAAAGTCCGGAACTACCCAGGGCCTTGCCTTCTGCATCGGATCGGGATCCGGAACTACTGAGGCCTTGCCTCCTGCATCGGACCAAAGTCCGGAACTACTGCATCGGACCGAAGTCCGGAACTGACTGCATCGGACAGAAGTCCGAAACATACTGTACATAGCATCACATAAGCATATCAACTAGCATGAGTACACACATAGCATACTACATCGAGATGTAACCTGGAACACATAACACCAAAAACTATCCGAGCCACAAAGGCATCAAACATACTAAAATCTGCATCGAACCGAAGTCCGGATACTACTACTAGCTAAACGGGCCGGCATTGTGGCCTTAGACCCGTTCCTACTGAAGGGAAACTCACCTCGTGATCTGGCTGCTGAGTGTGTGGATCTGGGAACTATCTGCTGCTGCTCCGGTATCTCCCCGGCTACAAATCCATAATTACACTCAATCAAATTATTAATAACTGTATTGGGGTAAATGACTCCTTTACCCCTGGCTAAAGTCAACTCTCCTGGTCAAAGTCAACTTTACAGTTGACCTGACTCGCCGAGTTGGGCAGCCAACTCGCCGAGTCCCTACTCTCATTTCTCACCCTACTCGCTGCTACTCGTCGAGTATGGCATCAACTCGACGAGTTCCATTTCGAATCTAAAACTTCAGGCAATCTGCACCAGACTCGCCGAGCCGTATGAACAACTCGACGAGTTGTTCTTCGAGTTAAGAAGATTGCCTTGGACTCGCCGAGTTGTATGAACAACTCGCCGAGTCCCTCCATTACTGAGTCTAACCACAACTCACTGAGTCCACTCCATCACTCACTGGTCTCACTCGGCAACACTCAAAAAGGGAAAAATCGGGGACTCGCGGCTCGACTCGCCGAGTCGTTCTTCCGACTCGCCGAGTCGCTTGCATGCAACAACTCAAAACTTGATTATGCTTGAATCCAGTGCATAAGACTTATAGATTTGGACTCCCTTAACTCGATTAGCACGTAAAGATTCTATCTTTACGTGCCAATATGCATTCATGAAGATAAAATAGCTCAAAAAGCATAATAGAGGCTAGATCTAGGGTTTCCATGCAAAGTATCTTCATAAAGGAAATAGATCTGGGCTTTGAAACTTCTCAATGAATAGATCTAAGGATATCTCGACTTATTAGGGCATTCATACAATCATAAGGCTCGGGAGAAGCATCAACTAGATCTAGAAGAGTTCTAATGGAGGTTTAAAGCATAAAACAAGAGGGAAATCCCAAGAATACCTCAAATAACTCTGATTTGCCCTTGGATCTTTGCACTACTCCTCTTCTCCTTGCTCCTTTCTTCTTCTCCTTCTTCAAGCCTTCACAAATCACACAAGAACACTTAGATCACTCAAGGACGGATTAGGGTTTTCTCACAGCTTTCTGAGGGTGAAGGAGGCGAGAATGGGGGCTATAAGGTGGATTAAATAGTGAGCAACCCGAAGATTTAGGGTTTCAACCTGGCAGGCCGACTCGTCGAGTCCCGAATATGGACTCGCTGAGTCGCCGATCTATACGCTGATCAACAACACGACCCTACTCGACGAGTCGGGACATAGACTCGCCGAGTTCCTCCATTAACTTCAAAAAAATAAATACTAAAACCACATACCAGGAACGGGTCGTTACATTAGAAGCTCTGATCACACACAGAGGAATTATATTTGAAGAGTAAAGTTTTGCTACCTAAGTTGTGAGTGCCATAACCGTACTAAGACTAGATAAGGCACGTAAATGGGCCAGTATCATTTATGACTTTGTCGCCCCTGAACCAAAGGGTTCCACTGTAGCTAGCAGCGAGGGTGTGGGATAGTTAGTCCCATATAGATCTATACACAAAATTCAAGCTCTCCCTCCAAGAGATTATGGTTATAAGTCGTAGCCCTCCACTCACGAATCCGGGGGAGTGTTACCGAGGACATGTCTCAAACTTAGCCTAACGAATTTACAAGTATTAATACAAAAATCCTTTTATGATTTGCATGAATCCTTTAAGAAATAATACATATTATGATAAGGTTAACGAGTTCCTTGCTTTAGATTTGAAAACTGTTACTACGAGTTGATTTCTTAATCGATTTGTAAAACAGTTTTCTGAGTTAAAAGCATGCTGAACATGAAATCAATTTATACAAGAAGAGATAAATCGAGCACAAGCTTCCCAATACTTTTGCTTGTATTCCCCCCTGAAAACATGACAAACTCAGAAAAGGGTAGGGGTATGAACTCACCTGTCGCGGGTGATTTGGATGAAAAGGGTAGGGGTTATGGCCGCTGTGGCAGCCATTATGACATACAAAAACTCTAACAATGCAAGCAGAGATAGAAATGGTATCAACAATCCTAAACATAGTAACAATCAAAGGCACCTAGAAGAGACTGTATGTAGGAATGCCTCGAAATGCAACCCTAAGAACATGAAACGAAAACCCTGGAAGGAGAGGAGGGAACGTTCAACTCAAAGAACCACCAAAAGGCAACCGACGATGGAAATCCACAACCCCGCTGGCCCTACTACCTCAACATATAAAACACCATACCATGGAAACCTTCCACACTGCAACAAGTGCAACTACCATCATAATGGAGTCTGTCGAGTGCTGTATTGCAAAAGATGCAACAAGAAGGGACACACGACCCGTTTCTGTAGGACCCCTGGCGAGTTCATCACTTCAACAACCAATGTTGGGATCACTCCAATATGCCATCTTTGTGGTGAAATAGGACATTTCAAGAGGGACTGTCCAACCAAGAAGAAGGAAGGGGAAACAAGAGGAGTCTGACGCTATAGCATATCAAAGGACCTGCTATAATTTTGGTACACTTTCGAACCCTAATAAATAATCATAATTGTATTCACTCTCTCGTTCGAATTGAATTATAGTACTCAACTCTTATTCCAGATTAACATAATATCTAATTCACCAGGAAAGTCGGACATCATGTTCCGACATGGTTTGGCTTGGTCCTTACCACACAAAGTTTAAGTTCTAGATAAAAATAACTTTTCCCTTGAACAACCGTCAGATGAAATTCTTCCAACCCTTAATGCAAAACCCTTCAGAAGTATTCATGCGAGTGGTACCACACCCTTCTAACCTACTTTAACAACCCGAAGTTGTTCATCGCCAAAACCCGTTCTACCCGAAAAAATCGCCGTTATCAAATTCGTTCCGTTTTCACTTTGGGTTAAATTATTTAAAATTATGTGTTTATTATAATATAAATGAGTGTCTAAACCACTTAGGAACTCATGTAATTAGCCCAAAATATTTATTTCATAAGTTTTAGAAACGTCCCCGCCGGGTGACGGAAACTTAATCGGGTACGACCTAAAGCTTCGTTTAAGGCCGGTATCGGGTAGAATTCCACCATGTCCAAGTTTTAGGACCTATATAAACGTGTTTAAGAACTCATTTGAAGCTTTTTCTTCCTCTCTCTACTCTCTCTCTAACCTCTCTCCTAAATCCAAGTTTAAGGGTCCAAAACTCAAATTTAAGGCCTCAAATCTCTAAGGTGCTTTCCCTAGCTTGTTATGTAACCTTCTTAGCCTTCAAATTCGAGTTCAAAGCATGGATTAAGACATCATTCATGAGTTTACGGCCCTGCAACACTCTTAGTCCGTAAACTCATATAACATGGGTTTTAGAGCACAAAAACCCTTCCTAAACACTATTGGACCTTAGATATGGCTAGATGGCATCATGGAATGGACTTGTAACATTTTAAACTTGGATTTTGAGACATTTGAAGGAGTTTATAGCCAAGGCACAAGCTTGGGCCGTAAACTCATATTTATGGGGTATTCTTGACCTTAAACCCTTCCAAATCACTAATATGGCTTAGATATGAATTATAGAATATTGGTATTAGCATTTGGACACTTGAAACATAATTTTTGATGGATTATTGTGAGTTTACGGCCAAGGCTTGTGCTTGGGCCGAAACTCCGTGAAACATGGTGCAAATTCATTTCTAAGGTGTTAGAAAGCCATCCAACACCACCAAAAGCCTTGGAATAAATCATAGGACCAACCAAAAATAGTTTAAGGGCCTTAAACACATCAAAACCATTTCATTTAAGAGTTTACAGCCATAGCATGTGTTCCATGGCCGTAAACTCCAAAAAGTGTGTCATAATGTGTCCCAAATTCATTTCAAGGCGTTAAGGAAATTTTAGAAGTCCTTTCAAACAAGTTTTTGGCTTTAAAACACATGGAATCAGTCTCTAAGAGAGTTTACGGCCATGAGAGGGGTCTCATTGGTCGTAAACTCCAAAACCCCCTTCAAAACTTCAAACAAATGCATGTAAGGCCTTGAAACAATTTTAGCAATCACATGTGATTAGTTTGGAATCCAAAATCACAACTTTTCATGGGTTTATAGGAGTTTACGGCCATGAGACCATGCTAGGCCGTAAACTCCCTAAAAATGTGTCATTTTGATGTTTAAAATTTATTCCAAACCATTAAACCAAACCTAGAAATTGTCCCCTAAGTGTTTGAAGTCCAAATTGCACCAAAAACCACCCACCATGAGTTTACGGCCGTAAACTCATGGGGAATGGGTGTTTAGGCCGTAAACACCATTTAGAAGTTTACTCTTGGGGAGTAAACTCATTTCCTAAGTCCTTCGCATCATTACATGTCCTTAAACGCCACTCGGGTCCTTCCAAACACTTGTATCGGAGTGTTTTCGCGACTAGAAGTAATTGTCCTTATCAAATAATCAATCTAAGTCCTAATTAGATACAAATGTGTATCTTTACATTATAATTAGGAACCTCGTGCTTTTACAAGCCCCGGACCAACGTTTAGCATCCGAAATCGCCACATTTCTCGTCCGGTGAGTTCATACCCCTACGCCTTTTTCCGTGTTTTTCAATGTTTTCAGGGGGGGAATACAAGCAAACTATAACTGTTTTCAAATCATAATATTGATATGTTTCAAATATATCTGACAAACTTATAAACTCTTATAATCCTTATGTATTATGTTGAGCATAAGGAATGATTTATCAATTAGAACTAAATGGATTTAGTTATGGAAATAACCAAACTAATCAAATTATTATGGGAATAATTTGGGGTCCTTTACTGTTCGTTTTATCATGTCCTAATATCTATATAAAGTTATTAGATAAACTATGTCTGATTCAGTTTATCTCCATATCATTTGAATGTATTGTCAGATAGTTTCATTGTATGTATCTATATTCGCTGTGTTACGTTTCATAATCTTCTGTATGTTGAAATCGTATGAGAACCCTGTGAATAGTTTAGTACTAGTTTGTGAGATAGTCACTACCCTTTATGGATGATCAGTAAATCCTCCCCGGAAGTGTAACCAGAGTCTCCTGGAGGGAGAGCAAGGAATTGGTGAATAGATCTATTCGGGACTAACAATCCCACACCTTAACTGTTAGCTACAGTTAGGCGGGCACGCCTGGGGTGACAAATTTCTGGATATCATTCGACGTCTGACAAGCGTCAAGGAGGTCTCGTTGTCGTATTAGCATGGTTACCCGACTCACAACATGTATTAATATAAGTTTATTCACAGCTTGGGTTTTAAAATCTTATATCTTGTTCGGGATAGTGATCCCATGGTTTTGTCAAACTATTTTGTATCTAGTCCGGGATAGTAGTCCCACGGTTTTCAGTCTATTGAACTTGTATCTGGTACGGGATGTTATTCCCATGGTTTTCGGTATGTATATATCTTATATCTTATACGGGATAGTAATCCCATGGTTTTGTATCTATAACGTGTACGAGATGTTTGCCCCATAGTTTTTAACTATATCTTATACGGGATAGTAATCGCATGGTTTTGAATCTATAATTATTACGGGATAGTAATCCCATGGTTTACACTTATATCTTGTCCGGGATAGTGATCCCATGGTTTTCAATCTATATCTATTTCGGGATAGTAATCCCATGATTTTGAACTATATTAAGTACGGGATGATAATCCCATGGTTTAAATCTATATCTTGTCCGGGATAGTGATCCCATAGTTTTCATTCTATATTTCCATATATATCAAATTATCTCGTGTCTAGTCCGGGATTGTAGTCCCATCATCTTAAATCTATATTTTCATATGTGTCAAACTATCTTATATCTCTTTCGGGATAGTGATCCCAAGATTTTCAATATATAGTTTTGTGTATTAAACTATACTCTGTGTTATTAAATCTTGCATTTAGGAAAATATGGGATTTTCCTGGGGTAAAATACATCACATAATCGAATTGGTAACAAATGTTAACTAAACTAACTTTACATAAGAAAATATGGGATTTTCTTGGATAACAAACCTTTTCGGAAAACTAAAGGAAACCGATACATTTTCATAAAACGAAACCGCTTATGAATTCACCAGCTTTATGCTGATTTTCAAACCGCTTGTATTCTCAGGTCCAAGTTAGACAGGTACCCGGTGATATCTATTGGTGAAGACGGAGTGCTCAGAAGACTCGTCTCAACTTTTGTTAATATGATGCATATGTACATCTTGTATAACTTTACTTTTGAAACAAATGTAAACTTTCATATATATGTAATGTAATGGTTGTTTACTGTGATTACTATGTACATTGGATTTGATACACAACGTTGAAGTCCACCCCAAAAATGTTTCCGCCTTTGATTTTCGGGGTGTGACAGATTGGTATCAAAGCCCTTGTTTATAGTGAACGGAGTATACCAAACCTTACATGGTATAAAACTATAAACACTAAAGGGCCTCAGTGCTCCGAATTAAAAGTTTCTTCAAACTACAAGTATTTTCAAAAGTATACAAGTATACCGAACCGTCGAAATCCATAACTACAAATAGAAGAAAACATAAGTAAATGGGTGTTGTACATTGCGGTTAAACCTGGGCAGTTATGTAGTCGTGTCTAGGATCAATATAGCCTAGCCAACTATATTCATTCGAGACATGGCCAACATGTGCTTGGGAGTGACTGTGGTACGCAGCATGCCTAAAACTTACCCAATATCCTAAAACAATGAGTCGTCGCTGCAGCGAACCATGAAATACTATGGGAGTATTTCTCGAGCCAATCCTTCGTAGAAAATCCTCGTATACGCATTGTTCCTTGATCATCCCTTTAGCGATAAAATGTTCTATATTGATAACTCTTTCCTACTTTATCGCTTAGTATAATGCTATATTTGTCTTGATGAGATACCCCTGTTCCATATCTCTTGATTCAATTCAGAGGACTTATGATCCTCTCTTTCCTGATCTTTTTAGATCAAGATGCCTCCAAGAAAGAGACCCGGCTCGAAGAACAACGACAATCCTCCTCTGCCACCACCTTCTCCTCAATTTGATCTCGCATCACTTCAGACAATTCTGACTGCTGCAATGGTGGCAGCCATGTCACAAATGAATCCCGGTGGCTCCGGAGGTGGTCCCCAGCCCCAAAACCCAGAAAACAGCCAGGAACACTGAAGAGGGGGTTCCTATAAAGACTTCATGAACGCGAAACCCACATCCTTCGATGGCACTGGAGGTGTTATTTCCCTAAGTCGATGGTTCGAGAAAATCGAATCAATCTTTGAAATATGTGCCTGTTCGGAGTCTGACAAAGTAAAGTTCGCCGCCTGCACCTTCCTTGACAAAGCCCTGACTTGGTGAAACGGCCGAGTCAAATCCTTAACTTTACCTGTAGCAAATGTCATGGGTTGGGAAGCTATGAAGGAGCTTCTGCTTGCAGAGTATTGCCCTCGGGGCAAAATTCAGAAGCTAGAACACGAACTCTGGAACCTTAAGATGAAGGGTTCCAACATAGCTGCTTATACCTCAAGGTTCGATGACCTAGCATTACTCTGTCTGGGAATGGTTACCCCGGAGAGTAAAAAGATCGAGAGATTCATCTGGGGATTGACCCAGCCAACAAAAGGGAATGTCTTGGCTGCGAAGCCAGACACCTACGACAACGCTAAATGTCTTGCGAAAATCTTGATCGATCACAAAGACAACTCTGATGAGGAAGCTACTACCCCCGAGCCAGTCACCAATGGAGATGGAAGCAAAAAGAAATCTTGGAACAAGCGGAAGGCCCTGAGTATGCAAGGGTCTTCTAAGAAACAGCAAATGGTAGCAGTCCATGCTGCTACTGCCCCTGTTGCTGTCACAGCTGTTGGATCCACGGCCCAAACTCCTACAAGTGGATACACTGGTACCCTTCCTTGGTGTGGTAAGTGCAACTACCATCACCGCATTCCTGGTCCATGTCGCGAAAGGATCTGCGAAAACTGTGGCAAGAAGGGCCATCTTGCTCGAACCTGCAGAAAACTAGCCAAATCAACGAACCAATCATCCGGAGCAGGAATCAGTCCGGCCTGCTACAATTGTGGTGAAGCAGGGCACTTCAAAAGGAATTGCCCCAAAGCAGCTACAACCACTGATCCCTCTGTTGCCGCAGGTATACTTCTCTTTGATAATTCTTATACCTGCAACTCTTTTCGATTCCAGTACAAAGAGGGAAACCTGTTATCTATCTATTCAAACATTTTCTAAACTCAATCCTTCGTATGTGATCGAAATGTGTATCATTGAGACGACTAACCAGTGAGATTGAGAACACTAACTTCGTACCTATAGATTGAATCCTCAGTCCGAAGGACTATTCTGTTCCATTCGATTTAAAAGGGGGAACATTTTTCACGAAAATGCTTTGATGCTACGTTTAACATGGAATGACTGAGCCTCATTCATGTTGTTATCTTGATTTCGAGAGGGTCGCCTGTCTATATCTTTTTCCTCGACCTGACTCTCATGATCTTCGGCATCAAACCTTCGTATTGTTTCATGCTTTAAAACTCAAAAGTTTCCTGATACGAATTACCACACATCCCTCGTTTCTGTGATCATTGAGAAACGGGAAGTTAGTAACTCTTTCTACTAAATGTCTGTCCCGAAGAGGTTCCCGGAATCTCTTTTGAATGTTTAAAGTTTAGTCCCACATCAGACCTTTCGAGATCTTCGTAGAAATCGATTCTGCAATCTCAGATTTCGGATGCCTTCAAAGCTTGGTAATATCTATCCAATACATCACGTCTCGAATCCATATAAACATCTACCCAAAGAAACCCTAGTGATTCCTTTGAGGAAACCGAAGTCGTCCATGGTTGGAACTTCCATGAGAAAACTGATTGATATTATAGATTGAGAGAGAGTCAAGGTACGAAACAAAGACACGTCCCGATAGTGAAAATTCACTAGAACGCCCAGTAAAGACCTGATTCCACTTGAGAAAGTGAAGATCCGAAGTAACAAATCCATTCGTGTCCCATTTCAAATTCGTGATCTATACCTTATTCTTTGAATTTCGGGATGAAATTCCCTCTAACGGGGGGATAATGTAACAACCCGAAGTTGTTCATCGCCAAAACCCGTTCTACCCGAAAAATTCGCCGTTATCAAATTCGTTCCGTTTTCACTTTGGGTTAAATTATTTAAACTTATATGTTATTATAATATAAATGAGAGTCTAAAACACTTAGGAACTCATGTAATTAGCCCAAAATATTTATTTCATAAGTTTTAGAAACGTCCCCGCCGGGTGACGGAAACTTAATCGGGTACGACCTAAAGCTTCGTTTAAGGCCGGTATCGGGTAGAATTCCACCATGTCCAAGTTTTAGGACCTATATAAACGTGTTTAAGCACTCATTTGAAGCTTTTTCTTCCTCTCTCTACTCTCTCTCTAACCTCTCTCCTAAATCCAAGTTTAAGGGTCCAAAACTCAAATTTAAGGCCTCAAATCTCTAAGGTACTTTCCCTAGCTTGTTATGTAACCTTCTTAGCTTTAAAATACGAGTTCAAAGCATGGATTAAGACATCATTCATGAGTTTACGGCCCTGGAACCCTCTTAGGCCGTAAACTCATGTAACATGGGTTTTGGAGCACAAAAACCCTTCCTAAACACTATTGGACCTTAGATATGGCTAGATGGCATCACGGAATGGACTTGTAACATTTTAAACTTGGATTTTGAGACATTTGAAGGATTTTACGGCCAAGGCACAAGATTGGGCCGTAAACTCATATTTATGGGGTATTCTTGACTTTAAACCCTTCCAAATCACTAATATGGCTTAGATATGAATTATAGAATATTTGTATTAGCATTTAGACACTTGAAACATAATTTTTGAGGGATTATTGTGAGTTTACAGCCAAGGCTTGTGCTTGGACCGTAAACTCCATGAAACATGGTGCAAATTCATTTCTAAGGTGTTAGAAAGCCATCCAACACCACCAAAAGCCTTGGAATAAATCATAGGACCAACCAAAAATAGTTTAAGGGCCTTAAACACATCAAAACCCTTTCATTTAAGAGTTTACGGCCATAGCATGTGTTCCATGGCCGTAAACTCCAAAAAGTGTGTCATAATGTGTCCCAAATTCATTTCAAGGCTTTAAGGAAATTTTAGAAGTCCTTTCAAACAAGTTTTTGGCTTTAAAACACATGGAATCAGTCTCTAAGAGAGTTTACGGCCATAAGAGGGGTCTCATTGGCCGTAAACTCCAAAAACCCCTTCAAAACTTCAAACAAATGCATGTAAGGCCTTGAAACAATTTTAGCAATCACATGTGATTAGTTTGGAATCCAAAAACACAACTTTTCATGGGTTTATAGGAGTTTACGGCCATGAGACCATGCTAGGCCGTAAACTCCCTAAAAATGTGTCATTTTGATGTTTAAAATTTATTCCAAACCATTAAACCAAACCTAGAAATTGTCCCCTAAGTGTTTGAAGTCCAAATTGCACCATAAACCACCCACCATGAGTTTACGGCCGTAAACTCATGGGGAATGGGTGTTTAGGCCGTAAACACCATTTAGAAGTTTACTCTTGGGGAGTAAACTCATTTCCTAAGTCCCTCGCATCATTACATGTCCTTAAACGCCACTCGGGTCCTTCCAAACACTTGTATCGGAGTGTTTTCGCGACTAGAAGTAATTGTCCTTATCAAATAATCAATCTAAGTCCTAATTAGATACAAATGTGTATCTTTACATTATAATTAGGAACCTCGTGCTTTTGCAAGCCCCGGACCAACGTTTAGCATCCGAAATCGCCACATTTCTTGTCTGGTGAGTTCATACCCCTACGCCTTTTTCCGTGTTTTTCAATGTTTTCAGGGGGGAATACAAGCAAACTATAACTGTTTTCAAATCATAATATTGATATGTTTCAAATATATCTGACAAACTTATAAACTCTTATACTCCTTATGTATTATGTTGAGCATAAGGAATGATTTATCAATTAGAACTAAATGGATTTAGTTATGGAAATAACCAAACTAATCAAATTATTATGGGAATAATTTGGGGTCCTTTACTTTTCGTTTTATCATGTACTGATATCTATATAAAGTTATTAGATAAACTATGTCTGATTCAGTATCTCCATATCATTTGAATGTATTGTCAGATAGTTTCATTGTATGTATCTATATTCGCTGTATTACATTTCATAATCTTCTGTATGTTGAAATCGTATGAGAACCCTGTGAATAGTTTAGTACTAGTTTGTGAGATAGTCACTACCCTTTATGGATGATCAGTAAATCCTCCCCGGAAGTGTAACCAGAGTCTCCTGGATGGAGAGCGAGGAATTTGTGAATAGATCTATTCGGGACTGACAATCCCACACCTTAACTGTTAGCTACAGTTAGGCGGGCACGCCTGGGGTGACAAATTTCTGGATATCATTCGACGTCTGACAAGCGTCAAGGAGGTCTCGTTGTCGTATTAGCATGGTTACCCGACTCACAACATGTATTAATATAAGTTTATTCACAGCTTGGGTTTTAAAATCTTATATCTTGTTCGGGATAGTGATCCCATGGTTTTGTCAAACTATTTTGTATCTAGTCCGGGATAGTAGTCCCACGGTTTTCAGTCTATTGAACTTGTATCTGGTACGGGATGTTATTCCCATGGTTTTCGGTATGTATATATCTTATATCTTATACGGGATAGTAATCCCATGGTTTTGTATCTATAACGTGTACGAGATGTTTGCCCCATAGTTTTTAACTATATCTTATACGGGATAGTAATCGCATGGTTTTGAATCTATAATTATTACGGGATAGTAATCCCATGGTTTACACTTATATCTTGTCCGGGATAGTGATCCCATGGTTTTCAATCTATATCTATTTCGGGATAGTAATCCCATGATTTTGAACTATATTAAGTACGGGATGATAATCCCATGGTTTAAATCTATATCTTGTCCGGGATAGTGATCCCATAGTTTTCATTCTATATTTCCATATATATCAAATTATCTCGTGTCTAGTCCGGGATTGTAGTCCCATCATCTTAAATCTATATTTTCATATGTGTCAAACTATCTTATATCTCTTTCGGGATAGTGATCCCAAGATTTTCAATATATAGTTTTGTGTATTAAACTATACTCTGTGTTATTAAATCTTGCATTTAGGAAAATATGGGATTTTCCTGGGGTAAAATACATCACATAATCGAATTGGTAACAAATGTTAACTAAACTAACTTTACATAAGAAAATATGGGATTTTCTTGGATAACAAACCTTTTCGGAAAACTAAAGGAAACCGATACATTTTCATAAAACGAAACCGCTTATGAACTCACCAGCTTTATGCTGATTTTCAAACCGCTTGTATTCTCAGGTCCAAGTTAGGCAGGTACCCGGTGATATCTTTTGGTGAAGACGGAGTGCTCAGAAGAATCGTCTCAACTTTTTTTAATATGATGCATATGTACATCTTGTATAACTTTGCTTTTGAAACAAATGTAAACTTTCATATATATATGTAATGTCATGGTTGTTTACTGTGATTACTATGTACATTGGATTTGATACACAACGTGGAAGTCCACCCCGGAAATGTTTCTGCCTTTGATTTTCGGGGTGTGACACCTACCCAGTAGTTTTTAGGCTTGTGACAACCCCAAATCTATTCCCATTACAAATCCCATTTTCACTAACGGAATGCGTCAACATACGTTATTTTATGTAATATTTGGAATCGTCAATATCCGAATATCTAATTATATGCATGTCTTAATATCATCATAAGCAATATAACTTGTACGTGTTAACCCCGTTTAACCTAATAGAGTTGTATTTCTTTTTCAACCACTTCACCCGGGTAAAAAGTTTTAACCCAGTTAACTTTAAACATCGGGTAGCCGTGTATCGGGTGCGATACCTGAGATATATGAAATGGGTGTGCACAACATTTGAATACTCTTTTACCACACATCCACTTTCTCTCTCTACTTTCTCTCTCTAGACTCGAAATCGGCCCCGAACCCGCTAATTTCCGACTTCCAAACGTAAGTACTCATCCTCTATCTTAATCTAGTCATGCTTCATTAAATTTAGGGACCAAAATCATAGAAATCAAGGACCATAAAAGGAGTTTACGGCCTAAGAAGCTCCTTAGGCCGTAAACCCCCAAAATCATGCCAAAGATCAAGTTTTTCCTTATTTTAAGCTAGTATACTAATTAAGGCATATGTCGAGAAGAGTTTGGACACTAAAACACAAGGATTTGACATGTAAAAAGGAGTTTACGGCCCAAGCTTGTGCTTAGGCCGTAAACACCTCAAACACCCCCATAAATCTATGATTAAAGCCCCAAAAACTCTTCTAAGATGTTTGGTAAATTGGACTTGCCTCCAAGGAACACTTAAATGCATCAAACAACTCCATTTGAGGACAAATTGAGGAGTTTACGGCCTAGCTTAAGCTTGGGCCGTAAACACCCAAAAATTTGTGTCAAACAAGTCCCTAAACTACTCTAGTGCTTGTAAGGAATTTAGCTAAGGCCTTTGGAAGTGTGTTGTACCATTTAACTTCACATTTGGATACAAAATGAAGAGTTTACGGCCAAGGATGTTCTTGGGCCGTAAACTCCCCAAAAATGCATGCCAAATTGTCCCAAAACTCACTATAGGGCCTTCTAGGATTTATCTAAGGTGTATGAGACCATGTTGTAGCATTAAAACATACATCTTGAAGGATTTATTGGAGTTTACGGCCCAAGAACAAGTCTTGTCCGTAAACTCCCCAAAAATGTCACAAATTAAGATGTTTAATCCCTCCCTATTAGTCCAAGACACATACCATTAAATTAAGGAAGTGAAATAAGGCCCTAATCATACATTTTGGAGTGTCACAAGAGTTTACGGCCAAGTCTAGGGGGCTTACGGCCATAAACTCCCAAAGGATGGCCTTTGGGCCATAAACTCCAAAGGAGTGAGCTCATGGACCCTCCCGTAAATCATTCATGACCTTGTACCACTCCCGGGAACCCTTTCTAGGCCTTAAAACCCCGAAAACGATGCTAGAATGTCCAAACACTATAATGAAAAGCATAAGATGATTAACTTCTTGTAAAATACATATTTCATATGACATTAGGGTCCTAAGAGGTGCTCAAGTGGTTATTTGGTACCAAACGCTCAATCGACACTTTTACCCGATTTACCCGATTCACCCGATTTCCGCGATTTCAGGTGAGTTCATACCCCTTTAATGAACCTTTCAAATGTTTTATATGTTTTAGGGGGAAGATACAAGTTGAATATACATGTTTATGAAAAGTTATACAAGACAATTTTTCATATTACAGATTTAATCACATGTGATTCACAACCTGTAGTTCAAATCACATGTGATTTATCACTATGCTTTATAAATAAATCAATTGTTTTCAAAACTATCTTGGATAAACAAACAAGCTTTAAATGTTTCTTTTATACAACACTTTTGTTTAAATAAAACTCCTTACAAAAATGTAACCACACTAATATATTTATATAAGTAAGACTTGAAGGACTTAGGACCGATAGCTCGCCTTATTTCCTGTTTCTTGTTTGATTGTGGGCTTTGGGTAGTGGTTATCCGTCCGACTGTCATTGATTTCTTAGTTATATATATCTCATATATTAGTACAGATTACGAGTACTTCTTATTTCATTAGATGCCTAATTCCCTAACTTGACTAGAGCCACACACACTAATTTAACTATAATAGGTATAGTTAAGGACTCTATCCCTTGTTTTAACTACTACTCTACACTAAATAATTCTCTCTATTATGGAACAATACACTAATAAGAGAATACAGTACAAGTTATACAAAAGAATACTACACTATAATACAAGAGAATGTACTAATCATGAGGTAATCCTTTAATCCACTACGAGATACTCTATATGCTACACACTACGCCCGAAGTTTTCCGATAGGAAGACGACACTATATGTATAGATCTATACGGGGCAGACGCTATTACATCCCGACTGATAACTTCAGTCCGAGCCGCTCAGGTCCAGGGATGCCTTTATTCTATTACACTATGCATAACAGGGAAGGTCATGAGGGTCCGCTATTACTCACACTATTGGTAACATACAAGAAAGATACTATAACCGCACTAAAATACTAAAAGAAAGATGAAGTAATATCCCGAAGTAAATAAGTATCTAATACTAAAGGATGTTGCACCACTATTATGTACTCCAATATTAACTCACTATATTGCCTTACTTAATGGTGAGTCACTATTACACTTCTACGATAATGGCTTTCAAAGATAGAACAACAAATTCTTAAAGATTTTTATTTACTATACAGTTTTGGAAAATATAGGATTTTCTAGGTCTTACCACTACTTATGATTACAAACTTCAGTTTTCATACTAATGATTCTAATGCTTTTTATACAAGTACTCACACTAAACTCTTATGAACTCACCAGCTTTATGCTGATATTCTTTTCAAAATAACTTGTATCTTCAGGTCAAAGATAGACAGGTACAGCTGCAACATTTTTGGAGAAGATGGAGTATGCAAGACCCATCTCTTATTTTTGTTTACTTTTGGTGTTTGTCAAACATTACAAAACACACTTGTAAATACACTTACTATGTAAATGAAATTGTTGTATGTTTCTTACTTTTACTATTATACAATTGTGATGATACTGTACACTACGTCATCTACCCCGAAACGTATTCCGCCGTTATCGGTTTTGGGGTGTGACAGATTGGTATCAGAGCATTGTTTATAGTGAATTAAGTATATCAACCTATAAAAGGTATACGAACTATAAACACTTCGGGACTAAAACACTCTGACCAAGAATATATACTGTTAAGTATCTAAAAGATTTAACTAAGTATATATACACACATCACTATAAAACACAGAAGTCAGTATCATCCTAGAACAAAACAAAAGTATTAAGATTGTTGGATAGCACAATTGGGTTTAGAGACATATAGTCACATTTAGGGGGATGTAGCCTGATCAACTACGTTTTCCTGGGAGTGACTAGCATGTGCCTAAGCTTGGTTGTGGTGTTACAACAAGTCTAAAACTTACCAACACTACCACAATAACGTTAACATTAGAATACTATAGGAGTGTTCTGTATCACTAAAAACATACATCTGTGAGAACTAAAAAGGGTCGTTACTGATGGAGCAATAGTTGCTAAATGGGTACTTCCCGGTTACATATGACTAGGGCGTTATAGACTTAGAATCTGTGATCTTGGCTTTACTTCCTGTTCCTTGTTTGGTTATGGATTTAGAGTTAGGGTCACTTATTCGACGGACTATCCTGCCCCAGTCACATGTAATTAGTATGCATTATGCAAGTATTGGTCCAACTCGTGACGACCATCTTATAAATAATTTAGGTTAGTACGCCTATTAATTCTTCTTTTCCCCTTTTCTCGCATAGATACCATGGCTGGCTTCCACCCTCCTGGCGACCCGTACTACCCAAACCAGGGTAATGGGGGATGGCTCAGTGAAGAGTCGGACGATGATCACTCAATCCCTTTGGATGACCACCGAGCAGAAGGCTTTCCGGATAACTCCGACTCCGAGCCAGAAGTTAATAACCTACCTCCTGGAGTTCCGAACCCCAACCCCCGTCTGACATTTCAGGGCCCCACTCCTATGTGGGCCATATCCTTGCACAGATGGAGCGAAGAGCAGGGCCAACCCATGCCATACAATGGAGACCGAAGTTTCTACAACATAAACGAAGGAGGATCATGTGACAACTACCAATTCAGGTCATTCTTGGACTCATGCATCTTTATAATAACCATTCATGCACAACATGCCATGACCTAGTAGTATAAATTAGGTCAAAAATCTTGCATAAACTAGGATCCAACTAAGGTCTAGGACTAATATACTTGATACTTACAATTCTAGTAAGTTGCTTAGCTACAATACGAAATGCCAATACTATAATTAGAATAAAGCTTCAAGCTTTGTTATAATTGAAATAGGGTATAAAACTCTAAAAATAAATTAAAACATTCTAATTATACTTCAACATGTTGTTGAATATCAAACAATATTCCAAAAACCCTAAAGAGCTAAAAATCCAAAGTTATAAATTATAAAGCTTAAAAACTTTATAAAATTTGGCTATAAACTTCCTAATATCAAATTTTATTAATCAAATTATGGATTATACCAATGAACTAGAAATATAAATTACAAGTATTAATCATAAATTATTTGTTGAAAACAAGATTTTAATATAAATCAAATTGCTTAATAAACATTTTATAAAAATGAATGTTTTTATATAAAATATAGGAGGGAAGTTTATAAAGTTTAAAATTTAGGAGAGAGGAGGCCAAAATGCATGCAAAACCGGCCATCACCTCTCCCCATGCCCTCTCTCTTCCCCAAAACACAATCATTAAGCTTAAACCCTTACTCCACCTCTTCCCTCTTCACTCTCTCACTTCACTCTCTTCACTCTCTTCTTCCCTCTCTCTAAACTCACGAAAATCCTCTCATTTCTCTGCAAAATTTCGAGATTGTGAAGCCCTTGAAGTGTTCTTACTTCTCTCAAGGTCAAAACCAAGGTAAACAACATCTTCTTCCATAGTTTCATGGTTAAACCTCTTTTTCTTCTTAGTCTTCTCTACTTTTCGGATTCTATGCCTTTCCATGGCTAGAAATCTTTATTCTCCCCTTGTGGTTTGTAGATTCTCACCATAACACAATGCATGTGTTAGAGATGGTGAAAATCTGGGATCAAACCCATGCAAGGAGTGGAAAAGATGCACATATGATCATGTGACATCAAAACCTAATATTTCATGTTCTTCTCCATTTCTTTTGTGTTCATGCATGAACAAAAGCATTTAAACCATTTCTAGTACATCTTGGATGCTCATTCATTCCATGCATGTGTTAGAAATCGGGCCTTACCAAAGACATGCATGATGTTCTTGTTGAAATACCGTAATAATGCACACAAGCAAACATGCAATCTGCCAGATTACTTTGTTCGACTTTGAACAGTCATAACTCAGTCATTTCTTAACCAAATCATGATATTCTTTTTGTATTGGTTAGTTCCACGAGTTAACTTTCAAACCCAACTGGTCTCACTGTACAATATTAAATATCCGATTTTTAGCAGATTTTACAAAAAGGTTGCGCATACAGCTCTTTTTCTGTGATCACTATTTTTATCTTGCTTAAACAATGGCCTTAAACCCAACCATAAATCTGAGGAAAAATACCTTAGAAACTTAACATATCTAGTGAATTATGGTTGAAATTTCGTGGCTTAAAACCTCACTGAATGGGCTACACAAATTCATGAACTTCAGCCACATTTACACTTCATGCATTATTGCATGCAACTTTTCTTAAATTGTTTGGAATCATTACCCTCATTTCTCTTCTGAATACATTTTTTTACATTTTTCCTTTGAAAGCCCTTGCATGCATGAGATAATCTGGAAAATTTCAAGAGCTTTTGTTATTTCTTTGATTTATTAGAATTATTGCTAAAACCAAGGGCATAAATCATATAAAATACTTCCAGAGGTCAATAAATCCTAAATAAATTCATGGATGATCCTTATGGGGAATAATGACCCCTCACCAAATTTCAGCAATTTTTGTTACTGTTTCATATGATTTCTAATTTTCTTTTATTTAGGACATGATAAATTACAAAATCACTTTATAGGATGTGAAAATTGTATCTAACAATTTTTGCATACCTTACATGTGATGGGTGACTCCAGAAAATAATTTCAAGATTTTCCATCATGTTTTACTATTTTTCCCAATTTTTGGTAATTATAATGGTCTAAAAATGGGAGAAATAGTTCTGATTATCCAAAATTCATGAAAATTTACCAGGATATAATATTATAGAGTAGGAGGTTACATAAAAATTTTGAATATTTTTCTCTACTGTAAACTATTTTTCTCTTATTTTCTAAAGTTAATTGCACTAAAATACACTTAAATATACATAAATACCCAAAACCAGTTTATACATTATGAAAACCACTTTTGATATTTTTCCCAGGATATTTATACTGTAAATGATGTTATAATTTTCCCAGCTTAGTATTGTGTAATAACAGTTAAATAAAAAGTTTGAGAATTTTTATCCCTCGAATGCTATTTTCGTGAATTTATGTTGTAATAAGGACTTAAAAATTTGGAAAGTTTATATTCCAAGGTTGTAATTAATCGCCCGATATATAGAATTTCATTACTTCAGAAAAAGTGTAACTAATTGTTATAAAATCCAATACTAAAACATAAATTGGCATTTCCCTATATGTAGAGTTTAGTATATTAGCATTAGATATCGACATGGAAACTCACTAGTGCGTGTGTTTGATGTCGTAGGATCCCGGTAGTAAGACGTTGGTGCATCCCGAAGTACCGCTTGTGTCTACACAAAACATCGTGAGTATTCACGCACTCCCCTATTTTCGGTTTTTATGTTTTGGGGTGGAAAAGCATGTCCAGAAAAACTATTGTTTGCATGTTGTATTTAAATTGAATTGTATCAAACATGATTGCTATTGTATTGCTATGTTTCTTTATGTATGTCTATGCAACACGGAACATGAGAACTTATCGTACTAAGGCCCTTCCCTTATCTCTAACCATTAACTCTTTGAGCCAATGGTCGTTATGGATAGCGCTATTAGGAATTGACAACTCCTCACTCGCCCGAATCGCTGGAGTGCATGATACCATATTCATCTATGGAACGATAAGCATAGATCTCGATAGGGCTTCAGTCATAGGTTTGGTTGAGACTCATTGTTTGCTCATACACATACAAACTCGTTTCTCGTTATAGCAATAAACTTGTATTCATTAATAGCAATCAACTTGTTTATCATTGAAGCAATGTACTTGTATTTACGAAAAGCCTTATTGTACGCTCGATTTTTATAAACTTGTGATACTCACCAACTATTTTCATAGTTGATGCTCGTTTTACATGCTTTTTCAGGAAGTAATTAGTAAGTGGATGTAAAGATTCATCATCATAGAGCATGCTGCATCGTGTTGAAGCTATTATGAAGCTATATTTTGAACAATGTTATTTTGAAAAACTTGTATTTTGTTTCTTTTGAAGCTATGGGTTGTAAACTTTTAAATACTGCTATGGTGATGTATCTTTATCTTTTGCATTGAAACCGTTATCGCTGTCATACCTTGCGTTTCCGCTTTAGCGGGGTGTGACAGAAGTGGTATCAGAGCTAAAGTTATAGAGAACATCGGTTTTTCTTTAAGAAAACACAACCTATAACTAAAACTTACAAAGAAATTCTTTTTACATCAAACATATTACTAGTATAATTAGGTCGGGAGTTGTATTATTGGACCTTGATTAAACATAGCCTGATCACCTATGTTTAATTAAGAAAAGATTTATACAAAGCTTGAGCTAATTATAATGGGAATATGTTCAACAAAAATATTTGAGAAAACTTTATTTCAAAATTTCAAAAGGTTAATTTTGGTGTGTGTAAGCATTGCATATTATAGGCATGCATTGTCATTTATTTCATATCTCATTGAAACTATGTCACAGTCCACTATGTCAACATCGTCATCTTCCCGCGCTACCGCCTCAGCCGATGAATCCGGCTACGTCACTGTTATCCCTCGACGTAATCCCCCCGCCTCGGTAGAAGAAGACCCATCAGAGGATACGGAAGATACTGGGAACTCGGTGGAGATCAGCAATGACAACGCCCCGAGTCAACAATGCGAGGCATCACCGACATCGGTGTTGCCACAGCCACCACTCTATGGACTTCGCATTCGGAGGACAGCGAGGAAGAGTGTTCCCATTCCAGGAAGGATACCCACCGGCACAGCAGGACATGGCACGGCAGGACCTAGCGGAGCAGAACCCAGCGATGCAGAACCGAGAGCACCCTCACCTCAGCAAGTCATAGAGATACCTGTCAGACAGCCAGGTATGACCCCGGAGGAGTCCCGGAGATTGCAGTCGATAGCAGCGGGCCTACGTCACAGTCTGGCTGTGATAGCTGGGCATCAAGAAGTTTTGGATGAAGTCTTGGCAGGAATGGAAATCCTGTATCAGCATTTGATGGAGACTGCTGACACTGCTAGTGCTGCTAGACGAGAGGCAGGTCATGCGATGACAGCATATTATATGTTTGGTTGGCTATTACTGATTGTGATGTGATAAGGATGGGAGCATCGACAAAGGAAAGCTCTAGTAGCAAGAGGAAGCCAGCAGATCAGGGAGAGAAGAAGTATGGAGGCAAGTCAGGGAGGAAGTAGAAAGTCTCAAGAAAATTTATGTTAAGAGCCCAGGAGCAAGAACCAGTGAAAACTCAAGGACAAGAAGTGCAGGAGCGAAAGCAGTACTCAGGGCCGCTTCCGAAGTGCAATAAGTGTAACTTCCATCACAAAGGAGCTTGCCCGGTGTGCTAAAACTGTAAGCAAACAGGCCATTACTCGAAGTATTGTAAGGTGAATAAGGAGGGAAAAAGGACATGTTACGAGTGCGGGAGTAATGATCATCTCCGTAGAGCATGTCCTAAACTGAACAATGGACCTGGTAACAATGGACAAGGCCAAGCCAGGCAAAACTTTCAAGGAAATCAAGTTGGACAGCCAAGAGGTGTAGCCTTTGTGATTGGTGTAGAAGAAGCTCGTCAGAACCCTGAAGTGATAACAGGTACGTTCCTCCTGAACAACCATTTTGCATCAGTAATATTCGATGCGGGAGCAGATAGGAGTTTTGTTTCTTTAGCATTTAGACCGTTAATTGGCTTGAAATCGGTAAAGATGAGGAATGCTTATGCTATTGAACTTGCTTATGGGTATGAAATTAGGGCTAGTGATATAATTCCTGGTTGTACTTTGAATTTAGCTGATAAACTCTTTAGCATTGACCTAATTCCTATAGAGCTAGGTAGTTTTGATGTGATAGTAGGGATGGATTGGTTATCCAAAAATAGAGCGGACATTGGTTGTTATGAGAAAGTCATCAGAGTGCCTCTCCCTAATGGAGAAACCCTTATCATACACGGTGAGAAGCCAGGAAGAAGTTTAAACATAGTATCAAGCGTGAAGGTTCACAAGTACCTGAAGAAGAATTGTATTGCATTCATGGCCCATGTGCTAGAAAGAGAACCTGAAGCTAAGCAACTCAAGGAGATTCCAGTGGTTCAAAACTATCCCGGAGTATTTCCGGAGGAATTGCCCGGTCTACCCCCTTATAAACAGGTCGAATTTCGGATAGACTTAATTCCCGGAGCGGCACCGGTAGCAAAAGCACCATATCGCCTTGCACCATCCGAGATGCAAGAACTATCCGGACAACTTCAAGAACTTCTAGACAAAGGGTTTATTCGACCAAGTTCTTCACCTTGGGGAGCCCCAGTGTTATTCGTCAAAAAGAAAGATGGTTCGTTCCGAATGTGCATTGATTACAGAGAATTGAACAAGTTGACAATCAAGAATCGATATCCCCTCCTTAGAATAGATGACTTGTTCGATCAGTTGCAGGGCGCTTCCTACTTCTCAAAAATCGACCTTCGGTCAGGGTATCATCAGCTAAGAATTCACGAAGAGGACATTCACAAAACAACATTTAGAACCCGTTATGGACATTATGAGTTCTTAGTCATGCCTTTTGGACTAACGAACACACCCGCTGTATTCATGGATTTGATGAATAGGGTCTGTAGACCATACCTAGACAGGTTTGTAATTGTATTTATCGATGACATACTTGTTTACTCGCGGACCAAAGAAGATCACAATAGACATCTAAAGCTAGTGTTGGAGCTGTTGAAGGAACAGAAATTGTATGCCAAGTTCACTAAGTGTGAATTTTGGATTCGGGAAGTACATTTTCTTGGTCATGTGATCGGTGAAAGAGGAATCCATGTAGATCCAGCTAAGATAGAGGCAATCAAGAAATGGGTGGCCCCCAAAACCCCGACAGAAATACGACAATTCCTAGGATTAGCTGGGTACTACAGACGCTTCATTGATAATTTCTCTAGGATTGCTCAACCATTAACATCTTTGACCCAAAAGGATAGAAAATTTCTCTGGGAAGAGAAACACGAAGAGGCGTTTCAAATCCTGAAAAACAAGCTGTGCAATGCACCAATTCTGGCTTTACCAGAAGGATTAGAGAACTTTGTGGTGTATTATGATGCGTCTCATCAAGGATTAGGATGTGTGCTAATGCAAAAAGATAAGGTCATTGCATATGCTTCCAGACAACTCAAACCGCACGAGAAGAATTATACCACCCATGATCTAGAACTAGGAGCAATAGTTTTCACCCTTAAGATATGGAGGCATTATTTGTACGGAACCAAGTACACCATTTATACCGATCACAAAAGCCTTCAGCATATCCTGGATCAGAAAATGTTAAACATGCGGCAGAGAAGATGGGTAGAGTTGTTTAGTGATTATGATTGTGAGATACGATATCACCCAGGGAAGGCTAACGTAGTAGCCGACGCTCTTAGTAGGAAAGAAAGAGTGAAACCTTCCCATGTGAGAGCTTTGGGAATGGTAATTCAGACAAGCTTGAAATCTCAAATCATTAATGCCCAGGAGAAAGCGTTATGCAAGGAAAATCTTCCAGGCGAAACTTTACATGGTTTGGAAGAAAGATTTGAAACCAAACCTGATGGAGTTCGTTATTTTAAAGACAGGGTCTGGATTCCAAGGGTTAACAACCTGAGAGACATGGTACTAGAGGAGTCTCATCGATATAAATAGTCAATCCACCCTGGAGAGGATAAGATGTACAAGGATCTTAAAGAGTACTATTGGTGGCCTGGAATGAAAAAGGATATTGCCTTGTATGTTGGGAAGTGTTTGACATGCTCAATAGTCATAGCTGAACATCAAAAACCATCCGGGTTGTTGCAACAGCCTGAAATTCCCCAATGGAAATGGGAGCAAATATCTATGGACTTTGTTACCAAACTTCCTAGAACTGCTAAAGGTCATGACTCAATTTGGGTCATAGTGGATCGACTGATGAAATCTGCACACTTTCTCCCCATTCGAGAAGATTTCAAGATGGAAAAATTGGCCCAAATCTACATCGACAAAATTGTTTCTCTGCATGGTGTACCCTTATCTATCATTTCTGATAGAAATAGTCGTTTTACATCTCGATTTTGGTGGATGTTACAGAGGGCACTAGGAACCAAGATAGATTTGAGCACAGCTTACCACCCTCAGACAGATGGGCAAACAGAGAGAACAATACAAACATTGGAAGACATGCTACGAGCGTGTGTCATTGAGTTCAAAGGAAATTGGGATACTCATTTACCCCTAATTGAGTTTTCCTACAATAAAGTTACCACACAAGTATCCAATGTGCTCCATATGAAGCATTGTATGGACGCAAGTGTCGTTCGCCCTTATGCTGGACAGAAATCGGAGACAGACAGTTGACTAGAGTCGAACTTATCCAGGAAACATCCGACAAGATTGCTATCATCAAGGATAAGCTTAAAGCTGCTAGAGATCGTCAGAAAAGTTATGCGGATAATCGTCGAAAACCATTAGAATTCCAAGTAGGAGACAAGGTACTTTTAAAAGTGTCGCCTTGGAAAGGGCTTGTGCGTTTTGGTAAGAAAGGAAAACTAAGCCCGAGATATGTTGGGCCCTTTGAAATCCTTGAAAGGATTGGTCCAGTAGCGTATAAACTCCAATTGCCCCAAGAGTTAAGCGCCATTCACGACACATTCCACATCTCCAACCTTAAGAAATGTCTAGCCGACGAAACATTGATAGTACCCCTGGAGGAAATTAAGATCAATGATAAGCTGAGCTTCGTTGAGGAACCGATAGAAATCCTTGACAGGGAGGTAAAACAACTTAAGTGGAGTAAGATCCCGATTGTGAAAGTTCGATGGAACTCAAAACGCGGGCCGGAGTACACCTGGGAGCGCGAGGACTTCATAAAGGAAAAGTATCCGCAACTTTTCCCTTGCGATGACAAGCGATGACATAGAATGAATTTCGGGACGAAATTCTTTTTAAGTGGGGGATACTGTGACAACTGCCAATTCAGGTCATTCTTGGACTCATGCATCTTTATAATAACCATTCATGCACAACATGCCATGACCTAGTAGTATAAATTAGGTCAAAAATCTTGCATAAACTAGGATCCAACTAAGGTCTAGGACTAATATACTTGATACTCAACTAAGCTTAAACCCTTACTCCACCTCTTCCCTCTTCACTCTCTCACTTCACTCTCTTCACTCTCTTCTTCCCTCTCTCTAAACTCACGAAAATCCTCTCATTTCTCTGCAAAATTTCGAGATTGTGAATCCCTTGAAGTGTTCTTACTTCTCTCAAGGTCAAAACCAAGGTAAACAACAACATCTTCTTCCATAGTTTCATGGTTAAACCTCTTTTTCTTCTTAGTCTTCTCTACTTTTCGGATTCTATGCCTTTCCATGGCTAGAAATCTTTATTCTCCCCTTGTGGTTTGTAGATTCTCACCATAACACAATGCATGTGTTAGAGATGGTGAAAATCTGGGATCAAACCCATGCAAGGAGTGGAAAAGATGCACATATGATCATGTGACATCAAAACCTAATATTTCATGTTCTTCTCCATTTCTTTTGTGTTCATGCATGAACAAAAGCATTTAAACCATTTCTAGTACATCTTGGATGCTCATTCATTCCATGCATGTGTTAGAAATCGGGCCTTACCAAAGACATGCATGATGTTCTTGTTGAAATACCGTAATAATGCACACAAGCAAACATGCAATCTGCCAGATTACTTTGTTCGACTTTGAACAGTCATAACTCAGTCATTTCTTAACCAAATCATGATATTCTTTTTGTATTGGTTAGTTCCACGAGTTAAATTTCAAACCCAACTGGTCTCACTGTAAAATATTAAATATCCGATTTTTAGCAGATTTTACAAAAAGGTTGCGCATACAGCTCTTTTTCTGTGATCACTATTTTTATCTTGCTTAAACAATGGCCTTAAACCCAACCATAAATCTGAGGAAAAATACCTTAGAAACTTAACATATCTAGTGAATTATGGTTGAAATTTCGTGGCTTAAAACCTCACTGAATGGGCTACACAAATTCATGAACTTCAGCCACATTTACACTTCATGCATTATTGCATGCAACTTTTCTTAAATTGTTTGGAATCATTACCCTCATTTCTCTTCTGAATACATTTTTTTACATTTTTCCTTTTGAAATCCCTTGCATGCATGAGATAATCTGGAAAGTTTCAAGAGCTTTTGTTATTTCTTTGATTTATTAGAATTATTGCTAAAACCAAGGGCATAAATCATATAAAATACTTCCAGAGGTCAATAAATCCTAAATAAATTCATGGATGATCCTTATGGGGAATAATGACCCCTCACCAAATTTCAGCAATTTTTGTTACTGTTTCATATGATTTCTAATTTTCTTTTATTTAGGACATGATAAATTACAAAATCACTTTATAGGATGTGAAAATTGTATCTAACAGTTTTTGCATACCTTACCTGTGATTGGTGACTCCAGAAAATAATTTCAAGATTTTCCATCATGTTTTACTATTTTTCCCAATTTTTGGTAATTATGGTCTAAAAATGGGAGAAATAGTTCTGATTATCCAAAATTCATGAAAATTTACCAGGATATAATATTATAGAGTAGGAGGTTACATAAAAATTTTGAATATTTTTCTCTACTGTAAACTATTTTTCTCTTATTTTCTAAAGTTAATTGCACTAAAATACACTTAAATATACATAAATACCCAAAACCAGTTTATACATTATGAAAACCACTTTTAATATTTTTCCCAGGATATTTATACTGTAAATGATGTTACAAAAATTTATGGTGATTTATTTTAACTTTTTAATATTATTTCTTTAATTAATGACTATTTAAAGGAATAAAGCAAGAAAAAAAAGAAATACCCATTGAAAAATATCTTTTATATTTTTCCCAGCCTATTTATGTATAATAACAATTAAATAAAAAGTTTGGGTAATTTTGGAAAGTGTTTTCTATTTATTTCAATTTTGATTGAAATAAATGCTCAAAAATCATAAAATATAATTAAACAGCTTGGAAATCCATTTTTATAATTTTCCCAGCTTAGTATTGTGTAATAACAGTTAAATAAAAAGTTTGAGAATTTTTATCCCTCGAATGCTATTTTCGTGAATTTATGTTGTAATAAGGACTTAAAAATTTGGAAAGTTTATATTCCAATGTTGTAATTAATCGCCCGATATATAGAATTTCGTTACTTCAGAAAAAGTGTAACTAATTGATATAAAATCCAATACTAAAACATAAATTGGCATTTCCCTATATGTAGAGTTTAGTATATTAGCATTAGATATCGACATGGAAACTCACTAGTGCGTGTGTTTGATGTCGTAGGATCCCGGTAGTAAGACGTTGGTGCATCCCGAAGTACCGCTTGTGTCTACACAAAACATCATGAGTATTCACGCACTCCCCTATTTTCGGTTTTTATGTTTTGGGGTGGAAAAGCATGTCCAGAAACACTACTGTTTACATGTTGTATTTAAATTGAATTGTATCAAACATGATTGCTATTGTATTGCTATGTTTCTTTATGTATGTCTATGCAACACGGAACATGAGAACTTATCGTACTAAGGCCCTTCCCTTATCTCTAACCATTAACTCTTTGAGCCAATGGTCGTTATGGATAGCGCTATTAGGAAGTGACAACTCCTCACTCGCCCGAATCGCTGGAGTGCATGATACCATATTCATCTATGGAACGATAAGCATAGATCTCGATAGGGCTTCAGTCATAGGTTTGGTTGAGACTCATTGTTTGCTCATACACATACAAACTCGTTTCTCGTTATAGCAATAAACTTGTATTCATTAATAGCAATCAACTTGTTTATCATTGAAGCAATGTACTTGTATTTACGAAAAGCCTTATTGTACGCTCGATTTTTATAAACTTGTGATACTCACCAACTATTTTCATAGTTGACGCTCGTTTTACATGCTTTTTCAGGAAGTAATTAGTAAGTGGATGTAAAGATTCATCATCATAGAGCATGCTGCATCGTGTTGAAGCTATTATGAAGCTATATTTTGAACAATGTTATTTTGAAAAACTTGTATTTTGTTTCTTTTGAAGCTATGGGTTGTAAACTTTTAAATACTGCTATGGTGATGTATCTTTATCTTTTGCATTGAAACCATTATCGCTGTCATACCTTGCGTTTCCGCTTTAGCAGGGTGTGACAGATCAGCAGATCAGGTTCTGCCCATCATGATCCGAAGGATTGCCAGGAATGTCGAGCAAGGTCAAGCTGCAATAGGTCGAGTTGTAGAAGTGGATGCCAACTCAAATCTCAACATAGTTCGCATCCGCCAACTCGAAGAAGCCATGGACAGGACAAGGAGGACCAATGAGGCTCTGCAGCACCAACTGGATGCATCCCGAGCCCAAGTTGGAGAACTCCGTGCACGCCAAAGGACTCATGATCGACACCTTCAAGAAGTTATGCGTCAGCTAGCAGAACTGAGGATTCGCCCGACAAGTAACCGTCGCCAGTAGAGGACGTCTAGTTACCTCAATCTTTTGTTTAATGGATTAACCTTTTCACTCTATGTTCCGTAGATCTATTATCTGTAAACATTCCTAGCTTGAAAGTACTCTAGTTAAACCTCTAAACTGCCAAACATTTTCTCTATGGTACGATGTAAGACCTATTGCTAGGTCAAATTTTCATGAACTTGTGTTGCATCATTAACACCAATATATTGGCAGTTGATTTCTCTATTGCTATAGCTCTCATCTTGATCTTGGATTATGTTGATTTAATCCACGAAACACTCTATTTATATTCGCAATAGGCTCTTACTATTGTTATCATTTCTATAATTCTTCCAGTAAAGGATGCCTCCGCGAAAGCGTCCCACCAGAGGAAGACCCGCAACTCAAACCCCTACTCCACCACCCCCTCCTCCACATATCGATCCGGTGCTATTCCAAACAGCGGTGACCGCGACCGTGACAGCAGCCATGGCCCAAATGAATTCTGGGGATGCGAGTGGTGGTAACTCCAGGTTCGGCAAAGTCCATCAAAGGGTGCAGGGATGCACTTATAAGGACTTCATGAACTGTAAAGCTACCTTTTTCGACGGTACCGGAGGAATTCTGGCATTATCCCAATGGTTCGAAAGAACCGAAGCGGTGTTCGAGATGTGCTCTTGCCCCGAAGAGAGCAAAATCAAGTTCGCTACTGCTACCCTCACTAACAGGGCCTTGACATGGTGGAACGGCCATGTTAGTTCACTCTCCTTGGTCACAGCCAATGCTATGGGCTGGGACACTCTGAAAGATCTTATGAGGGGAGAGTACTGCCCTAGGGGCGAAGTTCAGAAACTTGAGGAAGAACTCTGGAACCTCAAGATGAAGGGGACTGACATAACGGCTTATACGGCCAGGTTTTGCGACTTGGCGGCTATGTGACCCAACATGATCCCCTCGGAAAGCAAGAAGATTGAACGGTACATCTGGGGTTTAGTGCCTCCGTATCGAGGAAATGTTCTAGCTTCACGCCCTACAACTTTTGACAATGCCAAGGAATTGGCCCAGAGTCTGATAAACCACGAAATCTCCTCTACTCTAGCAACAGCAACCACAACAACCACTGCACCACCCGCTTCATCTGACAGAAAGAGGAAGCGATGGGATAAGAAGAAGGGCAAGAAAACTCAAAACGCCTCAAAGGACCAACAAATTGTGGCGGTCCATACTGCCACCACCCCGACTACTCCAGCTGCTCCAGCCCCGCCGAAAGTTTACAGTGGAAACTTGCCCAAGTGTCCCAAGTGCCCTTTCCACCACAACGACCCTTGCCGTGAACTGCAGTGTTCCAACTGCGGTCGAAAGGGCCATACTGTCCGATTTTGTAAGGCCCCTCCCAAACCTATCACGCAAGTTCCTGGTACGGGAATGACCCCAACTTGTTATGGCTGCGGAGAGGCGGGTCATTTTAAGAGAAACTGTCCAAAGACCACAAATGCTGGAGGGACTGGAAGGCTACTCGCTATCGGTCACAATGAAGCGGTAGCAGATCCCACGGTAGTCACGGGTACGTTTCTTCTCAACAACTTCTATGCCTGTGTCTTATTTGATAGTGGTGCAGAAAGAAGCTTCGTGAATCATAACTTTAAATACTTACTCAAACAAACCCCTCAACCACTAAAAGAAACATTCGTCGTAGAAATGGCTAATGGGAAAATAGAAAGCTCTAGCGAAATCTACATAGGTTGCACTCTCATATTAGACAATCACTCATTTCCAATCGATCTTATGCCAGTCTCAATCAAAAATTTCGATGTCATTGTTGGTATGGATTGGTTGAGTCTACATCGCGCTGATATCCTATGTTCCGACAAAGCCATTCGTCTAAACCTTCCGAATCACAAAACCCTCTTGATATATGGAGATAAGCCGAGTACGAGCCTTCGTATCATCTCCAGTGTTCAGGCTCAGAAATACTTACGCAAGGAATATCGCGCCTTTCTTGCTCATGTCGTCGACACTAACCAGAAATCGAAAGATCCAAAAGACATTCCCATAGTATGCGATTTCCCTGATGTCTTTCCGGAGGATCTTCCCGGCCTACCTCCCAAACGTCAGATTGAGTTCAGAATCGACCTAATTCCAGGAGCTACCCCCGTAGCTAAGTCGCCCTACCGTCTAGCGCCCGCCGAAATGCAAGAACTATCTGGTCAACTCAACGAACTGCTCAGCAAGGGCTTTATAAGACCGAGTTTCTCACCTTGGGGAGCTCCAGTCTTGTTCGTGAAGAAGAAAGATGGATCGTTTCGGATGTGCATCGATTATAGGGAACTCAATAAACTCACGGTTAAAAATCGCTACCCTCTCCCTCGTATCGACGATTTGTTTGATCAACTACAAGGAGCAAATTACTTCTCTAAGATTGACCTTAGATCGGGGTATCATCAGTTACGGGTACTTGAGGAAGATGTCCCGAAGACAACTTTCCGAACCCGCTACGGACATTTTGAGTTCGTAGTAATGCCCTTTGGACTAACTAACGCCCCCGCAGTATTCATGGACTTGATGAATAGAGTGTGTCGTCCATACCTGGATCAGTTCGTCATCGTCTTCATTGACGATATCCTCGTTTACTCTCGGAACGAGGAAGAACACAGGGATCACTTACGACGAGTCTTGGAAACGTCGCGATCCGAAAAGTTATATGCGAAGTTCTCTAAGTGCGAATTCTGGATCCGAAGAGTTGAATTCTTAGGTCACGTGGTTAGTGAAGAAGGAATTCATGTGGATCCCTCCAAGATTAAAGCTATTGAAAACTGGTCAGCACCGAAGACGCCTACGGAAATTCGTCAATTTCTAGGCCTCGCTGGCTACTACCGTAGATTCATCCAAAACTTCTCTCGGATTACGAAGCCTCTCACTGTGCTGACACAGAAAGGGGTACCGTTCGACTGGGAAGAAAGACAGGAAAAGGCGTTCCAAACCCTAAAGCGAGCCCTATGCACCGCACCAGTATTATCCCTTCCCGAAGGGATAGAAGATTTTGTTGTATACTGTGATGCATCCAATCAAGGGCTCGGTTGTGTCTTGATGCAACGGGGTAAGGTTATCGCATATGCCTCAAGACAGCTAAAGACCCATGAGGCGAACTACACTACGCGCGACCTCGAGTTAGGAGCGGTTGTCTTTGCACTAAAAATCTGGAGACACTACTTATATGGGACGAAGAGTGTGGTATATACTGATCATAAAAGCCTTCAACACATAATGAACCAAAAGGAGCTCAACATGAGGCAGCGTCGATGGGTCGAGCTACTTAACGATTACGACTGTGAAATTAGATATCACCCGGGAAAAGCCAATGTAGTAGCGGATGCACTAAGCAGGAAGGAGTATACCGGTCGAAAGACCAAATCGTTGACGATGACTATCCATTCGCATCTCTCCACACAGATCAAAGAGGCTCAGCTGGAAGCCTTAAAGCCCGAGAACATGTTGGGAGAATCTCTGCGCGGAATGGATAAAAATCTGGAGGTTAAGGGTGACGGAGCCTACTACTTCATGGACCGAATCTGGACTCCACACCATGGAGGTTTTAGAGATTTGGTTATGAGGGAAGCGCATAACACTCGCTACTCCATCCACCCGGGTTCAGATAAGATGTATCTGGATCTCAAAAAGCTATACTGGTGGCCAAACATGAAAGCGGAGATCGCCACCTTTGTGAGTAAGTGCCTTACTTGCGCGAAGGTCAAGGTCGAATATCAAAAGCCTTCAGGACTCCTTCAACAACCTGAGATACCAGAATGGAAGTGGGAGCGGATCACAATGGACTTTATAACCAAACTTCCCAAGACAGCGGGTGGATTAGATACTATATGGGTCATTGTTGACAGGTTAACTAAGTCCGCACACTTCCTACCCATTAAGGAAACGGACAAGATGGAGAAACTCACTAGAATATACCTTAAAGAAATAGTACGACTACATGGCATCCCGATATCTATTATCTCAGACAGAGATAGTAGATTCACCTCCAGGTTCTGGCAATCGTTGCAAGAAGCACTAGGGACGAGGCTGGACATGAGTACAGCCTACCATCCGCAGACCGACGGACAGAGTGAGAGAACGATTCAAACCTTAGAAGATATGCTGCGAGCTTGTGTGATTGACTTCGGCAAGTCATGGGACACCCACTTACCTCTTGTGGAGTTTTCTTACAATAATAGCTATCATACAAGCATCATGGCAGCCCCATACGAAGCCCTCTACGGCCGTAAGTGCAGATCCCCTCTGTGCTGGGCTGAGGTGGGTGACACTCAGCTAGCTAAAGGAAGAGTCCCTGACAGCTCTCTCACTGGTCCGGAGATCATTAGAGAAACGACCGAGAAGATTGTTCAGATACGTGAACGACTAAAAGCCGCTAGGGATCGACAGAAAAGCTACGCCGACAAGCGAAGAAAACCCTTGGAATTCCAGGTAGGAGATCGAGTCCTGTTGAAGGTCTCACCCTGGAAGGGCACGATACTGATCCATGCATGGATCATGAAAGCCCAAAATGTGATGGATTAGTGATTACTAGTAGGCTAGAAGGTGGTTTGGGCTCAATAGTTGGGTTGTGCATGGTAACCCACAAATTCAATTAAGGTTGCATGAAGACTAGGGCAACATTTTTAAGGCTTCATAAGTGCTAAAAACGTTACTATTTGCTTCATAAAGCCTCCTAGCCGTTTTTGACACTCTTTGGTGGATTAGGGTTACACTTTAATGCTTATAATGACTCCTTAATGCTTCTTATGGCTCCTTAAGCAAGCATAGCCGTTTTTTTTTCATTCACAAGTTTCATGGACGTTTTTTTTTGTGTTCTTTCAAGAGTTACCTTAATTTCTATTTACTAGTTTTAATGAATAATTGGTTGGTTGGCTTGTAACCACCAAGTTTGTAATAAAGGCTTCATATAAAGCCAAGTTTATGCATGGGAAAGATAATAGACGAATTTTTAAGAAAAAACCTTTGTTCAATTGGAATTATTGTTATAATTCAAAAATTATCTTGTTAGGACGTGTTCTTGACTTGATACGAACTCAATCCAATAGGTCTTGGATTGTTTTCACCGGTATACAACTTAATAGGTCTTGAGTTGTTACTAATCTATCCATTTCTTTCCATTCATATATCGTTTGTGGTTACTATTCTCTCTTAATTTACCTAAACACTACCCTACTCACCAAATCAAGCCCATACACGCATCATAAGTGGTATCAGAGCGCAGAATGGATTTTGATGATCCAGAGTTCCTACAAAATCTTCGAGAAGCATTAAGAAACATCCAAGAAGGTGGAAATCGAAGGCAACCCCGCCGTGGTGAACATAGGGTTGTGGAAGAATTCAAGGTGTCTGAATTGCCTGACTTTGTTGGTGGAACTGATCCTGAACGCTACTTGGAGTGGGAAAGGAAGATTGAAAGAATGTTCGAGTTCAAAGAAGTGGATGATGAAAAAAGCTGCAAGTATGCCATTCTCAAGCTAAGTGGTGGTGCTTCATTGTGGTTTGAAGGGCTTAAGGCCAAGAGAACCCGTGAAGGCAAAGAAAAAATTTGTTCTTGGCTTTCTCTAAAACGAAAGCTAAGAAAGAGATATGTTCCTTCTACTCATAGAATTGCCACTTACAAGAAGATTGCTGATTTGAGGCAAGGAAAAATGAGTGTTGGAGAATACATTGATGAATTTGAGAAGTTGTCCTTGATGGGGGATATTGAAGAAATTGAAGAACAAAAAATGACTCGTTTTCTAAAAGGGTTGAACTACAACATTGCCAATGTTGTGGAGTTGTATCCTTATGCTGATTTTGGAACTCTTTGTGGTTTGTGTTTGAAGTTGGAGGGGCAAGCCAAAACACGTTATGGTGGGAGTTCAAGTTCAAGTCTCGAAAATCCCAAGTCAAAGTCGTGGTCCAAGCCCGAGTCTAGCAATAGACAAAATTCTGTTTCTACTCCTTCTGGTTCTAGTAGTGTTCCCGTTGCTCCTAAACTTACTAGTGGTACCAAAGAAACTAGTTTGGCGAAAATTAGATGTTTCAAGTGTCAAGGTTTTGGTCATTACCAAAATGCTTGTCCAAACAAAAGGGTGGTGACTTTAAGGGAGGCCATTGAATGTCGTGAAGAGTTGGAGGAAGAAGAGAGGTTGGCGGGTATTTTTATGATACACAACAAGAAGAGGAAGCAGAGGAGGAGGTAGAGTATGAAGCACCGGTGTATGATACAGTTTTGGTGCTTAGAACCCTTAAAACTCAAGGGGTTCAAACCGTGGCTGATATGGATCAACGAGACCAATTGTTTCACACCAAATGTTTGGTTAGTGACAAGTGGTGTAGTTTGATTATTGATGGTGGAAGTTGTACTAATGTTGCTTCTAATGAAATGGTGACCAAATTGGGTTTGTCTACAACAAACCACCCAAAACCATATGTTCTTCATTGGTTGGATGATGGAAGCAAAATAAAGGTGACAAAACAGGTTAGAGTTGGTCTAACTATGGGGTCTTATGAAGATGAAGTGTTGTGTGATGTTATTCCTATGGATGCATGTCATATTTTGTTGGGGCGTCCTTGGCAATTTGATAGGGACGTGTTACATAGAGGGAGGAGCAATGAATATGAGTTGAAACACAATAATAAAAAAATTGTGTTAAAACCCATGTCCCCAACGGCCATAAGGTCCATGAATTCTAAACAAGTAAAAAAACCTAATCTTTCTATGTTTGCTAGTGAAAGGGAGGTGGAGCAAGTTCTTGACAAAGGTGATGTTATCTACATGCTTGTGGCCAAAGAGCATGCAAAGGTGGAGAAGATGGTGCATGGAGAAAACACTATTGCTGGTTTGCTTTTGGAGTTTCAAGATGTGTTTCCAAGCGAATTACCACCGGGTTTGCCTCCAATCCGTGGTATCGAACACCAAATTGACCTTATTCCGGGTGCTCCTTTGCCCAATAAAGCTGCCTATAGATGTAATCCGGAGGTGACAAAAGAGTTGCAAAAACAAATTGATGAACTCATGAAAATGGGTTATGTTCGTGAAAGCCTAAGTCCTTGTGCTGTTCCAGTTTTGTTGGTTCCAAAAAAAGATGGTTCTTGGAGGATGTGTGTTGATAGTAGGGCCGTTAATAACATCACCATAAAATACCGATTTCCTATTCCTAGAGTTGATGATTTGTTGGACGAGTTGCATGGTTCTATTGTGTTCTCAAAAATTGATTTGAGAAGTGGTTACCATCAAATTCGTATGCGTGAAGGGGATGAATGGAAAACAGCCTTTAAAACTAAACATGGCTTGTATGAATGGACCGTAATGCCTTTCGGTCTAACTAACGCACCTAGCACTTTCATGCGACTAATGAATGAAGTGCTAAAATCTTTTTTGGGCAGGTTTGTGGTTGTGTACCTTGATGATATCTTGGTATATAGCAAGAGCTTGGAGGATCATTTGGTGCACTTAAAACAGGTTTTCAAGACGCTTAGAGCTCAAAAACTCTATGGAAAGCAAGAAAAATGTTCGTTTTTAGTGGAAGAAGTGGCATTTTTGGGTTTTGTGGTTTCAAAAAATGGCGTGTCCGTAGACCCATCCAAGACTGAAGCAATCAAGTCATGGCCTATTCCTACTAATATTTCTGAAGTTAGATCATTTCATGGTCTTGCTTCTTTCTATAGAAGATTTGTTCGTGATTTTAGCACCATTGCAAGTCCCATAACAGGTTGTTTGAAGAAAGGAGTCTTTGCATGGGGAGAAGAAGCTCAAAAGGCATTTGAGAAACTCAAGGCATTGTTGTGTGATGCTCCTATTTTGGCTCTTCCTGATTTTTCTCAACCATTTGAAGTGGAGTGTGATGCAAGTGGAGTTGGTATTGGGGCTGTTTTGATCCAATCCAAACGTCCTATTGCTTATTTTTCTGAAAAGTTGGGTGGTGCTCGTTTGAATTATTGCACTTATGATAAGGAGTTTTATGCTATTGTTCGTGCTTTAGATCATTGGAGTCATTATTTGCGTGCAAATCATTTTATTTTGCATTCTGATCATGAATCCTTGAAGTACATCAATGGGCAACAAAAGTTGAGCACAAGACATGCAAAGTGGGTGGAGTTCTTGCAATCCTTTCATTTCTCATGCAAATACAAGGATGGTAAAAGCAATGTGGTGGCTGATGCACTCTCGAGGCGTTACTCATTGTTGGTGACTTTGGATGTTCGTTTCTTGGGATTTGAAACTCTAAAGGACCATTATCAATCTGATATGGACTTTGGAGATATGTTTTTGAAATGTGCAGGTGGTCCTAATGGTGAATTTGTAATTCAAGATGGCTTTCTATTCAAAGGCAATCGCCTTTGTGTCCCAAAACATGCAATACGGGAGTTGTTGATTCGTGAAGCTCATGGCGGTGGTTTGGCTGGTCATTTTGGCATTACCAAAACTTTGCAGGTGCTTAAAGAACATTTCTTTTGGCCGAAGATGTTGGGGGATGTAACCAACATAGTGGGCAAGTGTGTTACATGTCATATGGCGAAAACAACTTTCAAGCATGGTGTTTACACTCCTTTGCCGGTTCCTATTTGTCCTTGGGAAGATGTGTCCATGGATTTCATTATGGCTTTGCCTAGAACTCAAAGGGGGAAGGATTCCATTATGGTGGTGGTGGATAGGTTTTCAAAAATGGCTCACTTTGTGCCATGTCATAAAACCAATGATGCATCTAATGTGGCTGATTTGTATTTTAAAGAGGTGGTTCGTTTGCATGGTATTCCTAAAACAATTGTTTCTGATAGGGATTCCAAATTTCTAAGTTACTTTTGGAACACTTTATGGAGGAAAGTGGGTACTAAGTTACTTTTTAGTACATCCCATCATCCACAAACGGATGGGCAAACGGAGGTTACTAATAGAACTTTGGGTGCTTTGTTGAGAGGGTTGGTTAGCAAAACTCAAAAAGATTGGGACATCAAACTTGCACATGCTGAATTTGCCTATAATCGTTCTCCTACTTATGCTACAGGTCACTCTCCTTTTGAGGTGGTGTATGGTGTGAATCCTTACATGCCTTTGGATTTGATTCCATTACCAAAGGATGAATTGGTTCACAAGGATGCTAATGACAAGTTGAAGGCCATGATGAAACTACACCAACAAGTTCGTGAGAAGATTGAAGCTGTGAATGAGATGTACAAACAGAAGTCAAACAAGCATAGGAAACCACGTGTCTTTCAAGACGGTGACTTGGTGTGGGTGTATATGAGGAAAGAACGTTTTCCTAACAAAAGAAAAAACAAGTTGATGCCAAGAGCTGAAGGTCCTTACAGAGTGGTGTCACGTGTCAATGATAATGCTTATAAGGTAGATTTGGGAGGAGACCATGGAGTGCATGCTACCTTTAATGTGGGAGATCTTTCACCTTATCTTGATGATGATGGACTTGATGAATTGAGGTCAATTCCTTTCAAAGGGGGAAGGGATGATCCATGCATGGATCATGAAAGCCCAAAATGTGATGGATTAGTGATTACTAGTGGGCTAGAAGGTGGTTTGGGCTCAATGGTTGGGTTGTGCATGGTAACCCACAAATTCAATTAAGGTTGCATGAAGACTAGGGCAACATTTTTAAGGCTTCATAAGTGCTAAAAACGTTACTATTTGCTTCATAAAGCCTCCTAGCCGTTTTTGACACTCTTTGGTGGATTAGGGTTACACTTTAATGCTTATAATGACTCCTTAATGCTTCTTATGGCTCCTTAAGCAAGCATAGCCGTTTTTTTTCATTCACAAGTCTCATGGACGTTTTTTTTTTGTGTTCTTTCAAGAGTTACCTTAATTTCTATTTACTAGTTTTAATGAATAATTGGTTGGTTGGCTTGTAACCACCAAGTTTGTAATAAAGGCTTCATATAAAGCCAAGTTTATGCATGGGAAAGATAATAGACGAATTTTTAAGAAAAAACCTTTGTTCAATTGGAATTATTGTTATAATTCAAAAATTATCTTGTTAGGACGTGTTCTTGACTTGATACGAACTCAATCCAATAGGTCTTGGATTGTTTTCACCGGTATACAACTTAATAGGTCTTGAGTTGTTACTAATCTATCCATTTCTTTCCATTCATATATCGTTTGTGGTTACTATTCTCTCTTAATTTACCTAAACACTACCCTACTCACCAAATCAAGCCCATACACGCATCAGATACGCTTTGGAAAGCGTGGAAAGTTGAACCCAAGGTACATAGGGCCTTTCGAGATTCTCGCCAGAATCGGCCCCGTAGCTTATAAACTCAACCTACCCCGCGAGCTAAGTAACATACATCCTACCTTTCACGTCTCAAACTTGAAGAAATGTCTGTCTGACGAGACTCTCGTGATCCCCCTCGACGAGATCGAGATCAATGAGAGCCTCAACTTTGTGGAAGAACCTGCGGAGGTTTTGGATCGTGAAGTAAAACGGACGAAACAAAGCCGCATCCCAATTGTGAAGGTTCGGTGGAACGCCAAGCGAGGACCGGAATTCACTTGGGAGCGCGAGGATCAAATGAAACTCAAATATCCTCATCTCTTTACTTAGTAATATTGCAGTAACGTGTCTGTTGTATTCTAAATTTCGGGACGAAATTCCCCTAACGGGGGGATGATGTGACAACCCCAAATCTATTCCCATTACAAATCCCATTTTCACTAACGGAATGCGTCAACATACGTTATTTTATGTAATATTTGGAATCGTCAATATCCGAATATCTAATTATATGCATGTCTTAATATCATCATAAGCAATATAACTTGTACGTGTTAACCCCGTTTAACCTAATAGAGTTGTATTTCTTTTTCAACCACTTCACCCGGGTAAAAAGTTTTAACCCAGTTAACTTTAAACATCGGGTAGCCGTGTATCGGGTGCGATACCTGAGACATATGAAATGGGTGTGCACAAGATTTGAATACTCTTTTACCACACATCCACTTTCTCTCTCTACTTTCTCTCTCTAGACTCGAAATCGGCCCCGAACCCGCTAATTTCCGACTTCTAAATGTAAGTACTCATCCTCTATCTTAATCTAGTCATGCTTCATTAAATTTAGGGACCAAAATCATAGAAATCAAGGACCATAAAGGAGTTTACGGCCTAAGAAGTTCCTTAGGCCGTAAACCCCCAAAATCATGCCAAAGATCAAGTTTTTCCTTATTTTAAGCTAGTATACTAATTAAGGCATATGTCTAGAAGAGTTTGGACACTAAAACTCAAGGATTTGACATGTAAAAAGGAGTTTACGGCCCAAGCTTGTGCTTAGGCCGTAAACACCTCAAACACCCCCATAAATCTATGATTAAAGCCCCAAAAACTCTTCTAAGATGTTTGGTAAATTGGACTTGCCTCCAAGGAACACTTAAATGCATCAAACAACTCCATTTGAGGACAAATTGAGGAGTTTACGGCCTAGCTTAAGCTTGGGCCGTAAACACCCAAAAATTTGTGTCAAACAAGTCCCTAAACTACTCTAGTGCTTGTAAGGAATTTAGCTAAGGCCTTTGGAAGTGTGTTGTACCATTTAACTTCACATTTGGATACAAAATGAAGAGTTTACGGCCAAGGATGTTCTTGGGCTGTAAACTCCCCAAAAGTGCATGCCAAATTGTCCCAAAACTCACTATAGGGCCTTCTAGGATTTATCTAAGGTGTATGAGACCATGTTGTACCATTAAAACATACATCTTGAAGGATTTATTGGAGTTTACGGCCCAAGAACAAGTCTTGGCCGTAAACTCCCCAAAAATGTCACAAATTAAGATGTTTAATCCCTCCCTATTAGTCCAAGACACATACCATTAAATTAAGGAAGTGAAATAAGGCCCTAATCATACATTTTGGAGTGTCACAAGAGTTTACGGCCAAGCCTAGGGGGCTTACGGCCGTAAACTCCCAAAGGATGGCCTTTGGGCCATAGACTCTAAAGGAGTGAGCTCATGGACCCTCCCGTAAATTATTCATGACCTTGTACCACTCCCGGGAACCCTTTCTAGGCCTTAAAACCCCGAAAACGATGCTAGAATGTCCAAATGTGACAATCGTCAATCTTGAGTCAAGTCAAGTCATCAAGTCAAGACCGGTCAACTCGATTAAACCTTGTGTATTAGGGTTTGTGTTATGTTCATACTGTATAACTTGCTATATTAATGGGAAAACATCACTTGAGAAAAGTCTTGTGTTAAAAATTTCCTAAACCCTAGTTCTAATTAATGAACTAGACCGATAAAACAATGTTGCATACTCATCGGGAGTGTGTAAGATCCTTAAACAAGGCTTAATAGGGTTCACGAACCATGCATTTCGATGCCGGACAATCACAACTATCCCACATGGAACCTCTCTCAATCGTTTCCACGCTATCTCTCTCTATGTCAAACCTCTCCCAAATCTCCAAGTATGCGAAATCTCTCTCAAATATCTCTCTGTATTAGAAATCTCTCCCAAATCCCTCTAAGTATGTGAAAACTCTCGCAAATACCTCTTTGTATGAGAAATCTCTCCAAGAATGTCAAATCTCTCCCAAATCTCTCCAAGTATGCGAAATCTCTCTCAAATATCTCTCTGTATTAGAAATCTCTCCAAGAATGTCAAATCTCTCCCAAATCCCTCTAAGTATGTGAAAACTCTCGCAAATATCTCTTTGTATGAGAAATCTCTCCAAGAATGTCAAATCTCTCCCAAATCTCTCCAAGTGTGAGAAGCCTCTCCCGAATCTCTCTCAAATAGTTCCCGTAACTTTTTAGAATCATTCGGGTCATTCCGACGCTTAACCGTGTCAAAAACAGCTTAAAACGGGGTAAAAACGAGAAAAATAGACATTAGGAACCGAAACCAAGAGAGAAGCTTCTTAGGACCCGAAGGTCCTCTTAGGGACTGAGAGCAAGAGGAGCCGAACCGAACCCTCCTGAGCCGAACCCGAAGGTACTGTTCACCACTAACCGAAACCGAACCCTGCTCAAGAGGAACCGAACCGAAGGTACTGTTCACCACTAACCGAAACCGAACCCTGCTCAAGAGGAACCGAACCGAAGGTACTGTTCACTAACCGAACCGAAGGTACTGTTCACTACTGTTCACTACAGTCCGTTCGGTTCTGACATTCTCGCCTCTTATTCCCGAACCGAACCCCACCCTCGCTACTGACCCTTCGGACCGAACCCTCGCCCATCACTTCTCGCGTCTGACTCGCCCCTTTCGTTTCCCTCTGTTCGCTTCCGGCTACAATCCTCAGCGTGGACAGAGTCTCGGCCTAGGGACCGAACCTCGGCCTAGGACCGAGAGGTCTCGCTGGGAACTCATTTTCTCCCGGTTTTCGCGTAGTTTTGCGTTTAAGGCCCGTTTTTAATTATTTTAACGTGGGAATTTCACTCAAAATCATATTTTAACATAATAAACCCTAAATATTCACAATTTAATCATATTTTCATAAAAATATTTATTTAAATAATGAAAGCAAGTGGGTAAAGTACAAAGAGGTGGAGTGTTGACTTTGCTTTACCTTATAACACAAGCAACCACTCCCACACCCACTCTATGACCAGCCACACCTCCCCACCTTACCTAGGTCACATCAATATCTTTTCCACTCAATTATCACTCTTTCCCACATTTTTGAGAGCTGAATATTCATCATCTCTCCTCACTTCTCTCATTTGCTCTCATTTCACAAGAAGATCAAACTCTTTCCTCTCTCACTTTCTCTCTCTAGAAATTCGAGATTCAAGGGCTGATCTTTGGATTTTCCTCCACATTTGGTAAGAATGATCCATTCTCTTTATGATTATCTCAATTATTTCCACTCAAATCATGGATATCTTAGACAAACTCTCTCATAATTGTGTTAGATCTTCGAATCTTCAAGTGATTCTTCAAGTGTTCTTGGGTTGAACACTTATCTTCTTCAACACTTACCTACTGAAATCACTTAAGGTGAGTTCATACCCCTACATTTTCATGTTTTATCAAGTTTTCATGTCACACCCCCAAACCAAGGATGGCGGAAACGTCCGGGGGTGGAGGACTTCATGTAGAGTATCACAACAATGAGTATAATAGTGCTCAAAGTAAATACAACCAACACAAATATAATTGAAAACGTTACATCAAAGCACATGTTTACATGATTCACATCAATTACATTATAATACAAAATGAACTGTTTGACGATTTATCGTCCCTTCCTCAAAACGTTGTTGATTTCCTGTTTTCACTGAATTCCTGAGAATACAAGTAGTTTTGAAAAGTGTCAACACAAAGGTTGGTGAGTTCATAAGAGATTTCGTTGGAAAAGTAAATCGTTTTCCTTGTAAAAGCGTTAGAATATGTATCCAGAAAATCCGATATTTTCTTTAAACCTGCGTAATGTAGTCTTATGACTGAAGACCAAAATGTATAAGTAACTTTTCTTATTAATAGAAAATATTATGTACTTAAATGGACATGGATGCATTTGAATAAAATGAAATTTCTGTATGTTCTCATGTTCGTTAATACTTTATATATATGTAGTCCTAAATTAGTGGACCGAGAGTAACAAGTATTGACCATACTTAAAAGTATAAATGTGGTTTCAAATGATGTGTAGTCGTAACTACCAAAACCAAAAGTGTACAGTAATATCTGTACTCATAGAGATAAAAAGTGATTTTAAATCGACATAAAACTCATTTAGGTTTTGAAAATAAAATCCCGTAAACTTATGGATTGTTATATCCCTATGTGAGTCGCTATAATCATACTATGACTATGTGAACCTGCCACGACGTTCTCAGTGTCGCGAAAAATAAAATGACATTTGTCACCCGTAGACCTGCAGGTCCAACTGTAGCTAGCAGCAAGGTGTGGGGTGTCAAACCCAATATAGATCTATATACAAGTATCACGTTCTCCCTCAAGGAGATTCTGATTATAACTACCAGGAATTATATCCCGCACTCTGACGTACGGGGAGAGAGAGAGAGAGAAAGAAAAATAGAGAAACTCACAATATAAGATAACAAGTTTACGTGAAATGTGTGTGAATATAAATATTTCTTGTATGAATGTACCCTTCTTGTACGAGTGCGTAGAGTGATGTATCATAAACTATACCTATTATAGTTTATCTAAAATGTATGTAATATGTATGAATTCTTTTATGGAAATGTATTAGTGTTGTGAATTTATCAAACTATACTTTTTATAGTTTAATAATACGTGTTCCAAAATGAATGAATAATATTTAATATGAATGTCTTAGTTTCAGTTCATAATGATAAACTAACAAGGAAACACATACAAATACTAAAACTTATGATTATACACTTTGCTCAACATAATACAAAGTGTTATGATATTTACATGCTGTTGGCAAAATTTAGCAATTCTGCCCTGTTTTGGAAAAAACATAGAAAAATCATACGAAGTCGAAAACTAGATCCGTAAATTCTGAGAGTTCACAAAATGTGTCTAGTTTGCTCATAATTTTTATCACAAATTAATATGACCTCTAACTTGGGTGAAAAAGTCCGTAATCACAGACTGGTCCGGATTGTTGTTTGAAATGATAGGCAGTTTTGTAAAAATCACCATAAATTGTAGAAAAATCGTATGGAGATGTGCAAGTAGTCATTTTAAAGCTAAAAACTTGAACTATCTGCACCTTGTACAGTTTTGAAAACAAAAATGTTTAAGATGCCCAAAACAGTCCGTGAATGGAGTTGAACTTTTCTGATGAAGGTTGTTAGAAAAATCTAGTTATGTTCTTAGTGTTTTAACTTGTATTCCCCCCCTGAAAACTTGAGAAAACATGAAAATGTAGGGGTATGAACTCACCTTGAGTGATTTCAGTAGATAAGTGTTGAAGAAGATAAGTGTTCAACCCAAGAACACTTGAAGAATCACTTGAAGATTCGAAGATCTAACACAATTATGAGAGAGTTTGTGTAAGATATCCATGATTTGAGTGGAAATATTTGAGATAATCATAAAGAGAATGGATTATGCTTACCAATGTGGAGGAAAAACTCAAGATCAGCCCTTGAATCTCGAATTTCTAGAGAGAGAAAGTGAGAGAGGAAAGAGTTTGATCTTCTTGTGAAATGAGAGCAAATGAGAGAAGTGAGGAGAGAGAATGAATATTCAGCCCTCAAAAACGTGGGAAAGAGGGATAATTGAGTGGAAAGGACTTTGATGTGACCTAGGTAAGGTGGAGAGGTGTGGTTAGTCAAAGAGTGGGTGTGGGGTGGTTGCTTGTGACATTGGATAAGGCAAAGTCAACACTCCACCTTTAATAATTCACCCATTTGATTTTTATTATTTAAATAATGATTTTCATCAAAATATGTTTAAATTATGAATATTTAGAGTTTATTATGTTAAAATATAATTTCTGGAGAAAATCCCGCTTTAAAATCACGAAAAACGGGCTTAAAATGTTAAAAATATCAAAAATGGGCTAAAAGTGACAATTTTGCGAATTTCTGGCCGAGGCTCGGCCTCCTGATGCTGAACCGAGAGAGGGAGGGAGGCAGAACTGAGAGGAGAGGAGAAGGAGGGAAGGAACCGAGATGGGAGAAGGGAGAGGGTAGGAACCGAGAGGTGGGAGGGGACAGAGAGGCGCGTGAGACAGAGAGGCGGAGTAGAGACAGAGAGTAGCGAGAAGCGAACAGAGAGTGCGACAGAGAACCGAGGCTCGGTTCTCGCGTGCATCTAGCCAACAGAGGCTCGGTCCTCACGCGCATCTAACCAACAGAGGCTCGGTCCTCGCATGCTTCTAGCCAACAGAGGCTCGGTCCTCGCATGCTTCTAGCCAACAGAGGCTCGATCTTCGCATGCTTCTAGCCAACAGAGGCTCGGTCTTCGCATGCTTCTAGCCAACAGAGGCTCGGTCTTCGGTCCTAGGGTCTTCTTGGTTCTTAGTCTCGGCCTTAAGGAGCTTCGGCTCCTTAAGAAGGGTTTCGGTTCCTAAGGTCCCGTTTTGTCGTTTTTACCCCGTTTTAAGCCGTTTTTGACCCGGTTAAGGGTCGGAATGACCCGAATGATTCCAAAAAGTTACGGGAAACTTTTGAGAGAGATTTCTCACACTTGGAGAGATTTGGGAGAGATTTGACATTCTTGGAGAGATTTCTCATACAGAGTGATATTTGCGAGAGTTTTCACATACTTTGAGATATTTGGGAGAGATTTGATATTCTTGGAGAGATTTCTCATACAGAGAGATATTAGAGAGAGATTTCACATACTTGGAGAGATTTGGGAGAGATTTGACATTCTTGGAGAGATTTCTCATATAGAGAGATATTTGAGAGAGATTTCACATGCTTAGAGGGATTTGGGAGAGATTTGACATTCTTGGAGAGATTTCTAATACAGAGAGATATTTGAGAGAGATTTCACATACTTGGAGAGATTTGGGAGAGATTTGACATAGAGAGAGATAAAGTGAAAACGAGTGGGAGAGGTTCCATGTGTGACAATTGTGAGTGTCCGGCATCGCAATGCATGGTTCGTAAACCCTGTTAAGCCTTGTTTAAGGATCTTACACATTCCCGATGAGTATGCATCATTGTTTTAACAGTTTGGCTTGCCACGTACTGCAGTTTTTAGGTTAAAGAGATCTAGTTGTACGTACTTTTCGATTTATGTTTTTCTTATTAGAATAGCGACTTGTTTAGTAAACACTGAGCGTAAGTCCAAGCACACAAGGGTTAGTTGAGCTGACCGGTTTGACTTGTTGACTTTATTTGACTTTGAATTGACCAGAATTTGACGGTTGTCACATTTCAGGGGGGGAATACAAGTTAAAACACTAAGAACATAATTAAAATTTTCTAACAGCCTTCATCAGAAAAGTTCAACTCCATTCACGGACTGTTTTGGGCATGTTAAACATTTTTGTTTTCAAAACTGTACAAGGTGTAAATATTTCAAGTTTGTAGCTTTAAAATGACTACTTGCACATCTCCATACGATTTTTCTACAATTTATGGTGATTTTTACAAAACTGCCTATCATTTCAAACAACAATCCGGACCAGTCCGTGATTATTGACATTTTCACCCAAGTTGGAGGTCATTAAAAATCGTGATAAAAATTATGAGTAAACTAGACACATTTTGTGAACTCTCAGAATTTACGGATCTAGTTTTCGACTTCGTATGATTTTTCTATGATTTTTCCAAAACTGGGCAGAATTGCTAAAGTTAGCCAACAGCATGTAAATATCATAACACTTTGTAATATGTTGAGCAAAGTGTATAATCATAAGTTCTAATATTTGAATGTGTTTCCTTGTTAGTTTATCATTGTGAACTGAAACTAAGTCATTCATAGTAAGTATTATTCATTCATTTAGAACACGTATTATGTAACTATAAAAAGTATAGTTGGATAAATTCACAACACTAATACATTTCCATAAAAAGAATTCATACATATTATATACATTTTAGATAAACTATAATAGGTATAGTTTATGATACATCACTCAACACACTCGTACAAAAAGGGTACATTCATACAAGAAAGATTTATATCCACACACATTTCACGTAAACTTATTAACCTATGTTGTGAGACTCTCTCTCCCCGTACGTCCGAGTGCGGGATATAATTCCTGGTAGTTATAATCAAAATCTCCTTGAGGGAGAACGTGATACTTGTATATAGATCTATATTGGGTTTGACACCCCACACCTTGCTGCTAGCTACAGTGGGACCTGCAGGTCTACGGGTGACAAATGTCATTTCATTTTCGCGACGCCTGAGAAACATTGTGGCAGGTTCACATAGTCACAGTATGATTATAGTGACTCACCTAGGGAGATAACAATTCATAAAGTTTACGGGGTTTCATAAAACCGAAGTAGGTTTTAGGTTGATAAAGAAATTTACTTTCCATATCATTTTAAACTCACGACATTTCTACTAAGAAATGATGATTTCTTATACATTTTAGTCTTTGGTTATAAGGCTACATTTTTCGAATTTCAAGGAAAATATCGGATTTTTCTGACACAAACGCGACATTTACATGTGATAGACTTCTACTAAGTTTATTAATAAAAGCTTATGAACTCACCAACCTTTGTGTTGACACTTTTCAAACAACTCGTATTCTCAGGAAAACACTAAACAGGTAATCAAGTGCTTTTGAGGATGGGACGTTAAGACGTCAAACTTTTCATATTTTGTCAACATATTGTAATTGATTTTGAAACATGTAATTCATACAAGTGATGTAACTTTTTCAATTATATATATGTTGGTTGTGTTTGCTTAAATTACTATTGAAATTGTGGTTATGATACTATACATGAAGTCCTCCACCCCCAGACGTTTCCGCCATCCTTGGTTTGGGGGTGTGACACCAAACACTATAATGAAAAGCATAAGATGATTAAATTCTTGTAAAATACATATTTCATATGACATTAGGGTCCTAAGAGGTGCTCAAGTGGTTATTTGGTACCAAACGCTCAATCGACACTTTTACCCGATTTACCCGATTCACCCGATTTCCGCGATTTCAGGTGAGTTCATACCCCTTTAATGAACCTTTCAAATGTTTTATATGTTTTAGGGGGAAGATACAAGTTGAATATACATGTTTATGAAAAGTTATACAAGACAATTTTTCATATTACAGATTTAATCACATGTGATTCACAACCTGTAGTTCAAATCACATGTGATTTATCACTATGCTTTATAAATAAATCAATTGTTTTCAAAACTATCTTGGATAAACAAACAAGCTTTAAATGTTTCTTTTGTACAACACTTTTGTTTAAATAAAACTCCTTACAAAAATGTAACCACACTAATATATTTATATAAGTAAGACTTGAAGGACTTAGGACCGATAGCTCGCCTTATTTCCTGTTTCTTGTTTGATTGTGGGCTTAGGGTAGTGGTTATCCGTCCGACTATCATTGATTTCTTAGTTATATATATCTCATATATTAGTACAGATTACGAGTACTTCTTATTTCATTAGATGCCTAATTCCCTAACTTGACTAGAACCACACACACTAATTTAACTATAATAGGTATAGTTAAGGACTCTATCCCTTGTTTTAACTACTACTCTACACTAAATAATTCTCTCTATTATGGAACAATACACTAATAAGAGAATACAGTACAAGTTATACAAAAGAATACTACACTATAATACAAGAGAATGTACTAATCATGAGGTAATCCTTTAATCCACTACGAGATACTCTATACGCTACACACTACGCCCGAAGTTTTCCGATAGGAAGACGACACTATATGTATAGATCTATACGGAGCAGACGCTATTACATCCCGACTGATAACTTCAGTCCGAGCCGCTCAGGTCCAGGGATGCCTTTACTCTATTACACTATGCATGACAAGGAAGGTCATGAGGGTCCGCTATTACTCACACTATTGGTAACATACAAGAAAGACACTATAACCGCACTAAAATACTAAAAGAAAGATGAAGTAATATCCCGAAGTAAATAAGTATCTAATACTAAAGGATGCTGCACCACTATTATGTACTCCAATATTAACTCACTATATTGCCTTACTCAATGGTGAGTCACTATTACACTTCTACGATAATGGCTTTCAAAGATAGAACAACAAATTCTTAAAGATTTTTATTTACTATACAGTTCTGGAAAATATAGGATTTTCTAGGTTTTACCACTACTTATGATTACAAACTTCAGTTTTCATACTAATGATTCTAATGCTTTTTATACAAGTACTCACACTAAACTCTTATGAACTCACCAGCTTTATGCTGATATTCTTTTCAAAATAACTTGTATCTTCAGGTTAAAGATAGACAGGTACAGCTGCAGCATTTTTGGAGAAGATGGAGTATGCAAGACCCATCTCTTATTTTTGTTTACTTTTGGTGTTTGTCAAACATTACAAAACACACTTGTAAATACACTTACTATGTAAATGAAATGGTTGTATGTTTCTTGCTTTTACTATTATACAATTATGATGATACTGTACACTACGTCATCCACCCCGAAACGTATTCCACCGTTATCGGTTTTGGGGTGTGACAAGGCTTAAAGCGAAGAACACTAAATAACATCATGGGAGTGCGCGACTTTCCCGACATCTTTCTTGAAAAACGACCCGGATTACCACCGCAACGTCAAGTCAAGTTCGAATCTTGGATTCAAAGGGTCGCATAAATTGCTATGACTATCCATTCACGTCTTCCCACCCAAATTAAAGAGGCTCGACTGAAAACCCTAAAACCTGAAAATGTGGCTGGTATAACCTAGAGAGAAATGGACAAGAACCAAGACGCCAAGGGTAACGAAGCTTTGTAACTCATGGAATGAAGCTAGACACCTAAGCATGGTGGTTTTAGAGACATAGTCACGAATTAAGCGCACACTGAAGAATCTGAGGGTGAAAACCAGCTCTACCAATATTGAGTACAAGATCATAGGTTTGAGTGAGAATCCCTGCGAAAGTTCCCTATTCTGTCGACTGGGCAAGGGGAAGGTCACACACCAATAGTGAAGATTCGTTGGAATGCAAATCGAGGACCTGAATTCACTTGGGAGCGAGAAGATCAGATGCAACAAAAGTACCCGCATCTTTTCCCTAGACCTTAAACACTTACCTTGCAAATAATTTCGGGATGAAATTCCCTCTAACGGGGGGATGGTGTGACAACCCGATATTTCGAGACAATATAATGTAACACCAGTCCAACATAGGACAAAAATCTAAGTTTTCTAAAAACTTATTTGGGTTGAGTAAAGCAGTACATATCATAACAAGGTTTTCGAAATATATAAAGAACACTAAAATCCTAGTTATAACGAAGAAGTTATGACCAATCGAAGATCCGCAGCAAAACCGGTAGAACACTGTTAATCGTAAAAAAGCGAAGTTTCAATAAAACACTTTTTAGACTTAGGTATCTAAAAAAAAGTTGTATATTATTTTAAGACATTAACGTGCATAAAGAGAACGCCCAAATCTGACTTCGTATGAGGAAGTTATGATTTTTCTAAGTTCCGACGTGGTAGTAGACAACTAAAAACTCGAAACAGTAATCGAGTGATTTGTGGCCGGCACAACCTATACGAGAATCGAAGATCTCGTTAATAGTAGCACAACGGTAAAAACTCTGACAAAAACAGACATCGGATGAAGAGGTTATGAATTTTTAACGGACTTTTCGTGTCCCGGTCTATTAAAATATATAATTAAAAATAAATTCAAAAATAGCCGACGGAGTCTAAATGAAAGTTGTAGAGTACATTCTCACCTACGCTTGGATATAAAGAACGCGAAGAACGGAGCTCATACGCAAATGTTACGTAATTTAGATGTTTGGAAATTCAGTTACGCCTCGCGTAATGTGTTACGCCCCGAGTACCAGAGGATAGGGGCCTCGTCCCATCGGCCAACAGGCTCTCCATCGGACAGAAGCCCTCCCATCCGAAGTGCGTAAGCAATGACGTCTGCTACGCCCCGCGTAACCTCGTACACCTAGCGTACCGAGGCAATTCAGCCACTATATAAGGGGTGCGAGGGTTCCTGACAAATTTGCGCATTTCTTCCCTTTCTCATGCTTTTGCTCTGCGTTTAACCCCTCGAAGCCATCCCGACATCCCGGTTTTCATATACAAGTTCGGAAGGAAGTTTTACACTCCCGAGATTCCTAAGATTCCTGAGAATCCCGAGAAATCAGCTTTCTCTAGTCGAAGTTCTGCTCGATTTTTGTCTCACTTTCTTCAAACTACCAGGTGAGTTCATACCCCTACAAACACACTTTAAATACATTTTAAATGCTTTTTAAATACTTTTAGGGGGAATACAAGTAAACACCTGATTATTATCGTGTGAAATCATCTATCATTTGCTATGCATTTCATACTGTTGTTTTAACTATCATTTAACGCCGTTATTATGAAAAATACTTCACAAACACTTCTTTACCCTCTTGGGTTACAATGCATTTTATAAATAAGAAAATATCTTTAATTTATAAGTATACATTCATCATATCAAGGATTAAAACTTTCATTCAAGCGATTTTCATAGTATTACTCGTGAACTTGTTGTTAGCAATCATGTGAGGCATATGGCTTTGCTTAGTATCAAAGAAAGCCATCATCTATAACACGAATCTCCTGGAGGGAGAGCGCGAATTTGTGTATAGATCTATACGGGGCTGGCAATCTTGCACCCTGACTGTTAGCTACAGTCCATCATTGGGGTGACAAATGTCGAGATTGGTACTCCGTAGCATGGTTATGAGAGACTCCGCGGAAACAATAACCATGAATAAAGTAATGCTCATATCGAATACCTTCGTTTTTAACTGAATCATGCTTGGGGGGTAATAACTATACCATAGGTTATTATCGGCATGATCAGAATTCAGGATAAACACTTTCTTAACTAGTTTTATTTAATTATAAAACTATGCATCGTCAATTTTTAGCATGACATATTTGCTTACATGTTACGGTCTTGGTCATTTAAGACTACATCTCACTTATAGGAAAATATAGGATTGTCCTAGTTCAAATACATTCACTTTATAACTACGGTTTTACAACATTATTCTTAAGAAGATATCGGATTTTCTGAAATCAAACGCGGACATTTCAAATGGCATACAATTACTCAAATAAACTTCTTGTGAACTCACCAACTTAAATGTTGACACTTTTTCTTTGAAATAACTTGTATTCTCGGGAAATCATTAAACAGGGTTAGCAACTGCTTTTGAAGACTTACGCCCAGGTGTTAGTTTAATCTTTTGAACATCATAATGTAATTGATTTTTGCAAACATGTAATACTACAATCAAGTAAACTTTTCAATTATGTATATGATGGTTGTGCGCACTTTCTTTATTATTAATTTATTAAGATACTTTACATGATGTCCTCCGCCCCCGAATGTTTCCGCCGTTCTGGTTTGGGGGTGTGACAACTTTCATGAGAATTGTTTCATTCTTGGGTTCCACATTAGAAGTCTATGCAATTTAGCAAAGCATTGATAAGCATTGTTTAATTCTTGAGTTCCACAATAGAAGTAGTCTTTGCAATTTATTAAAGCTTTCATGAGTATTGTTTAATTCTTGAGTTCCACAATAGAAGTGTGTGCAATTTAAGCAAAGCGTTTATGAGCATTGTTTCATTTTTGAGTTCCACATTAGAAGTCTATGCAATTTAGCAAAGCTTGACGAGCATTTTTTAATTCTTGAGTTCCACAATGGAAGTAGTCTTTGCAGTTTAGCAAAGCTTTGATGAGCATTGCTTAATTCTTGAGTTCCACAATAGAAGTCTATGAAATTTAAGCAAAGCTTTGATGAGCATTGTTTCACTCATGAGTTCCACAATAGAAGTCTATGAAATTTACCAAAGCTTTCATGAGCATTGTTTCATTCTTGGGTTCCACATTATAAGTCTATGCAATTTAGCAAAGCTTTGCTGAGCATTCTTCAATTCTTGAGTTCCCTAATAGAAGTCTATGCAATTTAGCAAAGCTTTCGTGAGCATTGTTTCGTTCTTGGGTTCCACATTAGAAGTCTATGCTATTTAGCAAAGCTTTGATGAGTATTTTTTAATTCTTGAGTTCCACAATAGAAGTCTATGCAATTTAAGCAATGCTTTGATGAGCATTGTTTCATTCTTGAGTTCCATATTAGAAGTCTATGCAATTGATCAACGCTTTGATGAGCATTGTTTAATTTTTGAGTTACACAATAGAAATAGTCTTTGCAATTAGCAAAGCTTTGATAAGCATTGTTTAGTTCTTGAGTTCCACAATAGAAGTCTATGTAAATATTAGCAAAGCTTTGATGAGCATTGTTTGATTCTTGAGTTCCACATTACACAATACACAATACACAATAGAAGTCTATGTAATTTTAGCAAGGGGTAAGGCCCTTAAAAAAACCCTCAGTCCATAAGCTAACCTTTAAGAAAAAAACATCTCAAACCCATAACTCACATAACACAATACACAAGGTAAAACCAATAAAAGGTAACACAACTAAACAACTCAAAACAGAAATAACAAAAAAAAAAAAGAAAACCCTCGAAAAAACTTTTCCCAAATTTCCTGCCACTATCCATATTCTCCATCCTCCTCATAGTCTTCATCAGGGAATCCACAATCTTCTTACAGCTATTGCCCACCACCATCCAATCCAACACCTTTCTGCACCACAAACACAAAATGAAACATAACAAAATAACAGCAAACCACCAGTGAGTCAGAATAAGTTTCATACTAGACATGGCATCAATCACATGTCTAGGATTCTCTCTTTGGGTAATCTCAATTAAGATCATATCCAAACAGAAAATCCCATAGGTGCAAGTCACATGATTAGAGAGTAAACTCTCCAACCAGTAACATATTCCATCAATTCCTTTGTATAAGCACTTATTCCAAAAATACCCCCACCAAATTCCAGCAATAATATCCTCCTTTTTAATCTGCCACCACTGCCAAACCCAAAACCAAAAACAATCAATCACCAACATGTTAAACCAGAAAAGACCTCCATTATTTATCATTCTTTATTCCCGAAATACCCCAGATCATATAAACCTTATTATTGACCATTTTAGCCCTTTTCCTTAAACCCAGCAGCTTTAAACGAATCTCATTTTCAATACTAGCTATAACCCCCTCAACCGAATTTCTTCTAGAGTTAAAAAGTCTAGAGTTTATCTCCCTCTGAATATGAGAAACAGAACTAGCAATCATACATTTGATGATGAAATTCTCACCAGTCTTCAAATTAAGCAAACTGCTTAACTTTAAGATTAGATCATTCCATTCATCAGTCAACAAATTAAACCCCACCTTATTGCAGAAAAACCTCCATATTCTGGAGGTATAATCACAATTAAAGAATAAATGATTATGCGAATCAGGAACAGTATCACAGAACGGACACAACAATTTCCCAGCCACTTCCTAGCCTCTAACCCGATCCTGCGTTTTTAATCTATTCAGAATAGCAATCCACAATATAAAAGAATTTCGAGGAATGCAATTGCTGTACCAAACAATATCATGCCAAGGAACTATGTTTCCAAAGTTATTTAAATCGCTCCACACCTGTTTACATGAAAATTTCCTACAAATACCCTTCTTATCCCTCCATCCAACAACATCATTCATATTAGAATCAATGCAAAACATGGGAGCTTCTTTCAATCCAGGGAAAATATTAACCCATTCAATCGGCCAGGAATAAGTATCAAAATCAAGAACTTCACAGACTAAAGATGAATCACTAAGCCCATTACTAACCCAATCTCTTCTAGGAATAATAGTACAAAGAATACCAATTGGGTGCCACCAATCATGCCATAAAGAAGTATTCCTCCCATTTCCAACACACGAAACAACATGAGGCCTAACAGTTTTCCTTATCTCCAAAAACCTCTTCCATGTCCAACTCATACTCTTTTTCTGTAAAATATCCCAAAAATTCCTGCTGCCTATATAATTGATTCTCACCCACTGCACCCACAGAGAATTTTTGTTATTAATCACATTCCAAATATGTTTAGCAAGTAAAGCAACATTCCATCTCCTTAAATTTTTGATTCCTAGCCCACCATACTCCTTAGGCTTGCAGATATCATGCCACTTGACTATAGCTTTCCCTTTGACTATCTCACCATTAGCCCATAAGAAACTTCTACACATCTTTTCAATCTCATTAATAGTAGCAATGGGAATTTTAAAGATCGAAGCCCAATAAACATGAATAGAAGTTAAGACCGAGTTAATGAGTTGCAACCTGCCAGCAAATGATAAGGTCTTACTTTTCCAATTGAAAATTCTCATCTTAATCTTTTCAATCAACTTTTTACAATCTCTTTCAAACAACTTAGTAACACACATAGGAACACCCAAATATTTAAACGGAAATCTCCCAACTTCAAAAGGAAGGATGCCTAAGATAATCCTTCTCATATTAGGCTTAACACAACTGAAATAAATCTGACTTTTTTCCATACTCACCTTCAGCCTTGAAACCTTTTTGAATTCATCAAGGGCATCCCTTATAATTCTGACCGAGTTCCCATTACCATAAGAGAAAACCAACATATCATTAGCAAAGCATAAATGGGAAATATTAAGGACCAAACACTTACTATGGAATATGAAATTCTGGGATTCTTCAATAAGCTTACCAATAATGATATTAAACACCTCCATAACTATAGTAAATATGTAAGGAGATAAAGGATCTCCCTGCCTAAGACCTCTCTTTCCTTCAAAATACCCATGATCTTCACCATTAAAATTAAGCATGAACCACGGGGAAGAAACACAAGCCATAATCCATTTAACCATGATTGGATGAAACCCAAAACCCTGCAAAATTCTATTTATAAAACTCCAATCCACCGTATCATAAGCCTTTTGTATATCAATCTTTATCGTACATTTAGGAGCTCCCCTCTTTTTTTTGTACCCCACCATCAGCTCCTAAGTAAGGAGAATATTGTCCAAAATAGATCTACCAGGAATGAAAGCTGATTGATTATTACTTACAATATCACCCAAACAATTTCTGATCATGTTTACTAAAATCTTACTGATACACTATTAAAAAGTATTACAGCAAGCTATAGGCCTAAAATTAGAAACTTTCCTTGGAACCTCCATTTTAGGAACTAGAACTATTCTCGTAGCATTGATCCCCATCAACAATTTTCAAGTCCAAAAAAATTCTCTAACAGCCTTACACACCTCTGGTCCAACAATGCTCCAAGAACTTTTAAATTTTTTTTGAAGAATACCCATCAGGGACAGGGGCACGATTGTCATTAATATCAAACATCGCAGCTTTGATTTCTTCATCAGTAACCACTCTAATCATATTAACAGCCTTCCTACTATCCAATTTTTTAGGAAAAAAATCATCATTTAATCCCGACAGATCAGTATCTTCCTTACAACCCAAGAACTTATTAATATGAGAAACAAACTTATCTTTCATAGCCTTCCCACTCACCCATCTTCCATCTTCATTCAGAACCATCTGAATACGATTACTATTACCCCTGCTTTTCACAATTCTATGAAAGAACTTAGAATTATTGTCCCCTTCCTGTAACCAATTGATTTTAGCACGCTGAGCAAGCAGTTTTTCTTCATCATTACAAGCAACATTAAAATCAAAGAGAATTTTAGCATGCTCTTCCCTAATTTTGCAATCAAAAGGATTACTATCAATTTCTTGTTGTTTGCATTCCAACTCTTTTCTTAACTTCTGAATTCTTTTCCCAGAACCCCAATATTTATTACACAGCTCCCTGCAATGTTTTTTGAGAATCTTCATTTTTTGAGTCACTTTAAACATAAAGAATCCATCAATATTAATATCCCAAACCTCCTTAACCAAAGGTAAAAACTCCTCCTTCTCAGAAATGAAATTAGCAAATCTAAAAGAAGGCTTCCATTTCACTTTATCAACAGGTAAATTTAAAATAGCTGGACAATGATCCGAATTTCGATATGGTTTAAAAACAGCATGGGTAAGAGGATGATCCAAAATAAATTTCAAGTTGACCATAACTCTATCAATCTTCTTCAAAAGACCCTTATTCCCAGCAGGAGTTTTGTTCCATGTAAACTGAAACCCATAAGAATTCAGGTCCTCCACTTCAATAAAATTTAAACAATCAACAAAATCTTTAACTCCTTTGGGAGTTTTAAAACAGCCTTCAGAATATTCCGATGGTTTTAAAGCAACATTAAAATCACCTAATAAACCCTAAGCTTCCTTCTTAACAACCAAGCTATGTTTCTTCAAATTATCCCAAAGCAATCTTCTATCAAGGTAATTTGAAGCAGCATATATAAAAGACAAATACATGCCAACATCAGAATCACAAACTTTAACATAACAGTGGATAACCTACTTTGATTGAGAAATCATCATCACATCAACAAGTCTAGGATTCCACCCCACTATTATTCTAGTACCAGCCTCACAGCTATAATTATTAGAAACCCAATCCCATTGCCCAAAAGTCTTAGCACAAACACTCTTGAGATTTAAGACTTTGACATGAGATTCTACCACAACACAAATACCAAGGTTATTACTCCTAATAACATCAATAACCTCCTTCTGCTTGACAGATTTATTTAAGCCCCTAACATTCCAAGCACCTATAGACATCATTGGGAAATAATAGAATTTTTGGCATTTACCTCCTCAAATGCCTGAGAACTCCCCATCTTGTTGCTATTGTTATCCGATACCATCCTGTCTTTCTTTATTTTATTACTTTCATTTCCTTTTTTCTTCCCCTCTCCCTTAATTGATGAAATCATTTTATTATTCTTACTTTCATTAGAATTTCAGCACTACCACAATCTTCATTTTGATGAATAACTACTACCTTCTCAATCTTAGCATCCTCTTCCATTTTATCCAAAGCTTCCTCTTCAATCTCTCCCAAAATTTCAAAACTGTTTTTATTGTTAAATCCTTCTCCTGTTTTTGTCACACTAACAAGACTGTGATTGCCCTCCTCTCTCTTATTATCCTTTTTAATTACATACTCCTGCATATTATTCTTCTTCAACCCCTGACTACCAATCAAATCCTGCCCATTAACAAACTTCTCATAATTTATGTTGTTTTCTAAATTCCAATGACTTACTCCTTTATTGCTCCAATTTCAATTTTGCCCTTTACCATTTCCACCTCTATTCCCATTATTACCTTTTGAATAATTACCCCTTCTCCAATTCCCATTCTTTCCATTATTCTTCAGACTATTCAATTGATTATAACCCTCCTGAGCCTTGCTAGTGCCTTCACCATTATTGCTACCTATCACCTTCTTATATTTAACTTCTGTGAATCCATCCCCATTAACAACTTCCTTCCCTTTATTGTTTTTTAAGTTTCTCACATCCTCATTTCTAGCCTCTTTCTTAACATTCATAGTAGCAGCACAAACTTTATCCATATGCCCATAAACTTTACAATGATTACATCTAGAAGGAATCCAAGCATATTCAACATCAAAACTTTGTATCACAGCAGAATTAGAAACAAAATCCCATGTAGAAATATCAATCTTCTTTCTCCATTCCTTCCCAGCTGCCATTTCAACAAGAATTCTAGCATAAGCATTCCTTCCTTTATGTTCCAAACACATTTCCTCCGTAAAAGAATCAAAAGCCAAAGGAATTCCTATCTTACTAGCAATTCTACATAAATTTTCAGCACTCCATACTTCCAAAAGCAAGTCAAATATTTTAATCCAAACCGGGATTTTATCATGCTTGTTCTTGGTTAATGTCAAACTTGGCCTCCACCTTTGATGAAATAGTGGCATATTATTAAACATTAACCAAGGAATGCCCTCCAAAATAGACAACATCCCCTGCTCATCACTGAATTTAAAAAAGAAAAATCCTTTGTTGTTCATGAAAACCTCTTCCAGACCCACATTCTTCCACAACCTTCTAACTTCTTTCTAAATCACAGGAAACGCCAACTTCTTATCAATCATATATCCATAAAGAGTATTAGTAAAAGGAATACTTGCATTCTTTAGATTCTCAATTGGAATAATTACAGGTCCATCCTCTTCACCATTTTCCCCTGGAATGAATCTAACATCAATCTTACCCTTATGCCTATTACCCTTTAACACACCTGTATAAGAGTTCAACAAATTCCCATGCATTCCACCTTCCACCTTATTGCTATTCTTAGCATCTCCCAAAATAGAAGGAAGCAAATTAATGCTATTAATAGCAGTACCTGACTTCTCTTTGCAACTAGTTTCCATATTACTCATAGCATTAACCTCTTATTCTATCTCAATTTCCTCATCCACACTAGCATCATCCTCACTTGAATCATTTTCCCCTTCCTCTTCAGAAGAATCATCATCATCAGTATTACTTTCTATCTCCTTCACTTTCTTTTCCAAATTTGACATATCGACATCCATTTCCTGATTCTTCTCACTATCTAAATCCTTCCCCACAGACTTCTCCACCTTCAGATCACTAAGAAATTGAAAGCCAATCCCCAGAATAAATTCTTCATTACTGATAATAATTTTATCCCCATCAGCTTTAGACTTCACAACTTCATTTTCAACCAACTTAGAACTATCATGTTTATTGACATCAATCACCTCAATGTTAGGATTCACCCTAATCATTTCACTTGTAACATTCTTCAATTCCAAATTAGGATCCTGTAAAACATTACTCAATTTCGACCCATCCCAATTTTTCATCAAATTAGTAGTGTTACCTGAAGGAATAGATACAACTTGATCTCCATCATTTTTCACCTCCCCAGCAGTTCCATACTTCAATTCCTTCATTTTGCTCTCAGATCCAGGAATAGAAATGTTAGAATCTGAATCCCAGGTTGATACAGATTCCAAATCATCTCCCGAAACCTCTTCATAACCTTCTTCATAGTCATAATCCTCAGCATCCATCGGAGATAACCCATCCACCAACTTCCGAACTCTATTCTTAACTCTGAAAGCTTTCCCCTCCATTTTCCATTCAGCTTTACCGATCCCTAATGCAACAGCTCCAGAAACACTTGGCTTACGACGAGCTTTATAAATCGTAGCTGAAGTTTGATCAATTACCCCAGGAGGAACCAACTCATTCACATTCACTTCAGTCCTAACATACAGGACAGTAGCACTTTTATCCGGAGGTTTAACATTCACTTCCTTCACTCGATCCGCTTTGGATGAAGCACCCATTAGGACAACAGAATCAGAAGAGAAATTGCTTCACCGAGAAAAGAAATTCATCGAAAAAGCAGCACCGATGAACCAAAAACTAGATCGCACCACCGACAGAGAGAATCATGGGAAGAGAGAGCATTGTTTAATACTTGAGTTCCACAATAGAAGTCTATGCAATTTAGCAAAGCTTTGATGAGCATCGCTTAATTCTTGAGTTCCACATTTGAAGTCTATGCAATTTAAGCAAAGCTTTGATGAGCATTGTTTGATTCTTGAGTTCCACAATAGAAGTCTATGCAATTTAGCAAAGCTTTCATGACCACTGTTTCATTCTTGGGTTCCACATTAGAAGTCTATGCAATTTAGCAAAGCGTTGATGAGCATTGTTTAATTCTTTTTTTTTTTTTGAAAGAGCCAAAGCTCAGCAAACTTTATTAAAAAGAATAAAAGAATACAAGGAACAAAACATCAAACAAAATACAAATATAACCATCCTATCCATAACCAACTACCAAACCATTTCCTAATAAGAAGCAATAACCACTCACAACCCCAAAACACCCTAAAATCCTTAAAGGTAGCCCATAAACTTATTGAAAGAGGGAAAAAAGGTAACTTCATCCCTTGCTCCAACCAAACCTCCAAAAGATAAAGAAACCAAAGCAAGGGGTAAGGCCCTTAAAAAAACCCTCAGTCCATAAGCTAACCTTGAAGAAAAAAACCCTCAAGTTCAAAACCCACAAACCACAAAAAACAAGGAAATCCCAATAAACTAAACCACAAATAAACATAACATCAAAGAGAAAACAGGAAAGCCCCTCACGACAATTAGTCCCAAAGCTCCTGTCGCAATCCTTGTCTTTTACATCCTTCAAAGTCCTCATCAGGGAATCCATAATCTCTCCACAGCTATTGCCCAGCATTGTTTAATTCTTGAGTTCCACAATAGAAGTAGTCTTTGCAATTTATCAAAGATTTAATGAGCATTGTTTAATTCTTGAGTTCCACAATTGAAGTGTGTGCACTTTAAGGAAAGCTTTGATGAGCATTTTTTAATTCTTGAGTTCCACAATAGAAGTTGTCTTTGCAATTTAGCCGAGCTCTAATGAGCATTTTTTAATTCTTGAGTTCCACAATAGAAGTAGTCTTTGCAATTTAGCAAAGCTTGGATGAGCATTGATTAATTCTTGAGTTCCACAATAGAAGTCTATGCAATTTAAGCAAAGCTTTGATGAGCATTGTTTCATTCTGGAGTTCCACATTAGAAGTCTATGCAATTTAGCAAAGCTTTGATGAGCATCGTTTAATTCTTGAGTTCCACAATTGAAGTTTATTCAATTTAAGCAACCTTTGATGAGCATTGTTTGATTCTTGAGTTCCACAATAGAATTCTATGCAATTTAGCAAAGCTTTTGTGACAACCCGATATTTCGAGACAATATAATGTAACACCAGTCCAACTTACGTTAAAAATCTAACTTTTCTAAAAACTTATTTGGGTTGAATAAAGCAGTAGATATCGTAACAAGGTTTTCAAAACATATAAAGAACACTTAAATCCGAGTTATAACGAAGAAGTTATGACCAATCGAAGATCCGCAGCAAAACCGGTAAAACACTGTTAATCGTAAAAACATGAAGTTTCAATAAAACACTTTTTAGCCTTAGGTATCTAAACAAAAGTCGTAAATTATGTTGAGACATGAACGCGCATAAAGAGAAAGCCCAAATTTGACTTCGTATGAGGAAGTTATGATTTTTCTAATTACTGACGTGGTAGTAGACAGCTAAAAACTCAAAATAGTGATCGAGTGATTTGTAGCCGACACAACCTACACGATAATCGAAGATCTCGTCAATAGTAGCACAACGGTAAAAAGTCTGACAAAAACGGACATCGGATGAAGAAGTTATGGATTTTTAACGGACTTTTCATGTCCCGTCCAATTAAAAATATATAATTAAAAATAAATTCAAAAATAGCCGACAAAGTCTAAATGAAAGTTGTAGAGTACATTCTCACCTACGCTTAGATATAAAGAATACGAAAAACGGAGCTCGTACGCAAAAGTTACGTAATTTAGAAGTTTGGAAATTCAGTTACGCCCCGCGTAGTGTGTTACGCTTCGAGTACCAGAGGATGGGGGCCTCGTCCCATCGGCCAACAGGCTCTCCCATCGGACATAAGCCCTCCTATCCGAAGTGCGTAAGCAATGACATCCGCTACGACCCGCGTAACCTCGTACGCCCAACGTACCGAGGCAGTTCAACCACTATATAAGGGGTGCGAGGGTTCCAGGCAAATTTGCTCATTTCTTCCCTTTCTCATGATTTTGCTCTGTGTTTAACCCCTCAAAGCCATCCCAACATCCCGGTTTTCATATCTAAGTTCGGAAGGAAGTTTTACGCTCCCGAGATTCCCAAGAATCGTGAGAAATCAGCTTTCTCCAGTCGAAGTTCTGCTCGATTTCTATCTCACTTTCTTCAAACAACCACACGAGTTCATACCCCTACAAACACACTTTAAATATGTTTTAAATGCCTTTTAAATACTTTTAGGGGGTGGGAATTCAAGTAAACACCCGGTTATTATCGTGTGAAAACATCTATCTTTTGCTATTCATTTCATACTATTGTTTTAACTATCATTTAAAGTCGTTATTATGAAAAATACTTCACAAACACTACTTTACCCTCTGGGGTTACAATGCATTTTATAAATAAGAAAATATGTTTTATTTATAAGTATACATTCATCATATCAAGGACTAAAACTTTCATTCAAGCGATTTTCATAGTATTACCCGTGAACTTATTAGCAATCATGTGAGACATATGGCTTTGCTTAGTATCAAAGGTAGCCCTCATCTATAACCAGAATATCCTGGAGGGAGAGCGCGAATTTGTGTATAGATCTATACGGGGCTGACAATCCCGCACCCTGACTGTTAGCTACAGTCCATCATTAGGGTGACAAATGTCGACATTGGTACTCCGTAGCATGGTTATGAGAGACTCGCACCGCGGAAAAAATAACCGATGAATAAAGTAATGCTCCTATCGAATACCTTAGTTTTTAACTGTATCATGCTTGAAGGGTAATAACTATACCATAGGGTATTATCGGCATTTTCAGAATTTAGGATAAACACTTTCTTAACTAGTTTTATTTAATTATAAAACTATGCATCATCAATTTTTAGCATGACATATTTTCTTACAGGTTTACAGTCTTGGTCATTTAATACTGCATCTCACTTATAGGAAAATATAGGATTTTCCTGGTTCAAATACATTCACTTTATAACTACGGTTTTACAACATCATTCTTAAGAAGATATCGAATTTTATGAAATCAAACGCAGACTTTTCAAATGGCATACAATTACTCAAATAAACTTCTTGTGAACTCACCAACTTAAATGTTGACACTTTTTCTTTGAAATAACTTGTATTCTCATGAAATCATTAAACAGGGTTAGCAACTGCTTTTGAAGACTTACGCCCAGGCGTTAGTTTAATCTTTTGAACATCATAATGTAATTGATTTTTGCAAACATGTAATACTACAATCATGTAAACTTTTCAATTATGTATATGATGGTTGTGCGTACTTTCTTTACTATTCATTTGTTATGATACTTTACATGACGTCCTCCGCCCCCGAATGTTTCCGCCGTTCTGGTTTGGGGGTGTGACAGATTGGTATCAGAGCATCGTTTATAGTGAACTAAGTATGTCAATCCATTTATGACATACAACTATAAATACAACTGGGCAAAAACACTATGATTTAGAGTTATACTTTTCAAATGCGATTTTTCTTTTATAAAAGTATTCATGCATACAACATAGAGAAGTGTCATAATAAAGCAATATAGAAGTATTATAGGTGAGTTGTGCACTACAAGTATGCCTTGGGACATGTGATCGGGATTGGGACGAATATAGCCTGATTAACTATATTTGTCCGAGATCCGATTAACGTATGCCAGGGGATAACTGCAGTGGACAACAAGTCTAAAACTTACCAAACTTATAAACTTAAGAATCAAACATATCATTTAAAATACTATAGGAGTATTTGGTAAATCAAATAGTTTAACCAACATGTTTAGATTTACATGTTCTAATTTTTAGACAATCCTCATATCCCGATTCTCGCACAGACACAATGGAAGGATTCCATCAACCAGGGGACCTCTACTTCCCGAATCAAGGTAACGGAGGATGGGTGGAAGATGACTCGGAAGAGGATCCCGAGGAATCTGTAGAAGGATTCGAGGAAGAAATACAAGAAGACTCCGACACCGACCCCGAAACCAATAACCTACCCTTAGTCGCTCCGATCGAAAATCCTAATCCTCGAGCAGGATTTCAAGGTCCGACACCTCTGTGGGCAGTGAACCTGAATAGGTGGAGCAACGAACATGGGCAAATCCCTTCGTACAATGGAGACCGGAACTTCTACAATCTGAGCGAGGGAGGCTCAGCGGACAGAGTCCTTCCTATACTGATTCGCCGAATTGCTCGCAATGATGAGCAAGGAAGGGCAACTATCCGACGAACCGAGGAGAATGAGGCAAACACCGAAGTCAAGACAGTTCACATCCAACAGTTAGGGTTAGCTCATGGAAGAATCGTAGGTCAAAATGAAGCTTGACAGAGAGGGTTAACTGCAACTCAAACGGAAGTCAGAGAACTTAGGCACGCCAGACGATGTATGAAAGTCGTATGCTCGAGATGGAGCGTCAGTTGGCAGAATCAAAGGCTAATCCGAGCAGTTCTCATCCCAAGTAGAGGACACTCTACTCGCTTGTTCTTTTGGGTTGTGGAATAACCTTTGTACATACACTAAGTAGTACTCTTTTCATGTAAACCTCCCCGTCTAGCAATTTCTGTTTCACTAGATCTCTATGCTGTCAAATTTTCCCTATGTGGTATGTTGTACACGTACTTCAAGGTCAAATTTTCTGAATTCTATGTAACTTCTATACCAAGCTAACCTTTGTCATTCACAATTGATATTCTGTTTTAATGACTTATACACTTTTACAATACCTAATCTACTCTGTACCCTAAAAACATCATCGGGATGTTGACCAACATTACTTACGAGCTTATTTCTCACCTTGTATCATAATCATGTCTTCCCATGGAATTATTCAACCTACCAACACAACCCCTTTTCTACGATTGGAAACTGCCACCTTTCAAACTACAGTTATGGCCGTTGTGGCAGCCATTATGACATACAAAAACTCTAACAACGCAAGCAGAGATAGAAATGGTATCAACAATCCTAAACATAGTAACAATCAAAGGCACCTACAAGTGACTGTCTGCAGGAATTCCCCGAAATGCAACCCTATGGACATGAAACGAAAACCCTGGAAGGAGAGGAGGGAAGGTTCGGCTTAAAGAACCACCAAAAGGCAACCGACGATGGAAATCCACAACCACGCTGGCCCTACTACCTCAACATATAAAACACCATACCATGGAAACCTTCCACACTGCAACAAGTGCAACTACCATCATAATGGAGTCTGCCGAGTGCTGTATTGCAAAAGATGCAACAAGAAGGGACACACGACCCATTTCTGTAGGACCCCTGTCGAGTTCATCACTTCAATAACCAATGTTGGGATCAGTCCAATATGCCATCTTTGTGGTGAAATAGGACATTTCAAGAGGGACTGTCCAACCAAGAAGAAGGACGAGGAAACAAGAGGAGTCTGACGCCATAGCATATCAAAGGACCTGCTATAATTTTGGTACGCTTTCGAACCCCAATAAATAATCATAATTATACTCACTCTCTTGTTCGACGCGAATTATAGTACTCAACTCTTATTCCAGATTAACATAATATCTAATTCGCCAGGAAAGTCAGACATCATGTTCCGACATGGTTTGGCTTGGTCCTTACCACACAAAGTTTAAGTTCTAGATAAAAATAACTTTTCCCTTGAACAACCGTCAGATGAAATTCTTCCAACCCTTAATGCAAAACCCTTCAGAAGTATTCATGCGAGTGGTACCACACCCTTCTAACCTACCCAGTAGTTTTCAGGCTTAAAGCAAAGAACACTAAATAACATCACGGGAGTGCGCAACTTTCCCGACATCTTTCTAGAAAAACGACTCGGATTACCACCGCAATGTCAAGTCATGTTCGAATCTTGGATTCGAAGGGTTGTATAAATTGCTATGACTATCCATTCACGTCTTCCCACCCAAATTAAAGAGGCTCGACTGAAAACCCTAAAACCTGAAAATGCAGCGGGTAAAACCTAGAGAGAAATGAACAAGAACCAAGAAGCCAAGGGTAACGAAGCTTTGTAACTCATGGAACGAAGTTGGACACCTCAGCATGGTTGTTTTAGAGACGTAGTCACGAATTAAGTGCACACGGAAGAATCTGAGGGTGAAAACCAGCCCTACCAATATTGGGTAAAAGATCACGGGTTTGAGTGAGAAGCCCTGCGAAAGTTCCCTATTCTGTCGACTAGGCAAGGGCAAGGTCACACACCAATAGTGAAGATTCATTGGAATGCAAATCGAGGACCTGAATTCACTTGGGAGCGAGAAGATCAAATGCAACAAAAGTACCCGCATCTTTTCCCTAGAGCTTAAGCAGTTACCTTGTAAATAATTTCAGGATGAAATTCCCTCTAACAGGGGGATGATGTGACAACCCGATATTTCAAGACAATATAATGTAACACCAGTCCAACTTAGGTCAAAAATCTAACTTTTCTAAAAACTTATTTGGGTTGAATAAAGTAGTAGACATTGTAACAAGGTTTTCAAAACATATAAAGAACACTAAAATCCGAGTTATGACGAAGAAGTTATGACCAATCGAAGATCCGCAGCAAAACCGGTAAAACACTGTTAATCGTAAAAACGCGAAGTTTCAATAAAACACTTTTTAGCCTTAGGTATCTAAACAAAAGTTGTAGATTATGTTAAGACATGAACGTGCATAAAGAGAACGCCCAAATATGACTTCGTATGAGGAAGTTATGATTTTTCTAAGTTCCGACGTGGTAGTAGACAACTAAAAACTCAAAACAATAATCGAGTGATTTGTGATCGGCACAACCTAAACGAGAATCGAAGATCTCGTTAATAGTAGCACAACGGTAAAAACTCTGACGAAAAGGGACAACGGATGAAGAAGTTATGAATTTTTAACGGACTTTTCGTGTCCCGGTCTATTAAAAATAAATTCAAAAATAGCCAACGGAGTCTAAATGAAAATTGTAGAGTACATTCTCACCTACGCTTGGATATAAAGAATGCAAAGAACGGATCTCGTACGCAAATGTTACGTAATTTAGAAGTTTGGAAATTCATTTACGCCCCGCGTAATGTGTTACGCCCCGAGTACCAGAGGATAGGGGCCTCGTCCCATCGGCCAACAGGCTCTCCATCGGACAGAAGCCCTCCCATCTGAAGTGTGTAAGAAATGACGTCTGCAACGCCCAGCGTAACCTCGTACGCCCAGCGTACCGAGGTAGTTCAGCCACTATATAAGGGGTGCGAGGATTCCTGGCAAATTTGCTCATTTCTTCCCTTTCTCATGCTTTTGCTCTGCGTTTAGCCCCTCAAAGCCATCCCGACATCCCGCTTTTCATATCCAAGTTCGGAAGGAAGTTTTACGCTCCTGAGATTCCCGAGAATCCTGAGAAATCAGCATTCTCCAGTCGAAGTTCTGCTCGATTTCTGTCTCACTTTCTTCAAACTACCAGGTGAGTTCATACCCCTACAAACACACTTTAAACACGTTTTAAATGCTTTTTAAATACTTTTAAGGGGGAATACAAGTAAACACCCAATTATTATCGTGTGAAACCATCTATCTTTTGCTATGCATTTCATACTATTATTTTAACTATCATTTAAAGTCGTTATTATGAAAAATACTTCACAAACACTTCTTTACCCTCTTGGGTTACAATGCATTTCATAAATAAGAAAATATGTTTTATTTATAAGTATACATTCATCATATCAAGGATTAAAACATTCATTCAAGCGATTTTCATAGTATTACTCGTGAAATGTTTTCTAAATGTATTAAGACACTCATTCTTAAGTCAATTTAAATGTGTACTAGTTAATGACTTAATTAAACGGAAGATCGAAAATCGAATTTGGAAACGACGATTGATTGCGCGAATTGTACTACGAAAGAGTTACAATAAATGATACGGAAATTTCGGGTTGTTACAACATTGTTTTATTCTTGAGTTCCACCATAGTAGTCTATGTAATTTAAGCAAAGCTTTGATGAGCATTGTATCATTCTTGAGTTCCACATTAGAAGTTTATGTAATTTAGCAAAGCTTTGATGAGCATTGTTTAATTCTTGATGTGACAACCCGAAATTTATTCCGTCATTTTAACCTCTCCTTCCGTTAATAAGTCTCGCTTTATTAAACGGTCCGTTAACATTTTGGATTGGTTAATTAATTTGGGACTTTTATAATGACTTCGTAAGGGTTGGAACAAATTAGAAACACCCTCAATATCCCTTGAAAAGTTTTCGTTTCAACCAAGTCAAATTACGACCATTTAATCGGGTGCGACCAAAAGCCCCATTTAACGTCAGTATCAGGTAGATTTCCATCAAGCCACAAACTCAAACCCCTATATAAGGGTGAGTGGAATCCATTAGAGACTTTTCACTCTCTCTCTACACACACACACTCTCTCTCTCTCTCTCTCTCTACAAGTTGCTTTCGATCCAAAAACCGCCCATTTCGAGCTTTCGATCCAAAAACCGCCCATTTTGAGCACCAAACTAGTAAGTGATCTACCCTAACTTATTGTTTAGCTCATTTAACATGCAAATTCATGTTTAAGACAACAAATAAGGGCCAAATCATGTGTTTACGGCCTAAGAACACTTGTGGACCGTGAACACCCTTAAGTGGGGTTTTGAAGCCCCAAAACCCTTCCAAATCACTCCTAGGGCTTAGATATGACTTGTGGACTTACACCTTCGAGCTTAGAACACCAAAACCTTGCATTTTGGAGAGTAAACATGAGTTTACAGCCCAAGAACACTCTTGGACCGTAAACCCCTCTTCAAGGGCCGTGAACACCTTTTAAGGTGTTAGAATTGCCCTCAAACACCTCCTATGGCTTGGGTAAATATCTAGAATCAACCACAATTGAAGTTGTAACAGCCCGGATCCATAGGTACCTTCATTTTCATATTTTTGATAATCTGTGAGGGGACTCGGCGAGTTGGAGGTCGAACTCGCCGAGTCGGGTCGCGGTTTTGGGTGGAGGTTCGCGTCCGGACTCGACGAGTCCAAGGGATGGACTCGGCGAGTCCGCGCTGTTTAATGAAACCCTAATTTCCCGGTCCTAAGCCCTATTTAAAGGACCTTATGGCCCTCATTTGCGGCCACCTTGAACCCTAAGAGCCCCCATACGACTGTGAGCCCTTGTGAGTGTGTTTGGAGGCCATTTGTTCATCATTTTTGTGTGTTATTGCAAGAAAGGAGGGAGAGGATCAAGCTTGAAGAGTTTGGGAGCTTGGATGTGTTGCTATTTCATCAAGGGAGCCTTCTTGAGGTAATTTTCAGAGCCAAACTTCGTGTTTTGGGTTGATGTGTCAAATCTAGGGTTTCTTCTTGCATTTCTTGGCTTGAATTAGAAGTATGAAAGGTCCCATGGAGATATGGAACCTAGATCTGGACCTTAGCAGGTCCAGGAGACCCCATATGACAAGCTTTATGTCCAATCTTTTGAGTTAGAAGCTAAGGTTGCCACATTAGAGGTTGTTTCTCCAAAATAAGCCTTGTATGCATTGCATGGCGACCAAGACTGAGACTTTACGTGACAAATAAGCTTGGGAAGGCCAGATCTATGCATGTATGGAACGGATCTGACCGAAAAGCCAGTTTTAGCTGGTGCATGGCATGGACTCGCCGAGTCTGAAGAACAGACTCGACGAGTCGCTTGAAGATTGTCCTTGAGACCACCCAGTGTGTAGTCCTGACCGAGTTATGGGCGACTCAATGAGTCGCAGAGAGTTGGAAAGGTTTTGACAGGTGGACCGAGTCAAGTTGGGACTCGCCGAGTTGACCTTGCGACTCGGCGAGTTGAGTCGCGGTGGCCCTGTGATTCAGGCCCAGGTGGAACTCGTCGAGTCGGGGGAGTACTCGACGAGTCAAAGGGAAAATCCTTGAGAGTTGGTTAAAACGCGTAGACTCGCCGAGTCACTATAGTGCACTCGCCGAGTCCGGTCCAAATTGACTAAAGACTGTTGACCAAGTCAACCTGTGTTGACTTGATATGGATGGTCAACCTTAGTGGTACAAGTAATAATTATAGATTTATAATATCATAGGAGGATTGCAGCTCGAGGGTTCGAGCACGAGTGATTCCAGGATTCACGAGTAGCGACTTAGCGAGGCATACAAGGTGAGTCTTCTCACTATACTGTACCCGAAAGGGTTTTGACTGTGTGATCGGAAGGTCGGATATGATATGAGATATATGCCTTATGTGTGTTAAGTTATTCGTTATACGTGCCATATATGATATGCTTGATTTGGGCCGGAAGGCAACATGTTATGGGCCGGAAGGCGTGGTCATATGGACTGTAAGGTTGACGTGGGTAGGACCGGAAGGTTTACCCAGTCGGGACGGAAGTCCCCTGAGACACATGGACCGAAAGGTCAAGGCCTGGAAAGGCGTACGTGCGTAGGTTGTATCTTGGGGAACTCATTAAGCATTTATGCTTACAGATGTTGTGTTATGTGTTTCAGGTACTAGCGAGGACCGTGGGAAGGCGCCGGCGTGATCGTACACACACTCGGGGAAACCATTTTGTGATCTTTTGTTATGTAACCGGTTGTGACTAAATTGTTACATTGGAACCTAAACTTATTACTCATGTTTTGATGATTGTAAAAATGAAAAATTTTTGGTTTGAAATTTTATGACGTTACAAGTTGGTATCAGAGCCTTGGTTCGAGGGATTCGGGTACACCTTCGGGCGTAACTGAACTCAAACCGGGGATTTGAGAAAATTTTCATTAATAAATCGATAAAAAAATTTGATAAGTGATTTGAGAAAATTTTAATTAATAAATCGATAACAAATTTTATATAGTTCCTAAAATTTGCACCCGGTGGAATTCTACCCGATACCGACGTTAAACGCGGCTTTTGGTCGTACCCGATTGAGTTTCCGTCACCCGACGGGAACATTTTAAAACTTATGAAATAAATGTTTTTGGGCTAATAACATAAGTTCCTGAGTGATTTAGACACTCATTAGAATAAAATAAACATATAAGTTTATATAATTAACTCTAAAGAGAAAACGGAACGACTCCGATAACGGCGACTTTCCGGGTAAAACGGGTTTTGGCGACGAACAAATTTCGGGTTGTTACATTATCCCCCCGTTAGAGGGAATTTCGTCCCGAAATTCAAAGAATAAGATATGGATCATGAGTTTGAAATGAGACTCGAATGGATTTGCTACCTCGGATCTTCACTTTCTCAAGTGGAATCGGGTCTCTACGAAGATTTCGAAGAGTATGGCATGGAACTAAACTTTAGATGTTTGAATGAAATTCCCGAAAACTCTTCGGGACAGACATTTAGTAGAAAGAGCTACTAACTTCTCGTTTCTCAATGACCACAGAAACGAGGAATGTGGTAATTCGTACCAGGAAAACTCTTGAGTTTTAAAGCATAACACAATACAAAAGTTTGATGCTGAAGATCATGAGAGTTAGGTCAAGGAAAGAGATATAGACAGGCGACCCTCTCGAAACCAAGATAACAACATGAATGAGACTTCATCATTCCATGTTAAACGTAGCATCAAAGTATTTTCGCGAAAAGTTTCCCATTTAACTGGATGGAACAGAATAGTCCTCTGGACCGAGGATTTAATCTATAGGTACGAAGTTAGTGTTCTCAATCTCATTGGTTAGTCGTCTCGATGATGCACATTTCGATCACATACGAGGAATTGAGCTTAGAAAACGTTCGAATAGATAGATAATAGGTTTCCCTCCAAACACGGGAATCGAAAAGAGTTGCAGGTACAAGAGTTATCAAAGAGAAGTATACCTGCGGCGACAGAGGGATCAGTGGTGGTAGTTGCCTTGGGGCAATTCCTTTTGAAGTGCCCTGCTTCACCACAATTGTAGCAGGACGGACTGATTCCTGCCCCCGATGATTGGTTCGTTGATTTGGCTGGTTTTCTACAGGTTCGAGACAGATGGCCCTTCTTGCCACAGTTGTCGCAGCTCCTTTCGCGACATGGACCAGGGATGCGGTGATGGTAGTTGCACTTACCACACCATGGAAGGGTACCAGTGTATCCACTGGTGGGAGTTTGGGCTGTAGAACCGACAGCTGAGACAGCAACAGAGGCAGTAGCAGCATGGACTGCTACCGTTTGTTGTTTCTTCGAAGACCCTCTCGTACTCTGGGCCTTTCGCTTGTTCCGAGATTTATTTTTACTTTCACCTCCACTTGTGTCCGATTCAGGAGTGGTAGTTTCCTCATCAGAGTTGTCTTCGTGATCGATCAAGATTTTCGCAAGGCATTTAGCGTTGTCGTACGTGTCCGGCTTCGCAGCTAAGACATTCCCTTTTGTTGGTTGGGTCAATCCCCAAATGAATCTCTCGATCTTTTTACTCTCCGGGGTAACCATTCCCGGACAGAGTAATGCCAGGTCATCGAATCTTGAAGTATAAGCTGTTATGTTGGAACCCTTCATCTTAAGGTTCCAGAGTTCGTGTTCTAATTTCTGAATTTCGCCCCGAGGGCAGTACTCTGCGAGAAGAAGCTCCTTCATAGCTTCCCAACCCACGGCGTTTGCTACAGGTAAGGTTAAGGATTTGACTCGGCCATTCCACCAAGTCAGGGCTTTGTCAAGGAAAGTGCAGGCGGCAAACTTGACTTTGTCAGACTCCGAACAGGCACATATTTCGAAAATTGACTCGATTTTCTCGAACCATCGAGTCAGGGAAATGACACCTCCAGTGCCATCAAAGGTTGTGGGTTTCACGTTCATGAAGTCTTTGTAGGAACCCCCTCTTCGGTGTTCCTGGCTGCCTTCTAGGTTTTGTGGCTGGGGACCACCTCCGGAGCCACCGGGATTCATTTGAGACATAGCTGCCACCATTGCAGCAGTCAGAACTGTTTGAAGTGATGCGAGATCAAATTGAGGAGCAGGTGGTGGCGGAGGAGGATTATCGTTGTTCTTCGAGCTAGGTCTCTTTCTCGGAGGCATCTTGATCTAAAAAGATCAGGAAAGAGAGGATTATAAGTCCTCTGAATTGAATCAAGAGATATGGAACAGGGGATATCTCATCAAGACAGATATAGCATCATACTAAGCGATAAAGCAGGAAAGAGTTATCAAGACAGAACATTTTATCGCTAGCGGAATGATCAAGTAACATCGCGTATACGAGGATTTTCTATGAAGGATTTGGCTCGAGAAATACTCCCATAGTATTTCATGGTTCGTTGCAGTGGCGATTTGTTGTTTGAGATAATAGGTAAGTTTTAGGCATGCTGCGTACCACAGTCACTCCCAAGCACATGTTGGCCGTGTCTCGAATGAATATAGTTGGCCCTAGACACGACTACATAACTGCCTAGGTTTAACCGCAGTGTACAACACCCATTTACTTATGTTTTGTTCTACTTGAAGTTACGGATTTCGACGATTTGGTATACTTGTATACTTTTGAAAATACTTGTAGTTTTGAAGATACTTTTAATTCAGAGCACTGAGGCCCTTTAGTGGTTATAGTTTTATACCATGTAAGGTTTAGTATACTCTGTTCACTATAAACAAGGGCTCTGATACCAATCTGTCACACCCCGAAAACCAAAGGCGGAAACGTCTCCGGGGTTAACTCCAAGTTGTGTATCAAATCCAATGTACATAGTAATCACAGTAAACAAACATTACATTACATATAAATGAAAGTTTACATTTGTTTCAAAAGTAAAGTTATACAAAATATACATATGCATCATATTAACAAAAGTTGAGACGAGTCTTCCACGCACTCCGTCTTCACTAAAAGAGATCACCGGGTACCTGTCTAACTTGGACCTGAGAATGCAAGCGGTTTGAAAATCAGCATAAAGCTGGTGAGTTCATAAGCGGTTTTGTTTTATGAAAATGTATCGATTTCCTTTAGTTTCCGAAAAGACTTTTTATCCAAGAAAATCCCATATTTTCTTATGTGAAGTTGGTTTAGTTATCATTTCTTACCAATTCGATTTTGTGTTGTATTTTACCCCAGGAAAATCCCATATTTTCCTAATCGTAAGATCAGTTGTATATCACAAAGTATAGTTTAACACACAAAACTATATAATGAAAATCCTGGGATCACTATCCCGAAAGACATATAAGATAGTTTGACACATTTGGAAGTACAGGTTTAAGATCATGGGACTATCATCCCGAACTAAACACGAGATAAGTTGATGTATATTTGTAAATATAGATTGAAACCATGGGATCACTATCCCGAATAAGATACAGCTTTGGAAAACCATGGGATCACTATCCCGTATAAGATATAGATACAAAACCTTGGGATCATTATCCCGTATAAGATATAGATTTAGAAAACCATGGGATCACTATCCCGTATAAGTTATAGATACAAAACCTTGGGATCATTATCCCGTATAAGATATAGGTTTAGAAAACCATGGGATCACTATCCCGTATAAGTTATAGATACAAAACCATGGGATCACTATCCCGAACTAGATACAAATTAGTTTGGTTAATACCATGGGATCACTATCCCGAAAGAGATATAGAAATAAACCATGGGATCACTATCCCGTATAGGACATAAATATAAAATAGTTTGATAATACCATGGGATTACTATCCCGAAAGAGATCTAGAAACAAACCATGGGATCACAATCCCGAAAGAGATATAAAATATAGATACGAAACCATGGGATCACTATCCCGAACGAAATATAGTTTCTAAACCCAAACTGTGAATAAGCTGGTATTAATACATGTTGTGAGTCGGGTAACCATACTAATACGACAACGTGACCTCCTTGACGTTTGTCAGACGTCGAACGATATCCAGAAATTTGTCACCCTAGGCGTGCCTGCCTAATTGTAGCTAGCAGTTAAGGTGTGGGATTGTCAGTCCCGAATAGATCTATTCACAAATTCTGCGCTCTCCCTCCAGGAGACTCTGGTTACACTTCCGGGGAGGATTTACAGATCATCCATAAAGGGTAGTGACTATCTCACAAACCAGTACTAAACTATTCACAGGGTTCTCATAAGATATCGACATACAGTAGATTATGAAACATAGTACAGTAATTATAGATACATACATGAAATTATCTGACAATACATTCAAATGATACGGAGATAAACTGAATCAGACATAGTTTATTTAATAACTTGGTATAGATATCAGTATACGATAGAAAGAACAGTAAAGACCCCCAAATTATTCCCATAATAATTTCATTAGTTTGATTGTTTCCTTAACTAAAATTCATTTAGTTGAAATCGAATAGTCATTCCTTATGTGCAGCATAATACATAAGGAGTAAAAGAGTTTATAAGTTTGTCAGATATTGTTTGAAACATATCAATGTTGTGATTGGAAAACAGTTATAGTTTGCTTGTATTCCCCCCTGAAAACATTGAAAACAGTGAAAAAGCCGTAGGGGTATGAACTCACCGGACGAGGTATGAGACGGTTTGGATGCTAAGAGTTGATCCGGAACTTGTAAAAACACGAGGTTCCTAATTATGATGTAAAGATACACATTTGTATCTAATTAGGACTTAGATTGATTGTTGGATAGGGACAAATGCTTCAGGTCGCGATAACACTCCGATACAAGTGTTTTGAGGGACCCGGGTGGCGTTTAGGGACATGAATGATACAAGGGACTTGGGAAATGAGTTGGGACATCAAAGGAACACCCCCGTTTAGGGATTTTAAGGCCAAAACACCCATTCCCCATGAGTTTACAGCCGTAAACTCATGATGGGTGGTTTATGGTGCAATTTGGACTTCCAACAGTTAGGGGATAATTTCTAAACTTGGTTTAAGGACTTGGAATGATTACAAAACATCAAATAGACCCCCTTTATAGGAGTTTACGGCCTAGCATGGCTCCATGGCCGTAAACCCCTATTTTTCCATGAAAATGATGTTAAATGGTTCCATAACAAATCACATGTGATTGGTAGAATTAATCCAAGGCCTATCATGAGTTTGCAAGGGACATTTGGGGTGTTTATGGAGTTTACGGCCCATGAGACCCCCCTCATGGCCGTAAACTTTTCTATAGGGTGCTACAAAGTGTTTCAAGGTCTAAAACTTGCATAGAAGGACTTCTAAAATTCATCTAAGGGCCTTAGGGGTGTTTAGTTTGCATTCTAACACCAAAAATATTGGAGTTTACGGCCCAAGAACAAGCCTTGGCCATAAACTCTTAGAAATCCCACAAATGATGTGTTTTAGGCCCTTAAAGTATTTTTGGTTGGTCCCTTAATTTATTCCAAGGCTTTTGCTGGTGTTGGATGGCTTTCTAACACCTTAGAATTGGATTTATGTCAAGTTTTTGGGGAGTTTACGGCCCAAGCACTCACCTTGGCCGTAAACTCATCTAAATCCCCCAAAATTCATGTTTCAAGTGTCCAAATGCTAAAACCAAGGTCCTATAATTCATATCTAAGCCATAGAAGTGATTTGGAAGGGTTTAAGGGCATGAAAACCCTAATTATATGAGTTTACGGCCCAAGAATGATCCTTGGTCGTAAACTCCTTCAAACATCACACAATTTATGTTTTACATGTTTAGAGTCCATACCTTGAAGTCCCATAGCCATATCTAAAGTCCAAACTAGTCAAGGAGGGGTTTAAGGGCTCAAAACCCCTCATTTTTGGTGTTTACGACCTAGGCACCTTCCTGGGCTGTAAACTCATACATTGTGTCCCATTTCATGTTTAAATCTCGAATTTGGAAGCCAAACATGCTTTAGATTAAGGTTAGGAAGGTACCTTAAGGATTTGAAGCCTTAAAATTGAGTTTTGGACCCTTAATCTTTGGATTTTTGGAGAGAGGTTAGAGAGAGAGTAGTGAGAGAAGGAAAAGCTTCAAATGAAAGCTAAAACACGTTTATATAGTTCCTAAAATTTGCACGCGGTGGAATTCTACCCGATACCGACGTTAAACGCGGCTTTTGGTCGTACCCGATTGAGTTTCCGTCACCCGACGGGAACATTTTAAAACTTATAAAATAAATGTTTTTGGGCTAGTAACATAAGTTCCTGAGTGATTTAGACACTCATTAGAATAAAATAAACATATAAGTTTATATAATTAACTCTAAAGAGAAAACGGAACGACTCCGATAACGGCGACTTTCCGGGTAAAACGGGTTTTGGCGACGAACAAATTTCGGGTTGTTACATTATCCCCCCGTTAGAGGGAATTTCGTCCTGAAATTCAAAGAATAAGATATGGATCATGAGTTTGAAATGAGACTCGAATGGATTTGCTACCTCGGATCTTCACTTTCTCAAGTGGAATCGGGTCTCTACGAAGATTTCGAAGAGTATGGCATGGAACTAAACTTTAGATGTTCGAATGAAATTCCCGGAAACTCTTCGGGACAGACATTTAGTAGAAAGAGCTACTAACTTCTCGTTTCTCAATGACCACAGAAACGAGGAATGTGGTAATTCGTACCAGGAAAACTCTTGAGTTTTAACATGACACAATACAAAAGTTTGATGCCGAAGATCATGAGAGTTAGGTCAAGGAAAGAGATACAGACAGGCGACCCTCTCGAAACCAAGATAACAACATGAATGAGACTTCATCATTCCATGTTAAACGTAGCATCAAAGTATTTTCGCGAAAAGTTTCCCATTTAACTGGATGGAACAGAATAGTCCTCTGGACCGAGGATTTAATCTATAGGTACGAAGTTAGTGTTCTCAATCTCATTGGTTAGTCGTCTCGATGATGCACATTTCGATCACATACGAGGAATTGAGCTTAGAAAACGTTCGAATAGATAGATAATAGGTTTCCCTCCAAACACGGGAATCGAAAAGAGTTGCAGGTATAAGAGTTATCAAAGAGAAGTATACCTGCAGTGACAGAGGGATCAGTGGTGGTAGTTGCCTTGGGGCAATTCCTTTTGAAGTGCCCTGCTTCACCACAATTGTAGCAGGATGGACTGATTCCTGCCCCCGATGATTGGTTCATTGATTTGGCTGGTTTTCTACAGGTTCGAGACAGATAGCCCTTCTTGCCACAGTTGTCGCAGCTCCTTTCGCGACATGGACCAGGGATGCGGTGATGGTAGTTGCACTTACCACACCATGGAAGGGTACCAGTGTATCCACTGGTGGGAGTTTGGGCTGTAGAACCGACAGCTGAGACAGCAACAGGGGCAGTAGCAGCATGGACTGCTACCGTTTGTTGTTTCTTCGAAGACCCTCTCGTACTCTGGGCATTTCGCTTGTTCCGAGATTTATTTTTACTTTCACCTCCACTTGTGTCCGATTCAGGAGTGGTAGGTTCCTCATCAGAGTTGTCTTCATGATCGATCAAGATTTTCGCAAGGCATTTAGCGCTGTCGTACGTGTCCGGCTTCGCAGCTAAGACATTCCCTTTTGTTGGTTGGGTCAATCCCCAAATGAATCTCTCGATCTTTTTACTCTCCGGGGTAACCATCCCTGGACAGAGTAATGCCAGGTCATCGAATCTTGAAGTATAAGCTGTTATGTTGGAACCCTTCATCTTAAGGTTCCAGAGTTCGTGTTCTAATTTCTGAATTTCGCCCCGAGGGCAGTACTCTGCGAGAAGAAGCTCCTTCATAGCTTCCCAACCCATGGCGTTTGCTACAGGTAAGGTTAAGGATTTGACTCGGCCGTTCCACCAAGTCAGGGCTTTGTCAAGGAAAGTGCAGGCGGCAAACTTGACTTTGTCAGACTCCGAACAGGCACATATTTCGAAAATTGACTCGATTTTCTCGAACCATCGAGTTAGGCAAATGACATCTCCAGTGTCATCAAAGGTTGTGGGTTTCGCGTTCATGAAGTCTTTGTAGGAACCCCCTCTTCGGTGTTCCTGGCTGCCTTCTGGGTTTTGTGGCTGGGGACCACCTCCGGAGCCACCGGGATTCATTTGAGTCATAGCTGCCACCATTGCAGCAGTCAGAACTGTTTGAAGTGATGCGAGATCAAATTGAGGAGCAGGTGGTGGCGGAGGAGGATTATCGTTGTTCTTCGAGCTGGGTCTCTTTCTCGGAGGCATCTTGATCTAAAAAGATCAGGAAAGAGAGGATTATAAGACCTCTGAATTGAATCAAGAGATATGGAACAGGGGATATCTCATCAAGACAGATATAGCATCATACTAAGCGATAAAGCAGGAAAGAGTTATCAAGACAGAATATTTTATCGCTAGCGGAATGATCAAGTAACATCGTGTATACGAGGATTTTCTATGAAGGGTTTGGCTCGAGAAATACTCCCATAGTATTTCATGGTTCGTTGCAGTGGCGATTTTTTGTTTGAGATAATAGGTAAGTTTTAGGCATGCTGCATACCACAGTCACTCCCAAGCACATGTTGGCCGTGTCTCGAATGAATATAGTTGGCCAGGCTATATTGACCCTAGACACGACTACATAACTGCCCAGGTTTAACCGCAGTGTACAACACCCATTTACTTATGTTTTGTTCTACTTGAAGTTACGGATTTCGACGATTCGGTATACTTGTATACTTTTGAAAATACTTGTAGTTTTGAAGATACTTTTAATTCAGAGCACTGAGGCCCTTTAGTGTTTATAGTTTTATACCATGTAAGGTTTAGTATACTCTGTTCACTATAAACAAGGGCTCTGATACCAATCTGTCACACCCCGAAAACCAAAGGCGGAAACGTCTCCGGGGTTAACTCCAAGTTGTGTATCAAATCCAATGTACATAGTAATCACAGTAAACAAACATTACATTACATATAAATGAAAGTTTACATTTGTTTCAAAAGTAAAGTTATACAAAATATACATATGCATCATATTAACAAAAGTTGAGACGAGTCTTCCACGCACTCCGTCTTCACTAAAAGAGATCACCGGGTACCTGTCTAACTTGGACCTGAGAATACAAGCGGTTTGAAAATCAGCATAAAGCTGGTGAGTTCATAAGCGGTTTTGTTTTATGAAAATGTATCGATTTCCTTTAGTTTCCGAAAAGACTTTTTATCCAAGAAAATCCCATATTTTCTTATGTGAAGTTGGTTTAGTTATCATTTGTTACCAATTCGATTTTGTGTTGTATTTTACCCCAGGAAAATCCCATATTTTCCTAATCGTAAGATCAGTTGTATATCACAAAGTATAGTTTAACACACAAAACTATATAATGAAAATCCTGGGATCACTATCCCGAAAGACATATAAGATAGTTTGACACATTTGGAAGTACAGGTTTAAGATCATGGGACTATCATCCCGAACTAAACACGAGATAAGTTGATGTATATTTGTAAATATAGATTGAAACCATGGGATCACTATCCCGAATAAGATACAGCTTTGGAAAACCATGGGATCACTATCCCGTATAAGATATAGATACAAAACCTTGGGATCATTATCCCGTATAAGATATAGATTTAGAAAACCATGGGATCACTATCCCGTATAAGTTATAGATACAAAACCTTGGGATCATTATCCCGTATAAGATATAGGTTTAGAAAACCATGGGATCACTATCCCGTATAAGTTATAGATACAAAACCATGGGATCACTATCCCGAACTAGATACAAATTAGTTTGGTTAATACCATGGGATCACTATCCCGAAAGAGATATAGAAATAAACCATGGGATCACTATCCCGTATAGGACATAAATATAAAATAGTTTGATAATACCATGGGATTACTATCCCGAAAGAGATCTAGAAACAAACCATGGGATCACAATCCCGAAAGAGATATAAAATATAGATACGAAACCATGGGATCACTATCCCGAACGAAATATAGTTTCTAAACCCAAACTGTGAATAAGCTGGTATTAATACATGTTGTGAGTCGGGTAACCATACTAATACGACAACGTGACCTCCTTGACGTTTGTCAGACGTCGAACGATATCCAGAAATTTGTCACCCTAGGCGTGCCTGCCTAATTGTAGCTAGCAGTTAAGGTGTGGGATTGTCAGTCCCGAATAGATCTATTCACAAATTCTGCGCTCTCCCTCCAGGAGACTCTGGTTACACTTCCGGGGAGGATTTACAGATCATCCATAAAGGGTAGTGACTATCTCACAAACCAGTACTAAACTATTCACAGGGTTCTCATAAGATATCGACATACAGTAGATTATGAAACATAGTACAGTAATTATAGATACATACATGAAATTATCTGACAATACATTCAAATGATACGGAGATAAACTGAATTAGACATAGTTTATTTAATAACTTGGTATAGATATCAGTATACGATAGAAAGAACAGTAAAGACCCCCAAATTATTCCCATAATAATTTCATTAGTTTGATTGTTTCCTTAACTAAAATTCATTTAGTTGAAATCGAATAGTCATTCCTTATGTGCAGCATAATACATAAGGAGTAAAAGAGTTTATAAGTTTGTCAGATATTGTTTGAAACATATCAATGTTGTGATTGGAAAACAGTTATAGTTTGCTTGTATTCCCCCCTGAAAACATTGAAAACAGTGAAAAAGCCGTAGGGGTATGAACTCACCGGACGAGGTATGAGACGGTTTGGATGCTAAGAGTTGATCCGGAACTTGTAAAAACACGAGGTTCCTAATTATGATGTAAAGATACACATTTGTATCTAATTAGGACTTAGATTGATTGTTGGATAGGGACAAATGCTTCAGGTCGCGATAACACTCCGATACAAGTGTTTTGAGGGACCCGGGTGGCGTTTAGGGACATGAATGATACAAGGGACTTGGGAAATGAGTTGGGACATCAAAGGAACACCCCCGTTTAGGGATTTTAAGGCCAAAACACCCATTCCCCATGAGTTTACAGCCGTAAACTCATGATGGGTGGTTTATGGTGCAATTTGGACTTCCAACAGTTAGGGGATAATTTCTAAACTTGGTTTAAGGACTTGGAATGATTACAAAACATCAAATAGACCCCCTTTATAGGAGTTTACGGCCTAGCATGGCTCCATGGCCGTAAACCCCTATTTTTCCATGAAAATGATGTTAAATGGTTCCATAACAAATCACATGTGATTGGTAGAATTAATCCAAGGCCTATCATGAGTTTGCAAGGGACATTTGGGGTGTTTATGGAGTTTACGGCCCATGAGACCCCCCTCATGGCCGTAAACTTTTCTATAGGGTGCTACAAAGTGTTTCAAGGTCTAAAACTTGCATAGAAGGACTTCTAAAATTCATCTAAGGGCCTTAGGGGTGTTTAGTTTGCATTCTAACACCAAAAATATTGGAGTTTACGGCCCAAGAACAAGCCTTGGCCATAAACTCTTAGAAATCCCACAAATGATGTGTTTTAGGCCCTTAAAGTATTTTTGGTTGGTCCCTTAATTTATTCCAAGGCTTTTGCTGGTGTTGGATGGCTTTCTAACACCTTAGAATTGGATTTATGTCAAGTTTTGGGGAGTTTACGGCCCAAGCACTCACCTTGGCCGTAAACTCATCTAAATCCCCCAAAATTCATGTTTCAAGTGTCCAAATGCTAAAACCAAGGTCCTATAATTCATATCTAAGCCATAGAAGTGATTTGGAAGGGTTTAAGGGCATGAAAACCCTAATTATATGAGTTTACGGCCCAAGAATGATCCTTGGCCGTAAACTCCTTCAAACATCACAAAATTTATGTTTTACATGTTTAGAGTCCATACCTTGAAGTCCCATAGCCATATCTAAAGTCCAAACTAGTCAAGGAGGGGTTTAAGGGCTCAAAACCCCTCATTTTTGGTGTTTACGGCCTAGGCACCTTCCTGGGCCGTAAACTCATACATTGTGTCCCATTTCATGTTTAAATCTCGAATTTGGAAGCCAAACATGCTCTAGATTAAGGTTAGGAAGGTACCTTAAGGATTTGAAGCCTTAAAATTGAGTTTTGGACCCTTAATCTTTGGATTTTTGGAGAGAGGTTAGAGAGAGAGTAGTGAGAGAAGGAAAAGCTTCAAATGAAAGCTAAAACACGTTTATATAGTTCCTAAAATTTGCACGCGGTGGAATTCTACCCGATATCGACGTTAAACGCGGCTTTTGGTCGTACCCGATTGAGTTTCCGTCACCCGACGGGAACATTTTAAAACTTATGAAATAAATGTTTTTGGGCTAATAACATAAGTTCCTGAGCGATTTAGACACTCATTAAAATAAAATAAACATATAAGTTTATATAATTAACTCTAAAGAGAAAACGGAACGACTCCGATAACGGTGACTTTCCAGGTAGAACGGGTTTTGGCGACGAACAAATTTCGGGTTGTTACAACTACCAAGGACACCGGGTCAGTGGGCAGCCCAAGTAAGAATCCTGGGGCATCGGAGACTGAGTAGAACTGCGTTATCGAGTGCAATTATGCCGATAGGGTCTCTGATATTTTTATGTTGTATTTCAGAGACATCATGGTTGGACCACGACACAGACCTAGTATGAGTGGTGTGACTGATGAGGAGCTTCGTCAGATGATTCATGAGGAGCTAGCTGCAGCGATCCGGGCCGAGATTCCAGAGATGTTTGGGTCTATTAAGACCACGCTGATGGTGACATTTGATGAGCGGTACGCCGTGTTGACTGAGGCTGCCGCCGCTGCAGCTACCGCAGCTGTGGCCGCTGCCAGACCACAGGGGGGTGACTCATTGCTGTTCCGGGAGTTCAGCAACACGAAGCCACCAGAGTTTGACGGGACGCATGATTTGATAGCTGCGATGAGATGGATTGCTGATATCGAGGGATGCTTCTATACTTGTTCATGTCCGGAGCATCTGAGGGTTCGGTTCGCCCTAAACCAGCTCCGCCTGGGAGCAAAGGATTGGTGGAAGTTCGTGACGGCGAACTTCACTCTGGCAGAGGTCTCAGCCGTGACTTGGGAGAGGTTTACTGATATGTTTAGAGAGGAGTATGTTCCCTTAGTGGAGAGGGAACGGTTGGTACAGGAGTTCTTGACCCTCAAGCAGGGTAATGATTATGTTACGGTGATCACGCGGAAGTTGCATGAGAGGCGATGTTCTGCCCCGAGCAGGTGTCCACGGAGCAGGCTCGGATGAGTCGGTATTTGGGAGTGCTGAGGAGGGATATCTGGGAGTTCGTATCGAACTCGTCATATCAGACTTTTGCTGAGCTTCAGGTGAATGCCAGGAAGCGTGAGATCAAGTTGGAGACCCAGGCCAGGGAGGAGGCCGAGTCTCAACGGGTGGATCGGCGCCTGGCTCAGTCTTAGCTGGCAGCCAAGCGGATCAAGTCCGCTGATTTGAGATCCGGAGGTCAGAAGAGCCGCACTTACGGGAAGTGCGGCAAGGGTCACGAGGGGGCATGTCGATCGGGTGCTTGCTACAAGTGTGGCAAGGAGGGGCACATTGCTAGAGATTGCCCCAAGGGATTCATGGTTTGCTTCCATTGCAACCAGACTGGCTATCGGAAGGCCGAGTGCCCCCAGCTTCGCTAGGGATCTACGCCTGCTGCTAGGGTTCCTGAGGTTCGGCCAGTGAAGGTCGAGGCTCCGAAGGCTCGTGGGAGAGCTTTCCAATTGACTGCGGAGGAGGTTCGCACGGCGCCTGATGTCGTGGCCGGTATGTATTCTTTCATGTAGTTACATTTATGCTGAGATATTGTGCTTATATTATTATATGCGTAGGTACTTTTCTTGTGAATCATGTGTCTGCTTTGGTATTATTCAACTCGGGTGCGAGTCGGTCCTTTGTTTCGTTGGCTTTTAGCCAGCACATCGATATCGATCGGGAGGCGATGAGTCATCCCCTGCGAGTTGCTATAGCAAATGAGAAAGCGGTATACGCCACCGAGGTGATTCGAGGATGCGTGCTCGAGATTTTTGGGGTCGAGTTTCCTATAGACTTGGTCCCTATAGCTATGGGGGATGTTTGCGTTATAGTGGGCATGGATTGGTTGAGTAAGTTTGGAGCATTCATTGACTGCGAGAGACAGCTGGTGATGATTCGAGACCCTAGTGGGGGAGTGCTCACGGTTTATGGCGAGGGGACCCGGTGTGGGTCGGCGTTTTGTTCGGCTGCCAGGGCAAGGTAGAGTTTGCAGCAGGGCTGTGATGGATTCATAGCCTATGTGATGGATACTCGTGTGACCGCGGAGGGGCCCAATTCGATTGATGACGTTCCGGTTGTATGCGAGTTTTCGGATGTGTTCCCTGAAGAGTTACCAGGTGTGCCTCCGGAGAGGCAAGTGGAGTTTCGTATCGATTTGGTTCCGGGAGCGGCGCCCATCGCCAAGGCGCCTTATCATCTCGCTCCGCCGGAAATGCAGGAATTATCCTCGCAGCTTCAGGAGCTGTTGGGAAAGGGATTCATTCGACCGAGTAGCTCGCCTTGGGGAGCGCCGATTTTGTTCGTCAAGAAAAAGGATGGTTCACATCGGATGTGTATCGATTATCGGGAGTTGAACAAGTTGACGGTTAAGAACCGATATCCGTTACCTAGGATCGACGATCTGTTCGATCAGTTGCGGGGGCATCTTGGTTTTCCAAGATTGACTTGAGGTCGGGATATCATCAGATGAGGGTTTGCGAGGAGGATATCCAAAAGACTGCTTTCAGGACTCGTTATGGACATTATGAGTTTGTGGTGATGTCTTTTGGGCTCACCAATGCCCCGGCCGCATTCATGGATCTCATGAACCGGGTGTGCCGACCGATGCTGGATCGGTCGGTGATCGTATTCATCGATGATATTTTGGTGTATTCGAGGACTCGGGACCAGTGTCACACCCCCAAACCAAGGACGGCGGAAACGTCCGGGGGTGGAGGACTTCATGTACAGTATCACAACAACGAAATATAATAGTGCTCAAAGTAAATACAACCACCATAAATATAATTGAAAAAGTTACACCAAAGTATATGTTTACATGTTTAAAAAACAATTACATTATGATGACAAAAATAAATTGTTGACGGTTTAACGTCCCATCCTCAAAGCGATGAAGTTTTCCTGTTTCACTGATTTCCTGAGAATACAAGTAGTTTTGAAAAGTGTCAACAATTAAGTTGGTGAGTTCATAAGAGTTTTGTTTGAAGTAGAAACCATTTTCCTTGTAAAATCAATATAGTTTGATTTGCAGAAAATCCAATATTTTCTTAGTTAAGTGTGAATAGAAATATTCCTTTATGATGCATTAATGAACCCTAGAATGACCCGTAGAGTTCCTCTATAATCGTCCAATGTATATAAGTTATATAAGATTTAAATTAGATAAAACGTTGAATATAGTGGGTCTGCCCTAGGTCCACAACCCAACAAGGAACAGGAGATGAGGCGGGCACCACCAATTCTAGGCCAATCAAGACTAGATTCTTATAGGACTCAAACATATACGCTCAACGATTATAGTTGAAGTCTAACAATTCTAGATGAAATATAGTTTGATTTCTAGAAAATCCAATATTTTCTTAGTTAAGTGTGAATAGAAATATTCCTTTATGATGCATTAATGAACCCTAGAATGACTCGTAGAGTTCCTCTATAATCGTCCAGCGTATATAAGTTATATAAGATTTAAATTAGATAAAACGTTGAATATAGTGGGTCTGCCCTAGGTCCACAACCCAACGAGGAACAGGAGATGAGGCGGGCACCACCAATTCTAGGCCAATCAAGACTAAATTCTTATAGGACTCAAACATATACGCTCAGCGATTATAGTTGAAGTCTAACAATTCTAGATGAAATATAGTTTCAATATCATAATAACTATCTTAAGTGAACCTGGTACTTTGTATCGGTACTCCCTTTTTGTATAGAGACCCGGCACTTTGTATTTGTACCCCTTTTTGTATAGAGACCCAGCACTTTGTATTTGTACCCCTTTTTGTATAGAGACCCGGCACTTTGTATTTGTACCCTTTTTGTATAGAGACCCGGCACTTTGTATTTGTACCCCTTTTTGTATATAAACCCGGCACTTTGTATTTGTACCCCTTTTTGTACGAGTATGTTATGTAAATGATCATAAACTATACCTATTATAGTTTATTTAAAATGTTTGAAATGTATATGTACCCTAACTATACCTATTATAGTTTAGTATATTTCTTTGTAGTGTTTAAGAATCCCATTCTATGGAAGTCAAATGTATAGTACAATATAGCTATGTTTAACTTGTTTTGTCTTGTACTAATGATTATGATGGAGGATTCTTATAAATTCAGCAAGTAATTTCCTATTATATAAATATATCATAACAAGAAATACATGTAATGTATGAAGTTATCAAAGTTTTAACACTTTGCTCAACATGTTACAAAGTGTTTTGATAGTTAGAAGTTGTTAATTAATTCTTAGTCTTTCAGCACTGTTTTAGAAAAATCATAGAAAAATCATACGAAGTCGAAAACTAGATCCGTAAATTCTGAGAGTTCAAAAAATGTGTCTAGTTTACTCATAATTTTTATCACGATTTTTAATGACCTCAAATTTGGGTGAAAAAGTCCATAATCACAGACTGGTCCGGATTGGTGTTTGAAATGATAGGCAGTTTTGTAAAATTCACCATAAGTTGTAGAAAAATCGTATGGAGATGTGCAAGTAGTCATTTTAAAGCTAAGAACTTGAACTATTTGCACCTTGTACAGTTTTGAAAAATAAAATGTTTAAGTTGTCCAAAACAGTCCGTGAATGGAGTTGAACTTTTCTGATGAAGGCTGTTAGAAAAATTTAGTTATGTTCTTGGTGTTTTAACTTGTATTCCCCCCCCTCCCCTGAAAACTTGAGAAAACATGAAAATGTAGGGGTATGAACTCACCTTGAGTGATTTCAGTAGATAAGTGTTGAAGAAGAGAAGTGTTCAACCCAAGAACACTTGAAGAATTACTTGAAGATTCGAAGCTCTAACGCTAATATGATGGAGTTTGTGTAAGATATTCATGATTTGAGTAGAATGAAGTGAAATAATCATAAGGAGGATGAATTATACTTACTAAGAGTGGAAGAACACTTGAAAATCAGCCTTGAATCTCGAAATTGGAGTGGGAAAAGTTTGAGAGAAAAGTGGTGTTTGATACTTAGTGAAATGAGGGCAAATGAGAGAAATGAGGAGAAAGGATGTTTGTTCCAGCTCTAAAAACGTGGGAATGAGTGTAAATTGAGTGTGAGGGACATTGAAGTGACCTAGGTAAGGTGGGGAGGTGTGGTTAGTCAAAGAGTGGGTGTGGGGTGGTTGCTTGTGACATTGGATAAGGCAAAGTCAACACTCCACCTTTAATAATTCACCATTTGATTTTTATTATTTAAATAATGATTTTCATCAAAATATGTTTAAATTATGAATATTTAGAGTTTATTATGTTAAAGTATAATTTCTGGAGAAAATCCCGCTTTAAAATCACGAAAAACGGGCTTAAAATGTTAAAAATATCAAAAATGGGCTAAAAGTGACAAATTTCTGAATTCTGGCCGAGGTTCGGCCTTCTGATGCTGAAACCGAGAGGAGGGAGGGTAGAAACCGAGAGGGAAGAAGAGGGAGAGTAGGAACCGAGAGGGGAGAAAGGAGAGAGAGGGAACCGAGAGAGGAGAAGAGAGACCGAGAGAAGAGAAGAGACAGAGAGGCGGAGTAGAGACCGAGAGGCGGGTAGAGATAGAGAGTGAAGAAGCGACAGAGAGGAGAGGAAGGCGAACAGAGAGTGAGAAGCGACAGAGACCGAGGCTCGGTCTCAGCTACAGTGATTCGGTCCTCCGTTTTCGGCCAATAGAGGCTCGGTTCGTCCAGGAGAGAAGGCGACAGAGACCGAAAGCAGAGAAGAGAACAGAGAGGAGAGAAAGAAGCAGAGACCGAGAGGAGCAGAGATCGAGGCTCGGTCTCGCATGCCTCAGCCAACAGAGGCTCGGTCCTCGCCTAAGCGGCCTCTCTTCTTGGTTTCGGTTCCTAAAGCCTATTTTTCTCGTTTTCGCCCCGTTTTGAGCCGTTTTTGACCCGGTTAAGGGTCGGAATGACCCGAATGATCCCAAAAAGTTACGAGAACTTTTGAGAGAGATTTCTCACACTTGGAGAGATTTGACATTCTTGGAGAGATTTCTCATACAAAGAGATATTTGTACTTGGAGAGATTGGGAGAGATTTGACATTCTTGGAGAGATTTCTCATACAGAGAGATATTTGAGAGAGATTTCACATACTTGGAGAGATTTGGGAGAGATTTGACATTCTTGGAGAGATTTCTCATACAAAGAGATATTAGAGAGAGATTTCACATACTTAGAGGGATTTGGGAGAGATTTGACATAGAGAGAGATAGAGTGAAAACGATTGAGAGAGGTTCCATGTGGGACAGTTGTGAGTGTCTGGCATCGTAACGCATGGTTCGTAAACCCTGTTAAGCCTAGTTTAAGGATCTTACACACTCCCGATGAGTAAGCATCATTGTTTTATCGGTTTGGCTTGCCACTTACCGCAGTTTTTAGGTTAAAGAGATCTAGTTGTACGTACTTTTCGATTTATGTTTTCTTATCAGAATAGCGAGTTGTTTAGTAAATACTGAACGTAAGTCCTAGTACACAAGGGTTAGTTGAGCTGACTTGTTGACTTTATTTGACTTTGAATTGACCAGAATTTGACGGTTGTCACATCATCCCCCCGTTAAAGGGAATTTCGTCCCGAAATTTTGCCCTTCGAATGGGGATCCAAGAATTTAGAGGAAAGATGGGGGAAACTTTTCGTAGTGCAAGAAATTGATTATGGTGAGGAAAAACTCGCCCGATGTCACATGATTATTACTATGCATGCTTTAATCGATGCTAGATTTAACATATAAAGAAATTAGGGTTTTAAATGTCGATGTTAGAAACACGTACTGATATTTGCAGGCAGTTCCGGGGTGGTTTCTCCCTCGGTGATTGCAAGCACCCTTCCACCACCACCGACATCTCTTGTTCTTGGGCATTCCCTTTTAAAGTGACCCGTTTCTCCACACTTGTAACAGGTTGGGCTTACTCCAAAGCTAGGGACCTGGTTGATGGGTCGTGCGGGTGCCTTACAGAAACGAACAGTGTGCCCCTCTCTGTCGCAGTTTTTGCAATGCATCTTTCGGCAAGCCCCAGTGTGGTGGAAGTTACACTTGTTGCATTTCGGAAGGGTTCCAGCGTATGGTTTCATGGGAGTTGGCGTGGTGAGGGTTATGGCAGCATGAATAGCAAAGATCTGTTGCTTCTTAGCGAGGCCTTGGGCTAATTGGTCCTTCTTGTTGTCCCAAAACTTTCTTTCGATGTTCCCTCCTCTTGCTTGGGTAAGGGTGGTTGTCATAATGTCATGGTTGGCATGATGGTCAATGAGTTGTTGTGCTAACTCCTTGGCGCTGTCGAAGGTAGTTGGTCTTGAGGCCAGCACGCTATCTTGAATTTCGGGGGACAATCCCCAGAGGTATCGCTCCAACTTTTTGTCTTCCGGGGTGACCATAGCGGGACAAAGGAGTGCTAGATCACAAAATCGGTTGGTGTAAGTTGTAAGGTCGGAGCCTGCCATTCTGAGATTCCATAGTTCTTGCTCCAGCTTTTGCACTTCACCTCTTGAGCAATATTCCTTCAGCATCATCTTCTTTAAGTCCTCCCAACTTAACGAGTTAGCCACTGCAAGCGTAAGCGACTTAACTCTGCCGTTCCACCAAGTGAGAGCTCTTCCGATGAAGGTGAATGTCGCGTACTTGACTTTGCTCGCTTCGGGGCAAGCACAAATCTCAAAGATTGCTTCGGTTCTCTCTAACCATTGAATTAGTGCGAGGACACCCCCACTTCCATCGAAGGAATCAGGTTTGCCATTTGTGAAGTCCTTGTAAGTGCATTCCCTTGTGCGTCCTGCACTATCCCCATAGTTAGGGTTTGTGGCTCCAGATCCAGCACCACCAGTGTTATTTGTGCCAATTTGTGACATTGCAGCTACCACGGCTGCTGTTACTACAGCTTGGAACATTTCGGGATCGAACTGAGGAGGTGGCGTCGGAGGTGGTGGCGCTGTGCTGCCCGAAGGTCTGGGTCTTTTCCTTGGTCGCATCGTTCTGTCATGAGTTTGCAAAAAAAAATGATCAGATGGTAAGTTTCTACTAGTAAAGACAAGTCAGTTGTTATAGAATTAGATTTTTCCTGCATTATTCTCCGATTTAAGAATTCCTTATATATAATTCATAAAGGAAGTCCATATGAATGAACTTCATGAGTTAGTAAGTTTTGCGGTCTCTCTTAGATTTTTCACGAGTGTGCTCAAGGCGATTGGTGCGGATCGTATGTATTCTTGTATTTGCATCAACCTCTGCGATACTATGGAGAGTTGTTCTACCCTGAATCTCGTTTCGGGCAACTCTACGGACCAGGATTGGAAAAATTCTATCTGCTGAGCTTCCTTCGTTTATGTTGTAGAAGCTTCGTTCTCTATTAAACGACATATGTTGGTCTTGTTCTTCGCTCCAGGTTTCCAAGCACTCTACCCAAGGAGGCGTCGAGCCTTGAAAGTCGGTCGAGGGTTGGGATTCGGAACAAGAGTCATCGGGTTTAAGTTCTCCACTTCAGGGTCGGAGTCAGAACCATCAGCATAGCCTTCAGCTTGGTGACCATCTGATCCATGCATGGATCATGAAAGCCCAAAATGTGATGGATTAGTGATTACTAGTGGGCTAGAAGGTGGTTTGGGCTCAATGGTTGGGTTGTGCATGGTAACCCACGAATTCAATTAAGGTTGCATGAAGACTAGGGCAACATTTTTAAGGCTTCATAAGTGCTAAAAACGTTACTATTTGCTTCATAAAGCCTCCTAGCCGTTTTTGACACTCTTTGGTGGATTAGGGTTACACTTTAATGCTTATAATGACTCCTTAATGCTTCTTATGGCTCCTTAAGCAAGCATAGCCGTTTTTTTTTCATTCACAAGTCTCATGGACGTTTTTTTTTGTGTTCTTTCAAGAGTTACCTTAATTTCTATTTACTAGTTTTAATGAATAATTGGTTGGTTGGCTTGTAACCACCAAATTTGTAATAAAGGCTTCATATAAAGCCAAATTATGCATGGAAAAAGTAATACACGAATTTTAATCAAAGAACCATTATTTTCACCTTGAATTATTGTTATAATTCTCAAATTATCTTGTTGGGACGTGTTCTTGACTTGATACGAACTCAATCCAATAGGTCTTGGATTGTTTTCATCGGTATACAACTTGATAGGTCTTGAGTTGTTACTATACTAATCTATCTATTTCTTTCCATTCACATATCATTTGTGGTTGCTATTCTCTCTTAATTTACCTAAACACTACCCTACTCACTAAATCAAGCCCATACACGCATCATAAGTGGTATCAGAGCGCAGAATGGATTTTGATGATCCAGAGTTCCTACAAAATCTTCGAGAAGCATTAAGAAACATCCAAGAAGGTGGAAATCGAAGGCAACCCCGCCGTGGTGAACATAGGGTTGTGGAAGAATTCAAGGTGTCTGAATTGCCTGACTTTGTTGGTGGAACTGATCCTGAACGCTACTTGGAGTGGGAAAGGAAGATTGAAAGAATGTTCGAGTTCAAAGAAGTGGATGATGAAAAAAGCTGCAAGTATGCCATTCTCAAGCTAAGTGGTGGTGCTTCATTGTGGTTTGAAGGGCTTAAGGCCAAGAGAACCCGTGAAGGCAAAGAAAAAATTTGTTCTTGGCTTTCTCTAAAACGAAAGCTAAGAAAGAGATATGTTCCTTCTACTCATAGAATTGCCACTTACAAGAAGATTGCTGATTTGAGGCAAGGAAAAATGAGTGTTGGAGAATACATTGATGAATTTGAGAAGTTGTCCTTGATGGGGGATATTGAAGAAATTGAAGAACAAAAAATGACTCGTTTTCTAAAAGGGTTGAACTACAACATTGCCAATGTTGTGGAGTTGTATCCTTATGCTGATTTTGGAACTCTTTGTGGTTTGTGTTTGAAGTTGGAGGGGCAAGCCAAAGCACGTTATGGTGGGAGTTCAAGTTCAAGTCTCGAAAATCCCAAGTCAAAGTCGTGGTCCAAGCCCGAGTCTAGCAATAGACAAAATTCTGTTTCTACTCCTTCTGGTTCTAGTAGTGTTCCCGTTGCTCCTAAACTTACTAGTGGTACCAAAGAAACTAGTTTGGCGAAAATTAGATGTTTCAAGTGTCAAGGTTTTGGTCATTACCAAAATGCTTGTCCAAACAAAAGGGTGGTGACTTTAAGGGAGGCCATTGAATGTCGTGAAGAGTTGGAGGAAGAAGAGAGGTTGGCGGGTATTTTTTATGATACACAACAAGAAGAGGAAGCAGAGGAGGAGGTAGAGTATGAAGCACCGGTGTATGATACAGTTTTGGTGCTTAGAACCCTTAAAACTCAAGGGGTTCAAACCGTGGCTGATATGGATCAACGAGACCAATTGTTTCACACCAAATGTTTGGTTAGTGACAAGTGGTGTAGTTTGATTATTGATGGTGGAAGTTGTACTAATGTTGCTTCTAATGAAATGGTGACCAAATTGGGTTTGTCTACAACAAACCACCCAAAACCATATGTTCTTCATTGGTTGGATGATGGAAGCAAAATAAAGGTGACAAAACAGGTTAGAGTTGGTCTAACTATGGGGTCTTATGAAGATGAAGTGTTGTGTGATGTTATTCCTATGGATGCATGTCATATTTTGTTGGGGCGTCCTTGGCAATTTGATAGGGACGTGTTACATAGAGGGAGGAGCAATGAATATGAGTTGAAACACAATAATAAAAAAATTGTGTTAAAACCCATGTCCCCAACGGCCATAAGGTCCATGAATTCTAAACAAGTAAAAAAACCTAATCTTTCTATGTTTGCTAGTGAAAGGGAGGTGGAGCAAGTTCTTGACAAAGGTGATGTTATCTACATGCTTGTGGCCAAAGAGCATGCAAAGGTGGAGAAGATGGTGCATGGAGAAAACACTATTGCTGGTTTGCTTTTGGAGTTTCAAGATGTGTTTCCAAGCGAATTACCACCGGGTTTGCCTCCAATCCGTGGTATCGAACACCAAATTGACCTTATTCCGGGTGCTCCTTTGCCCAATAAAGCTGCCTATAGATGTAATCCGGAGGTGACAAAAGAGTTGCAAAAACAAATTGATGAACTCATGAAAATGGGTTATGTTCGTGAAAGCCTAAGTCCTTGTGCTGTTCCAGTTTTGTTGGTTCCAAAAAAAGATGGTTCTTGGAGGATGTGTGTTGATAGTAGGGCCGTTAATAACATCACCATAAAATACCGATTTCCTATTCCTAGAGTTGATGATTTGTTGGACGAGTTGCATGGTTCTATTGTGTTCTCAAAAATTGATTTGAGAAGTGGTTACCATCAAATTCGTATGCGTGAAGGGGATGAATGGAAAACAGCCTTTAAAACTAAACATGGCTTGTATGAATGGACCGTAATGCCTTTCGGTCTAACTAACGCACCTAGCACTTTCATGCGACTAATGAATGAAGTGCTAAAATCTTTTTTGGGCAGGTTTGTGGTTGTGTACCTTGATGATATCTTGGTATATAGCAAGAGCTTGGAGGATCATTTGGTGCACTTAAAACAGGTTTTCAAGACGCTTAGAGCTCAAAAACTCTATGGAAAGCAAGAAAAATGTTCGTTTTTAGTGGAAGAAGTGGCATTTTTGGGTTTTGTGGTTTCAAAAAATGGCGTGTCCGTAGACCCATCCAAGACTGAAGCAATCAAGTCATGGCCTATTCCTACTAATATTTCTGAAGTTAGATCATTTCATGGTCTTGCTTCTTTCTATAGAAGATTTGTTCGTGATTTTAGCACCATTGCAAGTCCCATAACAGGTTGTTTGAAGAAAGGAGTCTTTGCATGGGGAGAAGAAGCTCAAAAGGCATTTGAGAAACTCAAGGCATTGTTGTGTGATGCTCCTATTTTGGCTCTTCCTGATTTTTCTCAACCATTTGAAGTGGAGTGTGATGCAAGTGGAGTTGGTATTGGGGCTGTTTTGATCCAATCCAAACGTCCTATTGCTTATTTTTCTGAAAAGTTGGGTGGTGCTCGTTTGAATTATTGCACTTATGATAAGGAGTTTTATGCTATTGTTCGTGCTTTAGATCATTGGAGTCATTATTTGCGTGCAAATCATTTTATTTTGCATTCTGATCATGAATCCTTGAAGTACATCAATGGGCAACAAAAGTTGAGCACAAGACATGCAAAGTGGGTGGAGTTCTTGCAATCCTTTCATTTCTCATGCAAATACAAGGATGGTAAAAGCAATGTGGTGGCTGATGCACTCTCGAGGCGTTACTCATTGTTGGTGACTTTGGATGTTCGTTTCTTGGGATTTGAAACTCTAAAGGACCATTATCAATCTGATATGGACTTTGGAGATATGTTTTTGAAATGTGCAGGTGGTCCTAATGGTGAATTTGTAATTCAAGATGGCTTTCTATTCAAAGGCAATCGCCTTTGTGTCCCAAAACATGCAATACGGGAGTTGTTGATTCGTGAAGCTCATGGCGGTGGTTTGGCTGGTCATTTTGGCATTACCAAAACTTTGCAGGTGCTTAAAGAACATTTCTTTTGGCCGAAGATGTTGGGGGATGTAACCAACATAGTGGGCAAGTGTGTTACATGTCATATGGCGAAAACAACTTTCAAGCATGGTGTTTACACTCCTTTGCCGGTTCCTATTTGTCCTTGGGAAGATGTGTCCATGGATTTCATTATGGCTTTGCCTAGAACTCAAAGGGGGAAGGATTCCATTATGGTGGTGGTGGATAGGTTTTCAAAAATGGCTCACTTTGTGCCATGTCATAAAACCAATGATGCATCTAATGTGGCTGATTTGTATTTTAAAGAGGTGGTTCGTTTGCATGGTATCCCTAAAACAATTGTTTCTGATAGGGATTCCAAATTTCTAAGTTACTTTTGGAACACTTTATGGAGGAAAGTGGGTACTAAGTTACTTTTTAGTACATCCCATCATCCACAAACGGATGGGCAAACAGAGGTTACTAATAAAACTTTGGGTGCTTTGTTGAGAGGGTTGGTTAGCAAAACTCAAAAAGATTGGGACATCAAACTTGCACATGCTGAATTTGCCTATAATCGTTCTCCTACTTATGCTACAGGTCACTCTCCTTTTGAGGTGGTGTATGGTGTGAATCCTTACATGCCTTTGGATCTGATTCCATTACCAAAGGATGAATTGGTTCACAAGGATGCTAATGACAAGTTGAAGGCCATGATGAAACTACACCAACAAGTTCGTGAGAAGATTGAAGCTGTGAATGAGATGTACAAACAGAAGTCAAACAAGCATAGGAAACCACGTGTCTTTCAAGATGGTGACTTGGTGTGGGTGTATATGAGGAAAGAACGTTTTCCTAACAAAAGAAAAAACAAGTTGATGCCAAGAGCTGAAGGTCCTTACAGAGTCACGTGTCAATGATAATGCTTATAAGGTAGATTTGTGAGGAGACCATGGAGTGCATGCTACCTTTAATGTGGGAGATCTTTCACCTTATCTTGATGATGATGGACTTGATGAATTGAGGTCAATTCCTTTCAAAGGGGGAAGGGATGATCCATGCATGGATCATGAAAGCCCAAAATGTGATGGATTAGTGATTACTAGTGGGCTAGAAGGTGGTTTGGGCTCAATGGTTGGGTTGTGCATGGTAACCCACGAATTCAATTAAGGTTGCATGAAGACTAGGGAAACATTTTTAAGGCTTCATAAGTGCTAAAAACGTTACTATTTGCTTCATAAAGCCTCCTAGCCGTTTTTGACACTCTTTGGTGGATTAGGGTTACACTTTAATGCTTATAATGACTCCTTAATGCTTCTTATGGCTCCTTAAGCAAGCATAGCCGTTTTTTTTTCATTCACAAGTCTCATGGATGTTTTTTTTTTGTGTTCTATCAAGAGTTACCTTAATTTCTATTTACTAGTTTTAATGAATAATTGGTTGGTTGGCTTGTAACCACCAAATTTGTAATAAAGGCTTCATATAAAGCCAAATTATGCATGGAAAAAGTAATACACGAATTTTAATCAAAGAACCATTATTTTCACCTTGAATTATTGTTATAATTCTCAAATTATCTTGTTGGGACGTGTTCTTGACTTGATACGAACTCAATCCAATAGGTCTTGGATTGTTTTCATCGGTATACAACTTGATAGGTCTTGAGTTGTTACTATACTAATCTATCTATTTCTTTCCATTCACATATCATTTGTGGTTGCTATTCTCTCTTAATTTACCTAAACACTACCCTACTCACTAAATCAAGCCCATACACGCATCACCATCTACAGGGGTTGGGTAATCATTCTTTGGCTCCTCTCCGAGCTATTTGGTATTGTCGTGGTTAGGGTAGTACGGGTCATCGTGTGGATGGAATCCAGCCATGATATCTTCGCGAGAAATGGGGATATAAGAAATAACTAAGCAAACGTACTAATTAGCTAATTATATGATGATCTTTATCAGGTACTTCAACATATTGTTTAGTGCATACTAGTTATATGTATTCGGGACAGGATAGACCTTCGAATAAACGACCCTAACTCTAAATCCCCAATCCAACGAGAACAGGAAGTAGAGCAAAGATCCACAGATTCTAAGTCTATGACGTCCTGGATACATAAAATTTTAATGTATCCACTAAGCAACTATTGACCTATTGATAAAGATCTATTTAGTTCTCACATATGTAATTATAATAATGCCAAAATACCCCTATGGTATTTCATTGTGGTAGTGTTGGTAAGTTTTTAGACTTGTTGCCACATCACAACCATTCTTGGGCATATGCTAATCACTCCTCGGACCAGCATAGTTGATCAGGCTATGCCACTCCCAAGACTGACCATACATCCCCAGGCTTACCTGTGATATCCAACAATCATTACTTTTGTTTTGTCCTAAAATGATGCTGACCTTAGTATGTATGCATGCATGTATACTTTTAACAAAAGCTATTTATTCCTAAAGGTATAGTTGTTTTGAAAACTTTAAATCAGAGACCTTAGTCCCAATGCATTTATAGTTTGTATATCTTATGTGGTTCGATATACTTAGCTCACCATAAACAATGCTCTGATACCAATCTGTCACACCCCCAAACCAAGGATGGCGGAAACGTCCGGGGGTGGAGGACTTCATGTACAGTATCACAACAACGAAATATAATAGTGCTCAAAGTAAATACAACCACCATAAATATAATTGAAAAAGTTACACCAAAGTATATGTTTACATGTTTCAAAAACAATTACATTATGATGACAAAAATAAATTGTTGACGGTTTAACGTCCCATCCTCAAAGCGATGAAGTTTTCCTGTTTCACTAATTTCCTGAGAATACAAGTAGTTTTGAAAAGTGTCAACAATTAAGTTGGTGAGTTCATAAGAGTTTTGTTTGAAGTAGAAACCATTTTCCTTGTAAAATCGATATAGTTTGATTTGCAGAAAATCCAATATTTTCTTAGTTAAGTGTGAATAGAAATATTCCTTTATGATGCATTAATGAACCCTAGAATGACCCGTAGAGTTCCTCTATAATCGTCCAACATATATAAGTTATATAAGATTTAAATTAGATAAAACGTTGAATATAGTAGGTCTGCCCTAGGTCCACAACCTAACAAGGAACAGGAGATGAGGCGGGCACCACCAATTCTAGGCCAATCAAGACTAAATTCTTATAGGACTCAAACATATATGCTCAGCGATTATAGTTGAAGTCTAACAATTCTAGATGAAATATAGTTTGATTTCTAGAAAATCCAATATTTTCTTAGTTAAGTGTGAATAGAAATACTCCTTTACGATGCATTAATGAACCCTAGAATGACCCGTAGAGTTCCTCTATAATCGTCCAGCGTATATAAGTTATATAAGATTTAAATTAGATAAAACGTTGAATATAGTGGGTCTGCCCTAGGTCCACAACCCAACGAGGAACAGGAGATGAGGCGGGCACCACCAATTCTAGGCCAATCAAGACTAAATTCTTATAGGACTCAAACATATACGCTCAGCGATTATAGTTGAAGTCTAACAATTCTAGATGAAATATAGTTTCAATATCATAATAACTATCTTAAGTGAACCTGGTACTTTGTATCGGTACTCCCTTTTTGTATAGAGACCCGGCACTTTGTATTTGTACCCCTTTTTGTATAGAGACCCGGCACTTTGTATTTGTATGTCACACCCCCAAACCAAGGATGGCGGAAACGTCCGGGGGTGGAGGACTTCATGTATAGTATCATAACCACAATTTCAATACTAATTTAAGCAAACACAACCAACATATATATAATTGAAAAAGTTACATCACTTGTATGAATTACATGTTTCAAAATCAATTACAATATGTTGACAAAATATGAAGAGTTTGATGTCTTAACGTCCCATCCTCAAAAGCACTTGATTACCTGTTTAGTGTTTTCCTGAGAATACGAGTTGTTTGAAAAGTTTCAACACAAAGGTTGGTGAGTTCATAAGCTTTTATTAATAAACTTAGTAGAAGTCTGTCACATGTAAATGTCGCGTTTGTGTCAGAAAAATCCGATATTTTCCTTGAAATCCGAAAAATGTAGCCTTATAACCAAAGACTAAAATGTATAAGAAATCATCATTTCTTAGTAGAAATGTCGTGAGTTAAATGATATGGAAAGTAAATTTCTTTATCAACCTAAAACCTACTTCGATTTTATGAAACCCCGTAAACTTTATGAATTGTTATCTCCCTAGGTGAGTCGCTATAATCATACTGTGACTATGTGAACCTGCCACAACGTTTCTCAGGCGTCGCGAAAATGAAATGACATTTGTCACCCGTAGACCTGCAGGTCCCACTGTAGCTAGCAGCAAGGTGTGGGGTGTCAAACCCAATATAGATCTATATACAAGTATCACGTTCTCCCTCAAGGAGATTTTGATTATAACTACCAGGAATTATATCCCACACTCGGACGTACGGGGAGAGAGAGTCTCACAACATAGGTTAACGAGTTTACGTGAAATGTGTGTGGATATAAATCTTTCTTGTATGAATGTACCCTTTTTGTACGAGTGTGTTGAGTGATGTATCATAAACTATACCTATTATAGTTTATCTAAAATGTATATAATATGTATGAATTCTTTTTATGGAAATGTATTAGTGTTGTGAATTTATCCAACTATACTTTTTATAGTTACATAATACGTGTTCTAAATAAATGAATAATATTTAATATGAATGACTTAGTTTCAGTTCACAATGATAAACTAACAAGGAAACACATTCAAATATTAGAACTTATGATTATACACTTTGCTCAACATATTACAAAGTGTTATGATATTTACATGTTGTTGGCTAACTTTAGCAATTCTGCCCAGTTTTGGAAAAATCATAGAAAAATCATACGAAGTCGAAAACTAGATCCGTAAATTCTGAGAGTTCACAAAATGTGTCTAGTTTACTCATAATTTTTATCACGATTTTTAATGACCTCCAACCTGGGTGAAAATGTCCATAATCACAAACTGGTCCGGATTGTTGTTTGAAATGATAGGCAGTTTTGTAAAAATCACCATAAATCGTAGAAAAATCGTATGGAGATGTGCAAGTAGTCATTTTAAAGCTACAAACTTGAACTATTTTCACCTTGTACAGTTTTGAAAACAAAAATGTTTAAGATACCCAAAACAGTCCGTGAATGGAGTTGAACTTTTCTGATGAAGGCTGTTAGAAAGATTTAATTATGTTCTTAGTGTTTTAACTTGTATTCCCCCCCTGAAAACTTGAGAAAACATGAAAATGTAGGGGTATGAACTCACCTTAAATGATTTCAGTAGGTAAGTGTTGAAGAAGATAAGTGTTCAACCCAAGAACACTTGAAGAATCACTTGAAGATTCGAAGATCTAACACAATTATGAGAGAGTTTGTCTAAGATATCCATGATTTGAGTGGAAATAATTGAGATAATCATAAAGAGAATGGATCATTCTTACCAAATGTGGAGGAAAATCCAAAGATCAGCCCTCAAATCTCGAGTTCTAGAGAGGGAAATTGAGAGAGAAAAGAGTTTGCTCTTTTTGGTGAAAAGAGAGGAAATGAGAGAAATGAGGAGAGAGGATGAATATTCAGCACTCAAAAACGTGGGAAAGGGGGATAATTGAGTGGAAAAGACATTGATGTGACCTAGGTAAGGTGGGGAGGTGTGGCTGGTCATAGAGTGGGTGTAGGAGTGGTTGCTTGTGTTATAAGGTAAAGCAAAGTCAACACTCCACCTCTTTGTACTTTACCCACTTGCTTTCATTATTTAAATAAAGATTTTTATGAAAATATGATTAAATTGTGAATATTTAGGGTTTATTATGTTAAAATATGATTTTGGGTGAAAATCCCGCGTTAAAATAACTAAAAACGGGCCTTAAACGCAAAACTATGCGAAAACCGGGAGAAAATGAGTTCCCAGCGAGACCTCTCGGTCCTAGGCCGAGGTTCGGTCCCTAGGCCGAGACTCGGTCCACGCTGAGGATTGTAGCCGGAAACGAACAGAGGGGAGCGAAAGGGGCGAGTCAGACGTGAGAAGTGATGGGCGAGGGTTCGGTCCGAAGGGTCAGTAGCGAGGGTGGGGTTCGGTTCGGGAATAAGAGGCGAGCATGTTAGAACCGAACGGACTGTAGTGAACAGTAGTGAACAGTACCTTCGGTTCGGTTAGTGAACAGTACCTTCGGTTCGGTTCCTCTTGAGCAGGGTTCGGTTTCGGTTAGTGGTGAACAGTACCTTTGGGTTCGGCTCAGGAGGGTTCGGTTCGGCTCCTCTTGCTCTCAGTCCCTAAGAGGACCTTCGGGTCCTAAGAAGCTTCTCTCTTGGTTTCGGTTCCTAATGTCTATTTTTCTCGTTTTTACCCCGTTTTAAGCTATTTTTGACACGGTTAAGCGTCGGAATGACCCGAATGATTTTAAAAAGTTACGGGAACTATTTGAGTGAGATTTCGCATACTTGGAGAGATTTGGGAGAGATTTGACATTCTTGGAGAGATTCCTCATACAAAGAGATATTTGCGAGAGTTTTCACATACTTATAGGGATTTGGGAGAGATTTGACATTCTTGGAGAGATTTCTAATACAGAGAGATATTTGAGAGAGATTTCGCATACTTGGAGAGATTTGGGAGAGATTTGACATTCTTGGAGAGATTTCTCATACAAAGAGATATTTGCGAGAGTTTTCACATACTTAGAGGGATTTGGGAGAGATTTGACATTCTTGGAGAGATTTCCAATACAGAGAGATTATTTGAGAGAGATTTCGCATACTTGGAGAGATTTGGGAGAGGTTTGACATAGAGAGGGATAGTGTGGAAACGATTGAGAGAGGTTCCATGTGGGATAGTTGTGAGTGTCCGGCATCGAAATGCATGGTTCGTGAACCATATTAAGCCTTGTTTAAGGATCTTACACACTCCCGATGAGTATGCAACATTGTTTTATCGATCTAGTTCATTGATTAGAACTAGGGTTTAGGAAATTTTTAACACAAGGCTTTTTCTCAAGTGATGTTTTCCCATTAATATAGCAAGTTATACAGTATGAACATAACACAAACCCTAATACACAAGGTTTAATCGAGTTAACCGGTCTTGACTTGATGACTTGACCTGACTCAAGATTGACGATTGTCACATCATCCCCCCGTTAGAGGAAATTTCGTCCCGAAATTTAAATTCGGCTGGGAACTTCAAGGGTTTGGGAAAAGATGTGGATACTTTTGCTTCATTTGATCTTCACGTTCCCAGGTAAACTCAGGCCCTCGTTTCGCGTTCCAACGAACCTTCACTATGGAAATGCGACTTTGTTTTGTTCTCTTGATCTCTCGATCCATGATCTCGACGGGTTCCTCCACAAAGTGGAGATTTTCATTAACTTCGATTTCTTCGAGTGGTACTACGAGTGTCTCGTCAGACAGACACTTCTTTAAGTTGGATACGTGGAAGGTAGGGTGCACATTACTAAGTTCTTGTGGTAGTCGGAGTTTGTACGCCACAGGACCAATCCTAGCAAGGATTTCGAACGGACCGATGTACCTTGGGTTTAGTTTCCCCCGTTTACCGAAACGTATCATCCCCTTCCAGAGGGAAACTTTAAGTAGTACCCGGTCTCCGACCTGGAATTCTAAAGGTTTGCGTCGCTTATCCGCGTAACTCTTTTGTCGATCACGAGACGCTTTTAGTCTTTCCCGAATTTTAATGATCTTTTCTGTGGTTTCCCTTATGATTTCAGGCCCAGTAAGGGTGCTATCAGGGACTTGCCCTCTGGCTAGCTGAGTATCTCCAACTTCGGCCCAACACAGTGGTGATCTACACTTACGACCGTAGAGGGCTTCGAATGGAGCGACTCCAATGCTAGTGTGATAACTGTTATTATAAGAGAATTCGATAAGCGGTAGATGGGTATCCCATGCCTTACCAAAATCTATCACACAGGCTCTCAGCATGTCTTCCAACGTCTGGATGGTTCTCTCGCTTTGTCCGTCAGTTTGTGGATGGTAGGTCGTACTCATGTCTAGCCTGGTTCCCAGAGACTTTTGTAGGGACTGCCAGAAACGCGAGATGAATCTACTATCTCGATCAGAGATAATGGATGTTGGTACACCATGTAGTCGCACGATCTCTTTAATGTACGTCCTGGTTAACTTTTCCATCTTGTCTGTTTCCTTTATTGGCAGGAAGTGCGCGGACTTGGTCAATCTGTCCACAACCACCCATATGGTATCCATCCCACCTGATGTCTTAGGCAGTTTGGTTATGAAGTCCATGGTTATTCGCTCCCACTTCCACTCGGGTATATCCGGTTGTTGAAGTAGTCCTGATGGCTTCTGATATTCCACCTTGACCTTGGCACAAGTGAGGCACTTGCTCACATAAGTAGCAATTTCAGCCTTCATGTTTGGCCACCAGAATAACCTTTTGAGGTCTAGATACATCTTATCTGACCCAGGGTGAATGGAGTATCGAGTCTTGCGGGCCTCGTTCATTACAACATCTCGGTACCCACCGAACTTCGGTGTCCAGATTCGATTCATGAGATAACGAGTTCCATCCCCTTTGACTTCCAAGTTCTTGTCCATCCCCCTTAGTGCTTCGCTTGCCACGTTTTCTGGTTTCAAGGCTTCTAATTGGGCATCCTTGATCTGGGTGGCTAGTTGGGAGTGGATGGTCATGGCTAGGGATTTTACTCGGCGACCCGAGTATTCTTTCCTGCTTAAGGCATCGGCTACTACATTGGCCTTGCCTGGGTGGTAACGAATTTCACATTCGTAGTCATTTAATAATTCCACCCATCTTCTTTGGCGCATGTTAAGTTCTTTCTGATTGAGAATGTGCTGAAGACTTTTGTGATCAGTGAAGATGGTGCACTTGGTGCCGTAGAGATAGTGCCTCTAGATCTTCAGGGCGAACACCACCGCTCCCAGTTCAAGGTCGTGGGTTGTGTAATTAACTTCATGTGTCTTCAGTTGCCTTGATGCAAGCGATAACTTTTCCCCTTTGCATGAGCACACAGTCGAGGCCTTGACTCGAAGCATCGCAATACACCACAAAATCATCGGTTCCTTCTGGAAGAGACAAGACCGGTGCGCTGCATAGGGCTTGCTTTAGTGTTTGGAAGGCGGCTTCTTGTTTATCTTCCCATTCGAACACCACACCTTTCTGAGTCAAGGTGGTGAGAGGCTTAGCGATCTTGGAGAAATTTTGTATGAATCTTCGATAGTAGCCTGCGAGTCCCAAAAACTGTCGGATTTCTGTTGGCGTTGCAGGTGTTGACCAATCTTTGATTGCTTTGATCTTTGAGGGGTCCACATGTATTCCTTCTTTGCTTACTACGTGGCCAAGGAATCCTACTTCACGGAGCCAAAATTCACACTTTGAGAATTTGGCGTAAAGCTTCTCGGTTCTTAAAATCTCCAGAACTAGTCGTAGGTGTTGTCTGTGCTCTTCTTCGCTCCTCGAATAGACCAAGATATCATCGATGAATACGATGACGAATTTATCCAAGAAGGGTCGACACACTCGATTCATCAAATCCATGAACATCGCAGGCGCGTTAGTTAACCCGAATGGCATTACTACAAACTCGTAGTGCCCATAACGAGTTCTGAATGCCGTCTTGGGGATATCCTCTTCCTTAACTCGTAGTTGATGATAACCCGACCTCAGGTCGATTTTTGAAAAGTAGCTGGCTCCTTGGAGCTGGTCGAAGAGGTCATCTATTCGGGGTAGGGGATAACGGTTCTTGATAGTGAGTTTGTTTAGTTCTCGATAGTCTATGCACATGCGAAAAGACCCATCCTTCTTCTTTACAAATAAGACTGGTGCTCCCCAGGGCGAGAAGCTTGGCCTGATGAACCCTTTGCTCAATAGTTCATTCAGCTGGCTGGATAGTTCTTGCATTTCTGCCGGTGCTAAGCGATATGGAGCCCTGGCTACGGGGGTAGCTCCTGGGATTAAGTCGATCCGAAATTCGACTTGTCGTGCGAGTGGTACACCAGGCAGATCGTCTGGGAAAACATCAGGGAAGTTGCATACTTCTGGAATTTCTTTGATGTCCTTCACCTCCTGTTTCTTGTCTACGATGTGGGCTAAGAAAGCATGGTATTGCTTTCGGAGGTACTTTTGGGTTTTAACACAAGAGATAATTTGTAGGTTCGCACTAGGTTTATTGCCATAAACGGTGAGAACGTTGCCATTCGGCAGATTGAGGCGGACGGCCCTTTCGTAACATAGAATGTCGGCACGATGAAGGCTTAACCAATCCATACCAATGATTATATCGAAGCTTTTTATGGTGATCGGCATAAGGTCAATTTTGAACAAATGGTTGTCTAGAGTGAGACTACACCCTATGTAAATATCATTAGCGCGCTCAACCTTTCCATTTGCCATTTCTACGATGTAAGAATCTTCTAGTGGTTGAGAATTTTGCTTAAGTATATGTTTGAATTGGTGACTTATGAAACTTCTTTCTGCCCCACTATCGAAAAGTACGCATGCATAAGTTATTGAGGAGGAACGTACCAGTAACCACAGAGGGATCCTTGACTGCTTCTCCCTGCCCTAAAGTTAGGACTCTCCCTACACCCCCAGCATTAGGGGCTCGTGCCTTGGGGTAGTTCCTCCTGAAGTGTCCCGTTTCACCACATCCATAGCAGGCTTGGCTTGCTCCAATGTTGGCGGTCGTAGCGACTTGTGTGGCGGGTTGGGTAGTCATTCTACAGAATCGTGCAGTGTGCCCCTTCTTGTTGCAGTTATTGCAGTGTAACTCTCGACAAGCACCGTTATGGTGGTAGTTACACTTGGGAAGAGTTCCTGTATACTGTTTCGGTGGCGCTGGAGCGACAGCAGTAGTGGTGGCGCGAACAGCAACAATCTGTTGCTTTTTGGCGGGGTCCTGAATTGGTTGTTTCTTTTTATTGCCCCAGAACTTCCTCTTGTTGTTCCCTCCTTTTGTTCGGTCGGTGGTGGTTATCATGGTACCACGGCTAGCCCTGTGATCTATGAGTTGTTGTGCCAATTCCTTGGCACTCTCAAAGGTAGTGGGTTTCGCGGCCAATACACTATCTTGAATCTGGGATGACAGCCCCCAGAGATATCGTTCCACCTTCTTCTCTTCTGGAGTGACCATTATTGGGCAGAGGAGTGCTAAGTCATTGAAACGGGCAGTATAAATTTCAAGATCAGTGTCTGTCATTCTGAGGTTCCAAAGTTCTTCTTCAAGTTTTTGTATTTCGCCCCTCGGGCAGTATTCCTTTAACATTAGGGCTTTCAAATCCTCCCAGCTGATTGCGTTAGCTATTGCGGGAGTAAGTGATTTAACTCGGCCATTCCACCAAGTAAGTGCTTTTCCAGTGAAAGTGAATACCGCATACTTGACCTTGCTCGCTTCGGGACAAACGCAGATTTCAAAAATTGCCTCGGTCCTTTCGAACCATTGCACCAGCGTGATAACGCCCCCGCTTCCATTGAAAGGATCGGGTTTGCCATTCGTGAAGTCTTTGTAAGAGCACTCCCTCGTACGCCCCGTGCTGTCCCCGTGAATGGAATTGGTAGCTCCGGATCCAGAACCGCTAGAACCATTGGTTCCCATTTGCGACATTGCTGCCGCCACGGCTGCCGTTACTGCAGCCTGGAACATTGCAGGATCAAACTGCGGAGGTGGTGGTGGAGGCGGCACTGGGTTGTTGGAAGGCCTTGGTCTTCTCCTTGGTGGCATGGTTCTGTCATAAAAAAAAATGACCAGTCGGTAAGACTTCAATAGTGATAACGAGTCGAGTGTTACTGGTCTCATCCCTCTTGTATTTTATCAAAACTTTATTATTCGTAAACTATTTGTGTGACCAGGTTATGATGTATAGTGACAAATATTCAATAAATAAAACACATGCCAAATTTCATTGATAACTTTTAGTACATAACGTTTAGAGGGAAAAGTTTGACCTCATAAGGGTCTACATTACATCGTTACAAAAGGTAGTTTTTGGCATTACAAAAGCCCTTGGAATAGTGTAATCACATAGTCGCAGGGTCGACCTACATACAAGGAGTAGCACCAACGCGTACTCATAAAATTCTACTACCAAGACGGGAGAATAGCAACGAGTTCTAATCACTGCGACCCTTCTTTGACGGAGGCTGCGATGATGTCGATGCGCCCTGTAGTTCCGCCAATTTGCGTTCGGCTGCAACCATTCTCTCTTCGAGTGCCATGTATCTTTCCCGATACTCTCTTGTTTCTGCTTGAGCCGCGAGAAGGTCTTGAATGAGTTGGTCTCGGTGGTGGGAGTCTCGTTCCAGGTCTCTGGTGGGATCCGTAGTAGACTGTACAATGGCACTTAACTCCCGGACCTGATCGGTCGTTGTCCTACCATGATCATCCATACTTGCCATTCGTTGTATCGTGACGAGGAGAGCCCTGTCAGCCGGTCCACCATGAGTGAGATCATAGTAACCTCGTTGGTAGCCATATGGTGACCGTTGGCGTTGTTGTCGGCTCCATCTTTCAATCGTTGTTACCCAAGGGGGTTCAGGTCCGTTGTATCCAAAACGGTGCGCGGGTACCCTCGCGATGTAGGGAGGGTTGAATACTTCTGGTGGTTCCTCCGCTTCGTTCCCAAACATGACCATCTCATCACCTTCCTCTTCTTCCTCTTCATCTTCCTCTTCTTCTTGGTCGTCTTCCTCTTCTTCTTCTTGTTCGTCTTCCTCCTCGGGCTCCTCCTCGGGATCCTCTTCGGGATCCTCTTCGGGATCCTCCTCGGGATCCTCCTCGGGCTCGTCTTCGATCCATCCCGCGTTTCCCTGATTGGGAAAGTAGGGGTCCCCGGGTATGTGAAACCCTGCCATGTCGTCTGCACGAGAAACGGGGTTAAGAAGCACGTATCGGAAAATAATAATTTGGCGCTATAGAAACGTACAAATACTCCTATAGTATTTTTAAATGTTTATATTTGGTTCTTAGCGTGTTCTTTATGGAGTGTAATTAGGTTTTCAGATTTGTCGCTCATTACGACTATTCCTTAGTGTGCGTAAGTTACTTCTTGGACGGATATAGTTGATCAGGTTATATCCTTCCCAGAACTGATTACACATACTAAGGCGTATTAATAATGTTCGACTCCTCCTCTTTCAATTTATGTTCTCCTAAGTTATGACACCATGCTAGTATAGAATGCATGCAAGTATACTTTAAAACAAGAAATTATTTGTTTTCTAAAAGTACAACTCGTTAAATCACTTTAAAAATCAGAGACTTTTAGTCCCAAATGTGTTTATAGTTTGTATATCTTATGTGGTTTGACATACTTAATTCACTATAAACCGTGCTCTGATACCAATCTGTCACACCCCCAAACCAAGGATGGCGGAAACATCCGGGGGTGGAGGACTTCATGTATAGTATCATAACCACAATTTCAATAGTAATTTAAGCAAACACAACCAACATATATATAATTGAAAAAGTTACATCACTTGTATGAATTACATGTTTCAAAATCAATTACAATATGTTGACAAAATATGAAGAGTTTGACGTCTTAACGTCCCATCCTCAAAAGCACTTGATTACCTGTTTAGTGTTTTCCTGAGAATACGAGTTGTTTGAAAAGTGTGTCAACACAAAGGTTGGTGAGTTCATAAGCTTTTATTAATAAACTTAGTAGAAGTCTATCACATGTAAATGTCGCGTTTGTGTCAGAAAAATCCGATATTTTCCTTGAAATCCGAAAAATGTAGCCTTATAACCAAAGACTAAAATGTATAAGAAATCATCATTTCTTAGTAGAAATGCCGTGAGTTAAATGATATGGAAAGTAAATTTCTTTATCAACCTAAAACCTACTTCGATTTTATGAAACCCCGTAAACTTTATGAATTGTTATCTCCCTAGGTGAGTCGCTATAATCATACTGTGACTATGTGAACCTGCCACAACGTTTCTCAGGCGTCGTGAAAATGAAATGACATTTGTCACCCGTAGACCTGCAGGTCCCACTGTAGCTAGCAGCAAGGTGTGGGGTGTCAAACCCAATATAGATCTATATACAAGTATCACGTTCTCCCTCAAGGAGATTTTGATTATAACTACCAGGAATTATATCCCGCACTCGGACGTACGGGGAGAGAGAGTCTCACAACATAGGTTAACGAGTTTACGTGAAATGTGTGTGGATATAAATCTTTCTTGTATGAATGTACCCTTTTTGTACGAGTGTGTTGAGTGATGTATCATAAACTATACCTATTATAGTTTATCTAAAATGTATATAATATGTATGAATTCTTTTTATGGAAATGTATTAGTGTTGTGAATTTATCCAACTATACTTTTTATAGTTACATAATACGTGTTCTAAATGAATGAATAATATTTAATATGAATGACTTAGTTTCAGTTCACAATGATAAACTAACAAGGAAACACATTCAAATATTAGAACTTATGATTATACACTTTGCTCAACATATTACAAAGTGTTATGATATTTACATGTTGTTGGCTAACTTTAGCAATTCTGCCCAGTTTTGGAAAAATCATAGAAAAATCATACGAAGTCGAAAACTAGATCCGTAAATTCTGAGAGTTCACAAAATGTGTCTAGTTTACTCATAATTTTTATCACGATTTTTAATGACCTCCAACCTGGGTGAAAATGTCCATAATCACAAACTGGTCCGGATTGTTGTTTGAAATGATAGGCAGTTTTGTAAATATCACCATAAATCGTAGAAAAATCGTATGGAGATGTGCAAGTAGTCATTTTAAAGCTACAAACTTGAACTATTTTCACCTTGTACAGTTTTGAAAACAAAAATGTTTAAGATACCCAAAACAGTCCGTGAATGGAGTTGAACTTTTCTGATGAAGGCTGTTAGAAAGATTTAATTATGTTCTTAGTGTTTTAACTTGTATTCCCCCCTGAAAACTTGAGAAAACATGAAAATGTAGGGGTATGAACTCACCTTAAATGATTTCAGTAGGTAAGTGTTGAAGAAGATAAGTGTTCAACCCAAGAACACTTGAAGAATCACTTGAAGATTCGAAGATCTAACACAATTATGAGAGAGTTTGTCTAAGATATCCATGATTTGAGTGGAAATAATTGAGATAATCATAAAGAGAATGGATCATTCTTACCAAATGTGGAGGAAAATCCAAAGATCAGCCCTCAAATCTCGAGTTCTAGAGAGGGAAATTGAGAGAGAAAAGAGTTTGCTCTTTTTGGTGAAAAGAGAGGAAATGAGAGAAATGAGGAGAGAGGATGAATATTCAGCACTCAAAAACGTGGGAAAGGGGGATAATTGAGTGGAAAAGACATTGATGTGACCTAGGTAAGGTGGGGAGGTGTGGCTGGTCATAGAGTGGGTGTAGGAGTGGTTGCTTGTGTTATAAGGTAAAGCAAAGTCAACACTCCACCTCTTTGTACTTTACCCACTTGCTTTCATTATTTAAATAAAGATTTTTATGAAAATATGATTAAATTGTGAATATTTAGGGTTTATTATGTTAAAATATGATTTTGGGTGAAAATCCCGCGTTAAAATAACTAAAAACTGGCCTTAAACGCAAAACTATGCGAAAACCGAGAGAAAATGAGTTCCCAGCGAGACCTCTCGGTCCTAGGCCGAGGTTTGGTCCCTAGGCCGAGACTCGGTCCACGCAGAGGATTGTAGCCGGAAACGAACAGAGGGGAGCGAAAGGGGCGAGTCAGACGTGAGAAGTGATGGGCGAGGGTTCGGTCCGAAGGGTCAGTGGCGAGGGTTCAGTCCGAAGGGTCAGTAGCGAGGGTGGGGTTCGGTTCGGGAATAAGAGGCGAGCATGTCAGAACCGAACGGACTGTAGTGAACAGTAGTGAACAGTACCTTCGGTTCGGTTCCTCTTGAGCAGGGTTCGGTTTCGGTTAGTGGTGAACAGTACCTTCGGGTTCGGCTCAGGAGGGTTCGGTTCGGCTCCTCTTGCTCTCAGTCCCTAAGAGGACCTTCGGGTCCTAAGAAGCTTCTCTCTTGATTTCGGTTCCTAATGTCTATTTTTCTCGTTTTTACCCCGTTTTAAGCTGTTTTTGACACGGTTAAGCATCGGAATGACCCGAATGATTTTAAAAAGTTACGGGAACTATTTGAGAGAGATTTCACATACTTGGAGAGATTTGGGAGAGATTTGACATTCTTGGAGAGATTCCTCATACAAAGAGATATTTGCGAGAGTTTTCACATACTTATAGGGATTTGGGAGAGATTTGACATTCTTGGAGAGATTTCTAATACAGAGAGATATTTGAGAGAGATTTCGCATACTTGGAGAGATTTGGGAGAGATTTGACATTCTTGGAGAGATTTCTCATACAAAGAGATATTTGCGAGAGTTTTCACATACTTAGAGGGATTTGGGAGAGATTTGACATTCTTGGAGAGATTTCCAATACAGAGAGATTATTTGAGAGAGATTTCGCATACTTGGAGAGATTTGGGAGAGGTTTGACATAGAGAGGGATAGTGTGGAAAGGATTGAGAGAGGTTCCATGTGGGATAGTTGTGAGTGTCCGGCATCGAAATGCATGGTTCGTGAACCATATTAAGCCTTGTTTAAGGATCTTACACACTCCCGATGAGTATGCAACATTGTTTTATCGGTCTAGTTTATTGATTAGAACTAGGATTTAGGAAATTTTTAACACAAGGCTTTTCTCAAGTGATGTTTTCCCATTAATATAGCAAGTTATACAGTATGAACATAACACAAACCCTAATACACAAGGTTTAATCGAGTTGACCGGTCTTGACTTGATGACTTGACTTGACTCAAGATTGACGATTGTCACATTGTACCCCTTTTTGTATAGAGACCCGACACTTTGTATTTGTACCCTTTTTGTATAGAGACCCGACACTTTGTATTTGTACCCCTTTTTGTATATAAACCCGACACTTTGTATTTGTACTCCTTTTTGTACGAGTATGTTATGTAAATGATCATAAACTATACCCCTGGTATTGGTTCAGTGGCAGCATCGGAAGGGATCAGAGATGACCTGGGAGCCGGAACGTGAGATGCGGGAGCAGCATCCGGAGCTATTTCCTTAGCGGGATTTTGAGGGAGAAGTCTTATTCTAGTGAGGGAGAATTGTAATAGCTCAGATCCCTAGGTACCTTCATTTTCATATTTTTGATATTCTGTGAGGGGACTTGGCGAGTTGGAGGTTGAACTCGCTGAGTCGGGTCGCGGTTTTGGGTGGAGGTTCGCGTCCGGACTCGACGAGTCCAAGGGATGGACTCGGCGAGTCCGCGCTGTTTAATGAAACCCTAATTTCCCGGTCCTAAGCCCTATTTAAAGGACCTTATGGCCCTCATTTGCGACCACCTTGAACCCTAAGAGCCCCCATACGACTGTGAGCCCTTGTGAGTGTGTTTGGACGCCATTTGTTCATCATTTTTGTGTGTTATTGCAAGAAAGGAGGGAGAGGATCAAGCTTGAAGATTTGGGGAGCGTGGATCTGTTGCTATTTCATCAAGGGAGCCTTCTTGAGGTAATTTTCAGAGCCAAACTTCGTGTTTTGGGTTGATGTGTCAAATCTAGGGTTTCTTCTTGCATTTCTTGGCTTGAATTGGAAGTATGAAAGGCCCCATGGAGATATGGAACCTAGATTTGGACCTTAGCAGGTCCAGGAGACCCCATATGACAAGCTTTATGTCCAATCTTTTGACTTAGAAGCTAAGGTTGCCACATTAGAGGTTGTTTCTCCAAAATAAGCCTTGTATGCATTGCATGGCGACCAAGACTGAGACTTTACGTGACAAATAAGCTTGGGAAGGCCAGATCTATGCATGTATGGAACGGATCTGACCGAAAAAGCCAGTTTTAGCTGGTGCATGGCATGGACTCGCCGAGTCTGAAGAACAGACTCGACGAGTCGCTTGAAGATTGTCCTTGAGACCACCCAGTGTGTAGTCCTGACCGAGTTGTGGGCGACTCAGTGAGTCGCAGAGAGTTGGAAAGGTTTTGACAGGTGGACCGAGTCAAGTTGGGACTCGCCGAGTTGACCTTGCGACTCGGCGAGTTGAGTCGCGATGGCCCTGTGATTCAGGCCCAGGTGGAACTCGTCGAGTCGGGGGAGTACTCGACGAGTCAAAGGGAAAATCCTTGAGAGTTGGTTAAAACGCGTAGACTCGCCGAGTCACTATAGTGCACTCGCCGAGTCCGGTCCAAATTGACTAAAGACTGTTGACCAAGTCAACCTGTGTTGACTTGATATGGATGGTCAACCTTAGTGGTACAAGTAATAATTATAGATTTATAATATCATAGGAGGATTGCAGCTCGAGGGTTCGAGCACGAGTGATTCCAGGATTCACGAGTAGCGACTTAGCGAGGCATACGAGGTGAGTCTTCTCACTATACTGTACCTGGAAGGGTTTTGACTGTGTGACCGGAAGGTCGAATATGATATGAGATATATGCCTTATGTGTGTTAAGTTATTCGTTATATGTGCCATGTATGGTATGCTTGATTTGGGCCGGAAGGCAACATGTTATGGGCTGGAAGGCGTGGTCATATGGACTGTAAGGTTGACGTGGGTAGGACCGGAAGGTTTACCAAGTCGGGACGGAAGTCCCCTGAGACACATGGACCGGAAGGTCAAGGCCTGGAAAGGCGTACGTGCTTAGGTTGTATCTTGGGGAACTCACTAAGCATTTATGCTTACAAATGTTGTGTTATGTGTTTCAGGTACTAGCGAGGACCGTGGGAAGGCGCCGGCGTGATCGTACACACACTCGGGGAAACCATTTTGTGATATTTTGTTATGTAATCGGTTGTGACTAAATTGTTACATTGGAACCTAAACTTATTACTCATGTTTTGATGATTGTAAAAATGAAAAATTTTCGGTTTGAAATTTTATGACGTTACAGAAGTAGGGGCGTTAGACATTAAAGAAAATATGGACATAGGAGTTTATGGCCGTAAACCCCCCTAGGATTGGTCCATGGGCCATAAACTCCATAGAATGGCCAAATGATTCCCTAACTCCCCTATATGGCTTGGAAAAATGCATAGAACTTAATGCCCATCCATTTAAGACCTTAATACACAAAAGGCCTTAGTAGGAGTTTACAGCCGTAAACTCTATGTTTACTGTCGTAAACTTTCAAGAATGGTCTATTTGAGTCCTTAAACCCTTCATAAGCCCTACATTTGAGCCTAGCTTAATTCCACTAGTGAGATAAGACCTTAAATCATCCAAGAACACACCACCCATGAGTTTACGGCCGTAAACTCATGGGGATATAGTCTTAGGGCCGTAAACTCTATAAAGAATTTACTCTTGAAGAGTAAACTCCCTAACTAGGCCATACACTCCCTTATTTGCAACCCAATAGCCTCCTAGTGCTTGACCAAAGTGTTTTCCGCACATTAGGATGCTTATGCGTGTTTAATTAGTATTATAATTACTAATTGTATGTGAACATATGTCATCATATGTTAATAGGTCACTAAGTGTGTTCAAGTCTTTACTTGACACCGAGCACCCAACCGACACCTCCATCCGATCCACTTACAACAGGTGAGTTCATACCCCTGAATTAACCTTTTAAATATTTTTACATGCTTTTATGGGGGGTAGGGATATACAAGTTAAAACATGCTAGTTATCATATCAATCATATGTGATTATTAACCCGCATGCACAAGGAATTATCACACTTTTAGTTGTTTTACCAAGTATAATACTATAGATGGTTTTCCAAAATGTCTTTACTTGTTTAAATCTTTTCTCAAATTATCTCTCGTGCTGTATGTTTTACTTCTACACCACTTACAGCAGTGTTTTAAACAAAGGTTTTCTTTACTTATTTTGTGTTATCAAATTATATTCAAAACGTGTTTATGAACGGTTTTCAAAGCTTGTTTTACATAAAGATATCAAGACATAAATTCTTATTTTTAAAGGTTTTCCAAAGGTTTTACCAAAGTTTTCTTCAATACTTCTATACTTCTACTTCATTAAATGCATGCCTGTACTTGTATAGTTATATAAATAATGTTTAAAAGACTTAGGAAGGCTAGTTCGCCTTATTTCCTTTTCCTCATTGGGATGTGGTCTGGTGGGTATCGGATATCCGTCTGAAGGTCGTTTAAACATTAGTTATATATCATGTATACACGTATAGACATAAAGGTTTACATCGACCAGTTCATTTCCCTTGGGTAGCAAGGGCATCCTTCCATTCATCATTCATAGATCAGAGACACTAGTAACTATTATAGGAATAGTTAGGAGGTTCTATTTACTCTTTCTAGTACGAGAATTCCAATGGAGTCAGTTCATTCGCGAGTCTATATCATTTCTCCAGCGCCTCTAATAGAATTCAGAATACGAGATGCATCCTCAGGACATGGACCTCCCCGTCATCAAGATTCTCCTGGAGGGAGAGCAGGCATTGTGTGTATAGATCTATACGGGACTGACACTCCCGCACCCTGACTACTAGCTATAGTCCTCGGCCTACCAAGCCAAGGGGTGACAAATGTCACATTTATTGCGATGCTTGCAGGGCGTCAAGTACTCTAGTGTCAATCAGTATGGTTACGAGTATCTCCATGTTTACCTTATAATTCATGGCCTTAAGGTAACAAGAATTAACATTGTATTTATGAAACAACACTCTTAGGATTACTCTTTATTTTAGACCTTGCTAGCTATATCGTTCATTTGATATTGTCTGGGTCTGTGTTTCTTTGTTTTAGACCTTCCTCGATGTATCGTTCATTTAATATTGTCTAGGGTCTGTGTTTCTTTGTTTTAGACCTTGATAGCTGTATCGTTCATTTGATACTATCTGGGGTCTGTGTTTCTTTGTTTTAGACCTTGCTAGCTGTATCGTTCATTTGATAATGTCTGGGGTCTGTGTTTCTTTGTTTTAGACCTTGTTAGTTGCATCGTTCATTTGATACCGTCTGGGGTCTGTGTTTCTTTGTTTTAGACCTTGCTAGTTGTATCGTTCATTTGATACTGTTTGGGGTCTGTGTGTCTTTGTTTTAGACCTTGCTACCTGTATCGTTCATTTGATACTGTCTGGGTTCTATGTTTCTTTGTTTTAGACCTTGCTAGCTGTATCGTTCATTTGATATTGTCCGGGGTCTGTGTTTCTTTGTATTAGACCTTGCTAGCTGTATCGTTCATTTGATACTGTCTGGGGTCTGTGTTTCTTTGTTTTAGACCTTGCTAGCTGTATCGTTCATTTGATACTGTCTGGGGTCTGTGTTTCTTTGTTTTAGACCTTGCTAGATTTATCGTTCATTTGATACTCTCTGAGGTGTGTGTTTTGTTGTTTTAGACCTTGCTAGCTGTATCGTACATTTGATACCGTCTGGGGTCTGTGTTTCCTTTTATTAGACTGAGTCAGGCATATCATTCTTTCGATACTCTCCTGGAGTCTATGATTTCTTTTGCCTTAGTCAGCAGTGTTTTCTGCTAAGGCATATGTTATTTTCCCCTAGTATTTTACTAGTGATATTCTCCTACTTTCTTTAAAGTCAAATACCGTATATTGGATAATGATAGTATTTCAGGGAAAATTTCTCTTTAAAACATAACACTGTCGAGTCTTGGTAGAAGGCTGCTTTTAATTAGAAAATATAGGATTTTATGGAAAGGAAGCTAATACACAGTAGATTCTAAACTACTACTTTTTATAAAGTTATTTTGAATAAAATGCTTACTTACACAAATGACACTAAATACTTATGATGAACTCACCAGCATTTATAAAAATGCTTATACTCGCTTTCAAAATAACTTGTATTCTCAGGTCAGCAATAGATAGGTACACCCGGGAGCTTTTGTGAAGCCAGCCTAGAACCAAGCTGCATCTATACTAGTTTCTGTATTACTTTGATGTCTCTATAAAATGTAACTTATGTAAACTATTACTATTAATGCAATGGTTGTTATACTTTGATTACTATACCGCATATGTTGTGATACTTGACATGACATCATCCACCCCAGAACGTTTCCACTATTCCGGTTTTAGGGTGTGACAGATTGGTATCAGAGCATTGTTTATAGTGAGCTCAGTATATCAATTCATAAAAGATATACAGACTATAAATACATAGGGATAAAACACTCTGACCAAGAATTACACTTTAAAATATAACCATATTTACCAAAGTATAAGGACATCCAGAATCTAAACACTCGAATACAAGTATCACAAGAAGAACAAGAATAAAAGTCTTCGGATGTTGAGCGTTACTATCAAACCTTGGCAGTTATGTAATCGTAAGCTGGAATAAATGTAACCTGGTCAACTACATTTATTTGAGATGCGATGAACGTGTGCTTGGGAGTGATAGTGGTGTTGCAACAGGTCTGAAACTTACCAAATAGGAATGCTAGAGCCAAACATAAAGTTTAAAAATACTATGGGAGTATTTTGGATTACTAAAAGACTCACATTAATCCCAGAATCATATTCAAAAGTTAAGAATCATACAAGAAATTAAAATACCATAGGGGTATTTTAGGATCCATAGATAACCTTGTGTGAAAAACTACAAAAAATCCTTATTGATATACCTACAATTACAGAGGGTATCCTCCTAAGGTTATATATAATAAGAGTCCCATAGACTAAGAACGTGTGGTTTCGCTCTATTTCCATTTCCTTGTTTGGATGTGGATATAGAGTAGTATCACATATTCGAAGGCCTATCGGATCTACGTTACATATAATTTGTGTGCCCTATGTAATTGTAGCAGGACTCGATATGGATCATCCAGTGAAATGTTAATAATCTCTTAGGATTCTTTAGACATTTCCATTCTCGCACGAACCTTGTAGAAAACCCTATCCACTTCAATGCTCGACAGAAGAGTTGATTCAGATCCAGGAGAAGTTCATTGAGAAGATTTCCAGTTCGGAAATAAATGAACTAGGACGAGACTATTTAATCCACCAAGTACCTATACATTTTTAGGGACATCGGTGGGAAATTCGCCTGAACTTCCAAGATTTCCAGTCATCCATCATGAAGTAATGACACTCAGAGTCAGGATCGGAAGTAAGGTGGAATAGAAATTAAATATGTCTTCACGAGAAAAGAACCCTAGGTAACTATCTGAAGAAAACCAACGTCGGTCCCAGTCGAGGATATGAGGTAGACAGAGGTAGCTAGTACATGGAACCCGAGAAATGTCTTTTCCTCGTATTCGTCATGCTAATACACCCATAAAATAATACAATTTAGTGAGTTAGTGATTACACTACTCACACTATGTGTTAGGTAAATCGCCTTTTCCTATCGCAAGTAATACGATTAGATCGGATCTCAAAACCTTGATTGAGAATGTTTAGCCATAAGTCTTCATGAGCCTTTCCTTCTGTGATGCTCGTTCCGAACTTCCCTCAAATCTTTCCAAGTCGGAGAGTGAACCTTTCCCGGTATAAAGGTAACTTAGTAGGAACGACTCCCATCTTATGGCTTTTTCGATATCCTTACTCCTACCTTGAATACCCGGACTACATCATAGGGATGTAGGTCGACACTCAGACAACCAATATCCGAGGCGCGGGAAAAATTTATGCCTAATATAGTAAGGATAGATACGTCTAAGGGTTAACCATCGTCCCTCATCAGCTTGTGTTCCTTTCCGTGTAAGAAAACCATGCCTCCGAAGAAGTGTAACCAATCCACTGGCAAGAAACTGACTCTCCTATTCGATGAAGCTACGTTCCAAGCTGCAGTCTCGGCAGCCGTAGCAGCTGTCACGGCTCAACTGAATGCTAACAACGCCAATGTTAGCAAGAGCCCTATCGGGAATTCCGCTCCAAGTAACGGACAACAGCAACCAACCTCTGTGTACCCAGCCACCCAAGAACCTTAACCCAATCCAATGAACAGAAAGTTCAAAAACGAGGAGGGAAGTACCTCGGCTCAAGGACCTTCCGAGGGGCAACGAGCCGAGACAGTCAATACCCCTTGTGACAACCCGAAACTTCTAACCCATGTAATTGATCTATGTTTCAGCATTAAAGCTTGAGTTCATTGTCTTTTATTAAATCTTGTGGCTCCATATGGGTGCTCTAGACTTAGTATAATCTATATATGAGTCTTAGAAAGGGTTGGAGAGTGTTTAGTATAACAAAATTGGGCCAAACTCACCAAATAAGGTGTCTGCGGCCACACACTTGTGTGTGCAGCCACACACCTGTGTGTACGGCCACACACCCAACTACAAACACCCTCAACCTCACACCCAATTCAATATATGGATGGATACCCCTTCATTCATTCATTTAGATGTTTCTCTTCCCTCTCTCTACTTTCTCTCTCTAAATCATCAACCAAGAACACTTGGAAGGCTTCATAATCGTGATCAACCAAGAACACTTGAATCCCAAGCTTAAAACTCATTATGTTCATCATATTCATCATCCCTTGAAGGTGTACGGCCGCACACCTTCATATGGGGGCAACACTCATTCAAAACTCCCAAGTATGAAGAGCATACACTTCAAAATCATCATATGGACTCAAATGAGGAGTGTACGGCAGCACACTCCTGTGTACGACCGCACACACCCTCTGTACGTCTGCATACTCTTCTATGATACCTCACACACACTCCTGGCCGCACTCCCCAGCCGCACACTCATTTTCAAGACCATATACCCACTTTAATGCCCATATTTGGCCGTAAACTTGCATAAATCATTAAGTTTGGATCATAGGACACTTATTCCTAGTAATTCCAAGCCCTAAGGATGTTTTCCCATCATGTTTAGTCATGAAACACCTTATTTCTAACTCATTTATGTGTGTCACATGAATAATAGGGGCCATAGGCATTCAGGGCATCCGTTGACACTCGAACCCTACATTAAGCGGTGAGTTCATACCCCTACTCTTTTCAATGTTTTTCACTATTTTCAGGGGGGAATACAAGCAAAGTACAAGGAATACTTGTACTCTAAACTTGTTTTTACATGTGTTGCGTTCCATAATTCATATGCTTTTAACACTGATAATCATAACAGATAACAGTTTGAACTCGCAGAACACACTATCATATTATTTGTGAAAAACATTATAAAATGTTGTATTTTATATTTTCAAAAATGGTTTTCCACATTATATCAGTTAAAAGCATAACCTTTGAACTTGAAACATGAAACCTAGTACATTGTTTTGTCCTTGGTAACACTCCACAGAGGTACGCGAGTGGAGGATCATCGTTTGCATTAGTACCTTTCTATATTATTACTAGTAAATTTGTTATTCTTATAAATTGGAGACAAGTCCTCGGGAACACTCCACAGAGATACGCGAGTGGAGGGCCGCCCCCGTTACCAGAATCTCTTGGAGGGAGAACGTGACTTGAGTGTATAGATCTATACGGGGCTGGCTACCCCACCCCTGGCTGTTAGCTACAGCCGAACCGAAAGGTTCAAGGGTGACAAAAGTCATAAGGTGATGTGGACTACTTATTGCCATATCTAGTCTATCGTATGGTTATGGAACTCGTAATTCGGATAACAGAGATTTACTAAATAGTAATAATGAATAAAGTAACTATGTTTACTTTGTATATATTAGTTTTATATACGTGTTAAAACTAATACATTTCACAAGGACAACCAGGTTTTCGGTATACATCTTTCACATTTGGTAACCAACATTCAGGAAAATATGGGATTTTCCTGGGGTAACATTTGTACATAACTAGATTCATGTAACAAATTCAGATAACTAAACTTTACAATTCATAAGGGTAAACATGTTTTCAGTATACATCTTTTACATTACACTTTGGATTTGATAACCAACTTTTAAGAAAATATGGGATTTTCTTTGTGTGTAACTTTTTCAGAAACAAAAAGTGGGGTGGAGTCGCACAACTGAACATCCCGTCGATCTCAATTATATACGGCTTGCATACACCAAGTATTAGTGGTTAAGCCAAGTATGAGCTCTACCACGAACCTCATAGTAAAACCCTTCATCCTATCCCATAGAATAGAAACTAGAGTCAAGAGAACCACTACGGGTTGAGCTACTATAATGACCACAAATCCGAAATTTGTTGTCATCCCGGTTAAGCCAATATAGTAGCTAACACCCTCAGTCGGTATATAAATCTGAGTCGTGAGAGTTAAGGACGTTGACTACGACCATCCATTCACGCTTAATCCCAAGAATTAAGCATCTCAGCAGATATCCCAGAAACTTGGAAGCTGCAATAAGTTAAATGCTAAGAAGAGTGGATGAGGAAATTAGAAGTTCTGAGTGGCAGAACCCAATACTCTCTAGATTTGATCTAGATCGAGAAAACTCTGAAACACCAGAAGAGTAATTGCAAAAGATACTCGCACTACTCAGGCACTTCGTCCACCCTGCTGCTGACGAGTAGAGCCTAGGACACTCCGCCTCCTCACGTGGAAGAAGTCACCGTCGCCCTGTATATGATAGACTGCATTCTCCGAAGTGAATACTAGAATGCCAAGAACAACAGGATAATCTCCGCAGCCAAGAATACTTGAATAAAGTACGAAAGTAGGTTGCGTTAAGCCTTATAACCCAAATCCTGAGGAGAATATAGACTCGACACCGGCTTAGGTGTTAGTCGATGGGTTATGCAAGATCACGCGCTTTCTGCAACTAGAATGAACCGACGCCTTAGAGAATAGGGCATGTCTTAATACATTTCACAAGATAACCAGGTTTTCAAAATACATCTTTCACATTTGGTAACCAACATTCAAGAAAATATGGGATTTTCCTGGGAACATTTGTACATAACCAGAAAAGTGTAACAAAGCAGAAAACTTACATTTCATAAGAGTAAACATGTTTTCAGTGTACAACTTTACATTACATTTTGGGAATCCATAACTAACCTTTTAAGAAAATATGGGATTTTCTTGGTGTGTGTAACATTTTCAGAAATGGAAAGGAAACTTGTAGATTTTTCACAAAACAAAACCGCTTATAAACTCACCAGCGTTATGCTGATTTTCAAACCGCTTGTATTCTCAGGTCAGCGTTAGACATGTACGCAAAGATCCTTTTGTTCAAAGACGGTGTGCACAGAAGACTTGTCTCGTTTTGTTTATATATACTATGTATCACAACTGTACAACTTACTTTTGAAACAAATGTAAACTTTTCTATATGTAATGTAATGGTTGTTTTACTTTACTTACTATGTGCATTGGATTTGATACTCAACGTGGAGTCAACCCCGAAAATGTTTCCACCTTCGGTTTTCAGGGTGTGACAGACTGGTATTAGAGCCCTTGTTTATAGTGAATAAAGTATACCAAACCTTACATGGTATAAAACTATAAACACTAAAGGGCCTAAGTGCTCTGAATTAAAAGTATCTTCAAACTATAAGTATTTTCAAAAGTATACAAGTATACCGAACCGTCGAGATCCGTAACTACAAGTAGAAAAAAACGTAAGTAAATGGGTGCTGTGTACTGCGGTTAAACCTGGGCAGTTATGTAGTCGTGTCTAGGATCAATATAGCCTGGCCAACTATATTCATTCGAGACACGACCAACATGTGCTTGGGAGTGATTGTGGTATGCGGCATGCCTAAAACTTACCCTAATACCACAAACAACAAGCCAGTGTTGTAGTGAATCATGAAATACTATGGGAGTATTTCTCAAGCCAATCCTTTGTAGAAATCCTCGTTCACGTATAGATCCTTGATCATTCCGTTAGCGATAGTTTACCTGCTTTGATAACTCTTTCCTGCTTTATCGCTTATTCGGAATATATATATCTGTCATATCTCTCGATTCGATTAAGAGGACTTATCATCCTCTCTTTCTTGATCTTATTAGATCAAGATGCCTCCAAGAAAGAGACCCATCTCAAAGACCAAAAACCCTCCGCCACCACCTCCTCCTGAAATTGACCCCATGGTATTTCAGGCAACTGTTACCGCCGCAGTGGCAACTGTTATGTCTCAATTGAACACCGGTGGTTCCGGTGGTTCGGGAGGCGGTACTCAAACTCAGGATCAAGAAAGCAATCAAGGAAACCGAAAGGAGGGTTCCTATAAGGATTTCATGAATGCAAAACCAACATCTTTCGATGGCACTGGAGGTGTCATTTCCTTATCCCGATGGTTCGAGAAAATCGAATCCATCTTTGAAATCTGTGCCTGTGCGGAATCTGATAATGTCAAGTTCACAGCCTGTACCTTCATTGATAAAGCCTTGACTTGGTGGAATGGCCGAGTTAAATCTTTGACCCTACCTGTAGCCAATGCCATGTGCTGGGAAGCCATGAAAGAACTCCTGATAGCCGAATACTGTCCCCGTGGTGAAATGCAGAAACTAGAGCATGAGCTCTGGAACCTGAAGATGAAGGGTTCCGATATTGCTGCATACACTTCTCGATTCGATGACCTCACACTTCTCTGCCCGGGATTGGTCACTCCTGAAAGTAAAAAGATAGAAAAGTTCATCTGGGGGCTGACCCAGCCAACAAAGGGAAACATCTTAGCTGCACGTCCGGATACCTATGATAGTGCCAAGAGTTTAGTGCAAACCCTAATTGATCACAATGATGACGTCGAGGAAACCACCACCGCTCCTGAGCCGAACAAGAGGAGTGGTGAGAAAAGAAAGTTCTGGAAGAAGAAGAAGGGTCAATCTTCGCAAGGATCCTCCAAGAGACAGCAGACTGTAGCAGTCCATGCTGCTACTATTCCCGTTGCTGCTGCTTCTGTTGTGGGATCCACAGCTCCAACTCCTACTAGCAGATATGTTGGTAATCTTCCTCTGTGTGACAAGTGCAAGTACCACCACAACCCCGACCCCTGCTGAGAATTATCTTGCACAAATTATGGTAAGAAGGGGCACATAGCCCGATTCTGCAAAGCTCCGACCCAATCGGCAAATTAATCATCTGGAGCAGGCGTTGGTCAAGCCTGCTATAACTGTGGAGAGCTTGGACATTTTAATAGGAATTGCCCCAAGAAGTCAACAGCTGATAATACTGGAACAGTCCTAGCCATAGGACGGGAGGAAGCAGTCGTCGATCCCACTGTTGTCTTGGGTACGTTCCTTCTCGACAACTCATATGCTAGTATTCTTTTCGATTCGGGTGCTGAAAGAAGCTTTGTTAGTCATTCGTTCAAACATAACCTAAAACATAAAGAGCTTTGATGGCTAACGGTGAGAAAGAAAGCGCCAGCAAAGTGTTCGTAGGTTGTACCCTTACCCTGAATGATCATTCATTTCCCATTGATCTGATGCCAGTTTCCATAAAGAGCTTTGATGTCATCATTGGCATGGATTGGTTGAGTCCCAATCATGCTGATATCCTCTGTTTCAAAAAAGCCATCCGTCTCAACCTTCCTTCGGATCAAACTCTCGTAATCTATGGTTCGTATCATTTCCTGCATCAAAGCTCAAAAGCTCCTGCAAAAGGAGTGCATTGCGTTCTTAGCCCATGTAATCAACGAGAAACAGGAAGTTAAAGACCTCGCGAGCATCCCCGAAGTCTGTAACTTTCCTGATGTATTTCCCGAAGAGCTTCCAGGAATTCCTCCCGAGAGTCAGGTCGAGTTCCATATTGACCTAATTCCTGGAGCTACCCCTGTGGCAAAATCTCCGTATCGCTTAGCTTCAACAGAAATGCAGGAGTTATCCAGCCAACTTAATGAGTTGCTCAATAAAGGATTCATTAGATCGAGTTCCTCACCCTGGAGAGCTCCGGTATTGTTTGTCAAGAAGAAGGATGGATCCTTTCGGATGTGTATCGATTATCGCGAGCTGAACAAGTTGACCGTCAAAAACCGATATCCCCTTCCGCGAATAGATGACCTCTTCGATCAACTCCAGGGAACCAGTTACTTCTCCAAGATAGACCTTCGGTCAGGGTACCATCAGCTACGAGTTCATGAGAGTGATGTTTTCAAAACAGCTTTCAGGACTCGGTATGGACACTACGAGTTCGTAGTAATGCCCTTCGGTCTAACCAACGCACCGGCAGTGTTCATGGACCTGATGAACCGGGTGTGTCGTCCTTATCTGGACAAGCTTGTCATTGTATTTATTGATGACATACTTGTCTATTCCAGAAGCGAAGAAGACCACAAACAACACTTGTTGGAAACCCTTAGATCCGAGAAGTTATACACGAAATTTTCCAAGTGTGAATTCTGGATTCGGAAGGTAACTTTCCTCGGTTACGTCGTAAGCGAGGAGGGTATTCATGTAGATCCTTCCAAGATTAAAGCGATAGAGAATTGGTCGGCACCGAAGACACCCACAGAAATCCGGCAATTCTTGGGTCTCACCGGCTATTATCGGAGATTCATCCAGAACTTTTCCAGAATCGCCAAACCCTTAACCACTCTAACACAGAAAGGTGTACCCTTTTGTTGGAGTGATAAGCAAGAAACTGTATTCCAGACGTTGAAGAAAGCCTTGTGCAGCACGCCTGTTCTGTCCCTACCCGAAGGGACAGAGGACTTCGTTGTCTACTGCGATGCGTCTAATCAAGGCTTAGGCTGTGTGCTTATGCAAAGAGGAAAGGTAGTTGCTTATGCCTCTAGACAGCTGAAAGCACACGAGGTCAACTATACCACACATGACTTGGAATTAGGAGCCGTAGTCTTTGCATTGAAGATTTGGAGACATTATCTCTACGGGACCAAGTGTACGATCTTCACTGACCATAAGAGCCTGCAGCACATCTTTGATTAGAAAGACTTGAACATGAGGCAACGGCGATGGGTAGAACTACTCAGTGATTATAAGTGTGAAATCCGTTACCATCCCAGAAGGCCAATGTGGTAGCAGATGCCCTTAGCCGAAAGGAGAGTTCAAGCCGAAAGGTGAAGACCCTAACGATGACCATCCATTCCTACTTATCCATGCAAATCCAAGAAGCTCAGTTAGAAGCCCTCAAACCTGAGAACGTGTCAATCGAAGCCTTGAGAGGAATGGAAAAGAAACTTGAGATTAGAGGTGACGGAGTCTACTGCTTCATGGATCGAATCTGGATTCCAAAGTCCGGAGGATTCAGGGAGATTGTCATGGAGGAAGCGCACAAGACCAGATACTCTGTTCACCCGGGTTCGGATAAGATGTACCTGGATCTCAATCAACAATACTGGTGGCCAAACATGAAAGCTGAGATAGCTACATTCGTAGGCAAGTGCCTGACTTGCACCAAGGTGAAAGTCGAATACCAGAAACCCTCGGGTCTGCTCCAGCAGCCCGAGATACCCGAATGGAAATGGAGATGATTACCATTGATTTCATCACCAAACTACCTAAGTGTCCGAGTGGGTACGACACTATTTGGGTAATTGTCGATCGTCTGACAAAGTCCGCCCACTTCATCCCAATCAAAGAATCATTTAAGATGGAAAGACTCGTGCGAATTTACATCCAAAAGTTAGTTCGACTGCACGGTGTACCTGCATCCATTATCTCTAATCGAGATACCAGGTTTACCTCCAGATTCTGGCAGTCTCTCCAGAAGGCTCTTGGAACCAAACTAGACATGAGCACGGCGTATCATCCTCAGACCGACGGACAAAGTGAGAGAACAATCCAAACCCTGGAGGACATGCTTAGAGCATGTGTCATTGATTTTGGAAAGTCGTGGGACACACATCTACCTTTGATCGAGTTCTCGTACAACAATAGTTACCACACCAGCATCAGGGTTGCCCCATTTGAAGCCATATACGGTCGTAAGTGCAGATCCCCTCTGTGCTGGGCCGAGTTGGGGGACACACAGCTAGCCAAGTGTCGAGTCCCCGATAGTGCTCTCACTGGTCCTGAAATCATCCGCGAAACCACTGAGAAGATCATCCAAATCCGGGAACGATTGAAAGCTTCACGAGATCGCCAAAAGAGTTATGCTGATAACCGTCGGAAACCTCTGGAATTCCAGGTTGGAGACCGTGTCATGTTGAAAGTCTCACCCTGGAAAGGCACGGTATGCTTCGGAAAGCATGGGAAACATAACCCGAGGTACATTGGACCCTTCGAGATCCTCGCCAGGATCGGTCCGGTAGCCTATAAACTTCATTTACCCCATGAGCTCAGTAACATCCATCCCGTATTCCATGTTTCAAATCTCAAGAGGTGCTTATCCGATGAAACCCTAGTGATTCCTTTAGACGAGATCGAGATCAATGAAAATCTCAACTTCGTAGAGGAACCGATCGAAATCATGGATCGAGAAGTCAAACGTACAAAGCAAAGCCGCATCCCAATAGTGAAGGTTTGCTGGAATGCCAAGCAGGGACCAGAGCTCACTTGGGAGCGTGAAGACTCGATGAAACAACAGTATCCACATCTCTTTCTAGATCCATGATTTATATCTTGTATTGTATCTTAATTTTGAATTTCGGGACGAAATTCCCTCTAATGGGGGGATAATGTAACAACCCGAAATTTCGTATCATTACTTGTAACCCTTTTTGTAATCCATTTCGATCAACCAATCGTCGTTTCCAAATTCATTTCCAATTTAACTATTTAATTAAGTCATTAAATTGTAATTATCTAAAATGACTTAATGGGTGTCCTAGTGCAATTAGAGCTCATTATAACACCCCATATTAGTGATTGGAACATTTCTAGAATCGACCATGTCGGGTTACGGCAACTTGGTCGGGTGTGACCAAAAGCCCCATCTAAAGCCGGTATCGGGTAGAATTTCACTGTGTCCAAATCCCGATCACTATTTAAAGTGACCTAAGCCTCCATTTGAAGCTTTTGCTTCATCTCACTACTCTTTCTCTAACCTCTCTCCTCAACCAAAGATTCAAGGTCCAAAACATTGAATTAAGGCTCCAAATCTTTGAGGTAACATCCCCAACTTGCTATTTAACCTCTTAGGCCTTCAAATTCGTATTTAATTTATCAATTTGGACCTGGAACATGTGTTTACGGCCAAGGAGCATGCTTGGGCCGCAAACACATAAAAACATGGGTTTTTGAGCAATTTAACCCCTCCAAACCAACATTGGGACATAGATACGACCTTATGGCTTACAAATCCGGACTCAGAACACCCTAAACATGAATTTTGAGGAGCAAATAAGAGTTTACGGCCAAGGAACATGCTTGGGCTGTAAACTCCTCATACATGGGGAGTAAACTCATTTAAACATGTTTAAAAGCCATATAACTACACCAATAGCCTTGGAATAAATCCTACAATCATCTAAAAATAGTTTGGGGACCTTAAACATGACAAACACCCTCCAAATGAGAGTTTACGGCCATGACACCCCAAGGATAAGTTCCAGGGCCGTAAACTTCTCTTTATGTGTCAAATGATTCCCAAAACTCATACCAAGGCTTGGAAAAATAGTTGGAATCACATGTGATTGTCCTAGCCTCACCAAATGAATTAAGTTTTGATCATGGAGGGAGTTTACGACCGTAAACTCCATGTTTACTGCCGTGAACTCCCATAAATGATATTCATGCAATTTCAATCCATTCCTAGGCTTTAGAAAAATCCATTCCAACATTTACCATGTGCATTTAAGCCATTTAGCACCTCAAAACACCCAATCATGAGTTCACGGCCGTGAACTCATGTATGTATGGGGTATGTGGCCGAAAAATCCCTAAGGAGTTTACTCTTGAAGAGTAAACTCAATTCCCAAGTCCCACACATCATTACACGTCCGTAGATGTCACCTGGGTTACTCCAAACACTCGTTTTGAAGTGTTTTAGCTCATTGGAGTGTAATATTCCATCTAATTAGTATTTTTAAATCTAATTAGATACATTTGTATATTATTTCATATTACATAGAAACCTTGCGTGTAATCAAGCCCCGAACCAACGTTTAGTGTCCGAAACAGTTGCGTCTTCTCGTCTGGTGAGTTCATACCCCTACCCTTTTTCACTTTTTTCAAGGGGGAATACAAGCAAAGTACAAGTGATTACTTGCACTTAAAACTTGTTTTACATGTGTGGGTTTCAAAACTTATATGCTTTTAACATTGATAAGCACAACTGATAACCGTTTGAAACTTGTAGGGTAATCATATACGTTATTTGTGAAATTAGTTGTAAACTGTTATGTTTTATTTATTTCACAAATGGTCTTCTACATTTTATCAGTTAAAAGCATAACATATGAACCTTTAACATAAGTTTTTGTACACTGTCTTCTCCTCGGTAACACTCCACAGATCCGCGAGTGGAGGATAATCGTATTATTACTAGTAAATTTGTTAGTCCTATATAATTGGAGACACGTCCTCGGCGAACACTCCACAGAGATACGCGAGTGGAGGACCGCACCCGTAACCAGAATCTCTTAGATAGGGAGCGTGACTTGAGTGTATAGATCTATACGGGGCTGACTACCCCACACCTGGCTGCTAGCTACAGCCGAACCCAAATCGTTCAAGGGTGACGAAAATCATAAGGTGATGTGGACTACTTATTGCCATATCTAGTCTATTGTATGGTTATGGAACTCGCAATTAGGATAATAGAGATTTACATAATAGTAATAATAAATAAAGTAATTAATTTACTTTGTAAATATTAGTTTTATATACGTGTTAAAACAAATACATTTCACAAGATAACCAGGTTTTCAAAATACATCTTTCACATTTGGTAACCAACATTCAGGAAAATATGGGATTTTCCTGGGAACATTTGTACTAAAGTGTAACAAACCAGAAAACTTACATTTCATAAGAGTAAACATGTTTTCAGTGTACAACTTTACATTACATTTTGGGAATCCATAACTAACCTTTTAAGAAAATATGGGATTTTCTTGGTGTGTGTAACATTTTCAGAAACGGAAAGGAAACTTGTACATTTTTCACAAAACAAAACCGCTAATGAACTCACCAGCGTTATGCTGATTTTCAAACCGCTTGTATTCTCAGGTCAGCGTTAGACAGGTACCCGAAGATCCTTTTGTTCAAAGACGGTGTGCACAGAAGACTTGTCTCGTTTTGTTTATATATACTATGTATCACAACTGTACAACTTACTTTTGAAACAAATGTAAACTTTTCTACATGTAATGTAATGGTTGTTTTACTTTACTTACTATGTGCATTGGATTTGATACTCAACGTGGAGTCAACCCCGGAAATGTTTCCGCCTTTGATTTTCGGGGTGTGACAGTTTCTAAGTGGATACACTAAGGCTATATGTAACTAGGATGTTATAGACTTAGAATTGGTGAAATTTTTGCTTTACCCCTATTCCTTGTGAATTTGGAGTTAAGGTCACTTATTCGAAGGTCTATCCTGTGTTGATTACATATAACTGGTATGCACTTTATAAATAGCAATATAACTAATGAAGATTTTTCTAATAATTATCTAGATAGTTCGTCTAATAATTATTTCCTTACCCAAATTCTCGCGTAGATAACATGACTGGACTCCATCCCCACGGCAACCCATACCTTCCGAACGAGGTCATTGCTGGATAGTTTGAAGAAGAGCCAGAGAATGTGTGACAACCGTCAAATTCTGGTCAATTCAAAGTCAAATAAAGTCAACAAGTCAAACCGGTCAGCTCAACTAACCCTTGTGTACTTGGACTTACGTTCAGTATTTACTAAACAACCCACTATTCTAATAAGAAAACATGAATCGAAAAGTACGTACAACTAGATCTCTTTAACCTAAAAACTGTAGTACGTGGCAAGCCAAACTATTAAAACAATGATGCATACTCATCGGGAATGTGTAAGATCCTTAAACAAGGCTTAACAGGGTTTACGAACCATGCATTGCGATGCCGGACACTCACAATTGTCACACATGGATCCTCTCTCAATCGTTTTCACTCTATCTCTGTCTATGTCAAATCTCTCCCTAATCGCTCCAAGTGTGTGAAATCTCTCTCTAATACCTCTCTACATTAGAAATCTCTCCAAGAATGTCAAATCTCTCCCAAATCCCTCTAGGCATGTGAAATCTCTCTCAAATATCTCTCTGTATGAGAAATCTCTCCAAGAATGTCAAATCTCTCCCAAATCTCTCCAAGTATGTGAAATCTCTCTCAAATATCTCTCTGTATTAGAAATCTCTCCAAGAATGTCAAATCTCTCCCAAATCCCTCTAAGTATGTGAAAACTCTCTCAAATATCTCTTTGTATGAGAAATCTCTCCAAGAATGTCAAATCTCTCCCAAATCTCTCCACGTATGTGAAATCTCTCCCAAAATATCTCTCTGTATGAGAAATCTCTCCAAGAATGTCAAATCTCTCCCAAATCCCTCTAAGTATGTGAAATCTCTCTCAAATATCTCTTTGTATGAGAAATCTCTCCAAGAATGTCAAATCTCTCCCAAATCTCTCCAAGTGTGAGAAATCTCTCCCAAATCTCTCTCAAAAGTTTCCCGTAACTTTTTGGAATCATTCGGGTCATTCCGACCCTTAACCGGGTCAAAAACGGCTCAAAACGGGGCGAAAACGAGAAAAATAGGCTTTAGGAACCGAAACCGGAGTGAGAGGCCTCTTAGGACCAGAGACCGAGCCTCTGGTGGCTAAGAGACCAGAGACCGAGCCTCTGGTGGCTAAGAGACCAGAGACCGAGCCTCTGCCTCTGTCGCTTCACGCTCTGCTCCTCTCGGTCTCTGTTCGCTACTCCGCCTCTCTGTTCGCTACTCCGCCTCTCTGTTCGCTACCCCGCCTCTCTGTCGCACTCTGTCTCTGTTCGCGCTCTCTGTCTCTCTTCTTCTCGCTCTGTCTCCTCGCGCTCTCTATTCTCTCCTTCCCCCTCTCGGTTCCTTCCCTCCTCCTTCTTCCCTCTCGGTTCTGCCTCCCTCTCTCTCTCGGTTCAGCACCAGAAGGCCGAGCCTCGGCCAGAAATTCGCATATTTGTCATTTTTAGCCCATTTTTGATATTTTTAACATTTTAAGCCCGTTTTTCGTGATTTTAAAGCGGGATTTTCTCCAGAAATAATATTTTAACATAATAAACTCTAAATATTCATAATTTAAACATATTTTGATGAAAATCATTATTTAAATAATAAAAATCAAATGGGTGAATTATTAAAGGTGGAGTGTTGACTTTGCCTTATCCAATGTCACAAGCAACCACCCCACACCCACTCTTTGACTAACCACACCTCTCCACCTTACCTAGGTCACATCAATGTCTTTTCCACTCAATTATCCCTCTTTCCCACGTTTTTGAGGGCTGAATATTCATCCTCTCTCCTCACTTCTCTCATTTGCTCTCATTTCACAAGAAGATCAAACTCTTTCCTCTCTCACTTTCTCTCTCTAGAAATTCGAGATTCAAGGGCTGATCTTGAGTTTTTCCTCCACATTTGGTAAGCATAATCCATTCTCTTTATGATTATCTCAATTATTTCCACTCAAATCATGGATCTCTTACACAAACTCTCTCATAATTGTGTTAGATCTTCGAATCTTCAAGTGACTCTTCAAGTGTTCTTGGGTTGAACACTTATCTTCTTCAACACTTACCTACTGAAATCACTTAAGGTGAGTTCATACCCCTACATTTTCATGTTTTCTCAAGTTTTCAGGGGGGGAATACAAGTTAAAACACTAAGAACATAACTAAATTTTTCTAACAGCTTTCATCAGAAAAGTTCAACTCCATTCACGGACTGTTTTGGGCATCTTAAACATTTTTGTTTTCAAAACTGTACAAGGTGCAAATAGCTCAAGTTTTTAGCTTTAAAATGGCTACTTGCACATCTCCATACGATTTTTCTACAATTTATGGTGATTTTTACAAAACTGCCTATCATTTCAAACAACAATCCGGACCAGTCTGTGATTTTGGACTTTTTCACCCAAGTTAGAGGTCATTATAAATTGTGATAAAAATTATGAGCAAACTAGACACATTTTGTGAACTCTCAGAATTTACGGATCTAGTTTTCGACTTCGTATGATTTTTCTATGATTTTTCCAAATCAGGGCAGAATTGCTAAATTTTGCCAACAGCATGTAAATATCATAACACTTTGTATTATGTTGAGCAAAGTGTATAATCATAAGTTTTAGTATTTGAATGTGTTTCCTTGTTAGTTTATCATTATGAACTGAAACTAAGACATTCATATTAAATATTATTCATTCATTTTGGAACACGTATTATTAAACTATAAAAAGTATAGTTTGATAAATTCACAACACTAATACATTTCCATAAAAGAGTTCATACATATTACATACATTTTAGATAAACTATAATAGGTATAGTTTATGATACTTCACTCTACGCACTCGTACAAGATGGGTACATTCATACAAGAAATATTTATATTCACACACATTTCACGTAAACTTGTTATCCTATATTGTGAGTTTCTCTATATTTCTCTCTCTCTCTCTCTCTCTCACTCTCTCTCTCTCCCCCCGTACGTCCGAGTGCGGGATATAATTCCTGGTAGTTATAATCAGAATCTCCTTGAGGGAGAACGTGATACTTGTATATAAATCTATATTGGGATTGACACCCCACACCTTGCTGCTAGCTACAGTTGGACCTGCAGGTCTACGGGTGACAAATGTCATTTTATTTTTCGCGACACTGAGAACGTCGTGGCAGGTTCACATAGTCATAGTATGATTATAACGGCTCACATAGGGAACAATCCATAAGTTTACGGGATTTTATTTTTAAAACCTAAATGAGTTTTATGTCGATTTAAAATCACCTTTTATCTCTATGGGTACAAATACAAAGTGTCGGGTCTCTATACAAAGTTATTATGATATTAAAACTATATTTCCTCTAGAATTGTTAGACTTCAACTATAGTCGCTGAGCGTATATGTTTGAGTCATATAAGAATTTAGTCTTGATTGGCCTAGAATTGGTGGTGCCCGCCTCATCTCCTGTTCCTCGTTGGGTTGTGGACCTGGGGCAGACCCACTATATTCAACGTTTTATCTAAGTTAAACCTTATATAACTTTTATATGTTGGACGATTATAGAGGAACTCTACGGATTACTCTAGGGTTCATTAATGCATCATGTAGGATTATTTCTATTCATACTTAACTAAGAAAATATTGAATTTTCTGGAAATCAAACTATATCGATTTTACAAGGAAAAACGGTTTCTACTTCAAACAAAACTCTTATGAACTCACCAACCTTTGTGTTGACACTTTTTAAAACTACTTGTATTCTCAGGAAATCAGTGAAACAGGAAAACTTCATCGCTTTGAGGATGGGACGCTAAACCGTCAACAAATTTATTTTGTCATCATAATGTAATTGCTTATGAAACATGTAAACATATACTTTGGGTAACTTTTGCAATTATATATATGGTGGTTGTTTTTACTTTGAGCACTATTATACACGTTGTTGTGATACTGTACATGAAGTCCTCCACCCCCAGACGTTTCCGCCATCCTTGGTTTGGGGGTGTGACAGAATGATCATCCTATCCCCTTGAATGATCACCATGATGAAGACCTATCGGACAGTGCTAACTCCGAACCCGAGGTTGAGAACCTACCCCAGACAGCTCCCTTTCCAATTCCTAACCCTCGTCTGGATTTTCATAGCCCGATGCCTGAGTGGGTGGAATGTTTGGAAACATGGAGCCAAGGACAAGATCAACCCATGCCATTCAATGGTGACTGAAGCTTCTATGACCTGAGCAACGGGGGCTCAGCAGATAGAATCTTGCCAATCTTGGTCCATAGAGTGGCCCAAAATGAGATTCAAGGCAGGACAGCCCTACATTAGATCACTGGAGTTGTCGCTGATGCGAGAATGCATACCCTCCACACCATTCGTCGAGAAGATGCTCGTGAGAGATCTGAGAGGAACCATGAAGCCATGCTGCAAGCACTGGCTGAATCACGAGCCGAAGTCATAGAACTTCGAGTATGCCAGAGGGTGTACGAAAGACACCTACTTGATGTGGAACGCCAACTGGCTGAACTGAGAGTTCACCAGAGGGATGACCGTCGCTAGTAGTAGATACTTTACTTTATATTCCTTGTTAGAAAGGAATTGTGTTTCTGTCTATGCCCGATATGGCATTTTCTATGAAACTGTCTTGTACTGTAAGTACTTTTGGTTAGGACTTTATGCTGTCAAGAACTATCTTCTCTGGATATGATGTAAGACCTTTTTACAAGGTCATTTTCCCGAACTTATACATCATGAATATCAAAGATATTGATAGTCGGTTAACTTCTGTGTCATTCTTTATTCAAATACTCTTATCATACTTTCATTAGAATCTATTTGAAACATGTTGTAGTCAAGTCATTGGACTATAGCAATTTGCCTCCGGAGACATCTCCAAGTCTCTTTTATTGGTTGGATCATGTTATTCACCAACCAACGATACATCGGCTAGAACGAAAAACATCTTGAGACCATTGTACGAACTTACTTCCGATCTTTACTAGGATTGCATCATAGGGATGTAGGTCAAACCTTTGTGAACATACTTCCATTCCGTACTAGGACTGCATCATGGGGATGTAGGTCGAACCTTAGAGAACATACTTCTATTCTTTACATGAGCGATCAATCTACGTCTAGGTTCAACCATTCTCGCTCACAAATTCATTTTTCTTTCCATATAACGGAATCATGTCGCCAAAGAAAAACAATCAACCCCTCAACCAAACACTAACTCTTCAGATTGATGCAACTACCTTTCAAGCTGCAGTCTCGGCTGCCGTGTCAGCTATTCTAACCCACCTTAACGCTAACCATGCAAATGTTAGCAGGATTGCTAACAACAATTCCAATCCAAGTAACAATCAAGTACCTCAACGAGCAGCAAACTACCACGACACCCCAAGTCCCAAGACCAAGTGTAACAAACGGAAGTCTTGGGCTAAATCTAAGGACAAATCGCTTCGAAGAGCGAACAGGAAACAACCCCCAGTAACAACCTTCACAGCCACGACATCGGTACCTCCTACTACCATCCCTTCAAGTATCCCAATTGCCCCTAACCCAGCCAGACCGTATGTTGGGGACTTACCGAAGTGCGATAAGTGCATCTTCCATCATCTAGGAGGATGTCGTATACCGCACTGCTTTAACTGTAACAGAGACGGGCATACTACCCGCTGCTGCAGAATTCGGATCCAACACATTACTTCGACCAACGATGTCAAAAACTCTCGGATATGCCATCTATGTGGCGAGATAGGGCACTTTAAGGGAGACTGCCCATCAGGGCAGATCGACGATGGAACAACAAGATTTTGACCTCAAAATGGAAAGAGGCAGCGAAGGAACCTATTATTGTATCGGTTCACTTCCAATCGTCAGTATTTTATATGCTTTTAAATCATGTTTAAAAACTAGCGCAACTCGAGTCTTATCTTTTGCGAGATCCTGTCAGTTAAGAGACTCTTGTGCTGCATATACTTGTCTTTTGTAGTATACTTTGGTTGCAACAGTATCCCTGTAGTTACTCTAAAAGTATTGTAACCCAGTTAAAATTTGCACTGTTGTGTTTGTCTGTAACGCCTTATGTTCAAATCAGTTTCCATATAATTCTGACTTTATCATACGACTCGAGTAAGTTCGATCCTCGCAATACCAGCTTCATAAGTACATCTCTTTCTCAGTAAACGTCTTTTAGTGAAGCCGTCATATCAGAACACCGAAGTATTCACGCATGGAGTACCTTATAGTTCTTTTCCTTTCCGAAGGAATCCCCGCAACATCACTCGTACAGTAAGTCGAGTTCAATCCAAAGATTCATACGGTTGATCTATCACTAAAGAATGTATACATAGGCGTGATATACAATCAATGTTCTACAAGTTTGGAATTGATGATTCCACCTTAACTTCTTTTCCCTCGATGGGAAGTGAGCTTAAGGAAGAATCAGTTATTCGACTACCTTTTCAATCTTAATTATATACGACTTGTATACACAAGATTGTGATCATTGAACCATGTATGAATTCTAAAATGAACTTTAGGGTGGAGAGTGCCCAAGACTTCGAGTAATTGCATTGGCATGTGAACAAACCTAGAACCCAGTATGACTCGTATAACCAGATTGCTTCACAGTCTAAACACCTACAGAGATACAAGCACAACCCGAACAACTCAGTGAACTATTCAACAATAGAATTGGAAGACTAGGCTTCTCACCCTTGAGAGCTCCGGTCTTATTCTTCCAGAAGTCGACGGATTGCATCATATGTACCTTGACGATCGGGGACTCCGTTATGATTTCCTTTAGAAATCGTTATCTCTGCCTCACATAGATGAGTTGATTTAGCAAACGCAGGGAAAGAATTACTTTCAGAAATGGACCTGAGATCCGAATATCACTAGTTCGAGTGTTAGGGAAGGATGTCCTGAAGACTACCCTGCGAACTCGATGCGGACACTTCGAGTCCGTAGTGATACCCCTCGGATAGGACCAATACGCCCATAGTATTCATGAGCTAAATGAGTAGGGTACGTATTTCTTACTGGGATCAATTCGTCCTTTGTCCTTGAAATGACTTACTTATCTACCCTTGTAGTAAGAAAGAACCCATAGAAACATTACCTTCAGAGGAACTTTCGGAAAGTTCTCTAAAAACGAGTTTTGAAATTGGAGAATCAGATTCCTAAGACACACTATTAGTGATGTGGGAATTTTTGAGTACTCTTTCAATTTGTCAAAACCGTTGAGAATTTGTCAACACCAGAGACGCCGACAGAAATCCACCAAATTCCAGGTCGTGCAGACCTACTATCGTAGTCCATTTAGAACTCCTCGCAAATTACAAAAACCCTTTTCGACTTTGACCCAGCAAGTGGTGGCCCATGACTGGGAAGTTAAGCGAGAGAAAGAACCTTTGGAATTCCAAGTGAGAGACCAAATTCTTGAGGAAGTCTCACTCTGGGAAGGGCTTAATACGCTTCGTAAAGCGTGGAAAGCTAAATCTAATATAGTTAGGACCTCCGGGATTCTTACCAGAATCGGTCCTGTATCTCACAAACTAGACCTACTCCGCGAACTCAGTAACGTACATTTTACTCTTCACGTCTTGAACTTGAAACAGTACCTTTCCGTTAGGACTCTCGTAAGCCCACTCGACGAGATCAAGATTAACGAGATCCTCGCCTTCATATTAGAACTGTAATGACCCTCAACAGAGAGGTCAAGCGGACGAAGCAACGCCGTCGCCCGTTAGTGAAGGTTCGTTCGAATACCAACCGAGGACCCGGATTCACTTATGAGCGCGAGAACCAATCGATTTAGAAGTTTCCACCTCACGACTCAATCACTTCTACCTACTTCCTTACATAGATTCTAATTTCGGGACGAAATTCCCTCTAACGGGGTGATGATGTGACAACCTGAAATTTCCATTCTGAACAAACCATATCAAGTCAATAGAAGTTAGAACATTTATAGTGAAATTCCAGACTTTTGGGTATATGTTGGAGTATTTCAGGATTTACACTTAAGGAGATATCAGGAGAGTAGATGCACTAGGGTTTTGTGCAACACTGTTATTCCAAAACTCTATGATATTAGAGTTCATTCCGGGAATAAAATATTTTCTGCCAAAAATCCCAGGATTATATATATAGAAATCTGAACCATATTCATTCATTAGTTACATTTCCAACTAGAGAAAAGCCAAATTCTCTCTCACGGATCTTCGGGTTTTCATCCCAAATCGTGAGTACTTCCATTTAGTTGTATTATATAGCTTAGATTGAGCTTAATAACATCAAAATCGGATCAAAACCCCAAGATTTGAGAGTTTACCGCCCAAGAACACTTGGAGAGTAAACTCTTTTATAAGGGCCAAAATGTGCCCAATGTCCGTCCAAACCTTGGAAATGAACCTTGAGACTACCCATAGCTTGTTTAGACATCCAAAACATTAAGAATCAAGGGTTGAAAGTGAGTTCACGGCCAAGGATGTTATTGGGCCGTGAACTCCATTTTAGGTTGCCAAAATGCCCTAAATGCCTTCATTAAGCCAAGAGACAAACATATCACTTTACCTTGATGTGTCTAGGACCCAAAACAATGAATATACCAACACCCATGAGGGTTTACGGCCGCAAACACATGACCAAATGGTCAATGGGCTGTAAACTCAAGTTAGGGGTGTTTTGAGGCCACCAACACTTCCTAAGGTTTAGGCTTGAAATTAGGTTGCTTCCTTATGACCTTTAAGGACCCTCATAAACATAAATGGCCATGAGTTTACGGCAGTAAACTCATTAGGGCCGTGAACTCCTTAAAACTCCAAAGAAAGTGAGTTTTCTTCATCATAGGTTAGAGCTAATGTCCCTAAATCATACCCTAGCCTTGAAACTTGCATTCCCACATGAGTAGCCATGAGTTTACGACCGTAAACTCCCTTGGGCCGTGAACACATGGTAGTAAACTCATGTGAGTGCCTTTATACCTTCCTATGTTGAATCACATGTGATTCCAACACTTGGCCAAGGTGTTTCTTGGTCCCGGAAGGTGTTTCCTTTCATATAGATGTTATAAACACTATATTCATGTCAATATCTATCCTTATGTGTCATTTAGGACTTATTGTGTCTCGGGACTTCATTCGTGGAACTTCTCATCCCTACACGCATACCCGTTAGAACCACTCACAACATGTGAGTTCATACCCCTTAATCAATGTTTTAAATGATTTTAAATGCTTTAATGGGGGGAATACAGGTAGAAAACAACATGTTATTAAATCAATCATATGTATTTATAACTGTGTTTTCATTCAACAGATTTCACATACTACAAAATGTGATGCATGAAATGGTTTTATATCTTAAAAATACCTTGATAGCAAAAGTATTACGTTTGAAATGTTTATTAAAATGACATCAATTCATTGTTAATTATTGTTCAAAACTCTTAGATATCTTACAAAACCATTTTTACCTTCTTGAACAAAACTATATCTTTACACTTATGTTCTTTTATATGTATCGATGTTATAGTTTTCATCCTTCATTCAGTTTCCCACACTCTTATGTAGCAAGGGTGTGTAAACCTGTTTGGCACCAGTGGTTGATGAGCACCAGTGGTTGATGAACATCTACGGATGCCTACGGTTGATTCTTACATTAGAATACGATTACGGGACTAACCATTCCTCGGGCCTACTGTTTGCTAAAGAGGTTGATGAACATCTACGGATGTCTACGGTTAATACTTATATTAGGAAATCAATTACGAGACTAACCCTTCCTTTCCCCTACTGTAGCTATAGAGGATAATTGAACATTTCGCTAATCGCGATGTCGTGTTAGTCCTAGTACCAAAGGATAACACTCACATGATAATATTTTTCCTATTACTTTATTTTGTGACACATTCACATAAACGATGAGTTAGACTAAGTACTGTTTATAATAGTAAAAAAGAAGGAAAAACTATCATTATCATAGCAAAACATTCGAGTCTTGGTAGAAGACTATTATATTCTTTTCTTATTTACTTTATTTTGTGATACATTCACATAAACGATGAATTAGACTAAGTACTGTTTGTAATAGTCAAAAAGAAGGAAAAATTATCATTATCATAGCAAAACATTCGGGTCTTTATAGAAGACTACATTGTCATAACAAAACATTCGGGTCTTGGTAGAAGACTACATTGTCATAACAAAACATTTGGGTCTTGGTAGAAGACTACATTTCATACTAGTAGGAAACATGGGATTTTCAAGGGTTTTTCATACTTATATCTACTGTTTCATTTAAAGATTTACATGGCATTCATAATAGCTTTCCAAATCAAGGCAATGACACTTAAATACTTATGAATTCACCAGCTTTAGGTTGATACTCGCTTTCAAAATAACTTGTATTCTAAGGTCACCGGTTAGACAGGTACGATGGCCAGGTTTTGAGAAGACGGAGCACAGACAAGACTCGTCTTATTTTGATTATTCATTTTATTGTTGTACATTATGAAAGAACACACATGTATTAAAACTTTACTTTTAATGCAATGTGTAACAACTCAAAGTTTTCCATCGTTGAAAACTTATTCTACCCGTAAGACTTCACCGTCAATCGATTCGTTTCGTTCTTGCTTCAGGTTAATTAATTAAATTTATATGTTATACGTTGTTATAACTTAATGAGTGTTCAAATCCTCTTGGAACTCATAAAATTAACCCAAAAAGTGTTCATTTCAAAAATATAGAAACATTCCCGCCGGGTGACGGTAACTTAATCAGGTGCGACCAAAAGCCGCGTTTAATGCCGGTATCGGGTAGAATTCCACCGTGTCCAAAACCTAGACACTATTTAAAGTTATCTAAGCACTCATTTGAAGCTTTTCCTTCCTCTCTCTACGCTCTCTCTAACCTCTCTCCTAAATCCAAGTTTAAAGGTCCAAATCATCAATTTTAAGCTCCAAATCTTTGAGGTACTTCCCTTAGCTTGTTATGTAACATTCCTAGCCTTCAAATTCGAGTTCAAAGCATGAAATATGACCATAATCATGAGTTTATGGCCATGGAACCATCCTAGGCCGTAAACTCATATATCATGGGTTTTGGAGCTCAAAAACCTTTCCTAAGCACAATTGGACCTTAGATATGGCTAGATGGCTTTATGAATTGGACTTATAACATTTTAAACTTGGATTTTGAGTCATTTGAAGGAGTTTATGGCCAAGGATCATTCTTGGACCGTAAACTCATATATCTAGGGTTTTCATGCCCTTAAACCCTTCCAAACCACTCATATGTCTTAGTTATGAATTATAGAACATAGATCTTTGCATTTGGACCCATGTGTCACACCCCGAAAACCGAAGGCGGAATACATTTCCGGGGTTGACTACCGTGTTGAGTATCAAATCCAATGTACATAGTAAGTAAAGTAAAACAAGCATTACATTACATAATAACAGTTTTACAGTTGTTTCAAAAGTAAAGTTTGTACAGTTGTGATACATAGTATATATAGACAAAATGTAACGGGTCTTCATGTACACCGTCTTCATGCAAAATGATCTTCGGGTACCTGTTCTAACGCTGACCTGAGAACACAAGCGGTTTGAAAATCAGCATAAAGCTGGTGAGTTCATAAGCGTTTTGTTTTACGGAAATGTATCGGTTTCCTTTCTGTTTCTGAAATGTTATGTACACCAAGAAAATCCCGTATTTTCTTAAAAGTTGGTTATTGTTTCACAAATGTAAAGTATAGTAAGTTTGTACACTGAAAACATGTTTACTCATGTGAAAATGTATAGTTGGTTATCTGACTGGTTAAACTGTTCTGTTTACTTATCATGTGTTACCAGGAAAGTCCCATACTTTCCTTATTGTATGTTACGAATTGTAAAAGATGTAATGTTATCCATTCTGTGACTCTTTCTAGTTATGTAAATGTTACCCAGGAAAGCCCCATGCTTTCCTGCATGTATGTATCTTATGTAAACGATGTGAAAGATGTATAAAGTAATCCATTATTACTGTAAGTAAATCTCTGTTATCCTAATTGCGAGTTCCATAACCATACAATAGACTGAAACCTGTGGCAATAAGTAGTCCACATGTGGCAATAAGTCGTCCACATACTTATGACTTTCGTCACCCTTGAACCATTTCGGTTTGACTGTAGCTAGCAGCCAGGTGTGGGGTAGTCAGCCCCGTATAGATCTATACACTCAAGTCACGCTCTCTAAATACCAGAGATTCTGGTTATGGGTGTAGTCCTCCACTCGCGTAATCCAGGTGGAGTGTTCTCCGAGGACGTGTCTCCAATCGTACCGGAATAACAAATTTACTAGTAATAATATGAAAGTCCTCCACTCGCGTATGTGCGTGGAGTGTTACCGAGGACAAAACAGTGTATAGGTATTATATTCAAATGTTTTAATGTCATGCTTTTAACTGATTAAATGTGGAAAACCATTTGTGAAATACATGTAAAACATACTAGTTTAAAGACTTATTTCACAAATATATGTTACGTGATCTGTATATTCGATCTGTTATCAGTTGTAGTTATCAGTTATAAAAGCATAAGAATATGAAACACATATTTGAAAACATGTTATGAGTACAAGAATTCCCTTGTACTTTGCTTGTGTTCCCCCCTGAAAACAGTGAAAACAGTGAAAAAGGGTAGGGGTATGAACTCACCGGACTCGGAAACATGTCGGTTTTGAATGCTAGACGTCGGTTCGGGGTTTGATTACTTGCGATGACCCTATGTAAAATGATATAATGTCCATATATATACAATTAGAGATACATTCACTAATCATATGGAACATTACACTCCAATGAGGTTAAACACCTCAAAACGAGCGTTTGGAGTGACCCGGGTGACATCTTCGGACTTGTAATGGCACTAGGGACTTGGGACATGAGTTTACTCTCCATAAGTAAACATTTAAATGAGTTTACAACCATGAAACACACTCACACATGAGTTTACGGCCGTAAACTCATGTTGGTGTGGTTTTGAGGGTTTAAGGGCTCAAATGGACCTAGAGGTTGCTAGAATGGATTTTCTAATTTGTCTTGGGACACTTGGACTGAATTTAAATCATCAAAATGCTTATTTTATGGGAGTTTACGGCCCAGTATAGGCTCCTGGCCGTAAACTCCTTAATCTTCATGAAAATGGTGTTAAATGTTGTTAAAACAAATCACATGTGATTAATAGAATTATTCCAATACTTAGCATGAGTTTTATGTGACATTTGAGGGGTGTTATGGAGTTTACGGCCCATGAGACCCTCCTCATGGCCGTAAACTCTAATGTAGGGTCATACAAAGTGTTTCAAGGTCTAGAACTTGCATAGAAGGGCTTCTAAAATTCATTTAAGGGCCTTAGGGGTGTTTAGTTTGCATTCTAACACCAAAAGTTTTGGAGTTTACGACCTAAGAACAAGCCTTGGCCGTAAACCCTTATAAGTCCCACAAATGATGTGTTTTAGACCCTTAAAGCATTTTTGGTTGGTCCCTTGATTTATTCCAAGTCTTTTGGTGGTGTTGGATGGCTTTCTAACACTTTAGAATTGGGTTTATGTCACATTTTGGGGAGTTTACGGCCCAAGCACTATCCTTGGCCGTAAACTCACATAAGTCCCACAAAATTCATGCTTCAAGTGTCCAAATGCTAAAACCAAGGTCCTACAATTCATATCTAAGCCATAGGAGTGATTTGGAAGGGTTTTAGGGCATGAAAAACCCCTTTTACTTGAGTTTACGGCCTAAGCTTATGCCTTGGCCGTAAACTCCTTTAAATGGCTCAAAATCATAGTTTTAAATGTTCTAAGTCCATATCTTGAAGTCCCATAGCCATATCTAAAGTCCAATTGAGTTTAGGAGGGAGTTTAAGGGCTTAAAACCCCATTAAATGGAGTTTACGGCCCAAGCTTGTTCCTTGGCCGTAAACTCATGTTCTTGGCCCTAAAACTCAATTAATTCATCATTTTGAAGGCTAAAGGTGTTGAATAATATGTTAGGGAGGTTACCTTAAAGATTTGAAGCCTTAAACTTGTGATTTGGACCTTAATTCTAGCTTGAGGAGAGAGGTTGTAAGAGTTTAGTGATAATTTGACCAAAGGCTTCAAATGAAGTCCTAAACACGTTTATATAGTGTTTAAGTTTTGGACACGGTGGAATTTTACCCGATACCGGCGTTAGACGGGGTTTTTGGTCGTACCCGATTGAGTTACCGTAACCCGATACGGTAAATTCTAGAATTATTCCGATCGCTAAAGTTGGGTGTTAAATTGATTTCTAAATGTATTAAGACACCCATTAAGTCATTTTAAATGTGTCCTAATTAATGACTTAATTAAACGGAGAAATCGGAAATTGGAAATCGGAATGACGATCGGTTGCGCGAAAGAGTTACATTAAAATGATGCAGAAATTTCGGGTTGTTACATTATCCCCCCGTTAAAGGGAATTTCGTCCCGAAATTCAAGTTTAGAACCTAAGACAAGATACAAATCACGGATAAGAAAAGAGGTGTGGATACTTTTGTTTCATTGAGTCTTCCCGTTCCCAAGTGAATTCCGGTCCCCGCTTGGCATTCCAGCGAACCTTCACTAACGGGATGCGACTTTGTTTTGTACGTGTAACGTCATAAAATTTCCAACCAAAAATTTTCATTTTTACAACCGTCAAGATATGAGTAATTAGTTTAGATTCCCAAAATAACATCGTAGTCTCAAACGATTACATAACAAAAGATAAAATAGTTTCTCCGAGTGTGTGTACGGTCACGCTGGCGCCTTCCCACGGTCCTCACTCGTACCTGAAACATATAAAGCAACAACTGTAAGCATAAAGCTTAGTGAGTTCCCAAAATACAACATACGCACATACGCCTTTCCAGGCCTTGACCTTCCGGTCCATGTGTCTCAGGGGACTTCCGTCCCGACTGGGTAAACCTTCCGGTCCTACCCACATCAACCTTTACAGTCCATATGACCACGCCTTCCGGCCCATATCAGACATATCATACATGACACATATAGCAAATAACTTAACACACATAAAGCATATATTCCATATCATATTCGACCTTCCGGTCACATAGTCAAAACCCTTCCGGGTACAGTATAGTGAGAAGACTCACCTCGTATGCCTCGCTAATTTGCTAATCGAGAATCCTGAAATCACTCGGGCTCGAACCCTCGAGCTGCAATCCTCCTATGATATTATAAATCTATAATTATTACTTGTACCACTAAGGTGGACCATCCAAATCAAGTCAACACAGGTTGACCTGGTCAACAGTCTTTAGTCAATTTGGACTAGACCCGGCGAGTGCACAATAGTGACTCAGTGAGTCTACGCGTTTTTACCAACTCTCAAGAATTTTCCCTTTGACTCGTCGAGTACTCCCCCGACTCGACGAGTTCCACCTGGACCTGAATCACAGGGCCACCGCGACTCAACTCGCCGAGTCGAAGGTCAACTCGGCGAGTCCCATCTTGACTCGGTCCACCTGTCAAAACCTTTCCAACTCTCTGCGACTCACTGAGTCGCCCACAACTCGGTCCAGTCTACACATAGGATGGTCTCAAGGACAATCTTCAAGCGACTCGTCGAGTCTGTTCTTCAGACTCGGCGAGTCCATGCCATGCACCAGCTAAAACTGGCTTTTGCGGTCAGATCCGTTCCATAAATACATAGATCTGGCCTTCCCAAGCTTATTTGTCACGTAAAGTCTCAGTCTTGGTTGCCATGCAATGCATACAAGGCTTATTTTGAAGAAACAACCTTTAATATGGCAAGTTTAACTTCTAACTCAAAAGGATGGACATAAAGCTTGTCCTAAGGGGTCTCCTGGACATGCTAAAGTCCAGATCTAGGTCCCATATCCCCATGGGACCTCTCATACTTCTTATTCAAGCCAAGAAATGCAAGAAGAAACCCTAGATTTGGCCCATCAACACAAAACACGAAGATTGGCTCAGAAAGTTACCTCAAGAAGACCCCCTTGAAGAAATAGCAACAGATCTAAGCTCCCCAACACTTCAAGCTTGCTCCTCTCCCTCCTTTCCTTGCACTATCACACAAAATGAAGAACAAAAGGCCTTCAAACACACACACAAGGGCTTACAGACGTATGGAGGCTCTTAGGGTTCAAGGTGGCCGCATATGAGGGCCATAAGGTCCTTTAAATACAGCTTAGGACCGGGAAATTAGGGTTTCATTAAACAGTGCGGACTCGTCGAGTCCATCCCTTGGACTCGCCGAGTCCGGACGCGAACCCCCGCTAAAAACCGCGACCCGACTCGGCGAGTTCAGCCACCAACTCACCGAGTCCCCTCACAAAATGTCAAAATATACAAGAAATGAAGATACCTGGGGATCCGGGCTGTTACAAATCTCCCCCACTAGAATAAGACTTCGCCCTCGAAGTCCCGCTTAGGCAAAAACCTCCGGATGCTGCTCCCGCATCTCCCGTTCCGGCTCCCAAGTCATCTCTGATCCCTTCCGATGCTGCCACTGAACCAATACCAGGGGCACCTCCTTGTTTCTCAAAACCTTGATCTTCCGATCTTTGATGGCTACAGGTCTTTCAGCATAATTCAGACTTGCATCCACCTGAATATCCTCTAACGGAACCACCGCTAATTCGTCGGCTATACATTTCCGCAGTTGCGACACATGGAAGGTATCATGAATCTGCCCCAACTCTGCTGGCAAGTCTAAACGGTAGGCTACCCGACCCACCCTTGCGATCACACGGAAAGGACCAATATACCGGGGCCCCAACTTGCCCCTCTTCCTGAACCGAATCACTCCTTTCCAAGGAGAGACCTTTAGGAGCACGAGATCACCAACCTGGAACTCAAGCTCGGACCGTCGCCTGTCTGCATAACTCTTCTGCCGGCTCTGAGCGGTCAGCAACCTTTGCCTGACCATCTGAATTTGCTCGGTCGTCTGAAGCACGATCTCCGTGCTACCCATCACCTGCTGTCCCACCTCACCCCAACAGATGGGGGTGCGACACCTCCGCCCATACAACAGCTCAAAGGGCGGCATACCAATGCTCGAATGATGGCTGTTGTTATACGAGAACTCTGCTAAAGGTAGATAGGTATCCCAGCACCCTCCGAAGTCCAACACACATGCCCGAAGCATGTCCTCGAGTGTCTGAATGGTCCGCTCACTCTGGCCGTCTGTCTGAGGATGATATGCCGTACTGAAATGTAACCTAGTACCCAACTCTTCATGGAATTTCTTCCAGAACCTGGAAGTGAAACGCACGTCGCGGTCCGAAATAATCGAGATTGGCACCCCGTGCCGAGATACTACTTCCCTCACATATAACTCAGCCAACTTCTCCGCAGAAGAGCTCTCACTAATAGCTAGGAAATGAGCGCTCTTTGTTAGTCGATCCACAATTACCCAAATCGCATCGACTCCTCTCGCCGTTCGCGGTAACTTGGTAATGAAATCCATAGAGATTTGTTCCCACTTCCATTCGGGAACCTCTAGCGGTTGCAGCTTACCGTGCGGTCGCTGGTGTTCGGCCTTGACCTGCCGACAAGTCAAGCACCTCTCGACGAACCAAGCGACATCCCTTTTCATACATGGCCACCAATACTCCTTCTTGAGATCCAAATACATTTTCGTAGCACCAGGGTGAATCGAGAATTTCGATTGATGTGCTTCCTCCATCAAAATAGTGCGTGCACCGCCCACAAACGGCACCCAAATCCGTCCCTGAAAAGTCATAAGCCCCCGACCATCCGTAACAAATCCTGATACCTGACCTACCACCCGTTCCTTCCTCTGGTGTTCCGGCTTTGCAGCCTCCATCTGAGCCCCTCGAATAATGTCCAGAATTGGGGTCAAAACCGTCAACCTCATACAAATGCCTCGGATCGGGGCGCTATCCGCCCTACGGCTCAATGCGTCGGCTACCACATTAGCCTTGCCCGGGTGGTACAGGATTTCACAATCGTAATCCTTCACCACATCCAACCACCTCCTCTGTCGCATATTCAGATTTGGTTGATCCATCAAGTATTTCAAGCTCTTATGGTCCGTGTAAATCGTACACCGAACCCCGTACAAATAGTGTCGCCAGATTTTGAGGGCAAACACCACCGCCCCCAATTCCAGGTCATGCGTGGGATACCTCGACTCATGAGGCTTCAACTGCCTCGAAGCGTACGCTATCACATGACCCCTCTGCATAAGTACCGCCCCCAAACCCGATATAGAGGCATCACAATATACCACAAAATCCTCCATCCCTTCCGGGAGTGCAAGCACTGGAGCCTCGCACAATTTCTGACGAAGTGTCTCAAACGAAGACTGCTGCTCCGGTCCCCATGAAAACGCAACACCCTTCCTGGTCATCCTAGTAAGTGGCACAACGATCTTGGAGAAATCCTTGATAAATCTGCAGTAATATCCGGCCAAACCCAGAAAACTCCTGATCTCGGTGGGCGATCTCGGCACCTCCCACCTCAACACCGCCTCAATCTTGGCCGGGTCGACCAATATCCCCTTCTGGTTCACAAGATGCCCGAGGAATTGGACCTCTCGCAACCAGAAATCACACTTGGAGAACTTGGCATACAGCCTCTCCGATCTCAAAACCCGCAGAATCTCCCGCAAATGCTCCTCATGCTGGTCCCTAGTCCTCGAATACACCAAAATATCATCGATGAATACGATCACCGACCGATCCAGCATCGGTCGGCACACCCTGTTCATGAGATCCATGAATGCAGCCGGGGCATTGGTGAGCCCAAAAGGCATCACTACAAACTCATAATGTCCATAACGAGTCCTGAAGGCAGTCTTTTGGATATCCTCCTCGCGAACCCTCATCTGATGATATCCTGACCTCAAGTCAATCTTGGAAAACCAAGATGCCCCCTGCAACTGATCGAACAGATCGTCGATCCTAGGTAACGGGTATCGGTTCTTAATCGTCAACTTGTTTAACTCCCGATAATCGATACACATCCGATGTGAACCATCCTTCTTTTTGACGAACAAAATCAGCGCTCCCCAAGGCGAGCTACTTGGTCGAATGAATCCCTTCCCCAACAGCTCCTGAAGCTGCGAGGATAATTCCTGCATTTCCGGTGGAGCGAGACGGTAAGGCGCCTTGGCGATGGGCGCCGCCCCCGGAACCAAATCGATACGAAACTCCACTTGCCTCTCCGGAGGCACGCCTGGTAACTCCTCGGGGAACACATCCGCAAACTCGCATACAACCGGAACGTCATCAATCGAATCGGGCCTCTCTGTGGTCACACGAGTATCCATCACATAAGCTATGAATCCATCACAGCCCTGCTGCAGACTCTGCCTCGCCCTGGCCGCTGAACAAAACGCTGACCCACACCGGGTCCCTTCGCCATAAACCGTGAGCACTCCCCCACTAGGGTCTCGAATCATCACCAGCTGTCTCTCGCAGTCAATGACTGCTCCAAACTTACTCAACCAATCCATGCCCATGATAATGCAAACATCCCCCATAGCTATAGGGACCAAGTCTATAGGAAACTCGACCCCAAAAATCTCGAGCACGCATCCTCGAATCACCTCGGTGGCGTATACTGCTCTCTCGTTTGCTATAGCAACTCGCAGGGGACGACTCATCGTCTCCCGGTCGATATCGATGTACTGGCTAAAAGCCAGCGAAACAAAGGACCGACTCGCACCTGAGTCGAATAATACCAAAGCAGGCACATGATTCACAAGAAAAGTACCTACGCATATCGCAATATAAGCATAATGTCTCAGCATAAATGTAAATACGTGAAAGAATACATACCGGCCACTACATCAGGCGCCGCGCGGACCTCCTCCGCAGTCAACTGGAAAGCTCTCCCACGAGCCTTCGGGGCCTCGGTCTTCACTGGCCGAACCTCAGGAACCCTGGCAGCAGGCGAAGATCCCTGGCGAAGCTGGGGGCACTCGGCCTTCCGATGGCCAGTCTGGTTGCAATGGAAGCAGACCATAAATCCCTTGGGGCAATCCCTCGCAATGTGCCCCTCCTTGCCACACTTGTAGCAAGCACCCGATCGACATGCCCCCTCGTGACCCTTGCTGCACTTCCCACAAGTACGGCTCTTCTGTCCTCCGGATCTCAAATCAGCGGACTTGGTCCGCTTGGCTGCCGGCTGCGACTGAGCCGGCCGCCGATCCATCCGTTGAGACTCGGCCTCCTCCCTGGCCTGGGTCTCCAACTCGATCTCCCGCTTCCTGGCATTCGCCTGAAGCTCAGCAAAAGTCTGATATGATGAGTTCGATACGAACTCCCGGATGTCTCTCCTCAGCACTCCCAAATACCGGCTCATCATAGCCTGCTCCATGGACACCTGCTCGGGGCAGAACATCGCCCTCTCATGAAACTTCCGCGTGATCACCGCAACCGAATCATTACCCTGCTTGAGGGTCAAGAACTCCTGTACCAACCGTTCCCTCTCTACCGGGGGAACATACTCGTCTCTGAACATAGCAGTAAATCTCTCCCAAGTCAAGGCTGAAACCTCTGCGAGAGTGAAGTTCGCCGTCACGAACTTCCACCAATCCTTCGCTCCCAGGCGGAGCTAGTTCAGGGCGAACCGCACCCTCAGATGCTCCGGACATGAACAAGTATAGAAGCATCCCTCAATATCAGCAATCCACCTCATCGCAGCAATCGGATCCTGAGTCCCGTCAAACTCTGGTGGCTTCGTGTTGCTGAACTCCCGGAACAGCAACGAGTCACCCCCCTGTGGTCTGGCAGCAGCCACAGCTGCGGTATCTGCAGCAGCGACAGCCTCAGACAACGCGGCGTACCGCTCATCAAATGTCTCCATCAGCGTGGTCTTAATAGACCCAAACATCTCCGGGATCTCGGCCCGGATCGCTGCAGCCACCTCCTCAAGAATCATCTGACGAAGCTCCTCGTCAGTCACTCCACTCGTGCCAGGTCTGTGTCGTGGTCCAACCATGATGTCTCTGAAATACAACAAAAGAATATCAGAGACCCTATCGGGCAAAAATCGCACTCGATAACGCAGTCCTGCTCAGTTTTCGATACTCAGGGGTTCCCACTTGGCTGCCTACTGACCCGGTGTCCTTGGTAGTACGGGCCCAATACTGCGAGTTACACCGCGTCGGTATTCACCCAAGTCATCCTCCCCAACCTCGAATCCTGAGCACTCTATTCTTTTCATACTCTTGTTACTCACTCGCTCTCGAGCACCTCATAGAAGCAAGTTTTCCTAGACTAAGGCATCACAAAATCAGGCCACTCTAGCCCTAATATGTATACCCAGTCTACTAGCATGCGTATCATATCATATCATATATCGTAACACATATAATAAGAGTATTTTGGGGATTTTTACCGTTCGGGCGTTGGCTGACCATACACACTTTTTCTTCTTTGGTCGTCTCACCTTTCAAAAATTTAAATTTTAATTAATTAAATTAATTTTTTTGTAAAAACAATTTTCTCCAATCCCCGGTTTGAGTCCAGTTACGCCCGAAGGTGTACCCGAATCCCTCAAACCAAGGCTCTGATACCAACTTGTAACGTCATAAAATTTCCAACCAAAAATTTTCATTTTTACAACCATCAAGACATGAGTAATTAGTTTAGATTCCCAAAATAACATCGTAGTCTCAAACGATTACATAACAAAAGATAAAATAGTTTCTCCGAGTGTGTGTACGGTCACGCTGGCGCCTTCCCACGGTCCTCACTCGTACCTGAAACACATAAAGCAACAACTGTAAGCATAAAGCTTAGTGAGTTCCCAAAATACAACATACGCACATACGGCTTTCCAGGCATTGACCTTCCGGTCCATGTGTCTCAGGGGACTTCCGTCCCGACTGGGTAAACCTTCCGGTCCTACCCACATCAACCTTTACAGTCCATATGACCACGCCTTCCAGCCCATATCAAACATATCATACATGACACATATAGCAAATAACTTAACACACATAAAGCATATATTCCATATCATATTCGACCTTCCGGTCACATAGTCAAAACCCTTCCGGGTACAGTATAGTGAGAAGACTCACCTCGTATGCCTCGCTAATTTGCTAATCGAGAATCCTGAAATCACTCGGGCTCGAACCCTCGAGCTGCAATCCTCCTATGATATTATAAATCTATAATTATTACTTGTACCACTAAGGTGGACCATCCAAATCAAGTCAACACAGGTTGACCTGGTCAACAGTCTTTAGTCAATTTGGACTAGACTCGGTGAGTGCACAATAGTGACTCGGCGAGTCTACGCGTTTTTACCAACTCTCAAGAATTTTCCCTTTGACTCGTCGAGTACTCCCCCGACTCGACGAGTTCCACCTGGGCCTGAATCACAGGGCCACCGCGACTCAACTTGCCGAGTCGAAGGTCAACTCGGCGAGTCCCATCCTGACTCGATCCACCTGTCAAAACCTTTCCAACTCTCTGCAACTCACTGAGTCGCCCACAACTCGGTCCAGTCTACACACAGGATGGTCTCAAGGACAATCTTCAAGCGACTCGTCGAGTCTGTTCTTCAGACTCGGCGAGTCCATGCCATGCACCAGCTAAAACTGGCTTTTACGGTCAGATCCGTTCCATAAATACATAGATCTGGCCTTCCCAAGCTTATTTGTCACGTAAAGTCTCAGTCTTGGTTGCCATGCAATGCATACAAGGCTTATTTTGAAGAAACAACCTTTAATATGGCAAGTTTAACTTCTAACTCAAAAGGATGGACATAAAGCTTGTCCTAAGGGGTCTCCTGTACCTGCTAAAGTCCAGATCTAGGACCCATATCCCCATGGGACCTCTCATACTTCTTATTCAAGCCAAGAAATGCAAGAAGAAACCCTAGAATTGGCCCATCAACACAAAACACGAAGATTGGCTCAGAAAGTTACCTCAAGAAGACCCCCTTGAAGAAATAGCAACAGATCTAAGCTCCCCAACACTTCAAGCTTGCTCCTCTCCCTCCTTTCCTTGCACTATCACACAAAATGAAGAACAAAAGGCCTTCAAACACACACACAAGGGCTTACAGACGTATGGAGGCTCTTAGGGTTCAAGGTGGCCGCATATGAGGGCCATAAGGTCCTTTAAATAGAGCTTAGGACCGGGAAATTAGGGTTTCATTAAACAGTTCGGACTCGTCGAGTCCATCCCTTGGACTCGCCGAGTCCGGACGCGAACCCCCGCTAAAAACCGCGACCCGACTCGGTGAGTTCAGCCACCAACTCGCCGAGTCCCCTCACAAAATGTCAAAATATACAAGAAATGAAGATACCTGGGGATCCAGGCTGTTACAGTACGTTTGACTTCTCGATCCATGATTTCGATCGGTTCCTCCACAAAGTTGAGGTTTTCATTGATCTTGATCTCGTCTAAGGGGAATTGTTAGGGTTTCATCGGATAGGCACTTTTTAAGATTTGAAACATGAAAGACAGGATGAATGTTACTGAGTTCGTGAGGTAAATGAAGTTTATAGGCAACTGGACCAATCCTGGAGAGGATCTCAAAGGGTCCAATATACCTTGGATTAAGTTTCCCACGCTTGCCAAAGCGTACAGTGCCTTTCCAGGGCGAGACTTTTAACAGGACACGATCTCCAACCTGGAATTCTAATGGTTTCCGACGATTGTCAGTGTAACTCTTTTGACGATCACGTGAGGCTTTCAGTCGGTTACGGATTTGAATGATCTTTTCGGTGGTTTCGCGGATGATTTCAGGACCAGTGAGAGCACTGTCGGGGACTCGACTCCTGGCTAACTGTGTATCCCCCACCTCGGCCCAGCACAGAGGGGATCTGCACTTACGACCGTATAGGGCTTCGAACGGAGCAGCCCTAATGCTGGTGTGGTAACTGTTGTTGTATGAGAACTCGATCAAGGATAGGTGTGTATCCCATGACTTTCCAAAGTCAATGACACATGCCCGAAGCATGTCCTCCAGGGTTTGGATTGTTCTCTCACTCTGTCCATCGGTCTGAGGATGATACGCCGTGCTCATATCTAGTTTGGTTCCAAGGGCTTTCTGAAGAGATTGCCAGAATTTGGAGGTAAACCTACTATCTCGATTAGAGATAATGGATACAGGTACACCATGAAAACGTACTACTTCCTGAATGTAGATTCGCGCGAGTCTCTCCATCTTGTATGATTCTTTAATCGGGATGAAGTGAGCGGATTTTGTCAAACGATCGACAATTACCCAAATGGTGTCGTACCCACTAGAACACTTGGGTAGTTTGGTGATGAAGTCCATGGTAATCATTTCCCATTTCCACTCGGGGATCTCGGGTTGTTGGAGCAGACCTGAAGGTTTCTGATGTTCGACTTTGACTTTGGTGCAAGTCAGACACTTGCCCACGAATGTAGCTATCTCAGCTTTCATGTTCGGCCACCAGTATTGTTTCTTGAGATCCAGATACATCTTGTCCGAACTTGGGTGAACAGAGTATTTGGTTCTATGTGCTTCCTCCATGACCATTTCCCTGAATCCACCGGATTTGGGAATCCAGATTCGATTCATGAAACAGTGAACCCCGTCACCTCTGATCTCAAGTTTCTTTTCCATTCCTCTCAAGGTTTCATCTGACACGTTTTCAGGTTTGAGGGCTGCATACTGAGCTTCTCGGATTTGCGTAGGTAAGTTGGAATGGATGGTCATCGTCTGGTTCTTCACTTTGTGGCTTGTACTATCCTTTCGGCTAAGGGCGTCTGCTACCACATTGGCCTTGCCAAGGTGGTAACGGATTTCACACTCATAGTCACTGAGTAATTCTACCCATCGCCGTTGCCTCATGTTTAAGTCTTTTTGATTAAAGATGTGCTGCAGACTCTTGTGATCAGTGAAGATTGTGCACTTGGTTCCGTAGAGATAATGTCTCCAAATCTTCAATGCGAAGACTCTGCTCCTAGCTCCAAGTCGTGTGTGGTATAGTTGACTTTGTGTGCTTTCAGCTGCCTAGAGGCATAGGCAATCACCTTTCCTCTTTGCATAAGCACACAGCCTAAACCTTGATTAGACGCATCGCAATAGACAACGAAGTCCTCTGTCCCTTCTGGCAGAGACAGAACAGGCGCACTGCATAAGGCTCTCTTCAACTTTTGGAATGCAGTTTCTTGCTTATCACTCCAACAAAAGGGTACACCTTTCTGTGTTAGAGTGGTTAACGGTTTGGCGATTTTGGAAAAGTTCTGAATGAATCGTCGATAGTAGCCGGCGAGACCTAAGAATTGACGAATTTCTGTGGGTGTTTTCGGTGCCGACCAACTCTCTATCGCTTTAATCTTGGAAGGATCTACATGAATACCCTCCTCGCTTACTACGTGACCGAGGAAAGTTACCTTCCGTAACCAGAATTCACATTTGGAAAATTTTGCGTAAAGCTTTTCGGATCTAAGAGTTTCCAACACTAGCCTCAAGTGCTGTTTATGGTCTTCTTCACTTCGGGAGTAGACGAGGATGTCATCAATGAACACGATAACGAATTTGTCTAGGAAGGGACGGCACACCCGGTTCATCAGGTCCATGAACACAGCCGGTGCATTGGTTAGACCGAAGGGCATCACTACAAACTCGTAGTGTCCATACCGAGTCCTAAATGCTGTCTTGGGAACATCATTCTCCTGGACTCGTAACTGATGGTACCCCGACCGAAGGTCTATCTTAGAGAAGTAACTGGCTCCCTGGAGTTGATCGAAGACGTCGTTTATTCTTGGAAGAGGATATCGGTTCTTAACGGTTAACTTGTTCAGCTCACGATAGTCGATACACATCCGAAAGGATCCATCTTTCTTTTTGACAAACAGAATCGGAGCTCCCCAGGGTGAGGAACTCGGCCTAATGAATCCTTTACTGAGCAACTCATTGAGTTGACTGGATAACTCCTGCATTTCTGCGGGAGCTAAGCGATACGGGGATTTTGCTACGGGAGTAGCTCCAGGAATTAGGTCAATACGGAACTCGACCTGACGTTCGGGAGGAATCCCTGGAAGTTCTTCGGGAAAGACATCGGGAAAGTTACAGACTTCGGGAATGCTCGCGAGGTCTCTAACTTCTTGTTTCTCGTTGATCACATGAGCTAAGAATGCAATACACTCCTTTCGAAGGAGTTTTCGAGCTTTGATGCAAGAAATGATATGAAGGTTGGAACTGGGTTTATCGCCATAGATTATGAGAGTTTGATTCGAAGGAAGGTTGAGACGGATAGCTTTTTCGTAACAAAGAATGTCAGCATGATTGGGACTCAACCAATCCATGCCAACGATAACATCAAAGCTCTTAATGGAAACGGGCATGAGGTCTATAGGAAATGAGTGATCATTTAGGGTAAGCGTACAACCTATGAATACGTCGTTAGCGCTTTCTTTCTCACCATTAGCCATCTCGATGGTAAACGTTTCAGCTAGTGGTTGAGGATTTGGTTTTAGATTATGTTTGAATGCATGACTAACAAACTCCTTTCAGCACCCGAATCGAAAAGAATACTAGCATATGAGTTGTCGAGAAGGAACGTACCCGAAACAACAGTGGGATCGGCAACTGCTTCCTCCCTTCCCATGTTCAGAACCCTTCCAGTGTTACTAGCAGTTGACTTCTTGGTACAATCCCTTTTAAAGTGCCCGACTTCACCACAGTTGTAGCAGGCTTGACTAACACCTGCTCCCGATGATTGATTAGCTGATTGGGTAGGAGTTCTACAGTATCGAACTGTGTGCCCTTTCTTACCACAGTTGGTGCAAGACAATTCTCGACAAGGACCAGGATGATGATGGTATTTACACTTGTCACACAGAAGGAGGTTACCAGCATATTTACTGGTAGGAGTTGAGGCTGTGGATCCTATAGCAGAAACAACAACAACAGGAGTAGCAGTAGCAGCATGGACTGCTACCGTTTGTTGTTTCTTAGATGATCCTTGAGAAGATTGACCTTTCTACTTTTTCCAGAATTTCCTCTTTTCACCACTCCTTTGAGTCGTCTCAGAAGTGGTAGTGATTTCCTTGACATCGTCGTTGTGATCAATCAGAATTTGTGCTAAGGTCTTGGCACTATCATAGGTATCCGGACGAGCAGCCAAAACATGTCTCTTTATTGGTTGAGATTAATCCCCAAACGAACCTTTCGATCTTTTTGTTTTCAGGAGTGACTAACCCTGGGCAGAGAAGTGCGAGATCATCAAATCGGGAAGTATATGCAGCAATGTCGGAACCTTTCATCTTCAGGTTCCAGAGCTCGTGCTCTAATTTCTGCATTTCACCACGGGGGCAATACTCAGCAATGAGAAGTTCCTTCATGGCTTCCCAGCCCATGGCATTGGCTACGGGTAAGGTCAGAGATTTGACTCGGCCATTCCACCAAGTCAAAGCTTTATCCGCGAAGGTACAGGCTGCAAATTTGACTTTATCGGATTCCGCACAAGCACAGATTTCAAAGATGGACTCGATTTTCTCGAACCATCGAGATAAAGAAATGACACCTCCAGCGCCATTAAAGGATGTTGGTTTCGCATTCATGAAATCCTTATAGGAACCCCCTCTTTGGTGTCCCTGGCTACCCTCAGGGTTTTGAGATTGAGTACCACCACCCGAACCACTAGGGTTCATTTGTGACATAGCTGCTACCATTGCAGCTGTCATCATTGTCTGAACTGATGCTAGGTCAAACTGGGGAGGAGGTGGCGGTGAGGAAGGATTGTTGTGTTCTTTGAGCTAGGTCTCTTTCGGGGAGGCATCTTGATCTAATAAGATCAAGGAAAAGAGGATGGTAAGTCCTCTACATTGAATCGATAGATATGACAGATATATGATTCGAGTAAGCGATAAAGCAGGAAAGAGTTATCGAACAGATAATTTATCGCTAAGAGTAATCACAGGGAAACCACTTGAATAAGGACTACTACAGAGGATCGGGATCGAGAAATACTCTCATAGTATTTCATGAATTGTTTACGACAATGATTCGATGTTTGGGATATTAGGGTAAGTTTTAGGCATGCCACATACCACAGTCACTCCCAAGCACATGTTGATCGTGTCTCGAATGAATATAGTTGGCCAGGCCATATTGACCCTAGACACAACTACATAACTGCCCAGGTTTAACTGTAGTACACAACACCCACTTACTTATGTTCTGTTCTACTTGTGGTTACGGATGGCGACGGTTTGGTATACTTGTATACTTTTGAAAATACTTGTAGTTTGAAGATACTTTTAATTCAGAGCACTTAGGCCCTTTAGTGTTTATAGTTTTATACCATGTAAGGTTTGGTATACTTTATTCACTATAAACAAGGGCTCTGATACCAATCTGTCACACCCCGAAAACCGAAGGCGGAATACATTTTCGGGGTTGACTACCGTGTTGACTATCAAATCCAATGTACATAGTAAGTAAAGTAAAACAAGCATTACATTACATAATAACAGTTTTACAGTTGTTTCAAAAGTAAAGTTTGTACAGTTGTGATACATAGTATATATAGACAAAATGTAACGGGTCTTCATGTACACCGTCTTCATGCAAAATGATCTTCGGGTACCTGTTCTAACGCTGACCTGAGAACACAAGCGGTTTGAAAATCAGCATAAAGCTGGTGAGTTCATAAGCGGTTTTGTTTTACGGAAATGTATCGGTTTCCTTTCTGTTTCTGAAATGTTATGTACACCAAGAAATCCATATTTTCATAAAAGTTGGTTATTGTTTCACAAATGTAAAGTATAGTAAGTTTGTACACTGAAAACATGTTTACTCATGTGAAAATGTATAGTTGGTTATCTGATTGGTTAAACTGTTCTGTTTACTTATCATGTGTTACCAGGAAAGTCCCATACTTTCCTTATTGTATGTTACGAATTGTAAAAGATGTAATGTTATCCATTCTGTGACTCTTTCTAGTTATGTAAATGTTACCCAGGAAAGCCCCATGCTTTCCTGCATGTATGTATCTTATGTAAACGATGTGAAAGATGTATAAAGTAATCCATTATTACTGTAAGTAAATCTCTGTTATCCTAATTGCGAGTTCCATAACCATACAATAGACTGAAACCTGTGGCAATAAGTAGTCCACATGTGGCAATAAGTCGTCCACATACTTATGACTTTCGTCACCCTTGAACCATTTCGGTTCGGCTGTAGCTAGCAGCCAGGTGTGGGGTAGTCAGCCCCGTATAGATCTATACACTCCAGTCACGCTCTCTAAATACCAAAGATTCTGGTTATGGGTGTAGTCCTCCACTCGCGTAATCCAGGTGGAGTGTTCTCCGAGGACGTGTCTCCAATCATACCGGAATAACAAATTTACTAGTAATAATATGAAAGTCCTCCACTCGCGTATGTGCGTGGAGTGTTACCGAGGACAAAACAGTGTATAGGTATTATATTCAAATGTTTTAATGTCATGCTTTTAACTGATAAAATGTGGAAAACCATTTGTGAAATACATGTAAAACATACTAGTTTAAAGACTTATTTCACAAATATATGTTACGTGATCTGTATATTCGATCTTTTATCAGTTGTAGTTATCAGTTATAAAAGCATAAGAATATGAAACACATATTTGAAAACATGTTATGAGTACAAGAATTCCCTTGTACTTTGCTTGTGTTCCCCCCTGAAAACAGTGAAAACAGTGAAAAAGGGTAGGGGTATGAACTCACCGGACTCGGAAACGTGTCGGTTTTGAATGCTAGACGTCGGTTCAGGGTTTGATTACTCGCGATGACCCTATGTAAAATGATATAATGTCCATATATATACAATTAGAGATACATTCACTAATCATATGGAACATTCCACTCCAATGAGGTTAAACACCTCAAAACGAGCGTTTGGAGTGACCCGGGTGACATCTTCGGACTTGTAATGGCACTAGGGACTTGGGACATGAGTTTACTCTCCATAAGTAAACATTTAAATGAGTTTACAACCATGAAACACACTCACACATGAGTTTACGGCCGTAAACTTATGTTGGTGTGGTTTTGAGGGTTTAAGGGCTCAAATGGACCTAGAGGTTGCTAGAATGGATTTTCTAATATGTCTTGGGACACTTGGATTGAATTTAAATCATCAAAATGCTTATTTTATGGGAGTTTACGGCCCAGTATAGGCTCCTGGCCGTAAACTCCTTAATCTTCATGAAAATGGTGTTAAATGTTGTTAAAACAAATCACATGTGATTAATAGAATTATTCCAATACTTAGCATGAGTTTTATGTGACATTTGAGGGGTGTTATGGAGTTTACGGCCCATGAGACCCTCCTCATGGCCGTAAACTCTAATGTAGGGTCATACAAAGTGTTTCAAGGTCTAGAACTTGCATAGAAGGGCTTCTAAAATTCATTTAAGGGCCTTAGGGGTGTTTAGTTTGCATTCTAACACCAAAAGTTTTGGAGTTTACGGCCTAAGAACAAGCCTTGGCCGTAAACCCTTATAAGTCCCACAAATGATGTGTTTTAGACCCTTAAAGCATTTTTGGTTGGTCCCTTGATTTATTCCAAGTCTTTTGGTGGTGTTGGATGGCTTTCTAACACTTTAGAATTGGGTTTATGTCACATTTTGGGGAGTTTACGGCCCAAGCACTATCCTTGGCTGTAAACTCACATAAGTCCCACAAAATTCATGCTTCAAGTGTCCAAATGCTAAAACCAAGGTCCTACAATTCATATCTAAGCCATAGGAGTGATTTGGAAGGGTTTTAGGGCATGAAAAACCCCTTTTACTTGAGTTTACGGCCTAAGCTTATGCCTTGGCCGTAAACTCCTTTAAATGGCTCAAAATCATAGTTTTAAATGTTCTAAGTCCATATCTTGAAGTCCCATAGCCATATCTAAAGTCCAATTGAGTTTAGGAGGGAGTTTAAGGGCTTAAAACCCCATTAAATGGAGTTTACGGCCCAAGCTTGTTCCTTGGCCGTAAACTCATGTTCTTGGCCCTAAAACTCAATTAATTCATCAATTTGAAGGCTAAAGGTGTTGAATAATATGTTAGGGAGGTTACCTTAAAGATTTGAAGCCTTAAACTTGTGATTTGGACCTTAATTCTAGCTTGAGGAGAGAGGTTATAAGAGTTTAGTGATAATTTGACCAAAGGCTTCAAATGAAGTCCTAAACACGTTTATATAGTGTTTAAGTTTTGGACACGGTGGAATTTTACCCGATACCGGCGTTAGACGGGGTTTTTGGTCGTACCCGATTGAGTTACCGTAACCCGATACGGTAAATTCTAGAATTATTCCGATCGCTAAAGTTGGGTGTTAAATTGATTTCTAAATGTATTAAGACACCCATTAAATCATTTTAAATGTGTCCTAATTAATGACTTAATTAAACGGAGAAATCGGAAATTGGAAATCGGAATGACGATCGGTTGCGCGAAAGAGTTACATTAAAATGATGCAGAAATTTCGGGTTGTTACACCATGAAACACAATTTTTGTGGGACTAACATGAGTTTACGGCCAAGGCTTGTGCTTGGGCCGTAAACTCCATGAAACATGGTACAAATCCAAATCTAGGGTGTTTGAAAGCCATCCAACACCACCAAAAGCCTTGGAATAAATCAAAGGACCAACCAAAAATAGTTTTAAGGCTTTACAAACATCAAAACCCCACAATTGAGAGTTTACGGCCATAAAACATGTCTCATGGCCGTAAACTCATAAAAAGGTGTCAAATGGTGCCTTAAACTCATTTGTAGGCTTGTGGGAATTTTTAGAATCACATGTGATTGATTTTAACACCTTAAAAACACTAATGCTTGGAGATTTGAGAGTTTACGGCCAAAGACCCCATGCCTAGGCCATAAACTCCCTTATGTATTGTAAATGATGTTTTTAATTCAATCCAAGCCTTAAGAAAAATTCATCCAAGCATTTCCAAGTGTCCATATCCATTTATGACCCAAATTTGCACCATAAACCACCCACCATGAGTTTACGGCCGTAAACTCATGGGGAATGGGTGTTTTAGACCAAAAACTCTTGTATAAGTTTATTCATGGGGAGTAAACTCAAGTCCCAAGTCCCTCGCATCATTACATGTCCCTAAACGCCACCCGGGTCCCTCGAAACACTTGTATCGGAGTGTTTTCGTGACTTCAAGCAATTGTCCCTATCCAACAATCAATCTAAGTCCTAATTAGATACAAATGTGTATCTTTACATTATAATTAGGAACCTCGCGTGTTTACAAGTCCCGGACCAACACTTAGCATCCGAATTCGCCACATTTCTCGTCCGGTGAGTTCATACCCCTACCCTTTTTCAACTGTTTTCACTGTTTTCAGGGGGGAATACAAGCAAAAGTACAAGGAAATCTTGTACTCAAACTCATTGTTTTCAGTTTAATCGTTTTCATTCTGTATGTTCTAATATCAATAACTGTGTTTATCAAATAGTTCGAATTATGAATTTAGCTTTCAAACTAATCATAGATTTCTTGATAAAATGCTCTAATCTAAACTATGTTTCATAATATACGAATAACTTATACTAATTTCCAATTATAACAAATTACGAATACAAATACGAAACTATAACTAGAAAATAGAACGAATAACACATCTATAACTAGGAATAGAATGGATAACGAAACTATAATTAGGAATAGAACGAATACGAATACGAATACGACTGCGAATAGTATTAGGAGTAGGATTAGGGATAGGAATGCGACTACGAATACGAATACGAATACGACTGCGAATACGAATACGAATACGACTGCGAATAGTATTAGGAGTAGGATTAGGGATAGGAATGCGACTACGAATACGAATACGAATACGACTGCGAATACGAATACGAATACGACTGCGAATACGAATATGAATATGAATAGTAATAGGAGTAGGAATAAGGAAACGAATACAGTAACGAATACGAATACGAACATGAATAAGTACAATCATAACTAATTAAGAATAAGAACACGAATATGAAGTTGTGAATCTAAGTACATTCCGAAATATTACCATTAGGATATCAGCATAACTAGATAATACAATAGATACGAATGGAAATAAATCAGTATATCGAAGTTCAATAAATAACAATTACTTTTAGGAAAGTACGGGACTTTCCTAGGGAAAACAAAACATTACCTAATCACGTATACCTTTTACATCTTTAACATCGTTCACATTAGAAACCAACATGCAGGAAAGCATGGGGCTTTCCTGGGTAATACTTATATAACTAGAAAGAGTAACAAACTGAATAACATTACATCTTTCACAATTAGTAATATACAATTAGGAAAGTATTGGACTTTCCTGGGATCATAGTTAAACAACTAGAACCGTGTAACCTACCAATCAACCAACTTTCTCTTTTAAGAAAATATGGGATTTTCTTGGATAACAACTTTTCGGTAAACTAAAGGAAACTCGTACATTTTCAAAAAGCAAACATCTTATGAACTCACCAGCTTTATGCTGATTTTCAAACTGCTTGTATTCTCAAGTCCACATTAGACAGGTACCTAGCAAATCTTTTGGAGAAGACGGAGCGTACAGAAGACTCGTCTCTACTTTTGTTCATATATATTATGTATTACAAATGTACAACTTTACTTTTGAACAAATGTAAACTTTGATATGTAATGTTATGGTTGTTTACTTTGCTTACTATGTACATTGGATTTGATACACAACGTGGTAGTCCACCTCGGAAATGATTCCGCCTTTGATTTTCGGGGTGTGACAGATTGCTATCAGAGCCCTTGTTTATAGTGAATGGAGTATACCAAACCGTGCATGGTATAAAACTATAAACACTAGAGGGCCTAAATGCTCTGAACTAAAAGTATACCCCAAATATAAGTAATTTCAAAAGTATATAATTATACCCGATAGTCGAAAATCCATAACTACAAGTAGAACAAAACATAAGTAAATGGGTGTTGTACACTGCGGTTAAACCTGGGCAGTTATGTAGTCGTGTCTAGTATCAATATAGCCTGGCCAACTATATTCATGCAAGACACGGCCAACATGTGCTTGGGAGTGACTGTGGTACACAGCATGCCTAAGACTTACCCAATACCCAAACAATGAGCCGTCACTACAGCGAATCATGAAATACTATGGGAGTATTTCTCGAGCCAAATCCGTTATAGAATTTCTCATCCTAGCGTTACTCCTTAATCATTTCCTCAGCGATAATTTATCTGTTTGATAAATCCTTCCTGCTTTATCGCTTAATAGAATTCTATGTATGCCATAAAGAGATATCCTTTGTATCATATCTCTTGATTCAACTTAGAGGGCTTATCATCCTCTCTTCCTGATCTTATTAGATCAAGATGCCTCCAAGAAAGAGACCCAGCTCGCAGAACAACAACAACCCTCCTCAAACACCACCTTCTCTTCAAATCGACCTGGCAACCCTTCAGTCAGTTTTAACTGCAGCATTTTCAGCAGCCATGTGGCAAACGAACCCTGGAAGTTCAGGAGGTGGTCCCCAACCTCAAAACCAGGAGAATAGCCAAGGACACCGAAAGGAGTGTTCCTATAAAGACTTTATGCATGCGAAACCTACATTCTTCGATGGCACAGGAGGTGTCATTGCTCTAACTTGATATTGGAAAGAATCGAATCTATCTTCGAGATCTGTGCTTGCTCAGAATCTGACAAAGTGAAGTTTGCCGCTTGCACTCTCACCAACAAAGCCCTGACTTGGTGGAACAGCCGAGTCAAATCTCTAACTCTACCTGTAGCCAATGCTATGGGTTGGGAAGTTATGAAGGAACTTCTACACACTGAGTATTGCCCTCGGGGTGAAATCCAGAAGTTGGAGCATGAACTTTGGAATCTGAAGATGAAAGGTTCCGATAACGCTGCCTACACATCCAGATTTGATGACTTAGCACTTCTTTGTCCAGGGATGGTTACCCCTGAAAGTAAGAAGATTGAGAGGTCTATCTGGGGATTAACCCAGACAACCAAAGGGAACATCTTAGCTGCAAGGCCGGATACATACGACAGCGCCAAATGCCTAGCGCAAATCTTGATTGACCATAGTCAGGACGTAGAAGAAGCAGCCACCACTCCGGAGCCGATAGAAAGAAGTGGTGAGAAAAGAAAGTACTGGGAGGCAGGGGATAAGTATCAGCCTTCCCAGGAGTACTCGAAGAGGCAACAAATGGTGACAGTCCACGCTACCACTACCCCTGTTGTTGTACCCGTCATCAGTTCCTCAGCTCGAGCACCTATTACCGGATATGCCGGTGTTCTCCCGTGGTGTAACCAGTGCAGTTACCACCACTATATCCCCGGTCCCTGTCGTATAAAACTTTGCAAAAATTATGGCCAAGAGGGTCACCTTGCACGTAATTGTAGAACACCAACAAATCAAGCTCCCGGAGCGGGCATTAATCAGGTCTGTTATGGTTGCGGAAAGGTCGGGCATTATAAGAAAAACTGCCCCAATGCAACAACAGCTGGCAACTCTGGAAGAGTCCTAGCTATAGGACAAGGTGAGACATCCACCGATCCCACAGTTGCCCTAGGTATATTCCTTTTCGACGATCATTTCGCTTGCAGTTCTTTTTCAACTCTAACCTAAAAAGATAAATTATTATCTATTCATTCGAATCTCTCCATAAACGTAGAACTTTTCGAAATCCTCATTAGGATTGATCCCGTAACCTACAAACTTCGATTAACCTCGAAACTTAGAAACATTCCTATGGTACGTCACGTCTCGGTCTTTTAGATATATCTACCCAATGAAACCTAGACGCTTCCCGATAGTGAGGGTTCACTGGAACGTCTACGGGAGACTCGATTCCACGTGGAAGCGTGAAGATCCGAAGCAATAAACTCATCCTCGATTCTCTTTTTAACTTGCAATTTGAGTTCCAATCTTTGAATTTCGGGGCGAAATTCCCTCTAACGGGGGGATAATGTAACAACTCGAAGTTTTCCATCGTTGAAAACTTGTTCTACCCGTAAGACTTCGCCGTCAATCGATTCGTTTCGTTCTTGCTTCAGGTTAATTAATTAAATTTATATGTTATATGTTGTTATAACTTAATGAGTGTTCAAATCCTCTTGGAACTCATGAAATCAACCCAAAAAGTGTTCATTTCAAAAAGATAGAAACATTCCCGCTGGGTGACGGTAACTTAATCAGGTGCGACCAAAAGCCGCGTTTAATGCCGGTATCGGGTAGAATTCCACCGTGTCCAAAACCTAGACACTATTTAAAGTTATCTAAGCACTCATTTGAAGCTTTTCCTTCCTCTCTCTACTCTCTCTCTAACCTCTCTCCTAAATCCAAGTTTAAAGGTCCAAATAATCAATTTTAAGCTCCAAATCTTTGAGGTACTTCCCTTAGCTTGTTATGTAACATTCCTAGCCTTCAAATTCGAGTTCAAAGCATGAAATATGACCATAATCATGAGTTTACGGCCATGGAACCATCCTAGGCCGTAAACTCATATATCATGGGTTTTGGAGCTCAAAAACCCTTCCTAAGCACAATTGGACCTTAGATATGGCTAGATGGCTTTATGAATTGGACTTATAACATTTTAAACTTGGATTTTGAGTCATTTGAAGGATTTTATGGCCAAGGATCATTCTTGGACCGTAAACTCATATATCTAGGGTTTTCATGCCCTTAAACCCTTCCAAACCACTCATATGTCTTAGTTATGAACTATAGAACATAGATCTTTGCATTTAGACACATGAAACACAATTTTTGGGGGACTAACATGAGTTTACGGCCAAGGCTTGTGCTTGGGCCGTAAACTCCATGAAACATGGTACAAATCCAAATCTAGGGTGTTTGAAAGCCATCCAACACCACCAAAAGCCTTGGAATAAATCAAAGGACCAACCAAAAATAGTTTTAAGGCTTTACAAACATCAAAACCCCACAATTGAGAGTTTACGGCCATAAAACATGTCTCATGGCCGTAAACTCATAAAAAGGTGTCAAATGGTGCCTTAAACTCATTTCTAGGCTTGTGGGAATTTTTAGAATCACATGTGATTGATTTTAACACCTTAAAAACACTAAATCTTGGAGATTTGAGAGTTTACGGCCAAAGACCCCATGCCTAGGCCGTAAAATCCCTTATGTATTGTAAATGATGTTTTTAATTCAATCCAAGCCTTAAGAAAAATTCATCCAAGCATTTCCAAGTGTCCATATCCATTTATGACCCAAATTTGCACCATAAACCACCCACCATGAGTTTACGGCCGTAAAATCATGGGGAATGGGTGTTTTAGTCCAAAAACTCTTGTATAAGTTTATTCATGGGGAGTAAACTCAAGTCCCAAGTCCCTCGCATCATTACATGTCCCTAAATGCCATCCGGGTCCCTCCAAACACTTGTATCGGAGTGTTTTCGTGACTTGAAGCAATTGTCCCTATCCAACAATCAATCTAAGTCCTAATTAGATACAAATGTGTATCTTTACATTATAATTAGGAACCTCGCATGTTTACAAGTCCCGGACCAACACTTAGCATCCGAATTCGCCACATTTCTCGTCCGGTGAGTTCATACCCCTACCCTTTTTCAACTGTTTTCACTGTTTTCAGGGGGGAATACAAGCAAAAGTACAAGGAAATCTTGTACTCAAACTCAGTGTTTTCAGTTTAATCGTTTTCATTCTGTATGTTCTAATATCAATAACTGTGTTTATCAAATAGTTCGAATTACGAATTTAGCATTCAAACTAATCATAGATTTCTCGATAAAATGCTCTAATCTAAACTATGTTTCATAATATACGAATAACTTATACTAATTTCCAATTATAACAAATTACGAATACAAATACGAAAATATAACTAGAAAATAGAACGAATAACACATCTATAACTAGGAATAGAATGGATAACGAAACTATAATTAGGAACAGAACGAATACGAATACGAATACGACTGCGAATACGAATACGAATACAACTGCGAATAGTATTAGGAGTAGGATTAGGGATAGGAATGCGACTACGAATACGAATACGAATACGAGTGTGAATACGAATACGAATACGAATACGACTGCAAATAGTATTAGGAGTAGGATTAGGGATAGGAATGCGACTACGAATACGAATACGAATATGACTGCGAATACGAATACGAATACGAATAGTAATAGGAGTAGGAATAAGGAAACGAATACAGTAACGAATACGAATACGAACATGAATAAGTACAATCATAACTAATTAAGAATAAGAACACGAATATGAAGTTGTGAATCTAAGTACATTCCGAAATATTACCATTAGGATATCAGCATAACTAGATAATACAATAGGTACGAATGGAAATAAATCAGTATATCGAAGTTCAATAAATAACAATTACTTTTAGGAAAGTATGGGACTTTCCTGGGGAAAACAAAACATTACCTAATCACGTATACATCTTTTACATCTTTAACATCGTTCACATTAGAAACCAACATGCAGGAAAGCATGGGGCTTTCCTGGGTAATACTTATATAACTAGAAAGAGTAACAAACTGAATAACATTACATCTTTCACAATTAGTAATATACAATTAGGAAAGTATGGGACTTTCCTGGGATCATAGTTAAACAACCAGAACCGTGTAACCTACCAATCAACCAACTTTCTCTTTTAAGAAAATATGGGATTTTCTTGGATAACAACTTTTCGGTAAACTAAAGGAAACTCGTACATTTTCACAAAGCAAACATCTTATGAACTCACCAACTTTATGCTGATTTTCAAACTGCTTGTATTCTCAGGTCCACATTAGACAGGTACCTAGCAAATCTTTTGGAGAAGACGGAACGTACAGAAGACTCGTCTCTACTTTTGTTCATATATATTATGTATTACAAATGTACAGCTTTACTTTTGAACAAATGTAAACTTTGATATGTAATGTTATGGTTGTTTACTTTGCTTACTATGTACATTGGATTTGATACACAACGTGGTAGTCCACCTCGGAAATGTTTCCGCCTTTGATTTTCGGGGTGTGACACAATGGATGATGTTGTTGCTTTTTTACTACTTTAAATGGTTATGATACTTCTTCACATGACGTCCTCCACCCCGGAACGTTTCTGCTGTTCTTGGTTTTGGGGTGTGACATAAACTCCCCAAGAACATCTTCATAGACCGTAAACACCTTTCCAAGGTGTTTAAGTGCCTTTAATACCTTCCTATGCTCACATAAGTGACTAGAATTGAACCTAGCCCTAGAATTGAACCTAGCCTAATTCCACGAGTGAGATAAGACCTTAAAGCATCAAAGAACACACCACCCATGAGTTTACAGCCGTAAACTCATGGGGATAAGGTCTTAGGGCCGTAAACTCTATAAAGAGTTTATTCTTGAAGAGTAAACTCCCTAACTAGGCCATACACTCCTTTAGATGTTACCCGGGATACTCCTAGCACTTGACCAAAGTGTTTTCCGCTCATTAGGATACGTATATGTGTTTAATTAGTATTATAATTACTAATTGTATGTAAACATATGTCATCATATGTTAATAGGTCACTAAGTGTGTTCAAGTCTTTCACTTGACACCGACCACCCAACCGGCATCTCCGCCCGATCCACTTACAACAGGTGAGTTCATACCCCTGAATTAACCTTTTAAAATATTTTTACATGCTTTTATGGGGGGGGGGGGGGAATACAAGTTAAAACATGCCAGTTATCATATCAATCATATGTGATTAATAACCTGCATGCACAAGGATTTATCACGCTTTCAGTTGTTTTACCAAGTATGATACCATAGATGGTTTTACAAAACATCTTTACTTGTTTAAGTCTTTTCTCAAATTGTCTCTCGCGCTGTATGTTTTACTTCAAAACCAGTTACAACAGTATTCTAAACAAAGGATTTTCTTTACTTATATTGTTTTATCAAAGTTATATTCAAAACTTGTTTATGAAATATTTTCAAGGATTTCTAAAGGTCTTCAAACTTATTTTACAAAAGGATATCAAGTCATGATTTTCTTAAGTGTAAAGGTTTTCCAAAGTTTTCGTCAAAGTTTTCTTCCATGCTTCTATGCTTCTATTTCGTTAAATGCTTCTACTTCGTTAGATACTACTACTTCGTTATGCTTCTACTTCGTAGGATACTACTACTTCATTATGCTTCTACTTCGTTAGATACTACTACTTCGTTATGCTTCTACTTCGTAGGATACTACTACTTCGTTATGCTTCTACTTCGTTAGATGCTACTACTTCGTTAAGTGCTTCTACTTCGTTAAATGCATGCCTGTACTTGTATAGTTATATAAATAATGTTTAAAGGACTTAGAAAGGCTAGTTCGCCCTATTTCCTTTTCCTCGTTTGGATGTGGTCCGGTGGGATCGGATATCCGTCCGAAGGTCATTTAAACATTAATTATATATTATGTATACATGTGTAGACATAAAGGTTTACATCGGCCAGTTCATTTCCCTTGGGTAGCAAGGGCATCCTCCTACTCGTCACTCATAGATCAGAGACACTAGTAACTATTATAGGAATAGTTAGGAAGCTTTATTTACTCTTTCTAGTACGCGAATTCCAAAGGAGTCAGTTCAGTTGTGAGTCTCTATCGTTAGTCCAGTACCTACATAACAATTCACTATACGAGATGCATCTTCAAGACATGGATCTCCCCGTCATCGAGTTGGTAACAGAGTCTCCTGTAGGGAGAGCGGGCATTATGTGTATAGATCTATACGGGACTGACACTCCCGCACCCTGACTGCTAGCTACAGTCCATGGCTTACCAAGTCAAGGGGTGACAAATGTCATATTTATTCTGACGCTTGCAGGACGTCAAGTACTCTAGTGTCAATCAGTATGGTTACAAGTATCTCCATGTTTACCTTATAATTCTAGGCCTTAAGGTAACGAGAATTAACACTGTATTTTGGAAACAACACTCTTGGATTACTCTTTGTTTTAGACCTTGCTAGCTGTATCTTTCATGTGATACTGTCTGGGGTTTGAGGTTTCTCTGTTTTAGACCTTGCTAGTTGTATCTTTCATTTGATGCTGTCTGGGGTCTGTGTTTCTCTATTTTAGACCTTGCTAGCTGTATCTTTCATTTGATACTGTCTGGGGTCTGTGATTCTTTGTTTTAGACCTTGCTAGCCGTATCGTACATTTGATACCGTCTGGGGTCAGCAGTGTTTTCTGCTGAGGCATATGTTATTTTCCCCTTGTATTTTACTAGTGATATTCTCCTACTTTCTTTAAAATCAAATACCGTATTTTGGTAATGATAGTATTTCGGGGAAAATTACCCTTTCAAAACATAACTCTGTCAAGTCTTGATAGAAGACTGCTTTTGATTAGAAAACATAGAATTTTCTGGAAATGATGCTAATACACCGTAGATTCTAAACTACTACTTTTATAAAGTTATTTTGAATAAAATGCTTACTTACACAAATGACACTAAATACTTATGAACTCACCATCATTTATAAAAATGCTAATACTCGCTTTCAAAATAACTTGTATTCTCAGGTCAGCAATAGACAGGTACATCCCAGGAGCTTTTGTGGAGACAGCCTAGTACCAGGCTGCACCTATATTATTACTTGTATTACTTTGATGACTCTCTAAAATGTAACTTATGTAAAACTATTACTATTAATGCAATGGTTGTTGTACTTTGATTACTATACTGCATATGTTGTGATACTTGACATGACGTCATCCACCCCAAAACGTTTCTGCCGTTCCGGTTTTAGGGTGTGACAGATTGGTATCAGAGCATTGTTTATAGTGAGCTCAGTATATCAATTCATAAAAGATATACAGCCTATAAATACATAGGGATAAAACACTCTGACCAAAAATTACTTTAAAATATAACCATATTTTACCAAAGTATAAGAACATCCAAAATCTAAACACTCGAACACAAGTATCACAAGAAGAACAAGAATAAAAGTCTTCGAATGTTGAGCATTACCATCAAACCTGGGCATTTATGTAATCGTAAGCTGGAATAAATGTAACCTGATCAACTACATTTATTCGAGATGCGATGAACGTGTGCTTGGGAGTGATAGTGGTGTTGCAACAGGTCTGAAATTTACCAACTAGAAATGCTAGAGCCAAACATAAAGTTTAAAATACTATGGGAGTATTTTGGAATACTAAAAGACTCACATTAATCCCAGAATCATATTAAGAAGTTAAGAATCAAACAAGAAATTAAAATACCATAGGGGTATTTTAGGATCCATAGATAACCTTATGTGAAGAACTTAAAAGATCCTTATTGATATACCTACAATTACAGAGGGTATACTTGTCACACCCCGAAAACCAAAGGCGGAAACATTTCCGGGGTTGACTCCACGTTGAGTATCAAATCCCATGCACATAGTAAGTAAAGTAGAACAACCATTACATTAAATAAGGAAAAGTTTTACAATTATTTCAAAAGTAAAGTTGTATAGTTGTGATACATAGTATATATATGAACAAAATGAAACGGGTCTTCTGAGCACTCCGACTTCGGGCAAAAAGGATCTTCGGTACCTGTTCTAACACACCGAGAAAATCTCACATTTTCTTAAAAAGGTTGGTTGTTGTTTCACATTATGTAAAGTAAAGTTGTACACTGAAAACATGTTTACCATTGTGAAAACGTACTTTTAGGTTATCTGTTTTGTTATACTGTTCTGGTTATATACCAATGGATCCCCAGGAAAGTCCCATACCTTCCTGATTGTATGTTACCATTTGTCAAAGATGTAAGGTTATCCAGTTTGTTACACTTATCTAGTTATGTAAATGTTTCCCCAGGAAAGCCCCATGCTTTCCTGAATGTCGGTTACTGTTTGTAAAAGATGTAAAAGATGTATTCTGGTTAAACCTGGTTATGTACAAGGTTTCCCAGGAAAGTCCCATACTTTCCTAAATGTTGGTTATCAATGTAAAAGATGTATTCCGAAACCTGGTGTAACAACCCGAAATTTTCGTATCATTTCTTGTAACTCTTTTGTAGTACAATTCACGCAACCAATCGTCGTTTCCAAATTCGATTTTCGATCTTCCGTTTAATTAAGTCATTAACTTGTACGTATTTAAAATGACTTAATGGGTGTCTTAATACATTTAGAAATCATTTTAACACCCAACTTTAGTGATCGGAATATTTTTAGAAATTTCCGTATCGGGTTACGGCAACTCAATCGGGTACGACCAAAAGCCTCATCTAACGCCGGTATCAGGTAGAATTCCACCGTGTTCAGGTTTTAGAACCTATATAAACGTGTTTAAGCCTCCATTTGAATCCTTTGGTCAATTTCTCATTTAACTCTCCCAACCTCTCTCCTCATCCAAATTCAAAGGTCCAAAACTAAGATTTAAGGCTTCCAATCAAAGAGGTAACACCCCTAACTTGTTATTCAACCTCTTTAGCCTTCAAATTGATGTTTAAATTGTGGTTTGGGACCAAGAACATGAGTTTACTCCCCAAGAGTAAACATATTAGGGAGTTTACTGCCACAAAACCCATGCACACATGAGTTCACGGCCGTGAACTCATGTTTGGGTGGTTTTGAGTGCTAAAATGGCTTAAATGGACAAGGGAATGTTGGAATGAACTTCTAAAATGCCTTGGATTAATTTTTTTGGATTTATACACCAATTATGGGAGTTCACGGTTGTAAACATGGAGTTTACGGCCGTAAACTCCCCCAAGCTTAAACCAAAATTAATTTGAGGTGCTTAGGACAATCACATGTGATTCTAGTAATTTTTCCAAGCTTTGGGATGGTTTAAGGGCATCATTTGACATATAATTAGGAGTTTACGGCCTTGGGGTATGTTCTATGGCCGTAAACTCTTATATATGGTATTTTGATATGTTTATGGTCTCCAAACTATTTTTAGATGGTTCTATGATTTATTCCAAAGCTATTGGTTGAGTTTCAAGGCATTCTAACATGTTAAAAGGTGTTTACTCCCTATATTTGAGGAGTTTACGGCCCAAGCACATGCCTTGTCCATAAACTCTCTTTTGTCCTTAAAAAAAATCATGTTTTAAATGTTTCAAGTCCCGATTTGTAAGTCTCAAAGTCGTATCTAAGTCCCAATAATGATTTGGAAGGGTTAATTGGCTTAAAAACCCCATTTTTAAGTGTTTATGGCCCAAGCTTGATCCTTGGCCGTAAACACATGTTCCAGGTCCTAAATCCTTGTTTAAACATCAATTTGAAGGCTAAAGAGGTTAGATGACAAGTTAGGGATGTTACCTCTTTGATTTGGAGCCTTAAATCTTTGTTTTTGGACCTTTGAATATGGATGAGGAGAGAGGTTGGAAAGTGAATAAGGAAAGATGGCCAAAAGCTTCAAATGGAAGCTTTGAGTCCTTTATATAGTGTTCGGGAATTAGACACGGCGGAATTCTACCCGATACCGGCATTAGGCGGGGCTTTTGGTCGCACCCGACCAAGTTGCCGTAACCCGATATGGTCGATTCTAGAATTATTCCGATAACTATTATGAGGTGTTAGAATGATTTCAAATGACATTAGGACACCCATTAAGTCATTTTAGGTCGATATAGAGTAGTATCACATATTCGAAGGCCTATCGGATCTAAGCTATATATGATTTGTGTACCCTATGTAATTGTAGCAAGACTTGATATGGATCAGCCAACGAAATGTTAATAATCTCTTAGGATTCTTTAGACACTTCCATTCTCGCACGAACCCTGTAGAAAACCCTATCCACTTCAGTACTTGGCAGAAGAGTTGATTTAGAACCAGAAGAGGTTCATTGAGAAGATTTCCAGTTCGGAAATAAATGAACTAGGTCGAGACTATTGAAATCACCAAGTGCCTATATCTTTTTAAGGACATCGGTGAGAAATTCGCCTAAACTTCCGAGATTTCCAGTCATCCATCATGAAGTGATGACATCCAGAGTCGGAATCGGATGTAAGACGGAGTAGAAATTCAATATGTCTATAGGAGAAGAGAACCTTAGGTAACTACCCGAAGGAAACCAACGCTGGTCCTAGTCAAAGATACGAAGTAGACAGAGGGAGCCAGTACATGGAACCCGAGAAGTGTCTTTTTCCTCGTGTTAGTCGCGCTAATACATCCATAAAATAATACAATTTGGCGAGTTGGTGATTACACTACTCACGCTATGTCTTATGTAAATCGCCTTTTTCCCGTTGCAAGTAATATGATTAGAGCGGATCCCCACACCTCTATTGAGATTGTTTAGCCATAAGTCTTCATGAGCCTTTCTTCCCGCGGTCTTCGTTCTGAACTGTTCTCAAATCTTTCCAAGCCAGAGTGAAACCTTTCCCAGCCACCCAAGAACCTCAACCAAATCCATTGAAGGGAAAGTTCAAGATCGAGGAGGGAAGTACCTCGGCTCAAGGACCTTCCGAAGGGCAACGAGCTTAGACAGTCAGTACCCCTGTCAGCCCTTCCATCCCTACTTCAAGAAGACCATACCTAGGAAACCTTCCCCACTGTAGCAAGTGTAGCTACCATCATCATGGTATCTGTCGAGAACTCTTTTGTGCTAGGTGCAACATGAAGGGGCATACCGCTCGCGTCTGCAGAACCCCGGTTGAGTTTATTTCATCAACCAGCAATGTGACGACCAATACAGTTTGCCGCCTATGTGGTGAGATTGGGCACCTAAAGCGAGATTGCCCAACTAGGACACAGGAGGAGTCTAACTCTAATGCTTGGGGAGAAGCATCAAGGAACCCGGTAGATTTTTTATACGTCTCTCAATTCAGATAACTAACCGAAAACATTAAGAGGCAAATTCTAAATGTAATTACTTCCCCGTTAAGGTGAAAGTCGCAGCATGGTTATAAAATTTAAAATTTCATCAGGTACAACTATAATGGCTAGATATATACGTTACGGCCATGTATAATTGAGATGGACAGACCTAGAGTGAGTGAGTGTCGCCTCATTTCCTGTTCCTCGTTTGGTTGTGGATTTAGGGCGGAGTCGCTCAGTCAACAGTCCTCCCCACCTTAATTATACATGACTAGTATATGTTAGGTGATGGCCTTGTGAGAATCCATTCATGAAAGGTACCCTATTCCGAAACACTCAGGACCCTCTACAGTTCCTCGTCGACTCTATCGATCCAAGTATCTGCGATAGTGATACATGGGACGAAACCTGAGATGCCTAGAACTTGTGTGCTCGTTCGGCACATGACTCTATCGACCCTCTTTCTATATCATGTCGAAGTATGCCAACTTCGATGCCTCTATCAATCATGGTTTGACTTAGTGCAACCATGTGTAACTCCCTAGTGTTGTGTAAAAAGAACTTTCACCGCAGCCATTTCGGCAAATAAAGGTTCTTCCGAACCTAAACAAAATAAAAATAATAAAGACTAATGTGATCCGTCAGTCGTCACTCTTATTTCAAACCTTCCGAAGTACCCAGGAGAAGGGTACCGCGCACTGTTAACCAACCCTTCTTAGACAGAAAGAAACCGAAGCGAAGACACTGCAGGTATTCTGGAAGACGATAACCACCCGAAGCATACTCCATAGATCCCCCGAAGGACCCTTCGCACCTCACAATCAGGTTCATGAATCAAGAGGATAGAACTCATGGGACTGACTACTATAACTGAGTATATGCATAAGGGTGGTACATAATTGAGATAAAAAAGATTTAAGATGTGTGCTTCCTCCCTACTCCCTATTCGTCGTTGGGTTGTGGGTCTGGGGTGGAGTCGCACAACTGAACATCCTGCCGACCTCAATTATATACGGCTTACATACACCAAGTATTATTGGTTAAGCCGAGTATGTGCTCTACCCCGAACCTCATAGTAAAACCCTTCATCTTATTCCATAGAATAGGAGCTAGAGTCAAGAGAACCACGGCGGGTTGAGCTACTATAATCACCACAAATCCGAAATTCGTTGTCATCCCGGTTAAGCCGACATAGTAGCTAACACCCTTAGTTGGTAAAGAAATCTGAGTCGTAAGAGTCAAGGACATTGACTACGACCATCCATTCACGCTTAATCCCACGAATTAAGCATCTCAACGGATATACCGGAAATCTGGAAGCTGTGATAAGTTAAACTCTGAGAAGAGTGGATGAGAAGATTAGAAGTTCACCCTATATCTCTAGACTTAACTTAAATCAAGAAAACTCAAAACCACCGGAAGAGTAGTTGCAGAAGATGTTCGCACTACTTAGGCACTTCGTCCACCCCGTTACCGACGAGTAGTGCCTACTGCCTAGGACACTCCGCCCCTTACGTGAGAGAAGTCACCGTTGCCCTGTAGATGATAGACTGCATTCTCCGAAGCGAACACTAGAATGCCAAGAACCACAGGATAACCTCCGCAACCAAGAATACTTGATTAAAGTGCGAAAGTAGGTTGCGTTAAGCCTTATAACCCAGATCCCGAAGAGATTATAGACTTAACACCAGTCTAGGTGTTAGTCGATGGGTTATACAAGAGCATGCACTTTCTGCAACTGAAATAAACCGACGCCCTAGAGAATAGATCATATTTTAGAGATTTATTGGACTACCAGGTGTTCCATGGATACTATTTCACACAGATATAGTAGAACCACCTCCCGAGATAGTCCAACACTTCAGAAAATCTCTAAGGATTGAGTTAGCCCTGAGCAGAGCCTGCTATTCATGAAACAACAAGGCAAGTAAGAGCATGATCCTTTCCCGATAAGAATGATGTCGTGAAAGCACCAACTAGACGATGATGTAAAGTTTAAAAACTATCTAAGCACTCGTCTGGTGAAACCCTATCTCACCAACCCTGAGGGTTTCCGTTAGAAACATCTCAAGAATCAGAAGTGCAGGTTCATTTTGCACAAGATTGAGATAGGCACTCTACAGCAAACAGATACCCGTAGACACGTAATCCATCCGATGATCTAGAAAACCTCTGAAAGCCAATCAATAGGGAACACAAATCCAAGGACAACCCAAGCTTTCTAAGAACCAACCTGAAGGACTACACTTTTAGTATGAGAGAGAACGGTTGGAACTTCGGAATGGCGATCACGCCAGTGATGATCTCGCCATAGAAGTACACTATGTTCTAAGTACTGAAAAGCTCTACCCATCCAAGAGCTTAGGACCATCCGAGATTCTTTACAAAGATTGGTCCAACCCTCGTCAGACCACTACTACTTTCGGAAATTCCACAAGTTTCACCTAAATTCAATCCACTTCTTAGACTTGATAAGTGTTTGCCCGACGTCACTCTTTGTATCCCACTCATCTTGATAGAAACCGTTGGGAACCCTAACTTTGTAAACGAACCTGTAGGAATTGCTAACTGCACGAATCAAAATCCGCATCCCGTAAGTGAAGGTTGTTAGGACGCCAAGCAATGGCCAGAGTTCACGTGGGAGCGCGAGGACCAACCAAATAGGAAGTACCCTCATACCTCTACCCGATTGTTCATGATTACTTCCTTGCCTAAACCTGAATTTCGGGATGAAATTCCCTTTAACGTGGGGATGATGTGACAACCCAAAAATTTCCGTTAGTTTTAACATCGAAATTAATTACGTCAAAAATTAGCCAAATTTATCTCGAAAATATTTTTGACCGGATTTAAACCCGTTGGAATATTTTAAATAATATTCGTCAAGAAAACCAAAATAAAGGCGGTATAATTTTAAAATTTGTCGTGTTTAACGGTTGTCGTGAAAAACCCCGTTTGCAGTTGGTGTCAGGTGAACCCCCAACCAGGCCATAAACTCCACCCTATGTAAGGGCTGAGTGGGTTTCATCCCACCTTAGACACTTTCTCTCTCTACTTTCTCTCTCTACAAATCGGGTTTTGGTCAAAAATCGCCCCTTCGAGCTTCAAATTGGTAAGTTAACCTTCCTAGCTTGTTGTTTATCTCATCTAGCTTGCAAACTCGTGGCTTAATCATCCCAAAACCCCAAGAACAAGAGTTTACGGTCTTGGGAGCATCCTAAAACCGTAAACCCCTTGGAAGAGGGTTTTGATGCCCAAAAACCCTTCCAAACCACTTCTAATGCTTAGCAATGACTTAGAGGCTTGCATGAAAGGACTTAGAACACCAAAATCGTAACAAATGGGGAGTAAACATGAGTTTACGGTCTAAGAACATTCTTAGACTGTAAACCCATCTTCAAGGACCATAAACACCTTTTAAGGTGTTAAACTACCCCTCAAACACCTCCAAAAGCTTCCATGAGTGCCTAGAGCCTTGTAATCCTTCATTTGATGCACCAAAACACATTGATTCATGGACTAACATGAGTTTACTGCTGTAAACTCATGTGTTTAAGGTAGTAAACTCCCCAAAAACATCTTCATAGACCATAAACACCTTTCCAAGGTGTTTAAGTGCCTTTAACACCTTCCTATGCTCACATAAGTGACTAGAACCTTGCATGCATAAGTTAGAACCACCAAACAACAAAAGAAATGGGCAAAGATGAGTTTACGACCGTAAACTCATGTGTTTACGGCCGTAAACTCCTCAAGGAGTGGTCATGAACCGTAAACTCCCTAAAATGTCCATTTAGAGCCTAAACCACTTCCTATGCCCTAGAATTGAACCTAGCCTAATTCCACGAGTGAGATAAGACCTTAAAGCATCAAAGAACACACCACCCATGAGTTTACGGCCGTAAAATCATGGGGATAAGGTCTTAGGGTCGTAAACTCTATAAAGAGTTTACTCTTGAAGAGTAAACTCCCTAACTAGGCCATACACTCCTTTAGATGTTACCCGGGACACTCCTAGCACTTGACCAAAGTGTTCTCCGCTCATTAGGATGCGTATATGTGTTTAATTAGTATTATAATTACTAATTGTATGTAAACATATGTCATCATATGTTAATAGGTCACTAAGTGTGTTCAAGTCTTTCACTTGACACCGACCACCCAACCGGCATCTCTGCCCGATCCACTTACAACAGGTGAGTTCATACCCCTGAATTAACCTTTTAAAATGTTTTTACATGCTTTTATGGGGGGGGGGGGGGGGGGGAATACAAGTTAAAACATGCCAGTTATCATATCAATCATATGTGATTAATAACCCGCATGCACAAGGATTTATCACGCTTTCAGTTGTTTTACCAAGTATGATACTATAGATGGTTTTACAAAACGTCTTTACTTGTTTAAGTCTTTTCTCAAATTGTCTCTCGCACTGTATGTTTTACTTCAAAACCAGTTACAGCAGTATTCTAAACAAAGGATTTTCTTTACTTATATTGTTTTATCAAAGTTATATTCAAAACTTGTTTATGTAAGATTTTCAAGGATTTCTAAAGGTCTTCAAACTTATTTTACAAAAGGATATCAAGTCATGATTTTCTTAAGTGTAAAGGTTTTACAAAGTTTTCGTCAAAGTTTTCTTCCATGCTTCTATGCTTCTATTTCATTAAATGCTTCTACTTCGTTAGATACTACTACTTCGTTATGCTTCTACTTCGTAGGATACTACTACTTTGTTATGCTTCTACTTCGTTAGATACTATTACTTCGTTATGCTTCTACTTCGTAGGATACTACTACTTCGTTATGCATGGATCATGAAAGCCCAAAATGTGATGGATTAGTGATTACTAGTGGGCTAGAAGGTGGTTTGGGCTCAATGGTTGGGTTGTGCATGGTAACCCACAAATTCAATTAAGGTTGCATGAAGACTAGGGCAACATTTTTAAGGCTTCATAAGTGCTAAAAACGTTACTATTTGCTTCATAAAGCCTCCTAGCCGTTTTTGACACTCTTTGGTGGATTAGGGTTACACTTTAATGCTTATGATGACTCCTTAATGCTTCTTATGGCTCCTTGATGAAGCATAGCCATTTTTTTTCATTCACAAGTCTCATGGACGTTTTTTTTTTTTTGTGTTCTTTCAAGAGTTACCTTAATTTCTATTTAGTAGTTTTAATGAATAATTGGTTGGTTGGCTTGTAACCACCAAATTATGCATGGAAAAAGTAAGGCACGAATTTTAATCAAAGAACCGTTATTTTCACTTTGAATTATTGTTATAATTCTCAAATTATCTTGTTGGGACGTGTTCTTGACTTGATACGAACTCAATCCAATAGGTCTTGGATTGTTTTCATCGGTATACAACTTAATAGGTCTTGAGTTGTTACTATACTAATCTATCTATTTCTTTCCATTCACATATCATTTGTGGTTGCTATTCTCTCTTAATTTACCTAAACACCACCCTACTCACTAAATCAAGCCCATTCGCGCATCATAAGTGGTATCAAAGCGCAGAATGGATTTTGATGATCCAGAGTTCCTACAAAATCTTCGAGAAGCATTAAGAAACATCCAACAAGGTGGAAATGGAACGCAACCCCGCCGTGGTGAACATAGGGTTGTGGAAGAATTCAAGGTGTCTGAATTGCCTGAATTTGTTAGTGGAACTGATCCTGAACGCTACTTGGAGTGGGAAAGGAAGATTGAAAGAATGTTCGAGTACAAAGAAGTGGATGACGAAAAATGCTGCAAGTATGCCATTCTCAAGCTAAGTGGTGATGCTTCATTGTGGTTTGAAGGGCTTAAGGCCAAGAGAACCCGTGAAGGCAAAGAAAAAATTTGTTCTTGGCTTTCTCTAAAACGAAAGCTAAGAAAGAGATATGTTCTTTCTACTCATAGAATGGCCACTTACAAGAAGATTGCTTATTTGAGGCAAGGAAAAATGAGTTTTGGAGAATACATTGATGAATTTTAGAAGTTGTCCTTGATGGGGGATATTGAAGAAATTGAAGAACAAAAAATGACTCGTTTTCTAAAAGGGTTGAACTACAACATTGCCAATGTTGTGGAGTTATATCCTTATGCTGATTTTGGAACTCTTTGTGGTTTGTGTTTGAAGTTGGAGGGGCAAACCAAAGCATGTTCTGGTAGGAGTTCAAGTTCAAGTCTCGAAAGTCCCAAGTCAAAGTCATGGTCCAAGCCCGAGTCTAGCAATAGACAAAATTCTGTTTCTACTCCTTCTGGTTCTAGTAGTGTTCCCGTTGCTCCTAAACTTACTAGTGGTACTAAAGAAACTAGTTTGGCGAAAATTAGATGTTTCAAGTGTCAAGGTTTTGGTCATTACCAAAATGCTTGTCCAAACAAAAGGGTGGTGACTTTAAGGGAGGCCATTGAATGTCGTGAAGAGTTGGAGGAAGAAGAGAGGTTGACGGGTATTTTTTATGATACACAACAAGAAGAGGAAGAAGAGGAGGAGGTAGAGTATGAAGCACCGGTGTATGATACAGTTTTGGTGCTTAGAACCCTTAAAACTCAAGGGGTTCAAACCGTGGCTGATGTGGATCAACGAGACCAATTGTTTCACACCAAATGTTTGGTTAGAGACAAGTGGTGTAGTTTGATTATTGATGGTGGAAGTTGTACTAATGTTGCTTCTAATGAAATGGTGACCAAATTGGGTTTGTCTACAACAAACCACCCAAAACCATATGTTCTTCATTGGTTGGATGATGGAAGCAAAATAAAGGTGACAAAACAGGTTAGAGTTGGTTTAACAATGGGGTCTTATGAAGATGAAGTATTGTGTGATGTTATTCCTATGGATGCATGTCATATTTTGTTGGGGCGTCCTTGGCAATTTGATAGGGATGTATTACATAGAGGGAGGAGCAATGAATATGAGTTGAAACACAATAATAAAAAAATTGTGTTAAAACCCATGTCCCCAACGGCATAAGGTCCATGATTTCTAAACAAGTAAAAAAACCTAATCTTTCTATGTTTGCTAGTGAAAGGGAGGTGGAGCAAGTTCTTGACAAAGGTGATGTTATTTACATGCTTGTGGCCAAAGAGCATGCAAAGGTGGAGAAGATGGTGCATGGAGAAAACACTATTGCTGATTTGCTTTTGGAGTTTCAAGATGTGTTTCCAAGCGAATTACCACCGGGTTTGCCTCCAATACGCGGTATCGAACACCAAATTGACCTTATTCCGGGTGCTCCTTTGCCTAATAAAGCTGCCTATAGATGTAATCCGGAGGTGACAAAAGAGTTGCAAAAACAAATTGATGAACTCATGAAAATGGGTTATGTTCGTGAAAGCCTAAGTCCTTGTGCTGTTCCAGTTTTGTTGGTTCCAAAAAAAGATGGTTCTTGGAGGATGTGTGTTGATAGTAGGGCTGTTAATAACATCACCATAAAATACCGATTTCCTATTCCTAGAGTTGATGATTTGTTGGACGAGTTGCATGGTTCTATTGTGTTCTCAAAAATTGATTTGAGAAGTGGTTACCATCAAATTCGTATGCATGAAGGGGATGAATGGAAAACAGCCTTTAAAACTAAACATGGCTTGTATGAATGGACCGTGATGCCTTTCGGTCTAACTAACGCACCTAGCATTTTCATGCGACTAATGAATGAAGTGCTAAAATCTTTTTTGGGCAGGTTTGTGGTTGTGTACCTTGATGATATCTTGGTATATAGCAAGAGCTTAGAGGATCATTTGGTGCACTTAAAACAGGTTTTCGAGACGCTTAGAGCTCAAAAACTCTATGGAAAGCAAGAAAAATGTTCGTTTTTAGTGGAAGAAGTGGCATTTTTGGGTTTTGTGGTTTCAAAAAATGGCGTGTCCGTAGACCCATCCAAAACTGAATCAATCAAGTCATGGCCTATTCCGACTAACATTTCTGAAGTTAGATCATTTCATGGTCTTGCTTCTTTCTATAGAAGATTTGTTCGTGATTTTAGCACCATTGCAAGTCCCATGACAGGTTGTTTGAAGAAAGGAGTCTTTGCATGGGGAGAAGAAGCTCAAAAGGCGTTTGAGAAACTCAAGGCATTATTGTGTGATGCTCCTATTTTGGCTCTTCTAGATTTTTCTCAACCATTTGAAGTGGAGTGTGATGCAAGTGGAGTTGGTATTGGGGCTGTTTTGATCCAATCCAAACATCCTATTGCTTATTTTTCTGAAAAGTTGGGTGGTGCTCGTTTGAATTATTGCACTTATGATAAGGAGTTTTATGCTATTGTTCGTGCTTTAGATCATTGGAGTCATTATTTGCGTACAAATCATTTTATTTTGCATTCTGATCATGAATCCTTGAAGTACATCAATGGGCAACAAAAGTTGAGCACAAGACATGCAAAGTGGGTGGAGTTCTTGCAATCCTTTCATTTTTCATGCAAATACAAGGATGGCAAAAGCAATGTGGTGGCTGATGCACTCTCGAGGCGTTACTCATTATTGGTGACTTTGGATGTTCGTTTCTTGGGATTTGAAACTCTAAAGGACCATTATCAATCTGATATGGACTTTGGAGATATGTTTTTGAAATGTGCAGGTGGTCCTAATGGTGAATTTGTGATTCAAGATGGCTTTCTATTCAAAGGCAATCGCCTTTGTGTCCCAAAACATGCAATACGGGAGTTGTTCATTCGTGAAGCTCATGGCGGTGGTTTGGCTGGTCATTTTGGCATTACCAAAACTTTGCAGGTGCTTAAAGAACATTTCTTTTGGCCGAAGATGTTGGGGGATGTAACCAACATAGTGGGCAAGTGTGTTACATGTCATATGGCGAAAACAACTTTCAAGCATGGTGTTTACACTCCATTGCCGGTTCCTATTCGTCCTTGGGAAGATGTGTCCATGGATTTCATTATGGCTTTGCCTAGAACTCAAAGGGGGAAGGATTCCATTATGGTGGTGGTGGATAGGTTTTCAAAAATGGCTCACTTTGTGCCATGTCATAAAACCAATGATGCATCTAATGTGGCTGGTTTGTATTTTAAAGAGGTGGTTCGTTTGCATGGTATTCCTAAAACAATTGTTTCTGATAGGGATTCCAAATTTCTAAGTTACTTTTGGAACACTTTATGGAGGAAAGTGGGTACTAAGTTACTTTTTAGTACATCCCATCATCCACAAACGGATGGGCAAACGGAGGTTACTAATAGAACTTTGGGTGCTTTGTTGAGAGGGTTGGTTAGCAAAACTCAAAAAGATTGGGACATCAAACTTGCACATGCTGAATTTGCCTATAATCGTTCTCCTACTTATGCTACAGGTCACTCTCCTTTTGAGGTGGTGTATGGTGTGAATCCTTACATGCCTTTGGATTTGATTCCATTGCCAAAGGATGAATTGGTTCACAAGGATGCTAATGACAAGTTGAAGGCCATGATGAAACTACACCAATAAGTTCGTGAGAAGATTGAAGCTATGAATGAGTTGTACAAACAGAAGTCAAACAAGCATAGGAAACCACGAGTCTTTCAAGATGGTGACTTGGTGTGGGTGCATATGAGGAAAGAACGTTTTAACAAAAGGAAAAACAAGTTAACGCCAAGAGCCGAAGGTCCTTATAAAGTGGTGTCGCGTGTCAATGATAATGCTTACAAGGTAGATTTAGGAGGAGACCATGGAGTGCATGCTACCTTTAATGTAGGAGATCTTTCACCTTATCTTGATGGAGATGGACTTGATGAATTGAGGTGATTTCCTTTCAAAGGGGGAGGGGATGATCCATGCATGGATAATGAAAGCCCAAAATGTGATGGATTAGTGATTACTAGTGGGCTAGAAGGTGGTTTGGGCTCAATGGTTGGGTTGTGCATGGTAACCCACAAATTGAATTAAGGCTGCATGAAGGCTAGGGCAACATTTTTAAGGCTTCATAAGTGCTAAAAACGTTACTATTTGCTTCATAAAGCCTCTTAGCCGTTTTTGACACTCTTTGGTGGATTAGGGTTACACTTTAATGCTTATGATGACTCCTTAATGCTTCTTACGGCTCCTTGATGAAGCATAGCCGTTTTTTTTTTCATTCACAAGTCTCATGGACGTTTTTTTGTGTTCTTTCAAGACTTACTTTAATTTCTATTTACTAGTTTTAATGAATAATTGGTTGGTTGGCTTGTAACCACCAAATTTGTAATAAAGGCTTCATATAAAGCCAAATTATGCATGGAAAAAGTAAGGCACGAATTTTAATCAAAGAACCATTATTTTCACTTTGAATTATTGTTATAATTCTCAAATTATCTTGTTGGGACGTGTTCTTGACTTGATACGAACTCAATCCAATAGGTCTTGGATTGTTTTCATCGGTATACAACTTAATAGGTCTTGAGTTGTTACTATACTAATCTATCTATTTCTTTCCATTCACATATCATTTGTGGTTGCTATTCTCTCTTAATTTACCTAAACACCACCCTACTCACTAAATCAAGCCCATACACGCATCAGAGTTCATACCCATGAATTAACCTTTTAAAATGTTTTTACATGCTTTTATGGGGGGGGGGGGGGGGGGAATACAAGTTAAAACATGCCAGTTATCATATCAATCATATGTGATTAATAACCCGCATGCACAAGGATTTATCACGCTTTCAGTTGTTTTACCAAGTATGATACTATAGATTGTTTTACAAAACATCTTTACTTGTTTAAGTCTTTTCTCAAATTGTCTCTCGCACTGTATGTTTTACTTCAAAACCAGTTACAACAGTATTCTAAACAAAGGATTTTCTTTACTTATATTGTTTTATCAAAGTTATATTCAAAACTTGTTTATGAAAGATTTTCAAGGATTTCTAAAGGTCTTCAAACTTATTTTACAAAAGGATATCAAGTCATGATTTTCTTAAGTGTAAAGGTTTTCCAAAGTTTTCGTCAAAGTTTTCTTCCATGCTTCTATGCTTCTATTTCATTAAATGCTTCTACTTCGTTAGATACTACTACTTCGTTATGCTTATACTTCGTAGGATACTACTACTTTGTTATGCTTCTACTTCGTTAGATACTATTACTTCGTTATGCTTCTACTTCGTAGGATACTACTACTTCGTTATGCTTCTACTTCGTTAGATGCTACTACTACGTTAAGTGCTTCTACTTCGTTAAATGCTTCTACTTCGTTAAATGCATGCCTGTACTTGTATAGTTATATAAATAATGTTTAAAGGACTTAGAAAGGCTAGTTCGCCCTATTTCCTTTTCCTCGTTTGGATGTGGTCTGGTGGGATCGAATATTCGTCCGAAGGTCGTTTAAACATTAATTATATATTATGTATACATGTATAGACATAAAGGTTTACATCGGCCAGTTCATTTCCCTTGGGTAGCAAGGGCATCCTCCTACTCGTCACTCATAGATCAGAGACACTAGTAACTATTATAGGAAAAGTTAGGAAGCTCTATTTACTCTTTCTAGTACGCGAATTCCAAAGGAGTCAGTTCAGTTGTGAGTCTCTATCGTTAGTCCAGTACCTACATAAAAATTCACTATACGAGATGCATCTTCAAGACACGGGTCTCCCCGTGTTTTAGAATTACTCTTTGTTTTAGACCTTGCTAGCTGTATCTTTCATGTGATAATGTCTGGGGTTTGACGTTTCTCTGTTTTAGACCTTGCTAGCTGTAGTTTTCATTTGATGCTGTCTGGGGTCTGTGTTTCTCTATTTTAGACCTTGCTAGATGTATCTTTCATTTGATACTGTCTGGGGTCTGTGATTCTTTGTGTTAGACCTTGCTAGCCGTATCGTACATTTAATACCATCTGGGGTCTGTGTTTCCTTTTTGTTAGACTGAGTCAGGCGTGTCGTTCATTCAATACTGTCATGGAGTCTATGATTTCCTATGCCTTAGTCAGCAGTGTTTTCTGCTGAGGCATATGTTATTTTCCCCTAGTATTTTACTAGTGATATTCTCCTACTTTCTTTAAAATCAAATACCGTATTTTGGTAATGATAGTATTTCGGGGAAAATTACCCTTTCAAAACATAACACTGTCAAGTCTTGGTAGAAGACTGCTTTTAATTAGAAAATATAGGATTTTCTGGAAAGGACGCTAATACACCGTATATTCTAAACTACTACTTTTATAAAGTTATTTTGAATAAAATGCTTACTTACACAAATGACACTAAATACTTATGAACTCACCATCATTTATAAAAATGTTGATACTCGCTTTCAAAATAACTTGTATTCTCAGGTCAGCAATAGATAGGTACATCCCAAGAGCTTTTGTGGAGACAACCTAATACCAAGCTACACCTATATTATTACTTGTATTACTTTGATGACTCTCTAAAATGTAACTTATGTAAAACTATTACTATTAATGCAATGGTTGTTGTACTTTTTTTTACTATACTGCATATGTTGTGATACTTGACATGACGTCATCCACCCCAGAACGTTTCCGCCGTTCCGGTTTTGGGGTGTGACAGATTGGTATCAGAGCATTGTTTATAGTGAGCTCAGTATATCAATTCATAAAAGATATACAGCCTATAAATACATAGGGATAAAACACTCTGACCAAAAATTACTTTAAAATATAACCATATTTTACCAAAGTATAAGAACATCCAGAATCTAAACACTCGAACACAAGTATTAGAAGAAGAACAAGAATAAAAGTCTTCGGATGTTGAGCATTACCGTCAAACCTGGGCAGTTATGTAATCATAAGCTGCAATAAATGTAACCTGATCAACTACCTTTATTCGAGATGCGAAGAACGTGTGCTTGGGAGTGATAGTGGTGTTGCAACAGGTCTGAAACTTACCAACTAGGAATGCTAGAGCCAAACATAAAGTTTAAAATACGATGGGAGTATTTTGGAATACTAAAAGACCCACATTAATCTCATAATCATATTTAGAAGTTAAGAATCAAACAAGAAATTAAAATACCATAGGGGTATTTTAGGATCCATAGATAACCTTGTGTGAAGAACTGAAAAGATCCTTGTTGATATACCTGCAATTACAAAGGGTATTCTCCCAAGGTTAAATATAATAAGGATCCCATAGACTAAAAATGTCTGGTTTCGCTCTACTTCCTTTTCCTAGTTGGGATGTGGATATAGAGTAGTATCACATATTCGAAGGCCTATCGGATCTAAGCTATATATGATTTGTGAACCCTATATAATTGTAGCAGGACTCGATATGGATCAGCCAGCGAAATGTTAATAATCTCTTAGGATTCTTTAGACATTTCCATTCTCGCACGAACCCTGTAGAAAACCCTATCCACTTCAGTAGACCCAGAAGAGGTTCATTGAGAAGATTTCTAGTTCGGAAATAAATGAACTAGGTCGAGACTATTGAAATCACCAACTGCATATATCTTTTTAGGGACATCGGTGAGAAATTCGCCTAAACTTTCGAGATTTCCAGTCATCCATCATGAAGTGATGACATCCAGAGTCGGAATCAGAAGTAAGACGGAGTAGAAATTCAATATGTCTATAGGAGAAGAGAACCTTAGGTAACTACCCGAAGGAAACCAATACCGGTCCCAATCAAAGATACGAGGTAGACAGAAGGAGCCAGTACATGGAACCCAAGAAGTGTCTTTTTCCTCGTGTTAGTCGCGCTAATACATCCATAAAATAATACAATTTTGTGAGTTGGTGATTACACTACTCACGCTATGTGTTAGGTAAATCGCCTTTTTCCTGTTGCAAGTAATACGATTAGAGCGGATCCCCACACCTCTATTGAGATTGTTTAGCCATAAGTCTTCATGAGCCTGATACAAATTTGGATTGCATTACCCAATCTTCAAGTTCCAACCCTATTTGGATTGCAATAGGCTCATCTATTGATTATGATGTGAGCTATAACAACGATAAATTGGTACTGGCCACATGGCATGTGATGTAGCAAAATTTGTGTGCATGGTAACATGAGAAGCTGATATGGATGTGGATTAATGCATGGGAGTTAAAATGGAGATGGTTAAGTGTGATGGAGTTATAGAGTGGGAGTTACAGATAAATCATTAATGTGATGGAGTTATGGAGTGGGAGTTAAAAATAAATCATTAGTGGTCATTAGTGAAGTGGGAGTTACAAATGAATCATTAGTGGTCATTAGTGGTGTGTTTATTTCAGCATTTAATAAGCCTTTAGTTGGCATAGTTATTAGAGTATCTTTTGAGTTTTTAACCATTATCTTGTAAGGCTATATATAGCCATATCCTTTCATTTGTAAGAAGACAATTATGTTTTTGAATATATTGAAAATTGAAGTGTTGTTCATTCCGAGTTGTTGTGACAATTCAAAATTTGATCCTTATTATGTCTAGTTTGATATTCAAATCTATCCCTTTTTCTTTATTTTGTTCTTGTCAAATCCATTGTTGTTTATTCCGCTGCATTTTCAAACCCATTTGATACTATTTATGGTGTCAATCCCAATATTAGTATCAGTTGATGTGTTAGAAGTCTAGATTCGTGTTAGTTGCGCTTGGAGTGATCCATACATGCATCATAAGTGGTATCAGAGCCCAGTTTTGATTGGGTGTTGTTGAGTTCTTGTTTAGTAAAAAAAAAAAAAAGAGGTTCCTGCGACTGTTGCTGATTTGCTGTTGTTAAGTTCTTGGCAAAATCTTTTGTTGCTATTACTGAAGAAGAAATAAAATTATGCCAAGTGTTATCACGAATTCAGTTATAATGGATTGTGATGATCCGAATTTTCTTTGTGTTCTTCTTGAAGCTATGCAGTATGTATCCAAAGAATCAAAGCGAAGGAAACCTAGGCGTGAGTAGCGAAGAAATGTGGGGGAGTTGAAGATACATGAATTGCCTAAATTCATTGGAGGATTCAATCCAGAAAAATATTTGGATTGGGAGAAGGAGATGGAAAGAGTTTTTCAGTTCAAATGTGTGGACGATGAATGGGGTTGCAAATATGCCATTCTAAGATTGAGAGGAGAAGCTGAATTATGGTATGAAAAGTTGAAGGCAAAAAGAACCCGTGAAGGAAAGGGAAAGCTATCTTCTTGGGAATCTCTGAAACGAAAACTTCGACAGAGGTATGCGCCAATGACCTTGGAGACTGTTAATTTCAAAAGAAGGGTGGAGATATTTACGAAGGCAGTTACGATCAAAGAGGAAGAAGAAGAGTACAAAGCTTCTGCTGTTGACACAGTTATTGTATTTGAAACTTCACAAACCTTTGATGACCAAGCTAATGTTGTTGATGTCAGGGTGGAAGAAGTCAAGGTGGAAGAAGTTAATTTCGTTGTTGAAGACAAAATTGCTGAAGTAATTATTGAAGAAACGAATTTCATGATTATAGATGATAATACTGAAGCGGTGGATGAATTCATTGAAGAAGTTGAAGAAGGAGATAACTCCAAGGTCGAAACTCTTGAAACTGTGGAGGAAATCATGGAAGAAAATAATTTTGTTGATGCGAACAAATTTTTTGAGGAGGTAATTTTGGTTGAACCAAGAAAGAAATTCCAAGAGTCCATGACATCTACAACAGTGTATCCCATAGATGACAAACAAGTCCAGAAACATTCGACTATATTGAAGAGTGAAATAAAAGTGGAGCATATTAAATGCGAAGATGTAATTGTGGTGCAAGAGGATGCAAAAGTGATGGAGGTTTCGCATCATGAAGACCCAAATGTTGATTTACCCATGGTGTGTCAGGATGTGACTCCAACAGATCGACCACCAGAGGAGACGAAGGGTGACGTTTGTGTGAACCCTTGTGTTACTGTTGTTATTTTGTCGTCTTTCACTATTAGTTTTGATAAAAAGTTTTGCGTGATTGGAGATGGTGAGGTTTTGTTGATGATTCAAAGACTACAAGGCCAGTTATTATTGGATGATGACAAAATGTTGTACCCTATAGAAGACAATATGGGGGAGGTTTCACAAAGAAATATTCTTGGTGGTTGCGATCAAACACGAAAAGTTGGTTCGTGTGGCGAATCTAAACTTTTTTATTGGCTACAGACAACCGATGTTGTTATTGGTTCTTCGTTTGTTATTGAAGAACATAAGGAGACATGGGGTGAAGTTGGTGATGAAAGAACGGAGAAGGATGGTGTCTATTCTGTTACAAACCATCTTCCAAAAAGCAAAAAAGGAGTGAATCAACATGAAGAGTCAAGTCCCAAGTATTCACATGGGAAGGGGTTCATAATGTTTGGATTCTTATTTTTGTGGTGTACCTTAAGTTGGGAAGCCTCAATGTTGGGACGTGCTATTCACCAATCCACAAATAGAAAGCATGATTCGTTCTTTCAAAGGACTGATGTTAACCTTTTAAATTTTTACAAAGTTAATTTCCAGGGTCCTTATCTTTTTCATGAGAAGTTGCAAAAATGGTTTTTGTTCCATAAATGGAGAGTGTGGTAAGGAATAAATTCAGCAAGTTCTTCAAGCTGTTCGAAGAAGAATGTTTGTAGATGGAGGCGAGACAAATTGGTGAAGGAGGAAAGCCAACATTGTTTTGGTTTGTTACAAGGAGAAACACTATTTCAAACAGAAGGAAGTCATTATCATTGCGATTGGTCACATCTTTGTGATTGGAAAAGTTACATCATTGCGACTAAAACAATTGCATCATTGCGAACGGAAGGACTTCGTTATCATTATGATCGGTCTGTTAAGATGTTGTTGGGAATGAAGAAGAAACGTGTGATAGTTGCTCCTATGTTGATATGGCCAAATCTTTTCTATCTTTTCAAGTTCATGATACACCTTGATGAAATCTTGGTGTATCACAAAAGCAGGGAACAATATTTGGTGAAGTTTAAGCAGTTGTTTGAAGCCCCTAGATCTCAAAGATTATACGAGATGTAGGAGAAGAGTTTAGACCTTGTTGTTTTAAAAGGGGAATGGAATTCGAAGGGCATGGTTTACAAAGCAAGGATGTCAATCAGAAACAAACAAGACTTCAGTACTCCTATGGAAACTGAGAACTACTATGGTGATGGTAATTTCATTGATCGTGAACAATGTGCTAAAGGTGCCAAAGAGTTTCTATTGCAAAATAGCTTTCTCTTCAATGGGAAGCATATTTTTGTTCCAAGGTGTCAGATTCATGAATGGCTAGTACGAGAAGCATATGGTTATGGTTTAACTGGTCATTTTGGGATGATCAAGACTTTGGAATTGTTAAAAGGGAATTTCCTTTGGCCCAAAATGTTTTTAAAGGTGGTGTAAATGCATGGAGTTTCCAAGATGAATGTTTTAGACCGTGACTCTAAGCATTTGAGTTACTTCTGGTATACGATACCGAGGAAGATCGGTTTCTTTTCATCATATCTTGAAGATGATGGACTTGCAGAATTGAGGTCAATTCCTTTTGAAGTGGGAAGGGATGATACGAATTTGGATTGCATTACCCAATCTTCAAGTTCCAACCCAATTTGGATCGCAATAGGCTCATCTATTGATTATGATGTGAGCTATAACAACGATAAATTGGTACTGGCCACATGGCATGTGATGTAGCAAAATTTGTGTGCATGGTAACATGAGAAGCTGATATGGATGTGGATTAATGCATGGGAGTTACAATGGAGATGGTTAAGTGTGATGGAGTTATAGAGTGGGAGTTACAGATAAATCATTAATGTGATGGAGTTATGGAGTGGGAGTTCAAAATAAATCATTAGTGGTCATTAGTGAAGTAGGAGTTACAAATGAATCATTAGTGGTCATCAGTGGTGTGTTTATTTCAGCATTTAATAAGCCTTTAGTTGGCATAGTTATTAGAGTGTCTTTTGAGTTTTTAACCATTATATTGTAAGGCTATATATAGCCATTTCCTTTCATTTGTAAGAAGAGAATTATGTTTTTGAATATATTGAAATTTGAAGTGTTGTTCATTCCGAGTTGTTGTGACAATTCAAAATTTGATCCTTATTAGGACGCGCCTCTTAATATTGATCTTGAACTCAAGTTAATAGGTCTTAACTTGTTTTCATAGAATTTCAAGCTATAGGTCTAGTTTGATATTCAAATCTATCCCTTTTTCTTTATTTTGTTCTTGTCAAATCCATTGTTGTTTATTCCGCTGCATTTTCAAACCCATTTGATACTATTTATGGTGTCAATCCCAATATTAGTATCAGTTGATGTGTTAGAAGTCTAGATTCGTGTTAGTTGCGCTTGGAGTGATCCATACACGCATCATAAGTGGTATCAGAGCCCAGTTCTGATTGGGTGTTGTTGAGTTCTTGTTTTGTAAAAAAAAAGAGGTTCTTGCAACTGTTGCTGATTTGCTGTTGTTAAGTTCTTGGCAAAATCTTTTGTTGCTGTTACTGAAGAAGAAATAAAATTATGCCAAGTGTTATCACGAATTCAATTATAATGGATTGTGATGATCCGAATTTTCTTTGTGTTCTTCTTGAAGCTATGCAGTATGTATCCAAAGAATCAAAGCGAAGGAAACCTAGGCGTGAGCAGCCAAGGAATGTGGGGGAGTTGAAGATACATGAATTGCCTAAATTCATTGGAGGATTCAATCCAGAAAAATATTTGGATTGGGAGAAGGAGATGGAAAGAGTTTTTCAGTTCAAATGTGTGGACGATGAATGGGGTTGCAAATATGCCATTCTAAGATTGAGAGGAGAAGCTGAATTATGGTATGAAAAGTTGAAGGCAAAAAGAACCCGTGAAGGAAAGGGAAAGCTTTCTTCTTGGGAATCTCTGAAACGAAAACTTCGAGAGAGGTATGCGCCAATGACCTTGGAGACTGTTAATTTCAAAAGAAGGGTGGAGATATTTACGAAGGCAGTTATGATCAAAGCGGAAGAAGAAGAGTACAAAGCCTCTGCTGTTGACACAGTTATAGTATTTGAAACTTCACAAACCTTTGATGACCAAGCTAATGTTGTTGATGTCAGGATGGAAGAAGTCAAGGTGGAAGAAGTTAATTTCGTTGTTGAAGACAAAATTGCTGAAGTAATTATTGAAGAAACGAATTTAATGATTATAGATGATAATACTGAAGCGGTGGATGAATTCATTGAAGAAGTTGAAGAAGGAGATAACTCCAAGGTCGAAACTCTTGAAACTGTGGAGGAAATCATGGAAGAAAATAATTTTGTTGATGCGAACAAATTTTTTGAGAAGGAGGTAATTTTGGTTGAACCAAGAAAGAAATTCCAAGAGTCCATGACATCTACAACAGTGTATCCCATAGATGACAAACAAGTCCAGAAACATTCGACTATATTGAAGAGTGAAATCAAAGTGGAGCATATTAAATGCGAAGATGTAATTGTGGTGCAAGAGGATGCAAAAGTGATGGAGGTTTCGCATCATGAAGACCCAAATGTTGATTTACCCATGGTGTGTCAGGATGTGACTCCAACAGATCGACCACCAGAGGAGACGAAGGGTGACGTTTATGTGAACCCTTGTGTTATTGTTGTTATTTTGTCGTCTTTCACTAGTACTTTTGATAAAAAGTTTTGCGTGATTGGAGATGGTGAGGTTTTGTTGATGATTCAAAGACTACAAGGCCAGTTATTATTGGATGATGACAAAATGTTGTACCCTATAGAAGACAATATGGGGGAGGTTTCACAAAGAAATATTCTTGGTGGTTGCGATCAAACACGAAAAGTTGGTTCGTGTGGCGAATCTACACTTTTTTATTGGCTACAGACAACCGATGTTGTTATTGGTTCTTCGTTTGTTATTGAAGAACATAAGGAGACATGGGGTGAAGTTGGTGATGAAAGAACGGAGAAGGATGGTGTCTATTCTGTTACAAACCATCTTCCAAAAAGCAAAAAAGGAGTGAATCAACATGAAGAGTCAAGTCCCAAGTATTCACATGGGAAGGGGTTCATAATGTTTGGATTCTTATTTTTGTGGTGTACCTTAAGTTGGGAAGCCTTAATGTTGGGACGTGCTATTCACCAATCCACAAATAGAAAGCATGATTCGTTCTTTCAAAGGACTGATGTTAACCTTTTAAATTTTTACAAAGTTAATTTCCAGGGTCCTTATCTTTTTCATGAGAAGTTGCAAAAATGGTTTTTGTTCCATAAATGGAGAGTGTGGTAAGGAATAAATTCAGCAAGTTCTTCAAGCTGTTCGAAGAAGAATGTTTGTAGATGGAGGCGAGACAAATTGGTGAAGGAGGAAAGCCAACATTGTTTTGGTTTGTTACAAGGAGAAACACTATTTCAAACAGAAGGAAGTCATTATCATTGCGATTGGTCACGTCTTTGTGATTGGAAAAGTTACATCATTGCGACTAAAACAATTGCATCATTGCGAACGGAAGTACTTCGTTATCATTATGATCGGTCTGTTAAGATGTTGTTGGGAATGAAGAAGAAACGTGTGATAGTTGCTCCTATGTTGATATGGCCAAATCTTTTCTATCTTTTCAAGTTCATGATACACCTTGATGAAATCTTGGTGTATCACAAAAGCAGGGAACAATATTTGGTGAAGTTTAAGCAGTTGTTTGAAGCCCTAGATCTCAAAGATTATATGAGATGCAGGAGAAGAGTTTAGACCTTGTTGTTTTAAAAGGGGAATGGAATTCGAAGGGCATGGTTTACAAAGCAAGGATGTCAATCAGAAACAAACAAGACTTCAGTACTCCTATGGAAACTGAGAACTACTATGGTGATGGTAATTTCATTGATCGTGAACAATGTGCTAAAGGTGCCAAAGAGTTTCTATTGCAAAATAGCTTTCTCTTCAATGGGAAGCATATTTTTGTTCCAAGGTGTCAGATTCATGAATGGCTAGTACGAGAAGCATATGGTTATGGTTTAACTGGTCATTTTGGGATGATCAAGACTTTGGAAGTGTTAAAACGGAATTTCCTTTGGCCCAAAATGTTTTTAAAGATGGTGTATTTGCATGCAGTTACCAAGATGAATGTTTTAGACCGTGACTCTAAGCATTTGAGTTACTTCTGGTATACGATACCGAGGAAGATCAGTTTCTTTTCATCATATCTTGAAGATGATGGACTTGCAGAATTGAGGTCAATTCCTTTTGAAGTGGGAAGGGATGATACGAATTTGGATTGCATTACCCAATCTTCAAGTTCCAACCCAATTTGGATCGCAATAGGCTCATCTATTGATTATGATGTGAGCTATAACAACTATAAATTGGTACTGGCCACATGGCATGTGATGTAGCAAAATTTGTGTGCATGGTAACATGAGAAGCTGATATGGATGTGGATTAATGCATGGGAGTTACAATGGAGATGGTTAAGTGTGATGGAGTTATAGAGTGTGAGTTACAGATAAATCATTAATGTGATGGAGTTATGGAGTGGGAGTTAAAAATAAATCATTAGTGGTCATTAGTGAAGTGGGAGTTACAAATGAATCATTAATGGTCATTAGTGGTGTGTTTATTTCAGCATTTAATAAGCCTTTAGTTGGCATAGTTGTTAGAGTGTCTTTTGAGTTTTTAACCATTATCTTGTAAGGCTATATATAGCCATTTCCTTTCATTTGTAAGAAGAGAATTATGTTTTTGAATATATTGAAAATTGAAGTGTTGTACATTCCGAGTTGTTGTGACAATTCAAAATTTGATCCTTATTAGGAGGCGCCTCTTAATATTGATCTTGAACTCAAGTTAATAGGTCTTAACTTGTTTTCATAGAATTTCAAGCTATAGGTCTAGTTTGATATTCAAATCTATCCCTTTTTCTTTATTTTGTTCTTGTCAAATCCATTGTTGTTTATTCCGCTGCATTTTCAAACCCATTTGATACTATTTATGGTGTCAATCCCAATATTAGTATCAGTTGATGTGTTAGAAGTCTGGATTCGTGTTAGTTGCGCTTGGAGTGATCCATACACGCATCAAAGCCTTTCTTCCCGTGGTCTTCGTTCCAAACTGTTCTCAGATCTATACACGTAGAGCCTGCTATCCCTCCAGGAGACTAAGGTTACACGGTGAAGGCGCAGTAAAGTGTCGTATAGAGAGATTGTGTCTCACATTCTGTTTTAGTATGTTCTCTTGTATTAGTGTATAATGTGCTTCTCGGTATAATGTATTTAGTATTCTTTTGTTATAGCATATAGTATTCTTCCTGTATAGTACTTAACATGTAGTGACTCATAATAGCACTAACTGTGGTAAGTATCATAGTAATGGTAGCGAGGAGTGGTAAACCTTAACTATACCTATTATAGTTAACTGGCATGTTGCAGTCGTTCTTGGATACTCATAAATATTTAAATAAACTAAGGTATTCATATCCAACACAAATACATACAATATATAACTAATAATTTAACGACAGTCAGACAGATAACAATATACCCTAAGACCCCAATCAAACAAGAACAGGTAATAAGACGAGCTATCAATCCTAAGTCCTTTAAGTCTTACTTATATAAATATATTGGTATGGATATATTTTAGAAACATAAGAAGTTTAAAAGAGTTTGAAAATAGTTTTTATAACAAATTAACGTGAGAATGAGTTTGATAAACATTGAAAACAATTTTTGAAGGCAAAACGGTTAAAAGTATAGAAATCCTTTTTGATTGTAAGTTACAATGTGATTGATACTATAACTTGTTGTATTCGACTTGTATTCCCCCCGCCCCCATAAAAACATTTAAAAACATATGAAAGGTTAATTAAGGGATATGAACTCACCTACAGCGAGTGGATCAGATGGAAGTGTCGGTTGAGTGCTTGGGGTCAAGTGAAGACTTGAACACACTTTATGACCCTAGTAACATATGATGACATATGTTTACATATAATTAGTGACTAAACACTAATTAAGCATGTATAGACATCCTAATGTGAAGAAAATGCTTTCGTCAAGTGCTAGGAGGTTATTGGGTTGAAAGGAAGCAGTGTAAGGCCTCACTATGGAGGTTACTTCTCAAACACTCACCTTAGATGATTTTGCGGTTGATGGACCAATTCCCCCGTGAGTTCACGGTCGTAAAATCATGGGAGGAGTGTATTTGTGTGCTTAAGGGACTCTTACATCACTAGGACGGGTTCTAATGTTAAATCCAAGGCTTGAGAAGTGATTGTGGTTCTAAAGGGGCACTTCCTTGGAGTTTGCGGTCCTTGGACCACTCCTTGGGAGTTTACGGTCGTGACAACCATGGTTTATGGCCGTAAACCCTTGGACACCTCTTATCCTTTGTTTTTGTGGTCCTAGGCTCATTCATACAAGTTTCTAGTCCCTTAAACATGCTAAGGAAGGCGTTAGGGACACCAAAACACCCTTTTTGGTGTTTACGGTTTCTGTGTTTACGATTCATGAATGTTCATGGACCGTTTACTCCCTTAAAGGCACGATATTGGGTTTCTACTTTCATTCATGCAAGTTTCTAAGTCAAAGATGAGCATTAGAAGGGTTTTGGAGGGATTTTGGGGATTCAAAACTCCCTTATAGGAGTTTACGGTTTTGGGAGGTGTTCTCCAACCATAAACTCTAGTTTTTAAGGTATTTTGGGTGGTAAAATCCCGAATTTGCATGAACACAAAGCAAAACAACTAGCTAGGAATGATTACTTACGGATTTGGAGCTTGAATGAGGTGTTTCTTGGCTAAACCCACTTGTAGAGAGAGAGAGAGAGAGAGAGAGAGAGAGAGTAGAGAGAGTAAGCTTCTAGGAGTGAGAAAAGGTTCATGTGAAAGCCACTCAACCCTTATATAGGGCTTGAGTTGGCGGCCAGGTGGGGATCCACCCCAAACCGACGTTAAACGGAATTTAAAATTTTACCCGATTAAATGGTCGTAACCCGGCTTAGTCGTAAACTAAAATTTTTCTCAAATAATTTTGAGGGTGTTACACTTGTTTTTATTTATTTCATTTCGACACTAAAAATAAAATAAAATAGTACATTAATTGATTTGTCTAACCCAAATGTTAACAGAAATTTTAATAACAATAATAATAAAAAAAATTTATTCTATTAACGGAAATGGGTGATACGTATGGGAGGTTTTGTTTTGGAGTGTTTCTGACTGCAGTGAAATGATAACAAATAGAGAAGAAACAATGCAAATGGGGCTGTTTTTGGTTATATTTGGAACCGTTTGCAAGGGAATAACACGAAAAAGTAACAAAGAATAGTATGATGATCAAGTTAGACCTATAACTTGAAAATCGGTGAAAACAATCCAAGACCTATTGAATTGAATTCAAAAATCACGAATGAGATCACGTCCCAAACAATGATACAAATCTGAATTATAAGCAATAATTCAAGAAAGGGATGAACAAAGTTCTTATTTTTCTTCAAAAGATAACTGATTTTCATGTACAAGAATGAACTCTACTTATAGTGCTAATAACATAACTCTCGGAAATATCAAAAGTCTAAAGCAATTAAATAACTATTAAAGTCTCATTATTAAACTAATTAATGACCCATTATTGAAATATTAAAGATCCATTATGGCAGCAATTAATAAGCCGATTATGAAGCTTCTTCAACTCATTTAAGCTATTTATGATTATTTTCATGAAGCCTTTCTTGCCACCAAATCATGGAACTTTAGAAAAGGTAAGGGTTGGGTCATCCTTATTAAAGCACGCATCATTCTCCCCCTCTTAAAAAAGACTTGTCCTCGAGTCTTCGTCTTTATTCTCAAGTCTTCATCTCTAATTCCTCTTGCCCACGGTTTCCAAATGGCAAACGATTTCCAAAGTTTAAAACGAACAAAAACGTACCAAACGGGGAAATAGTCTTGATCATATATGTTTTTGGTAGACTTGTTAGCTTCCTTGATTTTGATTTCTTGAGTAGCCATTGAAAGTAGATCATGGTTGTAAAGAATATAAAAACCTGAAAACTCTTCATAGATATTATCATGACCAGTTTCCTTAATTAAGAATTTTGAAAAAGAAATATTATTTTCAACATAAACTTCTTCAATGAACTCGCCTTCATCTTCCGTGTCATAGACAGGTTCCATGTCGTAAAAGGAATTGGTGTCACAAAAATGACCATTGTTATCCTTATCCACCACGTCCCAAAAGAGTGAGGCAGATTCAGAAAAACTCGAGAGATATGCTTCTAGTCCCACAAATTCAAGATTCTCATTCGTTGGAGACATGTTGAACCAGGAATTTGTCTTGCTCAACGACACCCAATCAGAACTGGTCTCTGATACCACTTATGATACTTATGGGAGGTTTTGTTTTGGAGTGTTTCTGATTGCAGCGAAATGATAACAAATAGAGAAGAAACAATGCAAATGGGGCTGTTTTTGGTTATATTTGGAACGGTTTGCAAGGGAATAACACGAAAAAGTAACAAAGAATAGTATGATGATCAAGTTAGACCTATAACTTGAAAATCGGTGAAAACAATCCAAGACCTATTGAATTGAATTCAAAAATCACGAATGAGATCACGTCCCAAACAATGATACAAATCTGAATTATAAGCAATAATTCAAGAAAGGGATGAACAAAGTTCTTATTTTTCTTCAAAAGATAACTGATTTTCAAGTACAAGAATGAACTCTATTTATAGTGCTAATAACATAACTCTCGGAAATATCAAAAGTCTAAAGCAATTAAATAACTATTAAAGTCTCATTATTAAACTAATTAATGACCCATTATTAAAATATTAAAGATCCATTATGGCAGCCATTAATAAGCCGATTATGAAGATTCTTCAACTCATTTAAGCTAGTTATGATTATTTTCATGAAGCCTTTCTTACCACCAAATCATGGAACTTTAGAAAAGGTAAGGGTTGGGTCATCCTTATTAAAGCACGCGAACCTTCACAATTCGGATGCGGTTTTGTTTGGCGTTCGTTTGACCTCTCGTGCTCCCAAGTGAACTCCGGTCCTCGCTTGGCGTTCCAGCGAACCTTCACAATTCGGATGCGGTTTTGTTTCGTTCGTTTGACCTCTCGGTCCATAATCTCCACAGGCTCTTCCACGAAGTTAAGGCTCTCGTTGATCTCGATCTCATCTAGTGGAATTACGAGAGTCTCGTCGGATAGGCACTTTTTCAAGTTCGAGACGTGGAAGGTAGGGTGTATCTTACTGAGTTTGCAGGGTAGATTGAGTTTGTAGCCTACGGGGCTGATTCTGGCGAGAATCTCGAAAGGTCCTATGTACCTTGGATTCAGCTTTCCATGCTTTCCAAAGCGTATCGTGCCTTTCCAGGGTGAGACTTTTAAAAGGACTCGGTCTCCCACCTGGAATTCCAAAGGTTTTCTTCGTTTGTCTGCGTAGCTTTTCTGTCAATCTCTAGCGGCTTTTAATCGTTCACGAATTTGTACGATCTTCTCGGTCGTCTCTTGAATGATTTTCGGACCTGTGATAGCGCTGTCAGGAACTCGTCCTTTAGCTAACTTTGTGTCACCCACCTTAGCCCAGCATAGAGGGGATCTGCACTTTCGGCCGTATAGGGCTCCGAACGGAGCTGCCTTGATACTCGTGTGATAGCTGTTGTAGGAAAACTCGACAAGGGGTAAGTAGGTATCCCATGCCTTACCAAAGTCGATCACACAGGCTCACAGCATATCCTCCAGGGTTTGGATAGTCCTCTCACTTTGTCTGTCGGTCTGCGGATGGTAGGCTGTACTTATGTCCAGTAGCGCTTTGTAGTGATTGCAAAAATCTCGAAGTGAACATACTATTTCTATCGGAGATTATAGATAAAGGGACACCATCTAGCCGTACAATCTCCTTAATGTATGTTCTTGTGAGTTTCTCCATCTTGTCTGATTCTTTGATGGGAAGGAAGTACGCGGACTTCGTCAATCTGTCGACGATGACCCATATGGTATCAAGCCCACCTGTTGTCTTGGATAGCTTGGTTATGAAATCCATAGTGATCTGCTCCCACTTCCATTCAGGTATCTCCAATTGCTGTAATAACCTTGGCGCAAGTAAGGCATTTACTCACGAAAGTAGCAATCTCTGCCTTCATGTTAGGCCACTAGTATGACTTTTTAAGATCCAGATACATCTTATCTGAACCTGGGTGAACGGAATATCGAGTGTTGTGTGCTTCCTTCATGACCAAGTCTCTGAAACCACCGTGCCGCGGTGTCCAGATTCGGTCCATGAGATATAACGCTCTGTCACCCTTGACCTCCAAGTTCTTATCCATTCCACGTAGGGATTCTCCCGCCACATTCTCAGGCTTCAAAGCTTCGAGTTGAGCCTCCTTAATCTGTGCGGATAGATACGAATGGATAGTCATTGTTAATGACTTAACTCTTTGACCAGAATATTCCTTTCGACTTAGGGCGTCTGGTACTACATTGGCTTTTCCCGGGTGATAACGAATCTTACAGTCGTAATCATTGAGTAGCTCGACCCACCGTCATTGTCTCATATTGAGCTCTTTCTAGTTCAGTATGTGTTGGAGGCTTTTGTGGTCAGTGTATATCGTGCTCTTCGTACCATACAGGTAATGTCTCTATATCTTTAGAGCAAATACAACCGCTCCTAATTCGCGGTCATGCGTGGTGTAGTTAACTTCATGTGTCTTTAGTTGCCTCAAGGCATAGGCGATGACCTTACCTCGTTGCATCAGGACACAACTGAGCCCCTGATTGGACGCATCGCAGTATACTACAAAATCTTCTATCCCCTCGGGGAGGGACAATATTGGTGTGGTGCATAAGGCTCGTTTCAAGGTCTGGAATGCCTTGTCCTGTTTCTCTCCCCAATCAAATGTTATGTCCTTCTGGTTCAATGTGGTAAGGGGTTTCACGATCCTAGAGTAGTTCTGAATGAATCTATGGTAGTAGCCAGCAAGGCCTAGATATTGATGAATTTCTGTAGGCGTCTTCGGTGCTTACCAGTTCTCGATAGCTTCAATCTTGGATGGGTCCACTTGGATTCCTTCCTCGCTAACCACGTGTCCTATGAATTCGACTCTTCGGATCCAGGATTTGCACTTAGAGAACTTCGCATATAACTTCTCCGATCGTAGAGTTTCTAGGACTCGTCGTAGATGATCACTATGCTCCTCCTTACTCCAAGAGTAGACAAGTACGTCATCAATGAAGACGATGACGAACTGATCTAAGTAAGGACGACACACTCTATTCATTAAGTCCATGAATACTACGGGTGCGTTGGTCAGTCCGAAGGGCATCACTACGAACTCGTAGTGTTCGTAACGAGTTCGGAAAGCTGTTTTCGGAACATCCTCCTCAAGCACTCGCAATTGATGATACCCGGACCTTAGATCAATCTTGGAAAAATAACTCGCCCCTTGCAGTTGGTCAAATAAATCGTCTATACGGGGAAGAGGGTACCGATTCTTGACCGTGAGTTTATTGAACTCCCTATAATCGTTGCACATACGGAACGATTCGTCCTTCTTCTTTACGAACAATATCGGTGCTCCCCAGGGTGAGAAGCTTGGTCTCATAAAGCCCTTGCTGAGCAGCTCGTTAAGTTGACGGGATAGTTCCTGCATCTCAGCAGGCGCTAGACGATAGGGCGATTTGGCTACGGGGGTAGCTCTTGGAATTAGATCGATTCTGAACTCAACCTGACGTTTTGGAGGTAAACCTGGTAGCTCCTCTGGAAAGACGTCGGGGAAGTCGCATACAACGGGGAAGTCCTTTAGATCTTTCGTTTTCTGGCTCGTGTCGACAACGTGTGCAAGGAATACGCGATATTCCTTGCGCAAGTATTTCTGGGCTTGAATACTTGAGATGATGCGAAGGCTCGCACTAGGTTTGTCCCCGTAGATTAACAGGGTTTCGTTATTCCGTAGGTTTAGGCGAATAGCTTTGTGGAAGCACAGGATATCAGCACGATGGAGACTCAACCAGTCCATGCCCACAATGACATCGAAACTCTTGATCGATATTGGAATGAGGTCGATTGGGAATGAATGATCATCTAGTGTGAGGGTACAACCTATGTAGATCTCGCTAGAACTCTCTGTCTTTCCGTTAGCCATTTCTTTGATGAATGTTTCTTTTAGTGGTTGTGGGGATTGCTTAAGTAAGTGTTTAAAGTTTTGGTTTATGAAGCTTCTTTCTACTCCACTATCGAATAAGATACAAGCATAAGAGTTGTTGAGAAGGAACGTACCCGTGACTACTGTGGGGTCTGCTACTGCTTCATTGTGGCCAATTGCAAGTAGTTTCCCTGTTCCTCCCGCATTTCCAGCTTTTGGGTAGTTTTTCTTGAAATGCCCCACTTCGCCACAGCCATAATAGGCCTGGATAGCTCCCGAACCGGAGACTTGAGAAATGGGTTTGGGTTGAGATATGCAAAACCGGATGGTATGGCCCTTCCGGTCGCAATTAGTGCAGTGCATTTCATGGCAGGGGCCGTTACGATGAAAAGGGCACTTTGGGCACTTGGGCAGGTTTCCAACATAGGTTTTTGCCGGTGCATGGGTAGCAGGAGTGGTGGCAGCATGGACAGCCACCATCTATTGGTTTTTGGAAGAGGATTGGGGTTTCTTGTCCTTTTTCTTGTCCCACCGCTTCCTCTTGTTGTCGGATGTCTTGGTCGGTGCAGTGGCAGTTGTTGTTGCTGTTGATAGAGTGGAAGGAGTTTCATAATCAATCAACCTGTAGGCCAATTCCTTGGCGCTGTCAAAGGTTACAAGATGTGAAGATAGAACGTTTCCTCGATATGGGGGCACTAAACCCCAGATGTATCATTCAATTTTCTTGCTTTCAAAAGGGATCATGTGTCACACCCCCAAACCAAGGATGGCGGAAACGTCCGGGGGTGGAGGACTTCATGTAGAGTATCACAACAAAGAGTATAATAGTTCTCAAAGTAAATACAACCAACACAAATATAATTGAAAACGTTACATCAAAGCACATGTTTACATGATTCCCATCAATTACATTATAATACAAAATGAACTGTTTGACGATTTATCGTCCCATCCTCAAAACGTTGTTGATTTCCTGTTTTCACTGAATTCCTGAGAATACAAGTAGTTTTGAAAAGTGTCAACACAAGGGTTGGTGAGTTCATAAGAAATTTCGTTGGAAAAGTAAATCGTTTTCCTTGTAAAAGCGTTACAATATGCATCCAGAAAATCCGATATTTTCTTTAAAATCTACGTAATGTAGTCTTATGACTGAAGACCAAAATGTATAAGTAACCTTTCTTATTAATTAGAAAATGTTATGTACTTAAATGGACATGGACGCGTTTGAATTAAATGAAATTTCTGTATGTTCTCATGTTCGTTAATACTTTATATATATGTAGTCCTAAATTAGAGGACCGAGAAATAACAAGTATTGACCATACTTAAAAGTATAAATGTGGTTTCAAATGATGTGTAGTCGTAACTACCAAAACCAAAAGTGTACAGTAATATCTGTACTCATAGAGATAAAAAGTGATTTTTAAATCGACATAAAACTCATTTAGGTTTTAAAAATAAAATCCCGTAAACTTATGGATTGTTATATCCCTATGTGAGTCGCTATAATCATACTATGACTATGTGAACCTGCCACGACGTTCTCAGTGTCGCGAAAAATAAAATGACATTTGTCACCCGTAGACCTGCAGGTCCAACTGTAGCTAGCAGCAAGGTGTGGGGTGTCAAACCCAATATAGATCTATATACAAGTATCACGTTCTCCCTCAAGGAGATTCTGATTATAACTACCAGGAATTATATCCCACACTCTGATGCGTGTATGGGCTTGATTTAGTGAGTAGGGTAGTGTTTAGGTAAATTAAGAGAGAATAGCAACCACAAATGATATGTGAATGGAAAGAAATAGATAGATTAGTATAGTAACAACTCAAGACCTATTAAGTTGTATACCGATGAAAACAATCCAAGACCTATTGGATTGAGTTCGTATCAAGTCAAGAACACGTCCCAACAAGATAATTTAAGAATTATAACAATAATTCAAGGTGAAAATAATGGTTCTTTGATTAAAATTCGTGTATTACTTTTTCCATGCATAATTTGGCTTTATATGAAGCCTTTATTACAAATTTGGTGGTTACAAGCCAACCAACCAATTATTCATTAAAACTAGTAAATAGAAATTAAGGTAACTCTTGAAAGAACACAAAAAAAAACGTCCATGAGACTTGTGAATGAAAAAAAAAAAAAACGGCTATGCTTGCTTAAGGAGCCATAAGAAGCATTAAGGAGTCATTATAAGCATTAAAGTGTAACCCTAATCCACCAAAGAGTGTCAAAAACGGCTAGGAGGCTTTATGAAGCAAATAGTAACGTTTTTAGCACTTATGAAGCCTTAAAAATGTTGCCCTAGTCTTCATGCAACCTTAATTGAATTTGTGGGTTACCATGCACAACCCAACCATTGAGCCCAAACCACCTTCTAGCCCACTAGTAATCACTAATCCATCACATTTTGGGCTTTCATGATCCATGCATGGATCATCCCTTCCCCCTTTGAAAGGAATTGACCTCAATTCATCAAGTCCATCATCATCAAGATAAGGTGAAAGATCTCCCACATTAAAGGTAGCATGCACTCCATGGTCTCCTCCCAAATCTACCTTATAAGCATTATCATTGACACGTGACACCACTCTGTAAGGACCTTCAGCTCTTGGCATCAACTTGTTTTTTCTTTTGTTAGGAAAACGTTCTTTCCTCATATACACCCACACCAAGTCACCATCTTGAAAGACACGTGGTTTCCTATGCTTGTTTGACTTCTGTTTGTACATCTCATTCACAGCTTCAATCTTCTCACGAACTTGTTGGTGTAGTTTCATCATGGCCTTCAACTTGTCATTAGCATCCTTGTGAACCAATTCATCCTTTGGTAATGGAATCAAATCCAAAGGCATGTAAGGATTCACACCATACACCACCTCAAAAGGAGAGTGACCTGTAGCATAAGTAGGAGAACGATTATAGGCAAATTCAGCATGTGCAAGTTTGATGTCCCAATCTTTTTGAGTTTTGCTAACCAACCCTCTCAACAAAGCACCCACAGTTCTATTAGTAACCTCCGTTTGCCCATCCGTTTGTGGATGATGGGATGTACTAAAAAGTAACTTAGTACCCACTTTCCTCCATAAAGTGTTCCAAGAGTAACTTAGAAATTTGGAATCCCTATCAGAAACAATTGTTTTAGGGATACCATGCAAACGAACCACCTCTTTAAAATACAAATCAGCCACATTAGATGCATCATTGGTTTTATGACATGGCACAAAGTGAGCCATTTTTGAAAACCTATCCACCACCACCATAATGGAATCCTTCCCCCTTTGAGTTCTAGGCAAAGCCATAATGAAATCCATGGACACATCTTCCCAAGGACAAATAGGAACCGGCAAAGGAGTGTAAACACCATGCTTGAAAGTTGTTTTCGCCATATGACATGTAACACACTTGCCCACTATGTTGGTTACATCCCCCAACATCTTCGGCCAAAAGAAATGTTCTTTAAGCACCTGCAAAGTTTTGGTAATGCCAAAATGACCAGCCAAACCACCGCCATGAGCTTCACGAATCAACAACTCCCGTATTGCATGTTTTGGGACACAAAGGCGATTGCCTTTGAATAGAAAGCCATCTTGAATTACAAATTCACCATTAGGACCACCTACACATTTCAAAAACATATCTCCAAAGTCCATATCAGATTGATAATGGTCCTTTAGAGTTTCAAATCCCAAGAAACGAACATCCAAAGTCACCAACAATGAGTAACGCCTCGAGAGTGCATCAGCCACCACATTGCTTTTACCATCCTTGTATTTGCATGAGAAATGAAAGGATTGCAAGAACTCCACCCACTTTGCATGTCTTGTGCTCAACTTTTGTTGCCCATTGATGTACTTCAAGGATTCATGATCAGAATGCAAAATAAAATGATTTGCACGCAAATAATGACTCCAATGATCTAAAGCACGAACAATAGCATAAAACTCCTTATCATAAGTGCAATAATTCAAACGAGCACCACCCAACTTTTCAGAAAAATAAGCAATAGGACGTTTGGATTGGATCAAAACAGCCCCAATACCAACTCCACTTGCATCACACTCCACTTCAAATGGTTGAGAAAAATCAGGAAGAGCCAAAATAGGAGCATCACACAACAATGCCTTGAGTTTCTCAAATGCCTTTTGAGCTTCTTCTCCCCATGCAAAGACTCCTTTCTTCAAACAACCTGTTATGGACTTGCAATGGTGCTAAAATCACGAACAAATCTTCTATAGAAAGAAGCAAGACCATGAAATGATCTAACTTCAGAAATATTAGTAGGAATAGGCCATGACTTGATTGCTTCAGTCTTGGATGGGTCTACGGACACGCCATTTTTTGAAACCACAAAACCCAAAAATGCCACTTCTTCCACTAAAAACGAACATTTTTCTTGCTTTCCATAGAGTTTTTGAGCTCTAAGCGTCTTGAAAACCTGTTTTAAGTGCACCAAATGATCCTCCAAGCTCTTGCTATATACCAAGATATCATCAAGGTACACAACCACAAACCTGCCCAAAAAAGATTTTAGCACTTCATTCATTAGTCGCATGAAAGTGCTAGGTGCGTTAGTTAGACCGAAAGGCATTACGGTCCATTCATACAAGCCATGTTTAGTTTTAAAGGCTGTTTTCCATTCATCCCCTTCACGCATACGAATTTGATGGTAACCACTTCTCAAATCAATTTTTGAGAACACAATAGAACCATGCAACTCGTCCAACAAATCATCAACTCTAGGAATAGGAAATCGGTATTTTATGGTGATGTTATTAACGGCCCTACTATCAACACACATCCTCCAAGAACCATCTTTTTTTGGAACCAACAAAACTGGAACAGCACAAGGACTTAGGCTTTCACGAACATAACCCATTTTCATGAGTTCATCAATTTGTTTTTGCAACTCTTTTGTCACCTCCGGATTACATCTATAGGCAGCTTTATTGGGCAAAGGAGCACCCGGAATAAGGTCAATTTGGTGTTCGATACCACGGATTGGAGGCAAACCCGGTGGTAATTCGCTTGGAAACACATCTTGAAACTCCAAAAGCAAATCAGCAATAGTGTTTTCTCCATGCACCATCTTCTCCACCTTTGCATGCTCTTTGGCCACAAGCATGTAGATAACATCACCTTTGTCAAGAACTTGCTCCACCTCCCTTTCACTAGCAAACATAGAAAGATTAGGTTTTTTTACTTGTTTAGAATTCATGGACCTTATGGCCGTTGGGGACATGGGTTTTAACACAATTTTTTTATTATTGTGTTTCAACTCATATTCATTGCTCCTCCCTCTATGTAACACGTCCCTATCAAATTGCCAAGGACGCCCCAACAAAATATGACATGCATCCATAGGAATAACATCACACAACACTTCATCTTCATAAGACCCCATAGTTAGACCAACTCTAACCTGTTTTGTCACCTTTATTTTGCTTCCATCATCCAACCAATGAAGAACATATGGTTTTGGGTGGTTTGTTGTAGACAAACCCAATTTGGTCACCATTTCATTAGAAGCAACATTAGTACAACTTCCACCATCAATAATCAAACTACACCACTTGTCACTAACCAAACATTTGGTGTGAAACAATTGGTCTCGTTGATCCATATCAGCCACGGTTTGAACCCCTTGAGTTTTAAGGGTTCTAAGCACCAAAACTGTATCATACACCGGTGCTTCATACTCTACCTCCTCCTCTGCTTCCTCTTCTTGTTGTGTATCATAAAAAATACCCGCCAACCTCTCTTCTTCCTCCAACTCTTCACGACATTCAATGGCCTCCCTTAAAGTCACCACCCTTTTGTTTGGACAAGCATTTTGGTAATGACCAAAACCTTGACACTTGAAACATCTAATTTTCGCCAAACTAGTTTCTTTGGTACCACTAGTAAGTTTAGGAGCAACGGGAACACTACTAGAACCAGAAGGAGTAGAAACAGAATTTTGTCTATTGCTAGACTCGGGCTTGGACCACGACTTTGACTTGGGATTTTCGAGACTTGAACTTGAACTCCCACCATAACGTGCTTTGGCTTGCCCCTCCAACTTCAAACACAAACCACAAAGAGTTCCAAAATCAGCATAAGGATACAACTCCACAACATTGGCAATGTTGTAGTTCAACCCTTTTAGAAAACGAGTCATTTTTTGTTCTTCAATTTCTTCAATATCCCCCATCAAGGACAACTTCTCAAATTCATCAATGTATTCTCCAACACTCATTTTTCCTTGCCTCAAATCAGCAATCTTCTTGTAAGTGGCAATTCTATGAGTAGAAGGAACATATCTCTTTCTTAGCTTTCGTTTTAGAGAAAGCCAAGAACAAATTTTTTCTTTGCCTTCACGGGTTCTCTTGGCCTTAAGCCCTTCAAACCACAATGAAGCACCACCACTTAGCTTGAGAATGGCATACTTGCAGCTTTTTTCATCATCCACTTCTTTGAACTCGAACATTCTTTCAATCTTCCTTTCCCACTCCAAGTAGCGTTCAGGATCAGTTCCACCAACAAAGTCAGGCAATTCAGACACCTTGAATTCTTCCACAACCCTATGTTCACCACGGCGGGGTTGCCTTCGATTTCCACCTTCTTGGATGTTTCTTAATGCTTCTCGAAGATTTTGTAGGAACTCTGGATCATCAAAATCCATTCTGCGCTCTGATACCACTTATGATGCGTGTATGGGCTTGATTTAGTGAGTAGGGTAGTGTTTAGGTAAATTAAGAGAGAATAGCAACCACAAATGATATGTGAATGGAAAGAAATAGATAGATTAGTATAGTAACAACTCAAGACCTATTAAGTTGTATACCGATGAAAACAATCCAAGACCTATTGGATTGAGTTCGTATCAAGTCAAGAACACGTCCCAACAAGATAATTTGAGAATTATAACAATAATTCAAGGTGAAAATAATGGTTCTTTGATTAAAATTCGTGTATTGCTTTTTCCATGCATAATTTGGCTTTATATGAAGCCTTTATTACAAATTTGGTGGTTACAAGCCAACCAACCAATTATTCATTAAAACTAGTAAATAGAAATTAAGGTAACTCTTGAAAGAACACAAAAAAAAACGTCCATGAGACTTGTGAATGAAAAAAAAACGGCTATGCTTGCTTAAGGAGCCATAAGAAGCATTAAGGAGTCATTATAAGCATTAAAGTGTAACCCTAATCCACCAAAGAGTGTCAAAAACGACTAGGAGGCTTTATGAAGCAAATAGTAACGTTTTTAGCACTTATGAAGCCTTAAAAATGTTGCCCTAGTCTTCATGCAACCTTAATTGAATTTGTGGGTTACCATGCACAACCCAACCATTGAGCCCAAACCACCTTCTAGCCCACTAGTAATCACTAATCCATCACATTTTGGGCTTTCATGATCCATGCATGGATCACACTCGGACGTACGGGGAGAGAGAGAGAGAGAGAGAGTCTCACAATATAGGTTAACAAGTTTACGTGAAATGTGTGTGAATATAAATCTTTCTTGTATGAATTTACCCTTTTTGTACGAGTGTGTTGAGTGATGTATCATAAACTATACCTATTATAGTTTATCTAAAATGTATGTAATATGTATGAATTCTTTTATGGAAATGTATTAGTGTTGTGAATTTATCAAACTATAGGTAAACAACTTTACGTGAAATATGTGTGAATATAAATCTTTCTTGTATGAATGTACCCTTTTTGTACGAGTGTGTTGAGTGATGTATCATAAACTATACCTATTATAATTTATCTAAAATGTATGTAATATGTATGAATTCTTTTATAGAAATGTATTAGTGTTATGAATTTATCAAACTATACTTTTTATAGTTTAATATACGTGTTCTAAAATGAATGAAATATATTTATTATGAATGACTTAGTTTCAGTTCATGATGATAAACTAACAAAGAAACACATTCAATAATTAGAGCTTATGATTATACACTTTGCTCAACATATTACAAAGTGTTATGATATTTACATGCTGTTGGCTAAATTTAGCAATTCTGCCCTGTTTTGGAAAAATCATAGAAAAATCATACGAAGTCAAAAACTAGATCCTTAAATTCTGAGAGTTCACAAAATGTGTCTAGTTTACTCATAATTTTTATCATGATTTTTAATGACCTCCAACTTGGGTGAAAATGTCCATAATCACAGACTGGTCCGGATTGTTGTTTGAAATGATAGGCAGTTTTGTAAAAATCACCATAAAATGTAGAAAAATCGTATGGAGATGTGCAAGTAGTCATTTTAAAGCTACAAACTTGAACTATTTGCACCTTGTACAGTTTTGAAAACAAAAATGTTTAAGATGCCCAAAACAGTCTGTGAATGGAGTTGAACTTTTCTAATGAAGGCTGTTAGAAAATTTTAGTTATGTTCTTAGTGTTTTAACTTGTATTCCCCCCCCCCCCCCCCCTGAAAACTTGAGAAAACATGAAAATGTAGGGGTATGAACTCACCTTGAGTGATTTCAGTAAATAAGTGTTGAAGAAGAGAAGTGTTCAACCCAAGAACACTTGAAGATTCGAAGCTCTAACGCTAATATGATGGAGTTTGTGTAAGATATTCATGATTTGAGTAGAATGAAGTGAAATAATCATAAGGAGGATGAATTATACTTACTAAGAGTGGAAGAATACTTGAAGATCAGCCTTGAATCTCGAAATTGGAGTGGGAAAAGTTTGAGAGAAAAGTGGTGTTTGATACTTAGTGAAATGAGGGCAAATGAGAGAAATGAGGAGAGAGGATGTTTGTTCCAGCTCTAAAAACGTGGGAATGAGTGTAATTTGAGTGTAAGGGACATTGAAGTGACCTAGGTACGGTGGGGAGGTGTGGTTAGTCAAAGAGTGGGTGTGGGGTGGTTGCTTGTGACATTGGATAAGGCAAAGTCAACACTCCACCTTAAATAAATCCCCCATTAGATCTTTATTATTTAAATAATGATTTTCATCAAAATATGTTTAAATTATGAATATTTATAGTTTATTATGTTAAAATATAATTTCTGGAGAAAATCCCGCTTTAAAATCACGAAAAACGGGCTTAAAATGTTAAAAATATCAAAAATGGGCTAAAAGTGACAATTTCCTGAAGTCTGGCCGAGGTTCGGCCTTCTGGTGCTGAACCGAGAGAGAGGGAGGCAGAAACCGAGAGGGAAGAAGAAGGAGGGAAGGAACCGAGAGGGGAGAAGAGAGAACAGAGGGGCGCGAGCGACAGAGACAGAGCGAGAGAAGGGAAGAGACAGAGAGGCGGAACAGATGAGGCGACCGAGAACCGAGGCTCGGTCCTCACGCCCTTAGCCAACAGAGGCTCGGTTCGGAGATAGAAGGCGAGAAGTCAAAAAAAAACCGAATGAACTGTAGTGAACAGTACCTTCGGTTCGGTTCAGCAGCCTTCTTCATCAGGAGGGTTCGGTTCCTAAGAGGGGTTTCGGTTCCTAAGATCCGTTTTTCGCGTTTTCGCCCCGTTTTAAGCCGTTTTTGACCCGGTTAAGGGTCGGAATGACCCGAATGATTCTAAAAAGTTACGGGAACTATTTGAGGGAGATTTGGGAGTGATTTGACATTCTTGGAGAGATTTCTCATACACAGAGATATTTGCGAGAGTTTTCACATACTTGGAGAGATTTTGGAGAGATTTGACATTCTTGGAGAGATTTCTCATACAGAGAGATATTTGAGAGAGATTTCACATACTTGGAGATATTTGGGAGAGATTTGACATTCTTGGAGAGATTTCTCATACAGAGAGATCTTTGAGAGAGATTTCACATACTTAGAGGGATTTGGGAGAGATTTGACATTCTTGGAGATATTTCTAATACAGAGAGATATTTGAGAGAGATTTCACATACTTTGAGAGATTTGGGAGAGATTTGACATAGAGAGAGATAGAGTGAAAACGATTGAGAGAGGATCCATGTGTGACAATTGTGAGTGTCCGGCATCGCAATGCATGGTTCGTAAACCCTGTTAAGCCTTGTTTAAGGATCTTACACACTCCCGATGAGTATGCATCATTGTTTTATCGGTTTGGCTCACCATGTACTACAGTTTTAGGTTAAGCAGATCTAGATGTTCGCACTTTTTGTTTTATGATTTCTCATTAGAATAGAAGTTATGTAGAAGTTTCATAGTGTGAATTTTAGTACTCATGGGAAAATTGAGTCAAACGGTTTGACTTGCTGACTTTAGTTGACTTTGACTTGACCGAAATTTGACGGTTGTCACATCATCCCCCCGTTAGAGGGAATTTCGTCCCGAAATTTGAATTTAGGTAAGGAGTAGGCATGAATAATCAAGCCGAGAAGTGAGGATACTTCCTAATCGACTGACTCACACGCTCCCATGTGACTCTAGGTCCTTGGTTAGTATTCCAACGAACTTTCACTAATGGGAAGTGGCGTTGTTTCATCCGCTTGACTTCGCTCAAGTCACCATGGTTCTTCTAAGAAGGTGAGGCTCTTGTGGAACTCGATCTCGTCGAGGGGAATTGCAAGAGTCTCATCGGATAGATTCTTCTTGTAAATTTGGGACGTGTTGGGTAGGGTGTACTTTACCAAGCTCGCGGGAGTAGATTGAAGTAGCGAGTTACAGGGCTGATTCTGACAAGAATCTCGAAAGACACAATTACTTGGGGTATTGGCTTTCCATGCTTTCCGAAGCGTACTAAGCCTTCCCAAAGTGAGTGTTTCTAGAGGAATTCGGTCGGTCATACCGGAGTTCTAGAGGTTTCTTCTTCTTGTTTCTCTTCCTGTCAAGGGTTGCTCCCTTTAGGGTCAAAGTTGGGAGGGGGTTCGTATTTTTCGAGAGGTTCCGAAGGAGTTAAGACGGTAGGTCAGCGAGACCCAGAATCTTGGCGTATTTCTGCTAACGCCTTCGGTGCTGACTGTTTCTCAACGGTTTTGATCAATTGAAAGGGTCCTTATGAATTTCCACCTTGGTAACGATGTGTCTTGAGAATTGAACTCCTCAATTCCAAAACTCGTATCTAGAGAACTTCGGGTAATACTTCTCTGATCGTATTTCTTCCGTGGTTTGTTGTAGCTGCTCTCCTTGGTTTCCTTCTTACTACGAGGGTAGATAAGTAAGTCATTTGTAATGACGATGATGAACTGATCCTAGCAAGAAGGGTATATCCTATTTATTACGTTCATGAATCCAACGAGTGGGTCTGGTCCTATCCGAGGGTTATCACAACGAACTTTCAACATCTTCATCGAAATTGGAGGATTGTTCTCGGATATCCTTCTTCCATACTCGTGACTGGTGATATTCAGATCTCAGGCCCAATTCCTGAAGGGTACCTCGTTTCTTGAGGTTGGTCGGCCTATTCGTCAATGCGAGGCAGATAGTAAAGGTTTCTATTAGAGATGTTGTCGGGGCCTCTGAAATCGATGGAATTGTGAGCAATTTGTCTTTCTAATTTGAAGAATAAGACGAGAGCTTTTCAGGGTGAGAAACTTGGTTCTTCAATTTCATTGTTGAGTAGTTCGACAGGTTTGACCTGATAGCTCTTGTAGCTCGGTAGGAAGTATGTGGGTTTGGTTTACGCAACTAGGCCTTTTTGAATGGTAGGACACTCACTCGTCCTTCTGGGCAACCTTAGCCCGAAGCTCATGGCAGGACTCGTACTCTATCTGTCCCAAGCTTCTATGCTTGAATCTTGTCTGCTACATGCGCGACAATCTCGAAGGTCTCCCGTATATACATGTGATAAGGCTTCGGGAAGTATGACACTCCTCTGGTTTGTGTTTTGGAGTTCCACAGCAAGAGATGACCCAAAGGTCCGTGCTGGGTGTTTATGAGAGACGATAGTTTCGATATTCAGGGGTTAGGCGAAAAGCCCTTTTGTAGTCGTTTAAATCAGGAAGACGGGGGCAATATAAATCAAAATTGGAATACGACAACACTATCTTTTTAGATAACATGAGATAAGTTGTATTCAAAGGAAGAGATCACTAGAGTGATAGAGTGTCCTGTATTTCTTTTCTGTGTGTTCCGTTTTGTTTGATGTTATGATTATTGTAGATGATTCCTACCACAGTGTCTAACACTGGTAGTGGGTGTGTTTTCGATAGCCAGTAATGATACTTGATATCATGATTCCTGACAGGTCTCCTTACGATCAAGCGGTATATGATTGTCGTATGTAAATTGACATCGTGAAATTTGTCGAGTGGGTGACCCCACTCAACCCCTAATACTAGACATGGAATCGGAGTCAAAATGGAATTTTCTATTTCAAGACTTAAGTATTTTGATTTTAAATTAACCCTGATGTATGGACAAGGTCATTACAACTTACAGGTAATGCTCCTAGGGTCACATATGAATGTCTTTGGTTTGATTTGTATGAGAGAGAAAATATTTTAGCTACTTTTTAGAAGGAAGGTTACCTTAGTAAGCGTACCAAATTCATTACAAACATATAGTACTTAAACGTATTGTCGTTGGGAACATTACAAAAGTCCTAACATGGTTCCCTTGCTGCTCCTGTTGGTGTGTTCATCACATTCCCCCTGTTCCTTCGTCGTTCTTCTCAGTTGGACATTCTCTCTTGAAGTGTCCCATTTCACCGCATAGGTAGCATACTGGGCCTACCTTGGTGCAGTTGATTGAAGGGAGGTGATGGGTCGAGGCCCTACAGAAACGAACGGTATGCCCTTTCCTGTTGCAGTTTTTACAGTGCATCTCCCGGCAAGCCCCATGGTGATGAAAGCCACATTTGTTGCACTTTGGGAGTGATCCCTCATATGGTCTGGCAGACATTTGGGTGGCAGACCTTATAGGCTAGTGTCGAGGCATGCATCATGACTGCTGTTGTAATGGTAGGGGCGGCCCTAGGTTGTTGTCTTTTAGTGTATCCTTTAGATTGGTGACGCTCTTTCATGTCCCAAAACTTTCTCTTCTTGTTCGTAGGTTCGTGGCCTGAGGTATTTTTGTTGGTAGGTACCCATTGGTGTCCCTGATTGTTACCATGATTTGTATTGTTAGTATCGCTTCCACCCTTGTTGATGTTGTTAGTATTGAAATGCACCATGACGGCTGCCACGGCTGCCGTGACTGCAGCTTGAAAAGTAGCAGCGTCTATCTGAAGTGTTGGCGCCTTGCTAGTTGGTTTGTTGCCTCTTGGTGAAGTCATAGCTCTGTTTCATGACAAAAAACGACTTCGTTAGTGGAAATGATTGTCTTAAGTGCATCCTTACAATTTATATTTACGCATATAAATTTCTGCACATTACTGTATTATCCTTAGTGTTTCTGCTAACGCTCCCGAGATGGAGTTATGGCAGTAGGTAGGAGTGGGTTTCATACGGACGTTAAGCTTTACTCCTCTTAGAATCATGTTTGTCCGAACAATCTTGGCTGAGGAATTTTGAGGGGATCCGGTGCATTAGTGCTGGTATGATCGCACCCATAGGTCTATGAAGAAGAAACTTCTCAACAAATGCTTAAAGGTGAGACGATAATGAGTTTCTAGGATGGCTATATGTCGCGAGTTTTCTAACTAAGTTTATCTCATATCGATTTGTATCAAAGTTCGGTTGTTTAGGGTGTTCTGAAAACAATTTATAACGAGATTCTTTGTATAATAAACTCATGTATTTTAGTAGTTCTGTATCCAAGTGAAACCTTATACTTGACCTAAGCTAGGTCCTTATCACGACCTATTGATGTATGCTTAGTTATATAATTAAGGCTAGATAGTCCTTCGAGTCTGTTAGGTACATCCTAAACCCATCTTGTTAATATGACTCTAGAAATCATGGTTTCAGTGAAAATTTTGACCTCGATGCAGGTCTACTTCACATTTGATCATGGGCGGGCTCTGATAGTAGATAGATTTCTTGATTAGTATGGTCACTTAATTTGTAGTGTCATGATTTTACTTACAATAGAGTAGCACCAACGCATACTTATGAAGCTAATTTACCAGGTCTGGTGAGCGGCATGTACTCTACTTACGATGATCCATCTCTTGTGATGCCTGAGGCAAGGTCGATGCAATTTTGTAGCTTTGCCAATCAACGCTTGGCTACAATCATCCTTTCTTTGAATGATGTGTGTCCTACCCTGTTACTCTCTTTCCTCTTCACGAGTGGCGATACAGTCCTAAAAAGAGAGTTGGTCTCGGGAATAGTAGTATAATTCTGAGTCACCGGTACATGAGATGGTGGGGTCTATAGTAGTGCGCAGTTTTCTGAACTCAGATTGTAGTCTTCTTGTTTTAATCCCCGATGATCGCGATCCGTCGGGTCTTTGCTGCGAGGGTTCTGTCCGTCAGTCCCCCGTGGTTGAGGTCATAGCACCCTCGTTGGTCTCCACATGGTGGTTGTTTTCATTGTTGTCGACATTCAACCCTCGATCACGATTGCCCAACGGTTCACGGGTTCGTTATAGTCGAAACGGTTCACGGAACCCTTGCTATGCATGGAGGATTGATTACCTTCGGTCCCGCTTATGATTCTTCTCATAATCATTCACCATTCCTCGAGTTCGAATTAGGAAAGTAAGGGTCGTCCGGTAAGTAGGATTTTGCTATGCCGTATTTGCGAGAATAGAAGGGGAGGAGATAAGTACTATGCGTCTAACTCTATTATCAATTACTTATAGGGGTGATCCTTATTAGTTACTTCTATAATGACGGAGTGCGTACTAATTACATATAACAAGATACGATAGACCTTTGAATAAGTGATCCCACTCTAGGTCCACATCCAAACAAGGAAAAGGAAGTAAAGTAATGACCACAAATTCTAAGTCTATAATTTCTAAGTTATATATAACCTTAAGTATCCACTTAGGGACTATAGACCTATTATTAAGGATCTATTTAGTTTTCATATAAGTTATGATATTACAAAATACTCCTATAGTATTTTAAACTCATGTTCTATTCTAATGTTCTCATTGTGGTAGTGTTGGTAAGTTTTAGACTTGTTGCCATATCACAACTATTCTTGGGCATGTGCTAATCATTCCTCGGACCAGCATAGTTGATCAGGCTATGCCACTCCCAGGACTGACCATACATCCCCGAGCTTACCTGTGATATTCAACAATCATTACTTTTGTTTTGTTCTAGAGTGGTGCTGACCTTAATATGTATGTATGCATGTATACCTTTAATAAGAAACTATTTATTTCTAAAAGTATAGTTGTTTTGAAACTTTAAATCAGAGACTTAGTCCCAATGCATTTATAGTTTGTATATCTTATGTGGTTTGATATACTGAGTTCACTATAAACAATGCTCTGATACCAATCTGTCACACCCCCAAACCAAGGATGGCGGAAACGTCCAGGGGTGGAGGACTTCATGTAGAGTATCACAACAAAGAGTATAATAGTGCTCAAAGTAAATACAACCAACACAAATATAATTGAAAACGTTACATCAAAGCACATGTTTACATGATTCCCATCAATTACATTATAATACAAAATGAACTGTTTGACGATTTATCGTCCCATCCTCAAAACGTTGTTGATTTCCTGTTTTCACTGAATTCCTGAGAATTCAAGTAGTTTTGAAAAGTGTCAACACAAGGGTTGGTGAGTTCATAAGAAATTTCGTTGGAAAAGTAAATCGTTGTCCTTGTAAAAGCGTTACAATATGCATCCAGAAAATCCGATATTTTCTTTAAAATCTGTGTAATGTAGTCTTATGACTGAAGACCAAAATGTATAAGTAACCTTTCTTATTAATTAGAAAATGTTATGTACTTAAATGGACATGGACGCGTTTGAATTAAATGAAATTTCTGTATGTTATCATGTTCGTTAATACTTTATATATATGTAGTCCTAAATTAGAGGACCGAGAAATAACAAGTATTGACCATACTTAAAAGTATAAATGTGGTTTCAAATGATGTGTAGTCGTAACTACCAAAACCAAAAGTGTACAGTAATATCTGTACTCATAGAGATAAAAAGTGATTTTTAAATACACATAAAACTCATTTAGGTTTTAAAAATAAAATCCCGTAAACTTATGGATTGTTATATCCCTATGTGAGTCGCTATAAGCATACTATGACTATGTGAACCTGCCACGACGTTCTCAGTGTCGCGAAAAATAAAATGACATTTGTCACCCGTAGACCTACAGGTCTAACTGTAGCTAGCAGCAAGGTGTGGGGTGTCAAACCCAATATAGATCTATATACAAGTATCACGTTCTCCCTCAAGGAGATTCTGATTATAACTACCAGGAATTATATCCCGCACTCGGACGTACGGGGAGAGAGAGAGAGAGAGTCTCACAATATAGGTTAACAAGTTTACGTGAAATGTGTGTGAATATAAATCTTTCTTGTATGAATGTACCCTTTTTGTACGAGTGTGTTGAGTGATGTATCATAAACTATACCTATTATAGTTTATCTAAAATGTATGTAATATGTATGAATTCTTTTATGGAAATGTATTAGTGTTGTGAATTTATCAAACTATAGGTAAACAACTTTACGTGAAATATGTGTGAATATAAATCTTTCTTGTATGAATGTACCCTTTTTGTACGAGTGTGTTGAGTGATGTATCATAAACTATACCTATTATAATTTATCTAAAATGTATGTAATATGTATGAATTCTTTTATAGAAATGTATTAGTGTTATGAATTTATCAAACTATACTTTTTATAGTTTAATATACGTGTTCTAAAATGAATGAAATATATTTATTATGAATGACTTAGTTTCAGTTCATGATGATAAACTAACAAAGAAACACATTCAATAATTAGAGCTTATGATTATACACTTTGCTCAACATATTACAAAGTGTTATGATATTTACATGCTGTTGGCTAAATTTAGCAATTCTGCCCTGTTTTGGAAAAATCATAGAAAAATCATACGAAGTCAAAAACTAGATCCTTAAATTCTGAGAGTTCACAAAATGTGTCTAGTTTACTCATAATTTTTATCACGATTTTTAATGACCTCCAACTTGGGTGAAAATGTCCATAATCACAGACTGGTCCGGATTGTTGTTTGAAATGATAGGCAGTTTTGTAAAAATCACCATAAAATGTAGAAAAATCGTATGGAGATGTGCAAGTAGTCATTTTAAAGCTACAAACTTGAACTATTTGCACCTTGTACAGTTTTGAAAACAAAAATGTTTAAGATGCCCAAAACAGTCCGTTAATGGAGTTGAACTTTTCTGATGAAGGCTGTTAGAAAAATTTAGTTATGTTCTTAGTGTTTTAACTTGTATTCCTCCCCCCCCCCCCCCCCCCTGAAAACTTGAGAAAACATGAAAATGTAGGGGTATGAACTCACCTTGAGTGATTTCAGTAGATAAGTGTTGAAGAAGAGAAGTGTTCAACCCAAGAACACTTGAAGAATCACTTGAAGATTCGAAGCTCTAACGCTAATATGATGGAGTTTGTGTAAGATATTCATGATTTGAGTAGAATTAAGTGAAATAATCATAAGGAGGATGAATTATACTTACTAAGAGTGGAAGAATACTTGAAGATTAGCCTTGAATCTCGAAATTGGAGTGGGAAAAGTTTGAGAGAAAAGTGGTGTTTGATACTTAGTGAAATGAGGGCAAATGAGAGAAATGAGGAGAGAGGATGTTTGTTCCAGCTCTAAAAACGTGGGAATGAGTGTAATTTGAGTGTAAGGGACATTGAAGTGACCTAGGTAAGGTGGGGAGGTGTGGTTAGTCAAAGAGTGGGTGTGGGGTGGTTGCTTGTGACATTGGATAAGGCAAAGTCAACACTCCACCTTAAATAAATCCCCCATTAGATCTTTATTATTTAAATAATGATTTTCATCAAAATATGTTTAAATTATGAATATTTAGAGTTTATTATGTTAAAATATAATTTCTGGAGAAAATCCCGCTTTAAAATCACGAAAAACGGGCTTAAAATGTTAAAAATATCAAAAATAGGCTAAAAGTGACAATTTCCCGAAGTCTGGCCGAGGTTCGGCCTTCTGGTGCTGAACCGAGAGAGAGGGAGGCAGAAACCGAGAGGGAAGAAGAAGGAGGGAAGGAACCGAGAGGGGAGAAGAGAGAACAGAGGGGCGCGAGCGACAGAGACAGAGCGAGAGAAGGGAAGAGACAGAGAGGCGGAACAGATGAGGCGACCGAGAACCGAGGCTCGGTCCTCGCGCCCTTAGCCAACAGAGGCTCGGTTCGGAGATAGAAGGCGAGAAGTAAAAAAAAAACCGAATGAACTGTAGTGAACAGTAGTGAACAGTACCTTCGGTTCGGTTCAGCAGCCTTCTTCATCAGGAGGGTTTCGGTTCCTAAGAGGGGTTTCGGTTCCTAAGATCCGTTTTTCGCGTTTTCGCCCCGTTTTAAGCCGTTTTTGACCCGGTTAAGAGCCGGAATGACCCGAATGATTCTAAAAAGTTACGGGAACTATTTGAGGGAGATTTGGGAGAGATTTCTCATACTTGGAGAGATTTGGGAGAGATTTGACATTCTTGGAGAGATTTCTCATACACAGAGATATTTGCGAGAGTTTTCACATACTTGGAGAGACTTGGGAGAGATTTGACATTCTTGGAGAGATTTCTCATACAGAGAGATATTTGAGAGAGATTTCACATACTTGGAGAGATTTGGGAGAGATTTGACATTCTTGGAGAGATTTCTCATACAGAGAGATATTTGAGAGAGATTTCACATACTTAGAGGGATTTGGGAGAGATTCGACATTCTTGGAGATATTTCTAATACAGAGAGATATTTGAGAGAGATTTCACATATTTGGAGAGATTTGTGAGAGATTTGAATAGAGAGAGATAGAATGAAAACGATTGAGAGAGGATCCATGTGTGACAATTGTGAGTGTCCGGCATCGCAATGCATGGTTTGTAAACCCTGTTAAGCCTTGTTTAAGGATCTTACACACTCCCGATGAGTATGCATCATTGTTTTATCGGTTTGGCTCACCACGTACTACAGTTTTAGGTTAAGGAGATCTAGATGTTCGCACTTTTTGTTTTATGATTTCTCATTAGAATAGAAGTTATGTAGAAGTTTCATAGTGTGAATTTTAGTACTCATGGGCAAATTGAGTCAAACGGTTTGACTTGCTGACTTTAGTTGACTTTGACTTGACCGAAATTTGACGGTTGTCACATCATGTTAGGGCACATAGCTACCAGGTCGCAGAACCTGGCCGTATAAGGCACTATGTATGTCCCCTTCATCTTGAGGTTCCAGACTTCCTCCTCGAGCTTCTGAACCTCACCTCTAGGGCAGTACTCGATTATCAGTAGGTCCTTTAGTGTGTCCCAGCCCATGGCGTTGGTTGTTACTAAAGAGAGTGAATTGACATGGCCATTCCACCATGTCAGGGCCCTTTCAGTGAAAGTGGCAGCAGCGAACTTTATTTTGCTTTCTTCGGGGCATGAGCACATTTCAAAGACGGCTTCAGTTCTTTCGATCCACTGGGACAGAGCGAGGATCCCTCCGGTCCCATTGAAAAATGTCGGTTTGCAGTTCATGAAATCCTTATAAGTACACCCTTGTGCACGTGGATGGATTTCACTATGTCTAGAGTTGGTGCCCATTTCAGCTCCACTAGCATAGCCAAAATTCATTTGGGCCATGGCTGCAGTCACAGCTATCTGAAACAGCACAGGATTGAACTGCGGAGGAGGAGGTGGTGGAGGTGGGGTTTAAGTCGTAGATCTGCCTCTATTCGGGCGCTTGCGAGGAGGCATCTTTTACTGAAAGTTCATAGAGATGATGACAATAGTAAGAGTCTATTGCAAGTATGATAAGAGCGTTTCATGGACTAAATCAACATAGCCCAATAATCAGAGAGAGTCATAGCAACAGAGTAGGTAACTGCCAGTATTACAGGTATCAATGATGTAACATGAGTTCGGGAAAAGTGACCAAACAGTAGGTCCTACATCAAACCATAAGGAAAAATGTTGGCAGTCTAGGAGTCTAGGTAAAGTACTTTCAGAGTTAGAAATGTTTATAGACAAGTGCTCTATCGAGCATAGAAAAGGAAAGACTAGTCCTTAAACAAAAGAGAGAGATGATTTGATATCTTCTATTGGCGATGGGTACCCATTGGGCGAACCCTCAGATCAGCTAGTTGGCGCACAACTTCCTGAAGATGTCGTTCACGAGCCCTCTGACGTGCTCAGAGTTCCCTAACTTCGGCTCGGGATGCAGCTAGTTATTGCTACAGAGCCTCATTGGTCCTCCTCATCCTATCCATCGCTTCTTCCAGTTGGCGGATACGAACAGTGTTAAGGTTAGAGTTGGCATCAACTTCTACAACCCTGTTAATGGCTGCTTGACCTTGCTCGACGTTCCTAACAATCCTACGGACCATGATGGGCAAGACTCGATCCGCTGAACCTCTTTCTCTTATGTTGTAGAAGCTTCGGTCTTCGTTGAAAGGTAAAGGCTGACCCTGTTCATCGCTCCATCAGTTCAAGGTTATTGCCCACATGAGAGTGGGACCTCGAAATGTTGGGCGGGGGTTAGGGTTCGGAGCTACTGGGAGCAGGTTGCTGAATTTTGGTTCGGAATCGGAGTTATCCGAAAAGCCTTTTGCACTGTGATCATCCAAAGGGATCGGGTGATCATCTTCTGACTCTTCCTCGAGCCATCCTCCAATGCCTTGGTTTGGATAGTACGGGTCGTCGGGATAGTGGAAGCTAACCATGCTATCTACGTGAGAATGGGGAAAGGAAGGTTAATAGACGCACTAATCTAGGATACTTCTAAGATGATCGTTATTAGTCGACCCAATACTTGCATAGTGCTTACCAATTACATGTAATCGAAGTAGGATAGACCTTCGAATAAGTGACCCTAACTGTAAATCCACAATCAAACAAGAACAAGAAATGAAGCAAAGGTCACAAATTCTAAGTCTATAGCGCCTCACATGTAACCGTGGTGTATCCACTTAGCAACTATGGCCCTACTAATAACGACCCTTTTAGTTGTCACATATGTAGTTAATAGAATGCAGAATACTCCTATAGTATTCTTGTTCTAACGTTCTTGTGGTAGTGTTGGTAAGTTTTTAGACTTGTTGCAACATCACAATCACTCTTAGGCACATGCTAGTCACTCCTAAGGAAATGCAGTTAATCAGGCTACATCCACCCACATGTGACTATATGTCTCTAAGCCCAATTGTGCTGTTCAACAATCTTAATACTTTTGTTCTGTTCTAGAATGATACTGATCCTTTGTATTAATGGATGTTTATATATATTATATATATATATATATATATATATATATATATATATATATATATATATATACTTATTTAAATATTTTAGTATTTAAAAGTACATATTCTTGGTCAGAGTGTTTTAGTCCCAAAGTGTTTATAGTTCGTATATCTTTTATGGGTTGATATACTTGATTCACTATAAACAATGCTCTGATACCAATCTGCCACACCCCAAAACCTAGAACGGCAGAATACGTTCTGGGGTGGAGGACGTCATGTACTATTGTAAAAACAAGCATAATACAAGTGTGTTCTGTATAGTTTGTTAGAGACCAAAAAGTATAATAAAAAATAAATAGGAGTCTTGTATGCGTTCCGTCTTCTCAAAAACCGCATCTGCACCTGTCTATTGCCGACCTGAGAGTACAAGTTATTTTGAAAACGAGTATCAATATAAAGCTGGTGAGTTCATAAAATTTTAGTGTCATTGTTTGTATAAAAGGGTTTACAACCGTGTAACATGAAATTTGTTATCAAGTTTGAAAATAGTGTGAATCTCTAGAAAATCCTATATTTTCTACTAAAGGTAATCTTCTGCCAAGACTTGGTTACTTGTAGGTTTGATCCTTTGAGTGTGTAAAAGTTTTCCCAATTAGACTCATAATTATAAAAATATAATTTGGACTTCATTTGAACAAAGTATATGGGAAAATAATGTATTATTCTAGCAGTGTTACTGCCAACTGGATGGTAATTAATCGTAGACTCTAGGTAGCGATATGTATTAAATACACATCGGGGAGTCTACTTTACCTTCAATTCGTAATTTGTTAGTTTAGGTTTCCGAATGTGAATAAGTATGTAACCATATGGATAGGCGATTGAATGTATCATGACCCTCCAGGTCATATGTAGTGACAATAGCATGTTATCATCCCTGGGCCTAGTCGGCTCGGACTGTAGCTAGCAGTTCGGTTGTGTGAGTGTCCTCCCTGTAGAGATCTATACACGTAGAGCCCGCTCTCCCACTAGGAGAATAAGGTTACACGGTGAAGGCGTAGTAAAGTGCCGTATAGAGAGATAGTGTCTCACATTTTATTTTAGTATGTTTTCTTGTATTAGTGTATAGTGTGCTTCTTGGTATAATGTATTTAGTATTCTTCTGTTATAGCATATAGTATTCTTCATGTATAGTACTTAACATGTAGCGACTCATAATAGCACTAACTATGGTAAGTATCATAGTAATTTAGGTAGCGAGGAGTGGTAAACCTTAACTATACCTATTATAGTTAACTAGCATGTTGCAGTCGTTCTTGGATACTCATAAATATTGAAATAAACTAAGGTATTCATATCCAACACAAATACATACAATATATAACTAAGAATTCAATGATAGTCGGACAGATAACAATATACCCTAAGACCCCAATCAAACAAGAACAGGTAATAAGGCGAGCTATCAATCCTAAGTCCTTTAAGTCTTACTTATATAAATATATTGGAGTTGATATATTTTAGAAACATAAGAAGTTTAAAAGAGTTTGAAAATAGTTTTTATAACAAATTAACGTGAGAATGATTTTGATAAACATTGAAAACAGCTTTTGAAGGCAAAACGGTTAAAAGTATAGTAAATCCTTTTTGATTGTAAGTTACAAATCACATGTGATTGATACTACAACCTGTTGTATTCGACTTGTATTCCCCCCCCCCCCAACCATAAAAACATTTAAAAACATTTGAAAGGTTAATTAAGGGGTATGAACTCACCTACAACGAGTGGATCGGATGGAACTGTCGGTTGAGTGCTTGGGGTCAAGTGAAGACTTGAACACGCGCTATGAGCCTAGTAACATATGAAGACATATGTTCACATATAATTAGTGACTAAACACGTATAGACATCCTAATGTGAAGAAAATGCTTTGGTCAAGTGCTAGGAGGTTATTGGGTTGAAAGGAAGGAGTGTAAGGCCTTACTATGAAGTTTACTCCTCAAACACTCACCTTAGATGAATTTGCGGTTGAGGGACCAATTCCCCCCATGAGTTTACGGCCGTAAACTCATGGGAGGAGTGTATTTGTGTGCTTAAGGGTCTCTTACATCACTAGGAAGGGTTCTAAGGTTAAATCCAAGGCTTGAGAAGTGATGATGGTTCAAAAGGGGCACCCCCTTGGAGTTTGCGGTCCTTGGACCACTCCTTGGGAGTTTACGGTCATGAAAACCATGGTTTACGGCCGTAAACCCTTGGACACCTCTTATCCTTCGTTTTTGTGGTCCTAGGCTCATTCATACAAGTTTCTAGTCCCTTAAACATGCTAAGGAAGGAGTTAGGGACACCAAAACACCCTTTTTGGTGTTTACGGTTAATGAATGTTCATGGACCGTAAACTCATGTTTACTCCCTTAAAGGCACGATTTTGGGTTTCTACTTTCATTCATGCAAGTTTCTAAGTCAAAGATGAGCATTAGAAGGGATTTGGGGGCTTCAAAACCCCCTTATAGGAGTTTACGGTTTTAGGAGGTGTTCTCCAACCGTAAACTCTAGTTTTTAAGGTATTTTGGGTGGTTAAATCCCAAATTTGCATGAACACAAAGCAAAACAACTAGCTAGGAATGATTACTTATGGATTTGGAGCTTGAATAAGGTGTTCTTGGCTAAACCCACTTGTAGAGAGAGAGAGAGAGTAGAGAGAGAAAGCTTCTAGGAGTGAGAAAAGGTTCATGTGAAAGCCACTCAACCCTTATGTAGGGCTTGAGTTGGCGGCCAAGTGGGGATCCACCCCATACCGACGTTAAACGTAATTTAAAATTTTACCCGATTAAATGGTCGTAACCCGGCTTAGTCGTAAACTAAATTTTTTCTCAAATAATTTTGAGGGTGTTACACGTGTTTTTATTTATTTCATTTCGACACTAAAATAAAATAAAATAGAACATTAATTGATTTGTCTAAACCAAATGTTAACGGATATTTTAGTAACAATAATAATAATAATAATTATTCTATTAACGGAAATGGGTTACAGCGACGGAATAAATTTCAGGTTGTCACATAAATTGCATAAACTTCTAATGTGGAACTCAAGCATGAAACAATGCTCATCAAAGCTTTCCTTAAATTGCAAAAACTTCTAATGTGGAACTCAAGAATTAAACAATCTCATCAAAGCCTTGCTTAAATTGCATAGAAATCTATTGTAGAACTCAAGAATGAAACAATCCTCATCAAGGCTTTGTTTAAATTGCATAGACTTGTAATTTGGAACTCAAGAATTAAACAATGCTCATCAAAGCTTTGCAAAATTGCGTAGACTTCTATTGTGGAACTCAAGAATTAAACAATGCTCACAATAGTTTTGCTTAAATTGCATAGACTTCTATTGTAGAACTCAAGAGATAAAGAACGCTCATCAAAGATTTGCTAAATTGCATAGACTTCTATTTTAGAACTCAAGAATGAAACAAAGCTCATCAAAGCTTTGCTTATTGCAAACACTTCTATTATGGATCTGAAGAATTAAATAATGCTCATCAATGCTTTGCTAAATTGCAAAGACTACTTTTATTGTGGAACTAAAGAATTAAACAATGCTCATCAGATCTTTGCTAAATTGCATAGACTTCTAATGTGGAACTCAAGAATTAAACAATGCTCATCAAAGCTTTGCTTAAACTTCATAGACTTCTATTGAGGAACTCAAGAATAAAACAATGCTCATCAAACCTTTGCTAAATTATGAAGACTACTTCTATTGTGGAACTCTAGAATCAAACAATGCTCATCAAATCTTTGCTAAATTGCATAGACTTCTAATACGGAACTCAAGAATGAAACAAAGCCCATCAAAGCTATGCTTATATTGCATAGACTTTTATTGTTGAACTCAAGAATTAAACAATGCTGATCAATACTTTGCTAAATTGCGAAGACTACTTCTATTGTGGAACTCAAGAATTAAACAATGCTCATCAAAGCTTTGCTAAATTGCATAGACTTCTTATGTGGAACTCAAGAATGAAACAATGCTCATCAAAGGTTTGCCTAATTTGCATACACTTCAATTGTGGAACTCAATGTGACAACCTGAAATTTATTCCATCACTATAACCCATTTCCGTTAATAAAACTCGTTTTTATTAAATTTTCCGTTAACATTTTTGATTATGCAAATTAAATTGTGACTTTTAATTTGACTTCATAAGTGTCGGAATGAATTAGAAACTCGTGAAACACCCTCAATCTTCCCTTAAAAAAAATTTAGTTACAATCAAGTCAAATTAAGACCATTTAATCGGGTACGACCACAAGCCCCGTTTAACGTTGGTATTGGGTAGATTCCCACCTGGTCACAAACTCAACCCCCATATAAGGGTTGAGTGGGCACTAAATTGAACCTTTCCCACTCTAGTCACTCTCTCTCTTCAAGGCCCGATTCTTCCAAAAATCCGCAAGTTTTCGCCCCCAAACTGTATGTTCTCTTACCCTAGCATTAGAATCATCTAGGAATGTCAAGAACAAGGAGTTTACGGCCCAAGAACTCTCTTAGGCCGTAAACCCCTAAAAGGGTGCCGAAATGCCCCCAAATTCCTTCCTTATGCTTAGAGACTAGCTTAGAACTTACCCTTGAAGAGTCTTACACCTTAAACATCAAATTTGGAGGCTTGAATGAGGGTTTACAGCCCAAGAACATTCTTAGGCCGTAAACTCCGTCAAATGATGCAAAATGAGCCCTAAACCCCTTATTTAGCCTTAGACCTTAACCTAGAAACTTGTAGGAGTGAGTTTGGACCACAAAAACAAAGGATAAGAGGTGTCCAAGGGTTTATGGCTGTAAACCATAGTGTTCACGTCCGTAAACTCCCAAGCAGTGGTCTAAGGACCGCAAACTCCAAGGTAGTGCCCCTTTTGAACCCTAATCACATCTCAAGACTTGGATTTAACCTCATAACCCTTCCTAGTGATGTAAGAGACCCTTAAGCACACAAATACACTCCTCCCATGAGTTTACGACCGTAAACTCATGGGGGAATAGGTCCCTCAACCGCAAACTCATCTAAGGTGAGTAATTGAGGAGTAAACTCCATAGTGAGGCCTTACACTCCTTCCTTTCAACCCAATAACCTCCTAGCACTTGACCAAAGCGTTTTCTTCGCATTAGGATGTCTATACGTGTTTAATTAGTGTTTAGTCACTAATTATATGTAAACATATGTCTTCATATGCTACTAGGGTCATAGAGTGTGTTCAAGTCTTCACTTGACCCCAAGCACTTAACCGATACTTCCATCCGATCCACTCGATGCAGGTGAGTTCATACCCCTTAATTAACCTTTCAAACATTTTTAAATGCTTTTATGGGGGGGGAATACAAGCTGAATCCAACAATTTATAGTATCAATCTTTAACAACCCGAAATTCGTATCACTGCTAGTAACCCTTTTCGTAACTCATTTCGATAATCCAATCACCGTTTCCAATTTCGTTTCCGATTTCGTCATTTAATTAAGTCATTAATGTGTATTTTATTTTATGACTTAATGAGTGTCCTAATACCTTTAGAACTCTTCCTAACACCTCATATTAGTGATCGGAACATTTCTAGAATCAACCATATTGAGTTACGACAACTTGATCGGCTGCGACCAAAAGCTTCGTCTAACGCTGGTATCGGGTAGAATTCCACCGTGTCCCGAACTTAGACACTAATTAAAGTGATCCAAGCTTCCATTTGAAGCTTTTTCTTCATCTCACAACTCTCTCTCTAACCTCTCTCCTCAACCAAGAATTAAGGCTCCAAATCATAGTGGTAACTTCCCTAACTTGTTATTCAACGTCTTACGCCTTCAAATCTGTGTTTAAAAAGTGATTTTGGACTTGGAACATGTGTTTACGGCCAAGGAACATGCTTGGGCCGTAAACACTTAATAAATGGGTTTTTGAGCAATTTAACCCCTCCAAACCAACATTGGGACTTAGATACGACCTTATGGCTTACAAATCCGGACTTAGAACACCCTAAACATGAATTTTGAGGAGAAAATAAGAGTTTACAGCCAAGGAACATGCTTGGGTTGTAAACTCCTCATACATGGGGAGTAAACTCATTTAAACATGTTTAAAAGCCATATAACTCCACCAATAGCCTTGGAATAAATCCTAGAATCATCTAAAAATAGTTTGGGGACCTTAAACATAACAAAAACCCTCCATTTGAGAGTTTGCGGCCATAACATATGTTCCAGGGCCGTAAACTGCTAAATATGGGTCATTTGATGCCCTAAACTCACCCCTTGGCTTGTAAAATTGAGTAGAATCATTTGTGATAAATCATTGACCTTCAAAACACTTAAGAATGATGTGGGTGAGATTTTACGGCTGTAAACACTTGGTTTACTACCGTGAACTCACCAATTAGTCCATATGTTTGATTTAGTCCTTTTCAAATGTCCTAGAACCAAACCTAGCAACACCCCTCATTTGATTTAAGGCCATTTAGCACATAAGAACACCCAAACACTCATTTTAAAGTGTTTTCGCTCATTGGAGTGTAATATCATATCTAATTAGAGTTTATAAATCTAATTAGATATATTTGTATACCATTTCATATTACATAGGAACCTCGCGCGTTAACAAGCCCCGAGCCAACGTTTAGCATCCGAAACAGTCGCATTTCCTCGTCTAGTGAGTTCATACCCCTACCCTTTTTCAATGGTTTTTAAATGTTTTCAGGGGGAATACAAGCAAAAGTACAAGAATATCTTGTACTTAAATTCATTATTTCATTTAAATGGTTTCATAATTTGCACACTTTTAAGAATTGGAAACCTATTAACAAACTGTTTTAACTTGCAGAATTGTTTGTTTAAATGATTTCAGTTCTTACTATATACTGTTATGTTTCACAAATGATTGTTCACACTTATATTGATAGAAATCATAAAACATTTTTAATGTCTGTAATAAAACACCCTAGGCTCAAGTGTAAAGGATAGACACCATCAGAAAAACATAAAACATTGTAATGTCTTTAATAAAACACCCTAGGTTCGAGTGTAAAGGACAGTCACCAGTAGAAAACATAAAACAATTGTAATGTCCTTAATAAAACAGCTAGGCTCGAGTGTAAAGGACAGGCACCATTAGAACTTAGTCAGTCATAGATACTACTTCCCCTAGGCAAGAGAAGTAAAGAGTAATCTTAAAGATTGGAGATACGTCCTCGGTGAACACTCCATAGAGATACGCGAGTGGAGGACTGTTGGATTAATGTCTAAGTCCATAACTATAATTGGTAAGACTTGACCCGACCCGACATGGTCCATTTGGGTTGCATACCATCATGCACTTGGATAGACTAAATGAGAGAAATAAGACACTTATGGTTATTAATATATTATAAGTTCTAGTATATTAATAATAAGAATAATGAGATTATTTAATTAGTATTGATCAAGAATTAATTTAGCATTAATTGAGTGATCAAAAGAAGACTAATTAAATATATGGGTTGATTGTGTAAATCATCCATACTTGTATAGTGGGCTAATGCTCCATGGATTATCTAGTTGGGACAAAACCATATGATGCTCCATGGTGTATTTGAACCCATGGATCCAAGGAAATGGAAAGTCATGACAATTAGGGTTTACCCTAATTGTATAACTATATAAGCATCTTATTCTTGAGGAAAAATCGGCCACTAGTGAGAGTAAGAAAGGGCTAGCCGATTTCATGAAGTGTAGAATTCTCTCTAAGTTATTCTAAGTGTTTTGATGATTGTGAACCATTTGAGGTGTCACACTTGGGGCACTAGGCACTCAAGCTTCATGAAGACAAGCTCCATCAAAGAGGTATGTATTCTATCTTCTTATATTGATAGTTTTGTATGCTAGTTTAGGATAATACCTTGGATATTCATATTTGCATGTATAATAGAGAAAACATAGATCCAAGGTATTTAGGATTGCATGTACAGTTAGGAGTGTTAGAATGCTCATAACCCAACAGTGGTATCAGAGCCAAGGCTTGTTTTCTTGTTATACCTACAATAGAAGCTGAAAAAATCGAAATTGGTGCTGTCAGCCCAGCAGACTCGCCGAGTCCATGAAGGGACTCGACGAGTCCAAGGCAAAATGCATCCAACTCGCCGAGTTGTGTTCATGCACTCGACGAGTTGGACCCCAGACAACATATTTTCGAGTTTTTTGGCTAGAAATGGACTAGGAACATTACCCTAAGTTGTTTTTGAACTTATAAACTTGTTTTTTTAATGTGGTAATGTTCATGCTAATCCATTTTCAAAGATAATTGTCAATAGATTCATGTTTTGTATTAGTTTAAAGGTTAGACTAATTACATGAAAAAGTTTGATTTGAATTATCTTGTTCTTATGAGTTGCTTAGATTAATAGAAAAGTTGAGTGAAAAAGTTGTTTTCAATCCAAATTAATCTAAGAGTTGATTCTAAAATGTGTTTTTGTAACTTGTCCTCAAGTTATATGAAAAGTCACATTTAAGTCTCATAAAACTCATAAAATTGGCAAAGGTTACAAAAATGAAGAGTCTAGTTCTAATTAATTGGAGTTATGACTCCATAATTTGTCCTCAAGTTATGGAGGACCAAGAGTCTCTTCATTAAAATAAAAAATATATATATATATAAAAAAATAATGTAACCTTAATTAATTCCATAAGTTATAAAAATAAAGAAAAGTTAATTCTTTTATTAGTTTAAAGTCTTCCATAAGCTATGGAACTTGAAGAGTTTTTGGATTAAAACTACTTTAAACACATAAGTTATGGAATTAATTAGTTTTGAATAGTTTCAAAACTTGCCCTCAAGTTTTGGAATTTGTAAAGTTTTCACTTATGAATACTTTAATTCCTAGTTAGCCCTTAGAATTTTAAAAGTTAAAATTCAACCCTTATACTTTATAATATTATAAGTTAATAATATATATATATATATATATATATATATATATATATATATATATATATGTATAAGAGTAAAGTCGGTCTTACCGCTAGTACGCCTCATTCACGAAGCCGGTCTATAAGGTGGGTATAAGGTTGTTGCCTATAAAATGGCAACTTAATGGGTGTCCACTCTCACCCACCGCTTGCTTGACTGGTGGAGGGTCGTTAGCCGAACGGGTTTGACAGGACTATAATTCTCCTTTCATTAAAAGTATTAATGATAAATACTAAGTAACTAAACTCTTATAAATACCCAATCTTAGTTACTTAGGAAAAATGTGAAGAAGGTGCTAATCCATGAAATTACACTTTGCACTTTGTTTAAGTCGGTTAGTGGAGCGTGTGTGGTTAACTGGCACACTAACTCGTATTTAACAAGGTAGGCAAAGGGTAACTTAATGTTTATCATAGTATCGATGGAGCGTGTGTGGTTAACCGGCACATCGATTGAGGGATAAACACTTAAGGGTACCAAGTAATTTGCATGGTTACTTCACACCTTGTTTTGTGATCCTCGGCATCCCAGTCACAAAACCTGAAGGGCACACTCGAGATTGAAACATGCCATTGAACAGTTCAATGAATCTCAAAAGATCTAGGAGTTTCAAATCCAATTAAAACCTAATAATACATTTCGTTTATCTTGGTGGAAATTGGTGAATCGTCATTCACCTACCTTCAAATTGTTTTATAGCTTGGATTACGGCATACCTCTTCTAAGTTATAAAATAGTTTGTTGGGTCCTAGCCTTAATATTTCATATTGGGTGTCATATTAAGGACTTTAGATCAACTATCTTGAATATCTCCCAAAAGATGTCTGGTTTAGACATTTATGATCTTCCCAAATCTCTTGAAACAAGCATTCCTAATGAAGATGATGTCCCATGGATATCATACTTCTTTCTCCTCCTCCAATTATTCTCCCTAACCCACAAGTTCTTGAAAAGTTTAAGATCACTTAAGCCCTAATGGCAAGGCAAGGTCTAGGTGTGATCACATCTTGGAGATGTAGTCACATATTGACAAGCCGGGAGAGTTGGGTGTCAAAGTCTTGAGAAAGTTAGTGGCTCAACTACTTTCTAAGTCACATAGTGAGTTCTTTTGGAACACCTATGAAACAGACTATGACAAGACCCTTAATGATCTTATCTATTTGCTAAGATCAACTTCCTGAAACTTTATGGACATTGACAAAGGTGACACCGGAAATACAGAAAAAACATTCTCTTCCCAAGGAAAGGGATTGACCATAGTCAACTAGGTTGACCAAATGGTAAAGAGAAAAAGGCTAAGTCTGTAATAGTCCTGTGTACCATTATCAAAGGGTCCATATGTTTATATTGCCAAAGTAAGGGTTATTAGTTGCGAATCTGCCAAATTTACCTAAGGATGTTAAAGTCAATAAGTTTGACTCTACTTCAGGTAAAGTCCACTATCTAACTCTGTTAAGTTTCTATTCTGAGATTCCTGATACATGATGTGACTGGGTCACATGGTAATGTTTTAAGAATCAAAGAAAAGTAAAGGAACTTAAAGAAAGAATATGCTGAATCTGATCGCGTAGATGGATTTCTATCGCGTAGTTTGAAGATCGGATTCTTGAGCTACTTCTTAGGAGTTATGAGATATTGCTTAGGAATAGATAACAACAAGTTTTCATATGGGTTGTGTGACAACCCCAAATCTATTCCCGTTACAAACCCTATTTTCACTAACGGAATGCGTCATTATATGTTATTTCTCGGTATTGTTCGGGTCGTCAATAAATAAATATTTAGTTAATTATATGTTCCGGTATTATCATGAGTAATTATAACTTGCAAATGTTAACCCCGTTTAACTAAATAAAGTTATATTACTTTTCAACCACTTCACCCGGGTAAAAAGTTTTAACCCCGTTAAACTTTAGCATCGAGTAGCCGTGTATCGGGTACAATACACTTGAACACTTCAATTGGACTCTTTTACCACAATTACACCTCTCTCTCACTACTTTCTCTCTCTAGACCCGAAATCGACTCCAAATCCGTGAATTTCCGACTTCCAAACGTAAGGACTCATCCCCTAACTTAATCTAATCATACTTTACTGCTTTTAGAGTCCAAAATCATGAGAATCAAGGACCATAAAGGAGTTTACGGCCTAAGAAGCTCCTTAGGCCGTAAACCCCCAAAATCATGCCATAGATCAAGTTTTTCCTCATGTTAAGCTAGTATACTAATTAAGGCATGTATCTAGAAGGGTTTGGACACTAAAACACATGGATTAGACATGTAAAAAGGAGTTTACGGCCCCAACATGTGCTTAGGCCGTAAACACCTCAAACACCCCAAAAGCACTTGTTTAAAGCCCCAAAAACTCATCTAGGGTGTTTGGCAATTTAAATTTGACAACAAGGAAGGCTTAAATGCATCAAACAACATTATTTCATGGCAAAAAGAGGAGTTTACGGCCAAGGCTAAGCTTGGGCCGTAAACACCCATGTTTTTGTGTCAAACAAGTCCCAAAACCCCTCAAATGCATGTAAGGATTTTATCTAAGGCCTTTGGAAGTGTGTTGTACCATTTAACTTCACATTTGGATACAAAATGAAGAGTTTACGGCCAAGGATGTTCTTGGGCCGTAAACTCCCCAAAAATATATGCCAAATTGTCCCAAACTCACTATATGGCCTTCTAGGATTTATCTAAGGTGTATGAGACTTTGTTGTACCAATAAAACATACATCTTGAAGGGTTTACAAGAGTTTACGGCCCAAGAACAAGTCTTGGCCGTAAACTCCCCAAAAATGTCACAAATTATGATGTTTAATCCCTTAAAATAGTCCAAGACACATACCACTAAATCAAGGAAGTGAAATAAGACCTTAAACATACACTTTGGAGTGCCACTAGAGTTTACGGCCAAACCTAGGGGGTTTACGGCCGTAAACTCCCAAAGGATGGCTTTTGGGCCATAAACTCCAAAAGAGTGAGCTCGTGAACCCTCCCGTAAATCATTCATGACTTCGTACCACTCTCGGGAACCCCTTCTAGGCCTTAAAACCCCGAAAACGATGCTAGAATGTCCAAATACTATAATGAAAACCATAATATGATTAACTTCTTGTAAAATACATATTTCATATGACATTAGGATCCTAGGAGGTGCTCAAGAGGTTATTGGGTACCAAACGCTCAATCGGCACTTTTACCCGATTTACCCGATTTACCCGATTTCCGCGATTTCAGGTGAGTTCATACCCCTTAATGAACCTTTCAAATGTTTTATATGTTTTAGGGGGGAGATACAAGTTGAATATACATGTTTATGAAAAGTTATACAAGACTATTTTTCAGATTTCAGAGTTAATCACATGTGACTCACAATCTGTAGTTCAAATCACACGTGATTTATCACCATGCTTTATAAATAAGTCAATTGTTTTCAAAACTATCTTGGATTAACAAACAAGTTTTAAATGTTCCTTTCATACAATGCTTTTGATTAATAAAACTCTTTATGAGAATGTAATCATACTAATATATTTATATAAGTAAGACTTGAAAGACTTAGGACCGATAGCTCGCCTTATTTCCTGTTTCTTGTTTGATTGTCGACTTAGGGTAGTAGTTATCCATCCGACTGTCATTGATTTCTTAATTATATATCTCATATATTAGTACAGACTATGAGTACTTCTTAATTCATTAATTACCTGAATCACTACTTGACTAGAACCACATACACTAAATTAACTATAATGGGTATAGTTAAGGACTCTATCCCTAGTTTCCACTATTACTCTACACTACTATAATTCTCTATATTATGAAGCAATACACTAATAAGAGAATACAATACAAGTTATACGAAAGATTTCTACACTATAATACAAGAGAATGCACTAATCATGAGATAACTCACTAATCCACTACGGGATAGTCTATACGCTATTCACTATGCCCGAAGTTTTCCGACAGGAAGACGACACTATATGTATAGATCTATACGGGGCAGACGCTATTACATCCCGACTGATAACTTCAGTCCGAGCCGCTCAGGCCCAGGGATGCTTTTACTCTACTACACTATGCATGACTGGGAAGGTCATGGGAGTTCGCTATTACTCACACTATTGGGAACATACTAGAAAGACACTATAACCGCACTAAAATACTAAAAGAAAGATGAAGTAATATCCCGAAGTAAATAAGTATCTAATACTAAAGGATGCTGCACCACTATTACATACTCTAAGAATAACTCACTATATTGCATTACTTAATGTTCTGGAGAATATGGGATTTTCTAGGTTTCACCACTGTTTATGATTTCAAACTTCAGTTTTCATAATAATGACTCTCATGCTTTTTATACAAGTACTCACACTAAAACTCTTATGAACTCACCAGCTTTATGCTGATATTCTTTTCAAAATAACTTGTATCTTCAGGTCAAAGATAGACAGGTACAGCAGCAATTTTTGGAGAAGATGGAGGATACAAGACCCATCTCTTATTTTTGTTTACTTTTGGTGTTTGTCAAACATTACAAAACACACTTGTAAATACACTTACTATGTAAATGAAATGGTTGTATGATTCTTGTTTTTACTATTATACAATTGTGATGATACTGTACACTACGTCATCCACCCCAAAACGTATTCCGCCGTTATCGGTTTTGGGGTGTGACAGATTGGTATCAGAGCATTGTTTATAGTGAATCAAGTATATCAACCTATAAAAGATATACGAACTATAAACACTTCGGGACTAAAACACTCTGACCAAGAATATATACTGTTAAGTATCTAAAAGATTTAACTAAGTATATATATACACACATCACTATAAAACACAGAAGTCAGTATCGTCCTAGAACAAAACAAAAGTATTAAGATTGTTGGATAGCACAATTGAGCTTAGAGACATATAGTCACATTTACGGGGATGTAGCCTGATCAACTACGTCTTCCTGGGAGTGACTAGCATGTGCCTAAGTTTGGTTGTGGTATTTCAACAAGTCTAAAACTTAACAACACTACCACAATAACGTTAACATTAGAATACTATAGGAGTATTCTGTACCTCTAAAAACATACATCTGTGAGAACTAAAAAGGGTCGTTACTGATGGAGCAATAGTTGCTAAATGGATACTTTCCGGTTACATGTGACTAGGGCGTTATAGACTTAGAATCTGTGATCTTTGCTTTACTTCCTGTTCCTTGTTTGGTTGTGGATTTAGAGTTAGGGTCACTTATTCGACGGACTATCCTGCTCCAATCACATGTAATTAGTATGCATTATGCAAGTATTGGTCCAACTCGTGACGACCGTCTTATAAGTAATTTAGGTTAGTACGCCTATTAACCTTCTTTTCCCCTTTTCTCGCATAGATACCATGGCTGGCTTCCACCCTCCAGGCGACCCGTACTACCCAAACCAGGGTAATGGGGGATGGCTCAGTGAAGAGTCGGACGATGATCACCCAATCCCCTTGGATGACCACCTAGCAGAAGGCTTTCCGGATAACTCCGACTCCGAGCCAGAAGTTAATAACCTACCCCCTGGAGTCCCAAACCCCAACCCCCGTCCGACATTTCAGGGCCCCACTCCTATGTGGGCCATATCTTTGCACAGATGGAGCGAAGAGCAGGGTCAGCCCACGCCATACAATGGAGACCGAAGTTTCTACAACATAAACGAAGGTGGATCAGCAGATCAGGTTCTGCCCATCATGATCCGAAGGATTGCCAGGAATGTCGAGCAAGGTCAAGCTGCAATAGGTCGAGTTGTGGAAGTGGATGCCAACTCAAATCTCAACACAGTTCGCATCCGCCAACTCGAAGAAGCCATGGACATGACAAGGAGGACTAACGAGGCTCTGCAGCACCAGCTAGCTGCATCCCGAGCTGAAGTTAGAGAACTCCGTGCACGCCAAAGGACTCATGATCGACACCTTCAAGAAGTTATGCATCAGCTAGCAGAACTGAGGATTCACCCGACAAGTAACCGTCGCCAGTAGAAGACGTCTAGTTACCTCTATCTTTTGTTTAATGGATTAACCTATCCACTCTATGTTCCGTAGATCTATTATCTGTAAACATTCCTAGCTTGAAAGTACTCTAGTCAAACCTCTAAACTGCCAAACCTTTTCTCTATGGTATGATGTAAGACCTATTTCTAGGTCAAATTTTCATGAACTTGTGTTGCATCATGGATACCAATACATTGGCAGTTGATTTCTCTATTGCTATAACTCTCATCTTGATCTTGGATTATGTTGATTTAGTCCACGAAACACTCTATTTATATTCGCAATAGGCCCTTACTATTGCTATCATTTCTATACTTCTTCCAGTAAAGGATACCTCCACGAAAGCGTCCCGCCAGAGGAAGACCTGCAACTCAAACCCCTACTCCACCACCCCCTCCTCCACAGATCGATTCGGTGTTATTTCAAACAGCGGTAACTGCAGCCGTGACAGCAGCCATGGCCCAAATGAATTCTGGGGATGCGAGCGGTGGTAACTCTAGGTTCGGTGAAGTCCATCATCGAGTGCAGGGATGCACTTATAAGGATTTCATGAACTATAAACCCACCTTCTTCGATGGTACTGGAGGAATTCTGACATTATCTCGATGGTTCGAAAGAACCGAAGCTGTGTTCGAAATGTGCTCTTGCCCCGAGGAGAGCAAAATCAAGTTCGCTACCGCTACCCTTACCAACAGGGCCTTGACATGGTGGAACGGCCATGTTAGTTCACTTTCCTTGGTCACAGCCAATGCTATGGGCTGGGACACTCTGAAGGACCTCATGAGAGGAGAGTACTGCCCTAGGGGCGAAATTCAGAAACTTGAGGAAGAACTCTGGAACCTCAAGATGAAGGGGACCGATATAACAGCTTATACGGCCAGGTTTTGCGACTTGGCAGCCATGTGCCCCAATATGATCCCTACAGAGAACAAGAAGATTGAACGGTACATCTGGGGTTTAGTGCCCCCGTATCAAGGAAATGTTCTAGCTTCACGCCCTACAACTTTTGATAGCGCCAAGGAATTGACCCAAAGTCTGATCAATCACGAAATCTCCTCCACTCCAGCGACAGCAACCACAACAACCACTGCACCGCCCTCTTCATCTGACAGAAAGAGGAAGCGATGGGATAAGATGAAGGGCAAGAAAACTCAAACCTCCTCAAAGGACCAACAAATTGTGGCGGTCCATGCTGCCACCACCCCGACTACTCCAGCTGCTCCAGCCCTGCCAAGAGCTTACAGTGGAAACTTGCCCAAGTGTCCCAAGTGCCCTTTCCACCACAACGGCCCCTGCCGTGAACTTCAGTGTTCCAACTGCGGTCGAAAAGGGCATACTGTCCGATTTTGTAAGGCCCCTCCCAAACCTATCACGCAGGTTCCTGGTACGGGAGTTACCCCAACTTGTTTTGGCTGTGGAAAGGCGGGTCATTTTAAGAGAAACTGTCCAAAGACCCCAAATGCTGGAGGAACTGGAAGGCTACTCGCTATCGGTCACAATGAAGCGGTAGCAGATCCCACAATAGTCACGGGTACGTTTCTTCTCAACAACTCCTATGCCTGTGTCTTATTTGATAGTGGTGCAGAAAGAAGCTTCGTAAATCATAACTTTAAACACTTACTCAAACAAATCCCTCAACCACTAAAAGAAACATTCGTCGTAGAAATGGCTAATGGGAAAACAGAAAGCTCTAGCGAAATCTACATAGGGTGCACTCTTAGGTTAGACGATCACTCATTCCCAATCGATCTTATGCCAGTCTCAATCAAAAATTCCGATGTCATTGTTGGTATGGATTGGTTGAGTCTCCATTGCGCCGATATCCTATGTTCTGACAAAGCCATTCGTCTGAACCTTCCGAATCACGAAACCCTCTTGATATATGGAGATAAGCCGAGTACGAGCCTTCGTATCATCTCCAGTGTTCAGGCTCAGAAATACTTACGCAAGGAGTATCGCGCCTTTCTTGCCCATGTCGTTGACACTAACCAGAAATCGAAAGATCCAAAAGACATTCCCGTAGTATGCGACTTCCCTGATGTCTTTCCGGAGGATCTTCCCGACCTACCTCCCAAACGTCAGATTGAGTTCAGAATTGACCTAATTCCAGGAGCTACCCCCGTAGCTAAGTCGCCCTACCGTCTAGCGCCTGTCGAAATGCAAGAACTATCCGGTCAACTCAACGAACTGCTCAGCAAGGGCTTTATAAGACCGAGTTTCTCACCTTGGGGAGCTCCGGTCTTGTTCATGAAAAAGAAAGACGGATCGTTTCGGATGTGCATCGATTATAGAGAACTCAATAAACTCACGGTTAAAAATCGCTACCCTCTCCCTCGTATCGACGATCTGTTTGATCAACTACAAAGAGCAAGTTACTTCTCCAAGATTGACCTTAGATCTGGGTATCATCAGTTACGGGTACTCGAGGAAGACGTTCCGAAGACAGCTTTCCGAACCCGCTACGGACACTTTGAGTTCGTAGTGATGCCCTTTGGACTGACCAACGCCCCCGCAGTATTCATGGACTTGATGAATAAAGTGTGTCGTCCATACCTGGATCAATTCGTCATCGTCTTCATTGACGATATCCTCGTTTACTCTCGGAACGAGGAAGAACACAAGGATCACCTACGACAAGTCTTGGAAACGTTGTGATCCGAAAAGTTATATGCGAAGTTCCCTAAGTGCGAGTTCTGGATCCGAAGAGTCGAATTCTTAGGTCACGTGGTTAGTGAAGAAGGAATTCATGTGGATCCCTCCAAGATTAAAGCTATTGAGAACTGGTCAGCACCGAAGACGCCTATGGAAATTCGTCAATTTCTAGGCCTCGCTGGCTACTACCGTAGATTCATTCAAAACTTTTCTCGGATTGCGAAACCTCTCACTATGCTGACACAGAAAGGAGTACCGTTCGACTGGGAGGAAAGATAGGAGAAGGCATTCCAAACCCTGAAGTGAGCCCTATGCACCGCACCAGTATTATCCCTTCCCGAAGGGACAGAAGATTTTGTCGTATACTGTGATGCATCCAACCAGGGGCTCGGTTGTGTCTTGATGCAACGGGGTAAGGTTATCGCATATGCCTCGAGACAGCTAAAGATCCATGAGTCGAACTACACTACGCACGACCTCGAGTTAGGAGCGGTTGTTTTTGCACTAAAAATCTGGAGACACTACTTATATGGGACGAAGAGTGTGGTATACACTGATCATAAAAGCCTCCAACACATAATGAACCAAAAAGAACTCAACATGAGGCAGCGTCGATGGGTCGAGCTACTTAACGATTACGACCGTGAAATTAGATATCACCCGGGAAAAGCCAATGTAGTAGCAGATGCACTGAGCAGGAAGGAGTATACTGGTCAAAAGACCAAGTCGTTGACGATGACTATTCATTCGCATCTCTCCACACAGATCAAAGAGGCTCAGCTGGAAGCCTTAAAGCCCGAGAACGTGTTGGGAGAATCTCTATGTGGAATGGATAAAAATTTGGAGGTAAAGGGTGACGGAGCCTACTACTTCATGGACCGAATCTGGACTCCACGCCATGGAGGTTTTAGAGATTTGGTTATGAGGGAAGCGCATAGCACTTGCTACTCCATCCACCCGGGTTCAGATAAGATGTATCTGGATCTCAAAAAGCTATACTGGTGGCCAAACATGAAAGCGGAGATCGCCACATTTGTGAGTAAGTGCCTCACTTGCGCGAAAGTCAAGGTTGAATATCAAAAGCCATCAGGGCTTCTCCAACAACCTGAGATACCAGAATGGAAGTGGGAGCGGATCACAATGGACTTTATAACCAAACTTCCCAAGGCAACGGGTGGATTAGATACTATTTGGGTCATTGTCGATAGGTTGACTAAGTCCGCACACTTCCTACCCATCAAGGAAACGGACAAGATGGAGAAACTCACTAGAACATACATTAAAGAGATAGTACGACTACATGGCGTCCCTATCTCTATTATCTTAGACAGAGATAGTAGATTCACCTCTAGGTTCTGGCAATCGTTGCAAGAGGCACTAGGGACGAGGCTGGACATGAGTACAGCCTACCATCCGCAGACCGACGGACAGAGTGAGAGGACGATTCAAACCTTAGAGGATATGCTACGAGCTTGTGTAATTAACTTCGGTAAGTCATGGGACACACACTTACCTCTTGTGGAATTTTCTTATAATAATAGTTATCATACGAGCATCAAGGCAGCCCCATTCGAAGCCCTCTACGGCCGCAAGTGTAGATCCCCTCTGTGCTGGGCTGAGGTGGGTGACACTCAACTAGCTAACGGAAGAGTTCCTGAAAGCTCTCTCACTGGTCCGGAGATCATTCGAGAAACGACCGAGAAGATTGTACAGATACGCGAACGACTTAAAGCTGCTAGGGATCGACAGAAAAGCTACGCCGATAAACGAAGAAAACCCTTGGAATTCCAAGTGGGAGATCGAGTCATGTTGAAGGTCTCACCCTGGAAGGGCACGATACGCTTTGGAAAGCGTGGAAAGTTGAACCCAAGGTACATAGGGCCTTTTGAGATTCTCGCTAGAATCGGCCCCGTAGCTTATAAACTCAACCTACCTCACGAACTAAGCAACATACACCCTACCTTTCACGTCTCTAAGTTGAAGAAATGCCTGTCAGACGAGACACTCGTAATTCCCCTTGACGAGATTGAGGTCAATGAGAGCCTCAACTTCTTGGAAGAACCTGTTGAGATTATGGATCGAGAAGTAAAACGAATGAAGCAAAGCCGTATCCCAATTGTGAAAGTTCGGTGGAACGCCAAACGAGGACCGTAATTCACTTGGGAACGCGAAGACCAAATGAAACTCAAATACCCCCATCTCTTCACGTAGTTGTACTGTAACTCTTATATATATGAATTCTAAAATTTCGGGACGAAATTCCCCTAACGGGGGGATGATGTGACAACCCCAAATCTATTCCCGTTACAAACCCTATTTTCACTAACGGAATGCGTCATTATATGTTATTTCTCGGTATTGTTCGGGTCGTCAATAAATAAATATTTAGTTAATTATATATTCCGGTATTATCATGAGTAATTATAACTTGCAAATGTTGATGCGTGTATGGGCTTGATTTAGTGAGTAGGGTAGTGTTTAGGTAAATTAAGAGAGAATAGCAACCACAAATGATATGTGAATGGAAAGAAATAGATAGATTAGTATAGTAACAACTCAAGACCTATTAAGTTGTATACCGATGAAAACAATCCAAGACCTATTGGATTGAGTTCGTATCAAGTCAAGAACACGTCCCAACAAGATAATTTGAGAATTATAACAATAATTCAAGGTGAAAATAATGGTTCTTTGATTAAAATTCGTGTATTGCTTTTTCCATGCATAATTTGGCTTTATATGAAGCCTTTATTACAAATTTGGTGGTTACAAGCCAACCAACCAATTATTCATTAAAACTAGTAAATAGAAATTAAGGTAACTCTTGAAAGAACACAAAAAAAAAACGTCCATGAGACTTGTGAATGAAAAAAAAACGGCTATGCTTGCTTAAGGAGCCATAAGAAGCATTAAGGAGTCATTATAAGCATTAAAGTGTAACCCTAATCCACCAAAGAGTGTCAAAAACGGCTAGGAGGCTTTATGAAGCAAATAGTAACGTTTTTAGCACTTATGAAGCCTTAAAAATGTTGCCCTAGTCTTCATGCAACCTTAATTGAATTTGTGGGTTACCATGCACAACCCAACCATTGAGCCCAAACCACCTTCTAGCCCACTAGTAATCACTAATCCATCACATTTTGGGCTTTCATGATCCATGCATTGATCATCCCTTCCCCCTTTGAAAGGAATTGACCTCAATTCATCAAGTCCATCATCATCAAGATAAGGTGAAAGATCTCCCACATTAAAGGTAGCATGCACTCCATGGTCTCCTCCTAAATCTACCTTGTAAGCATTATCATTGACACGCGACACCACTTTATAAGGACCTTCGGCTCTTGACATTAACTTGTTTTTCCTTTTGTTAGGAAAACGTTCTTTCCTCATATGCACCCACACCAAGTCACCATCTTGAAAGACACGTGGTTTCCTATGCTTGTTTGACTTCTGTTTGTACATCTCATTCACAGCTTCAATCTTCTCACGAACTTGTTGGTGTAGTTTCATCATGGCCTTCAACTTGTCATTAGCATCCTTGTGAACCAATTCATCCTTTGGTAATGGAATCAAATCCAAAGGCATGTAAGGATTCACACCATACACCACCTCAAAAGGAGAGTGACCTGTAGCATAAGTAGGAGAACGATTATAGGCAAATTCAGCATGTGCAAGTTTGATGTCCCAATCTTTTTGAGTTTTGCTAACCAACCCTCTCAACAAAGCACCCAAAGTTCTATTAGTAACCTCCGTTTGCCCATCCGTTTGTGGATGATGGGATGTACTAAAAAGTAACTTAGTACCCACTTTCCTCCATAAAGTGTTCCAAAAGTAACTTAGAAATTTGGAATCCCTATCAGAAACAATTGTTTTAGGAATACCATGCAAACGAACCACCTCTTTAAAATACAAATCAGCCACATTAGATGCATCATTGGTTTTATGACATGGCACAAAGTGAGCCATTTTTGAAAACCTATCCACCACCACCATAATGGAATCCTTCCCCCTTTGAGTTCTAGGCAAAGCCATAATGAAATCCATGGACACATCTTCCCAAGGACAAATAGGAACCGGCAAAGGAGTGTAAACACCATGCTTGAAAGTTGTTTTCGCCATATGACATGTAACACACTTGCCCACTATGTTGGTTACATCCCCCAACATCTTCGGCCAAAAGAAATGTTCTTTAAGCACCTGCAAAGTTTTGGTAATGCCAAAATGACCAGCAAAACCACCGCCATGAGCTTCACGAATCAACAACTCCCGTATTGCATGTTTTGGGACACAAAGGCGATTTCCTTTGAATAGAAAGCCATCTTGAATCACAAATTCACCATTAGGACCACCTGCACATTTCAAAAACATATCTCCAAAGTCCATATCATATTGATAATGGTCCTTTAGAGTTTCAAATCCCAAGAAACGAACATCCAAAGTCACCAACAATGAGTAACGCCTCGAGAGTGCATCAGCCACCACATTGCTTTTACCATCCTTGTATTTGCATGAGAAATGAAAGGATTGCAAGAACTCCACCCACTTTGCATGTCTTGTGCTCAACTTTTGTTGCCCATTGATGTACTTCAAGGATTCATGATCAGAATGCAAAATAAAATGATTTGCACGCAAATAATGACTCCAATGATCTAAAGCACGAACAATAGCATAAAACTCCTTATCATAAGTGCAATAATTCAAACGAGCACCACCCAACTTTTCAGAAAAATAAGCAATAGGACGTTTGGATTGGATCAAAACAGCCCCAATACCAACTCCACTTGCATCACACTCCACTTCAAATGGTTGAGAAAAATCAGGAAGAGCCAAAATAGGAGCATCACACAACAATGCCTTGAGTTTCTCAAATGCCTTTTGAGCTTCTTCTCCCCATGCAAAGACTCCTTTCTTCAAACAACCTGTTATGGGACTTGCAATGGTGCTAAAATCACGAACAAATCTTCTATAGAAAGAAGCAAGACCATGAAATGATCTAACTTCAGAAATATTAGTAGGAATAGGCCATGACTTGATTGCTTCAGTCTTGGATGGGTCTACGGACACGCCATTTTTTGAAACCACAAAACCCAAAAATGCCACTTCTTCCACTAAAAACGAACATTTTTCTTGCTTTCCATAGAGTTTTTGAGCTCTAAGCGTCTTGAAAACCTGTTTTAAGTGCACCAAATGATCCTCCAAGCTCTTGCTATATACCAAGATATCATCAAGGTACACAACCACAAACCTGCCCAAAAAAGATTTTAGCACTTCATTCATTAGTCGCATGAAAGTGCTAGGTGCGTTAGTTAGACCGAAAGGCATTACGGTCCATTCATACAAGCCATGTTTAGTTTTAAAGGCTGTTTTCCATTCATCCCCTTCACGCATACGAATTTGATGGTAACCACTTCTCAAATCAATTTTTGAGAACACAATAGAACCATGCAACTCGTCCAACAAATCATCAACTCTAGGAATAGGAAATCGGTATTTTATGGTGATGTTATTAACGGCCCTACTATCAACACACATCCTCCAAGAACCATCTTTTTTTGGAACCAACAAAACTGGAACAGCACAAGGACTTAGGCTTTCACGAACATAACCCATTTTCATGAGTTCATCAATTTGTTTTTGCAACTCTTTTGTCACCTCCGGATTACATCTATAGGCAGCTTTATTGGGCAAAGGAGCACCCGGAATAAGGTCAATTTGGTGTTCGATACCACGGATTGGAGGCAAACCCGGTGGTAATTCGCTTGGAAACACATCTTGAAACTCCAAAAGCAAATCAGCAATAGTGTTTTCTCCATGCACCATCTTCTCCACCTTTGCATGCTCTTTGGCCACAAGCATGTAGATAACATCACCTTTGTCAAGAACTTGCTCCACCTCCCTTTCACTAGCAAACATAGAAAGATTAGGTTTTTTTACTTGTTTAGAATTCATGGACCTTATGGCCGTTGGGGACATGGGTTTTAACACAATTTTTTTATTATTGTGTTTCAACTCATATTCATTGCTCCTCCCTCTATGTAACACGTCCCTATCAAATTGCCAAGGACGCCCCAACAAAATATGACATGCATCCATAGGAATAACATCACACAACACTTCATCTTCATAAGACCCCATAGTTAGACCAACTCTAACCTGTTTTGTCACCTTTATTTTGCTTCCATCATCCAACCAATGAAGAACATATGGTTTTGGGTGGTTTGTTGTAGACAAACCCAATTTGGTCACCATTTCATTAGAAGCAACATTAGTACAACTTCCACCATCAATAATCAAACTACACCACTTGTCACTAACCAAACATTTGGTGTGAAACAATTGGTCTCGTTGATCCATATCAGCCACGGTTTGAACCCCTTGAGTTTTAAGGGTTCTAAGCACCAAAACTGTATCATACACCGGTGCTTCATACTCTACCTCCTCCTCTGCTTCCTCTTCTTGTTGTGTATCATAAAAAATACCCGCCAACCTCTCTTCTTCCTCCAACTCTTCACGACATTCAATGGCCTCCCTTAAAGTCACCACCCTTTTGTTTGGACAAGCATTTTGGTAATGACCAAAACCTTGACACTTGAAACATCTAATTTTCGCCAAACTAGTTTCTTTGGTACCACTAGTAAGTTTAGGAGCAACGGGAACACTACTAGAACCAGAAGGAGTAGAAACAGAATTTTGTCTATTGCTAGACTCGGGCTTGGACCACGACTTTGACTTGGGATTTTCGAGACTTGAACTTGAACTCCCACCATAACGTGCTTTGGCTTGCCCCTCCAACTTCAAACACAAACCACAAAGAGTTCCAAAATCAGCATAAGGATACAACTCCACAACATTGGCAATGTTGTAGTTCAACCCTTTTAGAAAACGAGTCATTTTTTGTTCTTCAATTTCTTCAATATCCCCCATCAAGGACAACTTCTCAAATTCATCAATGTATTCTCCAACACTCATTTTTCCTTGCCTCAAATCAGCAATCTTCTTGTAAGTGGCAATTCTATGAGTAGAAGGAACATATCTCTTTCTTAGCTTTCGTTTTAGAGAAAGCCAAGAACAAACTTTTTCTTTGCCTTCACGGGTTCTCTTGGCCTTAAGCCCTTCAAACCACAATGAAGCACCACCACTTAGCTTGAGAATGGCATACTTGCAGCTTTTTTCATCATCCACTTCTTTGAACTCGAACATTCTTTCAATCTTCCTTTCCCACTCCAAGTAGCGTTCAGGATCAGTTCCACCAACAAAGTCAGGCAATTCAGACACCTTGAATTCTTCCACAACCCTATGTTCACCACGGCGGGGTTGCCTTCGATTTCCACCTTCTTGGATGTTTCTTAATGCTTCTCGAAGATTTTGTAGGAACTCTGGATCATCAAAATCCATTCTGCGCTCTGATACCACTTATGATGCGTGTATGGGCTTGATTTAGTGAGTAGGGTAGTGTTTAGGTAAATTAAGAGAGAATAGCAACCACAAATGATATGTGAATGGAAAGAAATAGATAGATTAGTATAGTAACAACTCAAGACCTATTAAGTTGTATACCGATGAAAACAATCCAAGACCTATTGGATTGAGTTCGTATCAAGTCAAGAACACGTCCCAACAAGATAATTTGAGAATTATAACAATAATTCAAGGTGAAAATAATGGTTCTTTGATTAAAATTCGTGTATTGCTTTTTCCATGCATAATTTGGCTTTATATGAAGCCTTTATTACAAATTTGGTGGTTACAAGCCAACCAACCAATTATTCATTAAAACTAGTAAATAGAAATTAAGGTAACTCTTGAAAGAACACAAAAAAAAACGTCCATGAGACTTGTGAATGAAAAAAAAACGGCTATGCTTGCTTAAGGAGCCATAAGAAGCATTAAGGAGTCATTATAAGCATTAAAGTGTAACCCTAATCCACCAAAGAGTGTCAAAAACGACTAGGAGGCTTTATGAAGCAAATAGTAACGTTTTTAGCACTTATGAAGCCTTAAAAATGTTGCCCTAGTCTTCATGCAACCTTAATTGAATTTGTGGGTTACCATGCACAACCCAACCATTGAGCCCAAACCACCTTCTAGCCCACTAGTAATCACTAATCCATCACATTTTGGGCTTTCATGATCCATGCATGGATCAAATGTTAACCCCGTTTAACTAAATAAAGTTATATTACTTTTCAACCACTTCACCCGGGTAAAAAGTTTTAACCCCGTTAAACTTTAGCATCGAGTAGCCGTGTATCGGGTACAATACCCGAGACATATAAAAACACTTGAACACTTCAATTGGACTCTTTTACCACAATTACACCTCTCTCTCACTACTTTCTCTCTCTAGACCCGAAATCGACTCCAAATCCGCGAATTTCCGACTTCCAAACGTAAGGACTCATCCCCTAACTTAATCTAATCATACTTTACTGCTTTTAGAGTCCAAAATCATGAGAATCAAGGACCATAAAGGAGTTTACGGCCTAAGAAGCTCCTTAGGCCGTAAACCCCCAAAATCATGCCATAGATCAAGTTTTTCCTCATGTTAAGCTAGTATACTAATTAAGGCATGTATCTAGAAGGGTTTGGACACTAAAACACATGGATTAGACATGTAAAAAGGAGTTTACGGTCCCAGCATGTGCTTAGGCCGTAAACACCTCAAACACCCCAAAAACACTTGTTTAAAGCCCCAAAAACTCATCTAGGGTGTTTGGCAATTTAAATTTGACAACAAGGAAGGCTTAAATGCATCAAACAACATTATTTCATGGCAAAAAGAGGAGTTTACGGCCAAGGCTAAGCTTGGGCCGTAAACACCCATGTTTTTGTGTCAAACAAGTCCCAAAACCCCTCAAATGCATGTAAGGATTTTATCTAAGGCCTTTGGAAGTGTGTTGTACCATTTAACTTCACATTTGGATACAAAATGAAGAGTTTACGGCCAAGGATGTTCTTGGGCCGTAAACTCCCCAAAAATATATGCCAAATTGTCCCAAACTCACTATATGGCCTTCTAGGATTTATCTAAGGTGTATGAGACTTTGTTGTACCAATAAAACATACATCTTGAAGGGTTTACAAGAGTTTACGGCCCAAGAACAAGTGTTGGCCGTAAACTCCCCAAAAATGTCACAAATTATGATGTTTAATCCCTTAAAATAGTCCAAGACACATACCACTAAATCAAGGAAGTGAAATAAGACCTTAAACATACACTTTGGAGTGCCACTAGAGTTTACGGCCAAACCTAGGGGGTTTACGGCCGTAAACTCCCAAAGGATGGCTTTTGGGCCATAAACTCCTAAAGAGTGAGCTCGTGAACCCTCCCGTAAATCATTCATGACTTCGTACCACTCTCGGGAACCCCTTCTAGGCCTTAAAACCCCGAAAACGATGCTAGAATGTCCAAATACTATAATGAAAACCATAATATGATTAACTTCTTGTAAAATACATATTTCATATGACATTAGGATCCTAGGAGGTGCTCAAGAGGTTATTGGGTACCAAACGCTCAATCGGCACTTTTACCCGATTTACCCGATTTACCCGATTTCCGCGATTTCAGGTGAGTTCATACCCCTTAATGAACCTTTCAAATGTTTTATATGTTTTAGGGGGGAGATACAAGTTGAATATACATGTTTATGAAAAGTTATACAAGACTATTTTTCAGATTTCAGAGTTAATCACATGTGACTCACAATCTGTAGTTCAAATCACACGTGATTTATCACTATGCTTTATAAATAAGTCAATTGTTTTCAAAACTATCTTGGATTAACAAACAAGTTTTAAATGTTCCTTTCGTACAATGCTTTTGATTAATAAAACTCTTTATGAGAATGTAATCATACTAATATATTTATATAAGTAAGACTTGAAAGACTTAGGACCAATAGCTCGCCTTATTTCCTGTTTCTTGTTTGATTGTGGACTTAGGGTAGTAGTTATCCATCCGACTGTCATTGATTTCTTAATTATATATCTCATATATTAGTACAAACTATGAGTACTTCTTAATTCATTAATTACCTGAATCACTACTTGACTAGAACCACATACACTAAATTAACTATAATGGGTATAGTTAAGGACTCTATCCCTAGTTTCCACTATTACTCTACACTACTATAATTCTCTATATTATGAAGCAATACACTAATAAGAGAATAATACAAGTTATACGAAAGATTTCTACACTATAATACAAGAGAATGCACTAATCATGAGATAACTCACTAATCCACTACGGGATACTCTATACGCTATTCACTATGCCCGAAGTTTTCCGACAGGAAGACGACACTATATGTATAGATCTATACGGGGCAGACGCTATTACATCCCGACTGATAACTTCAGTCCGAGCCGCTCAGGCCCAGGGATGCTTTTACTCTACTACACTATGCATGACTGGGAAGGTCATGGGAGTTCGCTATTACTCACACTATTGGGAACATACTAGAAAGACACTATAACCGCACTAAAATACTAAAAGAAAGATGAAGTAATATCCCGAAGTAAATAAGTATCTAATACTAAAGGATGCTGCACCACTATTACATACTCTAAGAATAACTCACTATATTGCATTACTTAATGTTCTGGAGAATATGGGATTTTCTAGGTTTCACCACTGTTTATGATTTCAAACTTCAGTTTTCATAATAATGACTCTCATGCTTTTTATACAAGTACTCACACTAAAACTCTTATGAACTCACCAACTTTATGCTGATATTCTTTTCAAAATAACTTGTATCTTCAGGTCAAAGATAGACAGGTACAGCAGCAATTTTTGGAGAAAATGGAGGATACAAGACCCATCTCTTATTTTTGTTTACTTTTGGTGTTTGTCAAACATTACAAAACACACTTGTAAATACACTTACTATGTAAATGAAATGGTTGTATGATTCTTGTTTTTACTATTATACAATTGTGATGATACTGTACACTACGTCATCCACCCCGAAACGTACTCCGCCGTTATCGGTTTTGGGGTGTGACAGGTTGTAAGGATAAGTTTTTCCGCATAGTTTTAAAATAAAAGAAATTTTTGATTTTATTTATTTTAAATATCCTTACAATGGCATTTGAGGAAAAATTGTTGCTTATATGATTCCATTAATAGCAAGAGTGGAAATATGAAATTGATTCTTTCATTTGTGGTAATGTCTAAATTTATCAAATAAAGGAAAGATTCTCATCACCCAAGTCTCAATTGGACCGAAACTTGGAATCATGCAAGGTGTATAGCATGATGAATGAGAACTTTCAAGTATTGGAAAATTAAGACTAATTACTTATTCACATGGATGTGTGAGTCAAGTAATGGACTAAGGGATCGAGTACATAGTCATGTGCACTGATTAAGTCCACCACAAAAGATTAATAAGACTATTCGTCATAGTTTACTAAAGCTCAGTAAATATGATTATACTTACAGGCTTAAGTGTAACTCTGAGACATTGGAAAAGGTTCCAATGTAAGGCAGAGCGAATAAGAAGAATCAACTTAGGCAGAAAGATAAAAGTTTCTCAAATCTGAAAAGATGTGAGAATACTTTAGTATCAGTTTTGTGATCATCTTAATGATTAAGAAACCATATCAAAATTAGTTCTCTAAGGAAGTCTTAGTGCATTCTTATGACTAAGAAGAAGGGATCTTGAATTGTTGAAATGGTTAAATCAAGAAGATGAGTCATACTTCGTTCCAATACAAGTCTTCGAGTCATACTCCAAGATTGTAATTTGAGTGACATATCTTAAAGAAGGTTTAAAACACTTGACAAATGTAAGAGTAAAAGTTTTCTACTCTTGTACATTTGAAATTGGTAAGTTGTGATGTTTTGGATAAAACAAAGACCAACTTAGGCCAATTGTGTGAAGTGTTTGTCTTGATTAGAATCCACACTATCTCTTGGATGTTTGACAAGGAAGTCTTATAGGTCAAGAGGACAGTGGGAGTCTTAAAGGTCTTGAAATTCTCAAGAACTAATCAAGAATGAAACCTGAAGTTCTTCACTAGCACACGACTTGAGGTTTATAACCTATCATGTTGACATATTCTGTGCCCATTCCAATCAAAGTTGGCTTTGCATATGAGTTCTTAGAGTTCTCAATTGGTTGCACAACAACTTGGAAGCAATGGCAGGCCCTTGAGCTGCCAGGTGGCAAGAAATTAAGATTGAGTTCAATCCATATGGTTTTGGATTTGTCATTATCTTTGTCTTATGATTATGGTTTTGAAAAATTCATATGGATAGGAACTCATACACCATATAAATCTAAGTGTCATAAGGTTTCTCTCTGATTCACGAAAATGATGGTGAGGAAACACTTTCACTAAGTAGATTTTAGTTAGATAGCAATTGTGATATTTGCATTCTCAAAGTTGTTAGTGGAGCGTGTGTGGTTTACCGGCACACTAACTTGGACTTGTGAGAAGTGGCAAAAAGGTCTAACCATTATGATTACGGCATCCCTCTTCATAATTGTTTAGACACACATGTGAGCTATCTAAGAGAGGTGTAAGATATTGATAAAGTCTTATCAAGGAAATCTAGTATCAGAAATCTGAACTTTGGTAAGAAAGTCAATAAAGTATTGATTTCTAGAAGTTCAGCTGATTTTTGAGAACATGTCAAAGCTAGTGGGAGCATAAGTGTTATGCTAATAATCATCATGTTAGTGGGAGCATGATAATTATGATAAAGATTGCAATTTAGCAATGTTAATTATAGAAAACAAAAGGTTTCAATTGGGAAAAAGTTGTTTTGCTATAATTAAGGGAGAGGAAATTATACTTCATCTCAAATCTATAAGCTTAGATCGTGAGGTTTTAATCATTTAGTCAAGGATATATATGAATTTCATGTTGGAATGGCTCAACATAAGGAAATTCTGTATATGGGTCCATTATTTGCGTTCTTAAATTCGATTATGATTACGGCATCCCTTTTCATAATCTGAATTATGAGAACTTGGCAAATAGAAATGGAAATGTTATAGCAAAAGACTGGTTTAGTCTTTATGTGAGACATCATGAATCGTGTTCTATATGCTTCGGATATAGGATCGATTACATGTGCTATATTCATCCTTTCTAAAATTTTTCCAAATGCCTAGGGCATTAAGAAGGGAAAAGATTTAGAACTGGATATGACTAAAAGGATTAAACAACTATCGAGGACAATCTAAGGTTTACCAAAGTTTGGTTGCTCAAGGACAATTGGAAGTATAGTGATAATCATGGAAGGACCTTACTGACATAGTCTGTAAGGAGGCAACTCTTATTCAGAAGTGATAGTCAAAATGAATCTGAAGATGTTTCAAAGTCAGAAATTTCAATCTGTGTAAGATTAAGGAAACTTAATGCAAGAAGGATGTTTCCAAGGAGTTGATCTCCTTTGGAATACTCTGTAATGATTGTTGCCAAGTCTTTGTGAATTTGTGCATAATCGTTACAAGAGGATCAATGCATACAAGTTTAGAATCTAACAGATTTCAGTAAATGACATGAATTTGGAATTCTTGTATTTACAGTAAGGATTTGAGAGTGTGAAAAGAGAATCATTGAAGTTATGTTCAATTGATCTAGTTCACAAAGTAAAGATCATAGACAAACATAGTATGCATACTTGGTGTATGGCATGACTAGTGTTTAGAAAACATAGTGTACATGCTTGGAGTATGGGACAACTATTGTTTTAAATTCAAGAATAATGTTGATAGCTGAAACAGTATACAATGAATAATGTGTAATCATATGGTGATAAATAAAAGGTGTTTTATTTATATTCATAAGTTCTAAGACCATATTGGATTCAATTATTATTGTGTTGCACTTTGCATGTTTTGACTTCCCGAATAAACTAGGTTATTCTTCCTGAATGACTAAGTTATTCAAACCATCCACAGTCGGTCATATGTTGGAAGTAGATATGAATTAAGACTGTCATGGGTTGGCTTGTAGAGGTCTAAGGTGTTGGACAAATGGCTACAACACTCATGAGTGCTCATAAGTTCTGAGTATTGGATTCAACCCGCGCTCATTGGAATCACTTCATGGATTTTATCACGAGTGATCATGAGACGATAATATCTTATATTCTTCAAACCTAGAGATATGAGTTGTTACTATGAGTTGGTTGTACATTGATTGCACGAAAACTGCATTTGGTAACTCGATGTTATTAAACGTGTCTTTGTGTATGATTCAACAAGTAGTAGAACAAGCCATATGAGTCGAAGTTTATCCATTCCTTTTACCTTCGGGATAAAAGCGATATCTGTGGGCCCCTCGATGATTTGATGATGACAAATGGAAGTGCTCGGCCGGGCCAGGACTAATTTGATTTGTTCAATTAGTCAGTCGTCATAAATCGGAAATCGGGAAACAACAAATGGACAGAGAGAATGATTATAATCCATGTCTCAGTCCATATGGTATCTAGAATGGAGGAATATATGATCCCTTATCTAATGGACAAGTCATTGATAAAGGTCAGAGTTCATCTACAAGGTCAGAGTTCGACAGAAGCTTTTGAGAGCTACGATTGCCAGTTGGTTCCTGAAGTCATACGCAATAATAGTTTTAGACTTATCCAAGTGGGAGACTGTTGGATTAATGTCTAAGTCCATAACTATAATTGGTAAGACTTGACCCGACCCGGCATGGTCCATTTGGGTTGCATACCATCATGCACTTGGATAGACTAAATGAGAGAAATAAGACACTTATGGTTATTAATATATTATAAGTTCTAGTATATTAATAATAAGAATAATGAGATTATTTAATTAGTATTGATCAAGAATTAATCTAGCATTAATTGAGTGATCAAAAGAAGACTAATTAAATATATGGGTTGATTGTGTAAATCATCCATACTTGTATAGTGGGCTAATGCTCCATGGATTATCTAGTTGGGCCAAAACCCATATGATGCTCCATGGATGCTCCATGGTGTATTTGAACCCATGGATCCAAGGAAATGGAAAGTCATGACAATTAGGGTTTACCCTAATTGTATAACTATATAAGCATCTTATTCTTGAGGAAAAATCGGCCACTAGTGAGAGTAAGAAAGGGCTAGCTGATTTCATGAAGTGTAGAATTCTCTCTAAGTTATTCTAAGTGTTTTGATAATTGTGAACCATTTGAGGTGTCACACTTGGGGCACTAGGCACTCAAGCTTCATGAAGACAAGCTCCATCAAAGAGGTATGTATTCTATCTTCTTATATTGATAGTTTTGTATGCTAGTTTAGGATAATACCTTGGATATTCATATTTGCATGTATAATAGAGAAAACATAGATCCAAGGTATTTAGGGTTGCATGTACACTTAGGAGTGTTAGAATGCTCATAACCCAACAAGGACCGCACCCGTAACCAGAATCTCTTAGATAGGGAGCGTGACTTGAGTGTATAGATCTATACGGGATTGACTATCCCGTACCTGGCTGCTAGCTACAGCCAAACCGAAAGGTTCAAGGGTGATGAAAGTCATAAAAACGATACTGGCCCCGACTCGAGTCATATCTAGTCTGAAGTATGGTTATGGAACTCGCAATACAGATTATGAACACACACACATTCAGGAAAATATGGGGTTTTCCTGGGGATAACATTGAACATAATCAGAATCGGTAACAATTCACACACACACACACACACACACATTCAGGAAAATATGGGGTTTTCCTGGGGATAACATTGAATGTAATCAGAATCGGTAACAATTCACACACACACACACACATTCAGGAAAATACGGGGTTTTCCTGGGGATAACATTGAACGTAATCAGAATCGGTAACAATTCACACACTGTTACACCCCGAAAACCGAAGGCGGAAACATTTCCGGGGTTGACTCCACGTTGAGTATCAAATCCAATGCACATAGTAAGTAAAGTAAAACATCCATTACATTACATATGAAAAGTTTTACAGTTGTTTCAAAAGTAAAGTTTGTACAGTTGTGATACATAGTATATATAAACAAAATGAAACGGATCTTCACGTACTCCGTCTTCTGACCAAAAAGGGATCTTCAGGTACCTGTTCTAACGCTGACCTGAGAACACAAGCGGTTTAAAAATCAGCATAAACCTGGTGAGTTCATAAGCGGTTTTTGTTTGTGAAAATGTTTCAAGTTTCCCTTCTGTTTTTGAAATGTTATGTATAACAAGAAAATCCCGTATTTTCTTAAATGTTGGTTATTGTTTTACAAATGTAAAGTATAGTAAGTTTGTACACTGAAAACATGTCTGCTCATGTGAAAATGTATAGTTGGTTATCCGACTTGTTAAACTATTCTGTTTACTTATCATGAATTCCCAGGAAAGTCCCATACTTTCCTTATTGTATATTACCAATTGTAAAAGATGTAATGTTATCCAGTTTGTTACTCTTTCTAGTTATGTAAGTGTTATCCAGGAAAGCCCCATGCTTTCCTGCATGTTGGTTTCCAATGTGAGTGGTGTAAAAGATGTAAAAGATGTAAACGTGGTTAGGTTCCATGTTTTCCCCAGGAAAGTCCCATACTTTCCTGAATGTTGATTATTGTACGTGAAAGATGTAAAAGATGTAAAAGGTGTATAAATGGTTTATTATTACTATAAGTAAATCTCTGTTATCCTAATTGCGAGTTCCATAACCATATGATAGACTGAAACCTGTGGAAATAAGTAGTCCACATGTAGCAATAAGTAGTCCACATACTTATGACTTTCGTCACCCTGGTTCGGCTGTAGCTAGCAACCAGGTGTGGGGTAGTCAGCCCCGTATAGATCTATACACTCAAGTCACGCTCTCTAAATACTAGAGATTCTGGTTACAGGTGTAGTCCTCCACTCGCGTATCTCTGTGGAGTGTTCGCCGAGGATGTGTCTCCAATCATACAGGATTAACAAATTTACTAGTAATAATATGATAGTCCTCCACTCGCGAATATATGTGGAGTGTTACTGAGGACAAAACAGTGTACAGTTATTATATTCAAATGTCTAATGTCATGCTTTTAACTGATAAAATGTGGAAAGCCATTTGTGAAATATATGTAAAACATAATAGTTTAAAGACCCATTTCACAAATATATGTTACGTGATCTGCATGTTCAAATGATTATCAGTTGTGGTAATCAGTATTAAAAGCATATGGAATATGAAACACACATTTGAAAAATATGTTTTGAGTACAAGAATTCCCTTGTACTTTGCTTGTGTCCCCCCCCCTGAAAACAATGAAAACAGTGAAAAAGGGTAGGGGTATGAACTCATTGGACTCGGAAATGTGTAGGTTTTGGATACTAGACGTTGGTTCGGGGTTTGATTACTCGCGATGTCCCTATGTAAAATGAAATAATGTCCATATATATACAATTAGGGATACATTCACTAATCATATGGAACATTACACTCCAACGAGGTTAAACACCTCAAAACGAGCGTTTGGAGTGACCCGGGTGACATCTTCGGACGTATAATGGTACTAGGGACTTGGGACTTGAGTTTACTCCCCAAGAGTAAACATTTTAAAGATTTTACGGCCATAGAACACACACATACATGATTTTACGGCCGTAAACTCATGTGGGTGTGATTTTGAGTGTTTAATGGCTTAAATGGACATGGGGATTGTTGGAATGGATTTCTAAAATGCCTTGGAATTGATTGAATGAAATTATATCACTTAAATGGGAGTTTACAGCCACACCATAAGAGTTTACGGCTGTAAACTCACCTATGGCCAAGAAAAACTGATTTGAGCTACAAAGGACAATCACATGTGATTCTAGTTAATTTTCCAAGCCTTGTTATGAATTTAGAACATCATTTAACATACTTTTAGGAGTTTACGGCCTAGAGGCATGTTCTAAGGCCGTAAACTCTCTTATACCCATGAAAAGTTAGTTTTTGATGCTTAAAATAATCACATGTGATTCTAGAAATTTATGCAAGCCATTTGAGTGTATTTGATGCATCATTTAACAAGTTTTATGAGTTTACGGCCAAGGGTATGTTCCTAGGCCGTAAACTCCTATAAATGACATTTTTGATATGTTTCAAACCCTTAAACTATTTTTAGATGCATCTAGATTTTACCACAAGGCCATTGGTTGAGTTTCAAGGCATTTGGACATGTTTTAAGGCACTAAATCCCCATTTAAGAGGAGTTTACGGCCCAAGAATGTGTCTTGGCCATAAACTCACTTTTGTCCCCCAAAAATCATGTTTAATGTGTTCCAAGTCTAGATTAGCAAGCCTTAAGGTCATATCTAAGTCCCAACTATGATTTGGAAGGGTTTAAGTTCATGAAAACCCCATTTACATGAGTTTACAGCCCAATCTTATGCCTTGGCCGTAAACTCCTTCAAATGGCTCAAAATCAATGTTTTAAATGTTATAAGTCCTTTCCATTAAGTCATTAAGCCATATCTAATGTCCAACATTGCCTAGGAGGGGTTTTAGGGCTTAAAAACCCATGTTATATGAGTTTACGGCCCATGAAGGTTCCATGGCCGTAAACTCATGAATGTGGTCTTAATCCATGTTTTGAACTCGAATTTGAAGGCTAAGAAGGTTACAATACAAGCTAGGGAAAGTACCTTAGAGATTTGAGGCCTTAAATTTGAGTTTTGAACCCTTAAACTTGGATTTAGGAGAGAGGTTAGAGAGAGAGTAGAGATAGAAAGAAAAGCTTCAAATGAGTGCTTAAACACATTTATATAGGTCCTAAAACCTGTACACGGTGGAATTCTACCCGATACTGGCGTTAGACGAGGCTTTTGGTCGTACCCGATTGAGTTACCGTAACCCGATACGGAAATTTCTAGAAATATTCCGATCACTAAAGTTGGGTGTTAAAATGATTTCTAAATGTATTAAGACACCCATTAAGTCATTTTAAATACGTACGAGTTAATGACTTAATTAAATGGAAGATCGGAAATCGAATTTGGAAACGACGATTGGTTGCGTGAATTGTACTACAAAAGAGTTACAAGAAATGACATGGAAATTTCGGGTTGTTACATTATCCCCCCGTTAAAGGGAATTTCGTCCCGAAATTCAAAGTTTAAAACACAAGACAAGATTCAAATCATGGATCAAGAAAGAGTTATGGATAGTTCTGTTTCATTGAATCTTCCCGTTCCCAAGTGAATTCCGGTCCCCACTTGGCTTTCCAGCGAACCTTCACTAACGGGATGCGACTTTGTTTTGTACGTTTGACTTCTCGATCCATGATTTCGATCGGTTCCTCCACAAAGTTGAGGTTTTCATTGATCTCGATCTCGTCTAAGGGAATTGTTAGGGTTTCATCGAATAGGCACTTTTTGAGATTTGAAACATGGAAGACAGGATGAATGTTACTAAGTTCGTGAGGTAAATGAAGTTTATAGGCAACTGGACCGATCCTGGAGAGGATCTCGAAGGGTCCAATGTACCTTGGATTAAGTTTCCCACGCTTACCAAAGCGTATAGTGCCTTTCCAAGGCGAGACCTTCAATAGGACACGGTCTCCAACCTGGAATTCTAGTGGTTTCCGACGATTATCAGCGTAACTCTTTTGGCGATCACGTGAGGCTTTCAGTCGGTTGCGGATTTGAATGATCTTTTCGGTGGTTTTGCGGATGATTTCAGGACCAGTGAGAGCACTGTCGGGGACTCGACTCCTGGTTAACTGTGTATCCCCCATCTCGGCCCAGCACAGAGGGGATCTACACTTACGACCGTATAGGGCTTCAAACGGAGCAGCCCTAATGCTGGTGTGGTAACTGTTGTTGTATGAGAATTCAATCAAAGATAGATGTGTGTCCCACGACTTTCCAAAGTCAATGACACATGCCCTAAGCATGTCCTCCAGGGTTTGGATTGTTCTCTCACTCTGTCCATCAGTCTGAGGATGATACGCTGTGCTCATATCTAGTTTGGTTCCAAGGGCTTTCTGAAGGGACTGCCAGAATCTGGAGGTAAACCTGCTATCTCAATCAGAGATAATGGATACAGGTACACCGTGTAGACGTACTACCTCCTGGATGTAGATTCACGCGAGTCTTTCCATCTTGTATGATTCTTTGATTGGAATGAAGTGAGCGGATTTTGTCAAACGATCGACAATTACCCAAATGGTATCGTACCCACTAGAACACTTGGGCAGTTTAGTGATGAAGTCCATGGTAATCATCTCCTATTTCTACTCGGGGATCTCGGGCTGTTGGAGCAGACCTGAGGGTTTCTGATGTTCAACTTTGATTTTGGCGCAAGTCAGACACTTGCCCACGAATGTAGCTATCTCAGCTTTCATGTTTGGCCACCAATATTGTTTCTTGAGATCCAGGTACATCTTGTCAGAACCTGGGTGAACAGAGTATTTGGTTTTGTGTGCTTCCTCCATGACTATTTCCCTGAATCCTCCGGACTTGGGAATCCAGATTCGATCCATGAAATAGTAAACTCTGTCACCTCTGATCTCAAGTTTCTTTTCCATTCCTCTCAAGGCTTCATTCGACACGTTCTCGGATTTGAGGGCAGTTAACTGAGCTTCTCGGATTTGCATGGGTAAGTTGGAATGGATGGTCATTGTATGGTTCTTCACTTTGTGACCTGCACTATCCTTTCGGCTAAGGGAATCTGCTACCACATTGGCCTTGCCGGGGTGGTAACGGATTTCACATTCATAATCACTGAGTAATTCTACCCATCGCCATTGCCTCATGTTTAAGTCTTTCTGATCAAAGATATGTTGCAGGCTCTTGTGATCAGTGAAAATCATGCACTTGGTTCCATAGAGATAATGTCTCCAAATCTTCAATGCAAAGACTACGGCTCCTAGTTCCAAGTCATGTGTGGTATAGTTGGCCTTGTGTGTTTTCAGCTGTCTTGAGGCATAGGCAATCACCTTTCCTCTTTGCATAAGCACACAACCTAAACCTTGATTAGACGCATCGCAGTAGACAACGAAGTCCTCTGTCCCTTCGGGCAAAGACAAAACAGGCGCGCTGCATAGGGCTCTCTTCAACGTTTGGAATGCAGTTTCTTGTTTATCACCCCAACAAAAGGGTACACCTTTCTGTGTTAAAGTGGTTAAAGGTTTAGCGATTTTGGAAAAGTTCTGAATAAATCTTCGATAATAGCCGGCGAGACCCAAGAATTGACGAATTTCTATGGGTGTCTTCGGTGCCAACCAATTCTCTATCGCTTTAATCTTGGAAGGATCTACGTGAATACCCTCTTCGCTTATTACGTGACCGAGGAAAGTTACCTTCCGTATCCAGAATTCACACTTGGAAAATTTCGCGTATAGCTTTTCGGATCTAAGGGTCTCCAAAACTAACCTCAAGTGTTGCTTGTGGTCTTCTTCGCTTTGGGAGTAGACAAGGATGTCGTCAATGAACACGATGACAAACTTGTCTAAAAAGGGACGGCACACCCGGTTCATTAGGTCCATGAACACATCCGGTGCATTGGTTAGACCAAAGGGCATCACTACGAACTCGTAGTGTCCATACCGAGTCCTAAAAGCTATTTTGGAAACATCATTCTCCTGGACTCGTAACTAATGGTACCCTGACTGTAGGTCTATCTTTGAGAAATAGCTGGCTCCCTGGAGTTGATCGAAGAGGTCATCAATTCGTGGAAGAGGATATCGGTTCTTAACGGTCAACTTGTTCAGCTCACGGTAATCGATACACATTCGAAGGGATCCATCTTTCTTCTTGACAAACAGTATCGGAGCTCTCCAGGGTGAGGAACTCGGTCTAATGAATCCTTTACTGAGCAACTCATTGAGTTGACTGGATAACTCCTGCATTTCTGCTGGAGCTAAGCGATACAGAGACTTTGCTACGGGGGTAGCTCCAAGAATTAGGTCAATACGGAACTCGACCTGACGTTCAGGAGGAATTCCTGGAAGCTCTTCGGGAAACACATCAGGAAAGTTACAGACTTCGGGGATGCTCGCGAGGTCTCTAACTTCTTGTTTCTCATTGCTCACATGGGCTAAGAATGCAATACACTCCTTCTGTAGGAGCTTTCGAGCTTTGATGCAGGAAATGATATGAAGGTTGGAACTGGGTTTATCGCCATAGATTACGAGAGTTTGATCCGAAGGAAGATTGAGACGGATGGCTTTTTCGAAACAAAGAATATTAGCATGATTGGGACTCAACCAATCCATGCCAATTATAACATCAAAGCTCTTAATGGAAACGGGCATGAGATCTATAGGAAATGAGTGATCATTCAAGGTAAGCGTACAGCCTATGAATACATCATTAGCGCTTTCTTTCTCACCGTTAGCCATCTCGACGGTAAACGTTTCAGTTAGTGGTTATGGATTAGGTTTTAGATTATGTTTGAATGCATGACTAACAAAAGTCCTTTCAGCACTCGAATCGAAACGAATACTAGCATATGAGTTGTCGAGAAGGAACATACCCGAAACAACAGTAGGATCAGTAATTGCTTCCTCCCGTCCCATAGTTAGAATCCTTCCAGTGTTATCAGCAGTTGACTTCTTGGGACAGTTCCTTTTAAAGTGCCCAACTTCTCCACAGTTGTAGCAGGCTTGACTAACACCTGCTCCAGATGATTGGTTGGCCGATTAGGTAGGAGTTTTGCAGAACCGAACTGTGTGCGCTTTCTTACCACAGTTGGTACAGGATAGTTCTCGGCAGGGACCAGGATGATGATGGTATTTACACTTGTCACACAGAGGGAGATTACCAACATATTTACTGGTAGGAGTTGGAGCTGTGGATCCCATAACAGAACCAGCAGCAACAGGAGTAGTAGCAGCATGAACTGCTACCGTCTGCTGTTTCTTGGAAGATCCTTGAGAAGATTGACCCTTCTTCTTCTTCCAGAATTTTCTCTTTTCGCCACTCCTTTGAGTCGGCTCAGAAGTGGTAGTGATTTCCTTAACGTCATCGCTGTGATCGATCAGAGTTTGAGCTAAAGTCTTGGCACTATCATAGGTATCCGGACGAGCAGCCAAAACATGACTCATTGTCGGTTGGGATAACCCCCAAACGAACCTTTCGATCTTTTTGTTCTCAGGCGTGACTAATCCCGGGCAGAGAAGTGCGAGATCATCGAATCGGGACGTGTATGCAGCAATGTCGGAGCCTTTCATCTTCAGGTTCCAGAGCTCGTGCTCTAGTTTCTGCATTTCACCACGGGGGCAGTATTCAGCAATGAGGAGTTCTTTCATGGCTTCCCAGCCCATGACATTGGCTACGGGTAAGGTCAGAGATTTTACTCGGCCATTCCACCAAGTCAAGGCTTTATCAACGAAGGTATAGGCTGCGAACTTGACTTTATCGGACTCCGCACAAGCACAGATTTCAAAGATGGACTCGATTTTCTCGAACCATCGAGATAAGGAAATGACACCTCCAGTGCCATTGAAGGATGTTGGTTTCACGTTCATGAAATCCTTGTAGGAACCCCTTGAACCACTAGGGTTCATTTGTGACATGGCTGCCACCATTGCAGCTGCCAGCTGTCATGACCGTCTGGAGTGACACTAGGTCAAATTGGGGAGGAGGTGGCGGCGAAGAAGGATTGTTGTTGTTCTTTGAGCTGGGTCTCTTTCGGGGAGGCATCTTGATCTATTAAGATCAAGAAAAAGAGGATGGTAAGTCCTCTATATTGAATCGATAGATATGGCAGTTATATGATCCGAATAAGCGATAAAGCAGGAAAGAGTTATCAAAACAGATAATTTATCGCTAAGAATAATCATAGAAAGCCACTCGAATAATGATTACTACAGAGGATTGGCTCGAGAAATACTCCCATAGTATTTCATGAATTGATAACTACAATGGTTCGACGTTTTGGGATATTAGGGTAAGTTTTAGGCATGTCGCATACCACAGTCACTCCCAAGCACATGTTGGCCGTGTCTCAAATGAATATAGTTGGCCAGGCTATATTGACCCTAGACACGACTACATAACTGCCCAGTTTTAACCATAGCACACAACACCCAATTACTTATGTTCCGTTCTACTTGTGGTTACGGATGATGACGGTTCGGTATACTTGTATACTTTTGAAAATACTTGTAGTTTGAAGAAACTTTTAATTCAGAGCACTAAGGCCCCTTTAGTGTTTATAGTTTTATACCATGTGAGGTTTGGTATACTTCATTCACTATAAACAAGGGCTCTGATACCAATCTGTCACACCCCGAAAACCGAAGGCGGAAACATTTTCGGGGTTGACTCCACGTTGAGTATCAAATCCAATGCACATAGTAAGTAAAGTAAAACAACCATTACATTACATATGAAAAGTTTTACAGTTGTTTCAAAAGTAAAGTTTGTACAGTTGTGATACATAGTATATATAAACAAAATGAAATGGATCTTCACGTACTCCGTCTTCTGACCAAAAAGGGATCTTCGGGTACTTGTTCTAACGCTGACCTGAGAACACAAGCGGTTTAAAAATCAGCATAAACCTGGTGAGTTCATAAGCGGTTTTTGTTTGTGAAAATATTTCAAGTTTCCCTTCTGTTTTTGAAATGTTATGTATACCAAGAAAATCCTGTATTTTCTTAAAAGTTGGTTATTGTTTTACAAATGTAAAGTATAGTAAGTTTGTACACTGAAAACATGTCTGCTCATGTGAAAATGTATAGTTGGTTATCCGACTTGTTAAACTGTTCTTTTTACTTATCATGTATTCCCAGGAAACTCTCATACTTTCCTTATTGTATATTACCAATTGTAAAAGATGTAATGTTATCCAGTTTGTTACTCATTCTAGTTATGTAAGTGTTATCCAGGAAAGCCCCATGCTTTCCTGCATGTTGGTTTCCAATGTGAGTGGTGTAAAAGATGTAAAAGATGTAAACGTGGTTAGGTTCCATGTTTTCCCCAGGAAAGTCCCATACTTTCCTGAATGTTGATTACTGTACGTGAAAGATGTAAAAGATGTAAAAGGTGTATAAATGGTTTATTATTACTATAAGTAAATCTCCGTTATCCTAATTGCGAGTTCCATAACCATACGATAGACTGAAATCTGTGGCAATAAGTAGTTCACATACTTATGACTTCCGTCACCCTTGAACCATTTCGGTTCGGCTGTAGCTAGCAGCCAGGTGTGGGGTAGTCAGCCCCGTATAGATCTATACACTCAAGTCACGCTCTCTAAATACCAGAGATTCTGGTTACGGGTGTAGTCCTCCACTCGCGTATCTCTGTGGAGTGTTCGCCGAGGACGTGTCTCCAATCATACAGGATTAACAAATTTACTAGTAATAATATGATAGTCCTAAACTCGCGAATATATGTGGAGTGTTACCAAGGACAAAACTGTGTACAATTATTATATTCAAATGTCTAATGTCATGCTTTTAACTGATAAAATGTGGAAAGCCATTTGTGAAATATATGTAAAACATAATAGTTTAAAGACCCATTTCACAAATATATGTTACATGATCTGCATGTTCAAATGATTATCAGTTGTGGTAATCAGTATTAAAAGCATATGGAATATGAAACACACATTTGAAAAATATGTTTTGAGTACAAGAATTCCCTTGTACTTTGCTTGTGTTCCCCCTACTGAAAACAATGAAAACAGTGAAAAAGGGTAAGGGTATGAACTCACCGGACTCGGAAATGTGTCGGTTTTGGATACTAGACGTTGGTTCGGGGTTTGATTACTCGCGATGTCCCTATGTAAAATGAAATAATGTCCATATATATACAACTAGGGATACATTCACTAATCATATGGAACATTACACTCCAACGAGGTTAAACACCTCAAAACGAGCGTTTGGAGTGACCCGGGTGACATCTTCGGACGTATAATGGTACTAGGGACTTGGGAGTTGAGTTTACTCCCCAAGAGTAAACATTTTAAAGAGTTTACAGCTATAGAACACACACATACATGAGTTTACGGCCGTAAACTCATGTGGGTGTGATTTTGAGTGTTTAATGGCTTAAATGGACATGGGGATTGTTGGAATGGATTTCTAAAATGCCTTGGAATTGATTGAATGAAATTATATCACTTAAATGGGAGTTTACGGCCACACTATAAGAGTTTACGGCCGTAAACTCACCTATGGCTAAGAAAAATTGATTTGAGCTACAAAGGACAATCACATGTGATTCTAGTTAACTTTCCAAGCCTTGTTATGAATTTAGAACATCATTTAACATACTTTTAGGAGTTTACGGCCTAGAGGCATGTTCTAAGGCCGCAAACTCTCTTATACCCATGAAAAGTTAGTTTTTGATGCTTAAAATAATCACATGTGATTCTAGAAATTTATGCAAGCCATTTGAGTGTATTTGATGCATCATTTAACAAGTTTTATGAGTTTACGGCCAAGGGTATGTTCCTAGGCTGTAAACTCCTATAAATGACATTTTTGATATGTTTCAAACCCTTAAACTATTTTTAGATGCATCTAGATTTTACCACAAGGCCATTGGTTGAGTTTCAAGGCATTTGGACATGTTTTAAGGCACTAAATCCCCATTTAAGAGGAGTTTACGGCCCAAGAATGTGTCTTGGCCATAAACTCACTTTTGTCCCCCAAAAATCATGTTTAATGTGTTCCAAGTCTAGATTAGCAAGCGTTAAAGTCATATCTAAGTCCCAACTATGATTTGGAAGGGTTTAAGTTCATGAAAACCCCATTTACATGAGTTTACAGACCAAGCTTTTTCCTTGGCCGTAAACTCCTTCAAATGGCTCAAAATCAATGTTTTAAATGTTATAAGTCCTTGCCATTAAGTCATTAAGCCATATCTAATGTTCAACATTGCTTAGGAGGGGTTTTAGGGCTTAAAAACCCATGTTATATGAGTTTACGGCCCATGAAGGTTCCATGGCCGTAAACTCATGAATGTGGTCTTAATCCATGTTTTGAACTTGAATTTGAAGGCTAAGAAGGTTACAATACAAGCTAGGGAAAGTACCTTAGAGATTTGAGGCCTTAAATTTGAGTTTTTAACCCTTAAACTTGGATTTAGGAGAGAGATTAGAGAGAGAGTAGAGAGAGAAAGAAAAGCTTCAAATGAGTGCTTAAACACGTTTATATAGGTCCTGAAACCTGAACACGGTGGAATTCTACCCGATACCGGCGTTAGACGAGGCTTTTGGTCGTACCCGATTGAGTTGCCGTAACCTGATACGGTAATTTCTAAAAATATTCCGATCACTAAAGTTGGGTGTTAAAATGATTTCTAAATGTGTTAAGACACCCATTAAGTCATTTTAAATATGTACCAGTTAATGACTTAATTAAACGGGAGATCGGAAATCGAATTTGAAAACGACGATTGGTTGCGCGAATTGTACTACAAAAGAGTTACAATAAATGATACGGAAATTTCGGGTTGTTACACACACACACACATTCAGGAAAATATGGGGTTTTCCTAGGGATAACATTGAACATAATCAGAATCGGTAACAATTCACACACACACACACATTCAGGAAAATATGGGGTTTTCCTGGGGATAACATTGAACGTGATCAGAATCGGTAGCAGTTGAAACAGACACACATGTAGGAAAATATAGGATTTCCCAGGGTAACAGTAGTACGTAACCATAAAAGTGTAACAATTTAGATAACTAAATTTTACAATTCACAAGAACAATCATGTTTTCAGTGTACATCTTTTACATTACTTTTAAGAAAATATGGGATTTTCTTGGATAACTACTTTTTCAGGAAACTAAAGGAACTCGTACATTTTCAGAAACTAATCGCTTATGAACTCACCAGCTTTATGCTGATTTTCAAACCGCTTGTATTCTCAGGTCCGCATTAGACAGGTACCCGACAATCTCTTTTGGCAAAGACGGAGTGTGTACAAGACTCGTCTCATTTTGTTCATATATACTATGTATCACATGTATAACTTTGCTCTTGTAACAAATGTAAACTTTTCTATATGTAATGTAATGGTTGTTTAACTTTACTTACTATGTGCATTGGATTTGATACTCAACGTGGAGTCAACCCCGGAAATGTTTCCGCCTTCGGTTTTCGGGGTGTGACAGATTGGTATCAGAGCCCTTGTTTATAGTGAATAAAGTATACCAAACCTTACATGGTATAAAACTATAAACTTTAAGGGACCTAAGTGCTTTGAACTAAAAGTATCGTTCAAAATATAATTATTTTCAAAAGTATATAAGTATACCGAACCATTGAGATCCGTAACTACAAGTAGAACAAAACATAAGTAAATGGGTGTCGTACGCTGCGGTTAAACCTGGGCAGTTATGTAGTCGTGTCTAGGATCAATATAGCCTGGCCAACTATATTCATTCGAGACACGGCCAACATGTGCTTGGGACTGTGGTATGCGGCATGCCTAAAACTTACCCTAATACCACAAACATCAAGCCAGTGTCGTAGCGAATCATGAAATACTATGGGAGTATTTCTCGAGCCAATCCTTTGTAGAAATCCTCGTTCATGTATTGTTCATTGACCATTCCCTTAGCGATAAATTTTCCTGCTTAGATAACTCTTTCCTACTTTATCGCTTATTCAACATATATCTGTCATATCTCTTGATTCAATTCAGAGGACTTATCATCCTCTCTTTCTTGATCTTATTAGATCAAGATGCCTCCAAGAAAGAGACCCAACTCCAAGACCAACAACCCTCCGCCACCACCTCCTCCCCAAATAGACCCTGTAGTATTCCAGGCAGTTGTTACAGCCGCAGTGGCAGCTGCCATGTCTCAACGGAACTCTGGCGGTTCCGGTGGTTCGGGAGGTGGTACCCAAACCCAAAACCAAGAAAGCAGTCAGGGACACCGAAAAGAGGGTTCCTATAAAGATTTCATGAACGCGAAACCCACGTCCTTTGATGGCACTGGAGGTGTCATTTCCCTCACCCGATGGTTCGAGAAGATCGAATCCATCTTTGAAATTTGCGCCTGCTTAGAATCTGACAAGGTGAAGTTTGCCGCCTGCACCTTTATCGACAAAGCCCTGACTTGGTGGAACGGCCGAGTCAAATCCCTAACCTTACCTATAGCCAACGCCATGGGTTGGGAAGCCATGAAGGAACTTCTGCTGGCTGAATACTGCCCTCGGGGCTAAATGCAGAAGTTAGAACACGAACTCTGGAACTTGAAGATGAAGGGTTCTAATATCGCCGCTTACACTTCCAAGTTCGATGACTTGGCATTACTCTGCCCGGGAATGGTTACCCCGGAGAGTAAGAAGATAGAGAGATTCATCTGGGGGCTGACCCAGCCAACGAAAGGAAACGTCATAGCTGCGAGGCCAGATACATACAACAGCGCCAAATGCTTAGCACAAATCCTAATCGATCATAGTGAAGACCTTGAGGAGGCAGCTACCACTCCTGAGCCGACAGAGAGGAGTGGTGAGAAAAGAAAAATTGGGAAGAAGGATAAAAGTCGGACATCGCAGGAGTCTTCGAAGAGGCAGCAAACAGTGGCAGTTCACGCTGCCACTTCCCCTGCAACTGTTTCTGTTGTTGGATCCTCAACTCGAAAACCTGCCAGTAGGTATGATGGAACCCTTCCTAGTTGTGACAAGTGCAACTATCATCACCTCCCTTCCAGTCCATGTATAGAGGTATTTTGCAACAGTTGTGGCATAAAGGGTCACATGACGAAAAACTATAAGACACCAACTCAATCAATAAGTCAAACTTTGGGAGCGGGCATTGGTCGGGCCTGCTATGGTTGTGGAGAAGTTGGACATTACAAGTGAAACTGCCCCAAGGCAGTAACATCTGGCAACACCGGAAGAGTTCTAGCGATATGACAAGAGGAGACAACCACCGATCCCACCGTTGCCACAGGTATATTTCCCTTCGATAAATCTTATGCCTGTGATTCTTTTCGATTTTATTGCCGAAAGAAAATTTCTAACCACCCATTCAAACATCTTTTTAAATCCTGTCGTTCGTTAGTAATCGAAAACGTGTACCGTCAAAATGATTAACAAGTGAGAAAGAGAACGTTAACGTCATATTCATAGATTGTATCCTCAATCCAGACAATTATTCTTTTCCGTTCGATCTAATGGCAAACTTTTCATGAAATGCTTTGATGTCATCTTTAGCATGTAATGACCGAGCCTCATTTGTGCTGTTATTCCTGGTTTCGAGAAAGCCATTCGTCTTAACTTTCCTCCGACCTGGCTCTCCTGATCTTCGTACATCAAAGCTTAAAAAGTTTTCCCATGTATTCCTCGTCCATGTGATCATCAAGAAACGAGAAGTCTGCAACTCTTTCCCCCGATGCCTTTTCCAAAGAATTCTTGAGAATTCTTTCCGAACGCGTAGCCAAGTCTCGCATCGACCTAATCCCTACAATTACCTCGTAACCAAAACCTCAGTGAGGACGATGTATCCAAGGTAGCAACCAGGGCTTGATATGATCACTACCAGATAGTAGTGGTGCCCTTCGGTCAAACCACTTTCCGGTAAAGTAGATAAGCAAAGCAGTCATACTTGTGGATCTTTCCAAAAACTAAAAGCGATAAAGAATTAGTTGGCACCGGGGATACCCATGGAAACCTGTCAATTCTTGGGTCCCGCCGGCTATGATCGCAAACTCACGTAGAAGTTTCCTTTAGGACCATCGGACCCTTCGTTACTCTGCCACGTGAAAATGTACCCACTTGTTGGAAGTCTTACTCTGGAAAGACATAGTACGCCTTGGGAAGTGCGGAAAACTTACTCGTGGAACATTAGACCCTTCGAGATCCTCCTTAGAAATCGATTCCGTAGCCCTCTCCGAGCTATCTTCAGAACTCAGCAGCAACTATCTCGTATTCCACATCTTTGTTCGTAAGGAGTACTGACCTGACGAAACCCTAGTAATCACTTTGATGAGATCGAAACCAACGGAAGTCCGAACCCTCATGGATGAATCAATTGGAATCATGGATTGATAGGTTGACTGTACGAAACAAAGCTGCATCCCGACAATGAGGGTTCGCTGGAATGTCAAGCGGAGACCCGATTCCACTTAGGAGCATGAAGACCCGAAGCAGTAGATTCATCCTCATATCTCTTTTCACTTCGCAATCTATGTTCAAATCTTTGAATTTTAGGACGAAATTCCCTCTAAGAGGGGGATAATGTAACAACCCGAAATTCGTATCACTGTTGGTAACCCTTTTCGTAACTCATTTCAATAATCCAATCACCGTTTCCAATTTCGTTTCTGATTCCGTCATTTAATTAAGTCATTAATGTGTATTTTATTTTATGACTTAATGAGTATCCTAATACCTTTAGAACTCATTCTAACACCTCATATTAGTGATCGGAACATTTCTAGAATCAAAAATATCGAGTTACGGCAACTTGATAGGGTGCGACTAAAAGCCCCGTCTAACGCCAGTATCGGGTAGAATTCCACCGTGTCCCGAACTTGAACACTATTTAAAGTGATCCAAGCTTCCATTTGAAGCTTTTGCTTCATCTCACAACTCTCTCTCTAACCTCTCTCCTCAACCAAGAATTAAGGTCTAAAAACATAGAATTAAGGCTCCAAATCATAGAGGTAACTTCCCTAACTTGTTATTCAACCTCTTAGGCCTTCAAATCTGTGTTTAAAATGTGATTTTGGACCTAGAACATGTGTTTACGGCCAAGGAACATGCTTGGGTCGTAAACACTTAATAAATGGGTTTTTGAGCAATTTAACCCCTCCAAACCAACATTGGGACTTAGATACGACCTTATGGCTTAAAAATCCGGACTTAGAACACCCTAAACATGAATTTTGAGGAGCAAATAAGAGTTTACGGCCAAGGAACATGCTTGGGCCGTAAAATCCTCATACATGGGGAGTAAACTAATTTAAACATGTTTAAAAGCCATATAACTCCACCAATAGCCTTGGAATAAATCCTAGAATCATCTAAAAATAGTTTGGGGACCTCGCGCGTTAACAAGCCCCGAGCCAACGTTTAGCATCTGAAACAGTCGCATTTCCTCGACTAGTGAGTTCATACCCCTACCCTTTTTCAATGGTTTTTAAATGTTTTCAGGGGGGGGGGGGAATATAAGCAAAAGTACAAGAATATATTATACTTAAATTCATTATTTCATTTAAATGGTTTCATAATTTGCACACTTTTAAGAATTGGAAACCTATTAACAAACTGTTTTAACTTGCAGAATTGTTTGTTTAAACGATTTCAATTCTTATTATTTACTGTTTATGTTTCACAAATGATTGTTCACACTTATATTGATAGAAATCATAAAACATTTGTAATGTCTGTAATAAAACACCCTAGGCTCGAGTGTAAAGGATAGACACCATTAGAAAAACATAAAACATTGTAATGTCTTTAATAAAACACCCTAGGCTCGAGTGTAAAGGACAGGCACCATTAGAAAACATAAAACAATTGTAATGTCCGTAATAAAACACCTAGGCTCGAGTGTAAAGGATAGGCACCATTAGAACTTAGTCAGTCATAGATACTACTTCCCCCAGGCACGAGAAGTAAAGAGTAATCTTAAAGATTAGAGACATGTCCTCGGTGAACACTCCACAGAGATACGCGAGTGGAGGACCGCACCCGTAACCAGAATCTCTTAGATAGGGAGCGTGACTTGAGTGTATAGATCTATACGGGATTGACTATCCCGCACATGGCTGCTAGCTACAGCCGAACCGAAAGGTTCAAGGGTGACGAAAGTCATAAAAAGGATACTGGCCCCGACCCGAATCATATCTAGTATGAAGTATGGTTATGGAACTCGCAATCAAGATTATGAACACACACACATTCAGGAAAATATGGGGTTTTCCTGGGGATAACATTGAACATAATCAGAATCGGTAACAATTCACACACACACACATTCAGGAAAATATGGGGTTTTCCTGGGGATAACATTGAACGTAATCAGAATCGGTAACAATTCACACACACACACACATTCAGGAAAATATGGTGTTTTCCTGGGGATAACATTGAACGTAATCAGAATCGGTAACAATTCACACACACACACACATTCAGGAAAATATGGGGTTTTCCTGGGGATAACATTGAACATAATCAGAATCGGTAACAATTCACACACACACACATTACGGAAAATATGGGGTTTTCCTGGGGATAACATCGAACGTAATCAGAATCGGTAGCAGTTCACACACACATACATGTAGGAAAATATAGGATTTTCCTGGGTAACAGTAGTACGTAACCATAAAAGTGTAACAATTTAGATAACTAAATTTTACAATTCACACGAACAATCATATTTTCAGTGTACATCTTTTACATTACTTTTAAGAAAATATAGGATTTTCTTGGATAACTACTTTTTCAGAAAACTAAAGGAACTCGTACATTTTCAGAAAACTAACCGCTTATGAACTCACCAGCTTTATGCTGATTTTCAAACCGCTTGTATTCTCAGGTCCACATTAGACAGGTACCCGACGATCTCTTTTGGCAAAGACGGAGTGCGTAGAAGACTCGTCTCATTTTGTTCATATATACTATGTATCACATGTATAACTTTGCTCTTGAAACAAATGTAAACTTTTCTATATGTAATGTAATGGTTGTTTTACTTTACTTACTATGTGCATTGGATTTGATACTCAACATGGAGTCAACCCCGGAAATGTTTCCGCCTTTCGGTTTTCGGGGTGTGACACAATCACATGTGATTTGTAGCTTACAATCATAAGGGATATGTGTACTTTTAACCGGTTTGCCATCAAAACTGATTCCAATGTTTTCAAACTCATTTTCATGTTAATTTGTTATAAAAACTATTTTCAAACTCTTTTAAAACTTCTTATGTTTCTAAAATATATCCACACCAATATATTTATATTAGTAAGACTTAAAGGACTTAGGACTCATAGCTCGCCTTATTACCTGTTCTTGTTTGATTGGGGTCTTTGGGTATATTGTTATTTGTCCGATTGTCGTTGAATTCTTAGTTATATATTGTATGTATTTGTGTTGGATATGAGTACCTTCACTCAGTTTAATACTTTTGAGTATCCAAGAATGACTGCGACATACCAGTTAACTATAATAGGTATAGTTAAGGTTTACCACTCCCCACTATCATTACTATGATACTTACCAAGGTTAGTACTATTATGAGTCTTTATATGTTAAGTACTACAAAAGAAGAATACTATAAACTATACAAAAAGAACATTAAATACATTGTACCTAGAAGCACACTATACACTAATACCATAGAACATACTAAAACAGAATGTGATACACTATTTCTCCATACGACACTTTGATGTGCCTTCACCGTGTAACCTTAGTCTCCTGTAGGGAGAGGGGGCTCTACGTGTATAGATCTATACCGGGCGGATACTCATACTTCCCGACTGCTAGCTACAGTCCGAGCCGACTAGGCCCAAGGATGATAACATGCTACCACACTACATATGACCTGGAGGGTCATGATACATTTAAATGCCTATCCGCATGGTTACATACATATTCACATTCGGAACCCTAATCTAACACATTACGAATTAAAGGTAAAGTAGACTCCCTGAGGTGTATTAAATACATATCGCTACCTAGAGTCTGTGGTAATTACCATCCAGTCGGCAGTAACACTGCTAGAATAATATATTATTTTCCCATTTACTTCGTTCAAAAGAAGTCCAAATTATATTTTTATAATTATGAGTCTAATTGGGAAAACTTTTACACACTCAAAGGATCAAACTTACAAGTAACAAAGCCTTGGCAGAAGACTACTTTTATTAGAAAATATAGGATTTCCTAGAGATTCACACTATTTTCAAACTTAATAACAACTTTCATGTTATACGATTGTAAACATTTTTATACAAGCAATGACACTAAGTTCTTTTGAACTCACCAGCTTTATGTTGATACTCGTTTTCAAAATAACTTGTATTCTCAGGTCGGCAATAGACAGGTACAGAAAGCAGTTTTTAAGAAGACGGAGCGCATACAAGACTTCTCTTAGTAGTAATCAAAGTACAACAACCATTGCGTTAATAGTAATAATTTTACATAGGTTACACTTCATAGCAAAATCAAAGTAATACAAGGAATAATATAGATGCAGCTCGGTACTAAGTTGTCTTCACAAAAGCTCCCGGGATGTACCTGTCTATCGATGACCTGGGAATACAATTTATTTTGAAAGCGAGTATTTAGTGTCATTTTTATAAATACTCATTTTTATTCAAAACAACTTTATGAAAAACGGTAATCTAGAATCTACAGTATATTAGCGTTCTTTACAGAAAATCCTATATTTTCTAAATAAAAGCAATCTTCTACCAAGATGTGACAACTGCCAATTCAGGTCATTCTTGGACTCATGCATCTTTATAATAACCATTCATGCACAACATGCCATGACCTAGTAGTATAAATTAGGTCAAAAATCTTGCATAAACTAGGATCCAACTAAGGTCTAGGACTAATATACTTGATACTTACAATTCTAGTAAGTTGCTTAGCTACAATAAGAAATGCCAATACTATAATTAGAATAAAGTTTCAAGCTTTGTTATAATTGAAATAGGGTATAAAAATCTAAAAATAAATTAAAACATTCTAATTATACTTCAACATGTTGTTGAATATCAAACAATATTCCAAAAACCCTAAAGAGCCAAAAATCCAAAGTTATAAATTATAAAGCTTAAAAACTTTATAAAATTTGGCTATAAACTTCCTAATATCAAATTTTATTAATCAAATTATGGATTATACCAATGAACTAGAATTATAAATTTCAAGTATTAATCATAAATTATTTGTTGAAAACAAGATTTTTAAATAAATCAAATTGCTTAATAAACATTTTATAAAAATGAATGTTTTTATATAAAATATAGGAGGGAAGTTTATAAAGTTTAAAATTTAGGAGAGAGGAGGCCAAAATGCATGCAAAAACCGGCCATCACCTCTCCCCATGCCCTCTCTCTTCCCCAAAACACAATCATTAAGCTTAAACCCTTACTCCACCTCTTCCCTCTTCACTCTCTCACTTCACTCTCTTCACACACTTCACTCTCTTCTTCCCTCTCTCTAAACTCACGAAAATCCTCTCATTTCTCTGCAAAATTTCGAGATTGTGAAGCCCTTGAAGTGTTCTTACTTCTCTCAAGGTCAAAACCAAGGTAAACAACAACATCTTCTTCCATAGTTTCATGGTTAAACCTCTTTTTCTTCTTAGTCTTCTCTACTTTTCGGATTCTATGCCTTTCCATGGCTAGAAATCTTTATTCTCCCCTTGTGGTTTGTAGATTCTCACCATAACACAATGCATGTGTTAGAGATGGTGAAAATCCGGGATCAAACCCATGCAAGTGTTGGATTAGTGTCTAAGTCCATAACTATTTTGGTATGTACTTGACCCGATGGTGCATGGTCCTTTTGGGTTGCCTTCACCAAAGCAACTTGATAGGATGAATTATGGAGAGTAAGGATTAAATATGATTTATTAATATATTATGGAAATAATATATTAAAGGAGAAATCATATTGTTTAATTAATATTAGTCAATAATTAATTGGTAATTAGTTTTGTGACTAAAAGAGATTAATTAAACTTAAGGGACTGGAATTGTAATTATAAGATAATTATGATTTGGGCCATGGATTGCCTTATATTAAGGGATGGACGAATTCTAATGGGAAACCCATAAGGAAATCGTCCATGGGCTTAATAAAAGGAGTCTATGGGTTGCTTAGGGCTTAAGCATCCAAATTAGGGTTTCCTTGTTAGATAACCCTAATAGCCCAACTATATAAAGATCCCTTAAGGCTCAAAAACGTGGCTAAGCTTCTTGTAAGGGTTTACACACGTTTTTGGGAGCCTCCAACCTCTCTCCTCTTCATCCTCTTGCTTATGGTGTTTGTGAACCATTAGAGGAGTGACACTTGTGACTCTAAGCATTCCAAAGTCAATACAAGGAGATTTGGGATTGTTATTGCTACATAACAATCAAGGTAACACTGTAAACTTATTCTCATGTTAATATGATTATATGTATGCTAGAATTAGGGTTTATAGTCTTGGATTCAAAGCATGTACAATAGAGAAACCTAGATCCAAGCATTAGGGTTTGTATGAGCACATAGGATGTCTTATGACTAAAACCCAACAGTGGTATCAGAGCCTAGATTGGTTTCAATTGTATTGATGCATATTTGATCGAAATAAGCACTGAAAATCGATTTTTTGAGTTTCTGAATGTTTGACTCGCCGAGTCACTTGGTGAACTCGCCGAGTCAGCTGTACTCGACGAGTCCAGGTCCAGACTCGACGAGTCAAAGGGTCTGACAGCTCAGATTCGCGATTTTCTTCCTGTTTTGGTTTTGGATAATTACCATAAACTTGTTTTTGTGATAAAATCCGAATTTTTTCATTATTATGTGATTATCCTTACCAAAATAGAAGATAATTTTCAAAATTTAGATAATCACTTGTTTTATTAGATAAAGTTTGATTATTTGTAATTTAGATTTGAATTATCTTGTGAAATAGTTTCAATTTATCCCTTTAGGTTTTATAGTTTAAATTTGAACCCCAAAAGTTTTGTTGTTTTGAAATTTAAATAGTTAAAACCCTAATGTTTTGAAATGTTTCAAAACTTGCCCTCAAGTTTTGGAATTTAAAGTTGATTAAAAGGTTAATTAGACCTAAGGAGTTCCATGGAAAGGAAGGTGCGGTCGGGTTACTGAAATGGATTGACAGCATGGAGTCGGTCCTTCATATTAGCAAATGCCTCGAGCGCAACAAATTTGAGTATGCATCTTGCGTATTCCAAGATAGGGCATTAACCTGGTGGAATACTCTAGTGCAAACCCAAGGCCGTACAGCAGCATATCTGCTAACTTGGGAAGACCTAAAGAAGCTGCTGATAGAGGAGTATTGTCCCAAGGATGAACTTCAGAAACTTGAATATGAATTCTGGAACCATTCTATGGTTGGAACACAAATAGAGAAGTACACAGTCCGATTTCATGAACTAGCAAAACTAGTACCTCACACAGTTACTCCTGAGGAGAAACGGATTGATCGTTACATCTGGGGTCTGGCACCAGAGATTCGGGGAATGGTTACCTCAGCAAACCCAACTACCATTCAAAGTGCAGTAAGCCTAGCAAATCGACTAACCAATGATGTGATAAGGATGGGAGCATCGGCAAAGGAAAGCTCTAGTAGCAAGAGGAAGCCAGCAGATCAGGGAGAGAAAAAGTATGGAGGCAAGTCAGGGAGGAAGCAGAAAGTCTCAAGAAACTTTATGGTAAGAGCCCAGGAGCAAGAACCAGTGAAAACTCAAGGACAAGAAGTGCAGGAGCGAAAGCAGTACTCAGGGCCGCTTCCGAAGTGCAATAAGTGTAACTTCGATCACAAGGGAGCTTGCCCGGTGTGCCAAAACTGTAAGCAAACAGGCCATTACTTGAAGTATTGTAAGGTGAATAAGGAGGGAAAAAGGACATGTTACGAGTGCGGGAGTACTGATCATCTCCGTAGAGCATGTCCTAAACTGAACAATGGACCTGGTAACAATGGACAAGGCCAAGCCAGGCAAAACTTTCAAGGAAATCAAGTTGGACAGCTAAGAGGTGTAGCCTTTGTGATTGGTGCAGAAGAAGCTCGTCAGAACCCTGAAGTGATAACAGGTACGTTCCTCCTGAACAACCATTTTGCATCAGTAATATTCGATGCGGGAGCAGATAGGAGTTTTGTTTCTTTAGCATTTAGACCGTTAATTGGCTTGAAATCGGTAAAGATGAGGAATGCTTATACTATTGAACTTGTTGATAGGTATGAAATTAGGGCTAGTGATATAATTCCTGGTTGTACTTTGAATTTAGCTGATAAACTCTTTAGCATTGACCTAATTCCTATAGAGCTAGGTAGTTTTGATGTGATAGTAGGGATGGATTGGTTATCCAAAAATAGAGCGGACATTGGTTGTTATGAGAAAGTCATCAGAGTGCCTCTCCCTAATGGAGAAACCCTTATCATACACGGTGAGAAGCCAGGAAGAAGTTTAAACATAGTATCAAGCGTGAAGGTTCACAAGTACCTAAAGAAGAATTGTATTGCATTCATGGCCCACGTGCTAGAAAGAGAACCTAAAGCTAAGCAACTCAAGGAGATTCCAGTGGTTCAAAACTATCCCGAAGTATTTCCAGAGGAATTGCCCGGTCTACCCCCTTATAGACAGGTCGAATTTTGGATAGACTTAATTCCCGGAGCGGCACCGGTAGCAAAAGCACCATATCGCCTTGCACCATCTGAGATGCAAGAACTATCCGGACAACTTCAAGAACTTCTAGACAAAGGGTTTATTCGACCAAGTTCTTCACCTTGGGGAGCCCCAGTGTTATTCGTCAAAAAGAAAGATGGTTCGTTCCGAATGTGCATTGATTACAGAGAATTGAACAAGTTGACAATCAAGAATCGATATCCCCTCCCTAGAATAGATGACTTGTTCGATCAGTTGCAGGGCGCTTCCTACTTCTCAAAAATCGACCTTCGGTCAGGGTATCATCAGCTAAGAATTCACGAAGAGGACATTCACAAAACAACATTTAGAACCCGTTATGGACATTATGAGTACTTAGTCATGCCTTTTGGACTAACGAACGCACCCGCTGTATTCATGGATTTGATGAATAGGGTCTGTAGACCATACCTAGACAGGTTTGTAATTGTATTTATCGATGACATACTTGTTTACTCGCGGACCAAAGAAGATCACAATAGACATCTAAAGCTAGTGTTGGAGCTGTTGAAGGAACAGAAATTGTATGCCAAGTTCACTAAGTGTGAATTTTGGATTCGGGAAGTACATTTTCTTGGTCATGTGACCGGTGAAAGAGGAATCCATGTAGATCCAGCTAAGATAGAGGCAATCAAGAAATGGGAGGCCCCCAAAACCCCGACAGAAATACGATAATTCCTAGGATTAGCTGGGTACTACAGACGCTTCATTGAGAATTTCTCTAGGATTGCTCAACCATTAACATCTTTGACCCAAAAGGATAGAAAATTTCTCTGGGAAGAGAAACACGAAGAGGCGTTTCAAATCCTGAAAAACAAGCTGTGCAATGCACCAATTCTGGCTTTACCAGAAGGATTAGAGAACTTTGTGGTGTATTGTGATGCGTCTCATCAAGGATCAGGATGTGTGCTAATGCAAAGAGATAAGGTCATTGCATATGCTTCCAGACAACTCAAACCGCACGAGAAGAATTATACCACCCATGATCTAGAACTAGGAGCAATAGTTTTCTCCCTTAAGATATGGAGGCATTATTTGTACGGAACCAAGTGCACCATTTATACCGATCACAAAAGCCTTCAGCATATCCTGGATCAGAAAATGTTAAACATGCGGCAGAGAAGATGGGTAGAGTTGTTTAGTGATTATGATTGTGAGATACGATATCACCCAGGGAAGGCTAACGTAGTAGCCGACGCTCTTAGTAGGAAAGAAAGAGTGAAACCTTCCCATGTGAGAGCTTTGGGAATAGTAATTCAGACAAGCTTGAAATCTCAAATCATTAATGCCCAGGAGAAAGCGTTATGCAAGGAAAATCTTCCAAGCGAAACTTTACATGGTTTGGAAGAAAGATTTGAAACCAAACTTGATGGAGTTCGTTATTTTAAAGACAGGGTCTGGATTCCAAGGGTTAACAACCTGAGAGACATGGTACTAGAGGAGTCTCATCGATCTAAATACTCCATCCACCCTGGAGCAGATAAGATGTACAAGGATCTTAAAGAGTACTATTGGTGGCCTGGAATGAAAAAGGATATTGCCTTGTACGTTGGGAAGTGTTTGACATGCTCAATAGTCAAAGCTGAACATCAGAAACCATCCGGGTTGTTGCAACAACCTGAAATTCCCCAATGGAAATGGGAGCAAATATCTATGGACTTTGTTACCAAACTTCCTAGAACTGCTAAAGGTCATGACTCAATTTGGGTCATAGTGGATCGACTGACGAAATCTGCACACTTTCTCCCCATTCGAGAAGATTTCAAGATGCAAAAATTGGCCTAAATCTACATCGACAAAATTGTTTCTTTGCATGGTGTACCCTTATCTATCATTTCTGATAGAGATAGTCGTTTTACATCTCGATTTTGGTGGATGTTACAGAGGGCACTAGGAACCAAGATAGATTTGAGCACAGCTTACCACCCTCAGACAGATGGGCAAACAGAGAGAACAATACAAACATTGGAAGACATGCTACGAGCGTGTGTCATTGAGTTCAAAGGAAATTGGGATACTCATTTACCCCTAATTGAGTTTTCCTACAATAACAGTTACCACACGAGTATCCAATGTGCTCCATATGAAGCATTGTATGGACGCAAGTGTCGTTCGCCCTTATGCTGGACAGAAATCGGAGACAGACAGTTGACTAGAGTCGAACTTATCCAGGAAACATCCGACAAGATTGCTATCATCAAGGATAAGCTTAAAGCTGCTAGAGATCGTCAGAAAAGTTATGCAGATAATCATCGAAAACCATTAGAATTCCAAGTAGGAGACAAGGTACTTTTAAAAGTGTCGCCTTGGAAAGGGCTTGTGCGTTTTGGTAAGAAAGGAAAACTAAGCCCGAGATATGTTGGACCCTTTGAAATCCTTGAAAGGATTGGTCCAGTAGCGTATAAACTCCAATTGCCCCAAGAGTTAAGCGCCATTCACGACACATTCCACGTCTCCAACCTTAAGAAATGTCTAGCCGACGAAACATTGATAGTACCCCTGGAGGAAATTAAGATCAATGATAAGCTGAGCTTCGTTGAGGAACCGATAGAAATCCTTGACAGGGAGGTAAAACAACTTAAGCGGAGTAAGATCCCGATTGTGAAAGTTCGATGGAACTCAAAACGCGGGCCAGAGTACACCTGGGAGCGCGAGGACTACATAAAGGAAAAGTATCCACAACTATTCCCTTGCGATGACAAGCGATGACATAGAATGAATTTCGGGACGAAATTCTTTTTAAGTGGGGGATACTGTGACAACTGCCAATTCAGGTCATTCTTGGACTCATGCATCTTTATAATAACCATTCATGCACAACATGCCATGACCTAGTAGTATAAATTAGGTCAAAAATCTTGCATAAACTAGGATCCAACTAAGGTCTAGGACTAATATACTTGATACTTACAATTCTAGTAAGTTGCTTAGCTACAATTGGAAATGCCAATACTATAATTAGAATAAAGCTTCAAGCTTTGTTATAATTGAAATATGGTATAAAACTCTAAAAACAAATTAAAACATTCTAATTATACTTCAACATGTTGTTGAATATCAAACAATATTCCAAAAACCCTAAAGAGCCAAAAATCCAAAGTTATAAATTATAAAGCTTAAAAACTTTATAAAATTTGGCTATAAACTTCCTAATATCAAATTTTATTAATCAAATTATGGATTATACCAATGAACTAGAAATATAAATTTCAAGTATTAATCATAAATTATTTGTTGAAAACAAGATTTTTAAATAAATCAAATTGCTTAATAAACATTTTATAAAAATGAATGTTTTTATATAAAATATAGGAGGGAAGTTTATAAAGTTTAAAATTTAGGAGAGAGGAGGCCAAAATGCATGCAAAAACCGGCCATCACCTCTCCCCATGCCCTCTCACTTCCCCAAAACACAATCATTAAGCTTAAACCCTTACTCCACCTCTTCCCTCTTCACTCTCTCACTTCACTCTCTTCACACACTTCACTCTCTTCTTCCCTCTCTCTAAACTCACGAAAATCCTCTCATTTCTCTGCAAAATTTCGAGATTGTGAAGCCCTTGAAGTGTTCTTACTTCTCTCAAGGTCAAAACCAAGGTAAACAACAACATCTTCTTCCATAGTTTCATGGTTAAACCTCTTTTTCTTCTTAGTCTTCTCTACTTTTCGGATTCTATGCCTTTCCATGGCTAGAAATCTTTATTCTCCCCTTGTGGTTTGTAGATTCTCACCATAACACAATGCATGTGTTAGAGATGGTGAAAATCCGGGATCAAACCCATGCAAGGAGTGGAAAAGATGCACATATGATCATGTGACATCAAAACCTAATATTTCATGTTCTTCTCCATTTCTTTTGTGTTCATGCATGAACAAAAGCATTTAAACCATTTCTAGTACATCTTGGATGCTCATTCATTCCATGCATGTGTTAGAAATCGGGCCTTACCAAAGACATGCATGATGTTCTTGTTGAAATACCCTAATAATGCACACAAGCAAACATGCAATCTGCCAGATTACTTTGTTCGACTTTGAACAGTCATAACTCAGTCATTTACTAACCAAATCATGATATTCTTTTTGTATTGGTTAGTTCCACGAGTTAACTTTCAAACCCAACTGGTCTCACTGTAAAATATTAAATATCCGATTTTTAGCAGATTTTATAAAAAGGTTGCGCATACAGCTCTTTTTCTGTGATCACTATTTTTATCTTGCTTAAACAATGGCCTTAAACCCAACCATAAATCTGAGGAAAAATACCTTAGAAACTTAACATATCTAGTGAATTATGGTTGAAATTTCGTGGCTTAAAACCTCACTGAATGGGCTACACAAATTCATGAACTTCAGCCACATTTACACTTCATGCATTATTGCATGCAACTTTTCTTAAATTGTTTGAAATCATTACCCTCATTTCTCTTCTGAATACATTTTTTTACATTTTTCCTTTTGAAAGCCCTTGCATGCATGAGATAATCTGGAAAATTTCAAGAGCTTTTGTTATTTCTTTGATTTATTAGAATTATTGCTAAAACCAAGGGTATAAATCATATAAAATACTTCCAGAGGTCAATAAATCCTAAATAAATTCATGGATGATCCTTATGGGGAATAATGACCCCTCACCAAATTTCAGCAATTTTTGTTACTGTTTCATATGATTTCTAATTTTCTTTTATTTAGGACATGATAAATTACAAAACCACTTTATAGGATGTGAAAATTGTATCTAACAATTTTCGCATACCTTACCTCTGATGGGTGACTCCAGAAAATAATTTCAAGAGTTTCCATCATGTTTTACTATTTTTCCCAATTTTTGGTAATTATAATGGTCTAAAAATGGGAGAAATAGTTCTGATTATCCAAAATTCATGAAAATTTACCAGGATATAATATTATAGAGTAGGAAGTTACATAAAATTTTTGAATATTTTTCTCTACTGTAAACTATTTTTCTCTTATTTTCTAAAGTTAATTGCACTAAAATACACTTAAATATACATAAATACCCAAAACCAGTTTATACATTATGAAAACCACTTTTGATATTTTTCCCAGGATATTTGTACTGTAAATGATGTTACAAAAATTTATGGTGATTTATTTTAACTGTTTAATATTATTTCTTTAATTAATGACTATTTAAAGGAATAAAGCAAGGAAAAATAGAAATACCCACTGAAAAATATCTTTTATATTTTTCCCAGCCTATTTATGTATAATAACAATTAAATAAAAAGTTTGGGTAATTTTGGAAACTGTTTTCTATTTATTTCAATTTTTATTGAAATAAATGCTCAAAAATAATAAAATATAATTAAACAGCTTGGAAATCCATTTTTATAATTTTCCCAGCTTAGTATTGTGTAATAACAGTTAAATAAAAAGTTTGAGAATTTTTATCCCTCGAATGCTATTTTCGTGAATTTATGTTGTAATAAGGACTTAAAAATTTGGAAAGTTTATATTCCAAGGTTGTAATTAATCGCCCGATATATAGAATTTCATTACTTCAGAAAAAATGTAACTAATTGATATAAAATCCAATACTAAAACATAAATTGGCATTTCCCTATATGTAGAGTTTAGTATATTAGCATTAGATATCGACATGGAAACTCACTAGTGCGTGTGTTTGATGTCGTATGATCCCGGTAGTAAGACGTTGGTGCATCCCGAAGTACCGCTTGTGTCTACACAAAACATCGTGAGTATTCACGCACTCCCTTATTTTCGGTTTTTATGTTTTGGGGTGGAAAAACATGTCCAGAAAAACTACTGTTTGCATGTTGTATTTAAATTGAATTGTATCAAACATGATTGCTATTGTATTGCTATGTTTCTTTATGTATGTCTATGCAACACGGAACATGAGAACTTATCGTACTAAGGCCCTTCCCTTATCTCTAACCATTAACTCTTTGAGCCAATGGTCGTTATGGATAGCGCTATTAGGAATTGACAACTCCTCACTCGCCCGAATCGCTGGAGTGCATGATACCATATTCATCTATGGAACGATAAGCATAGATCTCGATAGGGCTTCAGTCATAGGTTTGGTTGAGACTCATTGTTTGCTCATACACATACAAACTCGTTTCTCGTTATAGCAATAAACTTGTATTCATTAATAGCAATCAACTTGTTTATCATTGAAGCAATGTACTTGGATTTACGAAAAGCCTTATTGTACACTCGATTTTTATAAACTTGTGATACTCACCAACTATTTTCATAGTTGACGCTCATTTTACATGCTTTTTCAGGAAGTAATTAGTAAGTGGATGTAAAGATTCATCATCATAGAGCATGCTGCATCGTGTTGAAGCTATTATGAAGCTATATTTTGAATAATGTTATTTTGAAAAACTTGTATTTTGTTTCTTTTGAAGCTATGGGTTGTAAACTTTTAAATACTGCTATGGTGATGTATCTTTATCTTTTTCATTGAAACCATTATCGCTGTCATACCTTGCGTTTCCGCTTTAGCGGGGTGTGACACAAGACCCGACAGATTTATGTTTTAAGGAGTAATTTTCCCCAAAATACTATCATTACCAAAATACAGTATTGACTTTAAAGAAATTATGAGAAATCACAAGTAAAAATACTAGGGGAAAAATACCATATACCTCAGCAGTAATACTGCTGACTAAAGCAAAAGAAATCATAGACTCCAGGAGAGTATCGAATGAATGATACGTGTGGCTCAGTCTAACAAAAGGAAGCACAGACTTTAGACAATATCGAATGAACAATACAGCTAGCAAAGTCTAAAACAAGAAAATACAGACTCCAGATAGCATCGAGTGAACGATACAGCTAATAAAGTCTAAAACAAAGGGTGAATGTGAACTCGTATGTAACCATGCTGATCGACGATAGAATATCCGATGACCCTCCAGGTCACGCGTAGAGGTAATGGCATTATGTCGCCCGTGGGCCTTACCGGCGCGGACTGTAGCTAGTAGTCTGGGTGTGGGAGTGTCAGTCCCGTATAGATCTATACACATGATGTTCGCTCTCCTTCCCGGAGACTCTAGTTACACGACATTGGTGTAATGAAGCATCGTAGTGGGAAATAGTGTGTCACATTCTAAAGTAAAAGAGGGAGAAGGATAGAGAGAGAGAGAGAGAGAGAGAGTCTCCTAACTATTCCTATGGTTACCAGGTCACAGAACCTAGCCATATATGTCACTATGTCGGTCCCCTTCATCTTGAGGTTCCAGAGTTCCTCCTCAAGTTTCTGGATTTCACCTTTAGGGCAGTACTCCCTTGTCAGAAGGTCCTTCAGTGTGTCCCAGGCCATGGCGTTGGCTGTTACCAAGGAGAGTGATTTGACATGGCCATTCCACCACGTCAGGGCCCTTTCAGTGAAGGTGCAAGCAGCGAACTTTATCTTGCTTTCCTCGGGGCATGAACACATCTCAAAAACGGCTTCAGTTCTTTCGATCCATTGGGACAGTGCAATGATCCCTCCGGTCCCATTGAAGAATGTTGGTTTGTAGCTCATGAAATCCTTATAGGTACACCCCTGTGTTTGCGGGTGGATTTCACCATGCCAATAGTTTTTTTTTTTTTTTTTTTTTTTTTTTTTTAAGCCAAAGCTCAGCAAACTTTATTAAAAAGAATAAAAGAATACAAATACAAGAAATTATCCAGAACTAGCTACATACATCCAACCTATCCATAACCAACATCCTAACCATTTTCTAAACACCATAACTAAAATCCTTTTACCCCAATAAACCCACAGTCCAAGAAATAAGTCTAATGAAATACACCCATAAATCCACAACTTTCAAAAATCCAAGTTGAAATTTACAAATAAACCAAATAATTCTCATCAAATTCCATGGCAAGTGTCTTAAAGACATAATCCGAAGACTCCTGCTACAGTTCAGCAGATCAATCCAGCAGCTCATCATGATACACATCTGCACAACAACCAATAATAATATCCTACTATTCTTCACTTTCCGTTTGTTCAGCCTCAACCCATTATGCATAGGAATATTCCACTTAAAAGAATTCCTGCAAAAAATGAACAAAACACAGAACAAAACTGCACTGATCCACCAAACTTTCAATTCAAGTTGCATACTAGACATGACATCAATCACATGTCCAGGATTCACCATTTGAATAATCTCAAGAAAGATCATATCCAAATAGGAAATCCCAAAGGTACCAGTTACATGGTTTAAGAGCAAGCTCTCAAACCAGTAACTTAAATCATCAATTCCTTTAGTGAAACATTTATTCCAAAACTACCCCCTCCAACTGAAACAGAAAAGAACAGTAGCACTGGCCAAAGAATTAATCCATACCCAATTACCAAATTTGACCTTCAACCATCTAAAACACCACAAAAAGAAATCCATGATTACAGGTTATGCATTTCATGAGTACCCCAAGCCTTACACACCTTGTCACTGAAACCCACAGCCTTTTTCCTCAGACCCAATATCTTTAACTGTATCTCATTCTCAATATAGGTAATCAGACCAAATTGCGAATTCCTCAATCTACTAAAAAGTCTGGCACTTCTTTCCTTCCATATATGAACAACACAACTAGCTAAAACCCATTTAGCAATTAGATTCTCAACAGATTTTCCTTTAAGGATACCACCCAACTTTTGAATTAAATCATTCCAATCATCACAAGAAACATTAAGATCCATCTTTTTACAAAAATGATTCCAAATAAAGCAAGAAAATTCACATTTGAAAAAAAGATGGTCATGGGAATCCGGAATCATAAAACAAAAAGGTCAAAGAAGGTTACCCGATTTCTCCCAACAATTGACTCTGTCTTGGGTCTTCAACTTATTTAGGATAGCAAGCCACAACAGGAAGGAGTTCCGAGGAATACAATTACCATACCACACAATGTCAAACCAATAAATTTTATCACCAAAATTATTTATATCTTTCCAAACCTGTTTACTGGAAAATTGTCTTGTCATTCCTTTTTTATCTCTCCATATCACAACATCCAACTGATTAGCCATATTGCAGAACATAGGAGCATCCATCAATCCATGAAATTTATTAACCCAATCAAATGGCCAATTATAAGAATCATTAATCATAACATCACTGACTAAGGATTTGTCATTAAAACCTTCTCTAGCCCAATCCCTTCTAGGTATAATAGTACTTAAAATACCAATTGGGTGCCACCAGTCATGCCAAAGAGAAGTGTTCCTTCCATTTCCAATACAGGACACAACATGGGGTCTAATTATTTTCCTTTCCTCCAAAAACCTTTTCCAAGTCCAATTCATGCTTCATTTTTGCCAAATATCCCAAAAATTCCTGTCACCAATATAATTCTCTTTCACCCATTGAACCCAAAGCGAATTCTTATTATTGACCACATTCCATACATGTTTAGCTAACAAAGCATCATTCCAGATCCTTAAATTTTTAATTCCAAGTCCCCCATTGATCTTTGGTTTACAAACATCACTCCATTTGACTTTGGCTTTACCTCTAACTAATTCACCATTAGCCCACAAAAAACTTCTACAGATCTTCTCTATCTCTTTAATAGTAGCAATAGGAATTTTGAAAATAGAAGCCCAGTACACATGAAGTGGAGTCAAGACTGAATTGATAAGTTCTAATCTCCCAGCAAAGGATAGCATCTTATTTTTCCAGTTAAGCACTTTCACCTTTATCTTATCAACAAGCACTTTACAATCACTTTTAAACAACCTATTAATACACATAGGAATTCCAAGGTATTTAAAAGGAATTTTACCAATGTCAAAAGGTAAAATACCCAAAATAATCCTTCTCATATTAGGATTGACACAACTAAAAAATATTTGACTTTTTTCCATACTAGCTTTTAGCCCAAACATAGATTTGAATTCTTCAAGAGCACATTTAATCACTCTAGCATAATTCCCATTTCTATAAGAAAAAACTAACAAATCGTCAGCAAAACAAAATGAGTAATTTTTAGAGATTCACACTTACAGTGGTATTTGAAATTCTGACTTTCTTCAATTTTCTTCAAAAAAATTAAATTGAAAACTTCCATAACCACAGTAAACAGGTAGGGATAAAGAGGATCTCCCTGCCTAAGTCCTCTTTTGTGTTCAAAAAATCCATGATCTCCATTAAAGTTCAACATAAACCAAGGAGATGAAGTGCAAGACATTATCCAATTGACCATAATAGGGTGAAAACCAAACCCCAAAAGAATTCTATTTAAGAATTTCCAATCCATAGTGTCATAATCCTTTTGAATATCTACTTTTAAAGTACACTTAGGCGCACCACTTTTACTTTTATACCCCACCATCAGCTCTTGATCAAGCAATATATTGTCTAAAATTGATCTTCCTGGGATAAAAGCAGATTGGTTATGACTAACAATATCACCCAAGCTATTCCTGATTCGATTAACAATTATCTTACGGATACACAAAGTATTGCAGCAAGCAATAGGATGAAAATCAGTGACTTTCCTTGGGCATTCCACTTTAGGGACTAAAACAATTCTCGTGGCATTTATACCCTTCAACAGTTTCCCAATCCAAAAGAACTCTCTAACAGCTTTACAAATCTCAGGCCCCATAATGTTCCAAGCATTCTTAAAAACTTAGAAGAGAATCCATCAGGACCAGGGGCATGATTGTCATCAATATCAAACATAGCAGCCTTAACTTTTTCATCTGTGACCATCCGAAACATACTTAAAGCCACTCTTCTGTCTAATTTTTTCTTAAAGAAATCATCATTAAGAAGAGATAAATCGGTAATATCTTCACAACCCAAGAAATTGTTAAAATGATTAACAAATTTCTCCTTCATAGCATTTCCCCTTATCCATCTTCCATCCTCATCAAGGATCATCAAAATTCGATTCCTGTTATTTCTACTTTTCAAACAGCTGTGAAAAAACTTGGTATTATTATCCCCTTCCATTAACCACTTGATCTTGGCCCTTTGCGAAAGCAACTTTTCTTCATCATTACAAGCAACATTATATTCATAAATAATATTAGCATGCTTCCTATAATTCTCATTAAGAGGGTTCAGATCAATTTCCATTTGTTTATTCCCTAATTCCTTCCTTAACTCCTTAATTTTCTTCCCTAAACCTCTGTATTTATTACACATGTCCCTACAGTGCTTTTTTAATAACTTCAGCTTTTGAAATACCTTGAACATAAAAAAACCATCAATTTTAGAGAGCCATATATCTTTAAACAGGGGTAAAAACTCTTCCTTTTCTGTAATGAAATTAGCAAACCTAAAAGAAGGTTTCCATCTCATTTTATAGTTAGGAATGTTTAAAATAGCAGGGCAATGATCAGAGGTTCGATATGGTTTAAACACAACATGAGCAAGGGGTTGATCAGATAAGAATTTCAAATTCACCATCACCCTGTCCAGTTTCTTTAGCAACCCTTTATTCCCAGAAGGAGACTTATTCCAAGTGAAGTGAAATCTAGTACTATTCAGATCCTCAACTTCTATAAAGTTAATGCACTCAATAAATTCATCAACTTCTTTAGAAATTTTGGAACAACCTTCAGAGTAATCAGAATTCTTCATGGCAACATTAAAGTCACCAAGAATACACCAAGCTTCCTTCTTCACAACTAAGCTATGCTTTTTTAAATCTTCCCATAATACCCTTCTCTCAATATATCAAGAAGCAGCATATATAAAGGAGATATACATGCTATAATTAGATCCACATACTCTAATATAGCAATGAATAACTTGTCTAGATTAGGCAATAACCAAAACTTCAAAAAACTTTAGGATCCCAACCTACAATTATTCTGGTACCAACTTCACAGTACCTATTATTAGAGACCCAATAATTACCAAAGGTTTTACTACAAACATTCTTCAAATTTAAAACCTTGACATGGGATTCAACCACAACACACATTCCCAGGTTATTATCCCTTATAACATCAATAACCTCCTTTTGCTTAATAGCTTTATTTAACCCCCTAACATTCCAAACACCAATCGACATCATTGGATAACAATTGAATTTTTGGCATTTACCACCTCAAATGCCTGAAAAGAATCACTTTTACTGTTGCTATCATCCTTCCTCTTGCAATCCATCTTCTTTTCAACATTAAACATCTCTAAATCATCTCTTCCAATGCCCATAGACCGAATCAAATCATAACTCAGATTGCTATCATCATTAGCAGAATGAGTAATATTCTTTTCACTTAATTGAGCACCAATTTTATCCCCTTTAGCATCCTCCTCCATTCCAACTATAAATTCCTCATCAATCAAACCCAAGACTTCAAAGCTATTCTTATTGCTGCTGTCATCTTTTTAAAAATTTAATTTCCCTGAATTATTCCCAACCTTACCTTTTTCACTAACACTCTTCTTTATTTCCCCTTGCTTATTATTTCCTTTATTCCTCTGATCATTATTATACTGCGCATAAACAAACTTCTCATATCTTTTGTTCTTCTCCAAATTCCAATGCCCCACTCCTTTATTATTCCAATTCCCATTTTGCCCTCGACCATTTCCACCTCTATTCCCATTTGTCCCCTGAAATTATTTCCCAAATTTGAAAAATTATTCTTCCCATTGCTTTTTTGATTAACCATATTGGTTGAATTTTTCAATGAATTACTTGTGCCTTCTCCATCTTTAAAATTTCTATTTTTCTTATGTACAACTTCAGTATACCCTTCATCATTGATTATAGCTTTTCCTTTAACCTCCTTACTATTTCCACTGTCCCCATTCCGAATTGAATTATCAGCAGTCATGCTAGCCATACAAACCTTATCCATATGTCCATACACCTTATAATGGCTGCATCTCGAAGGCATCCAAGCATATTCCACATCAAAGTTTTGAACCACACCAGAGTTAGACACAAAGTCCCAAGTAAAAATATCAATTTTCCTCTTCCATTCTTTTTCAGCTGACATTTCAATTAGAATTTTGGCATAGGCATTTCTTCCTTTATGTTCCAAACACATCTCTTCAGTAAAAGAGTCAAAAGCAAGAGGAATTCCCAAATTACTTGCAATAATACACAAATTGTCCCCACTCCAAACCTCCAGAGGTAAATCATATATTTTGACCCAAACAGGAATCTTATTATGACTATTCTTAGTTAAAGTCAATCCTGGTCTCCATCTCTGTAAAAATAAAGGCATATTGTTGAACATCAACCATGGGTTGCCCTCCAAAACAGATAACATCCCTTGCTCATCACTGAATTTGAAAAAGAAAAAACCTTTGCTATTCATAAAGACCTCTTCAAACCCCCAAATTTCTCCACAACCTCTTGACCTCTTTTTGAACTACTGGAAATGCTAGTTTTTTGTTAATCATGTATCCATATAAAGTGTTAGTATATGGAATACTAGCATTCTTCAAATTCTCAATTGGAATGATAATAGGCCCATCATCCATACCCTTTTCACCTGGGATAAACTTTATATCAATTTTACCTTTATGCATGTTTCCTTTCAGAACACAAGCATAAGAATTTATCAATTTCTCCTGATCATCCCCAACCTTCTTGTTCATATTATTAGCATTACCCAATAAGGAAGGGAGTAAGTTAATACTGTTGATAACAGTACCAGAATTCACCTTAGTATTCACCTCGCTTTTCATCATAGTATTAACCCTTTCTTCCATCACAATTACCTCATCCTCATTGGAATCATCTTCACTAGATTCATTTTCATTATCTTCCTCATCAGGTCCAAAAATAGCCTTTCCATCCTCCTCCCAATTAACTTGTTTAGACAAATACGATAAGTCAACCTCGATATTTTGATTCAGATTATTCTCAGTCCCTAACTTCTCAATTGTTTCTTTTCTGATATCATTGAGGAACTGAAACCCTATACCTGGAATAAATTCATCATTGATCTTATTACCTTTGATTAGTTCCTACTTTTCATTCTTATCAAGACCAATAACCCTAGATTTCTCAGCATCAAAATCATCAATCTCAGGGTTACCAGTATTAGCATCTTCATACACAGAAATGTTGGGATTAGCCCTAATCATATGATTGGTAGCCATTTTTAATTCCAAATTCGGACTCATCAATTCCTCATTCACCTTAGAACCTCCCCAATTTTTAAGAAGATTAGTTGTATTAACTGATGGTATCGATACAACTTGAATTTCAGCATCCTTTGATTTTACGATATCACCGCCCTCCAAACCCTTCCTCGTAGTGTCGTTTCCCATAACTGAACCACTAGCATCAGATTCCCAAGCAATTACAGTTTCCGATTCTTCATCAGCTTCATCTTCAACATCGCCTTCATCATAATATTCAACAGCTTCCATAGGAGACATCCCTTCCATAACTTTCCGAACTCGATTTTTCACTCTGAAAGCTTTCCCCTCCAATTTCCATTCTGCTTTCCCAATTCCAGAAGCTACAGCTCCCGTAGCACTAGGCTTACGACGAGCTTTTTAAATCATAGCAGAGGACTTATCGATTACTCCAGGTGGAACCAACTCGTTCACATCAACCTCAGTTCTAACATATCTCATAGCTGCAGAATTATCCGGTGGCTTTACTTTCACTTCCTTATTACAATCCACTTTGGAAGAAGCATCCATAACACAATGAATTCAGAGAATTCAGAAGAGAAATTGCAATTCGAAGAAGAAGAATCAATCGAACAGCAGCAACGATGAATCAAAAACCAGATTGCAAACACCGAAGGAAGGAACAGGGGAAGAGAGAGAAAGAGCGGAGAGAGAAAGCGAAAAAGTTTGTTTCCCTGTCCACCATGCCTATAGTTGGTGCCTATTCCAGCTCGACTTACATCACCGAAATTTATTTGGGCCATAGTTGCAGTCACAGTTGCGGTTACAGCTGTCAGAAACATCACCGCATCGAACTGCGGAGGAGGAGGAGGAGGTGGTGGTGTAGTTTGAGTTGCAGGTCTGCCCATGTTTGGACGAGGATGAGGCAACATCTTTTACTGAAAAGTTATGAAAAGTGATGGTAACAGTAAGAATCGACCACAAATATGATGGGAGTGTTTCATGGACTAATTCGCTATAGTCCAACTATCAGATAGAGTCATAACACAGCGTAGAGAAACATCAGAGTACAGACTTTTCCAACAGATTAGATAGTTGCCTATATTACTGGTGTTACTGATGTAAATAAGTTCGGGAAAAATGACCTAACAGTAGGTCTTACATCAAACCATAAGGAGAATGTTGACAGCTTAGAAGTCTAGTTAGAATACTTTCAAATTTAGGAATGTTTACAGACTAGTGCTCTACCAGGCATAGAAAAGAAAAGGCTATTCCTTAACAAAAGAGAAAGATGTGTTGACATCTTCTACTGGCGACGGGTATCCCTTGGGCGAACCCTAAGATCAGTCAGTTGGCGTACAACTTCCTGAAGATGTCGTTCATGAGTCCTCTGACGCGCTCATAGTTCCCTGACTTCGGCTCGGGATGCAGCTAACTGTTGTTGCAGAGCCTCATTGGTCCTCCTAGTCCTATCCATGGCTTCTTCCAGTTGGCGGATGTGGACAATGTTAAGGTTAAAGTTGGCATAAATTTCCACAACTCTGCCGATGGCTGCATGACCTTGTTCGATGTTCCTAGCAATCCTTTGGACCATGACGGGTAGGGCTCGATCAGCCGAGCCACCCTCGCTTATGTTATAAAAGCTTCGGTCTCCGTTTAAAGGTAAAGGCTGTGACAACTCGAAATTTTCATTCGGTCAAACCCTAAAAGTCAATCACTTCGATTTATAGGTCAATTACATTATTACTTATTTTTAGCAAATTCAAAGTTCGTTTGATTATTTTAATATTATTCTTTAAACGAACGGGTAAAAGAAAGTGCCGTCTCGGGTTTTGATTTTTAAAAACCGAAAACACCTCGTGTCTTAGAAGTTCGCGGCCAAACTTTTATGTTTGGGTCGAAAAATCATCCAAAAACCGTGAACTCATGCATAAGCATGAGTTTACTCCCCAAAAACTAGTCATTTTGTGTTTACTCCCCATTTACCAAAAGAGTAAACTCCAAAAATCCTCTCAAGTATCATCCTAGAATTAATTCAAGATCTTCAAACTTGTAAGTGTTTTAACCCTTTCAAGTTAGTTTATCACTTAATCTAGTGATTGTACATCCTTTAATCCATCCATTTATGATTTTTGACTAGTTTTTCCAAAACACCAAGAACACACACTAAGTGTTCTTGGACTTTAAGTTCATTTCAAGCTTCCACAATGTAAGTACTTCTATCCTAGAGTCATTTAAAGCTTGCTATACATGTTTATATCAAATAAAAGTCCCAAGAACACCAAGAACAAGGTGTTCATGGTTTTGGGAGGCTCCCAAAACCGTAAACATCAAATTTAGTGCCTTAGGGTGCTTTAGGGTGTCTAGATGCTTCACAATGCCTTAGGGACTTGTCTAGATCCATCCTTGATGTGTATATCACCTAAAAGAACAAGAAAATCTATCCTTGATGTTTAAATGTCCCATAAAAGTCCCATGGTTATTTCTTATGTCTAAATCTAACCTAGAATAGTGCCATGATTGAGCTAAGGACTTGAAAACCCCAAAAACCATAAACTTAGGAGTTTAAGGTAGTAAACTCATGAGTTTAAGGTAGTAAACTCATGAAGAAATGGTCCTTAGACCGTAAACTCCATTTAAAAGTGTTTTGATGCAACACAACACTTCCTAAGGCTAAATCATGAAGTAGGAATGCTTGGAATAGCTTAGAAGACTTCAAAACAACAAAATGGTCATAAGGTTAGGAGTCTACGACCGTAAACTCAAGAGTTTACGACCGTAAACTCAAGGGGTGTTGGTGTTTAGGGAGTAAACTCATTTTAGGAGTGTTCCTTGAACCCCCAAACACACTAGCCTTTCCCTACAACACTTAGATGCACTCCTTAGCACTTATAACACTTATACAAAGTGTTTGTCATATCCTAGAGTGTCTTGACTTGTTTATTAGTTGTTTAAAGACTAATTGTTTATGTACATATGTCCTCATATGTAATTAGGATCTTTGTGTGTGTCTAAGTCTTCACTTGACACCAAGCACTTATCCGACACTTCCTTCCGACCCACTCGCAACAGGTGAGTTCATACCCCTTAATCAATGTTTTAAATGTTTTTAAATGCTTTATGGGGGGATACAAGTAGAATCATGCTAGTTATTATACTAATCACATGTGATTAATAAGAAGCATTCAAATGATTTATTACTTATTAGCCGTTTTACCAAACAGTTTATTTCAAATGATTTTCATAAACACTTTATATGTTTAAAACTCCTTATTAAACTGTACATTTTACTCTATAATTGTGTTTCAAACAAATGTTTCTTTATACTCAAACTGTTTTATCAAACCCATGCTTTCAAACCGTTTTATAGATTGACATCAAGTCGATCTTTTCTTAGATAATAAAACTTATTTTATGCTTTTATATTATCAATTGCATGCCTATATATGTATTGTTATATAAGAAATATTTAAAAGAATTAGGAAGGCTATCCACCTTATTTCCTTTTCGCGCTTGAGATGTGGTCTGGTGGGACATCGGGTATCCGTCCGAAGGTTGTTTAAATATTAGTTATATATCATGTGCACATATATAGTCATAAAGGTTTTCCCAGTTCATTCAATACCCTTAGGTAGCAAGGGTATACTTCCATGTCCATACGTGCCAGTTACATTACTAGTAAGCTACCGTATGGGTAGTTTAGGAAGATACTAGAACTATTACTAGAATATGATATCATACAATGAGTCAGTTCATTCATGAGTCAATACTTGCTAGATAGAGAGAGAACACACGTCACAACTAGTACACACATTACATTACTATACTATTACATAGATATGTTTACATGATTACATTTACATGAGTACATTTACATGATTACATTTACACGAGTACATTTACATAGATACATTTACATGATTACATTTACATGAGTACATTTACATATATACATCTACATGAGTACATTTACATGAGTACACTTACATAAGTACGTTTACATAGATAACATATGATGAATTAATAGTACATTTTATATGTATAGATTCTGTTATATAATCCTCATTCTTATCTTTACTTTGTGATACAATCACATAATCGGCGAGATAGATTGGATTTAATATCCTAGTACCAAAGGATATTTGTGGGATTAACCATCCCTAGAATCTCTGTTAGCTATAGAGGTAAAACCACATCCACGGATGTCAACGGTTGATACCATTACATGTATACTTTAAGGGACTAACTATTCCTATACCAAGCTGTTAGCAACAGAGGTAAATGTACATCTGCAGATGTCTTCAGTTAACACCGTTAGTTACCCTAGTACCAAAGGGTAATACTTAGGTTATTTATATTATTACCTTTATCTTGTGACCCATTCACATAAGCGATGAGGTGAATTATATTTGAGTATCTTAGTATCAAAGGATACAATTTCTTATAATAATAATAATAGTAGCACAGTTAAGTCTTGGTAGAAGACTACATTTAGAACAATTAAGTCTTGGTAGAAGACTACATTTAGAATAGTTGGGTCTTGGTAGAAGACTCCCTTTTAATAAAGTAGGAATCATAGGGATTTCTAGGGTTTTTCAAACGTTTACAGTTGTCTTACAAACATTTTCATACTTACACGAACTTTCTTTCAAAACATTTTCAAGTCTTTCATTACATGTCAAACAAATACTTACATACAAATTAAGACACATTAATACTTATGATCTCACCAGCTTTAAAGCTGATACTCTCTTTCAAAATAACTTGTATCCTCAGGTCAACAGTAGATAGGTACCGAGGTAAGGTTTAGAGAAGATGGAGCTCATTCAAGACTCATTTTTCATTTTGTTTATACTTTAGTGTCTATTATAATTTGACAGAACACTTGTATTAAAATTATATTATTAATGCAATGGATGATGTTGTTGCTTGTTTACTACTTTTCATTGTTGTGATACTGTACATGACGTCCTCTGCCCCAGAACGTTTCCGCCGTTCTTGGTTTTGAGGTGTGACAAAGGTTGGCCCTGCTCATCGCTCCATCGATTCAAGGTTGTTGCCCACATGGGAGTAGGACCTTGGAATGATGGACGGGGGTTGGGGTTTGGAGCTAGTGGGGGTTGGTTGTTGACTTCTGGTTCGGAGTCGGAGCTATCCGAAAAGCCCTCTTCATGGTGATCATCCAAAAGGATCGGGTGATCATCTTCTGACTCTTCCTCGAGCCATCCTCCAATGCCTTGGTTCGGATAGTACGGATCGCCGGGATGGTGGAAGCCAGCCATTCTATCTATGCGAGAATGAGGAAAGAAAAGTTAATAGACGTACTAATATAAGTTACTTATAAGACGATCCTTATTAGTCGACCCAATACTTGCATAGTGCATACCAATTACATGTACTCGAGACAGGATAGACCTTCGAATAAGTGACCCTAACTCTAAATCCACAACCAAACAAGGAACAGGAAGTAAAGAAAAGATCACAGATTCTAACTTTATAGCATCTTAGTCATATGTAACCGTAGAGTATCCACTTAGCAACTATTGCCCTACTAGTAACGACCCTTTTAGTTCTCAAATATGTAAATTATAGAAATGCAGAATACTCCTATAGTATTCTTGTTCTAATGTTCTTGCGGTAGTGTTGGTAAGTTTTTAGACTTGTCGCAACACCACAACCATTCTTAGGCACATGCAAGTTACTCCTAGGAAAACATAGTTGATCAGGCTACATCCACCAAGATCTGACTATACGTCTCTAAGTCTAATTGTGTTGTTTAACAATCTTAATACTTTTGTTCTGTTCTAGTATGATACTGTCACACCCCAAAACCAAGAACGGCGGAATACGTTCTGGGGTGGAGGACGTCATGTACAGTATCATAACAATGCATAATAGTAAAAACAAGCAACAACATCCATTGTATTAACACAGTAATTGTAATACAAGTGTGTTATGTACAATTTGTTAGACACCAAAAATTATAATAAAAAATAAAAACGAGTCTTCTATGCGCTCCGTCTTCTCAAAAACTGCATTTGTACCTGTCTATTGCCGACCTGAGAATACAAGTTATTTTGAAAACGAGTATCAGCATAAAGCTAATGAGTTTATAAGAATTTAGTGTCATTGCTTGTATAAAATTGTTTACAATCGTATAACATGAACATTGTTATTAAGTTTGAAAATAGTGTGAATCTCTAGAAAATCCTATATTTTCTAATAAAAGTAGTCTTCTACCAAGACTTGGTTTCTTGTAAGTTTGCTCCTTTGAGTGTGTAAAAGATTTCCCAATTAGACTCATAATTTTAAAAATATAATTTGGACTTCATTTGAACAAAGTAAATGGGAAAATAATGTGTTATTCTAGCAGTGTTACTGCCGAATGGATGGTAATTAACCGCAGACTCTAGGTAGCGATATGTATTTAATACACCTCAGGGAGTCAACTTTACCTTCAATTCGTAATTTGTTAGATTAGGGTTCCGAATGTGAATATGTATGTAACCATGCGGATAGGCGATTGAATGTATCATGACCCTCCAGGTCATATGTGGTGTGGTAGCATATTATCATCCCTGGGCCTAGTTGGCTCGGACTGTAGCTAGCAGTCGGGATGTGTGAGTGTCCGCCCTATATAGCTCTATACACGTAGAGCCCGCTCCCCCTCCAGGAGACTAAGGTTACACGGTGAAGGCGCAGTAAAGTGCCGTATGGAGAAGTAGTGTATCACATTCTGTTTTAGTATGTTCTCTTGTATTAGTGTATAGTGTGCTTCTCGGTACAATGTATTTAATGTTCTTCTGTATAGTATATAGTATTCTTCTTGTGTAGTACTTAACATGTAGAGACTCATAATAGTACTAACCGTGGTAAGTATCTTAGTAATGATAGTGGGGAGTGATAAACCTTAACTATACCTATTATAGTTAGCTGGTATGTTGCAGTCATTCTTGGATACTCAAAAGTATTATACTGAGTGAAGGAAGTCATATCCAACACAAATACATACAATATATAACTAAGAATTCAACTACAGTCGGACAGATAACAATGTACCCTCAAACCACAATCAAACAAGAACAGGTAATAAGGCGAGCTATGAGTCCTAAATCCTTCAAGTCTTACTTATATAAATATATTGGTGTGGATATATTTTAGAAACATAAGAAATTTTAAAAGAGTTTGAAAATAGTTTTTATAACAATTTAACATGAAATGAGTTTGAAAACAATGAAATCAGTTTTGATGGTGAATTGGTTAAAAGTACACATATCCCTTATGATTGTAAGCTACAAATTACATGTGATTGATACTATAAATTGTTGGATTCAACTTGTATTCCCCCCCCCCCCCCCCATAAAAGCACTTAAAAACATTTGAAAGATTAATTAAGGGGTGTGAACTCACCTGCAGCGAGTGGAGTGGATGGAATGTCGGGTAGGATGCTAGGTGTCAAGTGAGGACTTGAACACGCCCACGGATCCTATGTAACATATAGTGGCACATGATGGGTCTAATTAGTCATTTTATGACTAATTTAGTAAGTAGAGGCCCTTTAGTGCATGAAAACACTTTGTTACAAGTGCAACGGATGCTAGGGGTTGCTTCTAAAGTGTGTATGGCCTCACTATGAAGTTTACTCCTCAAATACCCACCTTAGGTGAGTTTATGGTTTAGGGACCAATTCCCCCATGAGTTTACGGCTGTAAACTCATGAGAGGAGTGTATTTGTGTGCTTAAGGGTCTCTTACATCACTAGGAAGGGTTCTAAGGTCAAATCCAAGGCTTGAGAAGTGATTAGGGTTCTAAAGGGGCACTCCCTTAGAGTTTGCGGTCCTTGGACCACTCCTTGGGAGTTTACGGTCGTGAGGACACTTCTTATCCTTCGTTTTTGTGGTCCTAGGCTCATTCATACAAGTTTCTAGTCCTTTAAACATGCTAAGGAAGGAGTTAGGGACACCAAAACACCCTTTTTGGTGTTTATGGTTTTGGTGCTTACGGTTCATGAATGTTCATGGACCGTAAACTCATGTTTACTCCCTTAAAGGCACTCTACTTTCATTCAGGACAGTTTCTAAGTCAAAGATGAGCATTAGAAGGGTTTTGGAGGGATTTTGGGGCTTCAAAACCCCCTTATAGGAGTTTACGGTTTTGGGAGGTGTTCTACAACCGTAAACTCTAGTTTTTAATGTATTTTGGGTGGTTGAATCCCGAATTTGCATGAACACAAAGCAAAACAACTAGCTAGGAATGATTACTTACGAATTTGGAGCTTGAATGAGGTGTTTCTTGGCTAAACCCACTTGTAGAGAGAGAGAGAGAGAGAGAGAGAGTAGAGAGAGAAAGTTTCTAGGAGTGAGAAAAGGTTCAAGTGAAAGCCACTCAACCCTTATATAGGGCTTGAGTTGGCGGCCAGGTGGGGATCCACCCCAAACCGATGTTAAACGGAATTTAAGATTTTACCCGATTAAATGGTCGTGACCTGGCTTAGTCGTAAACTAAAATTTTTCTCAAATACTTTTGAGGGTATTACACATGATTATGAATCTCATTGTCGTAATCATTGAGTAGCTCGACCCACCGTCGTTGCCTCATATTGAGCTTCTTCTGGTTCAGTATGTGTAGGAGGCTTTTGTGGTCAGTGTATATCGTGCTCTTCGTACCATACAGGTAATGTCTCTAGATCTTTAGAGCAAATACAACCGCTCCTAATTCGTGGTCATGCGTGGTGTAGTTAACTTCATGTGTCTTTAGCTGTCTTGTGGCATAGGCAATGACCTTACGTCGTTGCATCAGGACACAACCGAGCCCCTGATTGGACGCATCGCAGTATACCACAAAATCTTCAGTCCCCTCGGGGAGGGACAGTATTGGTGCAGTGCATAAGGCTCGTTTCAAGGTCTGGAATGCCTTCTCCTGTTTCCTTCCCCAGTCGAAGGCCGCACCTTTCTGGGTTAAGGTGGTAAGGGGTTTCGCGATCCTAGAGAAGTTCTGAATGAATCTGCGGTAGTAGCCAATGAGGCCTAGATATCGACGAGTTTCTGTAGGCGTCTTCGGTGCTGACCAGTTCTCAATAGCTTTAATCTTGGATGGGTCCTCGTGGATTCCTTCTTCGCTAACCACGTGTCCCAAGAATTCAACTCTTCGGATCCAGAATTCGCACTTAGAGAACTTCGAATATAACTTCTCCGATCGTAGGGTTTCTAAGACTCGTCGTAGATGATCGCTATGCTCTTCCTTACTCCAAGAGTAGACAAGTATGTCATCAATGAAGACGATGACGAACTGATCTAAGTAAGAACAACACACCCTATTCATTAGGTCCATGAATACTGTGGGTGCATTGGTCAGTCCGAAGGGCATCACTACAAACTTGTAGTGTCCGTAACGCGTTCAGAAAGCTGTTTTCAGGACATCCTCCTCAAGAACTTGCAATTGATGATACCTGGACCATAGATCAATCTTGGAGAAGTAACTCACCCCTTGCAGTTGGTCAAATAAATCGTCTATACAGGGAAGAGGGTAACGATTTTTGACCATGAGTTTGGAGCTCCCTATAATCGATGCACATACAGAATGATCCGTCCTTCTTTACGAACAAGATCGGTGCTCCCCAGGGTGAGAAGCTTGGTCTTATAAAGCCCTTGCTGAGCAGCTCGTTGAGTTGACTGGATAGTTCTTGCATCTCAGCAGGAGCTAGACGATAGGGCGATTTGGCTACGGGGGTAGCTCCTGGAACTAGATCGATTCTGAACTCAACCTGACGTTTGGGAGGTAAACCTGGTAGCTCCTCTGGAAAGACGTCGGGGAAGTCACATATGACGGGGAAGTCTTTTAGATCTTTTGTTTTCTGGCTCATGTCGACAACATGTGCAAGGAATGCGCGATATTCCTTGTGCAAGTACTTCTAGGCTTGAATACTCGAGATGATGTGAAGGCTCGTACTGAGTTTGTCCCCATAGATTAACAGGGTTTCGTTATTCGGTAGGTTTAGAAGGATTGCTTTGTCGAAGCACAGGATATCAGCACGATGGAGACTCAACCATTCCATGCCCACAATGACATCGAAACTCTTGATCGATATTGGTAGGAGGTCGATTGGGAATGAATGATCATCTAATGTGAAGGTACAGCCTATGTAGATCTCGCTAGAACTCTCTGTCTTTCCGTTAGCCATTTCTACGACGAATGTTTCTTTTAGTGGTTGTGGGGATTGTTTAAGTAAGTGTTTAAAGTTTTGGTTTATGAAGCTTCTTTCTGCTCCACTATCAAATAAGATACAAGCATAAGAGTTGTTGAGAAGGAACGTACCCGTGACTACTGTGGGGGTCTGCTATTGCTTCATTGTGGCCAATAGCAAGTAGTTTCCCCGTTTCTCCTGCATTTCCAGCTTTTGGGCAGTTTTTCTTGAAATGCCCCACTTCGCCACAGCCATAACAGGCCTGGATGACTCCCGAACCGGAGACTTGAGAAATGGGTTTGGGTTGAGATCTGCAAAACCGGACGATATGGCCCTTCCGGTCGCATTTAGTGCAGTGCATTTCATGGCAGGGGCCGTTATGATGAAAAGGGCACTTTGGGCACTTTGGCAGGTTTCCAACATAGTTTTTTTGCTGGTGTAGGGGTAGCAGGAGTGGTGGCAGCATGGACAGCCACCATCTATTGGTTCTTGGAAGAGGATTAGGGTTTCTTGTCCTTTTTCTTGTCCCACCGCTTCCTCTTGTTGTCGGATGTCTTGGTCGGTGCAGTGGCAGTTGTTGTTGATGTTGATGGAGTGGAAGGAGTTTCATGATCAATCAACCTGTGGGCCAATTCCTTGGCACTGTCAAAGGTTGTAGGATGTGAAGATAGAACATTTCCTTGATACGAGGGCACTAAATCCCAAATGTATCGTTTAATTTTCTTGCTTTCAGAGGGGATCTTGTTAGGGCACATAGCTACCATGTGGCAGAAATGGCTATATAAGTCACTATGTCTGTCCCCTTCATCTTGAGGTTCCAGAGTTCCTCCTCGAGCTTCTGAACCTCACCTCTAGGGCAGTACTCCCTTCTCAGTAGGTCGTTTAGTGAGTCCCAGCCCATGGCGTTGGCTGTTACTAAAAAGAGTGAATTGACATGGCCATTCCACCATGTCAGGGCCCTTTTAGTGAAAGTGGCAGCAACGAACTTTATTTTGCTTTCTTCGGGGCATGAGCACATTTCGAAGACGACTTCAGTTCTTTCAATCCATTGGGACAGAGCAAGGATCCCTCCGGTCCTATTGAAAAATGTCGGTTTGCAGTTCATGAAATCCTTTTAAATACACCCCTGTGTACGTGGATGGATTTCACCATGTCTGGAGTTGGTGCCCATTCCGGCTCCACTAGCATCACCAGAATTCATTTGGGCCATGGCTGCTGTCACAACTGTCTGAAACAGCACTGGATCAAACTACGGAGGAGGTGGTGGTGGAGGTGGGGTTTGAGTCGCAGGTCTGCCTCTGTTCAGACGCTTGCGAGGAGGCATCTTTTACTGAAAGTTCATAGAGATGATAACAATAGTAAGAGTCTATTTCAAGTATGATAAGAGCGTTTCATGGACTAAATCAACATAGCCCAACAATCAAAGAGAGTCATAGCAACAGAGTAGGTAACTGCCAATATTACTGGTATTAATGATGTAATATGAGTTCGGGAAAAGTGACCTAACAGTAAGTCTTACATCAAACCATAAGGGAAAATGTTGGCAGTCTAGGAGCCTAGGCAAAGTACTTTCAAAGTTAGGAATGTTTACAAACAAGTGCTCTATCGAGCATAGAAAAGGAAAGGCTAGTCCATAAACAAAAGAGTGAGATGATTTGACGTCTTCTACTGGCGATGGGTACCCATAGGGCGAACCCTCAAATCAGCTAGTTGGCACACAACTTCCTGAAGATGTCGTTCATGAGCCCTCTGACGTACTCGGAGTTCCTTAACTTCGGCTCGGGATGCCGCTAGCTATTGCTGCAGAGCGTCATTGGTCCTCCTCATCCTATCCATAGCTTCTTCCAGTTGGCGGATGCGAACAGTGTTAAGGTTAGAGTTGGCATCAATTTCTACAACCCTGCCAATGGCTGCTTGACCTTGCTCGACGTTCTTGTCAATCCTACGGACCATGATGGGAAAGACTCGGTCCGCCGAACCTTCTTCTCTAATGTTGTACAAGCTTCGGTCTCCGTTGAAAGGTAAAGGCTGACCCTGCTCATCGCTCCATCGGTTCAAGGTTACTGCGCACATAGGAGTGGGACCTCGAAATGTTGGGCGGGGGTTAGGGTTCGGAGCTACTGGGAGCAAGTTGGTGACTTCTGGTTCGGAATCGAAGCTATCTGGAAAGCCTTATGCATGGTGATCATCCAAAGGGATCGGGTGATCATCTTCTAACTCTTCCTCGAGCCATCCTCCAAAGCCTTGGTTTGGATAGTACGGGTCGTAGGGATGGTGGAAGCCAGCCATGCTATCTATGCGAAAATGGGGAAAGGAAGGTTAATAGACGCACTAATCTAGGATACTTATAAGATGATCGTTATTAGCCGACCCAATACTTGCATAGTGCATACCAATTACATGTAATCGAAGCAGGATAGAACTTCGAATAAGTGACCCTAACTCTAAATCCATAATCAAACAAGAACAGGAAATGAAGCAAAGGTCACAGATTCTAAGTCTATAGCGCCTTAGTCACATGCAACTGTGGTGTATCCACTTAGCAACTATTGCCCTACTAATAACGACCCTTTTAGTTGTCACATATGTAGTTAATAGAATGCAGAATACTCCTATAGTATTCAAGTTCTAACGTTCTTTTGGTAGTGTTGGTAAGTTTTTAGACTTGTTGCAACATCACAATCACTCTTAGGCACATGCTATTCACTCCTAGGGAAATGGGGTTGATAAGGCTACATCCACCCAGATGTGACTATATGTCTCTAAGCCCAATTGTGCTGTTCAACAATCTTAATACTTTTGTTCTGTTCTAGTATGATATTGATCCTTTGTATTAATGGATGTGTGTGTGTGTATATATATATATATATATATATATATACACTTAATTAAATATTTTAGTATTTAAAAGTATATATTCTTGGTTAGAGTGTTTTATTCCTGATGTGTTTATAGTTCGTATATCTTTTATGGGTTGATATACTTAATTCACTATAAGCAATGCTCTGATACCAATCTGTCACACCCCAAAACCAAGAACGGTGGAATACGTTCTGGGGTGGAGGACGTCATGTACAGTATCATAACAATGCATAATAGTAAAAACAAGCAACAACATCCATTGTATTAATACAGTAATTGTAATACAAGCGTGTTCTGTACAGTTTGTTAGACACCAAAAAGTATAATAAAAAATAAAAGGAGTCTTGTATGCGCTCCGTCTTCTCAAAAACTGTATTTGTACCTGTCTATTGCCGACCTGAGAATACAAGTTATTTTGAAAACGAGTATCAGCATAAAGTTGGTGAGTTCATAAGAATTTAGTGTCATTGCTTGTATAAAAATGTTTACAATCGTATAACATGAAAGTTGTTATTAAGTTTGAAAATAGTGTGAATCTCTAGAAAATCCTATATTTTCTAATAAAAGTAGTCTTCTACCAAGACTTGGTTTCTTGTAAGTTTGCTCCTTTGAGTGTGTAAAAGATTTCCCAATTAGACTCATAATTTTAAAAATATAATTTGGACTTCATTTGAACAAAGTAAATGGGAAAATATTGTATTATTCTAGCAGTGTTACTGACGACTGGATGGTAATTAACCGCAGACTCTAGGTAGCGATATGTATTTAATACACCTTGGGGAGTCTACTTTACCTTCAATTCGTAATTTGTTAGATTAGGGTTCCGAATGTGAATATGTATGTAACCATGCGGATAGGCGATTGAATGTATTATGACCCTCTAGGTCATATGTAGTGTGGTAGCATGTTATCATCCCTGGGCCTAGTCGGCTTAGACTATAGCTAGCAGTTAGAATGTGTGAGTGTCCCCCCTGTATAGATCTATACACGTAGAGCCCGTTCTCCCTCTAGGAGACTGTCACACCCCAAAACCGAGAACGGCGGAAATGTTCTGGGGCGAAGGACGTCATGTAATGTATCACAACAAATGTAAAGTAGTAAACAAGCAACAACATCGTCCATTGCATTATTAATAATAGTTTAATATATGTGTGTTCTTTCATAGAATAAGACATTACAACAAGTAATCAAAATAGAAGACGAGTCTTGACTGCTCCGTCTTCGCAAAACCTAGTCATCGTACCTGTCTACTGGTGACCTGAGAATACAAGTTATTTTGAAAGTGTAGGTCAACATTTAAGCTGGTGAGTTCATAAGTATTTAATGTCATCGTTTGTATAAGTATGAAGAAAACATTTGGAATTATTCAATGTAATTGTTTGTATAAGTATGAAGAAAACATTTGGAATTATTCAATGTAATTGTTTGTATAATTATGAAGAAAACATTTGGAATTATTCAATGTAATTGTTTGTATAAGTATGAAGAAAACATTTAGAATTATTCGATGTAATTGTTTGTATAAGTATGAAGAAAACATTTGGAATTATTCAATGTAATTGTTTGTATAAGTATGAAGAAAACATTTGGAATTATTCAATATAATTGTTTGTATAAGTATGAAGAAAATGTTTGTAATTGTTCTACATTTGTATAAAACTGAATAAAATGGTTTGTACATGTTTGAAAGTTTCTAGAAAATCTCATATTTTCTACTAGTATAAAATTAGTCTTCTACCAAGACTCGACTGTTTTGTATGTTTACCTTTAGAAAACCAATATCTGTTCATAAGTGTGTGTGTAGTTTAAAAACTCAAAACTATAATAAAATGATGTTTTTCATGCCTAAATAATAGATTTGTGTAAATATAAAATCACTAAGGCATTTGATAACCGTACTAATGACCCCGTAAACCAATGTGTTTCTAATACTCCATGTGCGTTTTATATCCATACTAATGACCCAGACTGCCTATAACAACGTTCTTCAGGTGTTGAAATGTTATGACGTTTGTCACCCCAGGCTTGCCGGCCTAGCTGTAGCTAACAGCTCAGGTGCGGGATTGTCAATCCCGTATAGAGAGACACAAGTATCACGCTCCCCCTACAAGGTATTATGGTATATAATACAGGACTTAAAATGCATACTCTAAAGTACGTGAAATGTCTCACAAAACTTAGTATAAAACAGATTTACGTATGAAAATGTCCATTTGTTCGTGTATATGAAAGTATTTCCTTGATATAGTATTCGTTAGTATATAAATGTTCATGATTTTCTCATAAACTATACCTATTATAGTTTCTCAAAATGTGTGTTTCGTTTGTATAGTAAACCCTAGTGTAATGCTCACTTGTTATGAAAAGTATAACATTTAAAGTGACATAAATGATCACATATACTTAAAGTATAAATAAAGTGTTTGATTTCATGTATACATATATAAACATGTTTTATTTCCAAAAGACAAGATGTTATCGAGAATATATATTGCATACGAAAGTTCCTATGTAGTAGTTATGAATCACATATGATTCACTTGCTAAAAAGAGTATATGGTGAAACTTTATGTTACACACGATATTAACTGTGTGTTTACTTGTATTCCCCTCCTTAAAAGTGTATAAAAAGAATTGATAAAACATTTGAAAGTGTAGTTTATATGGTATGAACTCACTTGATTGAAGTGGTTGATTTGAAGTAGTCGAGAGAAGAATCGAGCAGAACTTCGACTGGAAGAGTTGAAAACGCGGGAAAATCTCGGGATTCTCGGGAATCTCGGGAACCTCGGGAACGCAAAACCTTACTTCGGGACTTGAAGGTGAAAATCGGGGCTTTGGGAGGGTCTCGGGGGCTCAAATGCAGAGTTTCGGCGCGAGAAAGAAGGGAACTGAGCAATGGAACTCGGAGCCCTTGAAATCTATTTATAGGGGCATTTTTGGGGTGTGCCACGTCGTGGGGAGTCAAAATTATCCTCTTCCATTAATTGGACGCCCTCAGTCACTTGCCGGGTCGTGGTAAACTTGTGCCACGCCGTGGCAAGCCTGACAGCCTCGGATTTCGGGCCTCGATTTTGTAAAATCCGTAACTTTCGCGTACGAGCTCTGTTTTCGACGTTCTTTATATGCACGCGTAGCTGCAAATATGATCTACAACTCTCGTTTAGACTTCAATGGAAAATTTTGACTTTATTTTTAATTATTTATTTATAATGGGCCAGGGCACGAAAAGTCCGTTAAAATTCCATAACTTCATCATCCGATGTCCGTCTTCGTTAGACTTTTCGCTGTTGCACTACTATTATTGAGACCTTCGATTCTCATTTAGGTTGTTTTGGCCAAAAGTCTTTTGAGCTCTATTTCGAGTTTTTAGTTGTCTATTGCTATATCCGGATCTTGGAAAAATCATAACTTCCTCATACGAAGTCAGATTTGGACGTTCTTTTTGAGTACGCTCACGGTTTAATGTTATCTACAACTTTCATTTAGATACTTAAGGCTAAAAACTATTGTATTGAAAGTTCACATTTTTCGTTTAATCGGTGTTGCCGGTTTTGTCGGAAATCCTAGAATGGTCATAACTTCTTTGTCATAACTCGGATTTTTGTGTTCTTTATATGTATGAAAACCTTGTTACGATTCCTACTACTTGATTAACCCAAATAAAATTTTAGGAAAGTTATATTTTGACCTAAATTTGACTGGCATTACATTACATTGTCTCGAAATATCGGGTTGTCACAGAGACTAAGGTTACACTGTGAAGGCACAGTAAAGTGCCGTATGGAGAAGTAGTGTATCACATTCTGTTTTAGTATGTTCTCTTGTATTAGTGTATAGTGTGCTTCTCGATACAATGTATTTAATGTTCTTTGGTATAGCATATAGTATTCTTCTTGTGTAGTACTTAACATGTAGAGACTCATAATAGTACTAACCGTGGTAAGTATCTTAGTAATGATAGTAGGGAGTGATAAACCTTAACTATACCTATTATAGTTAACTGGTATGTTGCAGTCATTCTTGGATACTCAAAAGTATTAAATTGAGTGAAGGTAGTCATATCTAACACAAATAAATACAATATATAACTAAGAATTCAACGACAGTCGGACAGATAACAATATACCCTCAGACCCCAATCAAACAAGAACAGGCAATAAGGCGAGCTATTAGTCCTAAATCCTTCAAGTCTTACTTATATAAATATATTGGTGTGGATATATTTTAGAAACATAAGAAATTTTAAAAGAGTTTGAAAATAGTTTTTATAACAATTTAACATGAAAATGAGTTCGAAAACATTGAAATCAGTTTTGATGGCGAATCGGTTAAAAGTACACATATCCCTTATGATTGTAAGCTACAAATTACATGTGATTGATACTATAAATTGTTGGATTCAACATGTATCCCCCCCCCCAATAAAAGCACTTAAAACATTTGAAAGGTTAATTAGGGGTATGAACTCACCTGCAGCGAGTGGAGTGGATGGAATGTCGGGAAGGATGCTAGGTGTCAAGTGAGGGCTTGAACATGCCCATGGATCCTATGTAACATATAGTGGCACATGATGGGTCTAATTAGTCATTTTATGACTAATTTAGTAAGTAAAGGCCCTTTAGTGCATGAAAACACTTTGTTACAAGTGCAAGGGATGCTAGGGGTTGCTTCTAAAGTGTGTATGGCCTCATTATGGAGTTTACTCCTCAAATACCCACCTTAGGTGAGTTTATGGTTGAGGGACCAATTCTCCCGTGAGTTTACAGCCGTAAACTCATGAGAGGAGTGTATTTGTATGCTTAAGGGTCTCTTACATCATTAGGAAGGGTTCTAAGGTCAAATCCAAGGCTTGAGAAATGATTAGGGTTCAAAAGGGGCACTCCCATGGAGTTTGTGGTCCTTGGACCACTCCTTGGGAGTTTACGTTCATGAACACCATGGTTTACGGTCATAAACCCTTGGACACTTCTTATCCTTCGTTTTTGTGATCTTAGGCTCATTCATACAAGTTTCTAGTCCTTTAAACGTGCTAAGGAAGGAGTTAGGGACACCAAAACACCCTTTTTGGTGTTTACGGTTTTGGTGTTTACGGTTCATGAATGTTCATGGACCGTAAACTCATGTTTACTCCCTTAAAGGCACTCTACTATCTTTCAAGCCAGTTTCTAAGTCAACGATGAGTATTAGAAGGGTTTTGGAGGGATTTTGGGGCTTCAAAACCCCCTTATAGGAGTTTACGGTTTTGGGGAGGTGTTCTCCAACCGTAAACTCTAGTTTTTAAGGTGTTTTGGGTGGTTAAATCCCAAATTTACATGAACACAAAGCAAAACAACTAGCTAGGAATTATTACTTAGGGATTTGGAGCTTGAATGAGGTGTTTCTTGGCTAAACCCACTTGTAGAGAGAGAGAGAGAGAGAGAGAGAGAAAGAGTAGAGAGAGAAAGTTTCTAGGAGTGAGAAAAGGTTCAAGTGAAAGCCACTCAACCCTTATATAGGGCTTGAGTTGGCTGCCAGGTGGGGATCCACCCCAAACTGACGTTAAACGGAATTTAAAATTTTACCCGATTAAATGGTCGTGACCCGGATTAGTCGTAAACTAAAATTTTTCTCAAATACTTTTCAGGGTATTACACGTGTTTTTATTTATTTCATTTCAACACCAAAATAAAATAAAACATTAATTGGTTTATCTAACCCAAATGCTAACGGAAATCTTAATAACAATAATAATAAAAATATTCTACTAACGACAATGGGTTACAGCGACGGAATAAATTTCGGGTTGTCACAGATACTGACCCCTTGTATAAATGGGTTTATATATATACTTAGTTAAATATTTTATTATTTAAAAGTATATATTCTTGGTCAGAGTGTTTTAATCCCGATGTGTTTATAGTTCGTATATCTTTTATGGGTTGATATACTTGATTCACTATAAACAATGCTATCATACCAATCCTTTCAGCACCCGAATCGAAAAGAATACTAGCATATGAGTTGTCGAGAAGGAAAGTACTCAAAACAACAGTGGGATCAGCAACTGCTTCCTCCCGTCCCATGGTTAGAATTCTTCCAGTGTTATCAGCAGTTGACTTCTTGGGACAGTTCTTTTTAAAGTGCCCAACTTCTCCACAGTTGTCGCAGGCTTGACTAACACCTGCTCCCGATGATTGGTTGGCTGATTGGGTAGGAGTTTTGCAGAATCGAACTATGTGCCCTTTCTTACCACAGTTGGTACAGGATAGTTCTCGGCAAGAACCAGGATGATGATGGTGTTTACACTTGTCACACAGAGGGAGGTTACCAGCATATTTACTGGTAGGAGTTGGAGTTGTGGATCCCATGATAGAAGCAGCAGCAACAGGGGTAGTAGTAGCAGCATGGACTGTTACCGTCTGTTGTTTCTTGGAAGATCCTTGAGAAGATTGACCCTTCTTCTTTTTCCATAATTTTCTCTTTTCGCCACTCTTTTGAGTCGGCTCAGAAGTGGTAGTGATTTCCTTAACGTCGTCGCTGTGATCAATCAGAACTTGAGCTAAAGTCTTAGCACTATCATAGGTATCCGGACGAGCAGCCAAAACATGACTCTTTGTCGGTTGAGATAACCCCTAAACGAACCTTTCGATCTTTTTGTTCTCAGGAGTGACTAATCCCGGGCAGAGAAGTGCGAGATCATCGAATCGGGAAGTGTATGCAGCAATGTCGGAACCTTTCATCTTCAGGTTCCAGAGCTTGTGCTCTAGTTTCTGCATTTCACCACGGGGGCAGTATTCAGCTATAAGGAGTTCCTTCATGGCTTCCCAGCCCATGGCATTGGCTACTGGCAATGTCATTGATTTGACTCGGCCATTCCACCAAGTCAAGGCTTTATCAGCGAAGGTACATGCCGTGAATTTAACTTTATCAGATTCCGCTCAAGCACAGATTTCAAAGATGGACTCGATTTTCTCGAACCATCGAGATAAGGAAATGACACCTCCAACGCCATTGAAGGATGTTGGTTTTGTGTTCATGAAATCCTTGTAGGAACCCCCTCTTTGGTGTCCCTGTCTGACCTCGGGGTTTTGAGATTGAGGACCACCTCCTGAACCACTAGGGTTCATTTGTGACACAGCTGCTACCATTGCAGCTGTCATCATTGTCTAGAGCGATGTCAGGTCAAACTGGGGAGGAGGTGGCAGCGAAGAAGGATGGTTGTTGTTCTTTGAGCTAGGTCTCTTTCGGGGAGGCATCTTGATCTAATAAGATCAAGAAAGAGAGGATGGTAAGTCCTCTATATTGAATTGATAGAGATGACAGTTATATGATTTGAATAAGTGATAAAGCAGGAAAGAGTTATCGAAACAGATAATTTATCGCTAGAATAATCACAGAAAGCCATTCGAATAAGGACTTCAACCAAGGATTGGGATCGAGAAATACTCCCATAGTATTTCATGAATTGATTACGACAATGGTTCGATGTTTGAGGTATTAGGGTAAGTTTTAGGCATGCCGCATACCACAGTCACTCCCAAGCACATGTTGGCCGTGTCTCGAATGAATATAGTTGGCCAGGCTATATTGACCCTAGACACGACTACATAACTGCCCAGGTTTAACCATAGTACACAACACCCAATTACTTATGTTCTGTTCTACTTGTGGTTACGGATGACGACGGTTCGGTATACTTGTATACTTTTGAAAATACTTGTAGTTTGAAGATACTTTTAATTCAGAGCACTTAGGCCCTTTAGTGTTTATAGTTTTATACCATGTAAGGTTTGGTATACTTCATTCATTATAAACAAGGGCTCTGATACCAATCTGTCACACCCCGAAAACCGAAGCGGAAACATTTCCGGGGTTGACTCCATGTTGAGTATCAAATCCAATACACATAGTAAGTAAAGTAAAGCAACCATTACATTACATAAGAAAGTTTTACAGTTGTTTCAAAAATAAAGTTTGTACAGTTGTGATACATAATATATATAAACAAAAGGAAACGGATCTTCATGTACACCGTCTTCAAGCCAAAAAGGATCTTCGGGTACCTGTTCTAACGCTGACCTGAGAACACAAGCGGTTTGAAAATCAGCATAAAGTTGGTGAGTTCATAAGCGGTTTTTGTTTGTGAAAATGTTTCAAGTTCCCTTTCTGTTTCTGAAATGTTATGTATACCAAGAAAATCCTATATTTTCTTAAAAGTTGGTTGTTGTTTCACAAATGTAAAGTATAGTAAGTATGTACATTGAAAACATGTCTGCTCTTGTGAAAATGTATAGTTGGTTATCTGACTTGTTAAACTGTTCTGTTTACTTATCATGTGTTACCAGGAAAGTCCCATACTTTCCTTATTGTATGTTACTAATTGTAAAAGATGTAATGTTATCCAGTTTGTTACTCTTTTGGATATGTAAGTATTACCCAGGAAAGCCCCATGCTTTCCTGCATGTTGGTTTCTAATGTGAACGATGTTAAAGATGTAAAAGATGTAAACGTGATTAGGTTCCATGTCTTTCCCAGGAAAGTCCCGTACTTTCCTGAATGTTAGTTACAATACGTAAAAGATGTAAAAGATGTATAAAGTGGTTCATTATTACTATAAGTAAATCTCTGTTACCTTAATTGTGAGTTCCATAACCATACAATAGACTAAAACCTATGGCAATAAGTAGTCCACATGTGGCAATAAGTAGTCCACATACTTATGACTTTCGTCACCCTTGAACCATTTCGGTTCGGCTGTAGCTAGTAGCTAGGTGTGGGGTAGTCAGCCCTGTATAGATCTATACACTCAAGTCACGCTCTCTAAATACCAGAGATTCTAGTTATGGGTGTAGTCCTCCTCTCGCGTATCTCGGTGGAGTGTTCGCCGAGGACGTGTCTCTAATCATACAGGATTAACAAATTTACTAGTAATAATATAATAGTCCTCCACTCGCGTATATGTGTGGAGTGTTACCGAGGACAAAACAGTGTACAGTAATTATTCAAATGTTTAATGTTATGCTTTTAACTGATAAAATATGGAAATCCATTTGTGAAATATATGTAAAACTTAACAGTTTAAAGACGTATTTCACAAATATATGTTACGTGATTTGCATGTTCAATTGGTTATCAGTTATGGTAATCAATAATAAAAGCATATGAAATATGAAACACATATTTGAAAACATGTTTTGAGTACAAGAATTCCCTTGTACTTTGCTTGTGTTCCCCCCTAAAAACAGTGAAAACAGTGAAAAAGGGTAGGGGTATGAACTCACCGGACTCGAAATACGTCGGTTTTGGATACTAGTCGTTGGTTCGCGGTTTGATTACTCGCGATGTCCCTATGTAAAATGAAATAATGTCCATATATATATACAATTAGGGATACATTCACTAATCATATGGAACATTACACTCCAACGAGGTTAAACACCTCAAAACGAGCGTTTGGAGTGACCCGGGTGACATCTTTGGACGTGTAATGGTACTAGGGACTTGGGACTTGAGTTTACTCCCCAAGAGTAAACATTTTAAGGAGTTTACAGCCATAGAACACACACATACATGATTTTACGGCCGTAAACTCATGTGGGTGTGATTTTGAGTGTTTAATGGCTTAAATGGACATGGGGATTGTTGGAATGGATTTCTAAAATGCCTTGGAATTGATTGTATGAAATTTTAACACTTAAATGGGAGTTTACGGCCACACCATAAGAGTTTACAGCCGTAAACTCACCTATGACCAAGGAAAATTGATTTGAGCTACAAAGGACAATCACATGTGATTCTAGTTAATTTTCCAAGCCTTGTTATGAATTTAGAACACCATTTAACATACTTTTTGGAGTTTACGGCCTAGAGGTATGTTCTAAGGCTGTAAACTCTCTTATACCCATGAAAAAGTTAGTTTTTGATGCTTAAAAACAATCACATGTGATTCTAGAAATTTATGCAAGCCATTTGAGTGTATTTGATGCATCATTTAACAAGTTTTATGAGTTTACAGCCAAGGGTATGTTCCTAGGCCGTAAACTCCTATAAATAACATTTTTGATGTGTTTAAAGCCCCTTAAACTATTTTTAGATGCATCTAGATTTTACCACAAGGCCATTGGTTGAGTTTCAAGGCATTTGGACATGATTTAAGGCACTAAATCCTCATTTAAGTGGAGTTTACGGCCCAAGAATATGTCTTGGCCGTAAACTCACTTTTGTCCCCCAAAAATCATGTTTAAAGTGTTCCAAGTCTAGATTGGCAAGCCTTAAGGTCATATCTAAGTTCCAACTACGATTTGGAAGGTTTATTTGGCTCAAAAACCCCATGAACATGAGTTTACGGCCCAAGCTTATGCCTTGGCCGTAAACTCCTTCAAATGGCTCAAAATTAATGTTTTAAATGTTATAAGTCCTTTCCATTAAGTCATTAAGCCATATCTAATGTCCAACATTGCTTAGGAGGGGTTTTAGGGCTTAAAAACCCCATCTTTAGGAGTTTACGGCCCAAGCTTGTTCCTTGGCCGTAAACTCATGTTCTTGGTCCCAAAACATAATTTAAACATAAATTTGAAGGCTAAAGAGATTGAATAACAAGTTAGGGGTGTTACCTCTTTGATTGGAAGCCTTAACTCTTAGTTTTGGACCTTTGAATTTGATACGTGTATGGGAGGTTTTGTTTTGGAGTGTTTCTGATTGCAGCGAAATGATAACAAATAGAGAAGAAACAATGCAAATGGGGCTACTTTTGGTTATATTTGGAACGGTTTTGCAAGGGAATAACACGAACAAGAAACAAGGATAGTATGATGATCAAGTTAGACCTATAACCACTTATGATACGAGTATGGGCTTGATTTGGTGAGTAGGGTAGTGTTTAGGTAAATTAAGAGAGAATAGAAACCACAAATGATATGTGAATGGAAAGAAATGGATAGATTAGTAACAACTCAATACCTATTAAGTTGTATACCGGTGAAAACAATCCAAGACCTATTAGATTGAGTTCGTATCAAGTCAAGAACACGTCCCAACAAGATAATTTGTGAATTATAACAATAATTCCACGTGAACAAAAGTTTTTTTCTTAGAAATTCGTCTATTCACTTTCCCATGCATAAACTTGGCTTTATATGAAACCTTTATTACAAACATGGTGGTTACAAGCCAACCAACCAATTATTCATTAAAACTAGTAAATGAAACTTAAGGAAACTCTTGAAATAACACAAAAAAAACGTCTACCACACTTAATAGTGACAAAAAAAAACGTCCATGTCTTCAATTAGTCTTCAATTGCTAGTAATTGGTTATGAGAACAAGTAGAGTGTAACTCCCAAGGATTAAAGAGAACCATCAATGAGAAGAGTGTAACTCCCAGAGATTAAAGAGATCCATCAATGATAATAGTGTAACTCCCAAAGTTTAAAGAGATCCATCAATGATACCCTTCCAAATGCTTCCATAATCACCCTAGCTTTGAATCAATCAATAAATGAAGTCTTGGATTTATTAAACTTTTATTAATTTAATTATGAAAACCCTAATCCATCAACTATGTCACCATGCATACCCCATAGGCCATTAAGCCCAAACAACTTTCTAGCCCAACATTAAGCTACCCATAGCCTTTTGGGCCTTCATTATCCATATACGGATCATTCCCTCCTTCTTCGAAAGGAATTGTCCTCAATTCAGTAAGAACCAAATTGTGTTGTTCCCCCATACGAACCTTCCCTGACAGCATGTCTTGAAACCAAATTTTTATTGCATAATGTGACCTTTTCTTTATTCCAACTTGGTGTTTTCTCCACATACACATGTTCTTCTTCAAATAACTCACCAAATTCAATCCTAACCGTATCTTCCATTTGTGGATGAAAAACCACTTCCATACATTCCCATGAACTCGGCCCTGCAAATTAACCATGGTTTCCCAATTTAATGCACACCAAAAGAATATGAGTCCAAACTTCATGAGCATCCTCCCATGTAAATACTTGGGACTTAGATCTTCATATTGATTAATTCTTTCTTCTTTGCTCGTAGAAAGATGATTTGTAGAAAGATGGATACCATCGTTCGTCTTTCTTTCACCACAAACTTCAAGCCTTCGCTCTTGGTGTTTTTGAACAACGAATGAAGAATTAATTAAGATATCTTTTGTTTGTGGACAACACAAAAAATTGGCATACGAATTGTCACACAATGTCTTTTTTCGTGACTGATTGCTACCACTATGAACACATCTTGTTTTGGAAATCATCATATCGCCTTTTGGAGCATACAAAATTCTACCATCATCTAAAAATAATTGGTCTTGCTGTTTTTGAGTCTTAAGTGAAAAGTCTACATCTCTAATTGCATAAAACTTTTTATCAAAAGTAATATGCATGTCTTTTTTCTCCTTTTGATCAATTAACGAAGACAAAACAAAAACATCACTATCAAGATCATAATTAGTAAAATCCAACCTCTCACCATACTTCTTCTTGTCACTAAGGCCTTCAAAATGCAAAATATAAGCATTCGATGGCATCCAAAGTGTAAAAATCTCCCACACATTGACACGAAAATAAAGATGAAAAATGGAAATCCCCCACACTTTAGAAAAGGAATTGTGTTCATAAAAGATATGAGAACCTGAATTTTTGTGGCACTTATAGTCATTGGTTCTCAAGGTTGTGAGCTCTTAGAATGATTTTAGTTGTTCAACAAAAATCACCATTTCTTCAACAATTTTGTGCATATCAACAAAATTGATTTCTTCCACAATTGCCTCAACAATTTCATCTCCGATCACAAAATTAGTTCCTTCTTCAATTTCTTCAATAAATTCCTCTTCAACCAAGAAATTTATTCTTTCACAAAATTCCCCTTCTCCATCGGTGTCGTAGATGGGACCAGAATCTTCTTCCTCATCTTTTTCAATTTTCTCTTCCTCTATATCTTCTTCATCATATAGCTTGCGCAACATTTTTGGACAACAACCGAATTCAAACAAACTTAGCAGAATTTTTTTTTGAACAAGAACTTAATTACACCCAATCGGAACTAGGCTCTGATACCACTTATGATACGTGTATGGGAGGTTTTGTTTTGGAGTGTTTCTGATTGCAGTGAAATGATAACAAATAGAGAAGAAACAATGCAAATGGGGCTGCTTTTGGTTATATTTGGAACGGTTTTGCAAGGGAATAACACGAACAAGAAACAAGGATAGTATGATGATCAAGTTAGACCTATAACCACTTATGATATGAGTATGGGCTTGATTTGGTGAGTAGGGTAGTGTTTAGGTAAATTAAGAGAGAATAGAAACCACAAATGATAGGTGAATGGAAAGAAATGGATAAATTAGTAACAACTCAATACCTATTAAGTTGTATACCGGTGAAAACAATCCAAGACCTATTAGATTGAGTTCGTATCAAGTCAAGAACACGTCCCAACAAGATAATTTGTGAATTATAACAATAATTCCATGTGAACAAAAGTTTTTTTCTTAGAAATTCGTCTATTCACTTTCCCATGCATAAACTTGGCTTTATATGAAGCCTTTATTACAAACATGGTGGTTACAAGCCAACCAACCAATTATTCATTAAAACTAGTAAATGAAACTTAAGGAAACTCTTGAAATAACACAAAAAAATGTCTACCACACTTAATAATGACAAAAAAAACGTCCATGTCTTCAATTAGTCTTCAATTGCTAGTAATTGGTTATGAGAAGAAGTAGAGTGTAACTCCCAAGGATTAAAGAGAACCATCAATGATAAGAGTGTAACTCCCAGAGTTTAAAGAGATCCATCAATGATAATAGTGTAACTCCCAAAGTTTAAAGAGATCCATCAATGATACCCTTCCAAATGCTTCCATAATCACCCTAGCTTTGAATCAATCAATAAATGAAGTCTTGGATTTATTAAACTTTTATTAATTTAATTATGAAAACCCTAATCCATCAACTATGTCACCATGCATACCCCATAGGCCATTAAGCCCAAACAACTTTCTAGCCCAACATTAAGCTACCCATAGCCTTTTGGGCCTTCATTATCCATATACGGATCAGAATTTGGATGAGGAGAGAGGTGGGAAGAGTTAAATGAGAAATTGGCCAAAGGCTTCAAATGGAGGCTTAAACATGTTTATATAGGTTCTAAAACCTGAACACGGTGGAATTCTACCCGATACTGGCGTTAGACGAGGCTTTTGGTCGTACCCGATTGAGTTACCGTAACCCGATACGGAAATTTCTAGAAATATTCCGATCACTAAAGTTGGGTGTTAAAATGATTTCTAAATGTATTAAGACACCCATTAAGTCATTTTAAATACGTACTAGTTAATGACTTAATTAAACGGAAGATCGGAAATCGAATTTGGAAACGACGATTGGTTGCGTGAATTGTACTACAAAAGAGTTACAAGAAATGACATGGAAATTTCGGGTTGTTACATTATCCCCCCGTTAAAGGGAATTTCGTCCCGAAATTCAAAGTTTAAAACACAAGACAAGATTCAAATCATGGATCAAGAAAGAGTTATGGATAGTTCTGTTTCATTGAATCTTCCCGTTCCCAAGTGAATTCCGGTCCCCACTTGGCTTTCCAGCGAACCTTCACTAACGGGATGCGACTTTGTTTTGTACGTTTGACTTCTCGATCCATGATTTCGATCGGTTCCTCCACAAAGTTGAGGTTTTCATTGATCTCGATCTCGTCTAAGGGAATTGTTAGGGTTTCATCGAATAGGCACTTTTTGAGATTTGAAACATGGAAGACAGGATGAATGTTACTAAGTTCGTGAGGTAAATGAAGTTTATAGGCAACTGGACCGATCCTGGAGAGGATCTCAAAGGGTCCAATGTACCTTGGATTAAGTTTCCCACACTTACCAAAGCGTACAGTGCCTTTCCAGGGCGAGACTTTTAACAGGACACGGTTTCCAACCTAGAATTCTAGTGGTTTCCGACGATTATCAGCGTAACTCTTTTGACGATCACGTGAAGCTTTCAATCGGTTACAGATTTGAATGATCTTTTCAGTGGTTTCGCGAATGATTTTAGGACCAGTGAGAGCACTGTTGGGGACTCGACTCCTGGCTAACTGTGTATCCCCCACCTCGGCCCAACACAGAGGGGATCTACACTTACGTCCGTACAGGGCTTCAAACGGAGCAACCCTAATGCTGGTGCGGTAACTATTGTTGTATGAGAATTCGATCAAGGATAGATGTGTGTCCCACGACTTTCCAAAGTCAATGACACATGCCCTAAGCATGTCCTCCAGGGTTTGGATTGTTCTCTCACTCTGTCCATCGGTCTGAGGATGATACGCCGTGCTCATATCTAGTTTGGTTCCAAGGGCTTTCTGGAGGGACTGCCAGAATCTAGAGGTAGACCTGCTATCTCGATCAGAGATAATGGATACAGGTACACCGTGTAGACGTACTACCTCCTGGATGTAGATTCGCGCGAGTCTTTCCATCTTGTATGATTCTTTGATCGGAATGAAGTGAGCGGATTTTGTCAGACGATCGACAATTACCCAAATGGTATCGTACCCACTAGAACACTTGGGCAGTTTGTTGATGAAGTCCATGGTAATCATCTTCCATTTCCACTCGGGGATCTCGGGTTGTTGGAGCAGACCTGAGGGTTTCTGATGTTCGACTTTGACTTTGGCGCAAGTCAGACACTTGCCCACGAATGTAGCTATCTCAGCTTTCATGTTTGGCCACCAGTATTGTTTCTTGAGATCCAGGTACATCTTGTCCGAACCCGGGTGAACAGAGTATTTGGTTCTGTGTGCTTCCTCCATGACTATTTCCCTGAATCCACCGAATTTGGGAATCCAGATTCGATTCATGAAACAGTGAACTCCATCACCTCTGATCTCAAGTTTCTTTTGCATTCCTCTCAAGGTTTCATCTGACATGTTCTCGGGTTTGAGGGCTGTTAAGTGGGCTTCTCGGATTTGTATGGGTAGGTTGGATTGGATGGTCATCGTTTGGTTCTTCACTTTGTGGCATGCACTATCCTTTCGGCTAAGGGCATCTGCTACCAAATTGGCCTTGCCGGGGTGGTAACGGATTCCATCGCCGTTGCCTCATGTTTAAGTCCTTCTGATCAAAGATGTGCTGCAGGCTCTTGTGATCAGTGAAGATTGTGCACTTGGTTCCGTAGAGATAATGTCTCAAAATCTTCAATGCAAAGACTACGGCTCCTAGTTCCAAGTCATGTGTGGTATAGTTGACCTCGTGTGCTTTCAGCTGTCTTGAGGCGTAGGCAATCACCTTTCCTCTTTGCATAAGCACACAGCCTAAACCTTGATTAGACGCATCGCAGTAGACAACGAAGTCCTCTGTCCCTTCAGGCAGAGACAGAACAGGCGCGTTGCATAAGGCTCTCTTCAACGTTTGGAATGCAGTTTCTTGTTTATCACTCCAATAAAAGGGTACACCTTTCTGTGTTTGAGTGGTTAAAGGTTTGGCGATTTTGGAAAAGTTCTGAATGAATCATCGATAGTAGCCGACGAGACCCAAGAATTGACGAATTTCTGTGGGTGTTTTCGGTGCCGACCAATTCTCTATCACTTTAATCTTGGAAGGATCTACATGAATACCCTCCTCGCTTACCACGTGACCGAGGAAAGTTACCTTCCGTATCCAAAATTCACATTTGGAAAATTTCGCGTAAAGCTTTTCGGATCTAAGGGTCTCCAACACTAGCCTCAAGTGTTGCTTGTGGTCTTCTTCGCTTCGGGAGTAGACGAGGATGCCGTCAATGAACACGATGACGAATTTGTCTAAGAAAGGACGGCACACCCGGTTCATCAGGTCCATGAACACAGCCGGTGCATTGGTTAGACCGAAGCGCATCACTACGAACTCGTAGTGTCCAAACCGAGTCCTAAAAGCTGTTTTGGAAACATCATTTTCCTGGACTCGTAACTGATGGTACCCTGACCGAAGGTCTATCTTTGAAAAGTAGCTGGCTCCCTGGAGTTGATCGAAGAGGTCATCTATTCGTAGAAGAGGATATCGGTTCTTAACAGTTAACTTGTTTAGTTCACGATAGTCGATACACATCCGAAAGGATCCATCTTTCTTCTTGACAAACAGAACCGGAGCTCCCCAGGGTGAGGAACTCAGTCTAATGAATCCTTTACTGAGCAACTCATTGAGTTGACTGGATAACTCCTACATTTCTGCCGGAGCTAAGCGATACGGAGACTTTGCTACGGGGGTAGCTCCAGGAATTAGGTCAATACGGAACTCAACCTGACGTTCGGGAGGAATTCCTGGAAGCTCTTCGGGAAACACATCAGGAAAGTTACAGACTTCGGGGATGCTCGCGAGGTCTCTAACTTCTTGTTTCTCGTTGATCACATGGGCTAAGAATGCAATGCACTCCTTCCGTAGGAGCTTTCGAGCTTTGATGTAAGAAATGATATGAAGATTGGAACTGGGTTTATCGCCATAGATTACGAGAGTTTGATCCGAAGGAAGATTAAGACGAATGGATTTTTCGTAACAAAGAATATCAGCATGATTGGGACTCAACCAATCCATGCCAATGATAACATCAAATCTCTTAATGGAAATTGGCATGGGATCTATAGGAAATGAGTGATCATTTACGGTAAGCGTACAACCTATGAATACATTGTTAGCGCTTTCTTTCTCACCGTTAGCCATCTCGACGGTAAACGTTTTAGTTAGTGGTTGAGGATTTGGTTTTAGATTATGTTTGAATGCATGACTAACAAAACTCCTTTCAGCACCCGAATCGAAAAGACTACTAGCATATGAGTTGTCGAGAAGGAACGTACCCGAAACAACAATGGGATCAGCAACTGCTTCCTCCCATCCCATGGTTAGAATTCTTCCAGTGTTATCAGCAGTTGACTTCTTGGGACAGTTCCTTTTAAAGTACCCAACTTCTCCATAGTTGTAGCAGGCTTGACTAACACCTGCTCCCGATGATTGGTTGGCTGATTAGGTAGGAGTTTTGCAGAATCGAACTGTGTGCCCTTTCTTACCACAGTTGGTACAGGATAGTTCTCGGCAAGGACTAGGATGATGATGGTATTTACACTTGTCACACAGAGGGAGGTTACCAGCATATTTACTGGTAGGAGTTGGAGCTGTGGATCCCATGACAGAAGCAGCAGCAACAGGGGTAGTAGTAGCAGCATGGACTGTTACCGTTTGCTGTTTCTTGGAAGATCCTTGAGAAGATTGACCCTTCTTCTTTTTCCAGAGTTTTCTCTTTTCACCACTCTTTTGAGTCGGCTCAGAAGTGGTAGTGATTTCCTTAACATCATCGCTGTGATCAATCTGAACTTGAGCAAAAGTCTTAGCACTATCATAGGTATCCGGACGAGCAGCCAAAACATGACTCTTTGTCGGTTGAGATAACCCCTACACAAACCTTTCGATCTTTTTGTTCTCAGGAGTGACTAATCCCGGGCAGAGAAGTGCGAGATCATCGAATCGGGAAGTGTACGCAGCAATGTCGGAACCTTTCATCTTTAGGTTCCAGAGCTCGTGCTCTAGTTTCTGCATTTCACCACGGGGGCAGTATTCAGCTATAAGGAGTTCCTTCATGGCTTCCCAGCCCATGGCATTGGCTACTGGTAATGTCAGAGATTTGACTCGGCCATTCCACCAAGTCAAGGCTTTATCAGTGAAGGTACATGCCGTGAATTTAACTTTATCAGATTCCGCACAAGCACAGATTTCAAAGATGGACTCGATTTTCTCGAACCATCGAGATAAGGAAATGACACCTCCAGCACCATTGAAGGATGTTGGTTTCCCGTTCATGAAATCCTTGTAGGAACCCCCTCTTTGGTGTCCCTGGCTGACCTCGGGGTTTTGAGATTGAGGACCACCTCCTGAACCACTAGGGTTCATTTGTGACAAAGCTGCTACCATTGCAGTTGTCATCATTGTCTGGAGCGATGTCAGGTCAAACTGGGGAGGAGGTGGTAGCGAAGAAGGATTGTTGTTGTTCTTTGAGCTAGGTCTCTTTCGGGGAGGCATCTTGATCTAATAAGATCAAGAAATAGAGGATGGTAAGTCCTCTATATTGAATCGATAGAGATGGCAGTTATATGATTTGAATAAGCGATAAAGCAGGAAAGAGTTATCGAAACAGATAATTTATCGCTAGAATAATCACAGAAAGCCATTCGAATAAGGACTTCTACCGAGGATTGGGATCGAGAAATACTCCCATAGTATTTCATGAATTGATTACGATAATGGTTCGATGTTTGAGGTATTAGGGTAAGTTTTAGGCATGCCGCATACCACAGTCACTCCCAAGCACATGTTGGCCGTGTCTCGAATGAATATAGTTGGCCAGGCTATATTAACCCTAGACACGACTACATAACTGCCTAGGTTTAACCATAGTACACAACACCCAATTACTTATGTTCTGTTCTACTTGTGGTTACGGATGACGACGGTTCGGTATACTTGTATACTTTTGAAAATACTTGTAGTTTCAAGATACTTTTAATTCAGAGCACTTAGGCCCTTTAGTGTTTATAGTTTTATACCATGTAAGGTTTGGTATACTTCATTCACTATAAACAAGGGCTCTGATACCAATCCGTCACACCCCGAAAACCGAAGGCGGAAACATTTCCGGGGTTGACTCCACGTTGAGTATCAAATCCAATGCACATAGTAAGTAAAGTAAAGCAACCATTACATTACATAAGAAAGTTTTACAGTTGTTTCAAAAGTAAAGTTTGTACAGTTGTGATACATAATATATATATAAACAAAAAGAAACGGATCTTCATGTACACCGTCTTCAAGCCAAAAAGGATCTTCGGGTACCTGTTCTAACGCTGACCTGAGAACACAAGTGGTTTGAAAATCAGCATAAAGCTGGTGAGTTCATAAGCGGTTTTTGTTTGTGAAAATGTTTCAAGTTTCCTTTCTGTTTCTGAAATGTTATGTATACCAAGAAAATCCTATATTTTCTTAAAAGTTTGTTGTTGTTTCACAAATGTAAAGTATAGTAAGTCTGTACACTGAAAACATGTCTGCTCATGTGAAAATGTATAGTTGGTTATCTGACTTGTTAAACTGTTCTGTTTACTTATCATGTGTTACCAGGAAAGTCCCATACTTTCCTTATTGTATGTTACTAATTGTAAAAGATGTAATGTTATCCAGTTTGTTACTCTTTTGGATATGTAAGTATTACCCAGGAAAGCCCCATGCTTTCCTGCATGTTGGTTTCTAATGTGAACGATGTTAAAGATGTAAAAGATGTAAACGTGATTAGGTTCCATGTCTTTCCCAGGAAAGTCCCGTACTTTCCTGAATGTTAGTTACAATACGTAAAAGATGTAAAAGATGTATAGAGTGGTTCATTATTACTATAAGTAAATCTCTGTTATCCTAATTGCGAGTTCCATAACCATACAATAGACTATAACCTGTGGCAATAAGTAGTCCACATGTGGCAATAAGTAGTCCACATACTTATGACTTTCGTCACCCTTGAACCATTTCGGTTCGGCTGTAGCTAGCAGCCAGGTGTGGGGTAGTCAGCCCTGTATAGATCTATACACTCAAGTCACGCTCTCTAAATACCAGAGATTCTGGTTATGGGTGTAGTCCTCCACTCGCGTATCTCGGTGGAGTGTTCGCCGAGGACGTGTCTCCAATCATACAAGATTAACAAATTTACTAGTAATAATATAATAGTCCTCCACTCGCATATATGTGTGGAGTGTTACCGAGGACAAAACAGTGTACAGTAATTATTCAAATGTTTAATGTTATGCTTTTAACTGATAAAATATGGAAATCCATTTGTGAAATATATGTAAAACTTAACAGTTTAAAGACCTATTTCACAAATATATGTTACGTGATCTGCATGTTCAATTGGTTATCAGTTATGGTAATCAATAATAAAAGCATATGAAATATGAAACACACATTTGAAAACATGTTTTGAGTATGAGAATTCCCTTGTACTTTGCTTGTGTTCCCCCCTGAAAACAGTGAAAACAGTGAAAAAGGGTAGGGGTATGAACTCACCGGACTCGAAATACGTCGGTTTTGGATACTAGTCGTTGGTTCGAGGTTTGATTACTCGTGATGTCGCTATGTAAAATGAAATAATGTCCATATATATACAATTAGGGATACATTCACTAATTATATGGAACATTACACTCCAACAAGGTTAAACACCTCAAAACGAGCGTTTGGAGTGACCCGGGTGACATCTTCGGACGTGTAATGGTACTAGGGACTTGGGACTTGAGTTTACTCCCCAAGAGTAAACATTTTAAGGAGTTTACAGCCATAGAACACACACATACATGAGTTTACGGCCGTAAACTCATGTGGTGTGATTTTGAGTGTTTAATGGCTTAAATGGACATGGGGATTGTTGGAATGGATTTCTAAAATGCCTTGGAATTGATTGTATGAAATTTTAACACTTAAATGGGAGTTTACGGCCACACCATAAGAGTTTACGGCCGTAAACTCACCTATGGCCAAGGAAAATTGATTTGAGCTACAAAGGACAATCACATGTGATTCTAGTTAATTTTCCAAGCCTTGTTATGAATTTAGAACACCATTTAAGATACTTTTTGGACTTTACGGCCTAGAGGTATGTTCTAAAGCCGTAAACTCTCTTATACCCATGAAAAAGTTAGTTTTTGATGCTTAAAACAATCACATGTGATTCTAGAAATTTATGCAAGCCATTTGAGTGTATTTGATGCATCATTTAACAAGTTTTATGAGTTTACGGCCAAGGGTATGTTCCTAGGCCGTAAACTCCTATAAATAACATTTTTGATGTGTTTAAAGCCCTTAAACTATTTTTAGATGCATCTAGATTTTACCACAAGGCCATTGGTTGAGTTTCAAGGCATTTGGACATGATTTAAGGCACTAAATCCTCATTTAAGTGGAGTTTACAGCCCAAGAATATGTCTTGGCCGTGAACTCACTTTTGTCCCCCAAAAATCATGTTTAAAGTGTTCCAAGTCTAGATTGGCAAGCCTTAAGGTCATATCTAAGTCCCAACTACGATTTGGAAGGGTTATTTGGCTCAAAAACCCCATGAACATGAGTTTACGGCCCAAGCTTATTCCTTGGCCGTAAACTCCTTCAAATGGCTCAAAATTAATGTTTTAAATGTTAAAAGTCCTTTCCATTAAGTCATTAAGCCATATCTAATGTCCACCATTGCTTAGGAGGGGTTTTAGGGCTTAAAAACCCCATCTTTAGGAGTTTACGGCCCAAGCTTGTTCCTTGGCCGTAAACTCATGTTCTTGGTCCCAAAACATAATTTAAACATAAATTTGAAGGCTAAAGAGGTTGAATAACAAGTTAGGGGTGTTACCTCTTTGATTGGAAGCCTTAAATCTTAGTTTTGGACCTTTGAATTTGGATGAGGAGAGAGGTTGGAAGAGTTAAATGAGAAATTGGCCAAAGGCTTCAAATGGAGGCTTAAACATGTTTATATATGTTCTAAAACCTGAACACGGTGGAATTCTACCCAATACTGGCGTTAGACGAGGCTTTTGGTCGTACCCGATTGAGTTACCGTAACCCGATACGGAAATTTCTAGAAATATTCTGATCACTAAAGTTGGGTGTTAAAATGATTTCTAAATGTATTAAGACACCCATTAAGTCATTTTAAATAGGTACTAGTTAATGACTTAATTAAACGGAAGATCGGAAATCGAATTTGGAAACGATGATTGGTTGCGTGAATTGTACTACAAAAGAGTTACAAGAAATGATACGGAAATTTCGGGTTGTTACAAACTTCGATATACTGATTTATTTCCTTTCGTACCTATTGCATTAATTAGGTATACTGTTAATCTAATGGTATTATCTCGGAATATACTTAGATACATATCTTCATATTCGTGTTCTTATTCTTAAACATATTCTTGTACTTATTCGTCTTCGTATTCGTATTCGTTACTGTATTCGTTTCTCTATTCCTACTCCTATTACTATTTGTATTCGTATTCGTACTCGCAGTCGTATTCGTATTCGTAGTCGTATTTGTTTCCCTATTCCTACTCCTATTACTATTCGCAGTCGTATTCGTATTCGTATTCGCAGTCGTATTCGTTTCCCTATTCCTACTCCTATTACTATTCGCAGTCGTATTCGTATTCGCAGTCGAATTCGTATTCGTTATGTTCTTAATTATAGTTTCATTATCCATTCTATTCCTAGTTATAGATGTGTTATTCGTTCTGTTTCTAGTTGAAGTTCCGTTATTCGTTCTGTTCCTGATTATAGTTTCGTATTCGTTCTATTCCTAATTGTAGCTTCGTATTCGTTTTCGTATTCGTAATTAGTTATAATTGTAAATTAGTAGAAGTTATTCGTAGATTATGAAACATAGTTTAGATTACAACATTTTATCGAGAAATCTGTGATTAGTTTGAAAGCTAAATTCGTAATTCGAACTATTTGATAAACACAGTTATTGATATTAGAACATACAAAATGAAAACGATTAAACTGAAAACAATAAGTTTGAGTACAAGATTTCCTTGTACTTTTGCTTGTATTCCCCCTTAAAACAGTGAAAACTGTTGAAAAACTACGGGTATGAACTCACCGGACGAGAAATGTGGCAAATTCGGATGCTAAGTGTTTGTCTGGGTCTTGCAAACACACGAGGTTCCTAATTATAATGTAAAGATACACATTTGTATCTAATTAGGACTTAGGTTGGTTATTTGATAAGGACAATTGTTTCTAGTCGCGATAACACCCCGATACAAGTGTTTGGAGGGACCCGGGTAGCGTTTAAAGATGGGAATTGAAGCGAGGGACTTGGGACTTGAGTTTACTCCCCATGAATAAACTTATACAAGAGTTTTTGGTCCAAAACACCCATTCCCCATGAGTTTACGGCCGTAAACTCATGGTGGGGTGGTTTATGGTGCAAATTTGGGTCACAAATGGATATGGACACTTGGAAATGCTTGGATTAATTTTACTTAAGGCTTGGATTGAATTAAAAACACCATTTGCAACACTTAAGGGAGTTTACGGCCTAGGCATGGGATCTTTGGCCGTAAACTCTCAAATCCCCTTGATTAAGTGTTTTTAAGGTCTTAAAATTAATCACATGTGATTCTAAAAATTCCCACAAGCCTAGAAATGAGTTTGGGGCACCATTTGACACCCTTTTATGAGTTTACGGCCATGAGACATATTCTATGGCCGTAAACTCTCAAATGTGGGGTTTTGATGTTTTTAAAGCCCTAAAACTATTTTTGGTTGGTCCTTTGATTTATTCCAAGGCTTTTGGTGGTGTTGGATGGATTTCTAACACCTTAGAATTGAATTTATACCCATTTATAAGGAGTTTACGGCCCAAGCATATGCCTTGGCCGTAAACTCACACAAATCCCCCAAAAATTATGTTTAAGGTGTCCAAATGCTAAAACCAATATTCTATAATTCATATCTAAGCCTTGTTTGTGATTTGGAGGGGTTTAAGGGCATGAAAACCCCATTTATATGAGTTTACGGCCCAAGCACATGCCTTGGCCGTAAACTCCTTCAAACCTCACAAAATTCATGTTTTAAATGTTTAGAGTCCATATCTTGAAGTCATTTAGCCATATCTAGGTCCCAAAATTGTCAAGGAGGGGTTTAAGGGCTCAAAACCCTTCATTTTTGGTGTTTACGGCCTAGGCACCTTCATGGGCCATAAAATCATATGTCATGTCCCATTTCATGATTTAATCTCGAATTTGGAAGTCAAATAAGCTATACAATGAGGTTAGGAAGTTACCTTAAGGATTTGAGACCTTAAAATTGAGTTTTGGACCCTAAATCTTGGATTTTAGGAGAGAGGTTAGAGAGAGAGTAGAGAGAGAAGGAAAAGGCTTCAAATGGATGTTAAACACGTTTATATAGGTCCTAAAACTTGGACGCGGTGGAATTCTACCCGATACCGGCATTAAACGGGGCTTTTGGTCGCACCCGATTAAGTTACCCTCACCCGGCGGGAATGTTTCTAACATTTTGAAGTAAACACTTTTGGGTTAATTTCATGAGTTCCAAGAGGTTTGGACACTCATTCAATTATAATAAACATATAAATTTAATTAGTTAACCCAAAATGAGAACGAAACGAATTGACTAATGGCGAAATTTCACGGGTAGAACAAGTTTTCGACGATAGAAAACTTCGGGTTGTTACATTATCCCCCCGTTAGAGGGAATTTTGTCCCAAAATTCAAAGATTCGAACTCAAATTGCAAGTTGAAAAGAGAATCGAGGATGAGTTTACTGCTTCGGATCTTCACGCTTCCATGTGGAATCGAGTCTCCACTTGACGTTCCAGTGAACCCTGACTATCGGGAAGCGTCTTGGTTTCGTTGAGTAGATATTTCTAAAAGTCCGAGATGTGACGTACCATAGGAATGTTTCTAAGTTTCAAGGTTAATCGAAGTTTGTAAGCTACGGGATCAATCCTAATAAGGATTTCGAAAAGTTCTACGTTTATGGAGAGATTCGAATGAATAGATAACAGTTTATCTTCCTAGATTAGAGTTGAAAAAGAACTGCAAGTAAAATGATTGTCGAAAAGGAATATACCTGGGGCAACTATGGGATTGGTGGCTGTCTCACCTTGTCCTATAGCTAGGACTCTTCCAGAGTTGCCAGCTGTGGTTGCATTGGGGCAGTTTCTCTTATAATGCCCGACCTTTCCGCAACCATAACAGGCCTGACTGATGCCCGCTCCGGGAGTTTGATTTGTTGGTGTTCTACAATTCCGCGCAATGTGACCCTCTTGGCCACAATTTTTGCAAAGTTTTATACGATAGGGACCGGGGATATAGTGGTGGTAACTGCACTGGTTACACCACGGGAGAACACCGACATATCCGGTAATAGGTGCCTGAGCTGAGGAACCGATGACGGGTACAACAGCAGGGGTAGTGGCAGCATGGACTGTCACCATTTATTGTCTCTTCAAGTACTCCTGGGAAGGCTGATATTTATCCCCTGCCTCCCAGTACTTTTCTTTTCTCACCACTTCTTTCTGCGGGCTCAGGAGTGGTGGCTGCTTCCTCTACATCCTCACTATGGTCAATCAAGATTACAAATCTGAATTATAAGCAATAATTCAAGAAAGGGATGAACAAAGTTCTTATTTTTCTTCAAAAGATAACTGATTTTCAAGTACAAGTATGAACTCTATTTATAGTGCTAATAACATAACTCTCGGAAATATCAAAAGTCTAAAGCAATTAAATAACTATTAAAGTCTCATTATTAAACTAATTAATGACCCATTATTGAAATATTAAAGATCCATTATGGCAGCGATTAATAAGCCGATTATGAAGATTCTTCAACTCATTTAAGCTAGTTATGATTATTTTCATGAAGCCTTTCTTGCCACCAAATCATGGAACTTTAGAAAAGGTAAGGGTTGGGTCATCCTTATTAAAGCACGCATCATTCTCCCCTCTTAAAAAAGACTTGTCCTCGAGTCTTCGTCTTTATTCTCAAGTCTTCATCTCTAATTCCTCTTGCCCACGGTTTCCAAATGGCAAACGATTTCCAAAGTTTAAAACGAACAAAAACGTACCAAACGGGGAAATAGTCTTGATCATATATGTTTTTGGTAGACTTGTTAGCTTCCTTGATTTTGATTTCTTGAGTAGCCATTGAAAGTAGATCATGGTTGTAAAGAATATTAAAACCTGATAACTCTTCGTAGATATTATCATGACCAGTTTCCTTAATTAAGAATTTTGAAAAAGAAATATTATTTTCAACATAAACTTCTTCAATGAACTCGCCTTCATCTTCCGTGTCATAGACAGGTTCCATGTCGTAAAAGGAATTGGTGTCACAAAAATGACCATTGTTATCCTTATCCACCACGTCCCAAAAGAGTGAGGCAGATTCAGAAAAACTCGAGAGATATGCTTCTAGTCCCGCAAATTCAAGATTCTCATTCGTTGGAGACATGTTGAACCAGGAATTTGTCTTGCTCAACGACACCCAATCAGAACTAGGCTTTGATACCACTTATGATACGTATGGGAGGTTTTGTTTTGGAGTGTTTCTGATTGCAGCGAAATGATAACAAATAGAGAAGAAACAATGCAAATGGGGCTGTTTTTGGTTATATTTGGAACGGTTTGCAAGGGAATAACACGAAAAAGTAACAAAGAATAGTATGATGATCAAGTTAGACCTATAACTTGAAAATCGGTGAAAACAATCCAAGACCTATTGAATTGAATTCAAAAATCACGAATGAGATCACGTCCCAAACAATGATACAAATTTGAATTATAAGCAATAATTCAAGAAAGGGATGAACAAAGCTCTTATTTTTCTTCAAAAGATAACTGATTTTCAAGTACAAGTATGAACTCTATTTATAGTGCTAATAACATAACTCTCGGAAATATCAAAAGTCTAAAGCAATTAAATAACTATTAAAGTCTCATTATTAAACTAATTAATGACCTATTATTGAAATATTAAAGATCCATTATGGCAGCAATTAATAAGCCGATTATGAAGATTCTTCAACTCATTTAAGCTAGTTATGATTATTTTCATGAAGCCTTTCTTGCCACCAAATCATGGAACTTTAGAAAAGGTAAGGGTTGGGCCATCCTTATTAAAGCACACATCATTTGGTGCTGTTGTATGTATCTGGCCTAGCAACTAAGACGTTCCCTTTGGTTGGCTGGGTTAATCCCCAGATAAACCTCTCTATCTTCTTATTTTCCGGGGTAACCATCCCTGGACAAAGAAGCGCTAAGTCATCAAATCTAGATGTGTAGGAAGTGATATCAGAACCTTTCATCTTTAGATTCCAAAGTTCATGTTCCAACTTCTGGATTTCACCCCGAGGGCAATACTCAGCGTGCAGAAGTTCCTTCATAACTTCCCAACCCATAGCATTGGCTACAGGTAGAGTCAGAGATTTGACTCGGCTGTTCCACCAAGTCAAGGCTTTGTTGGTGAGAGTGCAAGCGGCAAACTTCACTTTGTCGGATTCTGAACAAGCACAGATCTCGAAGATAGATTCGATTCTTTCTAACCATCGAATTAGAGCAATGACACCTCATGTGCCATCGAAGAATGTAGGTTTCGCGTGCATAAAGTCTTTATAGGAACACTCCTTTCGGTGTCCCTGGCTATTTTCTTGGTTTTGAGGTTGGGGACCACCTCCCGAACTACCGGGGTTCGTTTGCAACATGGCTGCTGAAAATGTTGCAGTTAAAACTGACTGAAGTGTCGCCAAGTCGATTTGAAGAGAAGGTGGTGTTTGAGGAAGGTTGTTGTTGTTCTGTGAGCTGGGTCTCTTTCTTGGAGGCATCTTGATCTAATAAGATCAAGAAGAGAGGATGATAAGCCCTTTGAATTGAATCAAGAGATATGATACAAAGGATATCTCTTTATGGCATACATAGAATTCTATTAAGCGATAAAACAGGAAGGAGTTATCAAACAGATAAATTATCGCTAAAGGAATGATTAAGGAGCAACACTAGGATGAGAAATTATATAATGGATTTGGCTCGAGAAATACTCCGATAGTATTTCTTGATTAGCTGCAGCGACGGCTCATTGTTTGGGTATTGGGTAAGATTTAGGCATGTTGCGTACCACAGTCACTCCCAAGCACATGTTGGCCGTGTCTCGAATGAATATAGTTGGCCAGGCTATATTGATACTAGACACGACTACATAATTGCCCAGGTTTAACCGCAGTGTACAACACCCATTTACTTATGTTTTGTTCTACTTGTGGTTACGGATTTTCGACGGTCGGGTATACTTGTATACTTTTGAAAATACTTATATTTGAGGTATACTTTTAGTTCAGAGCATTTAGGCCCTTTAGTGTTTATAGTTTTATACCATGTAAGGTTTGGTATACTCCATTCACTATAAACAAAGGCTCTGATACTAATCTGTCACACCCCGAAAACCGAAGGCGGAAACGTCTTCGGGGTGGACTACCAAGTTGAGTATCAAATCCAATGTACATAGTAAGCAAAGTAAACAACCATTACATTACATATCAAAGTTTACATTTGTTCAAAAGTAAAGTTGTACATTCGTAATACATAATAGATATGAACAAAAGTAGAGACGAGTCTTCTGTACACTCCGTCTTCTCCAAAAGATTCGCTAGGTACCTATCTAATGTTGACCTGAGAATACAAGCAGTTTGAAAATCAGCATAAAGTTGGTGAGTTCATAAGATGTTTGCTTTGTGAAAATGAACGAGTTTCCTTTAGTTTACCAAAAAGTTGTTATCCAAGAAAATCCCATATTTTCTTAAAAGAGGAAGTTGGTTGATTGTTAGGTTACACAGTCCTAGTTGTTTAACTATGATCCCAGGAAAGTCCCATACTTTCCTAATTGTATTTTACTAATTGTGAAAGATGTAATGCTATTCAATTTGTTACTCTTCTAGTTATATAAGTGTTACCCAGGAAAGTCCCATACTTTCCTGCATGTTGGTTTCTAATGTGAACGATGTTAAAGATGTAAAAGATGTAAACGTGATTAGGTAATGTTTTGTTTTCCCCAGGAAAGTCCCGTACTTTCCTAAAAGTAATTGTTAGTTATTGAACTTCGATATACTAATTTATTTCCTTTCGTACCTATTGCATTAATTAGGTATACTGTTAATCTAATGGTATTATCTCGGAATATACTTAGATACATATCTTCATATTCGTGTTCTTATTCTTAAACATATTCTTGTACTTATTCGTCTTCGTATTCGTATTCGTTACTGTATTCATTTCTCTATTCCTACTCCTATTACTATTCGTATTCATATTCGTATTCGCAGTCGTATTCGTATTCTTAGTCGTATTCGTTTCCCTATTCCTACTCCTATTACTATTCGTAGTCGTATTCGTATTCACATTCGTATTCGTATTTGCAGTCGTATTCGTATTCGCAGTCGTATTCGTTTCCCTATTCCTACTCCTATTACTATTCGCAGTCGTATTCGTATTCGCAGTCAAATTCGTATTCGTTATGTTCTTAATTATAGTTTCATTATCCATTCTATTCCTAGTTATAGATGTGTTATTCGTTCTGTTCCTGATTATAGTTTCGTATTCGTTCTATTCCTAATTGTAGCTTCGTATTCATTTTTGTATTCGTAATTAGTTATAATTGTAAATTAGTAGAAGTTATTCATAGATTATGAAACATAGTTTAGATTAGAACATTTTATCGAGAAATCTGTGATTAGTTTGAAAGCTAAATTCGTAATTCGAACTATTTGATAAACACAGTTATTGATATTAGAACATACAGAATGAAAACGATTAAACTGAAAACAATAAGTTTGAGTACAAGATTTCCTTGTACTTTTGCTTGTATTCCCCCTGAAAACAGTGAAAACTGTTGAAAAACTATGGGTATGAACTCACCGGACGAGAAATGTGGCAAATTCGGATGCTAAGTGTTTGTCCGGGTCTTGCAAACACACGAGGTTCCTAATTATAATGTAAAGATACACATTTGTATCTAATTAGGACTTAGGTTGGTTATTTGATAAGGACAATTGTTTCTAGTCGCGATAACACCCCGATACAAGTGTTTGGAGGGACCCGGGTGGCGTTTAAAGACGGGAATTGAAGCGAGGGACTTGGGACTTGAGTTTACTCCCCATGAATAAACTTATACAAGAGTTTTTGGTCCAAAACACCCATTCCCCATGAGTTTACAGCCGTAAACTCATGGTGGGGTGGTTTATGGTGCAAATTTGGGTCACAAATGGATATGGACCATTTGCAACACTTAAGGAAGTTTACAGCCTAGGCATGGGATCTTTGGCTGTAAACTCTCAAATCCCCTTGATTAAGTGTTTTTAAGGTCTTAAAATTAATCACATGTGATTCTAAAAATTCCCACAAGCCTAGAAATGAGTTTGGGGCACCATTTGACACCCTTTTATGAGTTTACGGCCATGAGACATGTTCTATGGCTGTAAACTCTCAAATGTGGGGTTTTGATGTTTTTAAAGCCCTAAAACTATTTTTGGTTGGTCCTTTGATTTATTCCAAGGCTTTTTGTGGTGTTGGATGGCTTTCTAACACCTTAGAATTGAATTTATACCCATTTATAAGGAGTTTACGGCCCAAGCATATGCCTTGGCCATAAACTCACACAAATCCCCCAAAAATTATGTTTAAGGTGTCCAAATGCTAAAACCAATATTCTATAATTCATATCTAAGCCTTGTTTGTGATTTGGAAGGGTTTAAGGGCATGAAAACCCCATTTATATGAGTTTACGGCCCAAGCACATGCCTTGGCCATAAACTCCTTCAAACCTCACAAAATTCATGTTTTAAATGTTTAGAGTCCATATCTTGAAGTCATTTAGCCATATCTAGGTCCCAAAATTGTCAAGGAGGGGTTTAAGGGCTCAAAACCCTTCATTTTTGGTGTTTACAGCCTAGGCACCTTCCTGGGCCGTAAAATCATATGTCATGTCCCATTTCATGATTTAATCTCGAATTTGGAAGTCAAATAAGCTATACAATGAGGTTAGGAAGTTACCTTAAGGATTTGAGACCTTAAAATTGAGTTTTGGACCCTAAATCTTGGATTTTAGGAGAGAGGTTAGAGAGAGAGTAGAGAGAGAAGGAAAAAGCTTCAAATGGATGTTAAACACGTTTATATTGGTCCTAAAACTTGGACGCGGTGGAATGCTACCCGATACCGGCATTAAACGGGGCTTTTGGTCGCACCCGATTAAGTTACCCTCACCCGGCGGGAATGTTTCTAACATTTTGAAGTAAACACTTTTGGGTTAATTTCATGAGTTCCAAGAGGTTTGGACACTCATTCAATTATAATAAACATATAAATTTAATTAGTTAACCCAAAACGAGAACGAAACGAATTAACTAATGGCGAAATTTCACGGGTAGAACAAGTTTTCGACGATAGAAAACTACGTCTTTTGTGGAACTCAAGAATTAAACCAATGCTCATCAATGCTTTATTAAATTGCCTAGACTTCCAATGTGGAACCCAAGAATGAAAAATGCTCATCAATGCTTTGCTAAATTGCATAGACTTGTATTGTGGAACTCAATAATCAAAGAATGCTCATCAAAGATTTGCTTAAATTGCAAAGACTTCTATTGTGGAACTCAAGAATTAGACGATGCTCATCAAAGCTTTGCTAAGTCGCATAGACTTCTACTGTGGATCTCAAGAATAAAACAATGCTCATCAAACCTTTTCTAAATTACGAAGACTACTTCTATTGTGGAACTCTAGAATTAAACAATGCTCATCAAAGCTTTGCTAGATTGCATAGACTTCTAATGTAAAACTCAAGAATGAAACAATGCCCATCAAAGCTTTGCTTAAATGGCATAGACTTTTATTGTGGAACTCAAGATTTAAACAATGCTCATCAATGCTTTGCTAAATTGCGAAGACTACTTCTATTGTGGAACTCAAGAACTAAACAATGCTCATCAAAGCTTTGTTAAATTGCATAGACTTCTTATGTGGAACTCAAGAATTAAATGCTCATCAAAGTTTTGCCTAATTTGCATACACTTCTATTGTGGAACTCAAGAATTAAACAATGTTCATAAAAGCTTTGCTAAATTGCAAAGACTACTTCTATTGTGGAACTCAAGAATTAAACAATGCTCATCAATGCTTTGCTAAATTGCATAGACTTTCAATGTGGAAACCAAGAATGAAACAATGGTCATCAAAGCTTTGCTAAATTGCATAGACCTCTATTGTGGAGCTCAAGAATCAAACAATGCTCATCAAATCTTTGTTTAAATTGCATAGGCTTCTATTGTGGAACACTAGAATCAAACAATGCTCATCAAAGCTTTGCTTAAATTTAATACACTTCTATTGTGGAACTCAAGAATTAAACGATGCTCATCAAAGCTTTGCTAAATTACATAAACTTCTAATGTGGAACTCAAACATGAAACAATGCTTATCAAAACTTTGCTTAAATTGCAAAGACTTCTATTGTGAAACTCAACAATAAAATAATGCTCATCAAATCTTTGCTAAATTACGAATTCTACCTCTATTGTGGAACTCTATGATCCCCATGCTTCATTAGTGTGACAACCCAAGTTGTTTCGTTACTTTTCCCCGTCACCATTAACGGAATATTCCACTGTATAAAAGTTCCGTTACTTAAAGGGCGTCAATTTAGTAAACATTCCATTTGGTTGCAATAAGCATGCCGTTAAGTCGTGATAAAAGGAAATAAAAACACAGGACACACATTTCCATTCATTTGGAAAATGTCAAGTTTTATTATTACGACCACTAAATCGGGTGCGACCAAAAGCCCCGTTTGACGGCAGTATCGTTTAAAATCCCACTGAGCCCCGACTCAAAACCCTATATAAGGGTGAGTGGAGTCTATTGGAGACTTTTTACACTCTCTCTCTATACTCTCTCTCTAGACCCATTTTCGCCCCGAATCTGCAACCAAACGCTTCCAAATTGTAAGTCCGCTTACCCTAGCTTGTTCTAAACATTACTAGCTGTAATTATAGCCCAAAAACCATTCAAGAAGGCATGGAATAAGGAGTTTACGGCCCAGGAACACTTTAGGGCCGTAAACCCCTAAAATGGTGCCAAACATGCCTCTAAACTTGTCCTTAAGCTTGGAAACTAATTAGGGATCTAGCCTAGGAGTGTTTAAACATCAAAACACAAAGATTGAGGGCATAAAAGAGAGTTTACGGCCTAAGCACATGCTTAGGCCGTAAACCCCTCTAAACCATGTCAAAATGTCCCAAAAACACTCCCAAACTACCCTTAGGCTTCATACATAATTTAGGGACTTAGTATTTGAGTTTAGATCACTTAAAAACATCAAAATGAAGGATAAAAATGAGTTTACGGCCCAAGAATATACCAAGGCCGTAAACTCCCCAAACCATGCCAAAATGTTGGTTTTTGTCCCCCAAATGGCCTTAGACATTTACCATAAAATACTAGGGAGGATTTAAGGGCTTAAACACAAGAAATAGAAGGAAAAAGGAGTTTACAGCCCAAGCAATTGTCTAGGCCGTAAACTCCCCAAAACTCATCCAAATGATAGTTTTAACCCTCCAAAATAGCATCACACTTCATTAGAAATCACTAGAAAGGCATTAGGGGCTTTAAACTTCCCAAAACTCCAAGGATGAGAGTTTACGGCCGTAAACTCCCTTAGGGGTGGTCCCTTGGCCGTAAACTCATAGAACATGCCCTTAGAGGCCTCAAACCCACTCATGCCTTTTGAGAAAAGTGCTTAGAATAAATCAATGAACAAGTAGAAGCCTTAAAACCGCCTAGAACCCATCACCATGAGTTTACAGCCATAAACTCATGGTGAGTAGTCCCTGGGCCGTAAACTAGTTGATAAGGGTTTATTCTTGGAGGGTAAACTTCATTCCTTAGCCATACACACCCTTAAACGCTACCCGGGACACCCAAACACTTAGCCAAAGTGTTTTCCGCTCCTGTGAGCGCGTATATTTGTTTAATTAGTATTAAATATGCTAATTGCATGTAAACATATGTTACCATATGTTAAAATAGGTCATTGTGTGTGTTCAAGTCCTTGCGTGTCATCGAACGCCCAAACGACACCTTCGTCGGACCTACTTACACCAGGTGAGTTCATACCCCTGAATGAACCTTTTTAAATGTTTTAACATGTTTTATAGGGGGGGATACAAGTTAAACATGCCAGTTATCATACCAATCACATGTGATTGATAACCCGCATGCACAAGATTTTACGATACTGTACACTGTTATACCGAGTAGGACACTATAATGGTTTCCAAAAAGGTTTTCATTTGTTTCAAAACTTTTACTTGTACTGTTTTATCTAAATTCATTCTAAACTGGTTTATGAAGGATTTCCAAAGGCTTTCAAACATGTTTTTACAAAAGAATACAAATTGTGATTTTCCCGAGTATAAAGGTTTTTCATCAAAATTCACTTTCACGACGTATACTTTTATTGCTTGTTACTGCTGCTTCACTTTTACTTATTTTAAATTCCTACTCGATAACGCTTTCACTTCGCGATACGCTTATACCGGATTTTTGTCTCTATATCGCTTATACTTGTAGCCTCTTATACTTGATAGACGTTCTTACTTCACTTATTGTCGTCTCTGCTTCGTGATACACTTATACTTGGTACACCTATACTTCACGACTCGATGTTCCACTATGCACTTATACTTCACGACTCGATGTTCCACTGTACGCTTATACTTCACGACTCGATGTTCCGTTGTACGCTTATACTTCACGACTCGGATGTTCCACTGTACACTTATACTTCACTGTATGATACACACTCAAGCGTAGTTAGACGTATGTTTATGCTTGTATAGATGCATATAAATAATGATTGAAGGACTTAGGAAGGCTTGTCCGCCCTATTTCCTTTTCTTCGTTGAGATGTGGTCTGGTGGGATCGGATGTCCATCTGAAGGTCGTTCGATTCATTAGTTATATATTATGTACACGAGCATAGACATACGAGTCTTATTCAGTAAATTCAGTTAAGAGTCTCTACCTCTATATTAACACTTACATTAGAAACCCACTACCCATTGTTTGGAAGTCATTACTCACTAATTGGGATGCATCTTCGAGACACGGCCTTCTCCGTCATCTATTGGTAACCAAAGTATCCTGTAGGGAGAGCGGAAATTGTGTGTATAGATCCATACGAGATTGACACCCCCGCACCCTGACTGCTAGTTACAGTCCACGGCTCATCAAGTCAAGGGGTGACAAATGTCACATTATATAGACGCTTGTAGGGCGTCTGGTACTCTAGTGTCGGTTAGTATGCTTACGAGTATCCCGAGTTACCTTATAATTCTTTGGCCTTAAGGTAACGGTATTTCACCAACAATCTACACTGTATGCTGGTAATTCATTTTCAGAGTCACACTGCTTTGACCTTACAAGATGTATTTTACATTTGATACTGCCTGGGGTCTATTATCTCTGCTTTGACCTTACAAGATGTATTTTACATTTGATATTGTCTGGGGTCTGTTATCTCTGTTTGACCTTACAAGATGTATCTTTCATTTGATACTGTATGGGGTCTGTTATCTCTGTTTGACCTTACAAGATGTATCTTTCATTTGATACTGTCTGGGGTCTGTTATCTCTGTTTGACCTTACAAGATGCATATTTCATTTGATACTGTCTGGGGTCTGTACCCATTATATTCACAGAATCCACTGTATTCACGGTATTCACTGTGTTCACCGTTCTAGACCTTGCTAGACGTATCTTTCATTAGATATTGTCTGCGGTCTGTAGTCACTATTTAGATCCTACTAGTTGTACCCTTCATTTGGTACCTTCCGGGTTCTGTGTCTCCACTTATTAGACTTAACCAGGCGTGTCGTTTGTTTGATACTTTCCTGGAGTATATGGTTCTTTGCCTTAGTCAGCTGTCCTCACTGCTAAGGCATATGATATTCCCTGATGTTGTTGCTTTCCTCAATAATCAAATTCAGTCTTTTGATAATAATAGCAATTTAGGGAAAACTACTTTTTACCCCACATCACTGACCAGTCTTGGTAGAAGGCTGCTTTTATTAAAGAAAATATAGGATTTTCTGGAAAGGACTCTAATACACTGAAATCTCTTAAACTATTACTTTATTAAGTTATTTGAATGAAATGTCACTAAATGCTTATGAACTCACCAGCATTTGTAAAAATGTTGATACTCGCTTTTCAAATAACTTGTATTCTCAGGTTAGCATTAGACAGGTACATCCCCGGAGCTGTTGATGAAGATAGCTTAGTACCACGTTGTATTTATTCTATTACTTGTATTGCTTTAAATTGTTGTAATGCAACCTTGTAAAACTATTACTATTAATGCAATGTTTTGCTGTACTTGATTACTATAATGCATGTGTTGTGATACTTGACATAACGTCATCCACCCCAGAACGTTTCCGCCGTTCCAGTTTTGGGGTGTGACATATTGGTATCAGAGCATTGTTTATAGTGAGCTAAGTATATCAATTCATAAAAGATATACAGCCTATAAATACAAAAGGGATAAAACACTCTGACCAAGAATTATACTTTAAAATATAACCATATTTTACCAAAGTATAATAACATCCAGAATCTAAGCACTCGAAACACAAGTATCACAAACAAGAATAAAAGTCTTCGGATGTTGTGCACTACAGACAAATCTGGGCAGTTATGTAATCGTACGCTGGAATAAATGTAACTTGATCAACTACCTTTATTCGAGATGCGATGAACGTGTGCTCGGGAGTGATTGTGGTGTGCAACAGGTCTGAAACTTACCAACTAGGATTGTTAGAGCCAAACATAAAGTTAAAATACTATAGGAGTATTTTTTTTAGAACGCTAAAAGATCCACACTAATCCCAGAATGCATATTCAGAAGATAAGAAAACAAACAAGAATTAAAGTACCATAAGGGTATTTTAGGAATCATAAACAATCTTGCGTGAATAACTAAAAGGATCCCTATTGATATACCTACAACTACAGAAGGTATACTTCCAAGGTTATATATAATAAGGATCCCATAGGCTAAGAATGTGTGGTTTCGCTCTATTTCCTTTTCCTCGTTGGGATGTGGTTCTAGAGTAGTATCACATATTCGAAGGCCTATCGGATCTAAGCTATATATGATTTGTATACCCTGTGTAATCGTAGCAGGACTCGATATGGATCATCCAACAAAATGTTAATAATCTGTTAGGATTCTTTAGACATTTCCATTCTCACTCGAACCCTGTAGAAAACCCTACCCACTTCAGTGCACAACAGAAGAGTTGATTCCAACCCCGAAGAAGTTCATTTAGGAGATTTCCTGTTCGGAAATAAATGAACTGGTTCGAGACTATTGAATGCACCAAGTGCCTATATTCTTTTATGGACATCGGTGAGGAATTCGCCTAAACTTCCGAGATTCTAGTCATCCATCATGAAGTGATGACACCCATAGTCGGAGTCAGAAGGAAGGCGGAGTAGAAATTCAATATATCCATACGCGAAGAGAATCTTAGGTAACTACCCGAAGGAAACCAACGCCGATTCCAGTCAAAGATACGAGGCAGAACGAGGGAGCCAGTACGTGGAACCTGAAAAGTGTCTTTTCCTCGTGTTCGTCACGCTAATACACCCATAAAATAATGCAATTTAGTGAGTTAGTGGTTACACTGCTCACGCTATGTGTTAGGTAAATCGCCTTGTTCCCGTTGCCAGTGATACACTTAGAGCGGATCCCCACACCTATGTGAGGTTGTTTAGCCATAAGCCCTCATGAGCCTCTCTTTCCGCAGCTTCGTTCCGAACTGTTCTCAAATCTCTCCAGGCCGGAGAGTGAAACCTTTCTCGGTATAAAGGTAACTTAGTAGGAACGACTCGCATCTTATGGCCTTTTTCTGATACTCATACACTCACTGAGATTACCAGGACTACATCATAGGGATGTAGGTCGACACTCAAACAACCAACATTCGAGGCACGGGAAAATTTATGCCTAATGCGATCGGGACAGAAATGTCCAGGGTTAACCATCATCTCTCATTGCCTTGTATTCCTTTTCGTGTAGGAAAACCATGCCACCGAAGAAGCATAACCAATCCACAAGCAAGAAACCTACTCTCCTATTCGATGAAGCTACGTTTCAAGCTGCAGTCTCGGCAGCCATAGCAGCTGTCATGGCTCACCTGAAGGCTAACAACGCTGATGTTAGCAAGGTGACAATCGGGAATTCCGATCCTAGTACTGGACAGCAACAACCAACCTCTGCTTACCCAGCCACCCAAGATCCTCACTCAAATCCACGGAAGAGAAAGATCAAGATTGAGGAGGGAAGTACCTCGGCTCAAGGACCTTCCGAGGGGCAACGAGCTGAGGTAGTCTATACCCCTGTCAACCCTTCCCTCTCGACTCCAAGAAGACCGTATCTAGGAGACCTTCCCCACTGCAACAAGTGCAGCTACCATCACCATGGTGCTTGCCGGGAACTCTATTATGCTAGGTGCCACATGTTGGGACATACTACTCGCGTTTGTAGAACCATGGTTAAGTTCATTACATCAATCACCAATGTGGTGACCCGTACAATTTACCACCTATGTGGTAAAATGAGACACTTCAAGAAGGACTGCCCAACCGAAGAGAAAGACAAAGACATAGAAGGAGCCTGACACTACTGCTTAGGGAGAAACGTCAAGGAACTTGGTAGATTTTTGGTACGTCTCTCGATCTCAGATAACTAAGCTAAGAACAATAAAAGACTAATTCAAATGCAAATTCTTTCCAGGGGTGGACTTCCACGTTGTGTATCAAATCCAATGTACATAGTAATCACAGTAAACAACCATTCATCAAAAGAGATCACCGGGTACCTATCTAACTTGGACCTGAGAATACAAGTGGTTTGAAAATCAGCATAAAGCTGGTGAGTTCATAAGCGGTTTTGTTTAATGAAAATGTATCGGTTTCCTTTAGTTTTCCGAAAAAGTTTGTTATCCAAGAAAATCCCATATTTTCTTATGTAAAGTTAGTTTAGTTATCATTTGTTACCAATTCGATTACGTGTTGTATTTTATCCCAGGAAAATCCCATATTTTCCTAATTGTAAGACCAATTGTATATCACGAAGTATAGTTTATTACACAAAACTATATATTGAAAATCTTAGGATCACTATCCCAAAAAAGATATAAGATAGTTTGACACATATGAAATACAGACTTAAGATCATGAGACTACCATCCCGGACTAGACACGAGGTAATTTGATATATATGGAAATATAGATTGAAAACCATGGGGTCACTATCCCGAACAAGATATAGATTTAGACCATGGGATTATCATCCCGTACTTGATATAGATCGAAATCATGGGATTACTATCCCGTAATAGATATAGATTAATGTCACACCCTAAAAACCGAATGCGGAAACATTTATGGGGTTGACTCCACGTTGAGTATCAAATCCAATGCACATAGTAAGTAAAGTAAAACAACCATTACATTACATATGAAAAGTTTTACAGTTGTTTCAAAAGTAAAGTTTGTACAGTTGTGATACATAGTATATATAAACAAAAAGAAACGGATCTTCACGTACTTCGTCTTCTGACCAAAAAGGGATCTTCGGGTACCTGTTCTAACCTTGACTTGAGAACACAAGCGGTTTAAAAATCAACATAAAGCTGGTGAGTTCATAAGCGGTTTTTGTTTGTGAAAATGTTCAAGTTTCCTTTCTGTTTCTGAAATGTTATGTATACCAAGAAAATCCCATATTTTCTTAATAGTTGGTTGTTGTTTCACAAATGTAATGTATAGTAACTTTGTATACTGAAAACATGTCTACTCATGTGAAAATGTATAGTTTGGTTATCCGGTTTGTTAATCTGTTCTGTTTACTTATAATTGTATTCCCAGGAAAGTCTCGAACTTTCCTTACTGTATGTTATCAAATGTAAAAGATGTAATGTTACCCGGTTTGTTACCCTTTCTAATTATGTAGGTGTTACCCAGGAAAGCCCCATGCTTTCCTGCATGTTGGTTTCTAATGTGAACAAAGTAAAAGATGTAAAAGATGTAAAGGTGGTTAAGTTCCATGTTTTCCCCAGGAAAGTCCCGTACTTTCCTGAATGTTAGTTACAGTACGTGAAAGATGTAAAAGATGTAAAAGATGTATAAAGCGGTTCATTATTACTATAAGTAAATCTTTGTTATCCTAATTGAGAGTTCCATAACCATACGATAGACTGTAACCTGTGGCAATAAGTAGTCCACATGTGGCAATAAGTAGTCCACATACTTATGACTTTCGTCACCCTTGAACCATTTCGGTTCGGCTGTAGCTAGCAGCCAGGTGTGGGGTAGTCAGCCCCGTATAGATCTATACACTCAAGTCATGCTCTCTAAATACCAGAGATTCTGGTTATGGGTGTAGTCCTCCACTCGCGTATCTCGGTGGAGTGTTTGCCGAGGACGTGTCTCCAATCATACAGGATTAACAAATTTACTAGTAATAATATGATAGTCCTCCACTCGCGTATATGTGTGGAGTGTTACCGAGGACAAAACAGTGTACAGGTATTATATTCAAATGTCTAATGTCATGCGTATAACTGATAAATTGTGGAAAGCCATTTGTGAAATATATGTAAAACATAACAGTTTAAAGACCTATTTCACAAATATATGTTACGTGATCTGCATGTTCAAATGGTTATCAGTTGTGGTAATTAGTAATAAAAGCATATGAAATATGAAACACATATGTTTTGAGTACAAGAATTCCCTTGTACTTTGCTTGTGTTCCCCCCCTAAAAACAGTGAAAACAGTGAAAAAGGGTAGGGGTATGAACTCACCGGACTTGGAAATACATCGGTTTTGGATACTAGACGTTGGTTCGGGGTTTGATTACTCGCGATATCCCTATGTAAAATGAAATAATGTCCATATATATACAATTAGGGATACATTCACTAATTATATGGAACATTACACTCCAACGAGGTTAAACACCTCAAAACGAGCGTTTAGAGTGACCCGAGTGACATCTTCGGACGTATAATGGCACTAGGGACTTGGGACTTGAGTTTACTCCCCAAGAGTAAACATTTTAAGGAGTTTATAGCCATAGAACACACACATACATGAGTTTACGGCCGTAAACTCATGTGGGTGTGATTTTGAGTGTTTAATGGCTTAAATGGACATGGGGATTGTTGGAATGGATTTCTAAAATGCCTTGGAATTGATTGAATGAAATTATAACACTTAAAAGGGAGTTTACGGCCACACCATAAGAGTTTACGGCTGTAAACTCACCCATGGCCAAGAAAATTTGATTTGAGCTACAAAGGACAATCACATGTGATTCTAGTTAATTTTCCAAGCCTTGTTATGAATTTAGAACATCATTTAACATACTTTTAGGAGTTTACGGCCTAGAGGCATGTTCTAAGGCCGTAAACTCTCTTACACCCATGAAAAGTTAGTTTTTGATGCTTAAAAACAATCACATGTGATTCTAGAAATTTATGCAAGCCATTTGAGTGTATTTGATGCATCATTAACAAGGTTTTATGAGTTTACGGCCAAGGGTATGTTCCTAGGCTGTAAACTCTTATAAATGACATTTTTCATATGTTTCAAACCCTTAAACTATTTTTAGATGCATCTAGATTTTACCACAAGGCTATTGGTTAAGTTTCAAGGCATTTGGACATGATTTAAGGCACTAAATCCCCATTTAAGAGGAGTTTATGGCCCAAGAATGTGTCTTGGCCGTAAACTCACTTTTGTCCCCCAAAACTCATGTTTAAAGTGTTCCAAGTCTAGATTAGCAAGCCTTCAGGTCATATCTAAGTCCCAACTATGATTTGGAAGGGTTTAAGTTCATGAAAACCCCATTTACATGAGTTTACAGCCCAAGCTTATGCCTTGGCCGTAAACTCCTTCAAATGGCTCAAAATCAATGTTTTAAATGTTATAAGTCCTTTCCATTAAGTCATTAAGCCATATCTAATGTCCAACATTGCTTAGGAGGGGTTTTAGGGCTTAAAAACCCATGTTATATGAGTTTACGGCCCATGAAGGTTCCATGGCTGTAAACTCATGAATGTGGTCTTAATCCATGTTTTGAACTCGCATTTGAAGGCTAAGAAGGTTACAATACAAGCTAGGGAAAGTACCTTAGAGATTTGAGGCCTTAAATTTGAGTTTTGAACCCTTAAACTTGGATTTAGGAGAGAGGTTAGAGAGAGAGTAGAGAGAGAAAGAAAAGCTTCAAATGAGTGCTTAAACACGTTTATATAGGTCCTAAAACCTGAACACGGTGGAATTCTACCCGATAACGGCGTTAGACGAGGCTTTTGGTCGTACCCGATTGAGTTGCCGTAACCCGATACGGTAATTTCTAAAAATATTCCGATCACTAAAGTTGGGTATTAAAATGATTTCTAAATGTGTTAAGACACCCATTAAGTCATTTTAAATATGTACCAGTTAATGACTTAATTAAACGGGAGATCGGAAATCGAATTTGAAAACGACGATTGGTTGCGCGAATTGTACTACGAAAGAGTTACAATAAATGATACGGAAATTTCGGGTTGTTACATTATCCCCCCATTAAAGGGAATTTCGTCCCGAAATTCAAAGTTTAAAACACAAGACAAGATACAAATCATGGATCAAGAAAGAGTTGTGATAACTTCTGTTTCATTGAATCTTCCTGTTCCCAAGTGAATTCCGGTCCCCGCTTGGCATTCCAGCGAACCTTCACTAACGGGATGCGACTTTGCTTTGTACGTTTGATTTCTCGATCCATGATTTCGATCGGTTCCTCCACAAAGTTAAGGTTTTCATTGATCTCGATCTCGTCTATGGAAATCGTTAGGGTTTCATCGGATAGGCACTTTTTGAGATTTGAAACATGGAAGACAGGATGAATGTTACTGAGTTTGTGAGGTAAACTAAGTTTATAGGCAACTGGACCGATCCTGGAGAGGATCTCGAAGGGTCCAATGTACCTTGGATTAAGTTTCCCACGCTTACCAAAGCATATAGTGCCTTTCCAGGGCGAGACTTTCAACAGGACACGGTCTCCAACCTGGAATTCTAGTGGTTTCCGATGGTTATCAGCGTAACTCTTTTGGCGATCACGTGAGGCTTTCAGTCAGTTACGGATTTGAATGATCTTTTCGGTGGTTTGGCGGATGATTTTAGGACCAGTGAGAGCACTATCGGGGACTCGACTCCTGGCTAACTGTGTATCCCCCACCTCGGCCCAGCACAGAGGGGATCTACACTTACGACCGTATAGGGCTTCAAACGGAGCAACCCTAATGCTGGTGTGGTAACTGTTGTTGTATGAGAATTCGATCAAGGATAGATGTGTGTCCGACGATTTTCCAAAGTCAATGACACATGCCCTAAGCATGTCCTCCAGGGTTTGGATTGTTCTCTCACTCTGTCCATCGGTCTGAGGATGATACGCCGTGCTCATATCTAGTTTCGTTCCAAGGGCTTTCTGAAGGGATTGCCAGAATCTGGAGGTAAACCTGCTATCTCGATCAGAGATAATGGATACAGGTACACCGTGTAGACGTACTACCTCCTGGATGTAGATTCGCGCGAGTCTTTCCATCTTGTATGATTCTTTGGTTGGAATGAAGTGAGCGGATTTTGTCAAACGATGGATAATTACCCAAATGGTATCGTACCCACTAGAACACTTGGGCAGTTTAGTGATGAAGACCATGGTAATCATCTCCCATTTCCACTCGGGGATCTCGGGCTGTTGGAGCAGACCTGAGGGTTTCTGATGTTCAACTTTGACTTTGGCGCAAGTCAGACACTTGCCCACGAATGTAGCTATCTCAGCTTTCATGTTTGGCCACCAATATTGCTTCTTGAGATCCAAGTACATCTTGTCAGAACCTGGGTGAACAGAGTATTTGGTTCTGTGTGCTTCCTCCATGACTATTTCCCTGAATCCTCCGGACTTGGGAATCCAGATTCGATCCATGAAATAGTAAACTCCGTCACCTCTGATCTCAAGTTTCTTTTCCATTCCTCTCAAGGCTCCATTCGACACGTTCTCGGATTTGAGGGCTGTTAACTGAGCTTCTCGGATTTGCATGGGTAAGTTGGAATGGATGGTCATTGTTTGGTTCTTCACTTTGTGACCTGCACTATCCTTTCGGCTAAGGGCATCTGCTACCACATTGGCCTTGCCGGGGTGGTAATGGATTTCACATTCATAATCACTGAGTAATTCTACCCATCGTTGTTGCCTCATGTTTAAGTCTTTCTGATCAAAGACATGCTGCGGGCTCTTGTGATCAGTGAAGATGGTGCACTTGGTTCCGTAGAGATAATGTCTCCAAATCTTCAACGCAAAGACTACGGCTCCTAGTTCCAAATCATGTGTAGTGTAGTTGACCTCGTGTGCTTTCAGCTGTCTTGAGGCATAGGCAATCACCTTTCCTCTTTGCATGAGCACACAGCCTAAACCTTGATTAGACGCATCGCAGTAGACAACGAAGTCCTCTGTTCCTTCGGGCAAATACAGAACAGGCGCGCTGCATTGGGCTTTCTTCAACGTTTGGAATGCAGTTTCTTGTTTATCACTCCAACAAAAGGGTACACCTTTCTGTGTTAGAGTGGTTAAAGGTTTGGCGATCTTGGAAAAGTTCTGAATAAATCTTCGAAAGTAGCCGGCGAGACCCAAGAATAGACGAATTTCTGTGGGTGTCTTCGGTGCCGACCAATTCTCTATCGCTTTAATCTTGGAAGGAGCCACGTGAATACCCTCCTTGCTTACTACATGACCGAGGAAAGTTACGTTCCGTATCCAAAATTCACACTTTGAAAATTTCGCATATAGCTTTTCGGATCTAAGGGTCTCCAACACTAACATCAAGTGTTGCTTGTGGTCTTCTTCGTTTCGGGAGTAGACGAGGATGTCGTCAATGAACACGATGACGAACTTGTCTAGGTAGGGATAGCACACCCGGTTCATCAGGTCCATGAACACAGCCGGTGCATTGGTTAGACCGAAGGGCATCACTACGAACTCGTAGTGTCCATACCGAGTCCTAAAAGCTGTTTTGGAAACATCATTCTCCTGGATTCATAACTGATGGTACCCTAACCGAAGGTCTATCTTTGAAAAGTAGCTGGCTCCCTGGAGTTGATCGAAGAGGTCATCAATTCGTGGAAGAGGATATCGGTTCTTAACGGTCAACTTGTTCAGCTCACGGTAATCGATACACATTCGAAAGGATCCATCTTTCTTCTTGACAAACAGTATCGGAGCTCCCTAGGGTGAGGAACTCGGTCTAATGAATCCTTTATTGAGCAATTCATTGAGTTGACTGGATAACTCCTGCATTTCTGCTGGAGCTAAGCGATATGGAGACTTTGCTATGGGGGTAGCTCTAGGAATTAGGTCAATACGGAACTCGACCTGACGTTCGGGAGGAATTCCTAGAAGCTCTTCGGGAAACACATCAGGAAAGTTACAGACTTCGGGGATGCTCGCGAGGTCTCTAACTTCTTGTTTCTCGTTGATCACATGGGCTAAGAATGCAATACACTCCTTCCATAGGAGCTTTCGAGCTTTGATGCAAGAAATGATATGAAGATTGGAACTGGGTTTATCGCCATAGATTACGAGAGTTTGATCCGAAGGAAGATTGAGACGGATGGCTTTTTTGTAATAAAGAATATCAGATGATTGGGACTCAACCAATCCATGCCAATAATAACATCAAAGCTCTTAATGGAAACGGGCATGAGATCTATAGGAAATGAGTGATCATTCAAGGTAAGTGTACAACCTATGAATACATCATTAGCGCTTTCTTTCTCACCGTTATCCATCTCGACGGTAAACGTTTCAGTTAGTGGTTGAAGATTAGGTTTTAGATTATGTTTGAATGCATGACTAACAAAACTCCTTTCAGCACCCGAATCGAAAAGAATACTAGCATATGAGTTGTCGAGAAGGAACGTACCCGAAACAACAGTGGGATCAACAACTGCTTCCTCCCGTCCCATAGTTAGAATCCTTCCAGTGTTATCAGCAGTTGACTTCTTGGGACAGTTCCTTTTAAAGTGCCCAACTTCTCCACAGTTGTAGCAGGCTTGACTAACACCTGCTCCAGATGATTGGTTGGCCGATTAGGTAGGAGTTTTGCAGAACCGAACTGTGTGCCCTTTCTTACCACAGTTGGTACAGGATAGTTCTCGGTAGGGACCAGGATGATGATGGTATTTACACTTGTCACACAGAGGGAGATTACCAATATATTTACTGGTAGGAGTTGGAGCTGTGGATCCCACAACAGAAGCAGCAGCAACAGGAGTAGTAGCAGCATGAACTGCTACCATCTGCTATTTCTTGGAAGATCCTTGAGAAGATTGACCCTTCTTCTTCTTCCAGAATTTTCTCTTTTCGCCACTCCTTTGAGTCGGCTCAGAAGTGGTAGTGATTTCCTTAACGTCATCGCTGTGATCTATCAGAGTTTGAGCTAAAGTCTTGGCACTATCATAGGTATCCGGACGAGCAGCCAAAACATGACTCTTTGTCGGTTAGGATAACCCCCAAACGAACCTTTCGATCTTTTTGTTCTCAGGCGTGACTAATCCCGGGACGTGTATGTAGCAATGTCGGAACCTTTCATCTTCAAGTTCCAGAGCTCGTGCTCTAGTTTCTGCATTTCACCACGGGGGCGGTATTCAGCAATGAGGAGTTCTTTCATGGCTTCCCAGCCCATGGCATTGGCTACGGGTAAGGTCAGAGATTTGACTCGGCCATTCCACCAAGTCAAGGCTTTATCAACGAAGGTACAGGCTGCGAACTTGACTTTATCGGACTCCGCACAAGCACAGATTTCAAAGATGGACTCGATTTTCTCGAACCATCGAGATAAGGAAATGACACCTCCAGCGCCATTGAAGGATGTTGGTTTCGCGTTCACGAAATCCTTATAGGAAGCCCCTCTTTGGTGTCCCTGGCTAACCTCGGGGTTTTGAGATTGAGGACCACCTCCTGAACCACTAGGGTTCATTTGTGACATGGCTGCCACCATTGCAGCTGTCATGACCGTCTGGAGTGACGCTAGGTCAAATTGGGGAGGAGGTGGCGGCGAAGAAGGATTGTTGTTGTTCTTTGAGCCGGGTCTCTTTCGGGGAGGCATCTTGATCTATTAAGATCAAGAAAGAGAGGATGGTAAGTCCTCTATATTGAATCGATAGATATGGCAGTTATATGATCTGAATAAGCGATAAAGCATGAAAGAGTTATCGAAACAGATAATTTATCGCTAAGAATAATGATACGAATTTGGATTGCATTACCCAATCTTCAAGTTCCAACCCAATTTGGATCGCAATTCTATTGATTATGATGTGAGCTATAACAACGATAAATTGGTACTTGCCACATGGCATGTGATGTAGCAAAATTTGTGTGCATGGTAACATGAGAAGCTGATATGGATGTGGATTAATGCATGGGAGTTACAATGGAGATGGTTAAGTGTGATGGAGTTATAGAGTGGGAGTTACAGATAAATATTAATGTGATGGAGTTACGGAGTGGGAGTTAAAAATAAATCATTAGTGGTCATTAGTGAAGTGGGAGTTACAAATGAATCATTAGTGGTCATTAGTGGTGTGTTTATTTCAGCATTTAATAAGCCTTTAGTTGGCATAGTTATTAGAGTGTCTTTTGAGTTTTTAATAAGCAACCAAAGATTTGAGTAGAATGAAGTGAAATAGTAATAGGGAGGATGAATTTTTACTTACTAAGTGTGGAAGAACACTTGAAATCAGCCTTGGATCTCGAAAATTTGTGTAGAAGAGTTTGAGAGAAAAAGTGGTGTTTGTTACTTAGTGGAATGAGAGAAATGAGAGAAAATGAGGAGTGTGGTTGTTTGTTCCAGCTCAAAAACGTGGGAGTGAGTGAAATTTGAGTGTAAGGGAACATTGAAGTGACATAGGTAAGGTGGGGAGGTATGGCTGGTCATAGAGTGGGTGTGGGGTGGTTGCTTGTGTCATAAGTTTAGGCAAAGTCAACACTCTACCTTAAATAAATCCCCCATTAGATCTTTATTATTTAATTAATGATTTTTATAAAAATATGTTTAAATTATGAATATTTAGGGTTTATTATGTTAAAATAAAATTTCTGGAGAAAATCCCGCTTTAAAATCACGAAAAACGGGCTTAAAATGTTAAAAATATCAAAAATGGGCTGAAAATGACAAAAATGCGAAATCTGGCTGAGGTTCGGCCCTCTTATGCTGAACCGAGAGAGAGAGGGAGGCGGAACCGAGAGGAGAGGAGAAGGAGGGAAGGAACCGAGAGGTGGGAGGGGACAGAGAGGCACGCGAACAGAGAGTGGAGTAGCGAACAGAGGGTGCGACGCGACAGAGAGGCAGAATAGCGAACAGAGAGGCGGCATAGCGAACAGAGAGTGGGGGCGGATCGAGAGGCACCGAGAGGGACCGACCGCTCGGTTGTGAACAGTAGTTTCGGTTCAACATCAGGAGGGTTCGGTTCTTCCTTTCGGTTTCGGTTCTTGCTTCTTGCTCTCGGTTTCGGTTCCTCCTGGGCGAGGTTCGGCCCCGAGAGGACCTTCGGCTCAGGAGGGTTCGGCTCCTCCTTGCTCTTGGTCCCTAAGAGGACCTTTGGTTCCAAATGTCCAATTTTCTCGTTTTCGCCCCGTTTTGAGCCGTTTTTGACCCGGTTAAGGGCCGGAATGACCCGAATGATTCCAAAAAGTTACGGGAAACTTTTGAGAGAGATTTGGGAGAGATTTCTCACACTTGAAGAGATTTGGGAGAGATTTGACATTCTTGGAGAGATTTCTCATACAAAGAGATATTTGCGAGAGTTTTCACATACTTGGAGAGATTTGGGAGAGATTTGACATTCTTGGAGAGATTTCTCATACAGAGAGATTTTTGAGAGATTTCAAGTGTGGCATTAGTGAGTGTTTGGTTCCGTAATGCGAGTCTCTTGAGCCCGTTAAGTCATGATTAAGGATCCCGCACACTCCTAATGAGTATGCAACATGGTTTTCATCAGTTTAATTCATTGATTAGTACTAAGGCTTAGGAAATTTTTAACACAAAACTTTTCTCCAGTGATGTTTTCCCATTAATATAGCAAGTTATACAGTACGAACATAACACAAACCCTAATACACAAGGTTTAATAGAGTTGACCGGCTTGACTTGATGACTTGACTTGACTCAAGATTGACGATTGTCACAAAAGACCAAGTTGGAGTAAAGAAAATGTCACATTATGCAATAAAAAATTGTTTTCAAGACTTGCTGTCAGGGAAGATTCGTATGGGGGAACAACACAATTTGGTTCTTACTGAATTGAGGACAATTCCTTTCGAAGAAGGAGGGAATGATCCGTATATGGATAATGAAGGCCCAAAAGGTTATGGGTAGCTTAATATTGGGCTCGAAAGTTGTTTGGGATTAATGGCCTATGGGGTGTGCATGGTGACGTAGTTGATGGATTAGGGGTTTCTTAAGTAAATTAATAAAAGTTTAATAAATCCAAGACTTCATTGATTGTTTGATTCAAAGCTTGGGTGGTTATGGAAGCATTTGGAAGGTTATCATTGATGGCCCTCTTTAAACTTTGGGAGTTACACTCTTATCATTGATGGCTCTCTTTAATCATTGGGAGTTACACTCTTTACATCTTCTCATAACCAATTACTAGCAATTGAAGAAAAATTGAAGACATGGACGTTTTTTTTTGTTATTCTTAAGTGTGGTAGATGTTTTTTTTGTGTTTCAAGAGTTTCCTTAATTTTCATTTACTAGTTTTAATGACTAGTTGGTTGGTTGGCTTGTAAACACCAACTTTGTAATAAAGGCTTCAAATAAAGCCAAGTTTATGCATGGGAAAGTGAATAGATGAATTTTTAAGAAAAAACCTTTGTGCAATTGGAATTATTGTTATAATTCACAAATTATCTTGTTAGGACGTGTTCTTGACTTGATACGAACTCAATCCAATAGGTCTTGGATTGTTTTCACCGGTATACAACTTAATAGGTCTTGAGTTGTTACTAATCTATCCATTTCTTTCCATTCACATATCATTTGTAGTTGTTATTCTCTCTTAATTTACCTAAACACTACCTTACTCATCAAATCAAGCCCATACACGTATTATGCAATAAAAAATTGTTTTCAAGACTTGCTGTCAGGAAAGATTCGTATGGGGGAACAACATAATTTGGTACTTACTGAATTGAGGACAATTCCTTTCAAAGAAGGAGGGAATGATCCGTATATGGATAATGAAGGCCCAAAAGGCTATGGGTAGCTTAATGTTGGGCTAGAAAGTTGTTTGGGCTTAATGGCCTATGGGGTATGCATGGTGACATAGTTGATGGATTAGGGTTTTCATAATTAAATTAATAAAAGTTTAATAAATCCAAGACTTCATTTATTGATGGATTCAAAGCTAGGATGATTATGGAAGCATTTGGAAGGGTCTCATTGATGGCTCTCTTTAAACTTTGGGAGTTACACTATTATCATTGATGGATCTTTTTAAACTTTGGGAGTTACACTCTTATCATTGATGGTTCTCTTTAATCCTTGGGAGTTACACTCTACATCTTCTCATAACCAATTACTAGCAATTGAAGACTAATTGAAGACATGGACGTTTTTTTTTTTCATTCTTAAGTGTGGTAGACGTTTTTTTTTGTGTTATTTCAAGAGTTTCCTTAAATTTCATTTACTAGTTTTAATGAATAATTGGTTGGTTGGCTTGTAACCACCATGTTTGTAATAAAGGCTTCATATAAAGCCAAGTTTATGCATGGGAAAGTGAATAGACGAATTTTTAAGAAAAAAACCTTTGTTCAATTGGAATTATTGTTATAATTCACAAATTATCTTGTTAGGACGTGTTCTTGACTTGATACGAACTCAATCCAATAGGTCTTGGATTGTTTTCACCGGTATACAACTTAATAGGTCTTGAGTTGTTACTAATCTATCCATTTCTTTCCATTCATATATCATTTGTGGTTACTATTCTCTTTTAATTTACCTAAACACTACCCTACTCACCAAATCAAGCCCATACACGCATCATAAACTACATAGACTTCCAATGTGGAACCCAAGAATGAAACAATGTTTATCAAAGCTTTGCTAAATTGCATAAACTTGTATTGTGGAACTCAACAATCAAAGAATGCACATCAAAGATTTGATTAAATTGTAAAGACTTCTATTGTGGAACTCAAGAATTAGACGATGCTCATCAAAGCTTTGCTAAGTTGCATAGACTTCTACTGTGGATCTCAAGAATAAAACAATGCTCATCAAACCTTTTCTAAATTACGAAGACTACTTCTATTGTGGAACTCTAGAATTAAACAATGCTCATCAAAGCTTTGCTAGATTGCATAGACTTCTAATGTGGAATTCAAGAATGAAACAATGCCCATCAAACTTTGCTTAAATGGCATAGACTTTTATTGTGGAACTCAAGATTTAAACAATGCTCATCAATGCTTTGCTAAATTGCGAAGACTACTTCTATTGTGGAACTCAAGAACTAAACAATGTGTCACACCCCAAAAACCTAAGGCGGAAACGTTTCCAGGGCGGACTCCACGTTGAGTATCAAATCCAATGTACATAGTAAGCAAAGTAAACAACCATTACATTACATATTCGAATTTACATTTGTTCAAAAGTAAAGTGTTACAAGTGTTATACATATATCATATGAACAAAAGTAGAGACGAGTCTTCTGTACGCTCCGTCTTCTCCAAAAGATTCGCTAGGTACCTGTCTAATGTCTACCTGAGAATACAAGCAGTTTGAAAATCAACATAAAGCTGGTGAGTTCATAAGATATTTGTTTTGTGAAAAATGTACGAGTTTCCTTTGATTCTTCCGAAAAATTTGGTATCCAAGAAAATCCCATATTTTCTTAAAAGAAATGTTTAGTTAACTGTTTTAGGTTACGCGGTCCTGGTTATGATTAACCATGATCCTAGGAAAATCTTATATTTTCCTAAAAGTAAGTTTAGTTATTGGATTTCGATGTAATGATTAATTACCATTTATACTTTATTGTATTAACAAGGTATTCTGATATCCTAAAGGTATTACACTGTGGTGTACCTAGATACGTGTCTTCATATTCATATTCCTATTCATTATCGTATTCATAGTTTTTAATTTATATTTGTATTCGTAGTTATATTTGTAGTCCTGTTCATATTCGTATTCGTATCCCTACTCCTAATCCTAATAGTATTCGTATTCGTATTCGTATCCGCAGTCGTGTACCTATCCCTAATCCTACTCCTAATACTATTCGTATTCGTATTCGTATTCGCAGTTGTGTTCCTATCCCTAATCCTACTCCTAATAATATTCGTATTCGTATTCGTATTATTATTTTAGTATTCCTATTTGTTCCATTTCTAGTTATACTTCTGTATTCGTTTTATTCCTAGTTGTAGCTTCGTATTCGTTCTATTCCTAGTTATAGTTTCGTATTTGTTCTATTCCTAGTTATAGTTTCGTATTCGTTTTTGTATTCAAATTAGTTATAATTGGAAATTAGTATAAATTATTCGTAGATTATGAAACATAGTTTAGATTAGAACATTTTATCAAGAAATCTATGATTAGTTTGAAAGCTAAATTCATAATTCGAACTATTTGATAAACACAGTTATTGATATTAGAACATACAGAATGAAAACGATTAAACTGAAAACAATAAGTTTGATTACAAGATTTCCATGTACTTTGCTTGTATTCCCCCCTGAAAACAGTGAAAACAGTTGAAAAAGGGTAGGGGTATGAACTCACCGGTTGCAGAACGCGTCAGTTTGGATTCTAAACGTCGGTTCTGGGTTTGCAAACGCACAAGATTCCTATGGATTATCAAATGATACACATTTGCATCTAATTAGGACTTAAATTATTTATTTGTTAGGGGTATATGCTTCTAATCGCGAAAACGTTTCATTACAAGCGTTTGGAGGGACCCGGGTGGCGTTTAAGGACGTGTAACGATGCGAGGGACTTGGGAAATGAGTTTACTCCCCAAGAGTAAACTCCTTAATGGAGTTTTCGGCCTAAACACCCACTCCCCATGAGTTTACGGCGGTAAACTCATGGTGGGGTGATTTATGGTGCAAATTGGGTCACAAATGGATATGGACACTTGGAATGGATTAAAATCACCATTTGCAACACTTAAGGGAGTTTACGGCCTAAGCATGGGGTCTTTGGCCGTAAACTCTCATATCCCCTTGATTAAGTGTTTTTAAGGTCTTAAAATTAATCACATGTGATTCTAAAAATTCCCACAAGCCTAGAAATGAGTTTGGGCACCAATTGACACTCTTTTAGGAGTTTACGACCATGAGACATGTTCTATGGCCGTAAACTCTCAATTGTGGGGTTTTGATGTGTTTAAGGTCCTTAAACTATTTTTGATTGGTCCTATGATTTATTCCAAGGCTTTTGGTGGTGTTTGATGGCTTTCTAACACCTTAGAAGTGAGTTTACACCCAAGTTTAAGGAGTTTACGGCCCAAGCACATGCCTTGGCCATAAACTCACACAAATCCCTCAAAAATAATGTTTAAGGTGTTCTAGGTCCATTACCAATATTCTACAAGTCATATCTAAGTCTTGTTTGTGATTTGGAAGGGTTTAAGGTCATGAAAACCCCATTTACATGAGTTTACGGTCCAAGCTTGTGCCTTGGCCGTAAACTCCTTCAAATGACTCAAAATCCAAGATTAAAATGTTACAAGTCCATTCCATGATGCCATCTAGCCATATCTAAGGTCCAATTGTGTTTAGGAAGGGTTTTTGTGCTCCAAAACCCATGTTATATGAGCTTACGGTCTAGGATAGTTCCATGGCTGTAAACTCATGAATATGGCCCTAATCCATGTGTTGAACTCGAATTTGAAGGCTAGGGATGTTACATAACAAGCTAGGGGAAGTACCTCAAAGATTTGGAGCCTAAAATTGATGATTTGGACCTTTAAACTTGGATTTAGGAGAGAGGTTAGAGAGAGAGTAGAGAGAGGAAGAAAAAGCTTCAAATGAGTGCTTAGATCACTTTAAATAGTGTCTAAGTTTTGGACACGGTGGAATTCTACCCGATACCGGCATTAAACGAGGCTTTTGGTCGCACCCGATTAAGTTACCGTCACCCGGCGGGAATGTTTCTAACTTTTTGAAATAAACACTTTTGGGTTAATTTCATGAGTTCCTAAGGGGTTTGGACACTCATTAAATTATAATAAACATATAAATTTAATTAGTTTAACCCAAAGCGAGAACGAAACGAATTGACTAACGGCGAAATCTCACGGGTAGAACAAGTTTTCGACGATGGAAAACTTTGGGTTGTTACATTATCCCCCCGTTAGAGGGAATTTCGTCCCGAAATTCAAAGATTTGAACTCAAATTGCAAGTTGAAAAGAGAATCGAGGATGAGTCTACTGCTTCGGGTTTTTACGCTTCCAAGTGAAATCGGGTCTCCGCTTGACGTTCCAGCGAACCCTCACTTTCAGGACGTGTCTTGGTTTCGTTGGGTAGATATTTCTAAAAGACCGAGACGTGAAGTACCATAGGAATGTTTCTAAGTTTCGAGGTTAATCGAAGTTTGTAGGCTACGGGATCAATCCTAATGAGGATTTCAAAAAGTTCTACGTTTATGAAGAGGTTCGAATGAATAGATAACAGTTTATCTTTCTGGATTAGAATTGAAAAAGAATTGCAAGTAGAAGGGTTGTCGAAAAGGAATATACCTGGGGCAACTGTGGGATCGGTGGCTATCTCACCTTGTCCTATAGCTAGGACTCTTCCAGAGTTGCCAGCTGTTGCTGCATTGGGGCAGTTTCTCTTATAATGCCCGACCCTTCCGCAACCATAACAGACCTGACTGATGCCTGCTCTAGAAGCTTGGTTTGTTGGTGTTCTGTAACTCCGTGCAAGGTGACCCTCTTGGCCACAATTTTTGCAAAGTTTTACATGATAGGGACCGGGGATATAGTGGTGGTAACTGCACTGGTTACACCACGGAAGAACACCGACATATCCGGTAATAGGTGCTTGAGCTGAGGAACCGATGACGGGTACAACAGCAGGGGTAGTGGTAGCATGGACTGCCACCATTTGTTGTCTCTTCGAGAACTCCTGGGAAGGCTGATATTTCTCCCCCGCTTCCCAGAACTTTCTTTTCTCACCACTTCTTTCCATCAGCTCAGGAGTGGTTGCTGCTTCCTCTACGTCCTCACTATGGTCAATCAAGATTTGTGCTAGGCATTTGGCGCTATCGTAGGTATCCGGCTTCGCAAGTATAACATTCCCTTTGGTTGGCTGGGTTAATCCCTAGATAAACCTCTCAATTTTCTTACTTTCCAAGGTAACCATCCCTGGACAAAGAAGCGCTAAGTCGTCAAACCTAGATGTGTAGGCGGTGATATCGGAACCTTTCATCTTCAGATTCCAAAGTTCATGCTCCAACTTCTGGATTTCACCCCGAGGGCAATACTCTGCGTGTAGAAGTTCCTTCATAACTTCCCAACCCATAGCATTGGTTACAGGTAGAGTTAGAGATTTGACTCGGCTGTTCCACCAAGTCAGGGCTTTGTTGGTGAGAGTGCAAGCGGCAAACTTCACCTTGTCAGATTCTGAACAAGCACAGATCTCGAAGATAGATTCGATCCTTTCTAACCATCGAGTTAGAGCAATGACACCTCCTGTGCCATCGAAGAATGTAGGTTTCGCGTGCATAAAGTCTTTATAGGAACACTCCTTTCGGTGTCCCTGGTTATTTTCCTGGTTTTGAGGTTGGGGACTACCTCCCGAACTACCGGGGTTCGTTTGCGACATGGCTGTTGAGAATGCTACAGTTAAAATTGACTGAAGGGTTGCCAGGTCGATTTGAAGAGAAGGTGGTGTTTGAGGAGGGTTGTTGTTGTTCTGCGAGCTGGGTCTCTTTCTTGGAGGCATCTTGATCTAATAAGATCAGGAAGAGAGGATGATAAGCCCTCTGAATTGAATCAAGAGATATGATACAAAGGATATCTCTTTATAACATACATAGAATTCTATTAAGCGATAAAGCAGGAAGGAGTTATCAAAACAGATAAATTATCGCTTAAAAGGATGATTGAGGAGCAACGCTGGGATGAGGATTTCTATAACAGATTTGGCTCGAGAAATACTCCCATAGTATTTCTTGTCTTACTAAAACGACGACTCATTGTTTGGGTATTGGGTAATTTTAGGCATGCCGCACACCACAGTCACTCCCAAGCACATGTTGGCCGTGTCTCGAATGAATATAGTTGGCCAGACCATATTGATCCTAGACACAACTACATAACTGCTCAAGTTTAACTGCAACGTACAACACCCATTTACTTATGTTTTGTTCTACTTGTAGTTACGGATTTTGACTGTCGGGTATACTTGTATACTTTTGAAAATACTTATATTTGAGGTATACTTTTAGTTCAGAGCATTTAGGCCCTTTAGTGTTTATAGTTTTATACCATGTAAGGTTTGTTATACCAGTTCATTATAAACAAAGGCTCTGATACCAATCTGTCACACCCCGAAAACCTAAGGCGGAAACGTTTCCAGGGCGGACTCCATGTTGAGTATCAAATCCAATGTACATAGTAAGCAAAGTAAACAACCATTACATTACATATTCGAATTTACATTTGTTCAAAAGTAAAGTGTTACAAGTGTTATACATATATCATATGAACAAAAGTAGAGACGAGTCTTCTGTACTCTCCGTCTTCTCCAAAAGATTCGCTAGGTACCTGTCTAATGTCTACCTGAGAATACAAGCAGTTTGAAAATCAGCATAAAGCTGGTGAGTTCATAAGATGTTTGTTTTGTGAAAAATATACGAGTTTCCTTTGATTCTTCCGAAAAATTTGGTATCCAAGAAAATCCCATATTTTCTTAAAAGAAATGTTTAGTTAACTGTTTTAGGTTACGCGGTCCTGGTTATGATTAACTATGATCCTAGGAAAATCTTATATTTTCCTAAAAGTAAGTTTAGTTATTGGATTTCGATGTAATGATTAATTACCATTCATACTTATTGTATTAACTAGGTATTCTGATATCCTAAAGGTATTACACTGGGATGTACCTAGATACGTGTCTTCGTATTCATATTCCTATTCTTTATCGTATTCATAGTTTTTAATTTATATTTGTATTCGTAGTTATATTTGTAGTCCTGTTCATATTCGTATTCGTATCCCTACTCCTAATCCTAATAGTATTCGTATTCGTATTCGTATTCGCAGTCGTGTTCCTATCCCTAATCCTACTCCTAATACTATTCGTATTCGTATTCGTATTCGTATTATTATTTTAGTATTCCTATTTGTTCCATTTCTAGTTATACTTCTATATTCGTTCTATTCCTAGTTGTAGCTTCGTATTCGTTCTATTCCTAGTTATAGTTTCGTATTCGTTCTATTCCTAGATATAGTTTCGTATTCGTTTTCATATTCGAATTAGTTATAATTGGAAATTAGTATAAATTATTCGTAGATTATGAAACATAGTTTAGATTAGAACATTTTATCAAGAAATCTATGATTAGTTTGAAAGCTAAATTCGTAATTCGAACTATTTGATAAACACAGTTATTGATATTAGAACATACAGAATGAAAACGATTAAACTGAAAACAATAAGTTTGAGTACAAGATTTCCATGTACTTTTGCTTGTATTCCCCCTGAAAACAGTGAAAACAGTTGAAAAAGGGTAGGGGTATGAACTCACCGGTTGGAGAACGCATGGGTTTGGATTCTAAACATCGGTTCTGGGTTTGCAAACACACAAGATTCCTATGGATTATCAAATGATACACATTTGCATCTAATTAGGACATAAATGATTTATTTGTTAAGGGTATTATGCTTCTAATCGCGAAAACGCTTCATTACAAGCGTTTGGAGGGACCCGGTGGCGTTTATGGACATGTAACGATGCGAGGGACTTGGGAAATGACTTTACTCCCCAAGCGACCTAAACACCCACTCCCCATGATTTTACGGCGGTAAACTCATGGTGGGGTGATTTATGGTGCAAATTGGGTCACAAATGGATATGGACACTTGGAAATGCTTGGAATGATTTTACCTAAGGCTTGGAATGGATTAAAATCACCATTTGCAACACTTAAGGGAGTTTACGGCCTAAGCATGGGGTCTTTGGCCGTAAACTCTCATATCCCCTTGATTAAGTGTTTTTAAGGTCTTAAAATTAATCACATGTGATTCTAAAAATTCCCACAAGCCTAGAAATGAGTTTGGGGCACCAATTGACACTCTTTTAGGAGTTTACGGCCATGAGACATGTTCTATGGCCGTAAACTCTCAATTGTGGGGTTTTGATGTGTTTAAGGTCCTTAAACTATTTTTGATTGGTCCTATGATTTATTCCAAGGCTTTTGGTGGTGTTTGATGGCTTTCTAACACCTTAGAAGTGAGTTTACACCCAAGTTTAAGGAGTTTACGGCCCAAGCACATGCCTTGGCCATAAACTCACACAAACCCCTCAAAAATTATGTTCAAGGTGTTCTAGGTCCATTACCAATATTCTACAAGTCATATCTAAGTCTTGTTTGGGATTTGGAAGGGTTTAAGGTCATGAAAAACCCATTTACATGAGTTTACAGCCCAAGCTTGTGCCTTGGCCGTAAACTCCTTCAAATGACTCAAAATCCAAGATTAAAATGTTACAAGTCCATTCCATGATGCCATCTAGCCATATCTAAGGTCCAATTGTGTTTAGGAAGGGTTTTTGTGCTCTAAAACCCATGTTATATGAGTTTACTGCCTAGGATGGTTCCATGGCCGTAAACTCATGAATATGGCCCTAATCCATGTGTTGAACTCGAATTTGAAGGCTAGGGATGTTACATAACAAGCTAGGGGAAGTACCTCAAAGATTTGGAGCCTAAAATTGATGATTTGGACCTTTAAACTTGGATTTAGGAGAGAGGTTAGAGAGAGAGTAGAGAGAGGAAGAAAAAGCTTCAACTGAGTGCTTAGATCATTTTAAATGTTGTCTAAGTTTTGGACACGGTGGAATTCTACCCGATAGCGGCATTAAACGAGGCTTTTGGTCGCACCCGATTAAGTTACCATCACCCGGCGAGAATGTTTCTAACTTTTTGAAATAAACACTTTTGGGTTAATTTCATGAGTTCCTAAGGGGTTTGGACACTCATTAAATTATAATAAACATATAAATTTAATTAGTTTAACCCAAAGCGAGAACGAAACGAATTGACTAACGGCGAAATCTCATAGGTAGAACAAGTTTTCGACGATGGAAAACTTCAGGTTGTTACACAATGCTCATCAAAGCTTTGTTAAATTGCATAGACTTCTTATGTGCACCTCAAGAATTAAATGCTCATCAAAGCTTTGCCTAATTTGCATACACTTCTATTGTGGGACTCAAGAATTAAACAATGCTCATAAAAGCTTTGCTAAATTGCAAAGACTACTTCTATTGTGGAACTCAAGAATTCAACAATGCTCATCAATGCTTTGCTAAATTGCATAGACTTCCAATGTGGAAACCAAGAATGAAAGAATGCTCATCAAAGCTTTGCTAAATTGCATAGACTTATATTATGGAACTCAAGAATCAAACAATGCTCATCAAATCTTTGTTTAAATTGCATAGGCTTCTATTGTGGAAGTCAAGAATCAAACAATGCTCATCAAAGGTTTGCTTAAATTGAATACACTTCTATTGTGGAACTCAAGAATTAAACGATGCTCATCAAAGCTTTGCTAAATTACATAAACTTCTAATGTTGAACTCAAACATGAAACAATGCTTATCAAAACTTTGCTTAAATTGCAAAGACTTCTATTGTGAAACTCAACAAGAAAATAATGCTCATCAAACCTTTGCTAAATTACGAATTCTACCTCTATTGTGGAACTCTATGATCCCCATGCTTCATTAGCCCATACTGCTCCTGAAAGAATACCTATGGTTAAAAATATAAATCCTAGGCTAACCACACGATAACTCCAATAATCTAATTGTTGAATCAATTGGGCCTTGTAATAATTCTTAGTAGACAAAAAGTAATTTTTTTAAAAAATATTGTTTCTTTCATTCTTGTATTGGATTTCACCAAAATGAAAAAGACTCATTTTTTTTAAACAATGCTCATCAAAGCTTTGCTAAATTGCATAGACTTCTAACGTAGAACACAAGAATGAAACAACGCACATCAAGGCTTTGCTTAAATTGCATAGACTTTTATTGTAGAACTCAAGAATTAAACAATGCTCTTCAAAGCTATGCTAAATTGTGAAGACTACTTTTACGGTGCAACTCAAGAGTTAAACAATGCTAATCAAGGCTTTGATAAATTGCATACACTTCTAATGTAGAACTCATGAATGAAACAATGCTCATCAAAGCTTTGCTTAAATTGCATATAGTTCTATTGTGGAACTCAAGAATTAAACAGTGCTCATAAAAGCTTTGCTAAATTGCAAAGACTACGTCTATTGTGGAACTCAAGAATTAAACCAATGCTCATCAAGGCTTTGCTAAATTGCATAGACTTCCAATGTGGAACCCAAGAATGAAACAATGCTCATCAAAGCTTTGATAAATTGCATAGACTTGTATTGTGGAACTCAATAATCAAAGAATGCTTATCAAATATATGCTTAGATTGCATAGACTTATATTGTGGAACTCAAGGATTAAACGATGCTCATCAAAGCTTTGTTAAGTTGCATAGACTTCTATTGTGGAACTCAAGAATAAAATAATGTTCATCTAACCTTCGCTAAATTGCATACACTTCTAATGTGGGACTCAAGAACGAAACAATGCTCATCAATGCTTTCTTAAATTGCGTAGACTTCCAATGTGGAACCCAAGAATGAAACAATGCTTATTAAAGCTTTGCTAAATTGCATAAACTTGTATTGTGGAACTCAACAATCAAAGAATGCACATCAATGATTTGATTAAATTGTAAAGACTTTTATTGTGGAACTCAAGAATTAGATGATGCTCATCAAAGCTTTGCTAAGTTGCATAGACTTCTACTGTGGATCTCAAGAATAAATCAATGCTGATCAAACCTTTTCTAAATTACGAAGACTACTTCTATTGTGGAACTCTAGAATTAAACAATGCTCATCAAAGCTTTGCTAGATTGCATAGACTTCTAATGTGGAATTCAAGAATGAAACAATGCCCATCAAATCTTTTCCTAAATGGCATAGACTTTTATTGTGGAACTCAAGATTTAAACAATGCTCATCAATGCTTTGCTAAATTGCAAAGACTACTTCTATTGTGGAACTCAAGAACTAAACAATGCTCATCAAAGCTTTGTTAAACTGCATAGACTTCTTACGTGGACCTCAAGAATTAAATGCTCATCAAAGCTTTGCCTAATTTGCATACACTTCTATTGTGGAACTCAAGAATTAAACAATGCTCATAAAAGCTTTGCTAAATTGCAAAGACTACTTCTATTGTGGAACTCAAGAATTAAACAATGCTCATCAATGCTTTGCTAAATTGCATAGACTTCCAATGTGGAAACCAAGAATGAAACAATGCTCATCAATGCTTTGCTAAATTGCATAGACTTCTATTGTGGAACTCAAGAATCAAACAATGCTCATCAAATCTTTGTTTAAATTGCATAGGCTTCTATTGTGGAACTCAAGAATCAAACAATGCTCATCAAAGGTTTGCATAAATTGAATACACTTCTATTGTGGAACTCAAGAATTAAACGATGCTCATCAAAGCTTTGCTAAATTACATAAACTTCTAGTGTTGAACTCAAACATGAAACAATGCTTATCAAAACTTTGCTTAAATTGCAAAGACTTCTATTGTGAAACTCAACAATAAAATAATGCTCATCAAACCTTTGCTAAATTACGAATTCTACCTCTATTGTGGAACTCTATGATCCCCATGCTTCATTAGCCCATACTGCTCCTGAAAGAATACCTATGGTTAAAAATATAAATCCTAGGCTAATCACACGATAACTCCAATAATCTAATTGTTGAATCAATTGGGCCTTGTAATAATTCTTAGTAGACAAAAAGTAATTTTTTTTTAAAAAATATTGTTTCTTTCATTCTTGTATTGGATTTCACCAAAATGAAAAAGACTCATTTTTTTTAAACAATGCTCATCAAAGCTTTGCTAAATTGCATAGACTTCTAATGTGGAACACAAGAATGAAACAACGCACATCAAGGCTTTGCTTAAATTGCATAGACTTTTATTGTAGATGTCACACCTCGAAAACCAAAGGCGGAAACATTTTCGGGGTTGACTCCACGTAGAGTATCAAATCCAATGTACATAGTAAGTAAAGTAAATCAACCATTACATTACATATATGAAAATTTTACATTTGTTTCAAAAGCATAAGTTATACAAGTGATACATAGTATATATGAACAATACAAAATGAGTCTTCTGAGAACTCCGTCTTCACACAAAAGGATCTTCGGGTACTTGTCTAACATGGACCTGAGAATACAAGCGGTTTGAAAATCAGCATAAAGCTGGTGAGTTCACAAGCGGTTAGTTTTTCTAAAAATGTACGAGTTCCTTTGTTTTCCTGAAAAGTAGTTATCCAAGAAAATCCCATATTTTCTTATGTAAAGTTAGTTTCCAAATCCGAAAGTAAAGTAAACGATGTTTAATTAAAACATGATTGTTCTTGTGAAATGTAATTCAATTGTTTAACTTATTACACTTCTCTAATTTCGTACTACTGTTACTCAGGAAGAACCCCATGTTCTCCTGACTGTGTGTGTGTGAATTGTTACTAGTTTCTGACTATGTTCGGTGTCCTTCCCAGGAAAACCCCATGTTTCCCTGACTGTGTGTGTATCTTTACCGGTTTTGTTTATGTTCAGTGTTCTCCCCAGGAAAACCCCATATTTCCCTGACTGTGTGTGTGTGTGTGTCTTTACTGGTTATGGTTATGTTCAGTGTTCTTCCCAGGAAAACCCCATGTTTCCCTGACTGTGTGTGTGTGTCTTAACTGGTTATGGTTATGTTCAGTGTTCTTCCCAAGAAAACCCCATGTTTCCCTGACTGTGTGTGTATCTGCAATCCTTAAACGTACATTAGCTTTACTACATACATAAAGCTATTAAATGAATCTGAAACGTTAATAATCTAGATTGCGAGTCCTTAACAATACTTAGACTGGATATGACTCGGACTGATCCATATATGGATAATGAAGGCCCAAAAGGTTATGGGTGGCTTAATATTGGGCTCGAAAGTTGTTTGGGATTAATGGCCTATGGGGTGTGCATGGTGATGTAGTTGATGGATTAGGGGTTTCTTAAGTAAATTAATAAAAGTTTAATAAATCCAAGACTTCATTGATTGTTTGATTCAAAGCTTGGGTGGTTATGGAAGCATTTGGAAGGTTATCATTGATGGCCCTCTTTAAACTTTGGGAGTTACACTCTTATCATTGATGGCTCTCTTTAATCATTGGGAGTTACACTCTTTACATCTTCTCATAACCAATTACTAGCAATTGAAGAACAATTGAAGACATGGACGTTTTTTTTGTTATTCTTAAGTGTGGTAGATGTTTTTTTTTTGTGTTATTTCAAGAGTTTCCTTAAATTTCATTTACTAGTTTTAATGAATAATTGGTTGGTTGGCTTGTAACCACCAAGTTTGTAATAAAGACTTCATATAAAGCCAAGTTTATGCATGGGAAAGATATAGACGAATTTTTAAGAAAAAAACCTTTGTTCAATTGGAATTATTGTTATAATTCACAAATTATCTTGTTAGGACGTGTTCTTGACTTGATACGAACTCAATCCAATAGGTCTTGGATCGTTTTCACCGGTATACAACTTAATAGGTCTTGAGTTGTTACTAATCTATCCATTTCTTTCCATTCACATATCATTTGTGGTTGTTATTCTCTCTTAATTTACCTAAAAATTACCCCACTCACTAAATCAAGCCCATACACGTATCATAAGTGGTATCAGAGCCTAGTTCCGATTGGGTGTAACTAAGTTCTTGATAAAAAAAAATCTGCTAAGTTTGTTTGAATTCAGTTGTTGTCCAAAAATGTTGCGCAAGCTATATGATGAAGAAGATATAGAGGAAGAGAAAATTGAAAAAGATGAGGAAGAAGATTCCGGTCCCATCTACGACACCGATGGAGAAGGGGAATTTTGTGAAATAATAAATTTCTTGGTTGAAGAGGAATTTATTGAAGAAATTGAAGAAGGAACTCATTTTGTGATCGGAGATGAAATTGTTGAGGTAATTGTGGAAGAAATCAATTTTGTTGATATGCACAAAATTGTTGAAGAAATGGTGATTTTTGTTGAACAACTAAAATCATTCCGAGAGTTCACAACCTCGAGAACCAATGACTATAAGTGCCACAAAAATTCAGGTTCTCATATCTTTTATGAACACAATTCCTTTTCTAAAGTGAGGGGGATTTCCATTTTTCATCATTATTTTTGTTTCAATGTGTGGGAGATTTTTACACGTTGGATGCCATGGAATGCTTATATTTTGCATTTTGAAGGCCTTAGTGACAAGAAGAAGTATGGTGAGAGGTTGGATTTTACTAATTATGATCTTGATAGTGATGTTTTTGTTTTGTCTTTGTTAATTGATCAAAAGGAGAAAAAAGACATGCATATTACTTTTGATAAAAAGTTTTGTGCAATTAGAGATGTAGACTTTTCACTCAAGACTCAAAAACAGCAAGACCAATTATTTTTAGATGATGGCAGAATTTTGTATGCTCCAAAAGGCGATATGATGATTTCCAAAACAAGATGTGTTCATGGTGGTAGCAATTAGTCACGAAAAAAGACATTGTGTGACAATTCGTATGCCAATTTTTTGTGTTGTCCACAAACAAAAGATATCTTAATTAATTCTTCATTTGTTGTTCAAAAACACCAAGAGCGAAGGCTTGAAGTTTGTGGTGAAAGAAAGACGAACGATGGTATCCATCTTTCTACAAACCATCTTTCTACGAGCAAAGAAGAAAGAATTAATCAATATGAAGATCTAAGTCCCAAGTATTTACATGGGAGGATGCTCATGAAGTTTGGACTAATATTCTTTTGGTGTTCCTTAAATTGGGAAACCATGATATTGAGGCGTACTGCTCATCAACTTACAAATACAAACCATGATCCATTCTTTAAAATGACTACAATTAACCATTTAAATTATTGCAAGGTTAATTTGCAGGGCCGAGTTCATGGGAATGTATGGAAGTGGTTTTTCATCCACAAATGGAAGATACGGTTAGGATTGAATTTGGCGAGTTATTTGAGTTATTTGAAGAAGAACATGTGTATGTGGAGAAAAGACCAAGTTGGAATAAAGAAAAGGTCACATTATGCAATAAAAATATGTTTTCAAGACTTGCTGTTAGGGAAGGTTCGTATGGGGGAACAACACATTTTGGTTCTTACTGAATTGAGGATAATTCCTTTCGAAGAAGGAGGGAATGATCCATATATGGATAATGAAGGCCCAAAAGGTTATGGGTAGCTTAATATTGGGCTCGAAAGTTGTTTGGGATTAATGGCCTATGGGGTGTGCATGGTGATGTAGTTGATGGATTAGGGGTTTCTTAAGTAAATTAATAAAAGTTTAATAAATCCAAGACTTCATTGATTGTTTGATTCAAAGCTTGGGTGGTTATGGAAGCATTTGGAAGGTTATCATTGATGGCCCTCTTTAAACTTTGGGAGTTACACTCTTATCATTGATGGCTCTCTTTAATCATTGGGAGTTACACTCTTTACATCTTCTCATAACCAATTACTAGCAATTGAAGAACAATTGAAGACATGGACGTTTTTTTTGTTATTCTTAAGTGTGGTAGATGTTTTTTTTTTGTGTTATTTCAAGAGTTTCCTTAAATTTCATTTACTAGTTTTAATGAATAATTGGTTGGTTGGCTTGTAACCACCAAGTTTGTAATAAAGACTTCATATAAAGCCAAGTTTATGCATGGGAAAGATATAGACGAATTTTTAAGAAAAAAACCTTTGTTCAATTGGAATTATTGTTATAATTCACAAATTATCTTGTTAGGATGTGTTCTTGACTTGATACGAACTCAATCCAATAGGTCTTGGATCGTTTTCACCGGTATACAACTTAATAGGTCTTGAGTTGTTACTAATCTATCCATTTCTTTCCATTCACATATCATTTGTGGTTGTTATTCTCTCTTAATTTACCTAAAAATTACCCCACTCACTAAATCAAGCCCATACACGTATCACGGACCATGGTCAGTATCCTATTTATGACTTTTGTCACCCTTGAACCATTCGGTTCGGCTGTAGCTAGCAGCCAGGTGTGGGATTGTCAGTCCCGTATAGATCTATACACTCAAGCCACGCTCTCCTACGAACAAAGATTCTGGTTACAGGGTTAGTCCTCCACTATCTCGTGCCATGGAAGTGTTACAAGGACGTGTCTCCAATCATTAGGATTACTCTTTACTTTTCGACTAGGAAAGTAGTATTTACAACTGATTATATTCTACGTACCTGTCCTTTACATTCGAGCTTAGGTGTTTAAATAAGGACATTACACTCGAGCCTAGGTGTTATTTAATGATGGCTGTCCTTTTACACTCGACCCTAGGTGTATTATTAAGGACATTACACTCGAACCTAGGTGTTATTTAATGATTATGGTCCTTTACACTCGATCCTAGGTGTATTGTTAAGAACATATAGATGTTTCATGTTTTCTAATGGAGTCTGTCTTTTACACTCGAACCTTAGTGTTTTATTACAGACATTACAATGGTTTATGTATTCTATCAGTTTAAATATGAACAATCAATTACCAAGTACACAATATAACAGTGTATAATAAGAATTGAAAATCGGGTTAAAACAAACAACTCTGCAAGCTAAAACGGTTTGTTTAAAAGGTTTTCAATTCTTAAAGTGTACAATTATGAAACCATTTAATTGAAATCATGTGATTGAGTACAAGATATACTTGTACTTTTGCTTGTATTCCCCCCCTGAAAAACATTGAAAAACCATTGAAAAAGGGTAGGGGTATGAACTCACCGGACTCGGAAACGTGTCGGTTTTGAATGCTATACGTTGGTTCGGGGTTTGATTACTCGCGATGTCCCTATGTAAAATGATATAATGTCCATATATATACAATTAGAGATACATTCACTAATCATATGGAACATTACACTCTAATGAGGTTAAACACCTCAAAACGAGCGTTTGGAGTGACCCGGGTGACATCTTCGGACTTGTAATGGCACTAGGGACTTGGGACTTGAGTTTACTCTCCATAAGTAAACATTTAAATGATTTTACAACCATAAAACACACTCACACATGAGTTTACGGCCGTAAACTCATGTTGGTGTGGTTTTGATGATCTAAGGGCTTAAATGGACATGGGGATTGTTAGAATGGATTATCTAAAATGCATTGGAACACTTGGAATGAATTTAAATCATCAAAATGATTATTTTATGGGAGTTTACGGCCTAGTATAGGCTCCTGGCCGTAAACTCCTTAATCTTCATGAAATTGGTGTCAAATGTTGTTAAAACAAATCACATGTGATTAATAGGATTATTCCAAGACCTAACATGAGTTTTATGGGACATTTGAGGGGTGTTATGGAGTTTACGGCCCATGAGACCCTCCTCATGGCTGTAAACTCTTCTATAGGGTGATATAAAGTGTTTCAAGGTCTAAAACTTGCATAGAAGGGCTTCTAAAATTCTTCTAAAGGCTTTAGGGGTGTTTAGTTTGCATTCTAACACCAAAGATTATATGAGTTTACGGCCCAAGAATGATCCTTGGCTGTAAAATCCTTTAAACATCACAAAATTCATGTTTTAATTGTTTAAGGTCGATATCTTGAAGTCCCATAGCCATATCTAAAGTCCAATTGAGTTTAGGAAGGAGTTTAAGGGCTTAAACCCCATTTAATGGAGTTTACAGCCCAAGCTTGCTCCTTGGCCGTAAACTCATGCTCTTGGTCCTAAAACTCAATTAGTTCATCAATTTGAAGGCTAAAGGTGTTGAATAACATGTTAGGGAGGTTACCTTAAAGATTTGAAGCCTTAAACTTGAGATTTGGACCTTAATTCTAGCTTGAGGAGAGAGGTTGAAAGAGTTTAGTGAGAAATTGGCCAAAGGCTTCAAAAGGAGTCTTAAACATGTTTATATAGTGTTCGGGACTTGGACACGATAGAATTCTACCCGATACCGGCGTTAGACGGGGTTTTTGGTCGTACCCAATTAAGTTACCGTAACCGGATACGGTAATATCTAGAAATATTCCGATCACTAAAGTTGAGTGTTAAAATGATTTTTAAATGTATTAAGACACCCATTAAGTCATTTTAAATGTGTACTAGATAATGACTTAATTAAACGGAATATCGGAAATCGAAATCGGAACGACGATCGGTTGCGCCAATTGTACTACGAAGGAGTTACAATAAATGATATGGAAATTTCGGGTTGTTACATTATCCCCCCGTTAAAGGGAATTTCATCCCGAAATTCAAAGATTCGAACACGGATCATGAAGTGGAAAGATGTATGGGGATGAATTTACTGCATTCGGGTCTCCGCTTAACATTCTAGCGAACCCTCACTGTCAGGATTGTGGCTTTGTCACGCATGATTAATCTCTCAATCTACGATCTCAATTGTTTCATTCATGAAATTTTGGATTTTATATCCTCAAAGGAATTTACTAGGGTTTCGTCAGGTCGGCAAGCCTTACGAATAAAGATGTGGAATACCAGGTGGTTGCTATTGAGTCCTTAAGATAGCTTGGAGAGGGCTATGGAATCGATTCCTAATGAAGATCTCTAAGGGTCTAAGGTTCCACAAGTTAAGTTTTCCGCACTTCCCAAGACGTACTATGTCTTTCCAGGGTAAAACCTTCAACAAGTGGGTACACTTTCACATGTCAGAGTAACTAAAGGTCCAGTGGTTCTAAGGGGAACTTTTACGTGAGTCTATGATCGTAGCCGACGGAATCCAGAGATCGACAGGTTCCATGGGTGCTCCCGGTGTCGACAAGTTCTTTATTGCCTTAGCTTTGGAAAGGATCTACGAGTATGACTGCTTTGCTTATCTACATGAACAAGAGAATGGTTCGACCGAAGGGCGTCACTACCTCCTCGTAGTGATCGTATCATGCCCTGATTGCTGACTTGCACACATTGTGCTTACTGAGGTTCGGTTACGAGGAAATTCCCGGGATTAGATCGATGCAAGACTAGACTACACGTTCGGAAAGAATTCTCAAGAATTCTTTAGAAACAACATCGAGAAAATATCATAGACTTCTCGTGTCTCGATGATCACTTGGACGAGAGATACACGGGTAAACTTTTTAAGCTTTAATGTATGAAGATCATGGGAGTCAAGTCAGAGGAAGATTAGAACAAATGGCTTTCTCGAATCTAGGAAAGACAGCATGAATGAGGCTTGATCATTACATGCTAAGGGTGACAACAAAGCATTTCATAAAAGTTCACCAATAGATCGAATGGAAAAGAATAATCACTCGGATTGAGAAAACAATCTACGAATATGACGCAAGCGTTCTCATTTTCATATGATAACCATCTCGAAGACATACATTTTCAGTTACTCGTAAACGATGGGGTTTAGAAAATGTTCAAATGGATGGTTAACGAATTTCTTTCGGTGCTAGAATCGAAAAGAATCACAGGCATATAAATTTAACGAGGGAAAATATACCTGTGGCAACCGTGGGATCGGTGGCTGTCTCTTCTTGTCCTATCGCTAAGACTCTTCCAATGTTACCAGGTTTCACAGTCTTAGGACAGTTTCGCTTGAAATGTCCCACTTCTCCACAACCATAGCAGGCCCGATCGATGCCCGCTCCAGAAGTTTGACTCGTTGATTGAGTTGGCGTCTTACAATTCTTCACCATGTGACCCTTTATGCCACATTTGTTGCAAATTACCTCTATACATGGACCGGACGAAAGATGATGATAGTTGCACTTGCCACAACTAGGAAGGGTTCCAGCATACCTATTAATAGATTTTCGGGTTGAGGACCCATCAACAGAAACAGTTGCAGAGGAAGTGACAGCGTGAATTGCCACCGTTTGCTATCTCTTTGAAGACTCGTGTGATGTTTGGCTTTTCTCTTTCTTCCCAAGTTTTCTTTTCTCGCCACTCCTTACCGTCGGTTCAGTAGTGGTAACTGCCTCTTCAAGATCATCACTGTGATCGATTAGGATTTGTGCTAAACATTTGGCGCTGTCGTACGTATCCGGCCTCGCAGCTATGACATTTCCTTTCGTTGGCTGAGTCAGTCCCCAGATAAATCTCTCTATCTTCTTACTTTCCGGGGTAACCATTCCCGGACAAAGTAGTGCCAAGTCGTCAAACCTGGAAGTATAAGCAGCAATGTCGGAACCTTTCATTTTCAAGTTCCACAGTTCATGTTCTAACTTCTGCATTTCTCCCCGATGGCAGTACTCAGCCAACAGAAGTTCCTTCATGGCTTCCCAACCCATGACATTGGCTACAGGTAAGGTTAGGGATTTGACTCGGCCATTCCACCAAGTCAAGGCTTTGTCAAGAAAGGTGCAGGCGGCAAACTTCACCTTGTCTGAATCTGAACAAGCGCAGATTTCAAAGATAGATTCGATCTTCTCGAACCATCGGGTAAGGGAAATGACACCTCCAGTGCCATCAAAAGACGTGGGTTTGGCGTTCATGAAATCCTTATAGGAACCCTCTTTCCGGCGTCCCTGGCTATCTTCTGGGTTTTGGGATTGAGGACCACCTCCTGAACCGCTAGGGTTCATTTGTGACATGGCTGCCACCATTGCAGCTGTCATGACTGTCTGGAGTGATGCTAGGTCAAACTGAGGAGGAGGTGATGGCGGAGGAGGATTATCGTTGCTCTTCGAGCTGGGTATCTTTCTTGGAGGCATCTTGATCTAAAAAGATCAGGAAAGAGAGGATCATAAGTCCTCTGAATTGAATTAAGGAATATGGAACATGGGATATCTCATCAAGACAGATATAGCATCATACTAAGCGATAAAGTAGGAAAGAGTTATCAAGACAAAACATTTTATCGCTAGAGGACTGTTCAAGTAACATCGCATATACGAGGATTTTCTACGAAGGATTGACTCGAGAAATACTCTCATAGTATTTCTGTCACACCCCGAAAACCGAAGGCGGAATACATTTCCGGGGTTGATTACCGTGTTGAGTATCAAATCAAATGTACATAGTAAGTAAAGTAAAACAAGCATTACATTACATAATAACAGTTTTACAGTTGTTTCAAAAGTAAAGTTTGTACAGTTGTGATACATAGTATATATAGACAAAATGTAAATGGGTCTTCATGTACACCGTCTTCATGCAAAATGATCTTCGGGTACCTGTTCTAACGCTGACTTGAGAACACAAGCGGTTTGAAAATCAGCATAAAGCTGGTGAGCTCATAAGCGGTTTTGTTTTACGAAAATGTATCGGTTTCCTTTCTGTTTCTGAAATGTTATGTACACCAAGAAAATCCCGTATTTTCTTAAAAGTTGGTTATTATTTCACAAATGTAAAGTATAGTAAGTTTGTACACTGAAAACATGTTTACTCATGTGAAAATGTATAGTTGGTAATCTGACTGGTTAAACTGTTCTGTTTACTTATCATGTATTACCAGGAAAGTCCCATACTTTCCTTATTGTATGTTACGAATTGTAAAAATGTAATGTTATCCATTCTGTGACTCTTTCTAGTTATGTAAGTGTTACCCAGGAAAGCCCCATGCTTTCCTGCATGTATGTATCTTATGTAAACGATGTGAAAGATGTAAAAGATGTAATCGTGATTAAATTCCATGTTTCCCTAGGAAGGTCCCGTACCTTCCTGAATGTTGGTTACAGTAAGTAAAAGATGTAAATGATGTAAACGATGTATAAAGTAATCCATTATTACTGTAAGTAAATCTCTGTTATCCTAATTGCGAGTTCCATAACCATACAATAGACTGAAACCTGTGGCAATAAGTAGTCCACATGTGGCAATAAGTCTTCCACATACTTATGACTTTCGTCACCCTTGAACCATTTCGGTTCGGCTGTAGCTAGCAGCTAGGTGTGGGGTAGTCAGCCCCGTATAGATCTATACACTCAAGTCACACTCTCTAAATACCAGAGATTCTGGTTATGGGTGTAGTCCTCCACTCGCGTAATCCAGGTGGAGTGTTCTCCGAGGACGTGTCTCCAATCGTACCGGAATAACAATTTTACTAGTAATAATTTGAAAGTCCTCCACTCGCATATGTGCGTGGAGTGTTACCGAGGACAAAAGGCTTCAAATGAAGTCCTAAACACGTTTATATAGTGTTTAAGTTTTGGACACGGAGGAATTTTACCCGATACCGGTGTTAGACGGGGTTTTTGGTTGTACCCGATTGAGTTACCGTAACCCGATACGGTAAATTCTAGAATTATTCCGATCGCTAAAGTTGGGTGTTAAAATGATTTCTAAATGTATTAAGACACCCATTAAGTCATTTTAAATGTGTACTAATTAATGACTTAATTAAACGGAGAAATCGGAATTCGGAAATCGGAACGACGATCGGTTGCGCGAGTTGATTTATGAAAAAGTTATATTGAAATGAAGCGGAAATTTCGGGTTGTTACATTATCCCCCCGTTAAAGGGAATTTCGTCCCGAAATTCAAGTTTAGAACATAAGACAAGATACAAATCATGGATAAGAAAAGAGTTGTGGATACTTCTGTTTCATTGAGTCTTCCCGTTCCCAAGTGAATTCCGGTCCCCGCTTGGCATTCCAGCGAACCTTCACTAACGGGATGCGACTTTGTTTTGTACGTTTGACTTCTCGATCTATGATTTCGATCGGTTCCTCCACAAAGTTGAGGTTTTCATTGATCTCGATCTCGTCTAAGGGAATTGTTAGGGTTTCATCGGATAGGCACTTTTTGAGATTGGAAACATGGAAGACAGGATGAATGTTACTGAGTTCGTGAGGTAAATGAAGTTTATAGGCAACTGGACCGATCTTGGAGAGGATCACAAAGGGTCTAATGTACCTTGGATTAAGTTTCCCACGCTTACCAAAGCGTACAGAGCCTTTCCAGGGCGAGACTTTTAACAGTACACGGTCTCCAACCTGGAATTCTAGTGGTTTCCAACGACTATCAGCGTAACTCTTTTAACGATCACGTGAGGCTTTCAGTCGGTTACGGATTTGAATGATCTTTTCGGTGGTTTCACGGATGATTTCAGGACCAGTGAGAGCACTGTCGGGGACTCGACTCCTGGCTAACTGTGTATCCCCCACCTCGGCCCAGCACAGAGGGGATCTGCACTTACGACCGTATAGGGCTTCGAACGGAGCAGCCCTAATGCTGGTGTGGTAACTGTTGTTGTATGAGAACTCGATCAAGGTTAGGTGTGTATCCCACGACTTTCCAAAGTCAATGACACATGCTCGAAGCATGTCCTCTAGGGTTTGGATTGTTCTCTCACTCTGTCCATCGGTCTGAGGATGATACCAATCTGTCACACCCCGAAAACCGAAGGCGGAATACATTTCCGAGGTTGACTACCGTGTTGAGTATGAAATCCAATGTACATAGTAAGTAAAGTAAAACAAGCATTACATTACATAATAACAGTTTTACAGTTGTTTCAAAAGTAAAGTTTGTACAGTTGTGATACATACTATATACAGACAAAATGTAAATGGGTCTTCATGTACACCGTCTTCATGCAAAATGATCTTCGGGTACCTGTTCTAACGCTGACCTGAGAACACAAGCGGTTTGAAAATCAACATAAAGCTGGTGAGTTCATAAGCAGTTTTGTTTTACAAAAATGTATCGGTTTCCTTTCTGTTTCTGAAATGTTATGTACACCAAGAAAATCCCGTATTTTCTTAAAAGTTGGTTATTATTTCACAAATGTAAAGTATAGTAAGTTTGTACACTGAAAACATGTTTACTCATGTGAAAATGTATAGTTGGTTATCTGACTGGTTAAACTGTTCTGTTTACTTATCATGTATTACCAGGAAAGTCCCATACTTTCCTTATTGTATGTTACGAATTGTAAAAATGTAATGTTATCCATTCTGTGACTCTTTCTAGTTATGTAAGTGTTACCCAGGAAAGCCCCATGCTTTCCTGCATGTATGTATCTTATGTAAACGATGTGAAAGATGTAAAAGATGTAATCGTGATTAAATTCCATGTTTCCCCAGGAAGGTCCCGTACCTTCCTGAATGTTGGTTACAGTAAGTAAAAGATGTAAACGATGTATAAAGTAATCCATTATTATTGTAAGTAAATCTCTGTTATCCTAATTGCGAGTTCCATAACCATACAATAGACTGAAACCTGTGGCAATAAGTAGTCCACATGTGGCAATAAGTCGTCCACATACTTATGACTTTCGTCACCCTTGAACCATTTCGGTTCGACTGTAGCTAGCAGCCAGGTATGGGGTAGTCAGCCCCGTATAGATCTATACACTCAAGTCACGCTCTCTAAATACCAGAGATTCTGGTTATGGGTGTAGTCCTCCACTCGCGTAATCCAGGTGGAGTGTTCTCCGAGGACGTGTCTCCAATCGTACCGGAATAACAAATTTACTAGTAATAATATGAAAGTCCTCCACTCGCGTATGTGCGTGGAGTGTTACCGAGGACAAAACAGTGTATAGGTATTATATTCAAATGTTTTAATGTCATGCTTTTAACTGATAAAATGTGGAAAACCATTTGTGAAATACATGTAAAACATACTAGTTTAAAGACTTATTTCACAAATATATGTTACGTGATCTGTATATTCGATCTGTTATCAGTTGTAGTTATCAGTTATAAAAGCATAAGAATATGAAACACATATTTGAAAACATGTTATGAGTACAAGAATTCCCTTGTACTTTGCTTGTGTTCCCCCCCTGAAAACAGTGAAAACAGTGAAAAAGGGTAGGGGTATGAACTCACCGGACTCGGAAACGTGTCGGTTTTGAATGCTAGACGTCGGTTCGGGGTTTGATTACTCGCGATGACCCTATGTAAAATGATATAATGTCCATATATATACAATTAGAGATACATTCACTAATCATATGGAACATTACACTCCAATGAGGTTAAACACCTCAAAACGAGCGTTTGGAGTGACCCGGGTGACATCTTCGGACTTGTAATGGCACTAGGGACTTGGGACATGAGTTTACTCTCCATAAGTAAACATTTAAATGAGTTTACAACCATGAAACACACTCACACATGAGTTTACGGCCGTAAACTCATGTTGGTGTGGTTTTGAGGGTTTAAGGGCTCAAATGGACCTAGAGGTTGCTAGAATGGATTTTCTAAATTGTCTTGGAACACTTGGACTGAAATTAAATCATCAAAATGCTTATTTTATGGGAGTTTACGGCCCAGTATAGGCTCCTGGCCGTAAACTCCTTAATCTTCATGAAATGGGTGTCAAATTTTGTTAAAACAAATCACATGTGATTCATAAGATTATTCCAAGACCTAGTATGATTTTTATGTGACATTTGAGGGGTGTTATGGAGTTTACGGCCCATGAGACCCTCCTCATGGCCGTAAACTCTAATGTAGGGTCATATAAAGTGTTTCAAGGTCTAAAACTTGCATAGAAGGGCTTCTAAAATTCATCTAAAGGCTTTAGGGGTGTTTAGTTTGCATTCTAACACCAAAAGTTTTGGAGTTTACGGCCCAAGAACAAGCCTTGGCCGTAAACTCTTATAAATCCCACAAAAGATGTGTTTTAGGCCCTTAAAGTATTTTTGGTTGGTCCCTTGATTTATTCCAAGGCTTTTGGTGGTGTTGGATGGCTTTCTAACACTTTAGAATTGGATTTATGTCACATTTTGGGGATTTTACGGCCCAAGCACTATCATTGGCCGTAAACTCACATAAGTCCCACAAAATTTATGTTTCAAGTGTCCAAATGCTAAAACCAAGGTCCTACAATTCATATCTAAGCCATAGGAGTGATTTGGAAGGGTTTTAGGGCATGAAAAACCCCTTTAACTTGAGTTTACGGCCTAAGCTTATGCCTTGGCCGTAAACTCCTTTAAATGGCTCAAAATCATAGTTTTAAATGTTCTAAGTCCATATCTTGAAGTCCCATAGCCATATCTAAAGTCCAATTGAGTTTAGGAGGGAGTTTAAGGGCTTAAAACCCCATTAAATGGAGTTTACGGCCCAAGCTTGTTCCTTGGCCGTAAACTCATGTTCTTGGCCCTAAAACTCAATTAATTCATCAATTTGAAGGCTAAAGGTGTTGAATAACATGTTAGGGAGGTTACCTTAAAGATTTGAAGCCTTAAACTTGTGATTTGGACCTTAATTCTAGCTTGAGGAGAGAGGTTGTAAGAGTTTAGTGATAATTTGACCAAAGGCTTCAAATGAAGTCCTAAACACGTTTATATAGTGTTTAAGTTTTGGACACGGAGGAATTTTACCCGATACCGACGTTAGACGGGGTTTTTGGTCGTACCCGATTGAGTTACCGTAACCCGATACGGTAAATTCTAGAATTATTCCGATCGCTAAAGTTGGGTGTTAAAATGATTTCTAAATGTATTAAGACACCCATTAAGTCATTTTAAATGTGTACTAATTAATGACTTAATTAAACGGAGAAATCGGAATTCGGAAATCGGAACGACGATCGGTTGCGCGAGTTGATTTATGAAAAAGTTATATTGAAATGAAGCGGAAATTTCGGGTTGTTACAATTTCATGGTTCACTGCAGCGACGATTCGTTGTTTGAAATATTAGGTAAGTTTTAGGCATGCTGCGTACTACAGTCACTCCCAAGCACATGTTGGCCGTGTCTCGAATGAATATAGTTGGCCAGGCTATATTGATCCTAGACACGACTACATAACTGCCCAGGTTTAACCGCAGTGTACAACATCCATTTACTTATGTTTTGTTCTACTTGTAGTTACGGATTTCGACGGGTCGGTATACTTGTATACTTTTGAAAATACTTATAGTTTTGAAGATACTTTTAATTCAGAGCACTGAGGCCCTTTAATGTTTATAGTTTTATACCATGTAAGGTTTGGTATACTTCATTCACTATAAACAAGGGCTCTGATACCAATCTGTCACACCCCGAAAACCAAAGGCGGAAACATTTCCGGGGTTGACTCCACGTAGAGTATCAAATCCAATGTACATAGTAAGTAAAGTAAATCAACCATTACATTACATATATGAAAGATTTACATTTGTTTCAAAAGCATAAGTTATACAAGTGATACATAGTATATATGAACAATACAAAATGAGTCTTCTGAGAACTCCGTCTTCACATAAAAGGATCTTCGGGTACCTGTCTAACATGGACCTGAGAATACAAGCGGTTTGAAAATCAGCATAAAGCTGGTGAGTTCATAAGCGGTTAGTTTTTCTGAAAATGTACGAGTTCCTTTGTTTTCCTGAAAAGTAGTTATCCAAGAAAATCCCATATTTTCTTATGTAAAGTTAGTTTCCAAATCCGAAAGTAAAGTAAACAATGTTTAATTAAAACATGATTGTTCTTGTGAAATGTAATTCAATTGTTTAACTTATTACACTTCTCTAATTTCGTACTACTGTTACTCAGGAAGAACCCCATGTTCTCCTGACTGTGTGTGTGTGAACTGTTACTAGTTTCTGACTATGTTCGGTGTCCTTCCCAGGAAAACCCCATGTTTCCCTGACTGTGTGTGTATCTTTACCGGTTTTGTTTATGTTTAGTGTTCTCCCCAGGAAAACCCCATGTTTCCCTGACTGTGTGTGTGTGTCTTTACTGGTTATGGTTATGTTCAGTGTTCTTCCCAGGAAAACCCCATGTTTCCCTGACTGTGTGTGTGTGTCTTTACTGGTTATGGTTATGTTCAGTGTTCTTCCCAGGAAAACCCCATGTTTCCCTGACTGTGTGTGTATCTGCAATCCTTAAACGTACATTAGCTTTACTACGTACATAAAGCTATTAAATGAATCTGAAACATTAATAATCTAGATTGCGAGTCCTTAACCATACTTAGACTGGATATGACTCGGACCATGGTCAGTATCCTATTTATGACTTTTGTCACCCTTGAACCATTCGGTTCGGCTGTAGCTAGCAGCCAGGTGTGGGATTGTCAGTCCCGTATAGATCTATACACTTAAGCCACGCTCTCCTACGAACGGAGATTCTGGTTACAGGGTTAGTCCTCCACTATCTCGTGCCATGGAAGTGTTACAAGGACGTGTCTCCAATCATTAGGATTACTCTTTACTTTTCGACTAGGAAAGTAGTATTTACAACTGATTATATTCTACGTACCTGTCCTTTACACTCGAGCCTATGTGTTTTAATAAGGACATTACACTCGAGCTTAGGTGTTATTTAATGATGGTTGTCCTTTTACACTCGACCCTAGGTGTATTATTAAGGACATTACACTCGAACCTAGGTGTTATTTAATGATTATGGTCCTTTACGCTCGATCCTAGGTGTATTGTTAAGAACATATAGATGTTTCATGTTTTCTAATGGAGTCTGTCTTTTACACTCGAACCTTAGTGTTTTATTACAGACATTACAATGGTTTATGTATTCTATCAGTTTAAATATGAACAATCAATTACCAAGTACACAATATAACAGTGTATAATAAGAATTGAAAATTGGGTTAAAACAAACAACTCTGCAAGCTAAAACGGTTTGTTTAAAAGGTTTTCAATTCTTAAAGTGTACGATTATGAAACCATTTAATTGAAATCATGTGATTGAGTACAAGATATACTTGTACTTTTGCTTGTATTCCCCCCCTGAAAAACATTGAAAAACCATTGAAAAAGGGTAGGGGTATGAACTCACCAGACTCGGAAACGTGTCGGTTTTGAATGCTATACGTTGGTTCGGGGTTTGATTACTCGCGATGTCCCTATGTAAAATGATATAATGTCCATATATATATACAATTAGAGATACATTCACTAATCATATGGAACATTACACTCCAATGAGGTTAAACACCTCAAAACGAGCGTTTGGAGTGACCCGGGTGACATCTTCGGACTTGTAATGACACAAGGGACTTGGGACTTGAGTTTACTCTCCATGTAAACATTTAAATGAGTTTACAACCATAAAACACACTCACACATGAGTTTACGGCCGTAAACTCATGTTGGTGTGGTTTTGATGATCTAAGGGCTTAAATGGACATGAGGATTGTTAGAATGGATTATCTAAAATGCATTGGAACACTTGGAATGAATTTAAATCATCAAAATGATTATTTTATGGGAGTTTACGGCCTAGTATAGGCTCCTGGCCGTAAACTCCTTAATCTTCATGAAATTGGTGTTAAATGTTGTTAAAACAAATCACATGTGATTAATAGGATTATTCCAAGACCTAACATGAGTTTTATGGGACATTTGAGGGGTGTTATGGAGTTTACGGCCCATGAGACCCTCCTTATGGCCGTAAACTCTTCTATAGGGTGATATAAAGTGTTTCAAGGTCTAAAACTTGCATAGAAGGGCTTCTAAAATTCTTCTAAAGGCTTTAGGGGTGTTTAGTTTGCAGTCTAACACCAAAGATTTTGGAGTTTACGGCCCAAGAACAAGCCTTGGCCGTAAACTCTTAGAAATCCCACAAATGATGTGTTTAAGTCCCTTAAACTATTTTTGGTTGGTCCTTTGATTTATTCCAAGGCTTTTGGTGGTGTTGGATGGCTTTCTAACACCTTAGAATTGAATTTATGCCTTGTTTTGGGGAGTTTACGGCCCAAGCACTCACCTTGGCCGTAAACTCACATAAGTCCCTCAAAAGTTATGTTTCAAGTGTCCAAATGCTAAAACCAAGTTCCTATAATTCATATCTAAGCCATAGAAGTGATTTGGAAAGGTTTAAGGGCATGAAAACCCTAATTCTATGAGTTTACGGCCCAAGAATTATCCTTGGCCGTAAACTCCTTTAAACATCACAAAATTCATGTTTTAATTGTTTAAGGTCCATATCTTGAAGTCCCATAGCCATATCTAAAGTCCAATTGAGTTTAGGAAGGAGTTTAAGGTCTTAAAACCCCATTTAATGGAGTTTACGGCCCAAGCTTGCTCCTTGGCCGTAAACTCATGCTCTTGGTCCTAAAACTCAATTAGTTCATCAATTTTAAGGCTAAAGGTGTTGAATAACATGTTAGGGAGGTTACCTTAAAGATTTGAAGCCTTAAACTTGAGATTTGGACCTTAATTCTAGCTTGAGGAGAGAGGTTGAAAGAGTTTAGTGAGAAATTGGCCGAAAGCTTCAAAAGGAGTCTTAAACATGTTTATATAGTGTTCGGGACTTGGACACGATAGAATTCTACCCGATACCGGCGTTAGACGGGGTTTTTGGTCGTACCCGATTAAGTTACCGTAACCCGATACGGTAATATCTAGAAATATTCCGATCACTAAAGTTGAGTGTTAAAATGATTTTTAAATGTATTAAGACACCCATTAAGTCATTTTAAATGTGTACTAGATAATGACTTAATTAAACGGAAGATCGGAAATCGAAATCGGAACGACGATCGGTTGCGCGAACTGTACTACGAAGGAGCTACAATAAATGATATGGAAATTTTGGGTTGTTACAGTAGAACTCAAGAATTAAACAATGCTCTTCAAAGCTATGCTAAATTGTGAAGACTACTTTTACGGTGCAACTCAAGAGTTAAACAATGCTAATCAAGGCTTTGCTAAATTGCATACACTTCTAATGTGGAACTCCTGAATGAAACAATGCTCATCAAAGCTTTGCTTACATTGCATACAGTTCTATTGTGGAACTCAAGAATTAAACAGTGCTCATAAAAGCTTTGCTAAATTGCAAAGACTACGTCTATTGTGGAACTCAAGAATTAAACCAATGCTCATTAAGGCTTTGCTAAATTGCATAGACTTCCAATGTGGAACCCAAGAATGAAACAATGCTCATCAAAGATTTGCTAAATTGCATAGACTTGTATTGTGGAACTCAATAATCAAAGAATGCTCATCAAAGAATTGCTTAGATTGCATAGACTTCTATTGTGGAACTCAAGAATTAAACGATGCTCATCAAAGCTTTGTTAAGTTGCATAGACTTCTATTGTGGAACTCAAGAAGAAAATAATGTTCATCTAACCTTCGCTAAATTGCATACACTTCTAATATGGGACTCAAGAACGAAACAATGCTCATCAATGCTTTCTTAAATTGCGTAGACTTCCAATGTGGAACCCAAGAATGAAACAATGCTTATCAAAGCTTTGCTAAATTGCATAAACTTGTATTGTGGAACTCAACAATCAAAGAATGCACATCAATGATTTGATTAAATTGAAAAGACTTCTATTGTGGAACTCAAGAATTAGATGATGCTCATCAAAGCTTTGCTAAGTTGCATAGACTTCTACTGTGGATCTCAAGAACAAATCAATGCTCATCAAACCTTTTCTAAATTACGAAGACTACTTCTATTGTGGAACTCTAGAATTAAACAATGCTCATCAAAGCTTTGCTAGATTGCATAGACTTCTAATGTGGAATTCAAGAATGAAACAATGCCCATCAAATCTTTGCTGAAATGGCATAGACTTTTATTGTGGAACTCAAGATTTAAACAATGCTCATCAATGCTTTGCTAAATTGCGAAGACTACTTCTATTGTGGAACTCAAGAACTAAACAATGCTCATCAAAGCTTTGTTAAACTGCATAGACTTCTTACGTGGACCTCAAGAATTAAATGCTCATCAAAGCTTTGCCTAATTTGCATACACTTCTATTGTGGAACTCAAGAATTAAACAATGCTCATAAAAGCTTTGCTAAATTGCAAAGACTACTTCTATTGTGGAACTCAAGAATTAAACAATGCTCATCAATGCTTTGCTAAATTGCATAGACTTCCAATGTGGAAACCAAGAATGAAACAATGCTCATCAATGCTTTGCTAAATTGCGTAGACTTCTACTGTGGAACTCAACAATCAAACAATGCTCATCAAATCTTTGTTTAAATTGCATAGGCTTCTATTGTGGAACTCAAGAATCAAACAATGCTCATCAAAGGTTTGCATAAATTGAATACACTTCTATTGTGGAACTCAAGAATTAAACGATGCTCATCAAAGCTTTGCTAAATTACATAAACTTCTAATGTTGAACTCAAACATGAAACAATGCTTATCAAAACTTTGCTTCAATTGCAAAGACTTCTATTGTGAAACTCAACAATAAAATAATGCTCATCAAACCTTTGCTAAATTACGAATTCTACCTCTATTGTGGAACTCTATGATCCCCATGCTTCATTAGCCCATACTGCTCCTGAAAGAATACCTATGGTTAAAAATATAAATCCTAGGCTAAACAATGCTCTTCAAAGCTATGCTAAATTGTGAAGTCTACTTTTACGGTGCAACTCAAGAGTTAAACAATGCTAATCAAGGCTTTGCTAAATTGCATACACTTCTAATGTAGAACTCATGAATGAAACAATGCTTATCAAAGCTTTGCTTAAATTGCATATAGTTCTATTGTGGAACTCAAGAATTAAACAGTGCTCATAAAAGCTTTGCTAAATTGCAAAGACTACGTCTATTGTGGAACTCAAGAATTAAACCAATGCTCATCAAGGCTTTGCTAAATTGCATAGACTTCCAATGTGGAACCCAAGAATGAAACAATGCTCATCAAAGCTTTGCTAAATTGCATAGACTTGTATTGTGGAACTTAATAATAAAAGAATGCTTATCAAAGATTTGCTTAGATTGCATAGACTTATTATATTATGGAACTCAAGAATTAAACGATGCTCATCAAAGCTTTGTTAAGTTGCATAGACTTCTATTGTGGAACTCAAGAATAAAATAATGTTCATCTAACCTTTTGATACGTGTATGGGCTTGATTTGATGAGTAAGGTAGTGTTTAGGTAAATTAAGAGAGAATAACAACCTCTAATGATATATGAATGGAAAGAAATGGATAGATTAGTAACAACTCAAGACCTATTAAGTTGTATACCGGTGAAAACAATCCAAGACCTATTGGATTGAGTTCGTATCAAGTCAAGAACACGTCCTAACAAGATAATTTGTGAATTATAACAATAATTCCAATTGAACAAAGGCTTTTTTCTTAAAAATTCGTCTATTCACTTTCCCATGCATAAACTTGGCTTTATATGAAGCCTTTATTACAAACATGGTGGTTACAAGCCAACCAACCAATTATTCATTAAAACTAGTAAATGAAATTTAAGGAAACTCTTGAAATAACACAAAAAAAACGTCTACCACACTTAAGAATGACAAAAAAATGTCCATGTCTTCAATTAGTCTTCAATTGCTAGTAATTGGTTATGAGAAGATGTAGAGTCTAACTCCCAAGGATTAAAGAGAACCATCAATGATAAGAGTGTAACTCCCAAAGTTTAAAGAGATCCATCAATGATAATAGTGTAACTCCCAAAGTTTAAAGAGAGCTATCAATGATACCCTTCCAAATGCTTCCATAATCACCCTAGCTTTGAATCCATCAATAAATGAAGTCTTGGATTTATTAAACTTTTATTAATTTAATTATGAAAACCCTAATCCATCAACTATGTCACCATGCATACCCCATAGGCCATTAAGCCCAAACAACTTTCTAGCCCAACATTAAGCTACCCATAGCCTTTTGGGCCTTCATTATCCATATATGGATCATTCCCTCCTTCTTCGAAAGGAATTGTCCTCAATTCAGTAAGTACGAAATTGTGTTGTTCCCCTATACGAACCTTCCCTGACAGCAAGTCTTGAAAACAAAATTTTATTGCATAATGTGACCTTTTCTTTATTTCAACTTGGTCTTTTCTCCACATACACATGTTCTTCTTCAAATAACTCAAATAACTCGCCAAATTCAATCCTAACCGTATCTTCCATTTGTGGATGAAAAACCACTTCCATACATTCCCATGAACTCGGCCCTGCAAATTAACCTTGCAATAATTTAAATGGTTAATTGTAGTCATTTTACAGAATGGATCATGGTTTGTATTTGTAAGTTGATGAGCAGTACGCCTCAATATCATGGTTTCCCAATTTAAGGCACACCAAAAGAATATGAGCCCAAACTTCATGAGCATCCTCCCATGTAAATACTTGGGACTTAGATCTTCATATTGATTAATTCTTTCTTCTTTGCTCGTAGAAAGATGGTTTGTAGAAAGATGGATACCATCGTTCATCTTTCTTTCACCACAAACTTCAAGCCTTCGCTCTTGGTGTTTTTGAACAACGAATGAAGAATTAATTAAGATATCTTTTGTTTGTGGACAACACAAAAAATTGGCATACGAATTGTCACACAATGTCTTTTTTCGTGACTGATTGCTACTACCATGAACACATCTGGTTTTGGAAATCATCATATCGCCTTTTGGAGCATACAAAATTCTGCCATCATCTAAAAATAATTGGTCTTGCTGTTTTTGAGTCTTGAGTGAAAAGTCTACATCTCTAATTGCACAAAACTTTTTATCAAAAGTAATATGCATGTCTTTTTTCTCCTTTTGATCAATTAATGAAGACAAAACAAAAACATCACTATCAAGATCATAATTAGTAAAATCCAACCTCTCACCATACTTCTTCATGTCACTAAGGCCTTCAAAATGCAAAATATAAGAATTCCATGGCATCCAAAGTGTAAAAATCTCCCACACATTGAAACGAAAATAAAGATGAAAAATGGAAATCCCCCACACTTTAGAAAAGGAATTGTGTTCATAAAAGATATGAGAACCTGAATTTTTGTGGCACTTATAGTCATTGGTTCTCAAGGTTGTGAGCTCTCGGAATGATTTTAGTTGTTCAACAAAAATCACCATTTCTTCAACAATTTTGTGCATATCAACAAAATTGATTTCTTCCACAATTGCCTCAACAATTTCATCTCCGATCACAAAATTAGTTCCTTCTTCAATTTCTTCAATAAATTCCTCTTCAACCAAGAAATTTATTCTTTCACAAAATTCCCCTTCTCCATCGGTGTCGTAGATGGGACCGGAATCTTCTTCCTCATCTTTTTCAATTTTCTCTTCCTGTATATCTTCTTCATCATATAGCTTGCGCAACATTTTTGGACAACAACTGAATTCAAACAAACTTAGCAGAATTTTTTTTGAACAAGAACTTAGTTACACCCAATCGGAACTAGGCTCTGATACCACTTATGATACGTGTATGGGCTTGATTTGATGAGTAAGGTAGTGTTTAGGTAAATTAAGAGAGAATAACAACCTAATGATCCATATATGGATAATGAAGGCCCAAAAGGCTATGGGTAGCTTAATGTTGGGCTAGAAAGTTGTTTGGGCTTAATGGCCTATGGGGTATGCATGGTGACATAGTTGATGGATTAGGGTTTTCATAATTAAATTAATAAAAGTTTAATAAATCCAAGACTTCATTTATTGATGGATTCAAAGCTAGGGTGATTATGGAAGCATTTGGAAGGGTATCATTGATAGCTCTCTTTAAACTTTGGGAGTTACACTATTATCATTGATGGATCTCTTTAAACTTTGGGAGTTACACTCTTATCATTGATGGTTCTCTTTAATCCTTGGGAGTTAGACTCTACATCTTCTCATAACCAATTACTAGCAATTGAAGACTAATTGAAGACATGGACATTTTTTTGTCATTCTTAAGTGTGGTAGACGTTTTTTTTGTGTTATTTCAAGAGTTTCCTTAAATTTCATTTACTAGTTTTAATGAATAATTGGTTGGTTGGCTTGTAACCACCATGTTTGTAATAAAGGCTTCATATAAAGCCAAGTTTATGCATGGGAAAGTGAATAGACGAATTTTTAAGAAAAAAGCCTTTGTTCAATTGGAATTATTGTTATAATTCACAAATTATCTTGTTAGGACGTGTTCTTGACTTGATACGAACTCAATCCAATAGGTCTTGGATTGTTTTCACCGGTATACAACTTAATAGGTCTTGAGTTGTTACTAATCTATCCATTTCTTTCCATTCATATATCATTAGAGGTTGTTATTCTCTCTTAATTTACCTAAACACTACCTTACTCATCAAATCAAGCCCATACACGTATCATAACAACCTCTAATGATATATGAATGGAAAGAAATGGATAGATTAGTAACAACTCAAGACCTATTAAGTTGTATACCGGTGAAAACAATCCAAGACCTATTGGATTGAGTTCGTATCAAGTCAAGAACACGTCCTAACAAGATAATTTGTGAATTATAACAATAATTCCAATTGAACAAAGGCTTTTTTCTTAAAAATTCGTCTATTCACTTTCCCATGCATAAACTTGGCTTTATATGAAGCCTTTATTACAAACATGGTGGTTACAAGCCAACCAACCAATTATTCATTAAAACTAGTAAATGAAATTTAAGGAAACTCTTGAAATAACACAAAAAAAACGTCTACCACACTTAAGAATGACAAAAAAATGTCCATGTCTTCAATTAGTCTTCAATTGCTAGTAATTGGTTATGAGAAGATGTAGAGTCTAACTCCCAAGGATTAAAGAGAACCATCAATGATAAGAGTGTAACTCCCAAAGTTTAAAGAGATCCATCAATGATAATAGTGTAACTCCCAAAGTTTAAAGAGAGCTATCAATGATACCCTTCCAAATGCTTCCATAATCACCCTAGCTTTGAATCCATCAATAAATGAAGTCTTGGATTTATTAAACTTTTATTAATTTAATTATGAAAACCCTAATCCATCAACTATGTCACCATGCATACCCCATAGGCCATTAAGCCCAAACAACTTTCTAGCCCAACATTAAGCTACCCATAGCCTTTTGGGCCTTCATTATCCATATATGGATCATTCCCTCCTTCTTCGAAAGGAATTGTCCTCAATTCAGTAAGTACGAAATTGTGTTGTTCCCCTATACGAACCTTCCCTGACAGCAAGTCTTGAAAACAAAATTTTATTGCATAATGTGACCTTTTCTTTATTTCAACTTGGTCTTTTCTCCACATACACATGTTCTTCTTCAAATAACTCAAATAACTCGCCAAATTCAATCCTAACCGTATCTTCCATTTGTGGATGAAAAACCACTTCCATACATTCCCATGAACTCGGCCCTGCAAATTAACCTTGCAATAATTTAAATGGTTAATTGTAGTCATTTTACAGAATGGATCATGGTTTGTATTTGTAAGTTGATGAGCAGTACGCCTCAATATCATGGTTTCCCAATTTAAGGCACACCAAAAGAATATGAGTCCAAACTTCATGAGCATCCTCCCATGTAAATACTTGGGACTTAGATCTTCATATTGATTAATTCTTTCTTCTTTGCTCGTAGAAAGATGGTTTGTAGAAAGATGGATACCATCGTTCATCTTTCTTTCACCACAAACTTCAAGCCTTCGCTCTTGGTGTTTTTGAACAACGAATGAAGAATTAATTAAGATATCTTTTGTTTGTGGACAACACAAAAAATTGGCATACGAATTGTCACACAATGTCTTTTTTCGTGACTGATTGCTACTACCATGAACACATCTGGTTTTGGAAATCATCATATCGCCTTTTGGAGCATACAAAATTCTGCCATCATCTAAAAATAATTGGTCTTGCTGTTTTTGAGTCTTGAGTGAAAAGTCTACATCTCTAATTGCACAAAACTTTTTATCAAAAGTAATATGCATGTCTTTTTTCTCCTTTTGATCAATTAATGAAGACAAAACAAAAACATCACTATCAAGATCATAATTAGTAAAATCCAACCTCTCACCATACTTCTTCATGTCACTAAGGCCTTCAAAATGCAAAATATAAGAATTCCATGGCATCCAAAGTGTAAAAATCTCCCACACATTGAAACGAAAATAAAGATGAAAAATGGAAATCCCCCACACTTTAGAAAAGGAATTGTGTTCATAAAAGATATGAGAACCTGAATTTTTGTGGCACTTATAGTCATTGGTTCTCAAGGTTGTGAGCTCTCGGAATGATTTTAGTTGTTCAACAAAAATCACCATTTCTTCAACAATTTTGTGCATATCAACAAAATTGATTTCTTCCACAATTGCCTCAACAATTTCATCTCCGATCACAAAATTAGTTCCTTCTTCAATTTCTTCAATAAATTCCTCTTCAACCAAGAAATTTATTCTTTCACAAAATTCCCCTTCTCCATCGGTGTCGTAGATGGGACCGGAATCTTCTTCCTCATCTTTTTCAATTTTCTCTTCCTGTATATCTTCTTCATCATATAGCTTGCGCAACATTTTTGGACAACAACTGAATTCAAACAAACTTAGCAGAATTTTTTTTGAACAAGAACTTAGTTACACCCAATCGGAACTAGGCTCTGATACCACTTATGATACGTGTATGGGCTTGATTTGATGAGTAAGGTAGTGTTTAGGTAAATTAAGAGAGAATAACAACCTAATGATCCATATATGGATAATGAAGGCCCAAAAGGCTATGGGTAGCTTAATGTTGGGCTAGAAAGTTGTTTGGGCTTAATGGCCTATGGGGTATGCATGGTGACATAGTTGATGGATTAGGGTTTTCATAATTAAATTAATAAAAGTTTAATAAATCCAAGACTTCATTTATTGATGGATTCAAAGCTAGGGTGATTATGGAAGCATTTGGAAGGGTATCATTGATAGCTCTCTTTAAACTTTGGGAGTTACACTATTATCATTGATGGATCTCTTTAAACTTTGGGAGTTACACTCTTATCATTGATGGTTCTCTTTAATCCTTGGGAGTTAGACTCTACATCTTCTCATAACCAATTACTAGCAATTGAAGACTAATTGAAGACATGGACATTTTTTTGTCATTCTTAAGTGTGGTAGACGTTTTTTTTGTGTTATTTCAAGAGTTTCCTTAAATTTCATTTACTAGTTTTAATGAATAATTGGTTGGTTGGCTTGTAACCACCATGTTTGTAATAAAGGCTTCATATAAAGCCAAGTTTATGCATGGGAAAGTGAATAGACGAATTTTTAAGAAAAAAGCCTTTGTTCAATTGGAATTATTGTTATAATTCACAAATTATCTTGTTAGGACGTGTTCTTGACTTGATACGAACTCAATCCAATAGGTCTTGGATTGTTTTCACCGGTATACAACTTAATAGGTCTTGAGTTGTTACTAATCTATCCATTTCTTTCCATTCATATATCATTAGAGGTTGTTATTCTCTCTTAATTTACCTAAACACTACCTTACTCATCAAATCAAGCCCATACACGTATCATAACAACCTCTAATGATATATGAATGGAAAGAAATGGATAGATTAGTAACAACTCAAGACCTATTAAGTTGTATACCGGTGAAAACAATCCAAGACCTATTGGATTGAGTTCGTATCAAGTCAAGAACACGTCCTAACAAGATAATTTGTGAATTATAACAATAATTCCAATTGAACAAAGGCTTTTTTCTTAAAAATTCGTCTATTCACTTTCCCATGCATAAACTTGGCTTTATATGAAGCCTTTATTACAAACATGGTGGTTACAAGCCAACCAACCAATTATTCATTAAAACTAGTAAATGAAATTTAAGGAAACTCTTGAAATAACACAAAAAAAACGTCTACCACACTTAAGAATGACAAAAAAATGTCCATGTCTTCAATTAGTCTTCAATTGCTAGTAATTGGTTATGAGAAGATGTAGAGTCTAACTCCCAAGGATTAAAGAGAACCATCAATGATAAGAGTGTAACTCCCAAAGTTTAAAGAGATCCATCAATGATAATAGTGTAACTCCCAAAGTTTAAAGAGAGCTATCAATGATACCCTTCCAAATGCTTCCATAATCACCCTAGCTTTGAATCCATCAATAAATGAAGTCTTGGATTTATTAAACTTTTATTAATTTAATTATGAAAACCCTAATCCATCAACTATGTCACCATGCATACCCCATAGGCCATTAAGCCCAAACAACTTTCTAGCCCAACATTAAGCTACCCATAGCCTTTTGGGCCTTCATTATCCATATATGGATCACCTTCGCTAAATTGCATACACTTCTAATGTGGGACTCAAGAACGAAACAATGCTCATCAATGCTTTCTTAAATTGCGTAGACTTCCAATGTGGAACCCAAGAATGAAACAATGCTTATCAAAGCTTTGCTAAATTGAATAAAGTTGGATTGTGGAACTCAACAATCAAAGAATGCACATCAATGATTTGATTAAATTGTAAAGACTTCTATTGTGGAACTCAAGAATTAGATGATGCTCATCAAAGCTTTGCTAAGTTGCATAGACTTCTACTATGGATCTCAAGAATAAATCAATGCTCATCAAACCTTTTCTAAATTACGAAGACTACTTCTATTGTGGAACTCTAGAATTAAACAATGCTCATCAAAGCTTTACTAGATTGCATAGACTTCTAATGTGGAATTCAAGAATGAAACAATGCCCATCAAATCTTTTCCTAAATGGAATAGACTTTTATTGTGGAACTCAAGATTTAAACAATGCTCATCAATGCTTTGCTAAATTGCGAAGACTACTTCTATTGTGGAACTCAAGAACTAAACAATGCTCATCAAAGCTTTGTTAAACTGCATAGACTTCTTACGTGGACCTCAAGAATTAAATGCTCATCAAAGCTGTGACACCCCGCTAAAGCGGAAACGCAAGGTATGACAGCGATAACGGTTTCAATGCAAAAGATAAAGATACATCACCATAGCAGTATTTAAAAGTTTACAACCCATAGCTTCAAAAGAAACAAAATACAAGTTTTTCAAAATAACATTGTTCAAAATATAGCTTCATAATAGCTTCAACACGATGCAGCATGCTCTATGATGATGAATCTTTACATCCACTTACTAATTACTTCCTGAAAAAGCATGTAAAACGAGCGTCAACTATGAAAATAGTTGGTGAGTATCACAAGTTTATAAATCGAGGGTACAATAATGCTTTTCGTAAGTACAAGTACATTGCTTTAATGATAAAACAAAGTTGATTGCTATTAAGGTATGCAAGTTTATTGCTAGAACGGGAAACGCGTTTGTATGTGTATGAGCAAACAATGAGTCTCAACCAAACCTATGACTGAAGCCCTATCGAGATCTATGCTTATCGTTCCATAGATGAATATGGTATCATGCACTCCAGCGATTCGGGCGAGTGAGGAGTTGTCAATTCCTAATGGCGCTATCCATAACGACCATTGGCTCAAAGAGTTAATGGTTAGAGATAAGGGAAGGGCCTTAGTACAATAAGTTCTCATGTTCTGTGTTGCATAGACATACATAAAGAAACATAGCAATACAATAGCAATCATGTTTGATACAATTCAATTTAAACACAACATGCAAACAGTAGTTTTTCTGGACATGCTTTTCCACCCCAAAACATAAAAACCGAAAATAGGGGAGTGCGTGAATACTCACGATGTTTTGTGTAGACACAAGCGGTACTTCGGGATGCACCAACGTCTTACTACCGGGATCCTACGACATCAAACACACGCATTAGTGAGTTTCCATGTCGATATCTAATGCTAATATACTAAACTCTACATATAGGGAAATGCCAATTTATGTTTTAGTATTGGATTTTATATCAATTAGTTACACTTTTTCTGAAGTAATGAAATTCTATATATCAGGCGATTAATTACAACCTTGGAATATAAACTTTCCAAATTTTTAAGTCCTTATTACAACATAAATTCACGAAAATAGCATTCGAGGGATAAAATTTTTCAAACTTTTTATTTAACTGTTATTACACAATACTAAGCTGGGAAAATTATAAAAATGGATTTCCAAGCTGTTTAATTATATTTTATGATTTTTGAGCATTTATTTCAATAAAAATTGAAATAAATAGAAAACAGTTTCCAAAATTATCCAAACTTTTTATTTAATTGTTATTATACATAAATAGGCTGGGAAAAATATAAAAGATATTTTTCAGTGGGTATTTCTATTTTTCCTTGCTTTATTCTTTTAAATAGTCATTAATTAAAGAAATAATATTAAACAGTTAAAATAAATCACCATAAATTTTTGTAACATCATTTACAGTATAAATATCCTGGGAAAAATATCAAAAGTGGTTTTCATAATGTATAAACTGGTTTTGGGTATTTATGTATATTTAAGTGTATTTTAGTGCAATTAACTTTAGAAAATAAGAGAAAAATAGTTTACAGTAGAGAAAAATATTCAAAATTTTTATGTAACCTCCTACTCTATAATATTATATCCTGGTAAATTTTCATGAATTTTGGATAATCAGAACTATTTCTCCCATTTTTAGACCATTATAATTACCAAAAATTGGGAAAAATAGTAAAACATGATGGAAAATCTTGAAATTATTTTCTGGAGTCACCCATTACAGGTAAGGTATGTGAAAATTGTTAGATACAATTTTCACATCCTATAAAGTGGTTTTGTAATTTATCATGTCCTAAATAAAAGAAAATTAGAAATCATATGAAACAGTAACAAAAATTGCTGAAATTTGGTGAGGGGTCATTATTCCCCATAAGGATCATCCATGAATTTATTTAGGATTTATTGACCTCTGGAAGTATTTTATATGATTTATGCCCTTGGTTTTAGCAATAATTCTAATAAATCAAAGAAATAACAAAAGCTCTTGAAATTTTCCAGATTATCTCATGCATGCAAGGGCTTTCAAAAGGAAAAATATAAAAAAATGTATTCAGAAGAGAAATGAGGGTAATGATTTCAAACAATTTAAGAAAAGTTGCATGCAATAATGCATGAAGTGTAAATGTGGCTGAAGTTCATGAATTTGTGTAGCCCATTTAGTGAGGTTTTAAGCCACGAAATTTCAACCATAATTCACTAGATATGTTAAGTTTCTAAGGTATTTTTCCTCAGATTTATGGTTGGGTTTAAGGCCATTGTTTAAGCAAGATAAAAATAGTGATCACAAAAAAAGAGTTGTATGCGCAACCTTTATGTAAAATCTGCTAAAAATCGGATATTTAATATTTTACAGTGAGACCAGTTGGGTTTGAAATTTAACTCGTGGAAATAACCAATACAAAAAGAATATCATGATTTGGTTAAGAAATGACTGAGTTATGACTGTTCAAAGTCGAACAAAGTAATCTGGCAGATTGCATGTTTGCTTGTGTGCATTATTAGGGTATTTCAACAAGAACATCATGCATGTCTTTGGTAAGGCCCGATTTCTAACACATGCATGGAATGAATGAGCATCCAAGATGTACTAGAAATGGTTTAAATGCTTTTGTTCATGCATGAACACAAAAGAAATGGAGAAGAACATGAAATATTAGGTTTTGATGTCACATGATCATATGTGCATCTTTTCCACTCCTTGCATGGGTTTGATCCCGGATTTTCACCATCTCTAACACATGCATTGTGTTATGGTGAGAATCTACAAACCACAAGGGGAGAATAAAGATTTCTAGCCATGGAAAGGCATAGAATCCGAAAAGTAGAGAAGACTAAGAAGAAAAAGAGGTTTAACCATGAAACTATGGAAGAAGATGTTGTTGTTTACCTTGGTTTTGACCTTGAGAGAAGTAAGAACACTTCAAGGGCTTCACAATCTCGAAATTTTGCAGAGAAATGAGAGGATTTTCGTGAGTTTAGAGAGAGGGAAGAAGAGAGTGAAGTGTGTGAAGAGAGTGAAGTGAGAGAGTGAAGAGGGAAGAGGTGGAGTAAGGGTTTAAGCTTAATGATTGTGTTTTGGGGAAGAGAGAGGGCATGGGGAGAGGTGATGGCCAGTTTTTGCATGCATTTTGGCCTCCTCTCTCCTAAATTTTAAACTTTATAAACTTCCCTCCTATATTTTATATAAAAACATTCATTTTTATAAAATGTTTATTAAGTAATTTGATTTATTTAAAAATCTTGTTTTCAACAAATAATTTATGATTAATACTTGTAATTTATATTTCTAGTTCATTGGTATAATCCATAATTTGATTAATAAAATTTGATATTAGGAAGTTTATAGCCAAATTTTATAAAGTTTTTAAGCTTTATAATTTATAACTTTGGATTTTTGGCTCTTTAGGGTTTTTGGAATATTGTTTGATATTCAACAACATGTTGAAGTATAATTAGAATGTTGTAATTTATTTTTAGAGTTTTATACCCTATTTCAATTATAACAAAGCTTGAAGCTTTATTCTAATTATAGTATTGGCATTTCCTATTGTAGCTAAGCAACTTACTAGAATTGTAAGTATCAAGTATATTAGTCCTAGACCTTAGTTGGATCCTAGTTTATGCAAGATTTTTGACCTAATTTATACTACTAGGTCATGGCATGTTGTGCATGAATGGTTATTATAAAGATGCATGAGTCCAAGAATGACCTGAATTGGCAGTTGTCACAGTATCCCCCACTTAAAAAGAATTTCGTCCCGAAATTCATTCTATGTCATCGCTTGTCATCGCAAGGGAATAGTTGCGGATACTTTTCCTTTATGTAGTCCTCGCACTCCCAGGTGTACTCCGGCCCGCATTTTGAGTTCCATCGAACTTTCACAATCGGGATCTTACTCCGCTTAAGTTGTTTTACCTCCCTGTCAAGGATTTCTATCGGTTCCTCAACGAAGCTCAGCTTATCATTGATCTTAATTTCCTCCAGGGGTACTATCAATGTTTCGTCGGCTAGACATTTCTTAAGGTTGGAGACGTGGAATGTGTCGTGAATGGCGCTTAACTCTTGGGGCAATTGGAGTTTATACGCTACTGGACCAATCCTTTCAAGGATTTCAAAGGGTCCAACATATCTCGGGCTTAGTTTTCCTTTCTTACCAAAACGCACAAGCCCTTTCCAAGGCGACACTTTTAAAAGTACCTTGTCTCCTACTTGGAATTCTAATGGTTTTCGACGATTATCCGCATAACTTTTCTGACGATCTCTAGCAGCTTTAAGCTTATCCTTGATGATAGCAATCTTGTCGGATGTTTCCTGGATAAGTTCGACTCTAGTCAACTGTCTGTCTCCGATTTCTGTCCAGCATAAGGGCGAACGACACTTGCGTCCATACAATGCTTCATATGGAGCACATTGGATACTCGTGTGGTAACTGTTATTGTAGGAAAACTCAATTAGGGGTAAATGAGTATCCCAATTTCCTTTGAACTCAATGACACACGCTCGTAGCATGTCTTCCAATGTTTGTATTGTTCTCTCTGTTTGCCCATCTGTCTGAGGGTGGTAAGCTGTGCTCAAATCTATCTTGGTTCCTAGTGCCCTCTGTAACATCCACCAAAATCGAGATGTAAAAAAACTATCTCTATCAGAAATGATAGATAAGGGTACACCATGCAGAGAAAAAATTTTGTCGATGTAGATTTGGGCCAATTTTTCCATCTTGAAATCTTCTCGAATGGGGAGAAAGTGTGCAGATTTCGTCAGTCGATCCACTATGACCCAAATTGAGTCATGACCTTTAGCAGTTCTAGGAAGTTTGGTAACAAAGTCCATATATATTTGCTCCCATTTCCATTGGGGAATTTCAGGTTGTTGCAACAACCCAGATGGTTTCTGATGTTCAGCTTTGACTATTGAGCATGTCAAACACTTCCCAACGTACAAGGCAATATCCTTTTTCATTCCAGGCCACCAATAGTACTCTTTAAGATCCTTGTACATCTTATCTGCTCCAGGGTGGATGGAGTATTTAGATCGATGGGACTCCTCTAGTACCATGTCTCTCAGGTTGTTAACCCTTGGAATCCAGACCCTGTCTTTAAAATAACGAACTCCATCAGGTTTGGTTTCAAATCTTTCTTCCAAACCATGTAAAGTTTCGCCTGGAAGATTTTCCTTGCATAACGCTTTCTCCTGGGCATTAATGATTTGAGATTTCAAGCTTGTCTGAATTACCATTCCCAAAGCTCTCACATGGGAAGGTTTCACTCTTTCTTTCCTACTAAGAGCGTCGGCTACTACGTTAGCCTTCCCTGGGTGATATCGTATCTCACAATCATAATCACTAAACAACTCTACCCATCTTCTCTGCCGCATGTTTAACATTTTCTGATCCAGGATATGCTGAAGGCTTTTGTGATCGGTATAAATGGTGCACTTGGTTCCGTACAAATAATGCCTCCATATCTTAAGGGCGAAAACTATTGCTCCTAGTTCTAGATCATGGGTGGTATAATTCTTCTCGTGCGGTTTGAGTTGTCTGGAAGCATATGCAATGACCTTATCTTTTTGCATTAGCACACATCCTAATCCTTGATGAGACGCATCACAATACACCACAAAGTTCTCTAATCCTTCTGGTAAAGCCATAATTGGTGCATTGCACAGCTTGTTTTTTAGGACTTGAAACGCCTCTTCGTGTTTCTCTTCCCAGAGAAATTTTCTATCCTTTTGGGTCAAAGATGTTAATGGTTGAGCAATCCTAGAGAAATTCTCAATGAAGCGTCTGTAGTACCCAGCTAATCCTAGGAATTGTCGTATTTCTGTCGGGGTTTTGGGGGCCTCCCATTTCTTGATTGCCTCTATCTTAGCTGGATCTACATGGATTCCTCTTTCACCGATCACATGACCAAGAAAATGTACTTCCCAAATCCAAAATTCACACTTAGTGAACTTGGCATACAATTTCTGTTCCTTCAACAGCTCCAACACTAGCTTTAGATGTCTATTGTGATCTTCTTTGGTCCGCGAGTAAACAACTATGTCATCGATAAATACAATTACAAACCTGTCTAGGTATGTCTACAGACCCTATTCATCAAATCCATGAATACAGCGGGTGCGTTCGTTAGTCCAAAAGGCATGACTAAGAACTCATAATGTCCATAACGGGTTCTAAATGTTGTTTTGTGAATGTCCTCTTCGTGAATTCTTAGCTGATGATACCCTGACCGAAGGTCGATTTTTGAGAAGTAGGAAGCGCCCTGCAACTGATCGAACAAGTCATCTATTCTAGGGAGGGGATATCGATTCTTGATTGTCAACTTGTTCAATTCTCTGTAATCAATGCACATTCGGAACGAACCATCTTTCTTTTTGACGAATAACACTGGGGCTCCCCAAGGTGAAGAACTTGGTCGAATAAACCCTTTGTCTAGAAGTTCTTGAAGTTGTCCGGATAGTTCTTGCATCTCGGATGGTGCAAGGCGATATGGTGCTTTTGCTACCGGTGCTGCTCCGGGAATTAAGTCTATCCGAAATTCGACCTGTCTATAAGGGGGTAGACCGGGCAATTCCTCCGGAAATACTTCGGGATAGTTTTGAACCACTGGAATCTCCTTGAGTTGCTTAGCTTCAGGTTCTCTTTCTAGCACGTGGGCCATGAATGCAATACAATTCTTCTTCAGGTACTTGTGAACCTTCACGCTTGATACTATGTTTAAACTTCTTCCTGGCTTCTCACCGTGTATGATAAGGGTTTCTCCATTAGGGAGAGGCACTCTGATGACTTTCTCATAACAACCAATGTCCGCTCTATTTTTGGATAACCAATCCATCCCTACTATCACATCAAAACTACCTAGCTTTATAGGAATTAGGTCAATGCTAAAGATTTTATCAGCTAAATTCAAAGTACAACCAGGAATTATATCACTAGCCCTAATTTCATACCCATCAGCAAGTTCAATAGCATAAGCATTCCTCATCTTTACCGATTTCAAGCCAATTAACGGTCTAAATGCTAAAGAAACAAAACTCCTATCTGCTCCCGCATCGAATATTACTGATGCAAAATGGTTGTTCAGGAGGAACGTACCTGTTATCACTTCAGGGTTCTGACGAGCTTCTTCTGCACCAATCACAAAGGCTACACCTCTTGGCTGTCCAACTTGATTTCCTTGAAAGTTTTGCCTGGCTTGGCCTTGTCCATTGTTACCAGGTCCATTGTTCAGTTTAGGACATGCTCTACGGAGATGATCATTACTCCCGCACTCGTAACATGTCCTTTTTCCCTCCTTATTCACTTTACAATACTTTGAGTAATGGCCTGTTTGCTTACAGTTTTGGCACACCGGGCAAGCTCCCTTGTGATGGAAGTTACACTTATTGCACTTCGGAAGCGGCCCTGAGTACTGCTTTCGCTCCTGCACTTCTTGTCCTTGAGTTTTCACTGGTTCTTGCTCCTGGGCTCTTACCATAAAGTTTCTTGAGACTTTCTGCTTCCTCCCTGACTTGCCTCCATACTTCTTCTCTCCCTGATTTGTTGGCTTCCTCTTGCTACTAGAGCTTTCCTTTGCTGATGCTCCCATCCTTATCACATCATTGGTTAGTCGATTTGCTAGGCTTACTGCACTTTGAATGGTAGTTGGGTTTGCTGAGGTAACCATTCCCCGAATCTCTGGTGCCAGACCCCAGATGTAACGATCTATCCGTTTCTCCTCAGGAGTAACCATGTGAGGCACTAGTTTTGCTAGTTCATGAAATCGGACTGTGTACTTCTCTATTTGTGTTCCAACCATAGAATGGTTCCAGAATTCATATTCAAGTTTCTGAAGTTCATCCTTGGGACAATACTCCTCTATCAGCAGCTTCTTTAGGTCTTCCCAAGTTAGCTGATATGCTGTTGTACGGCCTCGGGTTTGCACTAGAGTATTCCACCAGGTTAATGCCCTATCTTGGAATAGGCAAGATGCATACTCAACTTTGTTGCGCTCGAGGCATTTGCTAATATGAAGGACCGACTCCATGCTGTCAATCCATTTCAGTAACCCGACCGCACCTTCCTTTCCATGAAACTCCTTAGGTTTACAGGCCATAAAGGACTTGTAGTTGCATTCTCTTTCATTGTTTCCCCGGTTTCCTCCACTACTTCCTTGGTTAGCATTAAGTCCTGCAGTTACTTGAGTAACAATGTTTGGGATTGCTTGCATGAGTTGTTGTGCTACCATTTGAGCAACATCGGGCATTTCGTTCTGTGGGCGCCCGCGATTAGGCCTTCCTGACATGGTTCTATGACACAGGAGAAGAAATACGTATAAATACATAAAATAATGTATAATATGTATTTCACTACCATTTTGAAAACCGTAAGTGTTGTCAAATTAATGGGTTGCATTAATACTATGCATATAGATTTGAGAAAGGAAGGAAAAGAAAAATCTCTTTTATTCAACCATTTACCAAATAAATTTAAGGGTTTGACCTCATAGTAAAAGTTTTCAAACATAAAATAAAATTTTTCATTACCATTTGAAATAATCTTAAAACCAAACCAATACGTCAATCCCAAAATAAAGTTTTAAATATTTTTCCAAAAAGACACCCAACATGGGTTTTCATTTCAAAACAAAATAAAACAAAATACTAAAATCAGAACCAAAAGTCAATCGCTATACCAACAAGAAGCATCAACACCACAATCAGGAACAACCCACCAAACACATAATATGCTGTCATCGCATGACCTGCCTCTCGTCTAGCAACACTAGCAGTGTCAGCAGTCTCCATCGAATGCTGATACAGGATTTCCATTCCTGCCAAGACTTCATCCAAAACTTCTCGATGCCCAGCTATCACAGCGAGACTGTGACGTAGGCCCACTGCTATCGACTGCAATCTCCGGGACTCCTCCGAGGTCATACCTGGCTGTCTGAAAGGTATCCCTTTGACTTGCTGAGGTGAGGGTGCTCTCGGTCCTGCATCGCTGGGTTCTGCTCCGCTAGGTCCTACCGTGCCATGTCCTGCTGTGCTGGCGGGTATCCCTCCTGGAATGGGAACACTCTTCCTCGCTGTCCTCCGAATGCGAAGTCCATAGAGCGGTGGCTGTGGCAACACCGATGTCGGTGATGCCTCGCATCGTTGACTCGGGGTGTTGTCATTGCTGATCTCCACCGAGTTCCCAGTATCTTCCGTATCCTCTGATGGGTCTTCTTCTACCGAGGCGGGGGGATTACGTCGAGGGATAACAGTGACGTAGCCGGATTCATCGGCTGAGGCGGTAGCGCGGGAAGATGACGATGTTGACATAGTGGACTGTGACATAGTTTCAATGAGATATGAAATAAATGACAATGCATGCCTATAATATGCAATGCTTACACACACCAAAATTAACCTTTTGAAATTTTGAAATAAAGTTTTCTCAAATATTTTTGTTGAACATATTCCCATTATAATTAGCTCAAGCTTTGTATAAATCTTTTCTTAATTAAACATAGGTGATCAGGCTATGTTTAATCAAGGTCCAATAATACAACTCCCGACCTAATTATACTAGTAATATGTTTGATGTAAAAAGAATTTCTTTGTAAGTTTTAGTTATAGGTTGTGTTTTCTTAAAGAAAAACCGATGTTCTCTATAACTTTAGCTCTGATACCACTTCTGTCACACCCCGCTAAAGCGGAAACGCAAGGTATGACAGCGATAACGGTTTCAATGCAAAAGATAAAGATGCATCACCATAGCAGTATTTAAAAGTTTACAACCCATAGCTTCAAAAGAAACAAAATACAAGTTTTTCAAAATAACATTGTTCAAAATATAGCTTCATAATAGCTTCAACACGATGCAGCATGCTCTATGATGATGAATCTTTACATCCACTTACTAATCACTTCCTGAAAAAGCATGTAAAACGAGCGTCAACTATGAAAATAGTTGGTGAGTATCACAAGTTTATAAATCGAGGGTACAATAATGCTTTTCGTAAGTACAAGTACATTGCTTTAATGATAAAACAAAGTTGATTGCTATTAAGGTATGCAAGTTTATTGCTAGAATGGGAAACGCGTTTGTATGTGTATGAGCAAACAATGAGTCTCAACCAAACCTATGACTGAAGCCCTATCGAGATCTATGCTTATCGTTCCATAGATGAATATGGTATCATGCACTCCAGCGATTCGGGCGAGTGAGGAGTTGTCAATTCCTAATAGCGCTATCCATAACGACCATTGGCTCAAAGAGTTAATGGTTAGATATAAGGGAAGGGCCTTAGTACGATAAGTTCTCATGTTCCGTGTTGCATAGACATACATAAAGAAACATAGCAATACAATAGCAATCATGTTTGATACAATTCAATTTAAATACAACATGCAAACAGTAGTTTTTCTGGACATGCTTTTCCACCTCAAAACATAAAAACCGAAAATAGGGGAGTGCGTGAATACTCACGATGTTTTGTGTAGACACAAGCGGTACTTCGGGATGCACCAACGTCTTACTACCGGGATCCTACGACATCAAACACACGCACTAGTGAGTTTCCATGTCGATATCTAATGCTAATATACTAAACTCTACATATAGGGAAATGCCAATTTATGTTTTAGTATTGGATTTTATATCAATTAGTTACACTTTTTCTGAAGTAATGAAATTCTATATATCGGGCGATTAATTACAACCTTGGAATATAAACTTTCCAAATTTTTAAGTCCTTATTACAACATAAATTCACGAAAATAGCATTCGAGGGATAAAAATTCTCAAACTTTTTATTTAACTGTTATTACACAATACTAAGCTGGGAAAATTATAAAAATGGATTTCCAAGCTGTTTAATTATATTTTATGATTTTTGAGCATTTATTTCAATAAAAATTGAAATAAATAGAAAACAGTTTCCAAACTTACCCAAACTTTTTATTTAATTGTTATTATACATAAATAGGCTGGGAAAAATATAAAAGATATTTTTCAGTGGGTATTTCTATTTTTCCTTGCTTTATTCCTTTAAATAGTCATTAATTAAATAAATAATATTAAACAGTTAAAATAAATCACCATAAATTTTTGTAACATCATTTACAGTATAAATATCCTGGGAAAAATATCAAAAGTGGTTTTCATAATGTATAAACTGGTTTTGGGTATTTATGTATATTTAAGTGTATTTTAGTGCAATTAACTTTAGAAAATAAGAGAAAAATAGTTTACAGTAGAGAAAAATATTCAAAATTTTTATGTAACCTCCTACTCTATAATATTATATCCTGGAAAATTTTCATGAATTTTGGATAATCAGAACTATTTCTCCCATTTTTAGACCATTATAATTACCAAAAATTGGGAAAAATAGTAAAACATGATGGGAAATCTTGAAATTATTTTCTGGAGTCACCCATCACAGGTAAGGTATGCGAAAATTGTTAGATACAATTTTCACATCCTATAAAGTGGTTTTGTAATTTATCATGTCCTAAATAAAAGAAAATTAGAAATCATATGAAACAGTAACAAAAATTGCTGAAATTTGGTGAGGGGTCATTATTCCCCATAGACTTCTATTGTGGAACTCAAGAATCAAACAATGCTCATCAAATCTTTGTTTAAATTGAATAGGCTTCTATTGTGGAACTCAAGAATCAAACAATGCTCATCAAAGGTTTGCAAAAATTGAATACACTTCTATTGTGGAACTCAAGAATTAAACGATGCTCATCAAAGCTTTGCTAAATTACATAAACTTCTAATGTTGAACTCAAACATGAAACAATGCTTATCAAAACTTTGCTTAAATTGCAAAGATTTCTATTGTGAAACTCAACAATAAAATAATGCTCATCAAACCTTTGCTAAATTATGAATTCTACCTCTATTGTGGAACTCTATGATCCCCATGCTTCATTAGCCCATACTGCTCCTGAAAGAATACCTATGGTTAAAAATATAAATCCTAGGCTAATCACACGATAACTCCAATAATCTAATTGTTGAATCAATTGGGCCTTGTAATAATTCTTAGTAGACAAAAAGTAATTTTTTTTTAAAATATTGTTTCTTTCATTCTTGTATTGGATTTCACCAAAATGAAAAAGACTCATTTTTTTTAAACAATGCTTATCAAAGCTTTGCTAAATTGCATAGACTTCTAATGTGGAACACAAGAATGAAACAACGCACATCAAGGCTTTGCTTAAATTGCATAGACTTTTATTGTAGAACTCAAGAATTAAACAATGCTCTTCAAAGCTATGCTAAATTGTGAAGACTACTGACGGTGGTGCGATCTAGCTTAGATTCATCGGCGCTGCTTTTCCGACGAATTTCTTTTAATCGGTGAAGCAATATCTTTCCTAATTCCGTTGATTTAATGGGAGCATCTTCCAAGTCGGATAGATTGAAGGACGTGAAGGTTAAACCTCCGGATAAAAGTGCTGCTGTTCGTTATACAAAAACTGAAATGGAGGTGAATGATCTTGTTCCTCCTGGGGTAATTGAACAATCATCTGCCACGATCTATAAAGCTCGTCGCAAACCAAGTGTGACTGGAGCTGTTGCATCTGGGATTAGCAAAGCTGGATGGAAAATGGAGGGGAAATCTTTCAGGATTAAGAACAGAGCTAGGAAGAAGGTGGATAAATTAGCTCCGATGGATACGGAAGAGTTCTTCAATGAAAATGGTTCAGAGGAGGAAACGGAAGAAGAATCGGAATCTGTCTCAGTTTGGGAGTCGGATTCTAACATTTCTATTCCTGGATCTGAAGGAAAGGAGAAGGAATTGAAGAAAGGGTTGTCTGGTGACTCTAAAAAGGTAAGTTCTCATGTTGTTTCTATCCCAACTGGTAATACTGCTAATTTGATGAGAAATTGGGATGGGTTGATGATGAGTAATGAAGTTTTGAGTCCAATCTCTGAATTGAAAAATGTTATTAGTGAAATGGTTAATGTGAACCCTACCATATCGGTGATGGATGTTAATATTCAGAATAACTCTAATAGGGAAGATAATGAAGTTGTGAAGACTATAACTGATGGGGATAAAAGGGCTAATAATAATGAAGAGTTCATTCCAGGAGTTGGATTTCAGTTTCTGAATGAATTGAAGGAAGAAGGACAGGTGGGAAAGGGAGTTGAGAAGACTATGGGGAAAGATTTAGACAGTGAGAAGAATCAGAAAATGGATGTTGATAGGTCAAATTTGGAAAAGAAAGACAAGGAGATGGAAGGTAATACTGATGATGATGAGAATACTAACGAGGAAGGGGATAATGATTCAAGTGAGGATGATACTAGTGGGGATGAGGAAATTGAACTAGAAGAAGAGGTTAATGCTAAGAGTAATATGGATACTAGCTGCAATGAAAAGTCAGGTACTGTTATTAATAGCATTAATTTACTTCCTTCTATTTTGGGAAATGCTAAGATTAGCAATAAGGAGGAAGGAGGAATGCAGGGGAATGTGATGAACTCTTATGCTGGTGTGTTAAAGGGTAATAGACATAAGGGTAAGATTGATGTTAGATTCATTCCAGGGGAGAAAGGGGAAGAGGATGGTCCTGTTATAATTCCAATAGAGAATCTAAAGAATGCAAGTATTCCTTTTTCTAATACTCTTTATGGTTATATGATTGACAAGAAGTTGGCGTTTCCTGTAATTCAGAAAGAAGTTAGAAGACTGTGGAAGAATGTGGGTTTGGAAGAGGTATTCATGAACAGCAAAGGATTTTTCTTCTTTAAATTCAGTGATGAAAAGGGGATGTTATCTGTTTTGGAGGGTAGTCCTTGGTTAATGTTTAATAATATGCCTTTATTTCTTCAACGTTGGAGGCCTGGTTTGACATTAACTAAGAATAAGCATGACAAAATTCCTGTTTGGATTAAAATATTTGATTTGCCCTTGGAAGTTTGGAGTGGTGAAAACTTATGTAGAATTGCTAGTAAGATAGGTATTCCTTTGGCTTTTGATTCCTTTACTGAGGATATGTGTTTGGAACATAAAGGAAGGAATGCTTATGCTAGAATTCTTGTTGAAATGGCAGCTGGGAAGGAATGGAGAAAGAAGATTGATATAGCTACTTGGGATTTTGTCTCTAATTCTGCTGTGATTCAAAGTTTTGATATTGAATATGCTTGGATTCCTTCTAGATGTAATCATTGTAAAGTCTATGGGCATGTGGATAAAGTTTGTGTTGCTGCTATGAATGTTGAGAAGGAGGATAATAATGGAGAAGTGAGAAATTTAAAGAATAATAAAGGGAAGGAAGTAGTTAATGGGGATGGTTTCACAGAAGTTAAATATAAAAAGGTAATGGGTAACAATGATGGTGAAGGCACTAGCAAGTCTCAAGAGGGTTATAATCAATTGAATAATATGAAGAATAATGGGAAGAATGGGATTTGGAGAAGGAGTATTTTCTCTAAAGGCAATAATAGGAACAGAGGTGGAAATGGTAAAGGGCAAAATTGGAATTGGAGTAATAAAGGAGTAAGTAACTGGAATTTAGAAAAGAATAGAAATTATGAGAAGTATGTTAATGGGAAGGATGTTATAGGTAGTAGGGGGTTGAAGGAGAATAATAAGCAGGAGGTTGTAGTTAAAAAGGATAATAAGGTAGAGATGGGCAATTTTAGTCTTGGTAGTGAGAATATAACAGGGGAGGGATTAAGTAATAAAAACAGTTTTGAAATCTTGGGAGAGATTGAAGAGGAAGTTTTGGATAAAATGGAAGAGGATAATAAGATTGTGAAGACAGTTGCTAATCAAAATGTTGATAGTGGTGATGCTGGAATGGGTTCTAAAGATAGCAAGAATAACAAATTGATTACTTCAAACAAGGGAGAGGGGAAGAAGACAGGAAATGAAAGTAATAAAGTGAATAAAGATATGTTGAAGTCGGATAATAATAGAAGTAAGATGGGGAGTTCTCAGGCATTTGAGGAGGTAAATGCCAAAAATACTATTAATTCCCAATGATGTCTGTTGGTGCTTGGAATGTTAGGGGATTGAATAAATCTGTTAAGCAGAAGGAGGTTATTGATGTTATTAGGTGTAATAACCTTGGTATTTGTGCTGTGATTGAATCTCATGTCAAAATCTTAAATCTCAAGAGTGTTTGTGCAAAGACTTTTGGACAATGGGATTGGGTTTCTAATAATAGTTGTTGTGAGGCTGGAACTAGGATCATAGTTGGATGGAATCCTAGAATTGTGGATGTGATGGTGATTTCTCAATCTAGACAAGTTATTCACTGTTATGTTAGATTCTGTGAATCTAATTATAGCATGTATTTGTCTTTTATTTACGCTGCTTCCAATTATCTGGATAGAAGAGATTTATGGGAGAATTTGAAGAAACATAAACTAGTGGTTAAAGAGGATGCTTGGGGATTATTAGGAGATTTCAATGTTGCTTTAAAACATTCGGAATATTCTGAAGGATGTTCTAGGTTTCCTAAAGGTGTTGAAGACTTTATTGAATGTATTAACTGTTTAGAAATTGAGGACCTGAATTCGACTGGTTTTCAATTTACTTGGAATAAAACTCCTGCTGGAAGTATGGGACTCCTGAAGAAACTGGATAGAGTGATGACTAATTTGAAGTTTGTTTCGGATTATCCTTTGGCTCATGCTATGTTCAAACCCTATAGAATTTCAGATCACTGTCCTGCTGTTCTTAATATTCCATTGAGTAAAATGAGATGGCGACCTTCTTTCAGATTTGCTAATTTTATTACTGAGAAGGAAGAATTTTTACCTATGGTCAAGGAAGTTTGGGATGAAAACATTGAAGGGTTTTATATGTTTAAGGTTTGTCAGAAATTGAAGATTCTTAAAAAGCATTGTAGGGATCTTTGTAACAGATACAGAGGATATGGGAAGCGAATTCATGAGTTAAGGAAAAAGCTGGAAAGTAAACAAGTGGAAATTGATTGTAATCCTTGTGATTATAAGATTAGGAATGAGCATGCTGATCTTTTGTTCAAATTTAATGAAGCTTGTAATGATGAAGAGAAGCTTTTATTCCAAAGAACTAAAATTAAATGGATTCAGGAAGGCGATAATAATACTAAGTTTTTTCATAGTATTGTGAAGAGCAGGGGCAATAAAAATAGAATTATGAAGGTTTTGGATGAAGATGGAAGATGGGTTAGTGGAATTGCTTTGAAGGATAAATTTGTTTCGTATTTCAAAAATTTCTTGGGGTGTAAGGATGATTCTGTTAAGCCGGAGTTAATTGAAGATATTTTCCAAAATAGGTTAGACAGTACTGATGCTACTAATATGATCAGAGTGGTGACAGATGAAGAAATTAAAGCAGCTATGTTTGAAATTGATGACAATCGTGCCCCTGGGCCTGATGGATATTCTTCAAAATTTTTCAAGAGTGCCTGGAATATTATTGGATCGGAGGTTTGCAAAGCAGTGAGAGAATTTTTTTGGACAGGGAAGCTTCTTAAAGGGATAAATGCTACGAGAGTTATTTTAATTCCTAAAGTGGATATGCCGAGGAAGGTTGCTGATTTTAGACCTATAGCCTGCTGTAACACTTTGTATAAGTGTATTAGTAAGGTTATAGTGAATAGAATTAGAAGCTGTTTGGGGAAAATTGTTAGTAAGAATCAATCTGCTTTCATTCCTGGAAGATCGATCTTGGATAATATTCTTCTTGCGCAGGAATTGATGGTGGGATATAATAACAAGAGGGGAGTTCCAAAGTGCACCTTAAAAATTGATATTCAAAAAGCATATGATACAGTGGATTGGGAGTTTCTTAATAGAAGTCTTAAAGGGTTTGGATTTCATCCGATTATGATTCAGTGGATTATGGCTTGTGTGTCTTCCCCATGGTTTATGATCAATTTTAATGGTGAAGACCATGGGTATTTTGAAGGAAAGAGGGGTCTTAGGCAGGGTGATCCTCTGTCACCTTACTTATTTACTATAGTGATGGAAGTATTCAATAAGATTCTTGGTAAGAAAATAGAAGACAGCCATAATTTTAAATACCATAATAAGTGTGAGGTGCTTAGCATTTCTCATTTATGCTTTGCTGATGATCTTCTGGTATTTTCTTATGGTAATGGGAATTCGGCTAGAATCATAAGGGAAGCTCTTGATGATTTCAAAAATGTTTCTGGGCTGAAGGTTAGCATGGGAAAGAGCCAAATCTATTTCAGTTGTGTTAAACCGAATATGAGGAGAATTATTTTGGGAATTCTTCCTTTTGATGTTGGGAAATTTCCTTTTAAATACTTGGGTGTTCCTATGTGTGTTACTAAACTTTTTGAAAGAGATTGCAAGAAGTTGTTAGAAAAGATTAGAATGAGAATTTTCAACTGGAAATGCAAAACTTTATCGTTTGCTGGAAGATTGCAGCTCATTAATTCTGTGTTGACTTCTATTCATGTGTGTTGGGCTTCAATTTTTAAAATTCCCATTGCAACTATAAAAGAGATTGAAAAGATGTGTAGAAGCTTCTTATGGGCTAATGGTGAAAAAGTTAATGGGAAAGCTAAAGTTAAATGGGATGATGTTTGTAAACCTAAAGATTATGGAGGATTGGGGATTAAGAATTTAAGGAAATGGAATGATGCTTTACTTGCAAAACATGTGTGGAATGTTGTTAATAATAAAAATTCTTTATGGGTGCAATGGGTGAAAGCTTGTTACATTGGAAAGAGGAATTTTTGGGATATAATGCAAAAGAAAAGCATGAGCTGGACCTGGAAGAGATTTTTGGAAATTAGGAAAATTGTTAGACCTCATATTGTTGCTTGTGTGGGAAATGGGAGGAACACCTCTTTATGGCATGATTGGTGGCATCCTTTAGGTATTTTAAGCACTATCATTCCAAGAAGAGAATGGTTTAGTAATGGATTTAATGACTTTTCTTTGGTTAGTGATGTGCTTGATTATGATACTTATTGTTGGCCTGTAAATTGGGTTGATAAATTTTCAGGTCTAAAGGATGCTCCTATGTTTTGTATTGATCCTAATATGAGAGATGTTGCTGGTTGGAGAGATAAGGAGGGTAATTGCAAGCAATTTTCGTGTAATCAAGTGTGGAGAGATATTAATAATTTTGGGAATAAGGTGCCATGGAAGGAAATCGTTTGGTATGGTAAGGGCATTCCTAGAAATTCTTTCATTTTATGGATGGCTATCTTGAATAGATTGAAAACTCAGGATCGTGTTAGAGTTTGGGAAACTTCAGGAAGTCTCCTCTGTCCTTTTTGTAATCTTATTCCTGATTCACATGATCATCTCTTCTTTATTTGTGAATTATCACAAAGTATTTGGAGACATTTTTGTGATAAGATGAGAATTAATTTGGTGATGGGAGGCTGGAATGAGCTGATTCTGAAGTGCTGCAAGCTGTTTTACAAGGATTCTGGTGAGAATTTAATTAATAAATGTATTCTTGCGAGTTGTGTGGCTCATATTTGGAAGGAAAGGAATGCTAGGATTTTTAATAAGAGGAGATTAACAGCTGAAGGAGTGATAACCTGTATTGAGAACGAAATAAGATTAAAGCTGTTAGGATTAAGGAATAATAAAAACTTGATTAATGAAAGAATCTATAAGGATTGGGGCATTTATGGAAAGGACAAAAATAAGAGATGATGTTCAGGTTCAGAATTGTGAAGTTGATGGTCGAAGTGATTTTTAATTGGGGTTGGCAGCGGAGAAATTATATTGAGTATGTTCTTAGTAGCGGTTTTAGATGGGGGCAATTTTGGAATAATTGGTTTTACAAAGGAATTGACGGAAATTGTCAATGGTTGGGGAGTTATCTCTCTAATCATTTGACTTGTACCAATGGGATTTTCAATTTGGATATGATCTTTTATGTGATTATTCAAATTGAGAATCCTAGACATGTGATTGATGCCATGTCAAGTCTGAAACTTATTTTGAATTTCTGGAGTGTTGGTGTTAGTTTTTGGCTCGTTGGGTTTTGTATTATTTGCAGGAATTTATTGCATTGGATGAAGATGGATCATAGTGAAAAGAAGGAAGAGAGTTTTATGCAGAAAATCAAGAGGAGGATGAAGAATTGGAAAAGGGATAGAAGAAGAGGGATTGTTCAGCTCTTGGAGATTAATTCGGATCGCATTGTTAAATTGTATAGTAGTTTTAAATATGTTTGGGTTTTATTTGTGAATTGTTGGTTGAGGTTTTTGGTCTTAGTTGGTTTTTCCTTAAAGTTTAGTCTTTGGATTGAGGGTTTTTTTAAGGGCCTTACCCCTTGCTATTTTGTTCATGTTTTTTGGAGTTTTTGGAGATGCAAGGGGGTGAAGTTACCTTTTTTCCCTCATTCAATAAGTCCTTGGGCTAATTTTAAGGATTTTAGGGATTATTGGGGTTGTGAGTGGTTAGTTCTTATTATTAGGAAGTGGTTTGGTAGTTGGTTATGGATAGGCTGGTTATTTTTGTACTTTGTTTGAATTTTTGGTGATTGTATTCTTTTATTCTTTTTAATAAAGTTTGCTGAGCTTTGGCTCTTTCAAAAAAAAAATAAATAAATAAATAAATTGTGAAGACTACTTTTACGGTGCAACTCAAGAGTTAAACAATGCTAATCAAGGCTTTGCTAAATTGCATACACTTCTAATGTGGAAATCATGAATGAAACAATGCTCATCAAAGTTTTGCTTAAATTGCATACAGTTCTATTGTGGAACTCAAGAATTAAACAGTGCTCATAAAAGCTTTGCTAAATTGCAAAGACTACGTCTATTGTGGAACTCAAGAATTAAACCAATGCTCATTAAGGCTTTGCTAAATTGCATAGACTTCCAATGTGGAACCCAAGAATGAAACAATGCTCATCAAAGCTTTGCTAAATTGCATAGACTTGTATTGTGGAACTCAATAATCAAAGAATGCTCATCAAAGATTTGCTTAGATTGCATAGACTTATATTGTGGAACTCAAGAATTAAACGATGCTTATGAAAGCTTTGTTAAGTTGCATAGACTTCTATTGTGGAACTCAAGAATAAAATAATGGTCATCTAACCTTCGCTAAATTGCATACACTTGTAATGTTGAACTCAAGAACGAAACAATGCTCATCAATGCTTTCTTAAATTGCATAGACTTCCAATGTGGAACCCAAGAATGAAACAATGCTTATCAAAGCTTTGCTAAATTGCATAAAATTGTATTGTGGAACTCAACAATCAAAGAATGCACATCAAGATTTGATTAAATTGTAAATGCACATCAAGATTTGATTAAATTGTAAAGACTTCTATTGTGGAACTCAAGAATTAGACGATGCTCATCAAAGCTTTGCTGAGTTGCATAGACTTCTACTGTGGATCCCAAGAATAAAACAATGCTCATCAAACCTTTTCTAAATTATGAAGACTACTTCTATTGTGGAACTCTAGAATTAAACAATGCTCATCAAAGCTTTGCTAGATTGCATAGACTTCTAATGTGGAATTCAAGAATGAAACAATGCCCATCAAATCTTTGCTTAAATGGCATAGACTTTTATTGTGGAACTCAAGATTTAAACAATGCTCATCAATGCTTTGCTAAATTGCGAAGACTACTTCTATTGTGGAAGTCAAGAACTAAACAATGCTCATCAAAGCTTTGTTAAATTGCATAGACTTCTTATGTGGACCTCAAGAATTAAATGCTCATCAAATCTTTGCCTAATTTGCATACACTTCTATTGTGGAACTCAAGAATTAAACAATGCTCATAAAAGCTTTGCTAAATTGCAAAGACTACTTCTATTGTGGAACTCAAGAATTAAACTATGTTCATCAATGCTTTGCTAAATTGCATAGACTTCCAATGTGGAAACCAAGAATGAAACAATGCTCATCAAAGCTTTGCTAAATTGCATAGACTTCTATTGTGGAACTCAAGAATCAAACAATGCTCATCAAATCTTTGTTTAAATTGCATAGGCTTCTATTGTGGAACTCAAGAATCAAACAATGCCCATCAAAGGTTTGCTTAAATTGAATACACTTCTATTTTGGAACTCAAGAATTAAATGATGTTCATCAAAGCTTTGCTAAATTACATAAACTTCTAATGTTGAACTCAAACATGAAACAATGCGTATCAAAACTTTGCTTAAATTGCAAAGACTTCTATTGTGAAACTCAACAATAAAATAATGCTCATCAAACCTTTGCTAAATTACGAATTCTACCTCTATTGTGGAACTCTATGATTGTAACAACCCGAAGTTATTCATCATCGAAAAACCCATTCTACTCGTATAACTCATCGTATATCGATTCGTTCCAATGTTATTTTTGGGTTAAATTAATTAAACTTATATGTTTAATTGATGCTAATGAGTGCCCAAACCTGTTAGGAACTCACGAAATTAGCCTAAATTGTATAATTTATAAATTTTAGAAATGTCCCCGTCGAGTTACAGAAACTTAATCGGGTGCGACCAAAAGCCCTGTTTAACGTCGGTACCGGGTAGAATTCCATTGTGTCCAAAACTTAGACACTATTTAAAGTGATCTAAGCACTCATTTGAAGCTTTTTCTTCCTCTCTCTACTCTCTCTCTCTAACCTCTCTCCTAAAATCCAAGTTTAAGGGTCCAAATCATCAATTTTAGACTCCAAACCTTTGAGGTACTTCCCCTAGCTTGTTATGTAACATCCCTAGCTTTCAAATTCGAGTTCAAAGCATGAATTAGGACCATATTCATGATTTTACAGCCATGGAACCATCCTAGGCCGTAAACTCATATAACATGGGTTTTAGAGCACAAAAACCCTTCCTAAACACTATTGGATCTTAGATATGGCTAGATGGCATCATGGAATGGACTTGTAACATTTTAAACTTGGATTTGAGTCATTTGAAGGAGTTTACGGCCAAGGCACAAGCTTAGGCCGTAAACTCATGTAAATGGGGTTTTTAAGCCCTAAAACCTTTCCTAAACACATTTGGACTTTAAATATGGCTTAATGGCTTCATGAATTGGACTTATAACATTTTAATCATGGATTTTAATGAATTTGAAGGAGTTTACGGCCAAGGAACAAGCTTGGGCCGTAAACTCATGTTTATAGGGTTTTCTTGACCTTAAACCCTTCCAAATCACAAACAAGGCTTAGATATGAATTATAGAATATTGGTTTTAGCATTTGGACACTTGAAACATAAATTTTGAGGGGTTATTGTGAGTTTACGGCCAGGGCAAAAGCTTGGGCCGTAAACTCCTTAAATTATGGTATAAATTCATTTTAAAGTGTCAAAAAGCCCCTATAACACCCCTAAAGCCTTGGAATGAATTTTAGAAGTCCATACAAACAAGTTTTTGGCTTTAAAACACATGGAAATACTCTCTAAGAGATTTTACGGCCATGAGAGGGGTCTCATAGGCCGTAAACTCCAAAAACCTCTTCAAAACATCAAAGAAATACATGTAAGGCCTTGGGATAAATTTACCAATCACATGTGATTTGTTTTAGCATCATTTAACACAATTTTCATGGGTATTAAGGAGTTTACGGCCAGGAGCCTATGCTAGGCCGTAAACTCCCATAAATAAGTCATTTGATGTTTAAAAATCCATTCCATGCCTTTAACCCAAGCCTAGAAAAATTCCCTTAAGTGATTCAAGCCATTTTGTGCCATATCTCTCCCCACCATGAGTTTACAGCCGTAAACTCATGGGTAGAGGGTCTTGTGGCCGTAAACAGTGTTCCTTTGAAGTCCAAATTCAATATCCTAACTATATGTGTCCCTAAATGTCCCCCGGGTCCCTCCAAACGCTTGTATAGGGATGTTTTCGCGACTAGAACTAATTGTCCCTAACAAACAATTAATCTAACTCCTAATTGGATACAAATGTGTATCTTTACATTATACTTAGGAACCTCGTGCATTTACAAGCCCCGGACCAACGTTTAGCATCCGAAATCGTCACATTTCTAGTCCGGTGAGTTCATACCCCTACCTTTCTTCCGTGTTTTTCAATGTTTTCAGGGGGGGGAATACAAGCAATAAGTACAAGTGTATTTTGTACTTAAAACTGATTTTCAACTCAATGGTTTTACTTACTAAATGTCTTGATTTCCAAATATTTGTGATAACTAACGTTTCGAATTGCAGGTTCAATATAGATTTCTTTCAAAAGTGTTATAATTATATTCTCTTAAAATAAGAAATCATACTAATCTAGTACGAATACGAATACGAATGTAATCTAATACGAATACGAATACGAATGTAATCTAATATGAATACGAATACGAATGTAATCTAATACGAATACAAATACGAATGTAATCTAATACGAATAGGAATACGAATGTAATCTAGTACGAATACGAATAGGAATACGACTAAGAATAGGAATACGTCTACGAATACGAATACGAATACGACTACGACTACGAATACGACTACGAATGCGAAAATACGCCTAAGTTAGTAGATAATAGTCATTCGAATGTAGAATAACTAAGGGTTTAGAACACGTAACTAATACTACTCACATGTTAATTACTATTATTTCGAAATCAGACCTAAGAGCCAACCACCACACATAGGAAAATATGGGATTTTCCTGGGTTAACATAACAGTTAGTAACGAATTTAGAAACAAACAAACAATTCAACGTATACGAAAATATGGGATTTTCCTGGGATGGCATAACAACCAGTAACAAACCTAGATACAATTAGACAACTCAACACATAGGAAAATATGGGATTTTCCTGGATAGTACAACAACACATAAACGGATAAAGTAACAAACGAATAACTAAAACTATAAGGAAAATATGGGATTTTCCTGGAATGATATAACCAACCGTTTTCGAAATTGTAACAAAGGATAATCAAACCGTTTTCATAAGAAAATATGGGATTTTCTTGATCAACAACTTTTCAAATAGCAAAGGAAACTCGTTCTTTTCAAAACTAAACCGCTTATGAACTCACCAGCTTTATGTTGATTTTCAAACTGCTTGTATTCTCAGGTCAGCGTTAGACAGGTACATCGCAACCTTTTGGAGAAGATGGAGCATTCCGAAGACTCGTCTTTACTTTTGTTCATATCATATATGTATAAAACACTTGTACAACTTTACTTGCAAATAGATGTAAACAATATTATGTAATGCAATGTTTTGTGATTACTGCTTTACTATGTGCATTGGATTTGATACTTAACGTGGAGTCCGCCCCGGAACGTTTCCGCCTTTGGTTTTCGGGGTGTGACAGATTGGTATCAGAGCCCTTGTTTATAGTGAACTGGTATACCAAAGCTTACATGGTATAAGACTATAAACATTAAAGGGCCTAAGTGCTCTGAACTAAAAGTATACTCTACAAATATAAGTATTTTCTAAAGTATACAAGTATATCGACCATCGAAATCCGTAACTGGAAGTAGAACAAAATATAAGTAAATGGGTGTGTACGCTGCGGTTAAACCTGGGCAGTTATGTAGTCGTGTCTAGGATTAATATAGCCTGGCCAACTATATTCATTCGAGACACGGCCAACATGTGCCCGGGAGTGACTGTGGTATGCAGCATGCCTAAAACTTACCCTAATACCACAAACATCGAATCAGTGTCATAACAAATCATGAAATACTATAGGAGTATTTCTCGAGCCGATCCTTTGTAGAAGTCCTCGTATACACGTTGTTCCTTGGTCATTCCTCTAGCGATAAAATGTCCTATCTTGATAACTCCTTTCTGCTTTATCGCTTAGTATGATGTTATATTTGTCTTGATGAGATATCCCCTGTTCCATATCTCTTGATTCTATTCAGAGGACTTATGATCCTCTCTTTCCTGATCTTTTTAGATCAAGATGCCTCCAAGGAAAAGACCCAACTCGAAGAACACTAACAACCCTCCGCCACCACCACCTCCTATTCAAATCAATCTAGAAACACTTCAGGCAACCATTTCTGCCACTATATCAGCTCTCCTGCCTCAACTAAATCCCAATGGTCCAGGAGGTGGTTCCCAAAACCAAAATCCAGAAGGTATTCAGGGACTCTGGAAGGATTGTTCCTACAAAGACTTCATGAACGCAAAACCGACCTTCTTCGATGGCACATGGGGTGTTATTGCTCTAACTCGGTGGTTAGAGAAAATTAAATCTATCTTTGAGATTTGCGCCTGTTCAGAATCTGACAAGGTGAAATTTGCCGCCTGTACGCTCACCGATAAGGCCTTGACTTAGTGGAACGGCCGAGTCAAATCCCTGACTTTACCTGTAGCCAATGCTATGGGATGGGAAGTTATGAAGGAACTACTACGTGCGAAGTATTGCCCTCGGGGTGAAATTCAGAAACTAGAACATGAGCTGTGGAACCTGAAGATGAAGGGTTCCGATAGTGCCTCTTACACTTCAAGGTTCGATGACTTAGCACTTCTTTATCCGGGAATGGTTACCCCGGAAAGCAAGAAGGTAGAAAGGTTCATCTGGGGATTAACCCAGCCAACCAAAGGGAACGTTATTGCAGCAAAACCAGATACCTATGACAGCGCCAAGTGTATGGCACAAAATTTGATCGATCACAATGATGACCAAGAAGAAGCAGACACCACTCCCGAGTCAACAGAAAAGAGTGGCGAGAAAATAAAGTTTTGGAAAAAGAAGAAGAAGAGTCAGTCTTCCCCAGAACCCTCAAAGAAACAGCAAATAGTGGCGATCCACGCTGCCACTATTCCTGTTGTTGTTTCTGTTGTCAATTCCACATCTCAAGTACCTGTTACCGGATATGTCGGTACCCTCCTGTGGTGTGACCGATGTAACTACCACCATCGCATCCCTGGCCCTTGTCGTGCAAAGTTCTATAGAAACTGTGGCCAGGAAGGTCACCTCGCACGAACCTGCAAAACCCCAACTCCATCAACTAGTCAAGCTTCCGGAGCTGGTATCGGTCAAACCTGCTACAGCTGTGGAGAGGTCGGGCACTATAAACGAAACTGTCCAAAGACAGTAGCATCTGGCAACACCGGGAGAGTCCTAACTTTGGGACAGGAAAGAAAAATCACCGACCCCACCGTTGCCACAGGTATATTTCTCCTTGATGAATCTTGTGCCCGTAATCCTTTTCGATTCTAATGCCGTAAGAACTTGCTAGTCATTCATTCAAACATCTTTCTAAACTAAATCCGTCGTTAGTAATCGAAACGTGCACCGTCAAGGTGACCAACCAGTGAGAAAGAAAACGTTAACGCCATACCCTTAGATCGTATCCTCAATTCGGATGATTATCCCTTTCTATTTGATCTAATGGTAAACCTTTCATGGAAAGCTTTGATGCAAACTTGGCATGGGATGACTTAGTTTCATGCATGTGGTTATTCTTGTCTTCGAAAGGGTCGTCTATCCGAATCTTTTCTCCGACCCAACTCTCATGATCTTCTGCATCAAACCTAAATCCGACCTTCGCATCTTCGTGCATCAAAGCTTAGAAAGTTTCCCATACATTTCCTGTTTGTGTGATATTCGGAAAACGGGAAGTCTACAGCTCTTTCCCCAATGCCTTTTCCAAGAATCCTCGAGAATTCCTTCTGAACGGCTAATCAAGCCTTGTATTAACCTAATTCTTGGAACTGCCTCATAACCGAACCTTCGAGAGGATGATATATCCAATACAGCAACCAGGACCTGATCACCACGAGTTCGTAGTGACGCCCTTCGGTTATACCATTTTTCCTTGATTAGGTAGATAAGCAAGGCAAACCTGTAACTTAGTAACATTCCTATGTGTAACAACCCGAAATTTGTTCGTCGCCAAGAACCGTTCTACCCAGAAAGTCGCCGTTATCAGGATTCGTTCCGATTTCTCTTTGAAATTTATTTGTATAAATTATGCGTTTATTTTATCCTAATGAGTGTCTAAAGCACTCAGGAACTTATGTTATTCGCCCAAAATGATTATTTCACGAGTTTTTAAAATTTTCCCGTCGGGTGACGGAAACTCAATTGGGTGCGACCAAAAGCCGCGGTTAGCGTCGGTATCGGGTAGAATTCCACCGTGTGCAAATTTTGGGAACTATATAAACGAGTTTCAGCTTTCATTTGAAGCTTTTTCCTTCTCTCACTACTCTCTCTCTAACCTCTCTCCAAAATCCAAAGATTTAGTGTCCAAAACTCAATTTTAAGGCTTCAAATCCTTAAGGTACCTTCCTAGCCTTAATCTATAGCATGTTTAGCCTTCAAATTCGAGAATTAAACATGAAATTGAGCCAAGTATGTGAGTTTACGGCCTAAGAAGATGCTTAGGCCGTAAACACTAAAAATAAGGGGTTTTGAGCCTTTAAACCCTTCCTTGACTAGTTTGGACCTTGGATATGGCTATGAGACTTTAAAATATGGAATCTAAACATGTAAAACATAATTTTTGTGATGTTTGAAGGAGTTTACGGCCAAGGATCATTCTTGGGCCGTAAACTCATATAATGAGGGTTTTTATGCCCTTAAACCCTTCCAAATCACCCCTATAGCTTAGATATGAATTATGGGACTTTGATTCTTGCATTTGGACACTTTAAACATTAACTTTGGGGGACTTAGATGAGTTTACGGCCAAGGAGAGTTCTTGGGCCGTAAACTCCACTAAACTTGGCATAAATCTCATTCTAAGGTGTTAGAAAGCCATCCAACACCACCAAAAGCCTTGGCATAAATCAAGGGACCAGCCAAAAATACTTTGAGGGCCTAAAACACAACATTTGTGGGGTTTCTAAGGGTTTACGGCCAAGACATGTTCTTGGGCCGTAAACTCCAAAATTTTTGGTGTTAAAATGCAAACTACACACCCCTAAGGCCCTTAGATGAATTTTAGAAGTCCATTCATGCATGTTCTAGACCTTGAAACACCTTGTAGCATCACACACTAGAGTTTACGGCCATGAAGGGGGTTTCATTGGCCGTAAACTCCCCAAATCACTCAAAAGTCCCATGCAAACTCATGTTAGGCCTTGAATTAATTTTTACCAATCATATGTGATTTGTTCTAGCAACAATAAACATCATTTTCTTGGACAAACAAGGGTTTACGGCCATGGAGCTTGCTAGGCCGTAAACTCCCATCAAAGAGGGTCAAATTGATGTTTTGAATCATTCCAAGTCCTTAAACCTAGTCTAGAAATTTTCCCCTAAGTGTTGGAAGTCCAAAAGGCACCATAAAACACCCATCATGAGTTTACGGCCGTAAACTCATGGGGAAGGGTGTTTTGGCCGTAAAATCCCTTAATGGGAGTGTTCCTTTGATGTCCCAACTCATTTCCCAAGTCCCTTGTGCCATTCATGTCCCTAAACGCCACCCGGGCCCCACCAAACACTTGTATTGGAGTGTTATTGCGACCTGAAGCAATTGTCCCTATCCGACAATCAATCTAAGTCCTAATTAGATACAAATGTGTATCTTTACTTCATAATTAGGAACCTCGTGCGTTTACAAGTCCCGGCTCAACTCTTAGCATCCAAACCGTCCCGTACCTCGTTCGGTAAGTTCATACCCCTACGGCTTTTTCACTGTTTTCAATGTTTTCAGGGGGGGAATACAAGCAAACTATAACTGTTTTCCAATCACAACATTGATGTGTTTCAAACAATATTTGACAAATCTATAAACTCTTTTACTCCTTATGTATTATGCTGAGCATAAGGAATGACTACTCGATTTCAACTAAATGGATTTTAGTTAAGAAACAATCAAACTAATCAAGTTATTATGGGAATAATTTGGGGGTCTTTACTGTTCCTTCTATCGTATACTGATATCTATACTAAATTATTAGATAAACTATGTCCGTTCAGTTTATCTCCGTATCATTTGAATGTATTATCCGATGATTTCATGTATGTAGCTATACTTTACTGTACTATGTTTCATAATTTTCTGTATGTTAATATCTTATAAGAACCCTGTGAATAGTTTAGTACTAGCTTGTGAGATAGTCACTACCCTTTATGGATGATCAGTAAATCCTCTCCGGAAGTGTAACCAGAGTCTCCTGGAGGGAGAGCGCGGAATTTGTGAATAGATCTATTCGGGACTGACAATCCCACACCTTAACTGCTAGCTACAGTTAGGCGGGCACGCTTAGGGTGACAAATTTCTGGATATCGTTCGACGTCTGACAAACGTCAAGGAGGTCACGTTGTCGTATTAGTATGGTTACCCGACTCACAATATGTATTAATACCAGCTTATTCACAGTTTGGGTTCAGGATCTTTATTTCGTTCGGGATAGTGATCCCATGGTTTTGTATCTATATTCTATGTCTCTTTCGGGATTGTGATCCCATGGTATTGTTTCTATGTCTCTTTCGGGATAGTGATCCCATGGTATTATCAAACTATTCTATATCTATGTCCTATACGGGATAATGATCCCATGGTTTATTCTTATATCTCTTTCGGGATAGTGATCCCATGGTATTATCTAAACTATTTGGTATCTAGTTCGGGATAGTGATCCCATGGTTTTATGTCTACAACTTGTACGGGATGTCTTTCCCCATGGTCTTTAACTATATTTTATACGGGATAGTGATCCCAAGGTTTCATATCGATAACTTATACGGGATAGTGATCCCATGGTTTTCTAAATCTATATACGGGATAGTGATCCCATGGTTTCTAAATCTGTGAACTATTCGGGATAGTGATCCCAAGGTTTTCTAAATCTATATACGGGATAGTGATCCCATGAGTTCTAAAATTTATATCTTATTCGGGATAGTGATCCCATGGTTTCAAATCTATATTTACATACATACATTAACTTATCTCATGTTAGTTCGGGATGATAGTCCCATGATCTTGAACCGTACTTTCGAATATCTCAAACTAACTTATATGTCTTTTGGGATAGTGATCCCAAGATTTTCATTATATAGTTTTGTGTGCTAAACTATACTTTGTGATATACTATTGATCTTACAATTAGGAAAATATGGGATTTTCCTGGGGTAAATACAATACATAATCGAATTGGTAACAAACGATAACTTAACCAACTTCACATAAGAAAATATGGGATTTTCTTGGATAACAAATCTTTTCGGAAACTAAAGGAAACCGATACATTTTCACAAAACAAAACCGCTTATGAACTCACCAGCTTTATGCTGATTTTCAAATCGCTTGTATTCTCAGGTCCAAGTTAGACAGGTACCCGGTGATCTCTTTTGGCGAAGACGGAGTGCGTAGAAGACTCGTCTCAACTTTTGTTAATATGATGCATATGTATATTTGTATAACTTTACTTTTGAAACACATGTAAACTTTCATATATATGTAATGTAATGTTTGTTTACTGTGATTACTATGTACATTGGAATTGATACACAACATGGTAGTCAACCCCGGAGACGTTTCCGCCTTTGGTTTTCGGGGTGTGACAGATTGGTATCAGAGCCCTTGTTTATAGTGAACAGAGTATACCAAACCTTACATGGTATAAAACTATAAACACTAAAGGGCCTCAGTGCTCTGAATTAAAAGTATCTTCAAAACTACAAGTATTTTCAAAAGTATACAAGTATACCGAACCGTCGGAATTCGTAACCAAAAGTAGAACAAAACATAAGTAAATGGGTGTTGTACACTGCGGTTAAACCTGGGCAGTTATGTAGTCGTGTCTAGGGTCAATATAGCCTGGCCAACTATATTCATTCGAGACACGGCCAACATGTGCTTGGGAGTGACTGTGGTACGCAGCATGCCTAAAACTTACCTAATATCTCAAACAACGAATTGTCGCTGCAGCGAACCATGAAATACTATGGGAGTATTTCTCGAGCCGATCCTTCGTAGAAAATCCTCGTATACACGATGTTACTTGATCATTTCGCTAGCGATAAAATGTTCTGTCTTGATAACTCCTTCCTGCTTTATCGCTTAGTATGATGCCATATCTGTCTTGATGAGATATCCCCTATTCAATATCTCTTGATTCAATTCAGAGGACTTATAATCCTCTCTTTCCTGATCTTTTTAGATCAAGATGCCTCTGAGAAAGAGACCCAGCTCGAAGAACAACAATAATCCTCCTCCGCCATCACCTTCTCCTCAAATTGATCTCGCATCACTTCAAACAGTTCTGACTGCTGCAATGGTGGCAGCTATGTCTCAAATGAATCCCGGTGGCTCCGGAGGTGGTCCCCAACCTCAAAACCCAGAAGGCAGCCAGGGACACCGAAGAGGGGGTTCCTACAAAGACTTCATGAACGCGAAACCCACGACCTTTGATGGCACCGGAGGTGTCATTTCTCTGACTCGATGGTTCGAAAAGATCGAGTCAATCTTCGAAATATGTGCCTGTTCGGAGTCTGACAAAGTCAAGTTTGCTGCCTGTACTTTCCTTGACAAAGCCCTGACTTGGTGGAACGGCCGAGTCAAATCCTTAACTCTACCTGTAGCAAACGCCATGGGTTGGGAAGCTATGAAGGAGCTTCTACTTGCAGAATACTGCCCTCGGGGCGAAATTCAGAAACTGGAACACGAACTCTAGAACCTTAAGATGAAGGGTTCCAACATAGCTGTTTATACTTCAAGATTCGATGACCTGGCTTTACTCTGTCCGGGAATGGTTACCCCGGAGAGTAAAAAGATCGAAAGATTCATCTGGGGATTGACCCAGCCAACCAAGGGGAATGTCTTGGCTGCGAAGCCAGACACGTACGACAGTGCTAAATGCCTTGCGAAAATCTTGATCGATCACGAAGACAACTATGATGAAGAAACTACCACTCCCGAGTCAGACACAAGTGGAGGTGAAAGTAGAAAGAAATCTCGGAACAAGCGAAAGGCCCAGAGTACGAGAGGGTCTTCGAAGAAACAACAAACGGTAGCAGTCCATGCTGCTACTACTCCTATTGCTGTCTCAGCTGTCGGTTCTACAGCCCAAACTCCCACCAGTGGATATACTGGCAATCTTCCTTGGTGTGGTAAGTGCAATTACCATCACCGCATCCCTGGTCCGTGTCGCGAAAAGAGCTGCGACAACTGTGGCAAGAAGGGCCATCTGTCTCGAACCTGTAGAAAGCCAGTCAAACCAACGAACCAATCATCGGGGGCAGGAATCAGTCCAGCCTGCTACAATTGTGGTGAAGCAGGGCACTTCAAAAGGAATTGCCCCAAGGCAACTACCACCACTGATCCCTCTGTCGCTGCAGGTATAATTCTCTTTGATAACTCTTATACCTGCAACTCTTTTCGATTCCCGTGATTGAAGGGAAACCTGTTATCCATCTATTCGAATATTTTCTAAGCCCGATTCCTCGTGTGTGATCGAGATGTGCATCATCGAGACGACTAACCAATGAGATGGAGAACACTAACTTCGCGCCTATAGATTGAATCCTCGGTCCAGAGGACTATTCTGTTCTATTTGGTTAAATGAGAAACCTTTCGCGATAATACCTTGATGCTACGTTTAACATGGAATGACGGAGTCCCATTCATGTTGTTATCTTGGTTTCGAGAGGGTCGCCTGTCTATATCTTTTCCTCGACCTAACTCTCATGATTTTCGGCATCAAGCTTTCGTATTGTGTCATGCTTTACAACTCCAGAGTTTTCCTGGTACGAATTACCGCATTCCTCGTTTCTGTGGTCATTTAGAAACGAGAAGTTAGTAGGTCTTTCTACTAAATGCCTATCCCGAAGTGTTTCCGGGAATTTCATTCGAACGTCTAAAGATTAATTCCATATCGTATGTTTCGAAATCTTCGTTGAGACCCGATTCCACTTGAGAAAGTGATGATCCCAAAATATCGAATCCATTCGAGTTCGTTTCAAACTCATGATCTATATCCTATTCCTTGAATTTCGGGATGAAATTCCCTCTAACGGGGGAATAATGTAACAACCCGAAATTTGTTCGTCGCTAAGAACCGTTCTACCCGGAAAGTCGCCGTTATCAGGATTCGTTCCGATTTCTCTTTGAAATTTATTTGTATAAATTATGCGTTTATTTTATCCTAATGAGTGTCTAAAGAACTTAGGAACTTATGTTATTCGCCCAAAATGATTATTTCACGAGTTTTTAAAATGTTCCCGTCGGGTGACGGAAACTCAATCGGGTGCGACCAAAAGCCGCGGTTAGTGTCGGTATCGGGTAGAATTCCACCGTGTGCAAATTTTGGGAACTATATAAACGAGTTTCAGCTTTCATTTGAAGCTTTTTCCTTCTCTCACTACTCTCTCTCTAACCTCTCTCCAAAATCCAAAGATTTAGTGTCCAAAACTCAATTTTAAGGCTTCAAATCCTTAAGGTACCTTCCTAGCCTTAATCTATAGCATGTTTAACCTTCAAATTCGAGAATTAAACATGAAATTGAGCCAAGTATGTGAGTTTACGGCCTAAGAAGATGCTTAGGCCGTAAACACTAAAAATAAGGGGTTTTGAGCCTTTAAACCCTTCCTTGACTAGTTTGGACCTTGGATATGGCTATGAGACTTTAAAATATGGAATCTAAACATGTAAAACATAATTTTTGTGATGTTTGAAGGAGTTTACGGCCAAGAATCATTCTTGGGCCGTAAACTCATATAATGAGGGTTTTTATGCCCTTAAACCCTTCCAAATCACCCCTATAACTTAGATATGAATTATGGGACTTTGATTCTTGCATTTGGACACTTTAAACATTAACTTTGGGGGACTTAGATGAGTTTACGGCCAAGGAGAGTTCTTGGGCCGTAAACTCCACTAAACTTGGCATAAATCTCATTCTAAGGTGTTAGAAAGCCATCCAACACCACCAAAAGCCTTGGAATAAATCAAGGGACCAGCCAAAAATACTTTGAGGGCCTAAAACACAACATTTGTGGGGTTTCTAAGGGTTTACGGCCAAGACATGTTCTTGGGCCGTAAACTCCAAAATTTTTGGTGTTAAAATGCAAACTACACACCCCTAAGGCCCTTAGATGAATTTTAGAAGTCCATTCATGCATGTTCTAGACCTTGAAACACCTTGTAGCATCACACACTAGAGTTTACGGCCATGAAGGGGGTTTCATTGGCCGTAAACTCCCCAAATCACTCAAAAGTCCCATGCAAACTCATGTTAGGCCTTGAATTAATTTTTACCAATCACATGTGATTTGTTCTAGCAACAATAAACATCATTTTCTTGGACAAACAAGGGTTTACGGCCATGGAGCTTGCTAGGCCGTAAACTCCCATCAAAGAGGGTCAAATTGATGTTTTGAATCATTCCAAGTCCTTAAACCTAGTCTAGAAATTTTCCCCTAAGTGTTGGAAGTCCAAAAGGCACCATAAAACACCCATCATGAGTTTACGGCCGTAAACTCATGGGGAAGGGTGTTTTGGCCATAAACTCCCTTAATGGGAGTGTTCCTTTGATGTCCCAACTCATTTCCCAAGTCCCTTGTGCCATTCATGTCCCTAAACGCCACCCGGGCCCCACCAAACACTTGTATCAGAGTGTTATCGCGACCTGAAGCAATTGTCCCTATCCGACAATCAATCTAAGTCCTAATTAGATACAAATGTGTATCTTTACTTCATAATTAGGAACCTCGTGCGTTTACAAGTCCCGGCTCAACTCTTAGCATCCAAACCGTCCCGTACCTCGTTCGGTGAGTTCATACCCCTACAGCTTTTTCACTGTTTTCAATGTTTTCAGGGGGGAATACAAGCAAACTATAACTGTTTTCCAATCACAACATTGATGTGTTTCAAACAATATTTGACAAATCTATAAACTCTTTTACTCCTTATGTATTATGCTGAGCATAAGGAATTACTACTCGATTTCAACTAAATGGATTTTAGTTAAGAAACAATCAAACTAATCAAGTTATTATGGGAATAATTTGGGGGTCTTTACTGTTCCTTCTATCGTATACTGATATATACACTAAATTATTAGATAAACTATGTCCGTTCAGTTTATCTCCGTATCATTTGAATGTATTATCCGATGATTTCATGTATGTAGCTATACTTTACTGTACTATGTTTCATAATTTTCTGTATGTTAATATCTTATAAGAACCCTGTGAATAGTTTAGTACTAGCTTGTGAGATAGTCACTACCCTTTATGGATGATCAGTAAATCCTCTCCGGAAGTGTAACCAGAGTCTCCTGGAGGGAGAGCGCGGAATTTGTGAATAGATCTATTCGGGACTGACAATCCCACACCTTAACTGCTAGCTACAGTTAGGCGGGCACGCTTAGGGTGACAAATTTCTGGATATCGTTCGACGTCTGACAAACGTCAAGGAGGTCACGTTGTCGTATTAGTATGGTTACCCGACTCACAATATGTATTAATACCAGCTTATTCACAGTTTGGGTTCAGGATCTTTATTTCGTTCGGGATAGTGATCCCATGGTTTTGTATCTATATTCTATGTCTCTTTCGGGATTGTGATCCCATGGTATTGTTTCTATGTCTCTTTCGGGATAGTGATCCCATGGTATTATCAAACTATTCTATATCTATGTCCTATACGGGATAATGATCCCATGGTTTATTCTTATATCTCTTTCGGGATAGTGATCCCATGGTATTATCTAAACTATTTGGTATCTAGTTCGGGATAGTGATCCCATGGTTTTATGTCTACAACTTGTACGGGATGTCTTTCCCCATGGTCTTTAACTATATTTTATACGGGATAGTGATCCCAAGGTTTCATATCGATAACTTATACGGGATAGTGATCCCATGGTTTTCTAAATCTATATACGGGATAGTGATCCCATGGTTTCTAAATCTATGAACTATTCGGGATAGTGATCCCAAGATTTTCTAAATCTATATACAGGATAGTGATCCCATGAGTTCTAAATTTTTATCTTATTCGGGATAGTGATCCCATGGTTTCAAATCTATATTTACATACATACATTAACTTATCTCGTGTTAGTTCGGGATGATAGTCCCATGATCTTGAACCGTACTTTCGAATATCTCAACCTAACTTATATGTCTTTTGGGATAGTGATCCCAAGATTTTCATTATATAGTTTTGTGTGCTAAACTATACTTTGTGATATACTATTGATCTTACAATTAGGAAAATATGGGATTTTCCTGGGGTAAATACAATACATAATCGAATTGGTAACAAACGATAACTTAACCAACTTCACATAAGAAAATATGGGATTTTCTTGGATAACAAATCTTTTCGGAAACTAAAGGAAACCGATACATTTTCACAAAACAAAACCGCTTATGAACTCACCAGCTTTATGCTGATTTTCAAATCGCTTGTATTCTCAGGTCCAAGTTAGACAGGTACCCGGTGATCTCTTTCGGCAAAGACGGAGTGCGTAGAAGACTCGTCTCAACTTTTGTTAATATGATGCATATGTATATTTGTATAACTTTACTTTTGAAACACATGTAAACTTTCATATATATGTAATGTAATGTTTGTTTACTGTGATTACTATGTACATTGGAATTGATACACAACATGGTAGTCAACCCCGGAGATATTTCCGCCTTTGGTTTTCGGGGTGTGACACTATGATACTTCATGTCTCGATCCTTAAGAAGTACCTACCCAATGAAACCAAGACACGTCCCGATAAGTGAGGGTTCGCTGGAACATCAACCGGAGACCCAATGCCACTTGGGAGCGTGAAAACCAGGAGCAGTTAATCCATTTGCATCTCTTTTCATTTCATAATCTATATCTTAATCTTTGAATTTTGGGACGAAATTCCCTCTAACGGGGGGATAATGTAACAACCCGAAGTTATTCATTGCCGAAAAACCCATTCTACCCGTATAACTCGTCGTATATCGATTCGTTCCGATGTTATTTTTGTGTTAAATTAATTAAACTTATATGTTTAATTGATGCTAATGAGTGCCCAAACCTGTTAGGAACTCACGAAATTAGCCTAAATTGTATAATTTATAAATTTTAGAAATGTCCCCGTCGAGTTACAGAAACTTAATCGGGTGCGACCAAAAGCCCTGTTTAACGTCGGTACCGGGTAGAATTCCATTGTGTCCAAAACTTAGACACTATTTAAAGTGATCTAAGCACTCATTTGAAGCTTTTTCTTCCTCTCTCTACTCTCTCTCTCTAACCTCTCTCCTAAAATCCAAGTTTAAGGGTCCAAATCATCAATTTTAGACTCCAAACCTTTGAGGTACTTCCCCTAGCTTGTTATGTAACATCCCTAGCTTTCAAATTCGAGTTCAAAGCATGAATTAGGACCATATTCATGATTTTACAGCCATGGAACCATCCTAGGCCGTAAACTCATATAACATGGGTTTTAGAGCACAAAAACCCTTCCTAAACACTATTGGATCTTAGATATGGCTAGATGGCATCATGGAATGGACTTGTAACATTTTAAACTTGGATTTTGAGTCATTTGAAGGAGTTTACGGCCAAGGCACAAGCTTAGGCCGTAAACTCATGTAAATGGGGTTTTTAAGCCCTAAAACCTTTCCTAAACACATTTGGACTTTAAATATGGCTTAATGGCTTCATGAATTGGACTTATAACATTTTAATCATGGATTTTAATGAATTTGAAGGAGTTTACGGCCAAGGAACAAGCTTGGGCCGTAAACTCATGTTTATAGGGTTTTCTTGACCTTAAACCCTTCCAAATCACAAACAAGGCTTAGATATGAATTATAGAATATTGGTTTTAGCATTTGGACACTTGAAACATAAATTTTGAGGGGTTATTGTGAGTTTACGGCCAGGGCAAAAGCTTGGGCCGTAAACTCCTTAAATTATGGTATAAATTCATTTTAAAGTGTCAAAAAGCCCCTATAACACCCCTAAAGCCTTGGAATGAATTTTAGAAGTCCATACAAACAAGTTTTTGGCTTTAAAACACATGGAAATACTCTCTAAGAGATTTTACGGCCATGAGAGGGGTCTCATAGGCCGTAAACTCCAAAAACCTCTTCAAAACATCAAAGAAATACATGTAAGGCCTTGGGATAAATTTACCAATCACATGTGATTTGTTTTAGCATCATTTAACACAATTTTCATGGGTATTAAGGAGTTTACGGACAGGAGCCTATGCTAGGCCGTAAACTCCCATAAATAAGTCATTTGATGTTTAAAAATCCATTCCATGCCTTTAACCCAAGCCTAGAAAAAATCCCTTAAGTGATTCAAGCCATTTTGTGCCATATCTCTCCCCACCATGAGTTTACAGCCGTAAACTCATGGGTAGAGGGTCTTGTGGCCGTAAACTCCCTAAGGAGTGTTCCTTTGAAGTCCAAATTCAATATCCTAACTATATGTGTCCCTAAATGTCCCCCGGGTCCCTCCAAACGCTTGTATAGGGATGTTTTCGCGACTAGAACTAATTGTCCCTAACAAACAATTAATCTAACTCCTAATTGGATACAAATGTGTATCTTTACATTATACTTAGGAACCTCGTGCATTTGCAAGCCCCGGACCAACGTTTAGCATCCGAAATCGTCACGTTTCTAGTCCAGTGAGTTCATACCCCTACCTTTCTTCCGTGTTTTTCAATGTTTTCAGAGGGGGAATACAAGCAATAAGTACAAGTGTATTTTTTACTTAAAACTGATTTTCAACTCAATGGTTTTACTTACTAAATGTCTTGATTTCCAAATATTTGTGATAACTAACGTTTCGAATTGCAGGTTCAATATAGATTTCTTTTAAAAGTGTTATAATTATATTCTCTTAAAATAAGAAATCATACTAATCTAGTACGAATACGAATACGAATGTAATCTAATACGAATACGAATACGAATGTAATCTAATACGAATACGAATACGAATGTAATCTAATACGAATACAAATACGAATGTAATCTAATACGAATAGGAATACGAATGTAATCTAGTACGAATACGAATAGGAATACGAATAGGAATACGACTAAGAATAGGAATACGTCTACGAATACGAATATGAATACGACTACGACTACGAATACGACTACGAATGCGAAAATAAGCCTCTGGACCTCTACTGAGTTTCGAATACATCCGCCTTAGAATGTCGACAAAGCTTCGAATATACGAATAATGTACTCTTTTGGAAACAGCAGAACTTCAAAAATACTGTAATGTACGCTTCTGTGTGGTTCCAAATATTCAAAAATACAACTAAGTTAGTAGATAATAGTCATTCGAATGTAGAATAACTAAGGGTTTAGAACATGTAACTAATACTACTCACATGTTAATTACTATTATTTCGAAATCAGACCTATGAGCCAACCACCACACATAGAAAAATATGGGATTTTTCTGGGTTAACATAACAGTTAGTAACGAATTTAGAAACAAACAAACAATTCAACATATAGGAAAATATGGGATTTTCCTGGGATAGCATAACAACCAGTAACAAACCTACATACAATTAGACAACTCAACACATGGGAAAATATGGGATTTTCATGGATAGTAACAACACATAAACGGATAAAGTAACAAACGAATAACTAAAACAATAAGGAAAATATGGGATTTTCCTGGAATGATATAACCAACCGTTTTCGAAATTGTAACAAAGGATAATCAAACCGTTTTCATAAGAAAATACGGGATTTTCTTGATCAATAACTTTTCAGATAGCAAAGGAAACTCGTTCTTTTCAAAACTAAACCGCTTATGAACTCATTTTTTTTTAAACAATGCTCATCAAAGCTTTGCTAAATTGCATAGACTTCTAATGTGGAACACAAGAATGAAACAACGCACATCAAGGCTTTGCTTAGACTTTTATTGTAGAACTCAAGAATTAAACAATGCTCTTCAAAGCTATGCTAAATTGTGAAGACTACTTTTACGGTGCAACTCAAGAGATAAACAATGCTAATCAAGGCTTTGCTAAATTGCATACACTTCTAATGTGGAACTCATGAATGAAACAATGCTCATCAAAGCTTTGCTTAAATTGCATACAGTTCTATTGTGGAACTCAAGAATTAAACAGTGCTCATAAAAGCTTTGCTAAATTGCAAAGACTAAGTCTATTGTGGAACTCAAGAATTAAACCAATGCTCATCAAGGCTTTGCTAAATTGCATAGACTTCCAATGTGGAACCCAAGAATGAAACAATGCTCATCAAAGCTTTGCTAAATTGCATAGACTTGTATTGTGGAACTCAATAATCAAAGAATGCTCATCAAAGATTTCCTTAGATTGCATAGACTTCTATTGTGGATCTCAAGAATTAAACGATGCTCATCAAAGCTTTGTTAAGTTGCATAGACTTCTACTGTGGAACTCAAGAATAAAATAATGTTCATCTAACCCTCGCTAAATTGCATACACTTCTAATGTGGAACTCAAGAACGAAACAATGCTCATCAATGCTTTCTTAAATTGCATAGACTTCCAATGTGGAACCCAAGAATGAAACAATGCTTATCAAAGCTTTGCTAAATTGCATAAACTTGTATTGTGGAACTCAACAATCAAAGAACGCACATCAAAGATTTGATTAAATTGTAAAGACTTCTATTGTGGAACTCAAGAATTAGACGATGCTCATCAAAGCTTTGCTATGTTGCATAGACTTCTACTGTGGATCTCAAGAATAAAACAATGCTCATCAAACCTTTTCTAAATTACGAAGACTACTTCTATTGTGGAACTCTAGAATTAAACAATGCTCATCAAAGCTTTGCTAGATTGCATAGACTTCTAATGTTGAATTCAAGAATGAAACAATGCCCATCAAATCTTTGCTTAAATGGCATAGACTTTTATTGTGGAACTCAAGATTTAAACAATGCTCATCAATGCTTTGCTAAATTGCGAAGACTACTTCTATTGTGGAAGTCAAGAACTAAACAATGCTCATCAAAGCTTTGTTAAATTGCATAGACTTCTTATGTGGACCTCAAGAATTAAATGCTCATCAAAGCTTTGCCTAATTTGCATACACTTCTATTGTGGAACTCAAGAATTAAACAATGCTCATAAAAGCTTTGCTAAATTGCAAAGGCTACTTCTATTGTGGAACTCAAGAATTAAACAATGCTCATCAATGCTTTGCTAAATTGCATAGACTTCCAATGTGGAAACCAAGAATGAAACAATGCTCATCAAAGCTTTGCTAAATTGCATAGACTTCTATTGTGGAACTCAAGAATCAAACAATGCTCATCAAATCTTTGTTTAAATTGCATAGGCTTCTATTGTGGAACTCAAGAATCAAACAATGCTCATCAAAGGTTTGCTTAAATGAATACACTTCTATTGTGGAACTCAAGAATTAAACGATGTTCATCAAAGCTTTGCTAAATTACATAAACTTCTAATGTTGAACTCAAACATCAAACAATGCTTATCAAAACTTTTCTTAAATTGCAAAGACTTCTATTGTGAAACTCAACAATAAAATAATGCTCATCAAACCTTTACTAAATTACAAATTGTACCTCTATTATGGAACTCTATGATCCCCATGCTTCATTAGCCCATACTGCTCCTGAAAGAATACCTATGGTTAAAAATATAAATCCTAGGCTAATCACACGATAACTCCAATAATCTAATTGTTGAATCAATTGGGCCTTGTAATAATTCTTAGTACACAAAAAGTAATTTTTTTTTTAAATATTGTTTCTTTCATTCTTGTATTGGATTTCACCAAAATGAAAAAAGACTCATTTTTTTTTAAACAATGCTCATCAAAGCTTTGCTAAATTGCATAGACTTCTAATGTGGAACACAAGAATGAAACAACGCACATCAAGGCTTTGCTTAAATTGCATAGACTTTTATTGTAGAACTCAAGAATTAAACAATGCTCTTCAAAGCTATGCTAAGTTGTGAAGACTACTTTTACGGTGCAACTCAAGAGTTAAACAATGCTAATCAAGGCTTTGCTAAATTGCATACACTTCTAATGTGGAACTCATGAATGAAACAATGCTCATCAAAGCTTTGCTTAAATTGCATACAGTTCTATTGTGGAACTCAAGAATTAAACAGTGCTCATAAAAGCTTTGCTAAATTGCAAAGACTACGTCTATTGTGGAACTTAAGAATTAAACCAATGCTCATCAAGGCTTTGCTAAATTGCATAGACTTCCAATGTGGAACCCAAGAATGAAACAATGCTCATCAAAGCTTTGCTAAATTGCATAGACTTGTATTGTGGAACTCAATAATCAAAGAATGCTCATCAAAGATTTGCTTAGATTGCATAGACTTCTATTGTGGATCTCAAGAATTAAACGATGCTCATCAAAGCTTTGTTAAGTTGCATAGACTTCTATTGTGGAACTCAAGAATAAAATAATGTTCATCTAACCTTCACTAAATTGCATACTCTTCTAATGTGGAACTCAAGAACGAAACAATGCTCATCAATGCTTTCTTAAATTGCATAGACTTCCAATGTGGAACCCAAGAATGAAACAATGCTTATCAAAGCTTTGCTAAATTGCATAAACTTGTATTGTGGAACTCAACAATCAAAGAACGCACATCAAAGATTTGATTAAATTGTAAAGACTTCTATTGTGGAACTCAAGAATTAGACGATGCTCATCAAAGCTTTGCTATGTTGCATAGACTTCTACTGCGGATCTCTAGAATAAAACAATGCTCATCAAACCTTTTCTAAATTACGAAGACTACTTCTATTGTGGAACTCTAGAATTAAACAATGCTCATCAAAGCTTTGCTAGATTGCATAGACTTCTAATGTTGAATTCAAGAATGAAACAATGCCCATCAAATCTTTGCTTAAATGGCATAGACTTTTATTGTGGAACTCAAGATTTAAACAATGCTCATCAATACTTTGCTAAATTGCGAAGACTATTTCTATTGTGGAACTCAAGAACTAAACAATGCTCATCAAAGCTTTGTTAAATTGCATAGACTTCTTATGTGGACCTCAAGAATTAAATGCTCATCAAAGCTTTGCCTAATTTGCATACACTTCTATTGTGGAACTCAAGAATTAAACAATGCTCATAAAAGCTTTTGTGACAACCCAAGTTGTCCCGTTACATTTCTCCGTTACCGTTAACGGAATATTCCACTGTTCAAAAGTTCTGTTAACGAGAAGTCTTCAAGTTTAATAAACATTTCAATTTTGTATGTTTATATGCCGTTAAGTCGTGATAAAAGGGAATAAAATACATAGAACATATATCCATTTACTTGGATGTCCATCTGAAGGTCGTTCGATTCATTAGTTACATATTATGTATACGAGCATAGACATACGAGTTTTCTTCAGTCTGTTAAGAGTCTCTACCTCTAGTCTACACTTACATAAGAAACCCACTCCCTCCTAGTAACACACTATCCTCTATTTGGGATGCATCTTCGGGACGCGGCCTTCTCCGTCGTCTAGATTGGTAACCAGAGTCTCCTCTAGGGAGAGCGGACATTGTGTGTATAGGCCTATACGGGATTGACAACCCCGCACCCTGACTGCTAGCTACAGTCTACGGCCTACCAAGCCAAGGGGTGACAAATGTCACATTATATAGATGCTTGTAGGGCGTCTAGTACTCTAGTCAGTATGGTTACAAGTATCCTGGGTTGCCTTATAATTCATGGCTTTAAGGTAACAGTATTTCGTCAGCGATTTACACTGTATGCTGATGTCACCTATTTTAGAGTCACACTGTTTTGACCTTGCTAGATGTATCTTCATTCGATACCGTCTGGGGTCTGTTATCTCTGTTTGACCTTACAAGATGTATCTTTCATTTGATACCATCTGGGGTCTGTTATCACTGTTTGACCTTGCAAGATGTACCTTCCATTTGGTATCGTCTTCGGTCTGCGTTCACTGTTTTAGACCTTACCAGTTGTACCTTTCATTTGGTACCTTCGGGGGTCTGTTTCTCCATTTGTTAGACTAAACCAGGCGTGTCATTAGTTCGATACTTTCCTGGAGTCTATGACTCTTTTGCCTTAGTCAGCAGTCCTCACTGCTGAGGCATATATTATTCCCTGATGCCTCTGCCTTCTTTAATAATCAAATTCAGTATTTTGATATTATTAGCAATTAAGGGAAACTTCTTCTTACCACATTACACTGACCAGTCTTGGTAGAAGGCTGCTTTTATTAAAGAAAATATAGGATTTTCTGGAAGGAACTCTAATACACTGAAATCTCTTAAACTATCACTTTATTAAGTTATTTGAATGAAATATCACTAAATGCTTATGAACTCACCAGCATTTGTAAAAATGCTGATACTCGCTTTTCAAATAACTTGTATTCTCAGGTTAGCATTAGACAGGTACATCCCCGGAGCTGTTGATGAAGATAGCTTTGTACCATGCTGTATTTATTCTATTACTTGTATTACTTTAAATTGTTGTAATGTAACCTTGTAAAACTATTACTATTAATGCAATGTTTTGTTGTACTTTGATTACTATAATGCATTCCGGTTTTGGGGTGTGACAGATTGGTATCAGAGCATTGTTTATAGTGAGCTAAGTATATCAATTCATAAAAGATATACAGCCTATAAATACAAAAGGGATAAAACACTCTGACCAAGAATTATACTTTAAAATATAACCATATTTTACCAAAGTATAATAACATCCGGAATCTAAACACTCGAACACAAGTATCACAAGAAGAACAAGAATAAAAGTCTTTGGATGTTGAGCACTACAGACAAATCTGGGCAGTTATGTAATCGTACGCTGGAATAAATGTAACCTGATCAACTACCTTTATTCGAGAGGCGATGAACGTGTGCTCAGGAGTGATTGTGGTGTGCAACAGGTCTGAAACTTACCAACTAGGATTTGTTAGAGCCAAACATAAAGTTAAAATACTATAGGAGTATTTTAGAGCGCTAAAAGATTCACACTAATCCCAAAATGACATTCAGAAGATGAGAAAACAAACAAGAATTAAAATACCATAGGGGTATTTAGGATACATAGATAACCTGATGTGAGAATTAAAAGATCCTCATTGATATACCTACAACTACAGAGGGTATACTTCCAAGGTTATATATAATAAGGATCCCATAGGCTAAGAATGTGTGGTTTTCGCTCTATTTCCTTTTCCTCGTTGGGATGTGGTTCTGATCCATGCATGGATTATGAAAGCCCAAAAGGTGATGGATTAGTGATTACTAGTGGGCTAGAAGGTGGCTTGGGCTCAATGGTTGGGTTGTGCATGGTAACCCACAAATTGAATTAGGGTTGCATGAAGGCTAGGGCAACATTTTTAAGGCTTCATAAGTGTTAAAAACGTTACTTTTTACTTCATAAAGCCTCCTAGCCGTTTTTATCACTCTTTGGTGGATTAGGGTTACACTTTAATGCTTCTGATGGCTCATTAATGCTTCTTATGGCTCCTTAATGAAGCATAAACGTTTTTTCTTCATCCTCAAGTGTCTTGGACGTTTTTTTTGTGTTATTTCAAGAGTTTCCTTAATTTTCATTTACTAGTTTTAATGAATAATTGGTTGGTTGGATTGTAACCACCAAGTTTAATAAAGGCTTCATATAAAGCCAAGTTTATGCATGGAAAAAGATATAGACGAATTTTTAAGAAAAAAACCTTTGTTCAATTGGAATTATTGTTATAATTCACAAATTATCTTGTTAGGACGTGTTCTTGACTTGATACGAACTCAATCCAATAGGTCTTGGATTGTTTTCACCGGTATACAACTTAATAGGTCTTGAGTTGTTACTAATTTATCCATTTCTTTCCATTCATATATCATTTGTGGTTACTATTCTCTTTTAATTTACCTAAACACTACCCTACTCACCAAATCAAGCCCATACACGTATCATAAGTGGTATCAGAGCCTAGTTCCGATTGGGTTTGTTCAAAAGAAATTCTGCTAAGTTTGTTTGAACTGAGTTGTTATCCAAAAATGTTGCGCAAGCTATATGTTGAAGAAGAGGAGGAAGAAGATTTCGGTCCCATCTACGACACCGATGGTGAAGGGGAATTTTGTGAAAGAATAAATTTCTTGTTTGAAGAGGAATTTATTGAAAAATTCACTTTCATGGTTGGAGATGAAATTATTGAAGACTCTAGCCCTATCTACGATATTTATGGGGAAGAGGATCATGAAGAAATTGAAGAAGAAATAAATTTTGTGCTTGGAAACGAAATTGATGAAAAGTTTTTGAAAGAAAAAGATTTTGTTGTTACAAACAAAATTGTTGAAGAAAAGGTTGAAGAATTCAAAGAGGTGGAGCAAGTTCTTGACCACGAAGATGTGGTTGTGGTTAAGAAGGATGATGATACTCGTCTTATAACAAACCGTCTTTCTAAGAACCTAGAAGAAGGAGTGACCCATCAAGTTCCAAGTTCCAAGCAATTACGAGGGAGGGAGTTTATAATGCTTGGATTCCTATTCTTGTGGTGTACCTTTAGTTGGGAAGCCATGTTATTGGAACATGTTGTTCATCAACCCACAAGTACAAACGATGATCTAATATTTCATATGGCCATTGTTAATCCTTTAAATTATTTCAAGAATAATTTACTAGGTCCTAATCTTGTTCATGGGAGTGTACGAAAGTGGTTTTTGATCCACAAATGGAAGACACGGTTAGGATTTCATTTGGCGAGTTCTTTTAGCTATTTGAAGAACATGTGTATGTGGAGAAGAGACCAACTTGGAGTAAAGAAAATGTCACATTCTGCAATAAAAATATGTTTTCAAGACCTATTGTCATGGAAGGTTTGTATGGGAGAACAACAAAATTTGGTTCTTACTGAATTGAGGACAATTCCTTTCGAAGAAGGAGGGAATGATACATGTGTGGAAGTGACAAATTTTGAAAATGATAATGGTTACAATGTGGATTTGGGAGGAGACCATGGAATGCATGCTACCTTTAATGTGGGAGATCTTTCACCTTATCTTGATGATGATGGACTTGATGAATTGAGGTCAATTCCTTTCAAAGGGGGAAGGGATGATCCATGCATGGATTATGAAAGCCCAAAAGGTGATGGATTAGTGATTACTAGTGGGCTAGAAGGTGGCTTGGGCTCAATGGTTGGGTTGTGCATGGTAGCCCACAAATTGAATTAGGGTTGCATGAAGGCTAGGGCAACATTTTTAAGGCTTCATAAGTGTTAAAAACGTTACTTTTTACTTCATAAAGCCTCCTAGCCGTTTTTATCACTCTTTGGTGGATTAGGGTTACACTTTAATGCTTCTGATGGCTCATTAATGCTTCTTATGGCTCCTTAATGAAGCATAAACGTTTTTTCTTCATCCTCAAGTGTCTTGGACGTTTTTTTTGTGTTATTTCAAGAGTTTCCTTAATTTTCATTTACTAGTTTTAATGAATAATTGGTTGGTTGGATTGTAACCACCAAGTTTAATAAAGGCTTCATATAAAGCCAAGTTTATGCATGGAAAAAGATATAGACGAATTTTTAAGAAAAAAACCTTTGTTCAATTGGAATTATTGTTATAATTCACAAATTATCTTGTTAGGAGGTGTTCTTGACTTGATACGAACTCAATCCAATAGGTCTTGGATTGTTTTCACCGGTATACAACTTAATAGGTCTTGAGTTGTTACTAATTTATCCATTTCTTTCCATTCATATATCATTTGTGGTTACTATTCTCTTTTAATTTACCTAAACACTACCCTACTCACCAAATCAAGCCCATACACGTATCAGGTTCTAGAGTAGTATCACATATTCGAAGGCCTATCAGATCTAAGCTATATATGATTTGTATACCCTGTGTAATCGTAGCAGGACTCGATGTAGATCATCAAGTGAAATGTTAATAATCTATTAGGATTCTTTAGACATTTCCATTCTCGCACGAACCCTGTAGAAAACCCTACCCACTTCAGTGCATAACATAAGAGTTGATTCCGACCCCGAAGAAGTTCATTTAGAAGATTTCCTGTTCGGAAATAAATGAACTGGGTCGAGACTATTGAATGCACCAAGTGCCCGTGTTCTTTTAGGGACAACGGCGAGAAATTCGCCTAAACTTCGGAGATTCCCGGTCATCCATCATGAAGTGATGACACCCATAATCGGAGTCAGAAGGAAGGCAGAGTAGAAATTCAATATGTCCATACGAGAAGAGAACCCTAGGAAACTACCCGAAGGAAACCAACACCGATTCCAGTCAAGGATACGAGGCAGGCCGAGGGAGCTAGTACGTGGAACCCCGAGAAGAGTCTTTTCCTCATGTTCTTCACGCTAATACACCCATAAAATAATACAATTTAGAGAGTTAGTGATTACACTACTCACGCTATGTGTTAGGTAAATCGCCTTGTTCCCGTTGCCAGTAATGCGCTTAGAGCGGATCCTCACACCTCTGTGAGGTTATTTAGCCATAAGACCTCATGAGCCTCTCTTCTCGCAGCTTCGTTCCGAACTGTTCTCAAATCTCTCCAGACCGGAGAGTGAAACCTTCTCAGTATAAAGGTAACTTAGTAGGAACGACTCGCATCTTATGGCCTTTTTCCGATATTCATACACTCACTTCGATTACCAGGACTACATCATAGGGATGTAGGTCGACACTCAGACAACCAATACCCAAGGCACGGGAAAAATATTATGCCTAATACGTTCAGGACAGAAACGTCCAGGGTTAACCATCATCTCTCATTACCTTGTATTCCTTTCCGTGTAGGAAAAAAAACCATGCCACCGAAGAAGCGTAACCAATCCACAAGCAAGAAACCTACTCTCCTATTTGATGAAGCTACGTTCCAAGCTGCAGTTTCAGCAGCCGTAGCAGCTGTCATGGCTCACCTGAATGCTAACAACGCCAATGTCAGCAAGGTGCCCGTTGGAAATTCCAATCCTGACAATGGACAGCATCAACCCACACTTCCATACTCAGCCACCCAAGAACCTCAACTGAACCCACTAAAGAGAAAACTCAAGATAGAGGAGGGAAGTACCTCGGCTCAAGGACCTTCCGAAGGGCAACAAGCTGAGGCAGTCTGTACCCCTGTCAACCCTTCCCTCCCGACTCCAAGAAGACCATATCTAGGAGACCTTCCCCACTGCAGCAGGTGTAGCTACCATCATCATGGTGCCTGCCGAGAACTCTATTGTGCTAGGTTCCACATGAAGGGGCATACTGCTTGTGTATGCAGAACTCCGGTGGAACGTATTGCATCAATCGCCAATGTGGCGGCCACACAGGTTTGCCGCCTATGTGGCGAGTTCGGACACTTCAAGAAGGATTGCCCAACCGAAGGAAAAGACAAAGACACAGAAGGAGCCTAACACTACTGCTTAGGGAGAAACGTCAAGGAACTCGGTAGATTTTGGTACGACTCTCGATCTCAGATAACAAAGCTAAATACATTAAAAGACTAATTCAATGTAAATTCTTTCCAGCAAGGCGAAAGTCGCAGCAATGTTATAAAATTTAAAATTTATTAGGTAAAACTATAGTGGCTAAACATATACGTTACGGCCATGTATATTTAAGATGGACAGACCTAGAGTGAGCGAATGCCGCCTCATCTCCTGTTCCTCATTTGGTTGTGGATTTAGGGCGGGGTCGCTCAGTCAACAGTCCTCCCCACCTTAAATGTACATGACTAGTATAAGTGAGGCGATTATAGAAACGCCTCGTGAGAACCCGTTCATGAAAAGATACTCTATTCGGAAACACTTAGAACTCTCTATAGTTCCGCGTCGAATCTATCGGTCCAAGTATCCGTGGTAGTGATACGTAGGACGAAACCCGAGACGCCTCGAACTTGTGTGCCTGTTCGGCACATGACTCTATCGATCTTCACTTTATATCATGTCGAAGTGTGCCAATTTCGACGACTCTATCGATCATGGTTTGATTTCGTGCAACCGTGTGTAAATCCTTAAGTGTTGTGTAAAAAGAACTTTCTCCATAGCCATATCGACAAATAAAGGTTCTTCCAAACCTGAACCTAACACAAATAAACCAACTTAAAACGATCCGTCAATCGTCCCTCTTATCTCAAACCTTCCGAAGCACCCAAGGGAAGATACCATACACTGTTGACCGACCCCTCGTAGTCAGATGAACACCGAAGTGAAACACACTACAAGATACTCTAGAAGACGACATCCGACCGAAGCATACTCCGTATAATTTCCCCGAGAGACCCTTCGCACCTCGCACGTTAGGTTCGTGAACCTAGAGAATAGAACTCATAAGACTGACCGCTATAATCAGGTATGTGCATAAGGGCGACATATAATTGAGATCAAAAAGATTAAAGGTGTGTGTTCCCTCCCTATTTCCTGTTCCTCGTTGGGTTGTGGGTTTGGGGTGGAGTCGCACAGCTGAACGTCCCGCCGACCTCAACTGTATACTGCTCGCATACACGCGGTATTTGCGGTTAGGCTTAGTATGAGCTCTACCACGGACCTCTTAGCAAAACACCTTCACCATATTCAATAACATAGGAGTCGAAGTCAAGAAAATCACTACGGGTTGAACTCTTAAAAGTTCCGAGTGAGGAGACTCTATACTCACTAGATTTAACCTAGACCGAGAAAACCCAGAATCTCCGGATGAGTAGTTGGAGTATATGCCCGCACTACTCAGGCACTTCGTCCACCTCGTTATAGACAAGTGGTGCCTATCATCCTCCACCTTATTGCATGGAGGAAATCGTCGTCACCCTGTAGACGATGGAATACATTCTCCAAAGTGAACACTAGGATACCGAGAACCACAGGATAACCTTCGCAGCCAAGAATATTTGGTCAAGTGTGAAAGTAGCTGCGTTAAATCTCATGACCTGGATTCCGAAGAGATCATAGGCTTGACACCAGCCTTGGTGTTAGTAGAAGGGTTATACAGGAACATACACCTTCCATGCTAGGATAAACCACAGTCTTAGAGATTCATTGGATTATTAGGTGTTCCAAGAATACTACCTCACGCAGAGATAGTAGAATCACCTCCCGAGATAGTCCAACGTTCATCTAATGAAACCCTAACTCCTCGATCCTCAGGGTTTCCGTATCTCAAGCTTCGTTAGTGCAAGTTCATTTTGCACAAGCGCGAGATAGACACTCTATAGCAAACCGATAACCATAGTCACGCAACCCACTCGACGATCTAGAAAGTCTCTATCAGCCAGTTGAAAGAAAACACGAAACCGAAGACCACCTGAGCTTCCTAAGGACTAACCTGAAGGACTACACATCCAGTACAAGCGAGAACGTTAGGAACTTCGTAATGGCGATCACGCCAGTGTTGATCTTGCCATAGAAGTACACTATGTTCTTAGTGCTGAAAAGCTCTACTCCTTTCCGAGAGCTTAGGACCATCCGAGAATCCTCATGGAGACATGATCCGACCCTTTTCAGGCCGCTACTACTTTCGGATAAACCACAAGGTTCACATTCGATCGACTCACTTCTTAGACTTGATACGTGAATTCCCGACAACACTTTTCGTACCTCACTCATCTTGATAGAATCCATCGAGAACCCTAACCTTGTAGATACACCAGTTGGAACCCACTAGCTACACGAGACGGAACCCGCATCCCGTACGCGAGGGTCTGTTGAAATGACAAACACAGACCAGAGATCACTTGGGGATGCAAGGACAATCACATAGGAAGTACTCTTTTACCTCTACTTGGCCACCCATACCTACTTCCTTGCCTAGATCTGAATTTCGGGACGAAATTCCCTCTAACGGGGGGATGATGTGACAACCCAAGTTGTCCCGTTACATTTCTCCGTTACCGTTAACGGAATATTCCACTGTTCAAAAGTTCCGTTAACGAGAAGTCTTCAAGTTTAATAAACATTTCAATTTTGTATGTTTATATGCCGTTAAGTCGTGATAAAAGGGAATAAAATACATAGCACATATATCCATTTACTTGGAAATATTAGTTTATTATTACGACCACTAAATCGGATGCGACCAAAAGCCCCGTTTAACGGCAGTATCGGGTAGACTTCCACTGTGTCCAACTCAAAACCCTATATAAGGGTGAGTGGAGTCTATTGGAGACTTTTTACACACTCTCTCTATACTCTCTCTCTAGACCCGTTTTCGCCCCGAGTTTGCAACCAAACGCTTCCAAATCGTAAGTCCGCCTACCCTAGCTTATTCTAAACATAGTGATTCATGTTTATAGCCCAAAAGTCATCCAAGAAGGCATGGTATAAGGAGTTTACGGCCCAAGAACATTCTAGGGCCGTAAACCCCTAAAATGGTGCCAAACATGCCTCTAAACTTGTCCACGAGCTTGGAAACTATTAGGGGATATAGCCTTGGGGTGTTTAAACACTAAAATGCATGGATTTAGGACTCAAAGAAGAGTTTACGGCCCAAGCACATGCTTAGGCCGTAAACTCCCCAAGCCATGGTCCTAAATGCACTCCACACTCATCCTAGGGCTTGTTACATAATTTAGGGACTTATCCTCTTGAGTTTAGACACTTGAAACACTCCAAAATGATTTAAACAAAGGAGTTTACGGCCAGGTCTATACCTTGGCCGTAAACACCCCTAAATGTGCCCAAAAGTGTGGTTTTTGTCCCCCAAATGACCATAGGCTATCTCTATAAAATGTTAGGAAGGATCTAAGGACTTAAACACAAGAAAAATGAGGGATTTCTTGGAGTTTACGGCCCAAGCATTTACCTAGGCCGTAAACTCCCCTAAACCCACTCAAATGATGGTTTTAATCCTCCAAAATGGCATCACACTTCATTAGAAATCACTAGAAAGGCATTAGGGGCTTGAAACATCACAAAACTCAATGATTTAGAGTTTATGGCCGTAAACTCCTTTAGGAGTTGTTCTTAGGCCGTAAACTCCATTATAAGGCCCTTAGAAACCTCAAACCCACTCATGCCTTTGAGGAAAAGTGCTTAGAATAATTCTATGAACAAGCTAGAAGCATCAAACACCCAAGAAATTGACCTTGGGAGTTTACGGCCGTAAACTCCCTTAGGTTGGACCGTAAACTCCTGGTTTGGTCCATGTTGGTGTTTTAAATCCATTTACACACTTGATATGTGGGTATAGCAAAGTCCCACAACTGATAAGAGACCCTTAGCACCTGTAAACGTTACCCGGGACCCCAAACACTCAACCAAAAGTGTTTTCCACTCCTTTGAGGGTGTATAATTGTTTAATTAGTATATTATATGCTAATTGTATGTGAACATATGTTATCATATGTTAAAATAGGTCCTTGTGTGTGTTCAAGTCCTTGCGTGACCCCGAACGCCCAATCGGCACTTTCGTCGGACCTACTTACGCCAGGTGAGTTCATACCCCTGAATGAACCTTTTAAATGCTTTTAAATGTTTTATAGGGGGGAATACAAGTTAAACATGCCAGTTATCATGTCAATCGCATATGATTGATAACCCGCATGCACAAGATTTTACGACTTTTACACTGTTTTACCGAGTGGGACACTATAATGATTTTTACTTATTTCATAACTTTCACTTATACTTATTTTGTACTCTGACTCGGTAACACTTTCACTTATACCTATAGTCGCTTATACTTGATGACGCTTATACTTATTCACGCTCTTACTTAGTGATACGATTTCTCCTTCACTTATACTGGATAACGACTTTACTCCACTTATACTTGATAGACGTTCTTACATCACTTATTGTCGTCTCTGCTTCGTGATACACTTATACTTGGTATGCTTATACTTCATGATTCGATTATCCCACACTGTACACGTATACTTCACGACTCGGATGTTCCACTGTACACTTATACTTCACTGTATGATACACACTCAAGCGTAGTTAGATGTATGTTTATACTTGTATAGATGCATATAAATAATGATTGAAGAACTTAGGAAGGCTTGTCCGCCCTATTTCCTTTTCTTCGTTGAGATGTGGTCTGGTGGGATCGGATGTCCATCTGAAGGTCGTTCGATTCATTAGTTACATATTATGTATACGAGCATAGACATACGAGTTTTCTTCAGTCTGTTAAGAGTCTCTACCTCTAGTCTACACTTACATAAGAAACCCACTCCCTCCTAGTAACACACTATCCTCTATTTGGGATGCATCTTCGGGACGCGGCCTTCTCCGTCGTCTAGATTGGTAACCAGAGTCTCCTCTAGGGAGAGCGGACATTGTGTGTATAGGCCTATACGGGATTGACAACCCCGCACCCTGACTGCTAGCTACAGTCTACGGCCTACCAAGCCAAGGGGTGACAAATGTCACATTATATAGATGCTTGTAGGGCGTCTAGTACTCTAGTCAGTATGGTTACAAGTATCCTGGGTTGCCTTATAATTCATGGCTTTAAGGTAACAGTATTTCGTCAGCGATTTACACTGTATGCTGATGTCACCTTTTTTAGAGTCACACTGTTTTGACCTTGCTAGATGTATCTTCATTCGATACCGTCTGGGGTCTGTTATCTCTGTTTGACCTTACAAGATGTATCTTTCATTTGATACCATCTGGGGTCTGTTATCACTGTTTGACCTTGCAAGATGTACCTTCCATTTGGTATCGTCTTCGGTCTGCGTTCACTGTTTTAGACCTTACCAGTTGTACCTTTCATTTGGTACCTTCGGGGGTCTGTTTCTCCATTTGTTAGACTAAACCAGGCGTGTCATTAGTTCGATACTTTCCTGGAGTCTATGACTCTTTTGCCTTAGTCAGCAGTCCTCACTGCTGAGGCATATATTATTCCCTGATGCCTCTGCCTTCTTTAATAATCAAATTCAGTATTTTGATATTATTAGCAATTAAGGGAAACTTCTTCTTACCACATTACACTGACCAGTCTTGGTAGAAGGCTGCTTTTATTAAAGAAAATATAGGATTTTCTGGAAGGAACTCTAATACACTGAAATCTCTTAAACTATCACTTTATTAAGTTATTTGAATGAAATATCACTAAATGCTTATGAACTCACCAGCATTTGTAAAAATGCTGATACTCGCTTTTCAAATAACTTGTATTCTCAGGTTAGCATTAGACAGGTACATCCCCGGAGCTGTTGATGAAGATAGCTTTGTACCATGCTGTATTTATTCTATTACTTGTATTACTTTAAATTGTTGTAATGTAACCTTGTAAAACTATTACTATTAATGCAATGTTTTGTTGTACTTTGATTACTATAATGCATTCCGGTTTTGGGGTGTGACAGATTGGTATCAGAGCATTGTTTATAGTGAGCTAAGTATATCAATTCATAAAAGATATACAGCCTATAAATACAAAAGGGATAAAACACTCTGACCAAGAATTATACTTTAAAATATAACCATATTTTACCAAAGTATAATAACATCCGGAATCTAAACACTCGAACACAAGTATCACAAGAAGAACAAGAATAAAAGTCTTTGGATGTTGAGCACTACAGACAAATCTGGGCAGTTATGTAATCGTACGCTGGAATAAATGTAACCTGATCAACTACCTTTATTCGAGAGGCGATGAACGTGTTCTCAGGAGTGATTGTGGTGTGCAACAGGTCTGAAACTTACCAACTAGGATTTGTTAGAGCCAAACATAAAGTTAAAATACTATAGGAGTATTTTAGAGTGCTAAAAGATTCACACTAATCCCAAAATGACATTCAGAAGATGAGAAAACAAACAAGAATTAAAATACCATAGGGGTATTTAGGATACATAGATAACCTGATGTGAGAATTAAAAGATCCTCATTGATATACCTACAACTACAGAGGGTATACTTCCAAGGTTATATATAATAAGGATCCCATAGGCTAAGAATGTGTGGTTTTCGCTCTATTTCCTTTTCCTCGTTAGGATGTGGTTCTAGAGTAGTATCACATATTCGAAGGCCTATCAGATCTAAGCTATATATGATTTGTATACCCTGTGTAATCGTAGCAGGACTCGATGTAGATCATCAAGTGAAATGTTAATAATCTATTAGGATTCTTTAGACATTTCCATTCTCGCACGAACCCTGTAGAAAACCCTACCCACTTCAGTGCATAACATAAGAGTTGATTCCGACCCCGAAGAAGTTCATTTAGAAGATTTCCTGTTCGGAAATAAATGAACTGGGTCGAGACTATTGAATGCACCAAGTGCCCGTGTTCTTTTAGGTACAACGGCGAGAAATTCGCCTAAACTTCGGAGATTCCCGGTCATCCATCATGAAGTGATGACACCCATAATCGGAGTCAGAAGGAAGGCAGAGTAGAAATTCAATATGTCCATACGAGAAGAGAACCCTAGGAAACTACCCGAAGGAAACCAACACCGATTCCAGTCAAGGATACGAGGCATGCCGAGGGAGCTAGTACGTGGAACCCCGAGAAGAGTCTTTTCCTCATGTTCTTCACGCTAATACACCCATAAAATAATACAATTTAGAGAGTTAGTGATTACACTACTCACGCTATGTGTTAGGTAAATCGCCTTGTTCCCGTTGCCAGTAATGCGCTTAGAGCGGATCCTCACACCTCTGTGAGGTTATTTAGCCATAAGACCTCATGAGCCTCTCTTCTCGCAGCTTCGTTCCGAACTGTTCTCAAATCTCTCCAGACCGGAGAGTGAAACCTTCTCAGTATAAAGGTAACTTAGTAGGAACGACTCGCATCTTATGGCCTTTTTCCGATATTCATACACTCACTTCGATTACCAGGACTACATCATAGGGATGTAGGTCGACACTCAGACAACCAATACCCAAGGCATGGGAAAAATATTATGCCTAATACGTTCAGGACAGAAACGTCCAGGGTTAACCATCGTCTCTCATTACCTTGTATTCCTTTCCGTGTAGGAAAAAAAACCATGCCACCGAAGAAGCGTAACCAATCCACAAGCAAGAAACCTACTCTCCTATTTGATGAAGCTACGTTCCAAGCTGCAGTTTCAGCAGCCGTAGCAGCTGTCATGGCTCACCTGAATGCTAACAATGCCAATGTTAGCAAGGTGCCCGTTGGAAATTCCAATCCTGACAATGGACAGCATCAACCCACACTTCCATACTCAGCCACCCAAGAACCTCAACTGAACCAACTAAAGAGAAAACTCAAGATAGAGGAGGGAAGTACCTCGGCTCAAGGACCTTCCGAAGGGCAACGAGCTGAGGCAGTCTATACCCCTGTCAACCCTTCCCTCCCGACTCCAAGAAGACCATATCTAGGAGACCTTCCCCACTGCAGCAGGTGCAGCTACCATCATCATGGTGCCTGCCGAGAACTCTATTGTGCTAGGTTCCACATGAAGGGGCATACTGCTTGTGTATGCAGAACTCCGGTGGAACGTATTGCATCAATCGCCAATGTGGCGGCCACACAGGTTTGCCGCCTATGTGGCGAGTTCGGACACTTCAAGAAGGATTGCCCAACCGAAGGAAAAGACAAAGACACAGAAGGAGCCTAACACTACTGCTTAGGGAGAAACATCAAGGAACTCGGTAGATTTTGGTACGACTCTCGATCTCAGATAACAAAGCTAAATACATTAAAAGACTAATTCAATGTAAATTCTTTCCAGCAAGGCGAAAGTCGCAGCAATGTTATAAAATTTAAAATTTATTAGGTAAAACTATAGTGGCTAAACATATACGTTACGGCCATGTATATTTAAGATGGACAGACCTAGAGTGAGCGAATGCCGCCTCATCTCCTGTTCCTCATTTGGTTGTGGATTTAGGGCGGGGTCGCTCAGTCAACAGTCCTCCCCACCTTAAATGTACATGACTAGTATATGTGAGGCGATTATAGAAACGCCTCGTGAGAACCCGTTCATGAAAAGATACTCTATTCGGAAACACTTAGAACTCTCTATAGTTCCGCGTCGAATCTATCGGTCCAAGTATCCGTGGTAGTGATACGTAGGACGAAACCCGAGACGCCTCGAACTTGTGTGCCTGTTCGGCACATGACTCTATCGATCTTCACTTTATATCATGTCGAAGTGTGCCAATTTCGACGACTCTATCGATCATGGTTTGATTTCGTGCAACCGTGTGTAAATCCTTAAGTGTTGTGTAAAAAGAACTTTCTCCATAGCCATATCGACAAATAAAGGTTCTTCCAAACCTGAACCTAACACAAATAAACCAACTTAAAACGATCCGTCAATCGTCCCTCTTATCTCAAACCTTCCGAAGCACCCAAGGGAAGATACCATACACTGTTGACCGACCCCTCGTAGTCAGATGAACACCGAAGTGAAACACACTACAAGATACTCTAGAAGACGACATCCGACCGAAGCATACTCCGTATAATTTCCCCGAGAGACCCTTCGCACCTCGCACGTTAGGTTCGTGAACCTAGAGAATAGAACTCATAAGACTGACCGCTATAATCAGGTATGTGCATAAGGGCGACATATAATTGAGATCAAAAAGATTAAAGGTGTGTGTTCCCTCCCTATTTCCTGTTCCTCGTTGGGTTGTGGGTTTGGGGTGGAGTCGCACAGCTGAACGTCCCGCCGACCTCAACTGTATACTGCTCGCATACACGCGGTATTTGCGGTTAGGCTTAGTATGAGCTCTACCACGGACCTCTTAGCAAAACACCTTCACCATATTCCATAACATAGGAGTCGAAGTCAAGAAAATCACTACGGGTTGAACTCTTAAAAGTTCCGAGTGAGGAGACTCTATACTCACTAGATTTAACCTAGACCGAGAAAACCCAGAATCTCCGGATGAGTAGTTGGAGTATATGCCCGCACTACTCAGGCACTTCGTCCACCTCATTATAGACAAGTGGTTCCTATCATCCTCCACCTTATTGCATGGAGGAAATCGTCGTCACCCTGTAGACGATGGAATACATTCTCCGAAGTGAACACTAGGATACCGAGAACCACAGGATAACCTTCGCAGCCAAGAATATTTGGTCAAGTGTGAAAGTAGCTGCGTTAAATCTCATGACCTGGATTCCGAAGAGATCATAGGCTTGACACCAGCCTTGGTGTTAGTAGAAGGGTTATACAGGAACATACACCTTCCATGCTAGGATAAACCACAGTCTTAGAGATTCATTGGATTATTAGGTGTTCCAAGAATACTACCTCACGCAGAGATAGTAGAATCACCTCCCGAGATAGTCCAACGTTCATCTAGTGAAACCCTAACTCCTCGATCCTCAGGGTTTCCGTATCTCAAGCTTCGTTAGTGCAAGTTCATTTTGCACAAGCGCGAGATAGACACTCTATAGCAAACCGATAACCATAGTCACGCAACCCACTCGACGATCTAGAAAGTCTCTATCAGCCAGTTGAAAGAAAACACGAAACCGAAGACCACCTGAGCTTCCTAAGGACTAACCTGAAGGACTACACATCCAGTACAAGCGAGAACGTTAGGAACTTCGTAATGGCGATCACGCCAGTGTTGATCTTGCCATAGAAGTACACTATGTTCTTAGTGCTGAAAAGCTCTACTCCTTTCCGAGAGCTTAGGACCATCCGAGAATCCTCATGGAGACATGATCCGACCCTTTTCAGGCCGCTACTACTTTCGGATAAACCACAAGGTTCACATTCGATCGACTCACTTCTTAGACTTGATACGTGAATTCCCGACAACACTTTTCGTACCTCACTCATCTTGATAGAATCCATCGAGAACCCTAACCTTGTAGATACACCAGTTGGAACCCACTAGCTACACGAGACGGAACCCGCATCCCGTACGCGAGGGTCTGTTGAAATGACAAACACAGACCAGAGATCACTTGGGGATGCAAGGACAATCACATAGGAAGTACTCTTTTACCTCTACTTGGCCACCCATACCTACTTCCTTGCCTAGATCTGAATTTCAGGACGAAATTCCCTCTAACGGGGGGATGATGTGACAACCCAAGTTGTCCCGTTACATTTCTCCGTTACCGTTAACGGAATATTCCACTGTTCAAAAGTTCCGTTAACGAGAAGTCTTCAAGTTTAATAAACATTTCAATTTTGTATGTTTATATGCCGTTAAGTCGTGATAAAAGGGAATAAAATACATAGCACATATATCCATTTACTTGGAAATATTAGTTTATTATTACGACCACTAAATCGGATGCGACCAAAAGCCCCGTTTAACGGCAGTATCGGGTAGACTTCCACTGTGTCCAACTCAAAACCCTATATAAGGGTGAGTGGAGTCTATTGGAGACTGTTTACACTCTCTCTCTATACTCTCTCTCTAGACCCGTTTTCGCCCCGAGTTTGCAACCAAACGCTTCCAAATCGTAAGTCCGCCTACCCTAGCTTATTCTAAACATAGTGATTCATGTTTATAGCCCAAAAATCATCCAAGAAGGCATGGTATAAGGATTTTACGGCCCAAGAACATTCTAGGGCCGTAAACCCCTAAAATGGTGCCAAACATGCCTCTAAACTTGTCCACGAGCTTGGAAACTATTAGGGGATATAGCCTTGGGGTATTTAAACACTAAAATGCATGGATTTAGGACTCAAAGAAGAGTTTACGGCCCAAGCACATGCTTAGGCCGTAAACTCCCCAAGCCATGGTCCTAAATGCACTCCACACTCATCCTAGGGCTTGTTACATAATTTAGGGACTTATCCTCTTGAGTTTAGACACTTGAAACACTCCAAAATGATTTAAACAAAGGAGTTTACGGCCAGGTCTATACCTTGGCCGTAAACACCCCTAAATGTGCCCAAAAGTGTGGTTTTTGTCCCCCAAATGACCATAGGCTATCTCTATAAAATGTTAGGAAGGATCTAAGGACTTAAACACAAGAAAAATGAGGGATTTCTTGGAGTTTACGGCCCAAGCATTTACCTAGGCCGTAAACTCCCCTAAACCCACTCAAATGATGGTTTTAATCCTCCAAAATGGCATCACACTTCATTAGAAATCACTAGAAAGGCATTAGGGGCTTGAAACATCACAAAACTCAATGATTTAGAGTTTATGGCCGTAAACTCCTTTAGGAGTTGTTCTTAGGCCGTAAACTCCATTATAAGGCCCTTAGAAACCTCAAACCCACTCATGCCTTTGAGGAAAAGTGCTTAGAATAATTCTATGAACAAGCTAGAAGCATCAAACACCCAAGAAATTGACCTTGGGAGTTTACGGCCGTAAACTCCCTTAGGTTGGACCGTAAACTCCTGGTTTGGTCCATGTTGGTGTTTTAAATCCATTTACACACTTGATATGTGAGTATAGCAAAGTCCCACAACTGATAAGAGACCCTTAGCACCCGTAAACGTTACCCGGGACCCCAAACACTCAACCAAAAGTGTTTTCCACTCCTTTGAGGGTGTATAATTGTTTAATTAGTATATTATATGCTAATTGTATGTGAACATATGTTATCATATGTTAAAATAGGTCCTTGTGTGTGTTCAAGTCCTTGCGTGACCCTGAACGCCCAATCGGCACTTTCGTCGGACCTACTTACGCCAGGTGAGTTCATACCCCTGAATGAACCTTTTAAATGCTTTTAAATGTTTTATAGGGGGGGGGGGGAATACAAGTTAAACATGCCAGTTATCATGTCAATCGCATATGATTGATAACCCGCATGCACAAGATTTTACCACTTTTACAGTCTTTTACCGAGTGGGACACTATAATGATTTTTACTTATTTCATAACTTTCACTTATACTTATTTTGTACTCTGACTCGGTAACACTTTCACTTATACCTATAGTCGCTTATACTTGATGACGCTTATACTTATTCACGCTCTTACTTAGTGATACGATTTCTCCTTCACTTATACTGGATAACGACTTTACTCCACTTATACTTGATAGACGTTCTTACATCACTTATTGTCGTCTCTGCTTCGTGATACACTTATACTTGGTATGCTTATACTTCATGATTCGATTATCCCACACTGTACACGTATACTTCACGACTCGGATGTTCCACTGTACACTTATACTTCACTGTATGATACACACTCAAGCGTAGTTAGATGTATGTTTATACTTGTATAGATGCATATAAATAATGATTGAAGAACTTAGGAAGGCTTGTCCGCCCTATTTCCTTTTCTTCGTTGAGATGTGGTCTGGTGGGATCGGATGTCCATCTGAAGGTCGTTCGATTCATTAGTTACATATTATGTATACGAGCATAGACATACGAGTTTTCTTCAGTCTGTTAAGAGTCTCTACCTCTAGTCTACACTTACATAAGAAACCCACTCCCTCCTAGTAACACACTATCCTCTATTTGGGATGCATCTTCGGGACGCGGCCTTCTCCGTCGTCTAGATTGGTAACCAGAGTCTCCTGTAGGGAGAGCGGACATTGTGTGTATAGGCCTATACGGGATTGACAACCCCGCACCCTGACTGCTAGCTACAGTCCACGGCCTACCAAGCCAAGGGGTGACAAATGTCACATTATATAGATGCTTGTAGGGCGTCTAGTACTCTAGTGAGTATGGTTACAAGTATCCTGGGTTGCCTTATAATTCATGGCTTTAAGGTAACAATATTTCGTCAGCGATTTACACTGTATGCTGATGTCACCTTTTTTAGAGTCACACTGTTTTGACCTTGCTAGATGTATCTTCATTCGATACCGTCTGGGGTCTGTTATCTCTGTTTGACCTTACAAGATGTATCTTTCATTTGATACCGTCTGGGGTCTGTTATCACTGTTTGACCTTGCAAGATGTACGAAGTTGGTATCGTCTTCGGTCTGCGTTCACTGTTTTAGACCTTACCAGTTGTACCTTTCATTTGGTACCTTCGGGGGTCTGTTTCTCCATTTGTTAGACTAAACCAGACGTGTCATTAGTTCGATACTTTCCTGGAGTCTATGACTCTTTTGCCTTAGTCAGCAGTCCTCACTGCTGAGGCATATATTATTCCCTGATGCCTCTGCCTTCTTTAATAATCAAATTCAGTATTTTGATATTATTAGCAATTAAGGGAAACTTCTTCTTACCACATTACACTGACCAGTCTTGGTAGAAGGCTGCTTTTATTAAAGAAAATATAGGATTTTCTGGAAGGAACTCTAATACACTGAAATCTCTTAAACTATCACTTTATTAAGTTATTTGAATGAAATGTCACTAAATGCTTATGAACTCACCAGCATTTGTAAAAATGCTGATACTCGCTTTTCAAATAACTTGTATTCTCAGGTTAGCATTAGACAGGTACATCCCCGGAGCTGTTGATGAAGATAGCTTTGTACCATGCTGTATTTATTCTATTACTTGTATTACTTTAAATTGTTGTAATGTAACCTTGTAAAACTATTACTATTAATGCAATGTTTTGTTGTACTTTGATTACTATAATGCATGTGTTGTGATACTTGACATGACGTCATCCACCCCAGAACGTTTCCGCCGTTCCGGTTTTGGGGTGTGACAGCTTTGCTAAATTGCAAAGACTACTTCTATTGTGGAACTCAAGAATTAAACAATGCTCATCAATGGTTTGCTAAATTGCATAGACTTCCAATGTGGAAACCAAGAATGAAACAATGCTCATCAAAGCTTTGCTAAATTGCATAGACTTCTATTGTGGAACTCAAGAATCAAACAATGCTCATCAAATCTTTGTTTAAATTGCATAGGCTTCTATTGTGGAACTCAAGAATCAAACAATGCTGATGCTAAGCTTTTTCGCTTTCTCTCTCTACTTTCTCTCTCTTATCCTGATTCTTTCTGACGGTGGTGCGATCTAGCTTAGATTCATCGGTGCTGCTTTTCCGATGAATTTCTTTTAATCGGGAAAGCAATATCTTTCATTATTCAGTTGTTTTAATGGCAGCATCTTCCAAATCGGATAGATTGAAGGACGTGAAGGTTAAACCTCCGGATAAAAATGCTGCAGTTCGTTATACAAAAACTGAAATGGAGGTGAATGATCTTGTTCCTCCTGGGGTAATTAAACAATCATCTGCCATGATCTATAAAGCTCGTCGCAAACCAAGTGTGACTAGAGCTGTTGCATCTGGGATTAGCAAAGCTGGATGGAAAATGGAGGGGAAATCTTTCAGGATTAAGAACAGAGCTAGGAAGAAGGTGGATAAATTAGCTCCGATGGATACGGAAGAGTTCTTCAATGAAGATGGTTCAGAGGAGGAAACAGGAGAAGAATCGGAATCTGTCTCAGTTTGGGAGTCGGATTCTAACATTTCTATTCCTGGATCTGAAGGAAAGGAGAAGGAATTGAAGAAAGGGTTGTCTGGTGATTCTAAAAAGGTAAGTTCTCATGTTGTTTCTATCCCAACTGGTAATACTGCTAATTTGATGAGAAATTGGGATGGGTTGATGATGAGTAATGAAGTTTTGAGTCCAATCTCTGAATTGAAGAATGTTATTAGTGAAATGGTTAATGTGAACCCTACCATATCGGTGATGGATGTTAAAATTCAGAATAACTCTAATAGGGAAGATAATGAAGTTGTGAAGATTATAACTGATGGGGAGAAAAGGGCTAATAATAATGAAGATTTCATTCCAGGAGTTGGATTTCAGTTTCTGAGTGAATTGAAGGAAGAAGGGCAGGTGGGAAAGGGAGTTGAGAAGACTATGGGGAAAGTTTTAGACAGTGAGAAGAATCAGAAAATGGATGTTGATAGGTCAAATTTGGAAAAGAAAGACAAGGAGATAGAAGGTAATACTGATGATGATGAGAATACTGACGAGGAAGGGGATAATGATTCAAGTGAGGATGATACTAGTGGGGATGAGGAAATTGAAATAGAAGAAAAGGTTAATGCTAAGAGTAATATGGATACTAGCTGCAATGAGAAGTCAGGTACTGTTATTAATAGCATTAATTTACTTCCTTCTATTTTGGGAAATGCTAAGATTAGCAATAAGGAGGAAGGAGGAATACAGGGGAATGTGATGAACTCTTATGCTGGTGTGTTAAAGGGTAATAGACATAAGGGTAAGATTGATGTTAGATTCATTCCAGGGGAGAAAAGGGAAGAGGATGGTCCTGTTATAATTCCAATAGAGAATCTAAAGAATGCAAGTATTCCTTTTTCTAATACTCTTTATGGTTATATGATTGACAAGAAGTTGGCGTTTCCTGTAATTCAGAAAGAAGTTAGAAGATTGTGGAAGAATGTGGGTTTGGAAGAGGTATTCATGAACAACAAAGGATTTTTCTTCTTTAAATTCAGTGATGAAAAGGGGATGTTATCTGTTTTGGAGGGTAGTCCTTGGTTAATGTTTAATAATATGCCTTTATTTCTTCAACGATGGAGGCCTGGTTTGACATTAACTAAGAACAAGCATGATAAAATTCCTGTTTGGATTAAAATATTTGATTTGCCCTTGGAAGTTTGGAGTGGTGAAAACTTATGTAGAATTGCTAGTAAAATAGGTATTCCTTTGGCTTTTGATTCCTTTACTGAGGATATGTGTTTGGAACATAAAGGAAGGAATGCTTATGCTAGAATTCTTGTTGAAATGGCAGCTGGGAAGGAATGGAGAAAGAAGATTGATATAGCTACTTGGGATTTTGTCTCTAATTCTGCTGTGATTCAAAGTTTTGATGTTGAATATGCTTGGATTCCTTCTAGATGTAATCATTGTAAAGTCTATGGGCATGTGGATAAAGTTTGTGCTGCTGCTATGAATGTTGTGAAGGAGGATAATAATGGAGAAGTGAGAAATTTAAAGAATAATAAAGGGAAGGAAGTTGTTAATGGGGATGGTTTCACAGAAGTTAAATATAAAAAGGTAATGGGTAACAATGATGGTGAAGGCACTAGCAAGTCTCAAGAGGGTTATAATCAATTGAATAATATGAAGAATAATGGGAAGAATGGGAATTAGAGAAGGGGTATTTTCTCTAAAGGCAATAATGGGAACAGAGATGGAAATGGTAAAGGGCAAAATTGGAATTGGAGTAATAAAGGAGTAAGTCACTGGAATTTAGGAAAGAACAAAAATTATGAGAAGTTTGTTAATGGGCAGGATGTTATTGGTAGTCGGGGGTTGAAGGAGAATAATAAGCAGGAGGTTATAGTTAAAAAGGATAATAAGGCAGAGATGGGCAATTTTAGTCTTGGTAGTGAGAATATAACAGGGGAGGGATTAAGTAATAAAAATAGTTTTGAAATCTTGGGAGAGATTGAAGAGGAAGTTTTGGATAAAATGGAAGAGGATGATAAGATTGTGAAGAAAGTTGCTAATCAAAATGTTGATAGTGGTGATGCTGGAATGGGTTCTAATGAAAGCAAGAACAACAAATTGATTTCTTCATTCAAGGGAGAGGGGAATAAGAAAGGAAATGAAAGTAATAAAGTGAATAAAGATAAGTTGGAGTTGGATAATAATAGAAGTAAGATGGGGAGTTCTCAGGCATTTGAGGAGGTAAATGCCAAAAATTCTATTATTTCCCAATGATGTCTGTTGGTGCTTGGAATGTTAGGGGATTGAATAAATCTGTTAAGCAGAAGGAGGTTATTGATGTTATTAGGTGTAATAACCTTGGTATTTGTGCTGTGATTGAATCTCATGTCAAAATCTTAAATCTCAAGAGTGTTTGTGCTAAGACTTTTGGGCAGTGGGATTGGATCTCTAATAATAATAGTTGTGAAGCTGGTACTAGAATAATAGTGGGGTGGAATCCTAGACTTTTTGATGTGATTCTGCTTTCTCAATCCAAATAGGTTATTCATTGTTATGTTAAATTGTGTAATTCGGATCTTGGCATGTATTTGTCTTTTATATATGCTGCTTCGAATTATATTGAAAGAAGATTACTTTGGGATAATTTGAAAAATCATAGTTTGGTTGTTAATAGGGAAGCTTGGGGTTTATTAGGTGATTTTAATGTTGCTATAAAACCTTCGGAATATTCTGAAAGCTGTTCTAGAACTCCTAAAGGAGTTGAAGATTTTGTTGATTGTTTGAGTTTTATTGAAGTGGAGGACTTGAAGTCTTATGGGTATCAGTTTACATGGAACAAAACTCCTATGGGTAATATGCGGCTGTTGAAGAAGCTTGATAGAGTTATGGTTAATCAAAAATTTATGTCAAACCATCCTCTTGCTCATTCTGTCTTTAAACCATACAGAAATTCGGATCATTGCCCTGCTATTTTAAACTTTCCTGGTAACAAAGTGAAGTGGAAACCTTCTTTTAGATTTGCGAATTTTATCTCTGAGAAGGAGGAATTTCTCCCTTTGGTTAAGGAGGTTTGGGATAAGAATATTGATGGTTTTTTTATGTTTAAAGTGACACAATAGTTGAAGATTCTCAAAAAACATTGTAGGGAGATGCGTAATAAATATTGGGGAGCTGGAAAAAGAATTCAGAAGTTAAGAAAGGATTTGGAGTGTAAACAACAAGATATTGACAATAATCCTTTTGATTGCAAGATTAGGGAAGAGCATGCTAATATTCTCTTAGATTTTAATATTGCTTGTAATGATGAAGAAAAGATTCTTGCTCAGCGTGCTAAAATCAAATGGTTACAGGATGGGGACAATAACTCTAAATTCTTTCACAAAATTGTTAAAAGCAGGGGTATCAATAATCGTATTCAGATGGTTCTGAATGAAGATGGTTGTTGGGTGAGTGGGAAGGCTATGATAGAGAAATTTGTGTCTCATTTTAATAAGTTTTTGGGATGTAAGGATGATACTGATTTGTCGGGCTTAAATGATGAGTTTTTTCCTAAAAAATTGGACAGTAGGGTGGCTGTTGATATGATTAGAGTGGTTACTGATGAAGAAATTAAATTGGCGATGTTTGACATAGATGACAATCGTGCCCCTGGCCCTGATGGGTATTCTTCAAAAAATTTTAAAAGTTCTTGGAGTATTGTTGGTCCAGATGTTTGTAAGGCTGTGAGAGAATTTTTTTGGACTGGTAAATTGTTGAATGGGATTAATGCCACGAGAATTGTTCTGGTCCCTAAAGTTGAGGTTCCGAGGAAAGTGTCTGATTTTAGACCTATAGCTTGCTGTAACACTTTTTATAAGTGTATCAGTAAGATTATAGTGAATAGAATTAGAAATTGTTTGGGTGATATTGTAAGTAATAACCAATCAGCTTTTATTCCTGGTAGATCTATTTTGGACAATATTCTTCTTGCTCAGGAGTTGATGGTGGGGTACAAAAAAAAGAGAGGTACCCCTAAATGTACGATAAAGATTGATATACAAAAGGCTTATGATACGGTGGATTGGGATTTTCTTAATAGAGTTCTGCAGGGATTTGGGTTTCATCTAATCATGGTTAAATGGATTATGGCTTGTGTTTCTTCCCCGTGGTTCATGCTCAATTTTAATGGTGAAGATCATGGGTATTTTGAAGGAAAGCGTGGGCTTAGGCAGGGAGATCCTTTATCTCCTTACCTATTTACTATAGTTATGGAGGTTTTCAATATTATTATGGGTAAGCTTATTGAAGATTCTTTGAATTTTAAGTTCCATAGTAAGTGTTTGAGCCTCAAAATTTCCCATTTATGTTTTGCTGATGATTTGTTAATTTTTTCTTATGGTAATGGGAATTCGGCCAGAATTATAAGGAATGCCCTTGATGATTTCAATAAGATTTCAGGGCTGAAGGTTAGTATGGAAAAAAGTCAGATTTATTTCAGTTGTGTTAAGCCTAATATGAGAAGGATTATTTTGGGTATTCTTCCTTATGAAGTTGGGAAATTTCCGTTTAAATATTTGGGGGTTCCTATGTGTGTTACTAAATTTTTTGATAGAGATTGTAAAAGTTGATTGAAAAGATTAAGTTGAGATTTTTCAATTGGAAGTGTAAAACCTTATCTTTTGCTGGCAGATTGCAACTCATTAATTCGGTCTTAACTTCTATTCATGTTTATTGGGCTTCTATTTTTAAAATTCCAATTGCTACTATTAATGAGATTGAAAAGATGTGCAGGAGTTTTTTATGGGCTAATGGTGAGATAGTCAAAGGTAAAGCTAAAGTTAAGTGGCTTGAAATTTGCAAACCTAAGGAGTATGGTAGGCTGGGAATAAAGAATTTGAGGAAATGGAATGATGGTTTACTTGCTAAACATGTTTGGAATGTGGTTAATAACAAAAATTCCCTGTGGGTGCAGTGGGTGAGAATCAATTATATAGGCAGCAGGAATTTTTGGGATATTCTGCAGAAAAAGAGTATGAACTGGACATGGAAGAGATTTTTGGAGATAAGGAATACTGTTAGGCCTCATGTTATTTCATGTGTGGGTAATGGGAGGAACACTTCTTTATGGCATGATTGGTGGCATCCAATAGGTATCCTTTGTACTATTATCCCTAGGAGAGAGTGGATTAGTAATGGTCTTAGTGATTCTGCTTTAGTTTGTGATGTTCTTGAGTTTGATTCTTATTCATGGCCGGTTGAATGGGTTAATAAGTTCCCTGGATTGACTGAAGCTCCTATGTTTTGTATTGATTCTAATTTGAATGATGTTGTTGGATGGAGGGATAAGGGAGGTATATGCAGAAAATTCTCATGCAAACAGGTGTGGAATGATTTGAATAATTTTGGGGATATTGTGCCTTGGTTTGATCTTGTTTGGTATAATAATTGCATTCCTCGCAACTCTTTTATTTTATGGTTGGCTGTCCTGAACAGATTAAAAACTCAGGATAGGGTTAGAGGATGGGAATTGGCTGGTAATTTGCTGGGTCCTTTTTGTGATAAAGTGCCTGATTCGCATAGCCATTTATTCTTTAATTGTGAGTATTCCTCTAGAATTTGGAAATATTTCTGCAGTAAAGTGGGGCTAATTTTGAGAACAGTTAAATCGAATGATCTTATTTTAATGTTGAGCAGAATGCTTAAACTGAAGATAGGTGAGAATTTGATCATTAAATGTATGATTGCTAGCTGTGTGTCTAATATTTGGAGAGAGGGAAACGCTAGACTTTTTGGTTCTAGCAGAATATCAGTTGAGGGGGGTTATAGCTAGTATTGAGAATGAGATTCGTTTGAAGCTGATGGGATTAAGGAAAAGAGTTAAAATGATCAATAATAAGGTTTGTTTGATCTGGGGTATTTCGGGAATTGAGAATGTTGAATAATGGAGATCATTTTCTGGTTTTGCTGTTTGGAGTGTGGTTGGTTATGGTTTTGGGTTTGGCAGTGGTGGCAGTTAAATAAGGATGATGTTATTAATGGTATATGGTGGGGGTATTTTGGGAATAAAAATATGCACAAAGGAATTGACGGAATATGTCACTGGTTGGAGAGTTTACTCTTAAATCATGTGACTTGTACCTATGGGATTTGCTGTTTGGATATGATCTTAATTGAGATTACCCAAATAGAGAATCCTAGACATGTGATTGATGCCATGTCTAGTATGAAACTTAATTTGATTCACTGGTGTTTTGGTGTTATTTTCTTGTGTTTCTTTTTGAGTTTGTGGTGCAGAAAGGCGAAGCTAAGGTTGGTGGTGGGCAATAGCTGTGGAGAGATTATGGATTCCCTGATGAGGACTTTGAAGGATGTAAAGGACAAGGATTGCGACAGGAGCTTTGGGACTAATTGTCGTGAGGGGCTGTCCTGTTTTCTCTTTGATGTTATGTTTATTTGTGGTTTAGTTTTTTGGGATTTCCTTGTTTTTTGTGGTTTGTGGGTTTTGAATTTGAGGGTTTTTTTCTTAAAGGTTAGCTTATGGACTGAGGGTTTTTTTAAGGGCCTTACCCCTTGCTTTGGTTTCTTTATCTTTTGGAGGTTTGGTTGGAGCAAGGGGGTGAAGTTACCTTTTTTCCCTCTTTCAATAAGTTTTTGGGCTACCTTTAAGGATTTTAGGGTGTTTTGGGGTTGTGAGTGGTTATTGCTTCTTATTAGGAAATGGTTTGGTACTTGGTTATGGATAGGATGGTTATATTTGTATTTTGTTTGATGTTTTGTTCCTTGTATTCTTTTATTCTTTTTAATAAAGTTTGCTGAGCTTTGGCTCTTTCAAAAAAAAAAAAAAAAAAATAGAATCAAACAATGCTCATCAAAGGTTTGCTTAAATGAATACACTTCTATTGTGGAACTCAAGAATTAAACGATGTTCATCAAAGCTTTGCTAAATTACATAAACTTCTAATGTTGAACTCAAACATGAAACAATGCTTATCAAAACTTTTCTTAAATTGCAAAGACTTCTATTGTGAAACTCAACAATAAAGTAATGCTCATCAAACCTTTACTAAATTACAAATTCTACCTCTATTGTGGAACTCTATGATCCCCATGCTTCATTAGCCCATACTGCTCCTGAAAGAATACCTATGGTTAAAAATATAAATCCTAGGCTAATCACACGATAACTCCAATAATCTAATTGTTGAATCAATTGGGCCTTGTAATAATTCTTAGTACACAAAAAGTAATTTTTTACAAAAAAATATTGTTTCTTTCATTCTTGTATTGGATTTCACCAAAATGAAAAAAGACTCATTTTTTTTAAACAATGCTCATCAAAGCTTTGCTAAATTGCATAGACTTCTAATGTGGAACACAAGAATGAAACAACGCACATCAAGGCTTTGCTTAAATTGCATAGACTTTTATTGTAGAACTCAAGAATTAAACAATGCTCTTCAAAGCTATGCTAAATTGTGAAGACTACTTTTACGGTGCAACTCAAGAGTTAAACAATGCTAATCAAGGCTTTGCTAAATTGCATACACTTCTAATGTGGAACTCATGAATGAAACAATGCTCATCAAAGCTTTGCTTAAATTGCATACAGTTCTATTGTGGAACTCAAGAATTAAACAGTGCTCATAAAAGCTTTGCTAAATTGCAAAGACTATGTCTATTGTGGAACTTAAGAATTAAACCAATGCTCATCAAGGCTTTGCTAAATTGCATAGACTTCCAATGTGGAACCCAAGAATGAAACAATGCTCATCAAAGCTTTGCTAAATTGCATAGACTTGTATTGTGGAACTCAATAATCAAAGAATGCTCATCAAAGATTTGCTTAGATTGCATAGACTTCTATTGTGGATCTCAAGAATTAAACGATGCTCATCAAAGCTTTGTTAAGATGCATAAACTTCTATTGTGGAACTCAAGAATAAAATAATGTTCATCTAACCTTCGCTAAATTGCATACACTTCTAATGTGGAACTCAAGAACGAAACAATGCTCATCAATGCTTTCTTAAATTGCATAGACTTCCAATGTGGAACCCAAGAATGAAACTATGCTTATCAAAGCTTTGCTAAATTGCATAAACTTGTATTGTGGAACTCAACAATCAGAGAATGCACATCAAAGATTTGATTAAATTGTAAAGACTTCTATTGTGGAACTCAAGAATTAGACGATGCTCATCAAAGCTTTGCTGAGTTGCATAGACTTCTACTGTGGATCTGAAGAATAAATCAATGCTCATCAAACCTTTTCTAAATTACGAAGACTACTTCTATTATGGAACTCTAGAATTAAACAATACTCATCAAAGCTTTGCTAGATTGCATAGACTTCTAATGTGGAATTCAAGAATGAAACTGTGACAATCGTCAATCTTGAGTCAAGTCAAGTCATCAAGTCAAGCCGGTCAACTCTATTAAACCTTGTGTATTAGGGTTTGTGTTATGTTCGTACTGTATAACTTGCTATATTAATGGAAAAACATCACTAGAGAAAAGTTTTGTGTTAAAAATTTCCTAAGCCTTAGTACTAATCAATGAATTAAACTGATGAAAACCATGTTGCATACTCATTAGGAGTGTGTGGGATCCTTAATCATGACTTAACGGGCTCAAGAGACTCGCATTACGGAACCAAACACTCACAAATGCCACACTTGAAATCTCTCCCAACTATCTCTCTGTATGAGAAATCTCTCCAAGAATGTCAAATCTCTCCTAAATCTCTCTAAGTATGTGAAATCTCTCTCAAATATCTCTCTGTATGAGAAATCTCTCCAAGAATGTCAAATCTCTCCTAAATCTCTCCAAGTATGTGAAATCTCTCTCAAATATCTCTCTGTATGAGAAATCTCTCCAAGAATGTCAAATCTCTCCTAAATCTCTCTAAGTATGTGAAATCTCTCTCAAATATCTCTCTGTATGAGAAATCTCTCCAAGAATGTCAAATCTCTCCTAAATCTCTCCAAGTATGTGAAATCTCTCTCAAATATCTCTCTGTATGAGAAATCTCTCCAAGAATGTCAAATCTCTCCTAAATCTCTCTAAGTATGTGAAATCTCTCTCAAATATCTCTCTGTATGAGAAATCTCTCCTAAATCTCTCCAAGTATGTGAAACCTCTCTCAAATATCTCTTTGTATGGGAAATCTCTTCAAGAATGTGAAATCTCTCCCAAATCTCTCCAAGTGTGAGAAATCTCTCCCAAATCTCTCTCAAAAGTTTCCCGTAACTTTTTGGAATCATTCGGGTCATTCCGACCCTTAACCGGGTCAAAAACGGCTTAAAACGGGGCGAAAACGAGAAAAATAGGCTTTAGGAACCGAAACCGGAATGAGAGGCTTCTTAGGACCAGAGACCGAGCCTCTGGTGGCTAAGAGACCAGAGGCCGAGCCTCTGGTGGCTAAGAGAACCGAGACCAACCGAGCGATCGGTCCCTCTCGGTGCCTCTCGGTCCGCCTCCCTCTCGGTGCCTCTCGGTCTCTATTCGCGCTCGGTTCCCTTTCTCTCGCTCGGTCTCTATTCGCTTTCTGTTCCTTATCTCTCGCTCGGTCCCTCGCGCGCTCTGTTCCCTTCTCTCCCCTCTGTCTCTCGCACGCTCTGTTCCCTTCTCTCCCCTCTGTCTCTCGCGCGCTCTGTTCCTTTCTCTCCTCTCTGTCTCTTCGTGCTCTCGATTCTTCCCTCCTTCTCCTCTCCTCTCGGTTCCGCCTCCCTCTCTCTCTCGGTTCAGCATAAGAGGGCCGAGCCTCGGCCAGATTTCGCATTTTTGTCATTTTCAGCCCATTTTTGATATTTTTAACATTTTAAGCCCGTTTTTCGTGATTTTAAAGCGGGATTTTCTCCAGAAATTTTATTTTAACATAATAAACTCTAAATATTCATAATTTAAACATATTTTTATAAAAATCATTAATTAAATAATAAAGATCTAATGGGGGATTTATTTAAGGTAGAGTGTTGACTTTGCCTTAACTTATGACACAAGCAACCACCCCACACCCACTCTATGACCAGCCATACCTCCCCACCTTACCTATGTCACTTCAATGTTCCCTTACACTCAAATTTCACTCACTCCCACGTTTTTGAGCTGGAACAAACAACCACACTCCTCATTTCTCTCATTTCTCTCATTCCACTAAGTAACAAACACCACTTTTTCTCTCAAACTCTTCTACACAAATTTTCGAGATCCAAGGCTGATTTCAAGTGTTCTTCCACACTTAGTAAGTAAAAATTCATCCTCCCTATTACTATTTCACTTCATTCTACTCAAATCTTTGGTTACTTACACAAACTCCCTAACTATGATGTTAGATTCTCGAAAACCTTCAAGGCATCTCCAAGTGTTCTTGAATTAAACACTTCCATTCTTCAACAATCATCTACTGAAATCACTCAAGGTGAGTTCATACCCCTACATTTTCATGTTTTCTCAAGTTTTCAGGGGGGGGGGGGAATACAAGTTAAAACACTAAGAACATATCTAAATTTTTCTAACAGCCTTCATCAGAAAAGTTCAACTCCATTCACGGACTGTTTTGGGCATCTTAAATATTTTTGTTTTCAAAACTGTATAAGGTGCAAATAGTTCAAGTTTTTAGCTTTAAAATGGCTACTTGCACATCTCCATACGATTTTTCTACAATTTATGGTGATTTTTACAAAACTGCCTATCATTTCAAACAACAATCCGGACCAGTCTGTGATTTTGGACTTTTTCACCCAAGTTAGAGGTCATATTAATTTGTGATAAAAATTATGAGCAAACTAGACACATTTTGTGAACTCTCAGAATTTACGGATCTAGTTTTCGACTTCGTATGATTTTTCTAGGATTTTTCCAAAACAGGGCAGAATTGCTAAATTTTGCCAACAGCATGTAAATATCATAACACTTTGTATTATGTTGAGCAAAGTGTATAATCATAAGTTTTAATATTTGAATGTGTTTCCTAGTTAGTTTATCATTATGAACTGAAACCAAGACACTCATATTAAATATTATTCATTCATTTTAGAACACGTATTATTTAACTATAAAAAGTATAGTTTGATAAATTCATAACACTAATACATTTCCATGAGAGAGATCATACATATTACATACATTTTAGATAAACTATAATAGGTATAGTTTATGATACATCACTCAACGCACTCGTACAAAAAGGGTACATCCATACAAGAAAGATTTAATTCACACACATTTCACGTAAACTTGTTAACCTATGTTGTGAGACTCTCTCTCTCTCCCCGTACGTCCGAGTGCGGGATATAATTCCTGGTAGTTATAATCAGAATCTCCTTGAGGGAGAACGTGATACTTGTATATAGATCTATATTGGGTTTGACACCCTACACCTTGCTGCTAGCTACAGTGGGACCTGCAGGTCTACGGGTGACAAATGTCATTTCATTTTCGCGACGCCTGAGAAACGTTGTGGCAGGTTCACATAGTCACAGTATGATTATAGCGACTCACTTAGGGGGATAACAATTCATGAAGTTTACGGGGTTTCATAAAACCGAAGTAGGTTTTAGGCTGATAAAAGAAATTTACTTTCCATAACATTTTAAACTCACAATATTTCTACTAAGAAACGATGATTTCTCATACATCCTAGTCTTTGGCTATAAGGTTACATTTTTCGGATTTCAAGGAAAATATCGGATTTTTCTGAAACAAACACGACATTTACATGTGAAATACTTCTACTAAGTTTATTAATAAAAGCTTATGAACTCACCAACCTTTGTGTTGACACCTTTCAAACAACTTGTATTCATAGGAAAACACTAATCAGGTTATCAAGTGCTTTTGAGGATGGGACGTTAAGGCGTCAAACTTTTCACATTTTGACAACATATTGTAATTGATTTTGAAACATGTAATTCATACAAGTGATGTAACTTTTTCAATTATATATATGTTGGTTGTGTTTGCTTAAATTACTATTAAAATTGTGGTTATGATGCTATACATGAAGTCTTCCACCCCCGGACGTTTCCGCCATCCTTGGTTTGGGGGTGTGACAGATTGGTATCAGAGCACGGTTTATAGTGAATTAAGTATGTCAACCACATAAGATATACAAACTATAAACACATTTGGGACTAAAAGTCTCTGATTCTTAAAGTGATTTAAAGAGTTGTACTTTTAGAAAACAAATAATTTCTTGTTTTAAAGTATACTTGCATGCATTCTATACTAGCATGGTGTCATAACTTAGGAGAACATAAATTGAAAGAGGAGGAGTCGAACATTATTAATACGCCTTAGCATATGTAATCAGTTCTGGGAAGGATATAGCCCGATCAACTATATCCGTCCAAGAAGTAACTTACGCACACTAAGGAATAGTCGTAATGAGCGACAAATCTGAAAACCTAATAACACTCCATAAAGAACACGCTAAGAACCAAATATAAACATTTAAAAATACTATAGGAGTATTTGTACGTTTCTATAGCGCCAAATTATTATTTTCCGATACGTACTTCTAAACCCCGTTTCTCGTGCAGACGACATGGCAGGATTTCACATACCCGGGGACCCCTACTTTCCCAATCAGGGAAACGCGGGATGGATCGAAGACGAGCCCGAGGAGAATCCCGAAGAGGAACCCGAGGAGGATCCCGAAGAGGATCCCGAGGAGGAGCCCGAGGAGGAAGACGAACAAGAGGAAGAAGAGGAAGACGACCAAGAAGAAGAGGAAGAAGAGGAAGAAGAGGAAGAAGAGGAAGGTGATGAGGTAGTCATGGTTGGGAACGAAGCGGAGGAACCACCAGAAGTATTCAACCCTCCCTACATCGCGAGGGTACCCGCGCACTGTTTTGGTTACAATGGACCTGAACCCCCTTGGGTAACAACGATCGAAAGATGGAGCCGACAACAACGCCAACGGTCACCATATGGCTACCAATGAGGTTACTATGATCTCACTCATGGTGGACCGGCTGACAGGGCTCTCCCCGTCACGATACAACGAATGGCAAGAATGGATGATCGTGGTAGGACAACGACAGATCAGGTCCGGGAGTTAAGTGCCATTGTACAGTCTACTACGGATCACACCAGAAACCTGGAACGAGACTCCCACCACCGAGACCAACTCATTCGAGACCTTCTCGCGGCTCAAGCAGAAACAAGAGAGTATCGGGAAAGATACATGGCACTCGAAGAGAGAATGGTTGCATCCGAACGCAAATTGGCGGAACTACAGGGCGCATCGACATTATCGCAGCCTCCGTCAAAGAAGGGTCGCAGTGATTAGAACTCGTTGCTATTCTTCCGTCTTGGTAGTAAAATTTTATGAGTACGCGTTGGTGCTACTCCTTGTATGTAGGTCGACCCTGCGACTATGTGATTACACTATTCAAAGGGCTTTTGCAATGCCAAAAACTACCTTTTGTAACGATGTAATGTAGACCCTTATGAGGTCAAACTTTTCTCTCTAAACGTTATGTACTAAAAGTTATCAATGAAATTTGGCATGTGTTTTATTTATTGAATGTTTGGCACTATACATCATAACCTGGTCACACAAACAGTTTACGAATAATAAAGTTATGATAAAATACAAGAGGGATGAAACCAGTAACACTCGACTCGTTATCACTATTGAAGTCTTACCGACTAGTCATTTTTTTTGACAGAACCATGCCACCAAGGAAAAGACCAAGGCCTTCCAGCAACCCAGTGCCGCCTCCACCAGCACCTCCGCAGTTTGATCCTGCAATGTTCCAGGCTGCAGTAACGGCAGCCGTGGCGGCAACAATGTCGCAAATGGGAACCCATGGTTCCGGCGGTTCTGGATCCGGAGCTACAAATTCCATTCATGGGGACAGTACGGGGCGTACGAGGGAGTGCTCTTACAAAGACTTCACGAATGGCAAACCCGATCCTTTCAATGGAAGCGGGGGCGTTATCACACTGGTTCAATGGTTCGAAAGGACCGAGGCAGTTTTTGAAATCTGCGCTTGTCCCGAAGCGAGCAAGGTCAAGTTTGCGGCATTCACTTTCACTGGAAAAGCACTTACTTGGTGGAATGGCCGAGTTAAGTCACTTACTCCTGCAGTAGCTAACGCGATCAGCTGGGAGGATTTGAAAGCTCTAATGTTAAAGGAATACTGCCCGAGGGGCGAAATACAAAAACTTGAAGAAGAACTTTGGAACCTCAGGATGACAGGCACTGATCTTGAAACTTATACTGCCCGTTTCAACGACCTAGCACTCCTCTGTCCAACAATGGTCACTCCAGAAGAGAAGAAGGTGGAACGATATCTCTGGGGCCTATCATCCCAGATTCAAGATAGTGTCTTGGCCTCGAAACCCACTACCTTTGAGAGTGCCAAGGAATTGGCACAACAACTCATAGATCACAGGGCTAGCCGTGGTACCATGATAACCACCACCGACCGAACAAAAGGAGGGAACAACAAGAGGAAGTTCTGGGGCAATAAAAGGAAACAACCAATTCAGGACCCCGCCAAAAAGCAACCGATTGTTGCTGTTCGCGCCGCCACTACTGCTGTCGCACCAGCGCCACCGAAACAGTATACAGGAACTCTTCCCAAATGCAACAAGTGTAACTACCACCATAACGGTGCTTGTCGAGAGTTACACTGCAATAACTGTAACAAAAAGGGGCACACTGCACGATTCTGTAGAGCGACTACCCAACCCGCCACACAAGTCGCTACGACCGCCAACACTGGAGCAAGCCAAGCCTGCTATGGGTGTGGTGAAACTGGACACTTCAAGAGGAACTGCCCCAAGGCACGAGCCCCTAATGCTGGGGGTGTAGGGAGAGTCCTAACTTTAGGGCAGGGAGAAGCAGTCAAGGATCCCTCTGTGGTTACTGGTACGTTCCTCCTCAATAACTCTTATGCATGAGTACTTTTCGATAGTGGGGCAGAAAGGAGTTTCATAAGTCACCAATTCAAACATATACTTAAGCAAAATTCTCAACCACTAGAAGATTCTTACATCGTAGAAATGGCAAATGGAAAGGTTGAGCGCGCTAATGATATTTACATAGGGTGTACTCTCACTCTAGACAACCATTTGTTCAAAATCGACCTTATGCCGGTCACCATAAAAAGCTTCGATATAATCATTGGTATGGACTGGTTAAGCCTTCATCGTGCCGACATTCTATGTTACGAAAGGGCCGTCCGCCTCAATCTGCCGAATGGCAACGTTCTCACCGTTTATGGCAATAAACCTAGTGCGAACCTGCAAATCATCTCTTGTGTTAAAACCCAAAAGTACCTCCGAAAGCAATACCAGGTTTTCTTAGCCCACATCGTAGACAAGAAACAGGAGGTGAAGGACATCAAAGAAATTCCAGAAGTATGCAACTTCCCTGATGTTTTCCCAGACGATCTGCCTGGTGTACCACTCGCACGACAAGTCGAATTTCGGATCGACTTAATCCCAGGAGCTACCCCCGTCGCCAGGGCTCCCTATCGCTTAGCACCGGCAGAAATGCAAGAACTATCCAGCCAATTGAATGAACTATTGAGCAAAGGGTTCATCAGGCCAAGCTTCTCACCTTGGGGAGCACCAGTCTTATTTGTAAAGAAGAAGGATGGGTCTTTTCGTATGTGCATAAACTATCGAGAACTAAACAAACTCACTATCAAGAACCGTTATCCCCTACCCCGAATCGATGACCTCTTCGATCAGCTCCAAGGAGCCAGCTACTTTTCAAAAATCGACCTGAGGTCGGGCTATCATCAACTGCGAGTTCAAGAAGAGGATATCCCCAAGACGGCATTCAGAACTCGCTATGGGCACTATGAGTTTGTAGTGATGCCATTCGGGTTAACTAACGCGCCCGCGGTGTTCATGGATTTGATGAATCGAGTGTGTCGACCCTTCTTGGATAAATTCGTCATCGTATTCATCGACGATATCCTGGTCTATTCGAGGAGCGAAGAAGAGCACAGACATCACCTACGACTAGTTCTGGAGGTTTTAAGGACCGAGAAGCTTTACGCTAAATTCTCAAAGTGTGAATTTTGGCTCCGAGAAGTAGGATTCCTTGGCCACGTAGTAAGCAAGGAAGGAATACATGTGGACCCCTCGAAGATCAAAGCAATCGAAGATTGGTCAACACCTACAACGCCGACAGAAATCCGACAGTTTTTGGGACTCGCAGGCTACTATCGAAGATTCATACAAAACTTCTCCAAAATCGCTAAGCCTCTCACCACCTTGACTCAGAAAGGGGTGGTGTTCGAATGGGAAGATAAACAAGAAGCCTCCTTCCAGACACTAAAGCAAGCCCTATGCAGCGCACTAGTCTTGTCTCTTCCAGAAGGAACTGATGATTTTGTGGTGTATTGCGATGCTTCAAATCAAGGCCTCGGCTGTGTGCTCATGCAAAGGGGAAAAGTCATCGCTTATGCATCAAGGAAACTGAAGACACATGAAGTTAATTACACAACCCACGACCTTGAATTAGGAGCTGTGGTGTTCGCCCTGAAGATCTGGAGGCACTACCTCTACGGCACCAAGTGCACCATCTTCACTGATCACAAAAGTCTTCAACACATTCTCAATCAGAAAGAACTAAACATGCGCCAAAGAAGATGGGTGGAATTACTGAATGACTACGAATGTGAAATTCGCTACCACCCGGGCAAGGCTAATGTAGTAGCCGAAGCCTTAAGCAGGAAAGAATACTCGGGTCGCCGAGTAAAATCCCTAGCCATGACCATCCACTCCCAACTGGCCACCCAGATCAAGGACGCCCAATTAGAAGCCCTGAACCCAGAAAACGTGGCAAGCGAAGCACTAAAGGGGATGGATAAGAACTTGGAAGTCAAAGGGGATGGAGCTCGTTATCTCATGAATCGAATCTGGACACCGAAGTTCGGTGGGTACCGAGACGTTGTAATGAACGAGGCCCACAAGACTCGATACTCCATTCATCCGGGGTCAGATAAGATGTATCTAGACCTCAAAAGGTTATACTGGTGGCCAAACATGAAGGCTGAAATTGCTACTTATGTGAGCAAGTGCCTCACTTGCGCCAAGGTCAAGGTGGAATATCAGAAGCCATCAGGACTACTTCAACAACCGGATATACCCGAGTGGAAGTGGGAGCGAATAACCATGGACTTCGTAACCAAACTGCCTAAGACATCAGGTGGGATGGATACCATATGGGTGGTTGTGGACAGATTGACCAAGTCCGCGCACTTCCTGCCAATAAAGGAAACAGACAAGATGGAAAAGTTGACCAGGACGTACATTAAGGAGATCGTGCGACTACATGGTGTACCAACATCCATTATCTCGGATCGAGATAGTAGATTCACCTTGCGTTTCTGGCAGTCCCTACAAAAGTCTCTGGGAACCAGGTTAGACATGAGTACGGCCTACCATCCACAAACGGATGGACAAAGCGAGAGAACCATCCAGACGTTGGAAGACATGCTGAGAGCCTGTGTGATAGATTTTGGTAAAGCATGGGATACCCATCTACCGCTTATCGAATTCTCTTATAATAACAGTTATCACACTAGCATTGGAGTCGCTCCATTCGAAGCTCTCTACGGTCGCAAGTGTAGATCACCACTGTGTTGGGCCGAAGTTGGAGATACTCAGCTAGCCAGAGGGCAAGTCCCTGATAGCACCCTTACGGGGCCGGAAATCATAAGGGAAACCACAGAAAAGATCATTCAAATTCGGGAAAGACTAAAAGCGTCTCGTGATCGACAAAAGAGTTACGCGGATAAGCGACGCAAACCTTTAGAATTCCAGGTCGGAGACCGGGTACTACTAAAAGTTTCCCCCTGGAAGGGGGTGATACGTTTCGGTAAACGGGGGAAACTAAACCTAAGGTACATCGGTCCGTTCGAAATCCTTGCTAGGATTGGTCCTGTGGCGTACAAACTCCGACTACCACAAGAACTTAGTAATGTGCACCCTATCTTCCACGTGTCCAACTTAAAGAAGTGTCTGTCTGACGAGACACTCGTAATACCACTCGAAGAAATCGAAGTTAATGAAAATCTCCACTTTGTGGAGGAACCCGTCGAGATCATGGATCGAGAGATCAAGAGAACAAAACAAAGTCGCATTCCCATAGTGAAGGTTCGTTGGAACGCGAAACGAGGGCCTGAGTTTACCTGGGAACGTGAAGATCAAATGAAGCAAAAGTATCCACATCTTTTCCCAAACCCTTGAAGTCCCAGCCGAATTTAAATTTCGGGACGAAATTCCCTCTAACGGGGGGATGATGTGACAATCGTCAATCTTGAGTCAAGTCAAGTCATCAAGTCAAGTCGGTCAACTCTATTAAACCTTGTGTATTAGGGTTTGTGTTATGTTCGTACTGTATAACTTGCTATATTAATGGGAAAACATCACTAGAGAAAAGTTTTGTGTTAAAAATTTCCTAAGCCTTAGTACTAATCAATGAATTAAACTGATGAAAACCATGTTGCATACTCATTAGGAGTGTGTGGGATCCTTAATCATTACTTAACGGGCTCAAGAGACTCGCATTACGGAACCAAACACTCACAAATGCCACACTTGAAATCTCTCCCAACTATCTCTCTGTATGAGAAATCTCTCCAAGAATGTCAAATCTCTCCTAAATCTCTCTAAGTATGTGAAATCTCTCTCAAATATCTCTCTGTATGAGAAATCTCTCCAAGAATGTCAAATCTCTCCTAAATCTCTCCAAGTATGTGAAATCTCTCTCAAATATCTCTCTGTATGAGAAATCTCTCCAAGAATGTCAAATCTCTCCTAAATCTCTCTAAGTATGTGAAATCTCTCTCAAATATCTCTCTGTATGAGAAATCTCTCCAAGAATGTCAAATCTCTCCTAAATCTCTCCAAGTATGTGAAATCTCTCTCAAATATCTCTCTGTATGAGAAATCTCTCCAAGAATGTCAAATCTCTCCTAAATCTCTCTAAGTATGTGAAATCTCTCTCAAATATCTCTCTATATGAGAAATCTCTCCTAAATCTCTCCAAGTATGTGAAACCTCTCTCAAATATCTCTTTGTATGGGAAATCTCTTCAAGAATGTGAAATCTCTCCCAAATCTCTCCAAGTGTGAGAAATCTCTCCCAAATCTCTCTCAAAAGTTTCCCGTAACTTTTTGGAATCATTCGGGTCATTCCGGCCCTTAACCGGGTCAAAAACGGCTTAAAACGGGGCGAAAACGAGAAAAATAGGCTTTAGGAACCGAAACCGGAATGGGAGGCTTCTTAGGACCAGAGACCGAGCCTCTGGTGGCTAAGAGACCAGAGGCCGAGCCTCTGGTGGCTAAGAGAACCGAGACCAACCGAGCGATCGGTCCCTCTCGGTGCCTCTCGGTCCGCCTCCCTCTCGGTGCCTCTCGGTCTCTATTCGCGCTCGGTTCCCTTTCTCTCGCTCGGTCTCTATTCGCTTTCTGTTCCTTATCTCTCGCTCGGTCCCTCGCGCGCTCTGTTCCCTTCTCTCCCCTCTGTCTCTCGCACGCTCTGTTCCCTTCTCTCCCCTCTGTCTCTCGCGCGCTCTGTTCCTTTCTCTCCTCTCTGTCTCTTCGTGCTCTCGGTTCTTCCCTCCTTCTCCTCTCCTCTCGGTTCCGCCTCCCTCTCTCTCTCGGTTCAGCATAAGAGGGCCGAGCCTCGGCCAGATTTCGCATTTTTGTCATTTTCAGCCCATTTTTAACATTTTAAGCCCGTTTTTCGTGATTTTAAAGCGGGATTTTCTCCAGAAATTTTATTTTAACATAATAAACTCTAAATATTCATAATTTAAACATATTTTTATAAAAATCATTAATTAAATAATAAAGATCTAATGGGGGATTTATTTAAGGTAGAGTGTTGACTTTGCCTTAACTTATGACACAAGCAACCACCCCACACCCACTCTATGACCAGCCATACCTCCCCACCTTACCTATGTCACTTCAATGTTCCCTTACACTCAAATTTCACTCACTCCCACGTTTTTGAGCTGGAACAAACAACCACACTCCTCATTTCTCTCATTTCTCTCATTCCACTAAGTAACAAACACCACTTTTTCTCTCAAACTCTTCTACACAAATTTTCGAGATCCAAGGCTGATTTCAAGTGTTCTTCCACACTTAGTAAGTAAAAATTCATCCTCCCTATTACTATTTCACTTCATTCTACTCAAATCTTTGGTTGCTTACACAAACTCCCTAACTATGATGTTAGATTCTCGAAAACCTTCAAGGCATCTCCAAGTGTTCTTGAATTAAACACTTCCATTCTTCAACAATCATCTACTGAAATCACTCAAGGTGAGTTCATACCCCTACATTTTCATGTTTTCTCAAGTTTTCAGGGGGGGGAATACAAGTTAAAACACTAAGAACATATCTAAATTTTTCTAACAGCCTTCATCAGAAAAGTTCAACTCCATTCACGGACTGTTTTGGGCATCTTAAATATTTTTGTTTTCAAAACTGTATAAGGTGCAAATAGTTCAAGTTTTTAGCTTTAAAATGGCTACTTGCACATCTCCATACGATTTTTCTACAATTTATGGTGATTTTTACAAAACTGCCTATCATTTCAAACAACAATCCGGACCAGTCTGTGATTTTGGACTTTTTCACCCAAGTTAGAGGTCATATTAATTTGTGATAAAAATTATGAGCAAACTAGACACATTTTGTGAACTCTCAGAATTTACGGATCTAGTTTTCGACTTCGTATGATTTTTCTAGGATTTTTCCAAAACAGGGCAGAATTGCTAAATTTTGCCAACAGCATGTAAATATCATAACACTTTGTATTATGTTGAGCAAAGTGTATAATCATAAGTTTTAATATTTGAATGTGTTTCCTAGTTAGTTTATCATTATGAACTGAAACCAAGACACTCATATTAAATATTATTCATTCATTTTAGAACACGTATTATTTAACTATAAAAAGTATAGTTTGATAAATTCATAACACTAATACATGTCCATGAGAGAGATCATACATATTACATACATTTTAGATAAACTATAATAGGTATAGTTTATGATACATCACTCAACGCACTCGTACAAAAAGGGTACATCCATACAAGAAAGATTTATATTCACACACATTTCACGTAAACTTGTTAACCTATGTTGTGAGACTCTCTCTCTCTCCCCGTACGTCCGAGTGCGGGATATAATTCCTGGTAGTTATAATCAGAATCTCCTTGAGGGAGAACGTGATACTTGTATATAGATCTATATTGGGTTTGACACCCTACACCTTGCTGCTAGCTACAGTGGGACCTGCAGGTCTACGGGTGACAAATGTCATTTCATTTTCGCGACGCCTGAGAAACGTTGTGGCAGGTTCACATAGTCACAGTATGATTATAGCGACTTACGTAGGGGGATAACAATTCATGAAGTTTACGGGGTTTCATAAAACCGAAGTAGGTTTTAGGCTGATAAAAGAAATTTACTTTCCATAACATTTTAAACTCACAATATTTCTACTAAGAAACGATGATTTCTCATACATCCTAGTCTTTGGCTATAAGGTTACATTTTTCGGATTTCAAGGAAAATATCGGATTTTTCTGAAACAAACACGACATTTACATGTGAAATACTTCTACTAAGTTTATTAATAAAAGCTTATGAACTCACCAACCTTTGTGTTGACACCTTTCAAACAACTTGTATTCACAGGAAAACACTAATCAGGTTATCAAGTGCTTTTGAGGATGGGACGTTAAGGCGTCAAACTTTTCACATTTTGACAACATATTGTAATTGATTTTGAAACATGTAATTCATACAAGTGATGTAACTTTTTCAATTATATATATGTTGGTTGTGTTTGCTTAAATTACTATTAAAATTGTGGTTATGATGCTATACATGAAGTCTTCCACCCCCGGACGTTTCCGCCATCCTTGGTTTGGGGGTGTGACAGAAACAATGCCCATCAAATCTTTGCTTAAATGGCATAGACTTTTATTGTGGAACTCAAGATTTAAACAATGCTCATCAATGCTTTGCTAAATTGCGAAGACTACTTCTATTGTGGAAGTCAAGAACTAAACAATGCTCATTAAAGCTTTGTTAAATTGCATAGACTTCTTATGTGGACCTCAAGAATTAAATGCAATTTGCATACACTTCTATTGTGGAACTCAAGAATTAAACAATGCTCATAAAAGCTTTGCTAAATTGCAAAGACTACTTCTATTGTGGAACTCAAGAATTAAACAATGCTCATCAATGCTTTGCTAAATTGCATAGACTTCCAATGTGGAAACCAAGAATGAAACAATGCTCATCAAAGCTTTGCTAAATTGCATAGACTTCTATTGTGGAACTCAAGAATCAAACAATGCTCATCAAATCTTTGTTTAAATTGCATAGGCTTCTATTGTGGAACTCAAGAATCAAACAATGCTCATCAAAGGTTTGCTTAAATGAATACACTTCTATTGTGGAACTCAAGAATTAAACGATGTTCATCAAAGCTTTGCTACATTACATAAACTTCTAATGTTGAACTCAAACATGAAACAATGCTTATCAAAACTTTTCTTAAGTTGCAAAGACTTCTATTGTGAAACTCAACAATAAAATAATGCTCATCAAACCTTTGCTAAATTACGAATTCTACATCTATTGTGGAACTCTATGACCCCCATGCTTCATTAGCCCATACTGCTCCTGAAATAATACCTATGGTTAAAAATATAAATCCTAGGCTAATCACACGATAACTCCAATAATCTAATTGTTGAATCAATTGGGCCTTGTAATAATTCTTAGTACACAAAAAGTAATTTTTTTTTTAAAAAATATTGTTTCATTCATTCTTGTATTGGATTTCACCAAAATGAAAAAAGACTCATTTTTTTTAAACAATGCTCATCAAAGCTTTGCAAAATTGCATAGACTTCTAATGTGGAACACAAGAATGAAACAACGCACATCAAGGCTTTGCTTAAATTGCATAGACTTTTATTGTAGAACTCAAGAATTAAACAATGCTCTTCAAGGCTATGCTAAATTGTGAAGACTACTTTTACGGTGCAACTCAAGAGTTAAACAATGCTAATCAAGGCTTTGCTAAATTGCATACACTTCTAATGTGGAATTCATGAATGAAACAATGCTCATCAAAGCTTTGCTTAAATTGCATACAGTTCTATTGTGGAACTCAAGAATTAAACAGTGCTCATAAAAGCTTTGCTAAATTGCAAAGACTACGTCTATTGTGGAACTTAAGAATTAAACCAATGCTCATCAAGGCTTTGCTAAATTGCATAGACTTCCAATGTGGAACCCAAGAATGAAACAATGCTCATCAAAGCTTTGCTAAATTGCGTAGACTTGTATTGTGGAACTCAATAATCAAAGAATGCTTATCAAAGATTTTCTTAGATTGCATAGACTTCTATTGGGAATCTCAAGAATTAAACGATGCTCATCAAAGCTTTGTTAAGTTGCATAGACTTCTATTGTGGAACTCAAAAATAAAATAATGTTCATCTAACCTTCGCTAAATTGCATACACTTCTAATGTGGAACTCAAGAACGAAACAATGCTCATCAATGCTTTCTTAAATTGCATAGACTTCCAATGTGGAACCCAAGAATGAAACAATGCTTATCAAAGCTTTGCTAAATTGCATAAACTTGTATTGTGGAACTCAACAATCAAAGAACGCACATCAAAGATTTGATTAAATTGTAAAGACTTCTATTGTGGAACTCAAGAATTAGACGATGCTCATCAAAGCTTTGCTATGTTGCATAGACTTCTACTGTGGATCTCAAGAATAAAACAATGCTCATCAAACCTTTTCTAAATTACGAAGACTACTTCTATTGTGGAACTCTAGAATTAAACAATGCTCATCAAAGCTTTGCTAGATTGCATAGACTTCTAATGTTGAATTCAAGAATGAAACAATGCAGCTTTTTCGCTTTCTCTGTCTACTTTCTCTCTCTTATCCTGATTCTTTCTGACGGTGGTGCGATCTAGCTTTGATTCATCGGTGCTGCTTTTCCGACGAATTTCTTTTAATTGGTGAAGCAATATCTTTCATTATTCCGTTGATTTAATGGGAGCATCTTCCAAATCGGATAGATTGAAGGACGTGAAGGTTAAACCTCCGGATAAAAGTGCTGCAGTTCGTTATACAAAAACTGAAATGGAGGTGAATGATCTTGTTCCTCCTGGGGTAATTGAACAATCATCTGCCACGATCTATAAAGCTCGTCGCAAACCAAGTGTGACTGGAGCTGTTGCATCTGGGATTAGCAAAGCTGGATGGAAAATGGAAGGGAAATCTTTTAGGATTAAGAACAGAGCTAGGAAAAAGGTGGATATATTAGCTCCGATGGATATGGAAGAGTTCTTCAATGAAGATGGTTCAGAGGAGGAAACGGGAGAAGAATCAGAATCTGTCTCAGTTTGGGAGTCGGATTCTAACATTTCTATTCCTGGATCTGAAGGAAATGAGAAGGAATTGAAGATAGGGTTGTCTGGTGACTCTAAAAAGGTAAGTTCTCATGTTGTTTCTATCCCAACTGGTAATACTGCTAATTTGATGAGAAATTGGGATGGGTTGATGATGAGTAATGAAGTTTTGAGTCCAATCTCTGAATTGAAGAATGTTATTAGTGAAATGGTTAATGTGAACCCTACCATATCGGTGATGGATGATAAAATTCGGAATAACTCTAATAGGGAAGATAATGAAGTTGTGAAGATTATAACTGATGGGGAGAAAAGGGCTAATAATAATGAAGATTTCATTCCAGGAGTTGGATTTCAATTTCTGAGTGAATTGAAGGAAAAAGGACAGGTGGGAAAGGGAGTTGAGAAGACTATGGGGAAAGATTTAGATAGTGAGAAGAATCAGAAAATGGATGTTGATATGTCAAATTTGGAAAAGAAAGACAAGGAGATAGAAGGTAATACTGATGATGATGAGAATACTGACGAGGAAGGGGATAATGATTCAAGTGAGGATGATACTAGTGGGGATGAGGAAATTGAAATAGAAGAAGAGGTTAATGCTAAGAGTAATATGGATACTAGCTGCAATGAGAAGTCAGGTACTGTTATTAATAGCATTAATTTACTTCCTTCTATTTTGGGAAATGCTATGATTAGCAATAAGGAGGAAGGAGGAATGCAGGGGAATGTGATGAACTCTTATGCTGGTGTGTTAAAAGGTAATAGACATAAGGGTAAGATTGATGTTAGATTCATTCCAGGGGAGAAAGGGGAAGAGGATGGTCCTGTTATAATTCCAATAGAGAATCTAAAGAATGCAAGTATTCCTTTTACTAATACTCTTTATGGTTATATGATTGACAAGAAGTTGGCGTTTCCTGTAATTCAGAAAGAAGTTAGAAGATTGTGGAAGAATGTGGGTTTGGAAGAGGTATTCATGAACAGCAAAGGATTTTTCTTCTTTAAATTCAGTGATGAAAAGGGGATGTTATCTGTTTTGGAGGGTAGTCCTTGGTTAATGTTTAATAATATGCCTTTATTTCTTCAACGATGGAGGCCTGGTTTGACATTAACTAAGAACAAGCATGATAAAATTCATGTTTGGATTAAAATATTTGATTTGCCCTTGGAAGTTTGGAGTGGTGAAAACTTATGTAGAATTGCTAGTAAGATAGGTATTCCTTTGGCTTTTGATTCCTTTACTAAGGATATGTGTTTGGAACATAAAGGAAGGAATGCTTATGCTAGAATTCTTGTTGAAATGGCAGCTGGGAAGGAATGGAGAAAGAAGATTGATATAGCTACTTGGGATTTTGTCTCTAATTCTGCTGTGATTCAAAGTTTTGATGTTGAATATGCTTGGATTCCTTCTAGATGCAATCATTGTAAAGTCTATGGGCATGTGGATAAAGTTTGTGCTGCTGCTATGAATGTTGTGAAGGAGGATAATAATGGAGAAGTGAGAAATTTAAAGAACAATAAAGGGAAGGAAGTTGTTAATGGGGATGGTTTCATAGAAGTTAAATATAAAAAGGTAATGGGTAACAATGATGGTGAAGGCACTAGCAAGTCTCAAGAGGGTTATAATCAATTGAATAATATGAAGAATAATGGGAAGAACGGGAATTGGAGAAGGGGTATTTTCTCTAAAGGCAATAATAGGAATAGAGATGGAAATGGTAAAGGGCAAAATTGGAATTGGAGTAATAAAGGAGTAAGTCACTGGAATTTAGGAAAGAACAGAAATTATGAGAAGTTTGTTAATGGGCAGGATGTTATTGGTAGTCGGGGGTTGAAGGAGAATAATAAGCAGGAGGTTATAGTTAAAAAGGATAATAAGGCAGAGATGGGCAATTTTAGTCTTGGTAGTGAGAATATAACAGGGGAGGGATTAAGTAATAAAAATAGTTTTGAAATCTTGGGAGAGATTGAAGAGGAAGTTTTGGATAAAATGGAAGAGGATGATAAGATTGTGAAGAAAGTTGCTAATCAAAATGTTGATAGTGGTGATGCTGGAATGGGTTCTAATGAAAGCAAGAACAACAAATTGATTTCTTCATTCAAGGGAGAGGGGAATAAGAAAGGAAATGAAAGTAATAAAGTGAATAAAGATAAGTTGGAGTTGGATAATAATAGAAGTAAGATGGGGAGTTCTCAGGCATTTGAGGAGGTAAATGCCAAAAATTCTATTATTTCCCAATGATGTCTGTTGGTGCTTGGAATGTTAGGGGATTGAATAAATCTGTTAAGCAGAAGGAGGTTATTGATGTTATTAGGTGTAATAACCTTGGTATTTGTGCTGTGATTGAATCTCATGTCAAAATCTTAAATCTCAAGAGTGTTTGTGCTAAGACTTTTGGGCAGTGGGATTGGATCTCTAATAATAATAGTTGTGAAGCTGGTACTAGAATAATAGTGGGGTGGAATCCTAGACTTTTTGATGTGATTCTGCTTTCTCAATCCAAACAGGTTATTCATTGTTATGTTAAATTGTGTAATTCGGATCTTGGCATGTATTTGTCTTTTATATATGCTGCTTCGAATTATATTGAAAGAAGATTACTTTGGGATAATTTGAAAAAACATAGTTTGGTTGTTAATAGGGAAGCTTGGGGTTTATTAGGTGATTTTAATGTTGCTATAAAACCTTCGGAATATTCTGAAAGCTGTTCTAGAACTCCTAAAGGAGTAGAAGATTTTGTTGATTGTTTGAGTTTTATTGAAGTGGAGGACTTGAAGTCTTATGGGTTTCAGTTTACTTGGAACAAAACTCCTATGGGTAATATGGGGCTGTTGAAGAAGCTTGATAGAGTTATGGTTAATCAAAAATTTATGTCGAACCATCCTCTTGCTCATGCTGTCTTTAAACCATACAGAAATTCGGATCATTGCCCTGCTATTTTAAATTTTCCTGGTAACAAAGTGAAGTGGAAACCTTCTTTTAGATTTGCGAATTTTATCTCTGAGAAGGAGGAATTTCTTCCTTTGGTTAAGGAGGTTTGGGATAAGAATATTGATGGTTTTTTTATGTTTAAAGTGACACAAAAGTTGAAGATTCTCAAAAAACATTGCAGGGAGATGTGTAATAAATATTGGGGAGCTGGAAAAAGAATTCAGAAGTTAAGAAAGGATTTGGAGTGTAAACAACAAGATATTGACAATAATCCTTTTGATTGCAAGATTAGGGAAGAGCATGCTAATATTCTATTAGATTTTAATATTGCTTGTAATGATGAAGAAAAGATTCTTGCTCAGCGTGCTAAAATCAAATGGTTACAGGATGGGGACAATAACTCTAAATTCTTTCACAAAATTGTTAAAAGCAGGGGTATCAATAATCGTATTCAGATGGTTCTGAATGAAGATGGTCGTTGGGTGAGTGGGAAGGCTATGATAGAGAAATTTGTGTCTCATTTTAATAAGTTTTTGGGATGTAAGGATGATACTGATTTGTCAGGCTTAAATGATGAGTTTTTTTCCTAAAAAATTGGACAGTAGGGTGGCTGTTGATATGATTAGAGTGGTTACTGATGAAGAAATTAAATTGGCGATGTTTGATATAGATGACAATCGTGCCCCTGGGCCTGATGGGTATTCTTCAAAATTTTTTAAAAGTTCTTGGAGTATTGTTGGTCCAGATGTCTGTAAGGCTGTGAGAGAATTTTTTTGGACTGGTAAATTGTTGAATGGGATTAATGCCACGAGAATTGTTTTGGTCCCTAAAGTTGAGGTTCCGAGGAAAGTGTCTGATTTTAGACCTATAGCTTGCTGTAACACTTTTTATAAGTGTATCAATAAGATTATAGTGAATAGAATTAGAAATTGTTTGGGTGATATTGTAAGTAATAACCAATCAGCTTTTATTCCTGGTAGATCTAGTTTGGACAAATATTCTTCTTGCTCAGGAGTTGATGGTGGGGTACAAAAAAAAGAGAGGTACCCCTAAATGTACAATAAAGATTGATATACAAAAGGCTTATGATACGGTGGATTGGGATTTTCTTAATAGAGTTCTGCAGGGATTTGGGTTTCATCCAGTCATGGTTAAATGGATTATGGCTTGTGTTTCTTCCCCGTGGTTCATGCTCAATTTTAATGGTGAAGATCATGGGTATTTTGAAGGAAAGCGTGGGCTTAGGCAGGGAGATCCTTTATCTCCTTACCTATTTACTATAGTTATGGAGGTTTTCAATATTATTATGGGTAAGCTTATTGAAGATTCTTTGAATTTTAAGTTCCATAGTAAGTGTTTGAGCCTCAAAATTTCCCATTTATGTTTTGCTGATTATTTGTTAATTTTTTCTTATGGTAATGGGAATTCGGCCAGAATTATAAGGAATGCCCTTGATGATTTCAATAAGATTTCAGGGCTGAAGGTTAGTATGGAAAAAAGTCAGATTTATTTCAGTTGTGTTAAGCCTAATATGAGAAGGATTATTTTGGGTATTCTTCCTTATGAAGTTGGGAAATTTCCGTTTAAATATTTGGGGGTTCCTATGTGTGTTACTAAATTGTTTGATAGAGATTGTAAAAAGTTGATTGAAAAGATTAAGTTGAGAATTTTCAATTGGAAGTGTAAAACCTTATCTTTTGCTGGCAGATTGCAACTCATTAATTCGGTCTTAACTTCTATTCATGTTTATTGGGCTTCTATTTTTAAAATTCCAATTGCTACTATTAATGAGATTGAGAAGATGTGCAGGAGTTTTTTATGGGCTAATGGTGAGATAGTCAAAGGTAAAGCTAAAGTTAAGTGGCTTGAAATTTGCAAACCTAAGGATTATGGTGGGCTGGGAATAAAGAATTTGAGGAAATGGAATGATGCTTTACTTGCTAAACATGTTTGGAATGTGGTTAATAACAAAAATTCCCTGTGGGTGCAGTGGGTGAGAATCAATTATATAGGCAGCAGGAATTTTTGGGATATTCTGCAGAAAAAGAGTATGAACTGGACATGGAAGAGATTTTTGGAGATAAGGAATACTGTTAGGCCTCATGTTATTTCATGTGTGGGTAATGGGAGGAACACTTCTTTATGGCATGATTGGTGGCATCCAATAGGTATTCTTTGTACTATTATCCCTAGGAGAGAGTGGATTAGTAATGGTCTTAGTGATTCTGCTTTAGTTTGTGATGTTCTTGAGTTTGATTCTTATTCATGGCCGGTTGAATGGGTTAATAAGTTCCCTGGATTGACTGAAGCTCCTATGTTTTGTATTGATTCTAATTTGAATGATGTTGTTGGATGGAGGGATAAGGGAGGTATATGCAGAAAATTCTCATGCAAACAGGTGTGGAATGATTTGAATAATTTTGGGGATATTGTGCCTTGGTTTGATCTTGTTTGGTATAATAATTGCATTCCTCGCAACTCTTTTATTTTATGGTTGGCTATCCTGAACAGATTAAAAACTCAGGATAGGGTTAGAGGATGGGAATTGGCTGGTAATTTGCTGTATCCTTTTTGTGATAATGTGCCTGATTCGCATAGCCATTTATTCTTTAATTGTGAGTATTCCTCTAGAATTTGGAAATATTTCTGCAGTAAAGTGGGTCTAAATTTGAGAACGGTTGAATGGAATGATCTTATTTTAATGTTGAGCAGAATGCTTAAACTGAAGATAGGTGAGAATTTGATCATTAAATGTATGATTGCTAGCTGTGTGTCTAATATTTGGAGAGAGAGAAACGCTAGACTTTTTGGTTCTAGCAGAATATCAGTTGAGGGGGTTATAGCTAGTATTGAGAATGAGATTCGTTTGAAGCTGATGGGATTAAGGAAAAGAGTTAAAATGATCAATAATAAGGTTTGTTTGATCTGGGGTATTTCGGGAATTGAGAATGTTGAATAATGGAGATCATTTTCTGGTTTTGCTGTTTGGAGTGTGGTTGGTTATGGTTTTGGGTTTGGCAGTGGTGGCAGTTAAATAAGGATGATGTTATTAATGGTATATGGTGGGGGTATTTTGGGAATAAAAATATGCACAAAGGAATTGACGGAATATGTCACTGGTTGGAGAGTTTACTCTTAAATCATGTGACTTGTACCTATGGGATTCGCTGTTTGGATATGATCTTAATTGAGATTACCCAAATAGAGAATCCTAGACATGTGATTGATGCCATGTCTAGTATGAAACTTAATTTGATTCACTGGTGTTTTGGTGTTATTTTTTTGTGTTTCTCTTTGAGTTTGTGGTGCAGAAAGGCGAAGCAAAGGTTGGTGGTGGGCAATAGCTGTGGAGAGATTATGGATTCCCTGAAGAGGACTTTGAACGATGTAAAAGACAAGGATTGCGACAGGAGCTTTGGGACTAATTGTCGTGAGGGGCTTTCCTGTTTTCTCTTTGATGTTATGTTTATTTGTGGTTTACTTTATTGGGATTTCCTTGTTTTTTGTGGTTTGTGGGTTTTGAACTTGAGGGTTCTTTTCTTAAAGGTTAGCTTATGGACTGAGGGTTTTTTTTAAGGGCCTTACCCCTTGCTTTGGTTTCTTTATCTTTTGGAGGTTTGGTTGGAGCAAGGGGGTGAAGTTACCTTTTTTCCCTCTTTCAATAAGTGTATGGGCTACCTTTAAGGATTTTAGGGTGTTTTGGGGTTGTGAGTGGTTATTGCTTCTTATTAGGAAATGGTTTGGTAGTTGGTTATGGATAGGATGGTTATATTTGTATTTTGTTTGATGTTTTGTTCCTTGTATTCTTTTATTCTTTTTAATAAAGTTTGCTGAGCTTTGGCTCTTTCAAAAAAAAAAAAAGAATGAAACAATGCCCATCAAATCTTTTCTTAAATGGCATAGACTTTTATTGTGGAACTCAAGATTTAAACAATGCTCATCAATACTTTGCTAAATTGAGAAGACTACTTCTATTGTGGAACTCAAGAACTAAACAATGCTCATCAAAGCTTTGTTAAATTGCATAGACTTCTTATGTGGACCTCAAGAATTAAATGCAATTTGCATACACTTCTATTGTGGAACTCAAGAATTAAACAATGCTCATAAAAGCTTTGCTAAATTGCAAAGACTACTTCTATTGTGGAACTCAAGAATTAAACAATGCTCATCAATGCTTTGCTAAATTGCATAGACTTCCAATGTGGAAACCAAGAATGAAACAATGCTCATCAAAGCTTTGCTAAATTGCATAGACTTCTATTGTGGAACTCAAGAATCAAACAATGCTCATCAAATCTTTGTTTAAATTGCATAGGCTTCTATTGTGGAACTCAAGAATCAAACAATGCTCATCAAAGGTTTGCTTAAATGAATACACTTTTATTGTGGAACTCAAGAATTAAACGATGTTCATCAAAGCTTTGCTAAATTACATAAACTTCTAATGTTGAACTCAAACATGAAACAATGCTTATCAAAACATTTCTTAAATTGCAAAGACTTCTATTGTGAAACTCAACAATAAAATAATGCTCATCAAACCTTTGCTAAATTACGAATTCTACATCTATTGTGGAACTCTATGATCCCCATGCTTCATTAGCCCATACTGCTCCTGAAATAATATCTATGGTTAAAAATATAAATCCTAGGCTAATCACACGATAACTCCAATAATCTAGTTGTTGAATCAATTGGGCCTTGTAATAATTCTTAGTACACACAAAGTAATTTTTTTTTAAAAAAATATTGTTTCTTTCATTCTTGTATTGGATTTCACCAAAATGAAAAAAGACTCATTTTTTTAAACAATGCTCATCAAAGCTTTGCTAAATTGCATAGACTTATAATGTGGAACACAAGAATGAAACAACGCACATCAAGGCTTTGCTTAAATTGCATAGACTTTTATTGTAGAACTCAAGAATTAAACAATGCTCTTCAAAGCTATGCTAAATTGTGAAGACTACTTTTACGGTGCAACTCAAGAGTTAAACAATACTAATCAAGGCTTTGCTAAATTGCATACACTTCTAATGTGGAACTCATGAATTAAACAATGCTCATCAAAGCTTTGCTTAAATTGCATACAGTTCTATTGTGGAACTCAAGAATTAAACAGTGGTCATAAAAGCTTTGCTAAATTGCAAAGACTATGTCTATTGTGGAACTTAAGAATTAAACCAATGCTCATCAAGGCTTTGCTAAATTGCATAGACTTCCAATGTGGAACCCAAGAATGAAACAATGCTCATCAAAGCTTTGCTAAATTGCATAGACTTGTATTGTGGAACTCAATAATCAAAGAATGCTCATCAAAGATTTGCTTAGATTGCATAGACTTCTATTGTGGATCTCAAGAATTAAACGATGCTCATCAAAGCTTTGTTAAGTTGCATAGACTTCTATTGTGGAACTCAAGAATAAAATAATGTTCATCTAACCTTCGCTAAATTGCATACACTTCTAATGTGGAACTCAAGAACGAAACAATGCTCATCAATGCTTTCTTAAATTGCATAGACTTCCAATGTGGAACCCAAGAATGAAACAATGCTTATCAAAGCTTTGCTAAATTGCATAAACTTGTATTGTGGAACTCAACAATCAAAGAACGCACATCAAAGATTTGATTAAATTGTAAAGACTTCTATTGTGGAACTCAAGAATTAGACGATGCTCATCAAAGCTTTGCTATGTTGCATAGACTTCTACTGTGGATCTCAAGAATAAAACAATGCTCATCAAACCTTTTCTAAATTACCAAACTACTTCTATTGTGGAACTCTAGAATTAAACAATGCTCATCAAAGCTTTGCTAGATTGCATAAACTTCTAATGTTGAATTCAAGAATGAAACAATGCCCATCAAATCTTTGCTTAAATCTCATAGACTTTTATTGTGGAACTCAAGATTTAAACAATGCTCATCAATACTTTGCTAAATTGCGAAGACTACTTCTATTGTGGAACTCAAGAACTAAACAATGCTCATCAAAGCTTTGTTAAATTGCATAGACTTCTTATGTGGACCTCAAGAATTAAATGTTCATCAAAGCTTTGCCTAATTTGCATACACTTCTATTGTGGAACTCAAGAATTAAACAATGCTCATAAAAGCTTTTCTAAATTGCAAAGACTACTTCTATTGTGGAACTCAAGAATTAAACAATGCTCATCAATGCTTTGGTAAATTGCATAGACTTCCAATGTGGAAACCAAGAACGAAACAATGCTCATCAAAGCTTTGCTAAATTGCATAGACTTCTATTTTGGAACTCAAGAATCAAACAATGCTCATCAAATCTTTGTTTAAATTGCATAGGCTTCTATTGTGGAACTCAAGAATCAAACAATGCTCATCAAAGATTTGCTTAAATGAATACACTTCTATTGTGGAACTCAAGAATTAAACGATGTTCATCAAAGCTTTGCTAAATTACAAAAACTTCTAATGTTGAACTCAAACATGAAACAATGCTTATCAAAACTTTTCTTAAATTGCAAAGAGTTCTATTGTGAAACTCAACAATAAAATAATGCTCATCAAACCTTTACTAAATTACAAATTCTACCTCTATTGTGGAACTCTATGATCCCCATGCTTCATTAGCCCATACTGCTCCTGAAAGAATACCTATGGTTAAAAATATAAATCCTAGGCTAATCACACGATAACTCCAATAATCTAATTGTTGAATCAATTGGGCTTTGTAATAATTCTTAGTACATAAAAGGTAATTTTTTTTAAAAAATATTGTTTCTTTCATTCTTGTATTGGATTTCACCAAAATGAAAAAAGGCTCATTTTTTTTAAACAATGCTCATCAAAGCTTTGGTAAATTGCATAGACTTCTAATGTGGAACACAAGAATGAAACAACGTACATCAAGGCTTTGCTTAAATTGCATAGACTTTTATTGTAGAACTCAAGAATTAAACAATGCTCTTCAAAGCTATGCTAAATTGTGAAGACTACTTTTACGGTGCAACTCAAGAGTTAAACAATGCTAATCAAGGCTTTGCTAAATTGCATACACTTCTAATGTGGAACTCATGAATGAAACAATGCTCATCAAAGCTTTGCTTAAATTCCATATAGTTCTATTGTGGAACTCAGGAATTAAACAGTGCTCATAAAAGCTTTGCTAAATTGCAAAGACTACGTCTATTGTGGAACTTAAGAACTAAACCAATGCTCATCAAGGCTTTGCTAAATTGCATAGACTTCCAATGTGGAACCCAAGAATGAAACAATGCTCATCAAAGCTTTGCTAAATTGCATAGACTTGTATTGTGGAACTCAATAATCAAAGAATGCTCATCAAAGATTTGCTTAGATTGCATAGACTTCTATTGTGGATCTCAAGAATTAAACGATGGTCATATAAGCTTTGTTAAGATGCATAGACTTCTATTGTGGAACTCAAGAATAAAATAATGTTCATCTAACCTTCGCTAAATTGCATACACTTCTAATGTGGAACTCAAGAACGAAACAATGCTGATCAATGCTTTCTTAAATTGCATAGACTTCCAATGTGGAACCCATGAATGAAACAATGCTTATCAAAGCTTTGCTAAATTGCATAAACTTGTATTGTGGAACTCAACAATCAAAGAACGCACATCAAAGATTTGATTAAATTGTAAAGACTTCTATTGTGGAACTCAAGAATTAGACGATGCTCATCAAAGCTTTGCTATGTTGCATAGACTCTTACAGTGGATCTCAAGAATAAAAAATGCTCATCAAACCTTTTCTAAATTACGAAGACTACTTCTATTGTGGAACTCTAGAATTAAACAATGCTCATCAAAGCTTTGCTAGATTGCATAGACTTCTAATGTTGAATTCAAGAATGAAACAATGCCCATCAAATCTTTGCTTAAATGGCTTAGACTCTTATTGTGGAACTCAAGATTTAAACAATGCTCATCAATACTTTGCTAAATTGCGAAGACTACTTCTATTGTGGAACTCAAGAACTAAACAATGCTCATCAAAGCTTTGTTAAATTGCATAGACTTCTTATGTGGACCTCAAGAATTAAATGCTCATCAAAGCTTTGCCTAATTTGCATACACTTCTATTGTGGAACTCAAGAATTAAACAATGCTCATAAAAGCTTTGCTAAATTGCAAAGACTACTTCTATTGTGGAACTCAAGAATTAAACAATGCTCATCAATGCTTTGCTAAATTGCATAGACTTCCAATGTGGAAACCAAGAAGGAAACAATGCTCATTAAAGCTTTGCTAAATTGCATAGACTTCTATTGTGGAACTCAAGAATCAAACAATGCTCATCAAATCTTTGTTTAAATTGCATAGGCTTCTATTGTGGAACTCAAGAATCAAACAATGCTCATCAAAGGTTTGCTTAAATGAATACACTTCTATTGTGGAACTCAAGAATTAAACGATGTTCATCAAAGCTTTGCTAAATTACATAAACTTCTAATGTTGAACTCAAACATGAAACAATGCTTATCAAAACTTTTCTTAAATTGCAAAGACTTCTATTGTGAAACTCAACAATAAAATAATGCTCATCAAACCTTTGCTAAATTACGAATTCTACATCTATTGTGGAACTCTATGATCCCCATGCTTCATTAGCCCATACTGCTCCTGAAATAATACCTATGGTTAAAAATATAAATCGTAGGCTAATCACACGATAACTCCAATAATCTAATTGTTGAATCAATTGGGCCTTGTAATAATTCTTAGTACATAAAAAGTAATTTTTTTTTAAAAAAATATTGTTTCTTTCATTCTTGTATTGGATTTCACCAAAATGAAAAAAGACTCATTTTTTTTAAACAATGCTCATCAAAGCTTGCTAAATTGCATAGACTTCTAATGTGGAACACAAGAATGAAACAACGCACATCAAGGCTTTGCTTAAATTGCATAGACTTTTATTGTAGAACTCAAGAATTAAACAATGCTCTTCAAAGCTATGCTAAATTGTGAAGACTACTTTTACGGTGCAACTCAAGAGTTAAACAATGCTAATCAAGGCTTTGCTAAATTGCATACACTTCTAATGTGGAACTCATGAATGAAACAATGCTCATCAAAGCTTTGCTTAAATTGCATACAGTTCTATTGTGGAACTCAAGAATTAAACAGTGCTCATAAAAGCTTTGCTAAATTGCAAAGACTATGTCTATTGTGGAACTTAAGAATTAAACCAATGCTCATCAAGGCTTTGCTAAATTGCATAGACTTCCAATGTGGAACCCAAGAATGAAACAATGCTCATCAAAGCTTTGCTAAATTGCATAGACTTGTATTGTGGAACTCAATAATCAAAGAATGCTCATCAAAGATTTGCTTAGATTGCATAGACTTCTATTGTGGATCTCAAGAATTAAACGATGCTCATCAAAGCTTTGTTAAGTTGCATAGACTTCTATTGTGGAACTCAAGAATAAAATAATGTTCATCTAACCTTCGCTAAATTGCATACACTTCTAATGTGGAACTCAAGAACGAAACAATGCTCATCAATGCTTTCTTAAATTGCATAGACTTCCAATGTGGAACCCAAGAATGAAACAATGCTTATCAAAGCTTTGCTAAATTGCATAAACTTGTATTGTGGAACTCAACAATCAAAGAACGCACATCAAAGATTTGATTAAATTGTAAAGACTTCTATTGTGGAACTCAAGAATTAGACGATGCTCATCAAAGCTTTGCTATGTTGCATAGACTTCTACTGTGGATCTCAAGAATAAAACAATGCTCATCAAACCTTTTCTAAATTACAAAGACTACTTCTATTGTGGAACTCTAGAATTAAACAATGCTCATCAAAGCTTTGCTAGATTGCATAGACTTCTAATGTTGAATTCAAGAATCAAACAATGCCCATCAAATCTTTGCTTAAATCGCATAGACTTTTATTGTGGAACTCAAGATTTAAACAATGCTCATCAATACTTTGCTAAATTGCGAAGACTACTTCTATTGTGGAACTCAAGAACTAAACAATGCTCATCAAAGCTTTGTTAAATTGCATAGACTTCTTATGTGGACCTCAAGAATTAAATGCTCATCAAAGCTTTGCCTAATTTGCATACACTTCTATTGTGGAACTCAAGAATTAAACAATGCTCATAAAAGCTTTGCTAAATTGCAAAGACTACTTCTATTATGGAACTCAAGAATTAAACAATGCTCGTCAATGCTTTGCTAAATTGCATAGACTTCCAATGTGGAAACCAAGAATGAAACAATGCTCATCAAAGCTTTGCTAAATTGCATAGACTTCTATTGTGGAACTCAAGAATCAAACAATGCTCATCAAATCTTTGTTTAAATTGCATAGGCTTCTATTGTGGAACTCAAGAATCAAACAATGCTCATCAAAGGTTTGCTTAAATGAATACACTTCTATTCTGGAACTCAAGAATTAAACGATGTTCATCAAAGCTTTGCTAAATTACATAAACTTCTAATGTTGAACTCAAACATCAAACAATGCTTATCAAAACTTTTCTTAAATTGCAAAGACTTCTATTGTGAAACTCAACAATAAAATAATGCTCATCAAACCTTTACTAAATTACAAATTCTACCTCTATTGTGGAACTCTATGATCTCCATGCTTCATTAGCCCATACTGCTCCTGAAAGAATACCTATGGTTAAAAATATAAATCGTAGGCTAATCACACGATAACTCCAATAATCTAATTGTTGAATCAATTGGGCCTTGTAATAATTCTTAATACATAAAAAGTAATTTTTTTTAAAAAAATATTGTTTCTTTCATTCTTGTATTGGATTTCACCAAAATGAAAAAAGACTCATTTTTTTTAAACAATGCTCATCAAAGCTTTGCTAAATTGCATAGACTTCTAATGTGGAACACAAGAATGAAACAACGCACATCAAGGCTTTGCTTAAATTGCATAGACTTTTATTGTAGAACTCAAGAATTAAACAATGCTCTTCAAAGCTATGCTAAATTGTGAAGACTACTTTTACGGTGCAACTCAAGAGTTAAACAATGCTAATCAAGGCTTTGCTAAATTGCATACACTTCTAATGTGGAACTCATGAATGAAACAATGCTCATCAAAGCTTTGCTTAAATTGCATACAGTTCTATTGTGGAACTCAAGAATTAAACAGTGCTCATAAAAGCTTTGCTAAATTGCAAAGACTATGTCTATTGTGGAACTTAAGAATTAAACCAATGCTCATCAAGGCTTTGCTAAATTGCATAGACTTCCAATGTGGAACCCAAGAATGAAACAATGCTCATCAAAGCTTTGCTAAATTGCATAGACTTGTATTGTGGAACTCAATAATCAAAGAATGCTCATCAAAGATTTGCTTAGATTGCATAGACTTCTATTGTGGATCTCAAGAATTAAACGATGCTCATCAAAGCTTTGTTAAGTTGCATAGACTTCTATTGTGGAACTCAAAAATAAAATAATGTTCATCTAACCTTCGCTAAATTGCATAGACTTCTAATGTGGAACTCAAGAACGAAACAATGCTCATCAATGCTTTCTTAAATTGCATAGACTTCCAATGTGGAACCCAAGAATGAAACAATGCTTATCAAAGCTTTGCTAAATTGCATAAACTTGTTTTGTGGAACTCAACAATCAAAGAACGCACATCAAAGATTTGATTAAATTGTAAAGACTTCTATTGTGGAACTCAAGAATTAGACGATGCTCATCAAAGCTTTGCTATGTTGCATAGACTTCTACTGTGGATCTCAAGAATAAAACAATGCTCATCAAACCTTTTCTAAATTACCAGACTACTTATATTGTGGAACTCTAGAATTAAACAATGCTCATCAAAGCTTTGCTAGATTGCATAGACTTCTAATGTTGAATTCAAGAATGAAACAATTCCCATCAAATCTTTGCTTAAATCGCATAGACTTTTATTGTGGAACTCAAGATTTAAACAATGCTCATCAATACTTTGCTAAATTGCGAAGACTACTTCTATTGTGGAACTCAAGAAATAACAATGCTCATCAAAGCTTTGTTAAATTGCATAGACTTCTTATGTGGACCTCAAGAATTAAATGCTCATCAAAGCTTTGCCTAATTTGCATACACTTCTATTGTGGAACTCAAGAATTAAACAATGCTCATAAAAGCTTTGCTAAATTGCAAAGACTACTTCTATTGTGGAACTCAAGAATTAAACAATGCTCATCAATGCTTTGCTAAATTGCATAGACTTCCAATGTAGAAACCAAGAATGAAACAATGCTCATCAAAGCTTTGCTAAATTGCATAGACTTCTATTGTGGAACTCAAGAATCAAACAATGCTCATCAAATCTTTGCTTAAATTACATAGGCTTCTATTGTGGAACTCAAGAATCAAACAATGCTCATCAAAGGTTTGCTTAAATGAATACACTTCTACTGTGGAACTCAAGATTTAAACGATGTTCATCAAAGCTTTGCTAAATTACATAAACTTCTAATGTTGAACTCAAACATGAAACAATGCTTATCAAAACTTTTCTTAAATTGCAAAGACTTCTATTGTGAAACTCAACAATAAAATAATGCTCATCAAACCTTTACTAAATTACAAATTCTACCTCTATTGTGGAACTCTATGATCCCCATGCTTCATTAGCCCATACTGCTCCTGAAATAATACCTATGGTTAAAAATATAAATCCTAGGCTAATCACACGATAACTCCAATAATCTAATTGTTGAATCAATTGGGCCTTGTAATAATTCTTAGTACATAAAAAGTAATTTTTTTTTAAAAAATATTGTTTCTTTCATTCTTGTATTGGATTTCACCAAAATGAAAAAAGACTCATTTTCTTTTAAACAATGCTCATCAAAGCTTTGCTAAATTGCATAGACTTCTAATGTGGAACACAAGAATGAAACAACGCACATCAAGGCTTTGCTTAAATTGCATAGACTTTTATTGTAGAACTCAAGAATTAAACAATGCTCTTCAAAGCTATGCTAAATTGTGAAGACTACTTTTACGGTGCAACTCAAGAGTTAAACAATGCTAATCAAGGCTTTGCTAAATTGCATACACTTCTAATGTGGAACTCATGAATGAAACAATGCTCATCAAAGCTTTGCTTAAATTGCATACAGTTCTATTGTGGAACTCAAGAATTAAACAGTGCTCATAAAAGCTTTGCTAAATTGCAAAGACTATGTCTATTGTGGAACTTAAGAATTAAACCAATGCTCATCAAGGCTTTGCTAAATTGCATAGACTTCCAATGTGGAACCCAAGAATGAAACAATGCTCATCAAAGCTTTGCTAAATTGCATAGACTTGTATTGTGGAACTCAATAATCAAAGAATGCTCATCAAAGATTTGCTTAGATTGCATAGACTTCTATTGTGGATCTCAAGAATTAAACGATGCTCATCAAAGCTTTGTTAAGTTGCATAGACTTCTATTGTGGAACTCAAGAATAAAATAATGTTCATCTAACCTTCGCTAAATTGCATACACTTCTAATGTGGAACTCAAGAACGAAACAATGCTCATCAATGCTTTCTTAAATTGCATAGACTTCCAATGTGGAACCCAAGAATGAAACAATGCTTATCAAAGCTTTGCTAAATTGCATAAACTTGTATTGTGGAACTCAACAATCAAAGAACGCACATCAAAGATTTGATTAAATTGTAAAGACTTCTATTGTGGAACTCAAGAATTAGACGATGCTCATCAAAGCTTTGCTATGTTGCATAGACTTCTACTGTGGATCTCAAGAATAAAACAATGCTCATCAAACCTTTTCTAAATTACAAAGACTACTTCTATTGTGGAACTCTAGAATTAAACAATGCTCATCAAAGCTTTGCTAGATTGCATAGACTTCTAATGTTGAATTCAAGAATCAAACAATGCCCATCAAATCTTTGCTTAAATCGCATAGACTTTTATTGTGGAACTCAAGATTTAAACAATGCTCATCAATACTTTGCTAAATTGCGAAGACTACTTCTATTGTGGAACTCAAGAACTAAACAATGCTCATCAAAGCTTTGTTAAATTGCATAGACTTCTTATGTGGACCTCAAGAATTAAATGCTCATCAAAGCTTTGCCTAATTTGCATACACTTCTATTGTGGAACTCAAGAATTAAACAATGCTCATAAAAGCTTTGCTAAATTGCAAAGACTACTTCTATTATGGAACTCAAGAATTAAACAATGCTCGTCAATGCTTTGCTAAATTGCATAGACTTCCAATGTGGAAACCAAGAATGAAACAATGCTCATCAAAGCTTTGCTAAATTGCATAGACTTCTATTGTGGAACTCAAGAATCAAACAATGCTCATCAAATCTTTGTTTAAATTGCATAGGCTTCTATTGTGGAACTCAAGAATCAAACAATGCTCATCAAAGGTTTGCTTAAATGAATACACTTCTATTCTGGAACTCAAGAATTAAACGATGTTCATCAAAGCTTTGCTAAATTACATAAACTTCTAATGTTGAACTCAAACATCAAACAATGCTTATCAAAACTTTTCTTAAATTGCAAAGACTTCTATTGTGAAACTCAACAATAAAATAATGCTCATCAAACCTTTACTAAATTACAAATTCTACCTCTATTGTGGAACTCTATGATCTCCATGCTTCATTAGCCCATACTGCTCCTGAAAGAATACGTATGGTTAAAAATATAAATCGTAGGCTAATCACACGATAACTCCAATAATCTAATTGTTGAATCAATTGGGCCTTGTAATAATTCTTAATACATAAAAAGTAATTTTTTTTAAAAAAATATTGTTTCTTTCATTCTTGTATTGGATTTCACCAAAATGAAAAAAGACTCATTTTTTTTAAACAATGCTCATCAAAGCTTTGCTAAATTGCATAGACTTCTAATGTGGAACACAAGAATGAAACAACGCACATCAAGGCTTTGCTTAAATTGCATAGACTTTTATTGTAGAACTCAAGAATTAAACAATGCTCTTCAAAGCTATGCTAAATTGTGAAGACTACTTTTACGGTGCAACTCAAGAGTTAAACAATGCTAATCAAGGCTTTGCTAAATTGCATACACTTCTAATGTGGAACTCATGAATGAAACAATGCTCATCAAAGCTTTGCTTAAATTGCATACAGTTCTATTGTGGAACTCAAGAATTAAACAGTGCTCATAAAAGCTTTGCTAAATTGCAAAGACTATGTCTATTGTGGAACTTAAGAATTAAACCAATGCTCATCAAGGCTTTGCTAAATTGCATAGACTTCCAATGTGGAACCCAAGAATGAAACAATGCTCATCAAAGCTTTGCTAAATTGCATAGACTTGTATTGTGGAACTCAATAATCAAAGAATGCTCATCAAAGATTTGCTTAGATTGCATAGACTTCTATTGTGGATCTCAAGAATTAAACGATGCTCATCAAAGCTTTGTTAAGTTGCATAGACTTCTATTGTGGAACTCAAAAATAAAATAATGTTCATCTAACCTTCGCTAAATTGCATACACTTCTAATGTGGAACTCAAGAACGAAACAATGCTCATCAATGCTTTCTTAAATTGCATACACTTCCAATGTGGAACCCAAGAATGAAACAATGCTTATCAAAGCTTTGCTAAATTGCATAAACTTGTATTGTGGAACTCAACAATCAAAGAACGCACATCAAAGATTTGATTAAATTGTAAAGACTTCTATTGTGGAACTCAAGAATTAGACGATGCTCATCAAAGCTTTGCTATGTTGCATAGACTTCTACTGTGGATCTCAAGAATAAAACAATGCTCATCAAACCTTTTCTAAATTACAAAGACTACTTCTATTGTGGAACTCTAGAATTAAACAATGCTCATCAAAGCTTTGCTAGATTGCATAGACTTCTAATGTTGAATTCAAGAATGAAACAATGCCCATCAAATCTTTGCTTAAATGGCTTAGACTCTTATTGTGGAACTCAAGATTTAAACAATGCTCATCAATACTTTGCTAAATTGCGAAGACTACTTCTATTGTGGAACTCAAGAACTAAACAATGCTCATCAAAGCTTTGTTAAATTGCATAGACTTCTTATGTGGACCTCAAGAATTAAATGCTCATCAAAGCTTTGCCTAATTTGCATACACTTCTATTGTGGAACTCAAGAATTAAACAATGCTCATAAAAGCTTTGCTAAATTGCAAAGACTACTTCTATTGTGGAACTCAAGAATTAAACAATGCTCATCAATGCTTTGCTAAATTGCATAGACTTCCAATGTAGAAACCAAGAATGAAACAATGCTCATCAAAGCTTTGCTAAATTGCATAGACTTCTATTGTGGAACTCAAGAATCAAACAATGCTCATCAAATCTTTACTTAAATTACATAGGCTTCTATTGTGGAACTCAAGAATCAAACAATGCTCATCAAAGGTTTGCTTAAATGAATACACTTCTACTGTGGAACTCAAGATTTAAACGATGTTCATCAAAGCTTTGCTAAATTACATAAACTTCTAATGTTGAACTCAAACATGAAACAATGCTTATCAAAACTTTTCTTAAATTGCAAAGACTTCTATTGTGAAACTCAACAATAAAATAATGCTCATCAAACCTTTACTAAATTACAAATTCTACCTCTATTGTGGAACTCTATGATCCCCATGCTTCATTTGCCCATACTGCTCCTGAAATAATACCTATGGTTAAAAATATAAATCCTAGGCTAATCACACGATAACTCCAATAATCTAATTGTTGAATCAATTGGGCCTTGTAATAATTCTTAGTACATAAAAAGTAATTTTTTTTAAAAAAATATTGTTTCTTTCATTCTTGTATTGGATTTCACCAAAATGAAAAAAGACTCATTTTCTTTTAAACAATGCTCATCAAAGCTTTGCTAAATTGCATAGACTTCTAATGTGGAACACAAGAATGAAACAACGCACATCAAGGCTTTGCTTAAATTGCATAGACTTTTATTGTAGAACTCAAGAATTAAACAATGCTCTTCAAAGCTATGCTAAATTGTGAAGACTACTTTTACGGTGCAACTCAAGAGTTAAACAATGCTAATCAAGGCTTTGCTAAATTGCATACACTTCTAATGTGGAACTCATGAATGAAACAATGCTCATCAAAGCTTTGCTTAAATTGCATACAGTTCTATTGTGGAACTCAAGAATTAAACAGTGCTCATAAAAGCTTTGCTAAATTGCAAAGACTATGTCTATTGTGGAACTTAAGAATTAAACTAATGCTCATCAAGGCTTTGCTAAATTGCATATACTTCCAATGTGGAACCCAAGAATGAAACAATGCTCATCAAAGCTTTGCTAAATTGCATAGACTTGTATTGTGGAACTCAATAATCAAAGAATGCTCATCAAAGATTTGCTTAGATTGCATAGACTTCTATTGTGGATCTCAAGAATTAAACGATGCTCATCAAAGCTTTGTTAAGGTGCATAGACTTCTATTGTGGAACTCAAGAATAAAATAATGTTCATCTAACCTTCGCTAAATTGCATACACTTCTAATGTGGAACTCAAGAACGAAACAATGCTCATCAATGCTTTCTTAAATTGCATAGACTTCCAATGTGGAACCCAAGAATGAAACAATGCTTATCAAAGCTTTGCTAAATTGCATAAACTTGTATTGTGGAACTCAACAATCAAAGAACGCACATCAAAGATTTGATTAAATTGTAAAGACTTCTATTGTGGAACTCAAGAATTAGACGATGCTCATCAAAGCTTTGCTATGTTGCATAGACTTCTTCTGTGGATCTCAAGAATAAAACAATGCTCATCAAACCTTTTCTAAATTACAAAGACTACTTCTATTGTGGAACTCTAGAATTAAACAATGCTCATCAAAGCTTTGCTAGATTGCATAGACTTCTAATGTTGAATTCAAGAATGAAACAATGCCCATCAAATCTTTGCTTAAATGGCATAGACTTTTATTGTGGAACTCAAGATTTAAACAATGCTCATCAATACTTTGCTAAATTGCGAAGACTACTTCTATTGTGGAACTCAAGAACTAAACAATGCTCATTAAAGCTTTGTTAAATTGCATAGACTTCTTATGTGGACCTCAAGAATTAAATGCTCATCAAAGCTTTGCCTAATTTGCATACACTTCTATTGTGGAACTCAAGAATTAAACAATGCTCATAAAAGCTTTGCTAAATTGCAAAGACTACTTCTATTGTGGAACTCAAGAATTAAACAATGCTCATCAATGCTTTGCTAAATTGCATAGACTTCCAATGTAGAAACCAAGAATGAAACAATGCTCATCAAAGCTTTGCTAAATTGCATAGACTTCTATTGTGGAACTCAAGAATCAAACAATGTTCATCAAATCTTTGTTTAAATTGCATAGGCTTCTATTGTGGAACTCAAGAATCAAACAATGCTCATCAAAGGTTTGCTTAAATGAATACACTTCTACTGTGGAACTCAAGATTTAAACGATGTTCATCAAAGCTTTGCTAAATTACATAAACTTCTAATGTTGAACTCAAACATGAAACAATGCTTATCAAAACTTTTCTTAAATTGCAAAGACTTCTATTGTGAAACTCAACAATAAAATAATGCTCATCAAACCTTTACTAAATTACAAATTCTACCTCTATTGTGGAACTCTATGATCCCCATGCTTCATTAGCCCATACTGCTCCTGAAATAATACCTATGGTTAAAAATATAAATCCTAGGCTAATCACACGATAACTCCAATAATCTAATTGTTGAATCAATTGGGCCTTGTAATAATTCTTAGTACACAAAAAGTAATTTTTTTAAAAAAAATATTGTTTCTTTCATTCTTGTATTGGATTTCACCAAAATGAAAAAAGGCTCATTTTTTTAAACAATGCTCATCAAAGCTTTGCTAAATTGCATAGACTTCAAATGTGGAACACAAGAATGAAACAACGCACATCAAGGCTTTGCTTAAATTGCATAGACTTTTATTGTAGAACTCAAGAATTAAACAATGCTCTTCAAAGCTATGCTAAATTGTGAAGACTACTTTTACGGTGCAACTCAAGAGTTAAACAACGCTAATCAAGGCTTTGCTAAATTGCATACACTTCTAATGTAGAACTCATGAATGAAACAATGCTCATCAAAGCTTTGCTTAAATTGCATACAGTTCTATTGTGGAACTCAAGAATTAAACAGTGCTCATAAAAGCTTTGCTAAATTGCAAAGACTACGTCTATTGTGGAACTTAAGAATTAAACCAATGCTCATCAAGGCTTTGCTAAATTGCATAGACTTCCAATGTGGAACCCAAGAATGAAACAATGCTCATCAAAGCTTTGCTAAATTGCATAGACTTGTATTGTGGAACTCAATAATCAAAGAATGCTCATCAAAGATTTGCTTAGATTGCATAGACTTCTATTGTGGATCTCAAGAATTAAACGATGCTGCTTTTTCGCTTTCTCTCTCTACTTTCTCTCTCTTCTCCTGATTCTCTCTGACGGTGATGCGATCTAGCTTCGATTCATCGGTGCTGCTTTTCTGACGAATTTCTTTTAATCGGTGAAGCAATTTCTTTCCTAATTCCGTTGATTTAATGGGAGCGTCATCCAAATCAGATCGATTGAAGGATGTGAAGGTTAAACCTCCGGATAAAAGTGCTGCTGTTCGATATACAAAAACTGAAATGGAGGTGAATGATCTTGTTCCTCCTGGGGTGATTGAGCAATCATCAGCCACAATTTATAAAGCTCGTCGCAAACCAAGTGCGACTGGAGCTGTTGCATCTGGAATTAGCAAAGCTGAATGGAAAATAGAGGGGAAAGTTTTCAGAATTAAGAACAGAGCTAGGAAGAAGGTGGATACATTAGCCCTGATGGATACTGAGGAGTACTATAATGAAGATGGTACAGAGGAGGATACGGAAGAAGAATTGGAATCTGTCTCAGTTTGGGAGTCGGATTCTAACATTTCTATACCTGGATCTGATGGAAAGGAGAAAGAATTGAAGAAAGGGACGTCTGGTGATTCTAAAAAGGTAAGATCTCATGTTGTTACTATTCCAACTAGTAATACTGCTAATTTGATGAAAAATTGGGATGGGTTGATGATGAGTAATGAAGTTTTGAGTCTGAACTCTGAATTGAAGAATGTTATTAGTGAAATGGTTAGGGTGAATCCTACCATATCGGTGATGGATGTTAAAAATCAGAATAATTCTAAAATGGAAGATATTGAAGTTATGAAGATTAGAACTAATGGGGAGAAAAGTGCTAGTAATAAAGAAGAATTCATTCCAGGAGTTGGATTTCAATTTCTGAGTAAACTGAAGGAAGAAGGACAGGTGGGGAAGGGAGTTGATAAGGGGATGATTCAGAATATGAATATGGATGATTTGAAATTGGGTAAGACAGAGGATAAGGTGGAAGATGATAAAGAAGAAGAGAGTTCAGAAGAAAAAGAGAGGGAAATTGATTCAAGTGAGGAAGAGACGAGTGAAGATGAAGAAATAATGATGGAGGAGGAGGATATTGATAAGACTAGTAATGATAATAATGGGAAGTTGTTATCAGGAACAATTATTAATAGTATTAATAATTTACCTTCGATTTTGGGAGTTGCTAAAAATGGTAAAGTGGTTGAGAATGAGGTGCAGGGGAAGTTAGAGAACTCTTATGCAGGTGTGTTAAAAGGAAATAGGCATAAGGGTAAAATAGATGTAAGATATATACCAGGAGTAATTGATAATGATGAAGGGCCGGTTATCATTCCAATTGAAAATCTAAAAAGTGCTAGTATTCCTTATACTAATACTTTGTATGGGTATATGATTGACAAGAAGTTGGCTTTTCCAGTGATACAGAAAGAGGTTAGAAGACTTTGGAAGAATATGGGATTGGAGGAGGTATTCATGAACAGCAAAGGATTTTTCTTTTTTAAATTTAGTGATGAAAAAGGGATGTTAGAGGTGTTGGAGGGAAGCCCATGGTTGATGTTTAATAATATGCCACTATTTCTTCAATGTTGGAGACCAGGTTTGACTTTAACAAAAAATAATCATGATAAAATACCGGTATGGATCAAAATTTTTGATTTGCCTCTAGAAGTATGGAGTGGAGATAATTTGTGTATAATAGCTAGCAAGATAGGTATTCCGCTGGCATTTGATTCTTTTACTGAGGAAATGTGTTTGGAACACAAAGGAAGAAATGCTTATGCTAGGATCCTTGTTGAAATGGCAGCTGATAAGGAATGGAAGAGGAAAATTGATATATCTACGTGGGATTTTGTTACTAATACTGCTGTAATTCAGAGTTTTGATGTGGAATATGCTTGGAATCCTTCGAGATGTAATCATTGCAAGGTATTTGGGCATATGGATAAAGTTTGTCTGCTTTGAGTGAAGAAAAAGTGGTTAAAAATGGGGGTGAAGAGAATATTAAGAATAATAAAGGAAAGGAAATTGCTAAGGATGATGGATTTGTGGAAGTCAATTATAAGAAGAAGGCAAGTAATAATAATGGAGAAGGTACAAGCAAAACTAAGGAAGGCTATTCTCAGGTGAATAATCAGAGATTTAATGGGAAGAATAGTAATTATAACAGGGGAATAAATTTAGAGGAAATAATGGTTATAGAGGGGATAATGGAAAAGGACAGAATGGGAATTGGGGCAATAGGGGATTGGATATTGGAATTTAGATAAGAATAGAAGATATTAGAAGTACGTGAATAGTAAGAATATGGAGGGTAATCAGGGGGTTAAGGATAATAAGAAACAAGGGTATGCTGATATGAATACTAATAATAAAGAAGAAGAAAAGATGAGGAGTGATAATAACAATAAATCAATGATTGAAGGCAATAACAAAAACAGTTTTGAAGTTTTGGGAATGATAGAGGAGGAAGTTTTGGATAGAATGGAAGAAGATACTAAAGGGGAAAAAGAAGGAGAATTGCAGAACAGAGCTAATGAAGTATCTTTGGAGGATATTGATGGGAAAAAGAAAAATATGATGTTATCATCTAAGATAATCGAGAAGGATAATATAAAGAGTGGTATTAGCAATGAGAAGAGTATTTTGAAGAATCAGGGGAGTAGTAAAAGTATAGTTGGGAACTCTCAGGCATTAGAGGAGGTTGATGTCAAAAATTATGCTGGTCAACAATGATGTCGATAGGATGCTGGAATGTTAGAGGTTTAAATAAGATGGTTAAGCAGAAGGAGGTTATTGATGTTATTAGAAGTAATAATCTTAGTATCTGCTCTGTGGTGGAATCGCATGTTAGGATTGCTAATTTGAATAATGTTTGTGCCAAGACTTTTGGGCAATGGGATTGGGTTTCTAATAACAGTTGTTGTGAGGCTGGAACTAGGATCATAGTGGGATGGAATCCTAGAATTGTGGATGTGATGGTGATTTCTCAATCTAGACAAGTTATTCATTGTTATGTTAGATTCTGTGAATCTAATTATAGCATGTATTTGTCTTTTATTTACGCTGCTTCTGTCACACCCCAAAACCGATAACGGCGGAATACGTTTCGGGGTGGATGACGTAGTGTACAGTATCATCACAATTGTATAATAGTAAAAACAAGAATCATACAACCATTTCATTTACATAGTAAGTGTATTTACAAGTGTGTTTTGTAATGTTTGACAAACACCAAAAGTAAACAAAAATAAGAGATGGGTCTTGTATCCTCCATCTTCTCCAAAAATTGCTGTTGTACCTGTCTATCTTTGACCTGAAGATACAAGTTATTTTGAAAAGAATATCAGCATAAAGCTGGTGAGTTCATAAGAGTTTTAGTGTGAGTACTTGTATAAAAAGCATGAGAGTCATTATTATGAAAACTGAAGTTTGAAATCATAAACAGTGGTGAAACCTAGAAAATCCCATATTCTCCAGAACATTAAGTAATGCAATATAGTGAGTTATTCTTAGAGTATGTAATAGTGGTGCAGCATCCTTTAGTATTAGATACTTATTTACTTCGGGATATTACTTCATCTTTCTTTTAGTATTTTAGTGAGGTTATAGTGTCTTTCTAGTATGTTCCCAATAGTGTGAGTAATAGCGAACTCCCATGACCTTCCCAGTCATGCATAGTGTAGTAAAGTAAAAGCATCCCTGGGCCTGAGCGGCTCGGACTGAAGTTATCAGTCGGGATGTAATAGCGTCTGCCCCGTATAGATCTATACATATAGTGTCGTCTTCCTGTCGGAAAACTTCGGGCATAGTGAATAGCGTATAGAGTATCCCGTAGTGGATTAGTGAGTTATCTCATGATTAGTGCATTCTCTTGTATTATAGTGTAGAAATCTTTCGTATAACTTGTATTGTATTCTCTTATTAGTGTATTGCTTCATAATATAGAGAATTATAGTAGTGTAGAGTAATAGTGGAAACTAGGGATAGAGTCCTTAACTATACCCATTATAGTTAATTTAGTGTATGTGGTTCTAGTCAAGTAGTGATTCAGGTAATTAATGAATTAAGAAGTACTCATAGTCTGTACTAATATATGAGATATATAATTAAGAAATCAATGACAGTCGGATGGATAACTACTACCCTAAGTCCACAATCAAACAAGAAACAGGAAATAAGGCGAGCTATCGGTCCTAAGTCTTTCAAGTCTTACTTATATAAATATATTAGTATGATTACATTCTCACAAAGAGTTTTATTAATCAAAAGCATTGTACGAAAGGAACATTTAAAACTTGTTTGTTAATCCAAGATAGTTTTGAAAACAATTGACTTATTTATAAAGCATAGTGATAAATCACGTGTGATTTGAACTACAGATTGTGAGTCACATGTGATTAACTCTGAAATCTGAAAAATAGTCTTGTATAACTTTTCATAAACATGTATATTCAACTTGTATCTCCCCCCTAAAACATATAAAACATTTGAAAGGTTCATTAAGGGGTATGAACTCACCTGAAATCGCGGAAATCGGGTAAATCGGGTAAAAGTGCCGATTGAGCGTTTGGTACCCAATAACCTCTTGAGCACCTCCTAGGATCCTAATGTCATATGAAATATGTATTTTACAAGAAGTTAATCATATTATGGTTTTCATTATAGTATTTGGACATTCTAGCATCGTTTTCGGGGTTTTAAGGCCTAGAAGGGGTTCCCAAGAGTGGTACGAAGTCATGAATGATTTACGGGAGGGTTCACGAGCTCACTCTTTTGGAGTTTATGGCCCAAAAGCCATCCTTTGGGAGTTTACGGCCGTAAACCCCCTAGGTTTGGCCGTAAACTCTAGTGGCACTCCAAAGTGTATGTTTAAGGTCTTATTTCACTTCCTTGATTTAGTGGTATGTGTCTTGGACTATTTTAAGGGATTAAACATCATAATTTGTGACATTTTTGGGGAGTTTACGGCCAAGACTTTTTCTTGGGCCGTAAACTCTTGTAAACCCTTCAAGATTTATGTTTTATTGGTACAACAAAGTCTCATACACCTTAGATAAATCCTAGAAGGCCATATAGTGAGTTTGGGACAATTTGGCATATATTTTTGGGGAGTTTACGGCCCAAGAACATCCTTGGGCGTAAACTCTTCATTTTGTATCCAAATGTGAAGTTAAATGGTACAACACACTTCCAAAGGCCTTAGATAAAATCCTTACATGCATTTGAGGGGTTTTGGGACTTGTTTGACACAAAAACATGGGTGTTTACGGCCCAAGCTTAGCCTTGGCCGTAAACTCCTCTTTTTGCCATGAAATAATGTTGTTTGATGTATTTAAGCCTTCCTTGTTGTCAAATTTAAATTGCCAAACACCCTAGATGAGTTTTTGGGGCTTTAAACAAGTGTTTTTGGGGTGTTTGAGGTGTTTACGGCCTAAGCACATGCTGGGGCCGTAAACTCCTTTTTACATGTCTAATCCATGTGTTTTAGTGTCCAAACCCTTCTAGATACATGCCTTAATTAGTATACTAACTTAACATGAGGAAAAACTTGATCTATGGCATGATTTTGGGGGTTTACGGCCTAAGGAGCTTCTTAGGCCGTAAACTCCTTTATGGTCCTTGATTCTCATGATTTTGGACTCTAAAAGCAGTAAAGTATGATTAGATTAAGTTAGGGGATGAGTCCTTACGTTTGGAAGTCGGAAATTCGCGGATTTGGAGTCGATTTCGGGTCTAGAGAGAGAAAGTAGTGAGAGAGAGGTGTAATTGTGGTAAAAGAGTCCAATTGAAGTGTTCAAGTGTTTTTATATGTCTCGGGTATTGTACCCGATACACGGCTACTCGATGCTAAAGTTTAACGGGGTTAAAACTTTTTACCCGGGTGAAGTGGTTGAAAAGTAATATAATTTTATTTAGTTAAACGGGGTTAACATTTGCAAGTTATAATTACTCATGATAATACCGGAACATATAATTAACTAAATATTTATTTATTGACGACCCGAACAATACCGAGAAATAACATATAATGACGCATTCCGTTAGTGAAAATAGGGTTTGTAACGGGAATAGATTTGGGGTTGTCACATCATCCCCCCGTTAGGGGAATTTCGTCCCGAAATTTTAGAATTCATATATATAAGAGTTACAGTACAACTACGTGAAGAGATGGGGGTATTTGAGTTTCATTTGGTCTTCGCGTTCCCAAGTGAATTCCGGTCCTCGTTTGGCGTTCCACCGAACTTTCACAATTGGGATACGGCTTTGCTTCGTTCGTTTTACTTCTCGATCCATAATCTCAACAGGTTCTTCCACGAAGTTGAGGCTCTCATTGACCTCAATCTCGTCAAGGGGAATTACGAGTGTCTTGTTTGACAGGCATTTCTTCAAGTTAGAGACGTGAAAGGTAGGGTGTATGTTGCTTAGGTCGTGAGGTAGGTTGAGTTTATAAGCTACGGGGCCGATTCTAGCGAGAATCTCAAAAGGCCCTATGTACCTTGGGTTCAACTTTCCACGCTTTCCAAAGCGTATCGTGCCCTTCCAGGGTGAGACCTTCAACATGACTCGATCTCCCACTTGGAATTCCAAGGGTTTTCTTTGTTTATCGGCGTAGCTTTTCTGTCGATACCTAGCGGCTTTAAGTCGTTCGCGTATCTGTACAATCTTCTCGGTCGTTTCTCGAATGATCTCCGGACCAGTGAGAGAGCTGTCAGGAACTCTTCCTTTAGCTAGTTGAGTGTCACCCACCTCAGCCCAGCACAGAGGGGATCTACACTTGCGGCCGTAGAGGGCTTCGAATGGGGCTGCCTTGATGCTCGTATGATAACTATTATTATAAGAAAATTCCACAAGAGGTAAGTGTGTGTCCCATGACTTACCGAAGTCAATTACACAAGCTCGCATCATATCCTCTAAGGTTTGAATCGTCCTCTCACTCTGTCCGTCGGTCTGCGGATGGTAGACTGTACTCATATCCAGCCTCGTCCCTAGTGCCTCTTGCAACGATTGCCAGAACCTAGAGGTGAATCTACTATCTCTGTCTGAGATAATAGAGATAGGGACGCCATGTAGTCGTGCTATCTCTTTAATGTATGTTCTAGTGAGTTTCTCCATCTTGTCCGTTTCCTTGATGGGTAGGAAGTGTGCGGACTTAGTCAACCTATCGACAATGACCCAAATAGTATCTAATCCACCCGTTGCCTTGGGAAGTTTGGTTATAAAGTCCATTGTGATCCGCTCCCACTTCCATTCTGGTATCTCAGGTTGTTGGAGAAGTCCTGATGGCTTTTGATATTCAACCTTGACTTTCGCGCAAGTGAGGCACTTACTCACAAATGTGGCGATCTCCGCTTTCATGTTTGGCCACCAGTATAGCTTTTTGAGATCCAGATACATCTTATCTGAACCCAGGTGGATGGAGTAGCGAGTGCTATGCGCTTCCCTCATAACCAAATCTCTAAAACCTCCATGGCGTGGAGTCCAGATTCGGTCCATGAAGTAGTAGGCTCCGTCACCCTTTACCTCCAAATTTTTATCCATTCCACATAGAGATTCTCCCAACACGTTCTCGGGCTTTAAGGCTTCCAGCTGAGCCTCTTTGATCTGTGTGGAGAGATGCGAATGAATAGTCATCGTCAACGACTTGGTCTTTCGACCAGTATACTCCTTCCTGCTCAGTGCATCTGCTACTACATTGGCTTTTCCCGGTTGATATCTAATTTCACAGTTGTAATCATTAAGTAGCTCGACCCATCGACGCTGCCTCATGTTGAGTTCTTTTTGGTTCATTATGTGTTGGAGGCTTTTATGATCAGTGTATACCACACTCTTCGTCCCATATAAGTAGTGTCTCCAGATTTTTAGTGCAAAAACAACCGCTCCTAACTCGAGGTCGTGCGTAGTGTAGTTCGCCTCATGGGTCTTTAGCTGTCTCGAGGCATATGCGATAACCTTACCCCGTTGCATCAAGACACAACCGAGCCCCTGGTTGGATGCATCACAGTATACGACAAAATCTTCTGTCCCTTCGGGAAGGGATAATACTGGTGCGGTGCATAGGGCTCGCTTCAGGGTTTGGAATGCCTTCTCCTGTCTTTCCTCCCAGTCGAACGGTACTCCTTTCTGTGTCAGCATAGTGAGAGGTTTTGCAATCCGAGAAAAGTTTTGAATGAATCTACGGTAGTAGCCAGCGAGGCCTAGAAATTAACGAATTTCCGTAGGCGTCTTCGGTGCTGACTAGTTCTCAATAGCTTTAATCTTGGAGGGATCCACATGAATTCCTTCTTCACTAACCACGTGACCTAAGAATTCGACTCTTCGGATCCAGAACTCGCACTTAGGGAACTTCGCATATAACTTTTCGGATCGCAACGTTTCCAAGATTTGTCGTAGGTGATCCTTGTGTTCTTCCTCGTTCCGAGAGTAAACGAGGATATCGTCAATGAAGACGATAACGAATTGATCCAGGTATGGACGACACACTCTATTCATCAAGTCCATGAATACTGCGGGGGCGTTGGTCAGTCCAAAGGGCATCACTACGAACTCAAAGTGTCCGTAGCGGGTTCGGAAAGCTGTCTTCGGAACGTCTTCCTCGAGTACCCGTAACTGATGATACCCAGATCTAAGGTCAATCTTGGAGAAGTAACTTGCTCCTTGTAGTTGATCAAACAGATCGTCGATACGAGGGAGAGGGTAGCGATTTTTAACCGTGAGTTTATTGAGTTCTCTATAATCGATGCACATCCGAAACGATCCGTCTTTCTTTTTCACGAACAAGATCGGAGCTCCCCAAGGTGAGAAACTCGGTCTTATAAAGCCCTTGCTGAGCAGTTCGTTGAGTTGACCGGATAGTTCTTGCATTTCGGCAGGCGCTAGACAGTAGGGCGACTTAGCTACGGGGGTAGCTCCTGGAATTAGGTCGATTCTGAACTCAATCTGAAGTTTGGGAGGTAGGCCGGGAAGATCCTCCGGAAAGACATCAGGGAAGTCGCATACTACGGGAATGTCTTTTGGATCTTTCGATTTCTGGTTAGTGTCAACGACATGGGCAAGAAAGGCGCGATACTCCTTGCGTAAGTATTTCTGAGCCTGAACACTGGAGATGATACGAAGGCTCGTACTCGGCTTATCTCCATATATCAAGAGGGTTTCGTGATTCGGAAGGTTCAGACGAATGGCTTTGTCAGAACATAGGATATCGGCGCAATGGAGACTCAACCAATCCATACCAACAATGACATCGAAATTTTTGATTGAGACTGGCATAAGATCGATTGGGAATGAGTGATCGTCTAACCTAAGAGTGCACCCTATGTAGATTTCGCTAGAGCTTTCTGTTTTCCCATTAGCCATTTCTACGACGAATGTTTCTTTTAGTGGTTGAGGGATTTGTTTGAGTAAGTGTTTAAATTTATGATTTGCGAAGCTTCTTTCTGCACCACTATCAAATAAGACACAGGCATAGGAGTTGTTGAGAAGAAACGTACCCGTGACTACTGTGGGATCTGCTACCGCTTCATTGTGACCGATAGCGAGTAGCCTTCCAGTTCCTCCAGCATTTGGGGTCTTTGGACAGTTTCTCTTAAAATGACCCGCCTCTCCACAGCCAAAACAAGTTGGGGTCACTCCCGTACCAGGAACCTGCGTGATAGGTTTGGGAGGGGCCTTACAAAATCGGACAGTATGCCCTTTTCGACCGCAGTTGGAACACTGCAGTTCACGGCAGGGGCCGTTGTGGTGGAAAGGGCACTTGGGACACTTGGGCAAGTTTCCACTGTAAGCTCTTGGCGGGGCTGGAGCAGCTGGAGTAGTCGGGGTGGTGGCAGCATGGACCGCCACAATTTGTTGGTCCTTTGAGGAGGTTTGAGTTTTCTTGCCCTTCATCTTATCCCATCGCTTCCTCTTTCTGTCAGATGAAGAGGGCGGTGTAGTGGTTGTTGTGGTTGCTGTCGCTGGAGTGGAGGAGATTTCGTGATTGATCAGACTTTGGGCCAATTCCTTGGCGCTATCAAAAGTTGTAGGGCGTGAAGCTAGAACATTTCCTTGATACGGGGGCACTAAACCCCAGATGTACCGTTCAATCTTCTTGTTCTCTGTAGGGATCATATTGGGGCACATGGCTGCCAAGTCGCAAAACCTGGCCGTATAAGCTGTTATATCGGTCCCCTTCATCTTGAGGTTCCAGAGTTCTTCCTCAAGTTTCTGAATTTCGCCCCTAGGGCAGTACTCTCCTCTCATGAGGTCCTTCAGAGTGTCCCAGCCCATAGCATTGGCTGTGACCAAGGAAAGTGAACTAACATGGCCGTTCCACCATGTCAAGGCCCTGTTGGTAAGGGTAGCGGTAGCGAACTTGATTTTGCTCTCCTCGAGGAAAGAGCACATTTCGAACACAGCTTCGGTTCTTTCGAACCATCGAGATAATGTCAGAATTCCTCCAGTACCATCGAAGAAGGTGGGTTTACAGTTCATGAAATCCTTATAAGTGCATCCCTGCACTCGATGATGGACTTCACCGAACCTGGAGTTACCACCGCTCGCATCCCCAGAATTCATTTGGGCCATGGCTGCTGTCACGGCTGCAGTTACCGCTGTTTGAAATAACACCGGATCGATCTGTGGAGGAGGGGGTGGTGGAGTAGGGGTTTGAGTTGCAGGTCTTCCTCTGGCGGGACGCTTTCGTGGAGGCATCCTTTACTGGAACAAGTATAGAAATGATAGCAATAGTAAGGGCCTATTGCGAATATAAATAGAGTGTTTCGTGGACTAAATCAACATAATCCAAGATCAAGATGAGAGTTATAGCAATAGAGAAATCAACTGCCAATGTATTGGTATCCATGATGCAACACAAGTTCATGAAAATTTGACCTAGAAATAGGTCTTACATCATACCATAGAGAAAAGGTTTGGCAGTTTAGAGGTTTGACTAGAGTACTTTCAAGCTAGGAATGTTTACAGATAATAGATCTACGGAACATAGAGTGGATAGGTTAATCCATTAAACAAAAGATAGAGGTAACTAGACGTCTTCTACTGGCGACGGTTACTTGTCGGGTGAATCCTCAGTTCTGCTAGCTGACGCATAACTTCTTGAAGGTGTCGATCATGAGTCCTTTGGCATGCACGGAGTTCTCTAACTTCAGCTCGGGATGCAGCCAGCTGGTGCTGCAGAGCCTCGTTAGTCCTCCTTGTCATGTCCATGGCTTCTTCGAGTTGGAGGATGCGAACTGTGTTGAGATTTGAGTTGGCATCCACTTCCACAACTCGACCTATTGCAGCTTGACCTTGCTCGACATTCCTGGCAATCCTTCGGATCATGATGGGCAGAACCTGATCTGCTGATCCACCTTCGTTTATGTTGTAGAAACTTCGGTCTCCATTGTATGGCGTGGGCTGACCCTGCTCTTCGCTCCATCTGTGCAAAGATATGGCCCACATAGGAGTGGGGCCCTGAAATGTCGGACGGCGGTTGGGGTTTGGGACTCCAGGGGGTAGGTTATTAACTTCTGGCTCGGAGTCGGAGTTATCCGGAAAGCCTTCTGCTCGGTGGTCATCCAAGGGGATTGGGTGATCATCGTCCGACTCTTCACTGAGCCATCCCCCATTACCCTGGTTTGGGTAGTACAGGTCGCCTGGAGGGTGGAAGCCAGCCATGGTATCTATGCGAGAAATGGGGAAAAGAAGGTTAATAGGCGTACTAACCTAAATTACTTATAAGACGGTCGCCACGAGTTGGACCAATACTTGCATAATGCATACTAATTACATGTGATTGGAGCAGGATAGTCCGTTGAATAAGTGACCCTAACTCTAAATCCACAACCAAACAAGGAACAGGAAGTAAAGCAAAGATCACAGATTCTAAGTCTATAACGCCCTAGTCACATGTAACCGGAAAGTATCCATTTAGCAACTATTGCTCCATCAGTAACGACCCTTTTTAGTTCTCACAGACGTATGTTTTTAGAGGTACAGAATACTCCTATAGTATTCTAATGTTAACGTTATTGTGGTAGTGTTGGTAAGTTTTAGACTTGTTGAAATACCACAACCAAACTTAGGCACATGCTAGTCACTCCCAGGAAGACGTAGTTGATCAGGCTACATCCCCCTAAATGTGACTATATGTCTCTAAGCTCAATTGTGCTATCCAACAATCTTAATACTTTTGTTTTGTTCTAGGACGATACTGACTTCTGTGTTTTATAGTGATGTGTGTATATATATATACTTAGTTAAATCTTTTAGATACTTAACAGTATATATTCTTGGTCAGAGTGTTTTAGTCCCGAAGTGTTTATAGTCCGTATATCTTTTATAGGTTGATATACTTGATTCACTATAAACAATGCTCTGATACCAATCTGTCACACACCAAAACCGATAACGGCGGAATACGTTTCGGGGTGGATGACGTAGTGTACAGTATCATCACAATTGTATAATAGTAAAAACAAGAATCATACAACCATTTCATTTACATAGTAAGTGTATTTACAAGTGTGTTTTGTAATGTTTGACAAACACCAAAAGTAAACAAAAATAAGAGATGGGTCTTGTATCCTCCATCTTCTCCAAAAATTGCTGTTGTACCTGTCTATCTTTGACCTGAAGATACAAGTTATTTTGAAAAGAATATCAGCATAAAGCTGGTGAGTTCATAAGAGTTTTAGTGTGAGTACTTGTATAAAAAGCATGAGAGTCATTATTATGAAAACTGAAGTTTGAAATCATAAACAGTGGTGAAACCTAGAAAATCCCATATTCTCCAGAACATTAAGTAATGCAATATAGTGAGTTATTCTTAGAGTATGTAATAGTGGTGCAGCATCCTTTAGTATTAGATACTTATTTACTTCGGGATATTACTTCATCTTTCTTTTAGTATTTTAGTGCGGTTATAGTGTCTTTCTAGTATGTTCCCAATAGTGTGAGTAATAGCGAACTCCCATGACCTTCCCAATCATGCATAGTGTAGTAGAGTAAAAGCATCCCTGGGCCTGAGCGGCTCGGACTGAAGTTATCAGTCGGGATGTAATAGCGTCTGCCCCGTATAGATCTATACATATAGTGTCGTCTTCCTGTCGGAAAACTTCGGGCATAGTGAATAGCGTATAGAGTATCCCGTAGTGGATTAGTGAGTTATCTCATGATTAGTGCATTCTCTTGTATTATAGTGTAGAAATCTTTCGTATAACTTGTATTGTATTCTCTTATTAGGGTATTGCTTCATAATATAGAGAATTATAGTAGTGTAGAGTAATAGTGGAAACTAGGGATAGAGTCCTTAACTATACCCATTATAGTTAATTTAGTGTATGTGGTTCTAGTCAAGTAGTGATTCAGGTAATTAATGAATTAAGAAGTACTCATAGTCTGTACTAATATATGAGATATATAATTAAGAAATCAATGACAGTCGGATGGATAACTACTACCCTAAGTCCACAATCAAACAAGAAACAGGAAATAAGGCGAGCTATCGGTCCTAAGTCTTTCAAGTCTTACTTATATAAATATATTAGTATGATTACATTCTCACAAAGAGTTTTATTAATCAAAAGCATTGTACGAAAGGAACATTTAAAACTTGTTTGTTAATCCAAGATAGTTTTGAAAACAATTGACTTATTTATAAAGCATAGTGATAAATCACGTGTGATTTGAACTACAGATTGTGAGTCACATGTGATTAACTCTGAAATCTGAAAAATAGTCTTGTATAACTTTTCATAAACATGTATATTCAACTTGTATCTCCCCCCTAAAACATATAAAACATTTGAAAGGTTCATTAAGGGGTATGAACTCACCTGAAATCGCGGAAATCGGGTAAATCGGGTAAAAGTGCCGATTGAGCGTTTGGTACCCAATAACCTCTTGAGCACCTCCTAGGATCCTAATGTCATATGAAATATGTATTTTACAAGAAGTTAATCATATTATGGTTTTCATTATAGTATTTGGACATTCTAGCATCGTTTTCGGGGTTTTAAGGCCTAGAAGGGGTTCCCGAGAGTGGTACGAAGTCATGAATGATTTACGGGAGGGTTCACGAGCTCACTCTTTTGGAGTTTATGGCCCAAAAGCCATCCTTTGGGAGTTTACGGCCGTAAAGCCCCTAGGTTTGGCCGTAAACTCTAGTGGCACTCCAAAGTGTATGTTTAAGGTCTTATTTCACTTCCTTGATTTAGTGGTATGTGTCTTGGACTATTTTAAGGGATTAAACATCATAATTTGTGACATTTTTGGGGAGTTTACGGCCAAGACTTGTTCTTGGGCCGTAAACTCTTGTAAACCCTTCAAGATGTATGTTTTATTGGTACAACAAAGTCTCATACACCTTAGATAAATCCTAGAAGGCCATATAGTGAGTTTGGGACAATTTGGCATATATTTTTGGGGAGTTTACGGCCCAAGAACATCCTTGGCCGTAAACTCTTCATTTTGTATCCAAATGTGAAGTTAAATGGTACAACACACTTCCAAAGGCCTTAGATAAAATCCTTACATGCATTTGAGGGGTTTTGGGACTTGTTTGACACAAAAACATGGGTGTTTACGGCCCAAGCTTAGCCTTGGCCGTAAACTCCTCTTTTTGCCATGAAATAATGTTGTTTGATGCATTTAAGCCTTCCTTGTTGTCAAATTTAAATTGCCAAACACCCTAGATGAGTTTTTGGGGCTTTAAACAAGTGTTTTTGGGGTGTTTGAGGTGTTTACGGCCTAAGCACATGCTGGGGCCGTAAACTCCTTTTTACATGTCTAATCCATGTGTTTTAGTGTCTAAACCCTTCTAGATACATGCCTTAATTAGTATACTAGCTTAACATGAGGAAAAACTTGATCTATGGCATGATTTTGGGGGTTTACGGCCTAAGGAGCTTCTTAGGCCGTAAACTCCTTTATGGTCCTTGATTCTCATGATTTTGGACTCTAAAAGCAGTAAAGTATGATTAGATTAAGTTAGGGGATGAGTCCTTACGTTTGGAAGTCGGAAATTCGCGGATTTGGAGTCGATTTCGGGTCTAGAGAGAGAAAGTAGTGAGAGAGAGGTGTAATTGTGGTAAAAGAGTCCAATTGAAGTGTTCAAGTGTTTTTATATGTCTCGGGTATTGTACCCGATACACGGCTACTCGATGCTAAAGTTTAACGGGGTTAAAACTTTTTACCCGGGTGAAGTGGTTGAAAAGTAATATAACTTTATTTAGTTAAACGGGGTTAACATTTGCAAGTTATAATTACTCATGATAATACCGGAACATATAATTAACTAAATATTTATTTATTGATGACCCGAACAATACCGAGAAATAATATATAATGACGCATTCCGTTAGTGAAAATAGGGTTTGTAACGGGAATAGATTTGGGGTTGTCACAGCTTCCAATTATCTGGAGAGAAGAGATTTATGGGAGAATTTGAAGAAACATAAACTGGTGGTTAAAGAGGATGCTTGGGGATTATTAGGAGATTTCAATGTTGCTTTAAAACATTCGGAATATTCTGAAGGATGTTCTAGATTTCCTAAAGGTGTTGAGGATTTTATTGAATGTATTAACTGTTTAGAAATTGAGGACCTGAATTCGACTGGTTTTCAATTTACTTGGAATAAAACTCCTGCTGGAAGTATGGGCCTCCTGAAGAAACTGGATAGAGTGATGACTAATTTGAAGTTTGTTTCGGATTATCCTTTGGCTCATGCTATGTTCAAACCCTATAGAATTTCAGATCACTGTCCTGCTGTTCTTAATATATGTTTTTATATGTCTTGGGTATTGTACCCGATACACGGCTACTCGATGCTAAAGTTTAACGGGGTTAAAACTTTTTACCCGGGTGAAGTGGTTGAAAAGTAATATAACTTTATTTAGTTAAACGGGGTTAACATTTGCAAGTTATAATTACTCATGATAATACCGGAACATATAATTAACTAAATATTTATTTATTGATGACCCGAACAATACCGAGAAATAACATATAATGACGCATTCCGTTAGTGAAAATAGGGTTTGTAACGGGAATAGATTTGGGGTTGTCACAGCTTCCAATTATCTGGAGAGAAGAGATTTATGGGAGAATTTGAAGAAACATAAACTGGTGGTTAAAGAGGATGCTTGGGGATTATTAGGAGATTTCAATGTTGCTTTAAAACATTCGGAATATTTTGAAGGATGTTCTAGATTTCCTAAAGGTGTTGAGGATTTTATTGAATGTATTAACTGTTTAGAAATTGAGGACCTGAATTCGACTGGTTTTCAATTTACTTGGAATAAAACTCCTGCTGGAAGTATGGGCCTCCTGAAGAAACTGGATAGAGTGATGACTAATTTGAAGTTTGTTTTGGATTATCCTTTGGCTCATGGTATGTTCAAACCCTATAGAATTTCAGATCACTGTCCTGCTGTTCTTAATATACCATTGAGTAAAATGAGATGGCGACCTTCTTTCAGATTTGCTAATTTTATTACTGAGAAGGAAGAATTTTTACCTATGGTCAAGGAAGTTTGGGATGAAAACATTGAAGGGTTTTATATGTTTAAGGTTTGTCAGAAATTGAAGATTCTTAAAAAGCATTGTAGGGATCTTTGTAACAGCTACAGAGGATATGGGAAGCGAATTCATGAGTTAAGGAAAAAGCTGGAAAGTAAACAAGTGGAAATTGATTGTAATCCTTATGATTATAAGGTTAGGAATGAGCATGCTGATCTATTGTTCAAATTTAATGAGGCTTGTAATGATGAAGAGAAGCTTTTATTCCAAAGATCTAAAATTAAATGGATTCAAGAAGGCGATAATAATACTAAGTTTTTTCATAGTATTGTGAAGAGCAGGGGCAATAAAAATAGAATTATGAGGGTTTTAGATGAAGATGGGAGATGGGTTAGTGGAATTGCTTTGAAGGATAAATTTGTTTCGTATTTCAAAAATTTCTTGGGGTGTAAGGATGGTTCTGTTAAGCCGGAGTTAAATGAAGATCTTTTCCAAAATAGGTTAGACAGGACAGATGCTACTAATATGATAAGAGTGGTGACTGATGAAGAAATTAAAGCAGCTATGTTTGAAATTGATGACAATCGTGCCCCTGGGCCTGATGGATATTCTTCAAAAATTTTCAAAAGTGCCTGGAATATTGTTGGATCGGAGGTTTGCAAAGCAGTGAGAGAATTTTTTTGGACAGGGAAGCTGTTAAAAGGGATAAATGCTACGAGAGTTATTTTAATTCCTAAAGTGGATATGCCGAGGAAGGTTGCTGATTTTAGACCTATAGCCTGCTGTAACACTTTGTATAAGTGTATTAGTAAGGTTATAGTGAATAGAATTAGAAGCTGTTTGGGGAAAATTGTTAGTAAGAATCAATCTGCTTTCATTCCTGGAAGATCGATCTTGGATAATATTCTTCTTGCGCAGGAATTGATGGTGGGATATAATAACAAGAGGGGAGTTCCAAAGTCCACCTTAAAAATTGATATTCAAAAAGCTTATGATACAGTGGATTGGGAGTTTCTTAATAGAAGTCTTAAAGGGTTTGGATTTCATCCGATTATGATTTAGTGGATTATGGCTTGTGTGTCTTCCCCGTGGTTTATGATCAATTTTAATGGTGAAGACCATGGGTATTTTGAAGGAAAGAGGGGTCTTAGGCAGGGTGATCCACTGTCACCTTACTTATTTACTATAGTGATGGAAGTGTTCAATATGATTCTTGGTAAGAAAATAGAAGACAACCATAATTTTAAATACCATAATAAGTGTGAGTTTCTTAGCATTTCTCACTTATGCTTTGCTGATGATCTTCTGGTATTTTCTTATGGTAATGGGAATTCGGCTAGAATTATAAGGGAAGCTCTTGATGATTTCAAAAATGTTTCTGGGCTGAAGGTGAGCATGGAAAAGAGCCAGATCTATTTCAGTTGTGTTAAACCGAATATGAGAAGAATTATTTTGGGAATTCTTCCTTTTGATGTTGGGAAATTTCCTTTTAAGTACTTGGGTGTTCCTATGTGTGTTACTAAACTTTTTGAAAGAGATTGCAAGAAGTTGTTAGAAAAGATTAGAATGAGAATTTTCAACTGGAAATGCAAAACTTTATCGTTTGCTGGAAGGTTGCAGCTCATTAAATCTGTGTTGACTTCTATTCATGTGTATTGGGCTTCAATTTTTAAAATTCCCATTGCTACTGTAAAAGAGATAGAAAAGATGTGTAGAAGCTTCTTATGGGCTAATGGTGAAAAAGTTAATGGGAAAGCTAAAATCAAATGGGATGATGTTTGTAAACCTTTAGATTATGGAGGATTGGGGATTAAGAATTTAAAGAAATGGAATGATGCTTTACTTGCAAAACATGTGTGGAATGTTGTTAATAATAAAAATTCTTTATAGGTGCAATGGGTGAAAACTTATTACATTGGAAAGAGGAATTTTTGGGATATATTGCAAAAGAAAAGCATGAGCTGGACCTGGAAGAGATTTTTGGAGATTAGGAAAATAGTTAGACCTCATATTGTTGCTTGTGTGGGAAATGGGAGAAATATCTCTTTATGGCATGATTGGTGGCATCCTTTAGGTATATTAAGCACTATCATTCCAAGAAGAGAATGGTTTAGCAATGGATTTAATGACTTATCTTTGGTTAGTGATGTGCTTGATTATGATACTTATTGTTGGCCTGTAAATTGGGTTGATAAATTTTCAGGTCTAAAGGATGCTCCTATGTTTTGTATAGATCCAAATATAAGAGATGTTGCTGGATGGAGAGATAAGGAGGGTAATTGTAAGCAATTTTCTTGTAATCAAGTGTGGAGAGATATCAATAATTTTGGGAATAAGGTGCCATGGAAGGAAATCGTTTGGTATGGTAAGGGCATTCCTAGAAATTCTTTCATTTTATGGATGGCTATCTTGAATAGATTGAAAACTCAAGATCGTGTTAGAGTTTGGGAAAAATCAGGAATTCTCCTTTGTCCTTTTTGTAATCTTATTCCTGATTCTCATAATCATATTTTCTTTAATTGTGATTTCTCACAAAGTATTTGGAGACACTTTTGTGATAAGATGAGAATTAATTTGGTGATGGGTGGATGGAATGATTTGATTCTGAAGTGCTGCAAGCTGTTTTACAAGGATTCTGGTGAGAATTTAATTAATAAATGTATTCTTGCGAGTTGTGTGGCTCATATTTGGAAGGAAAGGAATGCTAGGATTTTTAATAAGAGGAGATTAACAGCTGAAGGAGTGATAACCTGTATTGAGAACGAAATAAGATTAAAGCTGTTAGGATTAAGGAATAATAAAAATTTGATTAATGAAAGAATCTATAAGGATTGGGGCATTTATGGAAAGGACAAAAATAAGAGATGTTGTTCAGGTTCAGAATTGTGAAGTTGATGGTCGAAGTGATTTTTAATTGGGGTTGGCAGCGGAGAAATTATATTGAGTATGTTCTTAGTAGCGGTTTTAGATGGGGGCAATTTTGGAATAATTGGTTTTACAAAGGAATTGACGGAAATTGTCAATGGTTGGGGAGTTATCTCTCTAATCATTTGACTTGTACCAATGGGATTTTCAATTTGGATATGATCTTTTATGTGATTATTCAAATTGAGAATCCTAGACATGTGATTGATGCCATGTCAAGTCTGAAACTTATTTTGAATTTCTGGAGTGTTGGTGTTAGTTTTTGGCTCGTTGGGTCTTGTATTATTTGCAGGAATTTATTGCATTGGATGAAGATGGATCATAGTGAAAAGAAGGAAGAGAGTTTTATGCAGAAAATCAAGAGGAGGATGAAGAATTGGAAAAGGGATAGAAGAAGTGGGATTGTTCAGCTCTTGGAGATTAATTCGGATCGCATTGTTAAATTGTATAGTAGTTTTAAATATGTTTGGGTTTTATTTGTGAGTTGTTGGTTGAAGTTTTTGGTCTTAGTTGGTTTTTCCTTAAAGTTTAGTCTTTGGATTGAGGGTTTTTTAAGGGCCTTACCCCTTGCTATTTTGTTCATGTTTTTTGGAGTTTTTGGAGATGCAAGGGGGTGAAGTTACCTTTTTTCCCTCATTCAATAAGTCCTTGGGCTAATTTTAAGGATTTTAGGGATTATTGGGGTTGTGAGTGGTTAGTTCTTATTATTAGGAAGTGGTTTGGTAGTTGGTTATGGATAGGCTGGTTATTTTTGTACTTTGTTTGAATTTTTGGTGTTTGTATTCTTTTATTCTTTTTAATAAAGTTTGCTGAGCTTTGGCTCTTTCAAAAAAAAAAAAGAATTAAACGATGCTCATCAAAGCTTTGTTAAGTTGCATAGACTTCTATTGTGGAACTCAAGAATAAAATAATGTTCATCTAACCTTCGCTAAATTGCATACACTTCTAATGTGGAACTCAAGAACGAAACAATGCTCATCAATGCTTTCTTAAATTGCATAGACTTCCAATGTGGAACCCAAGAATGAAACAATGCTTATCAAATCTTTGCTAAATTGCATAAACTTTTTTCCCTCAACAATCAAAGAACGCACATCAAAGATTTGATTAAATTGTAAAGACTTCTATTGTGGAACTCAAGAATTAGACGATGCTCATCAAAGCTTTGCTATGTTGCATAGACTTCTACTGTGGATCTCAAGAATAAAACAATGCTCATCAAACCTTTTCTAAATTACGAAGACTACTTCTATTGTGGAACTCTAGAATTAAACAATGCTCATCAAAGCTTTGCTAGATTGCATAGACTTCTAATGTTGAATTCAAGAATGAAACAATGCCCATCAAATCTTTGCTTAAATGGCATAGACTTTTATTGTGGAACTCAAGATTTAAACAATGCTCATCAATACTTTGCTAAATTGCGAAGACTACTTCTATTGTGGAACTCAAGAACTAAACAATGCTCATCAAAGCTTTGTTAAATTGCATAGACTTCTTATGTGGACCTCAAGAATTAAATGCTTGTAAGGATGATACTGATTTGTCGGGCTTAAATGATGAGTTTTTTCCTAAAAAATTGGACAGTAGGGTGGCTGTTGATATGCTTAGAGTGGTTACTGATGAAGAAATTAAATTGGCGATGTTTGATATAGATGACAATCGTGCCCCTGGGCCTGATGGGTATTCTTCAAAAAATTTTAAAAGTTCTTGGAGTATTGTTGGTCCAGATGTCTGTAAGGCTGTGAGAGAATTTTTTTGGACTAGTAAATTGTTGAATGGGATTAATGCCACGAGAATTGTTTTGGTCCCTAAAGTTGAGGTTCCGAGGAAAGTGTCTGATTTTAGACCTATAGCTTGCTGTAACACTTTTTATAAGTGTATCAGTAAGATTATAGTGAATAGAATTAGAAATTGTTTGGGTGATATTGTAAGTAATAACCAATCAGCTTTTATTCCTGGTAGATCTATTTTGGACAATATTCTTCTTGGTCAGGAGTTGATGGTGGGGTACAAAAAAAAAAGAGGTACCCCTAAATGTACGATAAAGATTGATATACAAAAGGCTTATGTTACGGTGGATTGGGATTTTCTTAATAGAGTTCTGCAGGGATTTGGGTTTCATCCAGTCATGGTTAAATGGATTATGGCTTGTGTTTCTTCCCCGTGGTTCATGCTCAATTTTAATGGTGAAGATCATGGGTATTTTGAAGGAAAGCGTGGGCTTAGGCAGGGAGATCCTTTATCTCCTTACCTATTTACTATAGTTATGGAGGTTTTCAATATTATTATGGGTAAGCTTATTGAAGATTCTTTGAATTTTAAGTTCCATAGTAAGTGTTTGAGCCTCAAAATTTCCTATTTATGTTTTGCTGATGATTTGTTAATTTTTTCTTATGGTAATGGGAATTCGGCCAGAATTATAAGGAATGCCCTTGATGATTTCAATAAGATTTCAGGGCTGAAGGTTAGTATGGAAAAAAGTCAGATTTATTTCAGTTGTGTTAAGCCTAATATGAGAAGGATTATTTTGGGTATTCTTCCTTATGAAGTTGGGAAATTTCCGTTTAAATATTTGGGGGTTCCTATGTGTGTTACTAAATTGTTTGATAGAGATTGTAAAAAGTTGATTGAAAAGATTAAGTTGAGAATTTTCAATTGGAAGTGTAAAGCCTTATCTTTTGCTGGCAGATTGCAACTCATTAATTCGGTCTTAACTTCTATTCATGTTTATTGGGCTTCTATTTTTAAAATTCCAATTGCTACTATTAATGAGATTGAGAAGATGTGCAGGAGTTTTTTATGGGCTAATGGTGAGATAGTCAAAGGTAAAGCTAAAGTTAAGTGGCTTGAAATTTGCAAACCTAAGGAGTATGGTGGGCTGGGAATAAAGAATTTGAGGAAATGGAATGATGCTTTACTTGCTAAACATGTTTGGAATGTGGTTAATAACAAAAATTCCCTGTGGGTGCAGTGGGTGAGAATCAATTATATAGGCAGCAGGAATTTTTGGGATATTCTGCAGAAAAAGAGTATGAACTGGACATGGAAGAGATTTTTGGAGATAAGGAATACTGTTAGGCCTCATGTTATTTCATGTGTGGGTAATGGGAGGAACACTTCTTTATGGCATGATTGGTGGCATCCAATAGGTATTCTTTGTACTATTATCCCTTGGAGAGAGTGGATTAGTAATGGTCTTAGTGATTCTGCTTTAGTTTGTGATGTTCTTGAGTTTGATTCTTATTCATGGCCGGTTGAATGGGTTAATAAGTTCCCTGGATTGACTGAAGCTCCTATGTTTTGTATTGATTCTAATTTGAATGATGTTGTTGGATGGAGGGATAAGGGAGGTATATGCAGAAAATTCTCATGCAAACAAGTGTGGAATGATTTGAATAATTTTGGGGATATTGTGCCTTGGTTTGATCTTGTTTGGTATAATAATTGCATTCCTCGCAACTCTTTTATTTTATGGTTGGCTATCCTGAACAGATTAAAAACTCAGGATAGGGTTAGAGGATGGGAATTGGCTGGTAATTTGCTGTGTCCTTTTTGTGATAATGTGCCTGATTCGCATAGCCATTTATTCTTTAATTGTGAGTATTCCTCTAGAATTTGGAAATATTTCTGCAGTAAAGTGGGGCTAAATTTGAGAACGGTTGAATGGAATGATCTTATTTTAATGTTGAGCAGAATGCTTAAACTGAAGACAGGTGAGAATTTGATCATTAAATGTATGATTGCTAGCTGTGTGTCTAATATTTGGAGAGAGAGAAACGCTAGACTTTTTGGTTCTAGCAGAATATCAGTTGAGGGGGTTATAGCTAGTATTGAGAATGAGATTCGTTTGAAGCTGATGGGATTAAGGAAAAGAGTTAAAATGATCAATAATAAGGTTTGTTTGATCTGGGGTATTTCGGGAATTGAGAATGTTGAATAATGGAGATCATTTTCTGGTTTTGCTGTTTGGAGTGTGGTTGGTTATGGTTTTGGGTTTGGCAGTGGTGGCAGTTAAATAAGGATGATGTTATTAATGGTATATGGTGGGGGTATTTTGGGAATAAAAATATGCACAAAGGAATTGACGGAATATGTCACTGGTTGGAGAGTTTACTCTTAAATCATGTGACTTGTACCTATGGGATTTGCTGTTTGGATATGATCTTAATTGAGATTACCCAAATAGAGAATCCTAGACATGTGATTGATGCCATGTCTAGTATGAAACTTAATTTGATTCACTGGTGTTTTGGTGTTATTTTTTTGTGTTTCTCTTTGAGTTTGTGGTGCAGAAAGGCGAAGCAAAGGTTGGTGGTGGGCAATAGCTGTGGAGAGATTATGGATTCCCTGATGAGGACTTTGAAGGATGTAAAAGACAAGGATTGCGACAGGAGCTTTGGGACTAATTGTCGTGAGGGGCTTTCCTGTTTTCTCTTTGATGTTATGTTTATTTGTGGTTTACTTTATCGGGATTTCCTTGTTTTTTGTGGTTTGTGGGTTTTGAACTTGAGGGTTTTTTCTTAAAGGTTAGCTTATGGACTGAGGGTTTTTTTAAGGGCCTTACCCCTTGCTTTGGTTTCTTTATCTTTTGGAGGTTTGGTTGGAGCAAGGGGGTGAAGTTACCTTTTTTCCCTCTTTCAATAAGTTTATGGGCTACCTTTAAGGATTTTAGGGTGTTTTGGGGTTGTGAGTGGTTATTGCTTCTTATTAGGAAATGGTTTGGTAGTTGGTTATGGATAGGATGGTTATATTTGTATTTTGTTTGATGTTTTGTTCCTTGTATTCTTTAATTCTTATTAATAAAGTTTGCTGAGCTTTGGCTCTTTCAAAAAAAAAAAAAAAGAATTAAATGCTCATCAAAGCTTTGCCTAATTTGCATACACTTCTATTGTGGAACTCAAGAATTAAACAATGCTCATAAAAGCTTTGCTAAATTGCAAAGACTACTTCTATTGTGGAACTCAAGAATTAAACAATGCTCATCAATGCTTTGCTAAATTGCATAGACTTCCAATGTGGAAACCAAGAATGAAACAATGCTCATCAAAGCTTTGCTAAATTGCATAGATTTCTATTGTGGAACTCAAGAATCAAACAATGCTCATCAAATCTTTGTTTAAATTGCATAGGCTTCTATTGTGGAACTCAAGAATCAAACAATGCTCATCAAAGGTTTGCTTAAATGAATACACTTCTATTGTGGAACTCAAGAATGAAACGATGTTCATCAAAGCTTTGCTAAATTACATAAACTTCTAATGTTGAACTCAAACATGAAACAATGCTTATCAAAACTTTTCTTAAATTGCAAAGACTTCTATTGTGAAACTCAACAATAAAATAATGCTCATCAAACCTTTACTAAATTACAAATTCTACCTCTATTGTGGAACTCTATGATCCCCATGTTTCATTAGCCCATACTGCTCCTGAAAGAATACCTATGGTTAAAAATATAAATCCTAGGCTAATCACACGATAACTCCAATAATCTAATTGTTGAATCAATTGGGCCTTGTAATAATTCTTAGTACACAAAAAGTAATTTTTTTAAAAAAAAAAATATTGTTTCTTTCATTCATGTATTGGATTTCACCAAAATGAAAAAAGACTCATTTTTTTTTAAACAATGCTCATCAAAGCTTTGCTAAATTGCATAGACTTCTAATGTGGAACACAAGAATGAAACAACGCACATCAAGGCTTTGCTTAAATTGCATAGACTTTTATTGTAGAACTCAAGAATTAAACAATGCTCTTCAAAGCTATGCTAAATTGTGAAGACTACTTTTACGGTGCAACTCAAGAGTTAAACAATGCTAATCAAGGCTTTGATAAATTGCATACACTTCTAATGTGGAACTCATGAATGAAACAATGCTCATCAAAGCTTTGCTTAAATTGCATACAGTTCTATTGTAGAACTCAAGAATTAAACAGTGCTCATAAAAGCTTTGCTAAATTGCAAAGACTATGTCTATTGTGGAACTTAAGAATTAAACCAATGCTCATCAAGGCTTTGCTAAATTGCATAGACTTCCAATGTGGAACCCAAGAATGAAACAATGCTCATCAAAGCTTTGCTAAATTGCATAGACTTGTATTGTGGAACTCAATAGTCAAAGAATGCTCATCAAAGATTTGCTTAGATTGCATAGACTTCTATTGTGGATCTCAAGAATTAAACGATGCTCATCAAAGCTTTGTTAAGTTGCATAGACTTCTATTGTGGAACTCAAGAATAAAATAATGTTCATCTAACCTTTGCTAAATTGCATACACTTCTAATGTGGAACTCAAGAACGAAACAATGCTCATCAATGCTTTCTTAAATTGCATAGACTTCCAATGTGGAACCCAAGAATGAAACAATGCTTATCAAAGCTTTGCTAAATTGCGTAAACTTGTATTGTGGAACTCAACAATCAAAGAACGCACATCAAAGATTTGATTAAATTGTAAAGACTTCTATTGTGGAACTCAAGAATTAGACGATGCTCATCAAAGCTTTGCTATGTTGCATAGACTTCTACTGTGGATCTCAAGAATAAAACAATGCTCATCAAACCTTTTTTAAATTACGAAGATTACTTCTATTGTGGAACTCTAGAATTAAACAATGATCATCAAAGCTTTGCTAGATTGCATAGACTTCTAATGTTGAATTCAAGAATGAAACAATGCCCATCAAATCTTTGCTTAAATGGCATAGACTTTTATTGTGGAACTCAAGATTTAAACAATGCTCATCAATACTTTGCTAAATTGCGAAGACTACTTCTATTGTGGAACTCAAGAACTAAACAATGCTCATCAAAGCTTTGTTAAATTGCATAGACTTCTTATGTGGACCTCAAGAATTAAATGCTCATCAAAGCTTTGCCTAATTTGCATACACTTCTATTGTGGAACTCAAGAATTAAACAATGCTCATAAAAGCTTTGCTAAATTGCAAAGACTACTTCTATTGTGGAACTCAAGAATTAAACAATGCTCATCAATGCTTTGCTAAATTGCATAGACTTCCAATGTGGAAACCAAGAATGAAACAATGCTCATCAAAGCTTTACTAAATTGCATAGATTTCTATTGTGGAACTCAAGAATCAAACAATGCTCATCAAATCTTTGTTTAATTTGCATAGGCTTCTATTGTGGAACTCAAGAATCAAACAATGCTCATCAAAGGTTTGCTTAAATGAATACACTTCTATTGTGGAACTCAAGAATTAAACGATGTTCATCAAAGCTTTGCTAAATTACATAAACTTCTAATGTTGAACTCAAACATGAAACAATGCTTATCAAAACTTTTCTTAAATTGCAAAGACTTCTATTGTGAAATTCAACAATAAAATAATGCTCATCAAACCTTTACTAAATTACAAATTCTACCTCTATTGTGGAACTCTATGATCCCCATGCTTCATTAGCCCATACTGCTCCTGAAAGAATACCTATGGTTAAAAATATAAATCCTAGGCTAATCACACGATAACTCCAATAATCTAATTGTTGAATCAATTGGGCCTTGTAATAATTCTTAATACACAAAAAGTAATTTTTTTTAAAAAAAATATTGTTTCTTTCATTCTTGTATTGGATTTCACCAAAATGAAAAAAGACTCATTTTTTTTAAACAATGCTCATCAAAGCTTTGCTAAATTGCATAGACTTCTAATGTGGAACACAAGAATGAAACAACGCACATCAAGGCTTTGCTTAAATTGCATAGACTTTTATTGTAGAACTCAAGAATTAAACAATGCTCTTCAAAGCTATGCTAAATTGTGAAGACTACTTTTACGGTGCAATTCAAGAGTTAAACAATGCTAATCAAGGCTTTGCTAAATTGCATACACTTCTAAGGTGGAACTCATGAATGAAACAATGCTCATCAAAGCTTTGCTTAAATTGCATACAGTTCTATTGTGGAACTCAAGAATTAAATAGTGCTCATAAAAGCTTTGCTAAATTGCAAAGACTACGTCTATTGTGGAACTTAAGAATTAAACCAATGCTCATCAAGGCTTTGCTAAATTGCATAGACTTCCAATGTGGAACCCAAGAATGAAACAATGCTCATCAAAGCTTTGCTAAATTGCATAGACTTGTATTGTGGAACTCAATAATCAAAGAATGCTCATCAAAGATTTGCTTAGATTGCATAGACTTCTATTGTGGATCTCAAGAATTAAACGATGCTCATCAAAGCTTTGTTAAGTTGCATAGACTTCTATTGTGGCACTCAAGAATAAAACAATGTTCATCTAACCTTCGCTAAATTGAATACACTTTTAATGTGGAACTCAAGAACGAAACAATGCTCATCAATGCTTTCTTAAATTGCATAGACTTCCAATGTGGAACCCAAGAATGAAACAATGCTTATCAAATCTTTGCTAAATTGCATAAACTTGTTTTGTGGAACTCAACAATCAAAGAACGCACATCAAAGATTTGATTAAATTGTAAAGACTTCTATTGTGGAACTCAAGAATTAGACGATGCTCATCAAAGCTTTGCTATGTTGCATAGACTCTTACTGTGGATCTCAAGAATAAAAAATGCTCATCAAACCTTTTCTAAATTACGAAGACTACTTCTATTGTGGAACTCTAGAATTAAACAATGCTCATCAAAGCTTTGCTAGATTGCATAGACTTCTAATGTTGAATTCAAGAATGAAACAATGCCCATCAAATCTTTGCTTAAATGGCATAGACTTTTATTGTGGAACTCAAGATTTAAAAAATGCTCATCAATACTTTGCTAAATTGCGAAGACTACTTCTATTGTGGAACTCAAGAACTAAACAATGCTCATCAAAGCTTTGTTAAATTGCATAGACTTCTTATGTGGACCTCAAGAATTAAATGCTCATCAAAGCTTTGCCTAATTTGCATACACTTCTATTGTGGAACTCAAGAATTAAACAATGCTCATAAAAGCTTTGCTAAATTGCAAAGACTACTTCTATTGTGGAACTCAAGAATTAAACAATGCTCATCAATGCTTTGCTAAATTGCATAGACTTCCAATGTGGAAACCAAGAATGAAACAATGCTCATCAAAGCTTTGCTAAATTGCATAGATTTCTATTGTGGAACTCAAGAATCAAACAATGCTCATCAAATCTTTGTTTAAATTGCATAGGCTTCTATTGTGGAACTCAAGAATCAAACAATGCTCATCAAAGGTTTGCTTAAATGAATACACTTCTATTGTGGAACTCAAGAATTAAACGATGTTCATCAAAGCTTTGCTAAATTACGTAAACTTCTAATGTTGAACTCAAACATCAAACAATGCTTATCAAAACTTTTCTTAAATTGCAAAGACTTCTATTGTGAAATTCAACAATAAAATAATGCTCATCAAACCTTTACTAAATTACAAATTCTACCTCTATTGTGGAACTCTATGATCCCCATGCTTCATTAGCCCATACTGCTCCTGAAAGAATACCTATGGTTAAAAATATAAATCCTAGGCTAATCACACGATAACTCCAATAATCTAATTGTTGAATCAATTGGGCCTTGTAATAATTCTTAATACACAAAAAGTAATTTTTTTTTAAAAAAATATTGTTTCTTTCATTCTTGTATTGGATTTCACCAAAATGAAAAAAGACTCATTTTTTTTAAACAATGCTCATCAAAGCTTTGCTAAATTGCATAGACTTCTAATGTGTAACACAAGAATGAAACAACGCACATCAAGGCTTTGCTTAAATTGCATAGACTTTTATTGTAGAACTCAAGAATTAAACAATGCTCTTCAAAGCTATGCTAAATTGTGAAGACTACTTTTACGGTGCAACTCAAGAGTTAAACAATGCTAATCAAGGCTTTGCTAAATTGCATACACTTCTAAGGTGGAACTCATGAATGAAACAATGCTCATCAAAGCTTTGCTTAAATTGCATACAGTTCTATTGTGGAACTCAAGAATTAAATAGTGCTCATAAAAGCTTTGCTAAATTGCAAAGAGTACGTCTATTGTGGAACTTAAGAATTAAACCAATGCTCATCAAGGCTTTGCTAAATTGCATAGACTTCCAATGTGGAACCCAAGAATGAAACAATGCTCATCAAAGCTTTGCTAAATTGCATAGACTTGTATTGTGGAACTCAATAATCAAATAATGCTCATCAAAGATTTGCTTAGATTGCATAGACTTTTATTGTGGATCTCAAGAATTAAACGATGCTCATCAAAGCTTTGTTAAGTTGCATAGACTTCTATTGTGGCACTCAAGAATAAAACAATGTTCATCTAACCTTCGCTAAATTGAATACACTTTTAATGTGGAACTCAAGAACGAAACAATGCTCATCAATGCTTTCTTAAATTGCATAGACTTCCAATGTGGAACCCAAGAATGAAACAATGCTTATCAAATCTTTGCTAAATTGCATAAACTTGTTTTGTGGAACTCAACAATCAAAGAACGCACATCAAAGATTTGATTAAATTGTAAAGACTTCTATTGTGGAACTCAAGAATTAGACGATGCTCATCAAAGCTTTGCTATGTTGCATAGACTCTTACTGTGGATCTCAAGAATAAAAAATGCTCATCAAACCTTTTCTAAATTACGAAGACTACTTCTATTGTGGAACTCTAGTATTAAACAATGCTCATCAAAGCTTTGCTAGATTGCATAGACTTCTAATGTTGAATTCAAGAATGAAACAATGCCCATCAAATCTTTGCTTAAATGGCATAGACTTTTATTGTGGAACTCAAGATTTAAACAATGCTCATCAATACTTTGCTAAATTACGAAGACTACTTCTATTGTGGAACTCAAGAACTAAACAATGCTCATCAAAGCTTTGTTAAATTGCATAGACTTCTTATGTGGACCTCAAGAATTAAATGCTCATCAAAGCTTTGCCTAATTTGCATACACTTCTATTGTGGAACTCAAGAATTAAACAATGCTCATAAAAGCTTTGCTAAATTGCAAAGACTACTTCTATTGTGGAACTCAAGAATTAAACAATGCTCATCAATGCTTTGCTAAATTGCATAGACTTCCAATGTGGAAACCAAGAATGAAACAATGCTCATCAAAGCTTTGCTAAATTGCATAGATTTCTATTGTGGAACTCAAGAATCAAACAATGCTCATCAAATCTTTGTTTAAATTGCATAGGCTTCTATTGTGGAACTCAAGAATCAAACAATGCTCATCAAAGGTTTGCTTAAATGAATACACTTCTATTGTGGAACTCAAGAATTAAACGATGTTCATCAAAGCTTTGCTAAATTACATAAACTTCTAATGTTGAACTCAAACATCAAACAATGCTTATCAAAACTTTTCTTAAATTGCAAAGACTTCTATTGTGAAATTCAACAATAAAATAATGCTCATCAAACCTTTACTAAATTACAAATTCTACCTCTATTGTGGAACTCTATGATCCCCATGCTTCATTAGCCCATACTGCTCCTGAAAGAATACCTATGGTTAAAAATATAAATCCTAGGCTAATCACACGATAACTCCAATAATCTAGTTGTTGAATCAATTGGGCCTTGTAATAATTCTTAATACACAAAAAGTAATTTTTTTTTAAAAAAATATTGTTTCTTTCATTCTTGTATTGGATTTCACCAAAATGAAAAAAGACTCATTTTTTTTAAACAATGCTCATCAAAGCTTTGCTAAATTGCATAGACTTCTAATGTGGAACACAAGAATGAAACAACGCACATCAAGGCTTTGCTTAAATTGCATAGACTTTTATTGTAGAACTCAAGAATTAAACAATGCTCTTCAAAGCTATGCTAAATTGTGAAGACTACTTTTACGGTGCAACTCAAGAGTTAAACAATACTAATCAAGGCTTTATTAAATTGCATACACTTCTAAGGTGGAACTCATGAATGAAACAATGCTCATCAAAGCTTTGCTTAAATTGCATACAGTTCTATTGTGGTACTCAAGAATTAAACAGTGCTCATAAAAGCTTTGCTAAATTGCAAAGACTACGTCTATTGTGGAACTTAAGAATTAAACCAATGCTCATCAAGGCTTTGCTAAATTGCATAGACTTCCAATGTGGAACCCAAGAATGAAACAATGCTCATCAAAGCTTTGCTAAATTGCATAGACTTGTATTGTGGAACTCAATAATCAAATAATGCTCATCAAAGATTTGCTTAGATTGCATAGACTTTTATTGTGGATCTCAAGAATTAAACGATGCTCATCAAAGCTTTGTTAAGTTGCATAGACTTCTATTGTGGCACTCAAGAATAAAATAATGTTCATCTAACCTTCGCTAAATTGAATACACTTTTAATGTGGAACTCAAGAACGAAACAATGCTCATCAATGCTTTCTTAAATTGCATAGACTTCCAATGTGGAACCCAAGAATGAAACAATGCTTATCAAATCTTTGCTAAATTGCATAAACTTGTTTTGTGGAACTCAACAATCAAAGAACGCACATCAAAGATTTGATTAAATTGTAAAGACTTCTATTGTGGAACTCAAGAATTAGATGATGCTCTTCAAAGCTTTGCTATGTTGCATAGACTTCTACTGTGGATCTCAAGAATAAAAAATGCTCATCAAACCTTTTCTAAATTACGAAGACTACTTCTATTGTGGAACTCTAGAATTAAACAATGCTCATCAAAGCTTTGCTAGATTGCATAGACTTCTAATGTTGAATTCAAGAATGAAACAATGCCCATCAAATCTTTGCTTAAATGGCATAGACTTTTATTGTGGAACTCAAGATTTAAAAAATGCTCATCAATACTTTGCTAAATTGCGAAGACTACTTCTATTGTGGAACTCAAGAACTAAACAATGCTCATCAAAGCTTTGTTAAATTGCATAGACTTCTTATGTGGACCTCAAGAATTAAATGCTCATCAAAGCTTTGCCTAATTTGCATACACTTCTATTGTGGAACTCAAGAATTAAACAATGCTCATAAAAGCTTTGCTAAATTGCAAAGACTACTTCTATTGTGGAACTCAAGAATTAAACAATGCTCATCAATGCTTTGCTAAATTGCATAGACTTCCAATGTGGAAACCAAGAATGAAACAATGCTCATCAAAGCTTTGCTAAATTGCATAGATTTCTATTGTGGAACTCAAGAATCAAACAATGCTCATCAAATCTTTGTTTAAATTGCATAGGCTTCTATTGTGGAACTCAAGAATCAAACAATGCTCATCAAAGGTTTGCTTAAATGAATACACTTCTATTGTGGAACTCAAGAATTAAACGATGTTCATCAAAGCTTTGCTAAATTACGTAAACTTCTAATGTTGAACTCAAACATCAAACAATGCTTATCAAAACTTTTCTTAAATTGCAAAGACTTCTACTGTGAAATTCAACAATAAAATAATGCTCATCAAACCTTTACTAAATTACAAATTCTACCTCTATTGTGGAACTCTATGGTCCCCATGCTTCATTAGCCCATACTGCTCCTGAAAGAATACCTATGGTTAAAAATATAAATCCTAGGCTAATCACACGATAACTCCAATAATCTAATTGTTGAATCAATTGGGCCTTGTAATAATTCTTAATACACAAAAAGTAATTTTTTTTTAAAAAAATATTGTTTCTTTCATTCTTGTATTGGATTTCACCAAAATGAAAAAAGACTCATTTTTTTTAAACAATGCTCATCAAAGCTTTGCTAAATTGCATAGACTTCTAATGTGTAACACAAGAATGAAACAACGCACATCAAGGCTTTGCTTAAATTGCATAGACTTTTATTGTAGAACTCAAGAATTAAACAATGCTCTTCAAAGCTATGCTAAATTGTGAAGACTACTTTTACGGTGCAACTCAAGAGTTAAACAATGCTAATCAAGGCTTTGCTAAATTGCATACACTTCTAAGGTGGAACTCATGAATGAAACAATGCTCATCAAAGCTTTGCTTAAATTGCATACAGTTCTATTGTGGAACTCAAGAATTAAATAGTGCTCATAAAAGCTTTGCTAAATTGCAAAGAGTACGTCTATTGTGGAACTTAAGAATTAAACCAATGCTCATCAAGGCTTTGCTAAATTGCATAGACTTCCAATGTGGAACCCAAGAATGAAACAATGCTCATCAAAGCTTTGCTAAATTGCATAGACTTGTATTGTGGAACTCAATAATCAAAGAATGCTCATCAAAGATTTGCTTAGATTGCATAGACTTCTATTGTGGATCTCAAGAATTAAACGATGCTCATCAAAGCTTTGTTAAGTTGCATAGACTTCTATTGTGGCACTCAAGAATAAAACAATGTTCATCTAACCTTCGCTAAATTGAATACACTTTTAATGTGGAACTCAAGAACGAAACAATGCTCATCAATGCTTTCTTAAATTGCATAGACTTCCAATGTGGAACCCAAGAATGAAACAATGCTTATCAAATCTTTGCTAAATTGCATAAACTTGTTTTGTGGAACTCAACAATCAAAGAACGCACATCAAAGATTTGATTAAATTGTAAAGACTTCTATTGTGGAACTCAAGAATTAGACGATGCTCATCAAAGCTTTGCTATGTTGCATAGACTCTTACTGTGGATCTCAAGAATAAAAAATGCTCATCAAACCTTTTCTAAATTACGAAGACTACTTCTATTGTGGAACTCTAGAATTAAACAATGCTCATCAAAGCTTTGCTAGATTGCATAGACTTCTAATGTTGAATTCAAGAATGAAACAATGCCCATCAAATCTTTGCTTAAATGGCATAGACTTTTATTGTGGAACTCAAGATTTAAAAAATGCTCATCAATACTTTGCTAAATTGCGAAGACTACTTCTATTGTGGAACTCAAGAACTAAACAATGCTCATCAAAGCTTTGTTAAATTGCATAGACTTCTTATGTGGACCTCAAGAATTAAATGCTCATCAAAGCTTTGCCTAATTTGCATACACTTCTATTGTGGAACTCAAGAATTAAACAATGCTCATAAAAGCTTTGCTAAATTGCAAAGACTACTTCTATTGTGGAACTCAAGAATTAAACAATGCTCATCAATGCTTTGCTAAATTGCATAGACTTCCAATGTGGAAACCAAGAATGAAACAATGCTCATCAAAGCTTTGCTAAATTGCATAGATTTCTATTGTGGAACTCAAGAATCAAACAATGCTCATCAAATCTTTGTTTAAATTGCATAGGCTTCTATTGTGGAACTCAAGAATCAAACAATGCTCATCAAAGGTTTGCTTAAATGAATACACTTCTATTGTGGAACTCAAGAATTAAACGATGTTCATCAAAGCTTTGCTAAATTACGTAAACTTCTAATGTTGAACTCAAACATCAAACAATGCTTATCAAAACTTTTCTTAAATTGCAAAGACTTCTATTGTGAAATTCAACAATAAAATAATGCTCATCAAACCTTTACTAAATTACAAATTCTACCTCTATTGTGGAACTCTATGATCCCCATGCTTCATTAGCCCATACTGCTCCTGAAAGAATACCTATGGTTAAAAATATAAATCCTAGGCTAATCACACGATAACTCCAATAATCTAATTGTTGAATCAATTGGGCCTTGTAATAATTCTTAATACACAAAAAGTAATTTTTTTTTAAAAAAATATTGTTTCTTTCATTCTTGTATTGGATTTCACCAAAATGAAAAAAGACTCATTTTTTTTAAACAATGCTCATCAAAGCTTTGCTAAATTGCATAGACTTCTAATGTGTAACACAAGAATGAAACAACGCACATCAAGGCTTTGCTTAAATTGCATAGACTTTTATTGTAGAACTCAAGAATTAAACAATGCTCTTCAAAGCTATGCTAAATTGTGAAGACTACTTTTACGGTGCAACTCAAGAGTTAAACAATGCTAATCAAGGCTTTGCTAAATTGCATACACTTCTAAGGTGGAACTCATGAATGAAACAATGCTCATCAAAGCTTTGCTTAAATTGCATACAGTTCTATTGTGGAACTCAAGAATTAAATAGTGCTCATAAAAGCTTTGCTAAATTGCAAAGAGTACGTCTATTGTGGAACTTAAGAATTAAACCAATGCTCATCAAGGCTTTGCTAAATTGCATAGACTTCCAATGTGGAACCCAAGAATGAAACAATGCTCATCAAAGCTTTGCTAAATTGCATAGACTTGTATTGTGGAACTCAATAATCAAAGAATGCTCATCAAAGATTTGCTTAGATTGCATAGACTTCTATTGTGGATCTCAAGAATTAAACGATGCTCATCAAAGCTTTGTTAAGTTGCATAGACTTCTATTGTGGCACTCAAGAATAAAACAATGTTCATCTAACCTTCGCTAAATTGAATACACTTTTAATGTGGAACTCAAGAACGAAACAATGCTCATCAATGCTTTCTTAAATTGCATAGACTTCCAATGTGGAACCCAAGAATGAAACAATGCTTATCAAATCTTTGCTAAATTGCATAAACTTGTTTTGTGGAACTCAACAATCAAAGAACGCACATCAAAGATTTGATTAAATTGTAAAGACTTCTATTGTGGAACTCAAGAATTAGACGATGCTCATCAAAGCTTTGCTATGTTGCATAGACTCTTACTGTGGATCTCAAGAATAAAAAATGCTCATCAAACCTTTTCTAAATTACGAAGACTACTTCTATTGTGGAACTCTAGTATTAAACAATGCTCATCAAAGCTTTGCTAGATTGCATAGACTTCTAATGTTGAATTCAAGAATGAAACAATGCCCATCAAATCTTTGCTTAAATGGCATAGACTTTTATTGTGGAACTCAAGATTTAAACAATGCTCATCAATACTTTGCTAAATTACGAAGACTACTTCTATTGTGGAACTCAAGAACTAAACAATGCTCATCAAAGCTTTGTTAAATTGCATAGACTTCTTATGTGGACCTCAAGAATTAAATGCTCATCAAAGCTTTGCCTAATTTGCATACACTTCTATTGTGGAACTCAAGAATTAAACAATGCTCATAAAAGCTTTGCTAAATTGCAAAGACTACTTCTATTGTGGAACTCAAGAATTAAACAATGCTCATCAATGCTTTGCTAAATTGCATAGACTTCCAATGTGGAAACCAAGAATGAAACAATGCTCATCAAAGCTTTGCTAAATTGCATAGATTTCTATTGTGGAACTCAAGAATCAAACAATGCTCATCAAATCTTTGTTTAAATTGCATAGGCTTCTATTGTGGAACTCAAGAATCAAACAATGCTCATCAAAGGTTTGCTTAAATGAATACACTTCTATTGTGGAACTCAAGAATTAAACGATGTTCATCAAAGCTTTGCTAAATTACATAAACTTCTAATGTTGAACTCAAACATCAAACAATGCTTATCAAAACTTTTCTTAAATTGCAAAGACTTCTATTGTGAAATTCAACAATAAAATAATGCTCATCAAACCTTTACTAAATTACAAATTCTACCTCTATTGTGGAACTCTATGATCCCCATGCTTCATTAGCCCATACTGCTCCTGAAAGAATACCTATGGTTAAAAATATAAATCCTAGGCTAATCACACGATAACTCCAATAATCTAGTTGTTGAATCAATTGGGCCTTGTAATAATTCTTAATACACAAAAAGTAATTTTTTTTTAAAAAAATATTGTTTCTTTCATTCTTGTATTGGATTTCACCAAAATGAAAAAAGACTCATTTTTTTTAAACAATGCTCATCAAAGCTTTGCTAAATTGCATAGACTTCTAATGTGGAACACAAGAATGAAACAACGCACATCAAGGCTTTGCTTAAATTGCATAGACTTTTATTGTAGAACTCAAGAATTAAACAATGCTCTTCAAAGCTATGCTAAATTGTGAAGACTACTTTTACGGTGCAACTCAAGAGTTAAACAATACTAATCAAGGCTTTATTAAATTGCATACACTTCTAAGGTGGAACTCATGAATGAAACAATGCTCATCAAAGCTTTGCTTAAATTGCATACAGTTCTATTGTGGTACTCAAGAATTAAACAGTGCTCATAAAAGCTTTGCTAAATTGCAAAGACTACGTCTATTGTGGAACTTAAGAATTAAACCAATGCTCATCAAGGCTTTGCTAAATTGCATAGACTTCCAATGTGGAACCCAAGAATGAAACAATGCTCATCAAAGCTTTGCTAAATTGCATAGACTTGTATTGTGGAACTCAATAATCAAATAATGCTCATCAAAGATTTGCTTAGATTGCATAGACTTTTATTGTGGATCTCAAGAATTAAACGATGCTCATCAAAGCTTTGTTAAGTTGCATAGACTTCTATTGTGGCACTCAAGAATAAAATAATGTTCATCTAACCTTCGCTAAATTGAATACACTTTTAATGTGGAACTCAAGAACGAAACAATGCTCATCAATGCTTTCTTAAATTGCATAGACTTCCAATGTGGAACCCAAGAATGAAACAATGCTTATCAAATCTTTGCTAAATTGCATAAACTTGTTTTGTGGAACTCAACAATCAAAGAACGCACATCAAAGATTTGATTAAATTGTAAAGACTTCTATTGTGGAACTCAAGAATTAGACGATGCTCTTCAAAGCTTTGCTATGTTGCATAGACTTCTACTGTGGATCTCAAGAATAAAAAATGCTCATCAAACCTTTTCTAAATTACGAAGACTACTTCTATTGTGGAACTCTAGAATTAAACAATGCTCATCAAAGCTTTGCTAGATTGCATAGACTTCTAATGTTGAATTCAAGAATGAAACAATGCCCATCAAATCTTTGCTTAAATGGCATAGACTTTTATTGTGGAACTCAAGATTTAAAAAATGCTCATCAATACTTTGCTAAATTGCGAAGACTACTTCTATTGTGGAACTCAAGAACTAAACAATGCTCATCAAAGCTTTGTTAAATTGCATAGACTTCTTATGTGGACCTCAAGAATTAAATGCTCATCAAAGCTTTGCCTAATTTGCATACACTTCTATTGTGGAACTCAAGAATTAAACAATGCTCATAAAAGCTTTGCTAAATTGCAAAGACTACTTCTATTGTGGAACTCAAGAATTAAACAATGCTCATCAATGCTTTGCTAAATTGCATAGACTTCCAATGTGGAAACCAAGAATGAAACAATGCTCATCAAAGCTTTGCTAAATTGCATAGATTTCTATTGTGGAACTCAAGAATCAAACAATGCTCATCAAATCTTTGTTTAAATTGCATAGGCTTCTATTGTGGAACTCAAGAATCAAACAATGCTCATCAAAGGTTTGCTTAAATGAATACACTTCTATTGTGGAACTCAAGAATTAAACGATGTTCATCAAAGCTTTGCTAAATTACGTAAACTTCTAATGTTGAACTCAAACATCAAACAATGCTTATCAAAACTTTTCTTAAATTGCAAAGACTTCTACTGTGAAATTCAACAATAAAATAATGCTCATCAAACCTTTACTAAATTACAAATTCTACCTCTATTGTGGAACTCTATGGTCCCCATGCTTCATTAGCCCATACTGCTCCTGAAAGAATACCTATGGTTAAAAATATAAATCCTAGGCTAATCACACGATAACTCCAATAATCTAATTGTTGAATCAATTGGGCCTTGTAATAATTCTTAATACACAAAAAGTAATTTTTTTTTAAAAAAATATTGTTTCTTTCATTCTTGTATTGGATTTCACCAAAATGAAAAAAGACTCATTTTTTTTAAACAATGCTCATCAAAGCTTTGCTAAATTGCATAGACTTCTAATGTGTAACACAAGAATGAAACAACGCACATCAAGGCTTTGCTTAAATTGCATAGACTTTTATTGTAGAACTCAAGAATTAAACAATGCTCTTCAAAGCTATGCTAAATTGTGAAGACTACTTTTACGGTGCAACTCAAGAGTTAAACAATGCTAATCAAGGCTTTGCTAAATTGCATACACTTCTAAGGTGGAACTCATGAATGAAACAATGCTCATCAAAGCTTTGCTTAAATTGCATATAGTTCTATTGTGGAACTCAAGAATTAAATAGTGCTCATAAAAGCTTTGCTAAATTGCAAAGAGTACGTCTATTGTGGAACTTAAGAATTAAACCAATGCTCATCAAGGCTTTGCTAAATTGCATAGACTTCCAATGTGGAACCCAAGAATGAAACAATGCTCATCAAAGCTTTGCTAAATTGCATAGACTTGTATTGTGGAACTCAATAATCAAATAATGCTCATCAAAGATTTGCTTAGATTGCATAGACTTTTATTGTGGATCTCAAGAATTAAACGATGCTCATCAAAGCTTTGTTAAGTTGCATAGACTTCTATTGTGGCACTCAAGAATAAAACAATGTTCATCTAACCTTCGCTAAATTGAATACACTTTTAATGTGGAACTCAAGAACGAAACAATGCTCATCAATGCTTTCTTAAATTGCATAGACTTCCAATGTGGAACCCAAGAATGAAACAATGCTTATCAAATCTTTGCTAAATTGCATAAACTTGTTTTGTGGAACTCAACAATCAAAGAACGCACATCAAAGATTTGATTAAATTGTAAAGACTTCTATTGTGGAACTCAAGAATTAGACGATGCTCATCAAAGCTTTGCTATGTTGCATAGACTCTTACTGTGGATCTCAAGAATAAAAAATGCTCATCAAACCTTTTCTAAATTACGAAGACTACTTCTATTGTGGAACTCTAGTATTAAACAATGCTCATCAAAGCTTTGCTAGATTGCATAGACTTCTAATGTTGAATTCAAGAATGAAACAATGCCCATCAAATCTTTGCTTAAATGGCATAGACTTTTATTGTGGAACTCAAGATTTAAACAATGCTCATCAATACTTTGCTAAATTGCGAAGACTACTTCTATTGTGGAACTCAAGAACTAAACAATGCTCATCAAAGCTTTGTTAAATTGCATAGACTTCTTATGTGGACCTCAAGAATTAAATGCTCATCAAAGCTTTGCCTAATTTGCATACACTTCTATTGTGGAACTGAAGAATTAAACAATGCTCATAAAAGCTTTGCTAAATTGCAAAGACTACTTCTATTGTGGAACTCAAGAATTAAACAATGCTCATCAATGCTTTGCTAAATTGCATAGACTTCCAATGTGGAAACCAAGAATGAAACAATGCTCATCAAAGCTTTGCTAAATTGCATAGATTTCTATTGTGGAACTCAAGAATCAAACAATGCTCATCAAATCTTTGTTTAAATTGCATAGGCTTCTATTGTGGAACTCAAGAATCAAACAATGCTCATAAAAGGTTTGCTTAAATGAATACACTTCTATTGTGGAACTCAAGAATTAAACGATGTTCATCAAAGCTTTGCTAAATTACATAAACTTCTAATGTTGAACTCAAACATCAAACAATGCTTATCAAAACTTTTCTTAAATTGCAAAGACTTCTATTGTGAAATTCAACAATAAAATAATGCTCATCAAACCTTTACTAAATTACAAATTCTACCTCTATTGTGGAACTCTATGATCCCCATGCTTCATTAGCCCATACTGCTCCTGAAAGAATACCTATGGTTAAAAATATAAATCCTAGGCTAATCACACGATAACTCCAATAATCTAGTTGTTGAATCAATTGGGCCTTGTAATAATTCTTAATACACAAAAAGTAATTTTTTTTTAAAAAAATATTGTTTCTTTCATTCTTGTATTGGATTTCACCAAAATGAAAAAAGACTCATTTTTTTTTAAACAATGCTCATCAAAGCTTTGCTAAATTGCATAGACTTCTAATGTGGAACACAAGAATGAAACAACGCACATCAAGGCTTTGCTTAAATTGCATAGACTTTTATTGTAGAACTCAAGAATTAAACAATGCTCTTCAAAGCTATGCTAAATTGTGAAGACTACTTTTACGGTGCAACTCAAGAGTTAAACAATACTAATCAAGGCTTTATTAAATTGCATACACTTCTAAGGTGGAACTCATGAATGAAACAATGCTCATCAAAGCTTTGCTTAAATTGCATACAGTTCTATTGTGGTACTCAAGAATTAAACAGTGCTCATAAAAGCTTTGCTAAATTGCAAAGACTACGTCTATTGTGGAACTTAAGAATTAAACCAATGCTCATCAAGGCTTTGCTAAATTGCATAGACTTCCAATGTGGAACCCAAGAATGAAACAATGCTCATCAAAGCTTTGCTAAATTGCATAGACTTGTATTGTGGAACTCAATAATCAAATAATGCTCATCAAAGATTTGCTTAGATTGCATAGACTTTTATTGTGGATCTCAAGAATTAAACGATGCTCATCAAAGCTTTGTTAAGTTGCATAGACTTCTATTGTGGCACTCAAGAATAAAATAATGTTCATCTAACCTTCGCTAAATTGAATACACTTTTAATGTGGAACTCAAGAACGAAACAATGCTCATCAATGCTTTCTTAAATTGCATAGACTTCCAATGTGGAACCCAAGAATGAAACAATGCTTATCAAATCTTTGCTAAATTGCATAAACTTGTTTTGTGGAACTCAACAATCAAAGAACGCACATCAAAGATTTGATTAAATTGTAAAGACTTCTATTGTGGAACTCAAGAATTAGACGATGCTCATCAAAGCTTTGCTATGTTGCATAGACTTCTACTGTGGATCTCAAGAATAAAAAATGCTCATCAAACCTTTTCTAAATTACGAAGACTACTTCTATTGTGGAACTCTAGAATTAAACAATGCTCATCAAAGCTTTGCTAGATTGCACAGACTTCTAATGTTGAATTCAAGAATCAAACAATGCCCATCAAATCTTTGCTTAAATGCCATAGACTTTTATTGTGGAACTCAAGATTTAAACAATGCTCATAAATACTTTGCTAAATTGCGAAGACTACTTCTATTGTGGAACTCAAGAACTAAACAATGCTCATCAAAGCTTTGTTAAATTGCATAGACTTCTTATGTGGACCTCAAGAATTAAATGCTCATCAAAGCTTTGCCTAATTTGCATACACTTCTATTGTGGAACTCAAGAATTAAACAATGCTCATAAAAGCTTTGCTAAATTGCAAAGACTACTTCTATTGTGGAACTCAAGAATTAAACAATGCTCATCAATGCTTTGCTAAATTGCATAGACTTCCAATGTGGAAACCAAGAATGAAACAATGCTCATCAAAGCTTTGCAAAATTGCATAGATTTCTATTGTGGAACTCAAGAATCAAACAATGCTCATCAAATCTTTGTTTAAATTGCATAGGCTTCTATTGTGGAACTCAAGAATCAAGCAATGCTCATCAAAGGTTTGCTTAAATGAATACACTTCTATTGTGGAACTCAAGAATTAAACGATGTTCATCAAAGCTTTGCTAAATTACATAAACTTCTAATGTTGAACTCAAACATGAAACAATGCTTATCAAAAGTTTTTTTAAATTGCAAAGACTTCTATTGTGAAGCTCAACAATAAAATAATGCTCATCAAACCTTTACTAAATTACAAATTCTACCTCTATTGTGGAACTCTATGATCCCCATGCTTCATTAGCCCATACTGCTCCTGAAAGAATACCTATGGTTAAAAATATAAATCCTAGGCTAATCACACGATATCTCCAATAATCTAATTGTTGAATCAATTGGGCCTTGTAATAATTCTTAGTACACAAAAAGTAATTTTTTTTTAAAAAAATATAGTTTCTTTCATTCTTGTATTGGATTTCACCAAAATGAAAAAAGACTCATTTTTTTTAAACAATGCTCATCAAAGCTTTGCTAAATTGCATAGACTTCTAATGTGGAACACAAGAATGAAACAACGCACATCAAGGCTTTGCTTAAATTGCATAGACTTTTATTGTAGAACTCAGGAATTAAACAATGCTCTTCAAAGCTATGCTAAATTGTGAAGACTACTTTTACAGTGCAACTCAAGAGTTAAACAATGCTAATCAAGGCTTTGCTAAATTGCATACACTTCTAATGTGGAACTCATGAATGAAACAATGCTCATCAAAGCTTTGCTTAAATTGCATACAGTTCTATTGTGGTACTCAAGAATTAAACAGTGCTCATAAAAGCTTTGCTAAATTGCAAAGACTACGTCTATTGTGGAACTTAAGAATTAAACCAATGCTCATCAAGGCTTTGCTAAATTGCATAGACTTCCAATGTGGAACCCAAGAATGAAACAATGCTCATCAAAGCTTTGCTAAATTGCATAGACTTGTATTGTGGAACTCAATAATCGAAGAATGCTCATCAAAGATTTGCTTAGATTGCATAGACTTCTATTGTGGATCTCAAGAATTAAACGATGCTCATCAAAGCTTTGTTAAGTTGCATAGACTTCTATTGTGGAACTCAAGAATAAAATAATGTTCATCTAACCTTCGCTAAATTGCATACACTTCTAATGTGGAACTCAAGAACGAAACAATGCTCATCAACGCTTTCTTAAATTGCATAGACTTCCAATGTGGAACCCAAGAATGAAACAATGCTTATCAAATCTTTGCTAAATTGCATAAACTTGTTTTGTGGAACTCAACAATCAAAGAACGCACATCAAAGATTTGATTAAATTGTAAAGACTTCTATTGTGGAACTCAAGAATTAGACGATGCTCTTCAAAGCTTTGCTATGTTGCATAGACTTCTACTGTGGATCTCAAGAATAAAAAATGCTCATCAAACCTTTTCTAAATTACGAAGACTACTTCTATTGTGGAACTCTAGAATTAAACAATGCTCATCAAAGCTTTGCTAGATTGCACAGACTTCTAATGTTGAATTCAAGAATGAAACAATGCCCATCAAATCTTTGCTTAAATGGCATAGACTTTTATTGTGGAACTCAAGATTTAAACAACGCTCATCAATACTTTGCTAAATTGCGAAGACTACTTCTATTGTGGAACTCAAGAACTAAACAATGCTCATCAAAGCTTTGTTAAATTGCATAGACTTCTTATGTGGACCTCAAGAATTAAATGCTCATCAAAGCTTTGCCTAATTTGCATACACTTCTATTGTGGAACTCAAGAATTAAACAATGCTCATAAAAGCTTTGCTAAATTGCAAAGACTACTTCTATTGTGGAACTCAAGAATTAAACAATGTTCATCAATGCTTTGCTAAATTGCATAGACTTCCAATGTGGAAACCAAGAATGAAACAATGCTCATCAAAGCTTTGCTAAATTGCATAGATTTCTATTGTGGAACTCAAGAATCAAACAATGCTCATCAAATCTTTGTTTAAATTGCATAGGCTTCTATTGTGGACCTCAAGAATCAAACAATGCTCATCAAAGGTTTGCTTAAATGAATACACTTCTATTGTGGAACTCAAGAATTAAACGATGTTCATCAAAGCTTTGCTAAATTACATAAACTTCTAATGTTGAACTCAAACATCAAACAATGCTTATCAAAACTTTTCTTAAATTGCAAAGACTTCTATTGTGAAACTCAACAATAAAATAATGCTCATCAAACCTTTACTAAATTACAAATTCTACCTCTATTGTGGAACTCTATGATCCCCATGCTTCATTAGCCCATACTGCTCCTGAAAGAATACCTATGGTTAAAAATATAAATCCTAGGCTAATCACACGATATCTCCAATAATCTAATTGTTGAATCAATTGGGCATTGTAATAATTCTTAGTACACAAAAAGTAATTTTTTTAAAAAAAAATATAGTTTCTTTCATTCTTGTATTGGATTTCACCAAAATGAAAAAAGACTCATTTTTTTTAAACGATGCTCATCAAAGCTTTGCTAAATTGCATAGACTTCTAATGTGGAACACAAGAATGAAACAACGCACATCAAGGCTTTGCTTAAATTGCATAGACTTTTATTGTAGAACTCAAGAATTAAACAATGCTCTTCAAAGCTATGCTAAATTGTGAAGACTACTTTTACGGTGCAACTCAAGAGTTAAACAATGCTAATCAAGGCTTTGCTAAATTGCATACACTTCTAATGTGGAACTCATGAATGAAACAATGCTCATCAAAGCTTTGCTTAAATTGCATACAGTTCTATTGTGGTACTCAAGAATTAAACAGTGCTCATAAAAGCTTTGCTAAATTGCAAAGACTACGTCTATTGTGGAACTTAAGAATTAAACTAATGCTCATCAAGGCTTTGCTAAATTGCATAGACTTCCAATGTGGAACCCAAGAATGAAACAATGCTCATCAAAGCTTTGCTAAATTGCATAGACTTGTATTGTGGAACTCAATAATCAAAGAATGCTCATCAAAGATTTGCTTAGATTGCATAGACTTCTATTGTGGATCTCAAGAATTAAACGATGCTCATCAAAGCTTTGTTAAGTTGCATAGACTTCTATTGTGGAACTCAAGAATAAAATAATGTTCATCTAACCTTCGCTAAATTGCATACACTTCTAATGTGGAACTCAAGAACGAAACAATGCTCATCAATGCTTTCTTAAATTGCATAGACTTCCAATGTGGAACCCAAGAATGAAACAATGCTTATCAAATCTTTGCTAAATTGCATAAACTTGTTTTGTGGAACTCAACAATCAAAGAACGCACATCAAAGATTTGATTAAATTGTAAAGACTTCTATTGTGGAACTCAAGAATTAGACGATGCTCTTCAAAGCTTTGCTATGTTGCATAGACTTCTACTCTGGATCTCAAGAATAAAAAATGCTCATCAAACCTTTTCTAAATTACGAAGACTACTTCTATTGTGGAACTCTAGAATTAAACAATGCTCATCAAAGCTTTGCTAGATTGCACAGACTTCTAATGTTGAATTCAAGAATGAAACAATGCCCATCAAATCTTTGCTTAAATGGCATAGACTTTTATTGTGGAACTCAAGATTTAAACAACGCTCATCAATACTTTGCTAAATTGCGAAGACTACTTCTATTGTGGAACTCAAGAACTAAACAATGCTCATCAAAGCTTTGTTAAATTGCATAGACTTCTTATGTGGACCTCAAGAATTAAATGCTCATCAAAGCTTTGCCTAATTTGCATACACTTCTATTGTGGAACTCAAGAATTAAACAATGCTCATAAAAGCTTTGCTAAATTGCAAAGACTACTTCTATTGTGGAACTCAAGAATTAAACAATGCTCATCAATGCTTTGCTAAATTGCATAGACTTCCAATGTGGAAACCAAGAATGAAACAATGCTCATCAAAGCTTTGCTAAATTGCATAGATTTCTATTGTGGAACTCAAGAATCAAACAATGCTCATCAAATCTTTGTTTAAATTGCATAGGCTTCTATTGTGGACCTCAAGAATCAAACAATGCTCATCAAAGGTTTGCTTAAATGAATACACTTCTATTGTGGAACTCAAGAATTAAACGATGTTCATCAAAGCTTTGCTAAATTACATAAACTTCTAATGTTGAACTCAAACATCAAACAATGCTTATCAAAACTTTTCTTAAATTGCAAAGACTTCTATTGTGAAACTCAACAATAAAATAATGCTCATCAAACCTTTACTAAATTACAAATTCTACCTCTATTGTGGAACTCTATGATCCCCATGCTTCATTAGCCCATACTGCTCCTGAAAGAATACCTATGGTTAAAAATATAAATCCTAGGCTAATCACACGATATCTCCAATAATCTAATTGTTGAATCAATTGGGCCTTGTAATAATTCTTAGTACACAAAAAGTAATTTTTTTTAAAAAAAATATAGTTTCTTTCATTCTTGTATTGGATTTCACTAAAATGAAAAAAGACTCATTTTTTTTAAACAATGCTCATCAAAGCTTTGCTAAATTGCATAGACTTCTAATGTGGAACACAAGAATGAAACAACGCACATCAAGGATTTGCTTAAATTGCATAGACTTTTATTGTAGAACTCAAGAATTAAACAATGCTCTTCAAAGCTATGCTAAATTGTGAAGACTACTTTTACGGTGCAACTCAAGAGTTAAACAATGCTAATCAAGGCTTTGCTAAATTGCATACACTTCTAATGTGGAACTCATGAATGAAACAATGCTCATCAAAGCTTTGCTTAAATTGCATACAGTTCTATTGTGGTACTCAAGAATTAAACAGTGCTCATAAAAGCTTTGCTAAATTGCAAAGACTACGTCTATTGTGGAACTTAAGAATTAAACCAATGCTCATCAAGGCTTTGCTAAATTGCATAGACTTCCAATGTGGAACCCAAGAATGAAACAATGCTCATCAAAGCTTTGCTAAATTGCATAGACTTGTATTGTGGAACTCAATAATCAAAGAATGCTCATCAAAGATTTGCTTAGATTGCATAGACTTCTATTGTGGATCTCAAGAATTAAACGATGCTCATCAAAGCTTTGTTAAGTTGCATAGACTTCTATTGTGGAACTCAAGAATAAAATAATGTTCATCTAACCTTCGCCAAATTGCATACACTTCTAATGTGGAACTCAAGAACGAAACAATGCTCATCAATGCTTTCTTAAATTGCATAGACTTCCAATGTGGAACCCAAGAATGAAACAATGCTTATCAAATCTTTGCTAAATTGCATAAACTTGTTTTGTGGAACTCAACAATCAAAGAACGCACATCAAAGATTTGATTAAATTGTAAAGACTTCTATTGTGGAACTCAAGAATTAGACGATGCTCTTCAAAGCTTTGCTATGTTGCATAGACTTCTACTGTGGATCTCAAGAATAAAAAATGCTCATCAAACCTTTTCTAAATTACGAAGACTACTTCTATTGTGGAACTCTAGAATTAAACAATGCTCATCAAAGCTTTGCTAGATTGCACAGACTTCTAATGTTGAATTCAAGAATGAAACAATGCCCATCAAATCTTTGCTTAAATGGCATAGACTTTTATTGTGGAACTCAAGATTTAAACAACGCTCAGCAATACTTTGCTAAATTGCGAAGACTACTTCTATTGTGGAACTCAAGAACTAAACAATGCTCATCAAAGCTTTGTTAAATTGCATAGACTTCTTATGTGGACCTCAAGAATTAAATGCTCATCAAAGCTTTGCCTAATTTGCATACACTTCTATTGTGGAACTCAAGAATTAAACAATGCTCATAAAAGCTTTGCTAAATTGCAAAGACTACTTCTATTGTGGAACTCAAGAATTAAACAATGCTCATCAATGCTTTGCTAAATTGCATAGACTTCCAATGTGGAAACCAAGAATGAAACAATGCTCATCAAAGCTTTGCTAAATTGCATAGATTTCTATTGTGGAACTCAAGAATCAAACAATGCTCATCAAATCTTTGTTTAAATTGCATAGGCTTCTATTGTGGACCTCAAGAATCAAACAATGCTCATCAAAGGTTTGCTTAAATGAATACACTTCTATTGTGGAACTCAAGAATTAAACGATGTTCATCAAAGCTTTGCTAAATTACATAAACTTCTAATGTTGAACTCAAACATGAAACAATGCTTATCAAAACTTTTCTTAAATTGCAAAGACTTCTATTGTGAAACTCAACAATAAAATAATGCTCATCAAACCTTTACTAAATTACAAATTCTACCTCTATTGTGGAACTCTATGATCCCCATGCTTCATTAGCCCATACTGCTCCTGAAAGAATACCTATGGTTAAAAATATAAATCCTAGGCTAATCACACGATAACTCCAATAATCTAATTGTTGAATCAATTGGGCCTTGTAATAATTCTTAGTACACAAAAAGTGATTTTTTTTAAAAAAAATATAGTTTCTTTCATACTTGTATTGGATTTCACCAAAATGAAAAAAGACTCATTTTTTTTAAACAATGCTCATCAAAGCTTTGCTAAATTGCATAGACTTCTAATGTGGAACACAAGAATGAAACAACGAACATCAAGGATTTGCTTAAATTGCAGAGACTTTTCAAGAATTAAACAATGCTCTTCAAAGCTATGCTAAATTGTGAAGACTACTTTTACGGTGCAACTCAAGAGTTAAACAATACTAATCAAGGCTTTGCTAAATTGCATACACTTCTAAGGTGGAACTCATGAATGAAACAATGCTCATCAAAGCTTTGCTTAAATTGCATACAGTTCTATTGTGGAACTCAAGAATTAAACAGTGCTCATAAAAGCTTTGCTAAATTGCAAAGACTACGTCTATTGTGGAACTTAAGAATTAAACCAATGCTCATCAAGGCTTTGCTAAATTGCATAGACTTCCAATGTGGAACCCAAGAATGAAACAATGCTCATCAAAGCTTTGCTAAATTGCATAGACTTGTATTGTGGAACTCAATAATCAAAGAATGCTCATCAAAGATTTGCTTAGATTGCATAGACTTCTATTGTGGATCTCAAGAATTAAACGATGCTCATCAAAGCTTTGTTAAGTTGCATAGACTTCTATTGTGGAACTCAAGAATAAAATAATGTTCATCTAACCTTCGCTAAATTGCATACACTTCTAATGTGGAACTCAAGAACGAAACAATGCTCATCAATGCTTTCTTAAATTGCATAGACTTCCAATGTGGAACCCAAGAATGAAACAATGCTTATCAAATCTTTGCAAAATTGCATAAACTTGTTTTGTGGAACTCAACAATCAAAGAACGCACATCAAAGATTTGATTAAATTGTAAAGACTTCTATTATGGAACTCAAGAATTAGACGATGCTCATCAAAGCTTTGCTATGTTGCATAGACTTATACTGTGGATCTCAAGAATAAAAAATGCTCATCAAACCTTTTCTAAATTACAAAGACTACTTCTATTGTGGAACTCTAGAATTAAACAATGCTCATCAAAGCTTTGCTTGATTGCATAGACTTCTAATGTTGAATTCAAGAATGAAACAATGCCCATCAAATCTTTGCTTAAATGGCATAGACTTTTATTGTGGAACTCAAGATTTAAACAATGCTCAGCAACACTTTGCTAAATTGCGAAGACTACTTCTATTGTGGAACTCAAGAACTAAACAATGCTCATCAAAGCTTTGTTAAATTGCATAGACTTCTTATGTGGACCTCAAGAATTAAATGCTCATCAAAGCTTTGCCTAATTTGCATACACTTCTATTGTGGAACTCAAGAATTAAACAATGCTCATAAAAGCTTTGCTAAATTGCAAAGACTACTTCTATTGTGGAACTCAAGAATTAAACAATGCTCATCAATGCTTTGCTAAATTGCATAGACTTCCAATGTGGAAACCAAGAATGAAACAATGCTCATCAAAGCTTTGCAAAATTGCATAGATTTCTATTGTGGAACTCAAGAATCAAACAATGCTCATCAAATCTTTGTTTAAATTGCATAGGCTTCTATTGTGGAACTCAAGAATCAAGCAATGCTCATCAAAGGCTTGCTTAAATGAATACACTTCTATTGTGGAACTCAAGAATTAAACGATGTTCATCAAAGCTTTGCTAAATTACATAAACTTCTAATGTTGAACTCAAACATGAAACAATGCTTATCAAAACTTTTCTTAAATTGCAAAGACTTCTATTGTGAAACTCAACAATAAAATAATGCTCATCAAACCTTTACTAAATTACAAATTCTACCTCTATTGTGGAACTCTATGATCCCCATGCTTCATTAGCCCATACTGCTCCTGAAAGAATACCTATGGTTAAAAATATAAATCCTAGGCTAATCACACGATAACTCCAATAATCTAATTGTTGAATCAATTGGGCCTTGTAATAATTCTTAGTACACAAAAAGTGATTTATTTTTAAAAAAATATAGTTTCTTTCATTCTTGTATTGGATTTCACCAAAATGAAAAAAGACTCATTTTTTTTAAACAATGCTCATCAATGCTTTGCTAAATTGCATAGACTTCTAATGTGGAACACAAGAATGAAACAACGCACATCAAGGCTTTGCTTAAATTGCATAGACTTTTATTGTAGAACTCAAGAATTAAACAATGCTCTTCAAAGCTATGCTAAATTGTGAAGACTACTTTTACGGTGCAACTCAAGAGTTAAACAATGCTAACCAAGGCTTTGCTAAATTGCATACACTTCTAATGTGGAACTCATGAATGAAACAGTGCTCATCAAAGCTTTGCTTAAATTGCATACAGTTCTATTGTGGAACTCAAGAATTAAACAGTGCTCATAAAAGCTTTGCTAAATTGCAAAGACTACGTCTATTGTGGAACTTAAGAATTAAACCAATGCTCATCAAGGCTTTGCTAAATTGCATAGACTTCCAATGTGGAACCCAAGAATGAAACAATGCTCATCAAAGCTTTGCTAAATTGCATAGACTTGTATTGTGGAACTCAATAATCAAAGAATGCTCATCAAAGATTTGCTTAGATTGCATAGACTTCTATTGTGGATCTCAAGAATTAAACGATGCTCATCAAAGCTTTGTTAAGTTGCATAGACTTCTATTGTGGAACTCAAGAATAAAATAATGTTCATCTAACCTTCGCTAAATTGCATACACTTCTAATGTGGAACTCAAGAACGAAACAATGCTCATCAATGCTTTCTTAAATTGCAGACTGTGACAACCGTCAAATTTCGGTCAAGTCAAAGTCAGCTAAAGTCAGCAAGTCAAACCGTTTGACTCAATTTCCCCGTGAGTACAAAAATTCACACTATGAAACTTCTACATAAACTTCTATTCTAATGAGAAATCATAAAACAAAAAGTGCGAACATCTAGATCTCCCTAACCTAAAACCGTAGTACGTGGCGAGCCAAACCGATAAAACAATGTTGCATACTCATCGGGAGTGTGTAAGATCCTTAAACAAGGCTTAACAGGGTTTACGAACCATGCATTGCGATGCCGGACACTCACAGTTGTCACACATGGAACCTCTCCCACTCGTTTTCACTCTATCTCTCTCTATGTCAAATCTCTCCCAAATCCCTCTAAGCATGTGAAATCTCTCTCAAATATCTCTCTATATGAGAAATCTCTCCAAGAATGTCAAATCTCTCCCAAATCTCTCCAAGTATGTGAAATCTCTCTCAAATATCTCTCTGTATTAGAAATCTCTCCAAGAATGTCAAATCTCTCCCAAATATCTCCAAGTATGTGAAAACTCTCGCAAATATCACTCTGTATGAGAAATCTCTCCAAGAATGTCAAATCTCTCCCAAATCTCTCCAAGTGTGAGAAATCTCTCCCAAATCTCTCTCAAAAGTTTCCCGTAACTTTTTAGAATCATTCGGGTCATTCCGACCCTTAACCTGGCCAAAAACGGCTTAAAACGGGGCGAAAACGAGAAAAATGGACCTTAGGAACCGAAACCCTCTTATAAGAGGCGAAGTTCCTTAGGATCGAAAGGTCTTCTTAGGGACCGAAAGTAAGAGGACCGAACCCGAGCAGGAGGAACCGAACCCAAGAGCAAGAACCGAAACTACTGTTCACCAAACCGAGCCGAAGGTACTGTTCATCTGACCGAACCGAAGGTACTGTTCATCCGAACCGAAAGTACTGTTCACTACTGTTCGCTACAGTTCGCTCGGTTCTGACATTCTCGCCTTTTATCGCCGAACCGAGCCTCGGTCTCTGATCTCTATTCTCTCGCTCGGTCCCTGATCTCCGCTTCTCACTCTCTGTTCTCTTCGCGCCCTCTATTCTCTCCCCTCCCTCTCGGTTCCTACCCTCTCCCTTCTCCCCTCTCGGTTCCTTCCCTCCTTCTTCTCTCTTCTCGGTTCTGCCTCCCTCTCTCTCTCGGTTCAGCATCAGGAGGCCGAGCCTCGACCAGAATTCGCAAAATTGTCACTTTTAGCCCATTTTTGATATTTTTAACATTTTAAGCCCGTTTTTCGTGATTTTAAAGCGGGATTTTCTCCAGAAATTATATTTTAACATAATAAACCCTAAATATTCATAATTTAAACATATTTTGATGAAAATCATTATTTAAATAATAAAAATCAAGTGGGTGAATTATTAAAGGTGGAGTGTTGACTTTGCCTTATCCAATGTCACAAGCAACCACCCCACACCCACTCTTTGACTAACCATACCTCCCCACCTTACCTAGGTCACTTCAATGTCCCTTACACTCAAATTACACTCATTCCCACGTTTTTAGAGCTGAATATTCATCATCTCTCCTCACTTCTCTCATTTACTCTCATTTCACAAGAAGATCAAACTCTTTCCTCTCTCACCTTCTCTCTCTAGAAATTCGAGATTCAAGGGCTGAGCTTGAGTTTTTCCTCCACATTTGGTAAGCATAATCCATTCTCTTTATGATTATCTCACTTATTTCCACTCAAATCATGGATATCTTACACAAACTCCATTATATTTGTGTTAGAGCTTCGAATCTTCAAGTGATTCTTCAAGTGTTCTTGGGTTGAACACTTCTCTTCTTCAACACTTATCTACTGAAATCACTCAAGGTGAGTTCATACCCCTACATTTTCATGTTTTCTCAAGTTTTCAGGGGGGGAATACAAGTTAAAACACTAAGAACATATCTAAATTTTCCTAACAGCCTTCATCAGAAAAGTTCAACTCCATTCACGGACTGTTTTGGACATCTTAAACATTTTTGTTTTGAAAACTGTACAAGTTGAAAATAGTTCAAGTTTTTAGCTTTAAAATGGCTACTTGCACATCTCCATACGATTTTTCTACAATTTATGGTGATTTTTACAAAACTGCCTATCATTTCAAACAACAATCCAGACCAGTCTGTGATTTTGGACTTTTTCACCCAAGTTCGAGGTCATTATAAATTGTGATAAAAATTATGAGCAAACTAGACACATTTTGTGAACTCTCAGAATTTACGGATCTAGTTTTCGACTTCGTATGATTTTTCTATGATTTTTCCAAATCAGGGCAGAATTGCTAAATTTTGCCAACAGCATGTAAATATCATAACACTTTGTATTATGTTGAGCAAAGTGTATAATCATAAGCTTTAGTATTTGAATGTGTTTCCTTGTTAGTTTATCATTATGAACTGAAACTAAGACATTCATATTAAATATTATTCATTCATTTTGGAACACGTATTATTAAACTATAAAAAGTATAGTTTGATAAATTCACAACACTAATACATTTCCATAAAAGAGTTCATACATAGTACATACATTTTAGATAAACTATAATAGGTATAGTTTATGATACATCACTCTACGCACTCATACAAGAAGGGTACATTCATACAAGAAAGATTTCTATTCGCACACATTTCACGTAAATTTATTAATCTATAGTTTATGATACATCACTCTACGCACTCGTACAAGATGGGTACATTCATACAAGAAATATTTATATTCACACACATTTCACATAAACTTGTTATCCTATATTGTGAGTTTCTCTATTTTTCTTTCTCTCTCTCTCTCCCCCGTACGTCCGAGTGCGAGATATAATTCCTGGTAGTTATAATCAGAATCTCCTTGAGGGAGAACGTGATACTTGTATATAGATCTATATTGGGTTTGACACCCCACACCTTTCTGCTAGCTACAGTTGGACCTGCAGGTCTACGGGTGACAAATGTCATTTTAATTTTCGCGACGTCTGAGAACGTCGTGGCAGGTTCACATAGTCATAGTATGATTATAGCGGCTCACATAGGATATAACAATCCATAAGTTTACGGGATTTTATATTAAAACCTAAATGAGTTTTATGTCGATTTAAAATCACTTTTTATCTCTATGAGTACAGATTTTTCTGTACACTTTTGGTTTTGGTAGTTACGACTACACATCATTTGAAACCAAATTCATACCTTTAAGTATGGCCAATACTTGTTATTACTCGGTCCTCTAATTTAGGACTACATATATATATAATGTATTAACAAACATGAGAACGTACAGAAATTTCATTTAATTCAAAAGCGTCCATGTCCATTTAAATACATAACACTTTCTACTAATAAGAAGGGTTACTTATACATTTTGGTCTTCAGTCATAAGACTACATTACACAGGTTTTAAAGAAAATATCGGATGTTCTGGATACATACTCTAACGCTTTTTCAAGGAAAACGATTTACTTTTCTAACGAAATCTCTTATGAACTCACCAACCCTTGTGTTGACACTTTTCAAAACTACTTGTATTCTCAGGAATTCAGTGAAAACAGGAAATCAACAACGTTTTGAGGATGGGACGATAAATCGTCAAACAGTTCATTTTGTACCATAACGTAATTGATGTGAATCATGTAAACATGTGCTTTGATGTAACGTTTTCAATTATATTTGTGTTGGTTGTATTTACTTTGAGCACTATTATACTCATCGTTGTGATACTCTACATGAAGTCCTCCACCCCCGGACGTTTCCGCCATCCTTGGTTTGGGGGTGTGACACAGACTTCCAATGTGGAACCCAAGAATGAAACAATGCTTATCAAATCTTTGCTAAATTGCATAAACTTGTTTTGTGGAACTCAACAATCAAAGAACGCACATCAAAGATTTGATTAAATTGTAAATCTTCTATTGTGTAACTCAAGAATTAGACGATGCTCATCAAAGCTTTGCTATGTTGCATAGACTTCTACTGTGGATCTCAAGAATAAAACAATGCTCATCAAACCTTTTCTAAATTACGAAGACTACTTCTATTGTGGAACTCTAGAATTAAACAATGCTCATCAAAGCTTTGCTAGATTGCATAGACTTCTAATGTTGAATTCAAGAATGAAACAATGCCCATCAAATCTTTGCTTAAATGGCATAGACTTTTATTGTGGAACTCAAGATTTAAACAACGCTCATCAATGCTTTGCTAAATTGCGAAGACTACTTCTATTGTGGAACTCAAGAACTAAACAATGCTCATCAAAGCTTTGTTAAATTGCATAGACTTCTTATGTGGACCTCAAGAATTAAATGCTCATCAAAGCTTTGCCTAATTTGCATACACTTCTATTGTGGAACTCAAGAATTAAACAATGCTCATAAAAGCTTTGCTAAATTGCAAAGACTACTTCTATTGTGGAACTCAAGAATTAAACAATGCTCATCAATGCTTTGCTAAATTGCATAGACTTCCAATGTGGAAACCAAGAATGAAACAATGCTCATCAAAGCTTTGCTAAATTGCATAGATTTCTATTGTGGAACTCAAGAATCAAACAATGCTCATCAAATCTTTGTTTAAATTGCATAGGCTTCTATTGTGGACCTCAAGAATCAAACAATGCTCATCAAAGGTTTGCTTAAATGAATACACTTCTATTGTGGAACTCAAGAATTAAACGATGTTCATCAAAGCTTTGCTAAATTACATAAACTTCTAATGTTGAACTCAAACATCAAACAATGCTTATCAAAACTTTTCTTAAATTGCAAAGACTTCTATTGTGAAACTCAACAATAAAATAATGCTCATCAAACCTTTACTAAATTACAAATTCTACCTCTATTGTGGAACTCTATGATCCCCATGCTTCATTAGCCCATACTGCTCCTGAAAGAATACCTATGGTTAAAAATATAAATCCTAGGCTAATCACACGATAACTCCAATAATCTAATTGTTGAATCAATTGGGCCTTGTAATAATTCTTAATACATAAAAAGTAATTTTTTTAAAAAAAATATTGTTTCTTTCATTCTTGTATTGGATTTCACCAAAATGAAAAAAGACTCATTTTTTTAAACAATGCTCATCAAAGCTTTGCTAAATTGCATAGACTTCTAATGTGGAACACAAGAATGAAACAACGCACATCAAGGCTTTGCTTAAATTGCATAGACTTTTATTGTAGAACTCAAGAATTAAACAATGCTCTTCAAAGCTATGCTAAATTGTGAAGACTACTTTTACGGTGCAACTCAAGAGTTAAACAATGCTAATCAAGGCTTTGCTAAATTGCATACACTTCTAATGTGGAACTCATGAATGAAACAATGCTCATCAAAGCTTTGCTTAAATTGCATACAGTTCTATTGTGGAACTCAAGAATTAAACAGTGCTCATAAAAGCTTTGCTAATATGATCCCCTCGGAAAGCAAGAAGATTGAACGGTACATCTGGGGTTTAGTGCCTCCGTATCGAGGGAATGTTCTAGCTTCACGCCCTACAACTTTTGACAGCGCCAAGGAATTGGCCCAGAGTCTGATCAACCACGAAATCTCCTCCACTCCAGCAACAGTAACCACAACAACCACTGCACCACCCGCTTCATCTGACAGAAAGAGGAAGCGATGGGATAAGAAGAAGGGCAAGAAAACTCAAACCTCCTCAAAGGACCAACAAATTGTGGCGGTCCATGATGCCACCACCCCGACTACTCCAGCTGCTCCAGCCCCGCCGAAAGCTTACAGTGGGAACTTGCCCAAGTGTCCCAAGTGCCCTTTCCACCACTACGGCCCCTGCCGTGAACTGCAGTGTTCCAACTGCGGTCGAAAGGGCCATACTATCCGATTTTGTAAGGCCCCTCCCAAACCTACCACGTAGGTTCCTGGTACGGGAGTGACCCCAACTTGTTATGGCTGTGGAGAGGCAGGTCATTTTAAGAGAAACTGTCCAAAGACCACAAATGCTGGAGGAACTGGAAGGCTACTCGCTATCGGTCACAATGAAGCGGTAGCAGATCCCACAGTAGTCACGGGTACGTTTCTTCTCAACAACTCCTATGCATGTGTCTTATTTGATAGTGGTGCAGAAAGAAGCTTCGTAAATCATAACTTTAAATACTTACTCAAACAAACCCCTCAACCACTAAAAGAAACATTCTTCGTAGAAATGGCTAATGGGAAAACGGAAAGCTCTAGCGAAATCTACATAGGTTGCACTCTCATGTTAGACGATCACTCATTTCCAATCGATCTTATGCCAGTCTCAATCAAAAATTTCGATGTCATTGTTGGTATGGATTGGTTGAGTCTCCATCGCACCGATATCCTATGTTCCGACAAAGCCATTCGTCTGAACCTTCCGAATCACGAAACCCTCTTGGTATATGGAGATAAGCCGAGTACGAGCCTTCGTATCATCTCCAGTGTTCAAGCTCAAAAATACTTACGCAAGGAATATCGCGCCTTTCTGGCCCACGTCGTCGACACTAACCAGAAATCGAAAGATCCAAAAGACATTCCCGTAGTATGCGATTTCCCTGATGTCTTTCCGGAGGATCTTCCCGGCCTACCTCCCAAACGTCAGATTGAGTTCAGAATCGACCTAATTCTAGGAGCTACCCCCGTAGCTAAGTCGCCCTACCGTCTAGCGCCCGCTGAAATGCAAGAACTATCTGGTCAACTCAACGAACTGCTCAGCAAGGGCTTTATAAGACCGAGTTTCTCACCTTGGGGAGCTCCGGTCTTGTTCGTGAAAAAGAAAGACGGATCGTTCCGGATGTGCATCGATTATAGAGAACTCAATAAACTCACGGTTAAAAATCGCTACCCTCTCCCTCGTATCGACGATCTGTTTGATCAACTACAAGGAGCAAGTTACTTCTCCAAGATTGACCTTAGATCTGGGTATCATCAGTTACGGGTACTTGAAGAAGATGTTCCGAAGACAGCTTTCCGAACCCGCTATGGACATTTTGAGTTCGTAGTGATGCCCTTTGGACTGACTAACGCCCCCGCAGTATTCATGGACTTGATGAATAGAGTGTGTCGTCCATACCTGGATCAGTTCGTCATCGTCTTCATTAACGATATCCTCGTTTACTCTCGGAACGAGGAAGAACACAGGGATCACTTACGACGAGTCTTGGAAACGTTGCGATCCGAAAAGTTATATGCGAAGTTCTCTAAGTGCGAGTTCTGGATCCGAAGAGTTGAATTCTTAGGTCACGTGGTTAGTGAAGAAGGAATTCATGTGGATCCCTCCAAGATTAAAGCTATTGAGAACTGGTCAGCGCCGAAGACGCCTACAGAAATTCATCAATTTCTAGGCCTCGCTGGCTACTACCGCAGATTCATTTAAAACTTTTCTCGGATTGCGAAGCCTCTCACTATGCTGACACAGAAAGGGGTACCGTTCGACTGGGAAGAAAGACAGGAGAAGGCATTCCAAACCCTAAAGTGAGCCCTATGCACCGCACCAGTATTATCCCTTCCCGAAGGGACAGAAGATTTTGTTGTATACTGTGATGCATCCAATCAGGGGATCGGTTGTGTCTTGATGCAACGGGGTAAGGTTATCGCATATGCCTCGAGACAGCTAAAGACCCATGAGGTGAACTACACTACTTACGACCACGAATTAGGAGCGGTTGTCTTTGCACTAAAAATCTGGAGACACTACTTATATGGGACGAAGAGTGTGGTGTACACTGATCATAAAAGCCTTCAACACATAATGAACCAAAAAGAACTCAACATGAGGCAGCGTCGATGGGTCGAGCTACTTAACGATTACGACTGTGAAATTAGATACCACCCGGGAAAAGCCAATGTAGTAGCAGATGCACTGAGCAGGAAGGAGTATACTGGTCGAAGGACCAAATCGTTGACGATGACTATCCATTCGCATCTCTCCACACAGATCAAAGAGGCTCAGCTGGAAGCCTTAAAGCCCGAGAACATGTTGGGAGAATCTCTGCGCGGAATGGATAAAAATCTGGAGGTTAAGGGTGACGGAGCCTACTACTTCATGGACCGAATCTGGACTCCACGCCATGGAGGTTTTAGAGATTTGGTTATGAGGGAAGCGCATAACACCCGCTACTCCATCCACCCGGGTTCAGATAAGATGTATCTGGATCTCAAAAAGCTATACTGGTGGCCAAACATGAAAGCGGAGATTGCCACCTTTGTGAGTAAGTTCCTTACTTGCGCGAAGGTCAAGGTCGAATATCAAAAGCCTTCAGGACTCCTTCAACAACCTGAGATACCAGAATGGAAGTGGGAGCGGATCACAATGGACTTTATAACCAAACTTCCCAAAACAGCGGGTGGATTAGATACTATTTGGGTCATTGTTGACAGGTTGACTAAGTCCGCACACTTCCTACCCATCAAAGAAACGGACAAGATGGAGAAACTCACTAGAACATACATTAAAGAAATAGTACGACTACATGGCGTCCCTATATCTATTATCTCAGACAGAGATAGTAGATTCACCTCTAGGTTCTGGCAATCGTTGCAAGAAGCACTAGGGACGAGGTTGGACATGAGTACAGCCTACCATCCGCAGACCGACGGACAGAGTGAGAGGACGATTCAAACCTTAGAGGATATGCTGCGAGCTTGTGTGATTGACTTCGGTAAGTCATGGGACATATACTTACCTCTTGTGGAATTTTCTTATAATAATAGTTATCATACGAGCATCAAGGCAGCCCCATTCGAAGCCCTCTACGGCCGTAAGTGTAGATCCCCTCTGTGCTGGACTGAGGTGGGTGACACTCAGCTAGCTAAAGGAAGAGTTCCTGATAGCTCTCTCACTGGTCCGGAGATCATTAGAGAAACGACCGAGAAGATTGTACAGATACGCGAACGACTAAAAGCCGCTAGGGATCGACAGAAAAGCTACGCCGACAAACGAAGAAAACCCTTGGAATTCCAGGTGGGAGATCGAGTCCTGTTGAAGGTCTCACCCTGGAAGGGCACGATATGCTTTGGAAAGCGTGGAAAGTTGAACCCAAGGTACATAGGGCCTTTTGAGATTCCCGCCAGAATCGGTCCCGTAGCTTATAAACTCAACCTACCTCACGAACTAAACAACATACACCCTACCTTTCACGTCTCTAACTTGAAGAAATGCCTGTCAGACGAGACACTCGTAATTCCCCTTGACGAGATTGAGGTCAATGAGAGCCTCAACTTCGTGGAAGATCCCGTGGAGATTATGGATCGAGAAGTAAAACGAACGAAGCAAAGTCGTATCCCAATTGTGAAAGTTCGGTGGAACGCCAAACGAGGATCGGAATACACTTGGGAACGCGAAGACCAAATGAAACTCAAATACCCCCATCTCTTCGCGTAGTAGTATTGTAATTCTTATCTGTATGAATTCTAAATTTCGGGACGAAATTCCCCTAACGGGGGGATAATGTGACAACCCCAAATATATTGCCGTTACAAACCCTATTTTTACTAACGGAATGCGTCACTATATGTTATTTCTCGGTATTGTCTGGGTCGTCAATAAACAAATATCTAGTTAATTACATGCTCCGGTATTATCATAAGTAATTATAACTTGTAAATGTTAACCCCGTTTAACTAAATAGAGTTATATTACTTTTCGACCACTTCACCCGGGTAAAAAGTTTTAACCTCGTTAAACTTTAGCATCGGGTAGCCGTGTATCGGGTACAATACCCGAGACATATAAAAATGATTGAACACTACAATTGAACTCTTTTACCACACTTTCACCTCTCTCTCACTACTTTCTCTCTCTAGACCCGAAATCGACCCCAAATCCGCGAATTTCCGACTTCCAAACGTAAGGACTCATTCCCTATCTTAATCTAAACATACTTTACTGCAATTAGAGTCCAAAATCATAGAAAACAAGGAACAAAATGGAGTTTACGGCCTAAGAAGCCCCTTAGGCCGTAAACCCCCAAAATCATGCCAAAGACCTTGTTTTTCCTTCCTTAAAGCTCATGGACTAATTAAGGCATAAACCTAGGGGAGTTTGGACACTAAAACACAAAGAATTGAAGCTTAAAAAGGAGTTTACGGCCCAAGCTTGTGCTTAGGCCGTAAACACCTCAAACACCCCAAAAACCCTTGTTTAAAGTCCCAAAAACTCATCTAGGGTGTTTGGTAAATTAGACTTGACAACAAGGAGGGCTTAAATGCATCAAACAACATCATTTGATGGAAAAAAGAGGAGTTTACGGCCAAGGCTAAGCTTGGGCCGTAAACACCCATGTTTTTGTGTCAAACAAGTCCCAAAACCCCTCAAATGCATGTAAGGAATTTAGCTAAGGCCTTTGGAGGGGTGTTGTACCATTAAACTTCCCATTTTAAGGACAAATGAAGAGTTTACTGCCAAGGATATTCTTGGGCCGTAAACTCCCCAAATTTCATGCCAAATTGTCCCAAAACTCATTGTAAGGCCTTCTAGGATTTATCTAAGGTGAATGAGAACATGTTGTACCATTTAAACACCCATCTTGAAGGATTTAATGGAGTTTACGGCCCAAGAACAAGTCTTGGCCGTAAACTCCCCAAAATGTCACAAAACAAGAGTTTAATCCCTCCATATTGGTCCAAGACACATGCCATTAAAGTAAGGAAGTGAAATAAGGCCTTAAACAAGCAATTTGGAAGACCACATGAGCTTACGGCTAAGCCTGGGGCGCTTACGGCCGTAAACTCCCAAGGAGTGGCCTTTAGGCCGTAAACTCCAAGGGAGTGAGCTCATGGACCCTTCCGTAAACCCTCCTTAGCCTTAAACCACTCCCGGGAACCCCTTCTAGGCCCTAAAACCCCGAATTGATGCTAGAATGCCTCAATACTTAAACGGAAAGCATAAAATGATTAATTTATTGTAAAACACATATTTTCATATGACATTAGGGTCCTAAAGGTGTACAAGTCATTATTTGGAACAAAACGCTCAACCGACACTTTTACCCGATTTACCCGATTCACCCGATTTACGCGATTTCAGGTGAGTTCATACCCCTTTAATGAACCTTTCAAATGTTTTATATGTTTTAGGGGGGAGATACAAGTTGAATATACATGTTTATGAAAAGTTATACAAGACAATTTTTCAGATTACAGAATTAATCACATGTGATTCACAACCTGTAGTTCAAATCACATGTGATTTATCACTATGCTTTATAAATAAATCAATTGTTTTCAAAACTTACTTGGATAAACAAACAAGTTTTAAAATTTTCTTTCGTACAACACTTTTGTTTAATAAAACTCCTTATAAGAATGTAACCATACTAATATTTATATAAGTAAGACTTGAAGGACTTAGGACCGATAACTCGCCTTATTTCCCGTTTCTTGTCTGATTGTGGGCTTAGGGTAGTGGTTATCCGTCCAACTGTCATTGATTTCTTAGTTATATATCTCGTATATTAGTACGGGTTACGAGTACTTCTTATTTCATTAGATGCCTAAATCACTAACCTAACTAGAACCATACACACTAATTTAACTATAATAGGTATAGTTAAGGATTCTATCCCTTGTTTTAACTACTACTCTACACTACTATAATTCTCTCTATTATGAAGAAATACACTAATAAGAGAATACAATACAAGTTATACAAAAGACTACTACACTATAATACAAGTGAATGTATTAATTATGAGATAATTCATTAATCCACTACGGGATACTTTATACGCTACACACTACGCCCGGAGTTTTCCGATAGGAAGACGACACTATATGTATAGATCTATACGGGGCAGACGCTATTACATCCCGACTGATAACTTCAGTCCGAGCCGCTCAGGTCCAGGGATGCCTTTACTCTACTACACTATGCATGACAGGGAAGGTCATGGTGGTCCGCTATTACTCACACTATTGGTAACATACAAGAAAGACACTATAACCGCACTAAAATACTAAAAGAAAGATGAAGTAATATCCCGAAGTAAATAAGTATCTAATACTAAAGGATGCTGCAACACTATTATGTACTCCAAGAATAACTCACTATATTGCCTTGCTTAATGGTGAGTCACTATTACACTTCTACGATAAATGGCTTTCAAAGATAGAATCAATATACTTCTTAAAGATTTTTATTTACTATACAGTTCTGGAAAATATAGGATTTTCTAGGTTTTATCACTACTTATGACTTCAAACTTAAGTTTTCATACTAATGATTCTAATGCTTTTTATACAAGTACTCACACTAAACTCTTATGAACTCACCAGCTTTATGTTGATATTCTTTTCAAAATAACTTGTATCTTCAGGTCAAAGATAGACAGGTACAGCTGCAGCATTTTTGGAGAAGATGGAGTATGCAAGACCCATCTCTTATTTTTGTTTACTTTTGGTGTTTGTCAAACATTACAAGACACACTTGTAAATACACTTACTATGTAAATGAAATGGTTGTATGTTTCTTGCTTTTACTATTATACAAATGTGATGATACTGTACATTATGTCATCCACCCCGAAACGTATTCCGCCGTTATCGGTTTTGGGGTGTGATAAGAGGACTTATAATCCTCTCTTTCCTGATCTTTTTAGATCAAGATGCCTCCAAGAAAGAGACCCAGCTCGAAGAACAACGATAATCCTCCTCCGCCACCACCTTCTCCTCAATTTGATCTCGCATCACTTCAAACAGTTCTGACTGCTGCAATGGTGGCAGCTATGTCTCAAATGAATCCCGGTGGCTTCGGAGGTGGTTCCCAACACCAAAATCCAGAAGACAACCAGGAACACTGAAGAGGGGGTTCCTACAAGGACTTCATGAACGCAAAACCCACAACCTTTGATGGCACTGGAGGTGTCATTTCCCTGACTCGATGGTTCGAGAAAATCGAGTCAATCTTCGAAATATGTGCCTGTTCGGAGTCTGACAAAGTCAAGTTCGCCGCCTGCACTTTCCTTGACAAAGCCCTGACTTGGTGGAACGGCCAAGTCAAATCCTTAACCTTACCTGTAGCAAATGCCATGGGTTGGGAAGCTATGAAGGAGCTTCTGCTTGCAGAATACTGTCCTCGAGGCGAAATTCAGAAATTAGAACACGAACTCTGGAACCTTAAGATGAAGGGTTCCAACATAACTGCTTATACTTCAAGATTCGATGACCTGGCATTACTCTGCCCGGGAATGGTTACCCCGGAGAGTAAAAAGATAGAAAGATTCATCTGGGGATTGACCCAACCGACTAAAGGGAATGTCTTGGCTGCAAAGCCAGACACGTACGACAGTGCTAAATGCCTTGCGAAAATCTTGATCGATCACGAAGACAACTCCGATGAGGAAACTACCACTCCTGAGTCGGACACAAGTGGAGGTGAAAGTAAAAAGAAATCTCGGAACAAGCGAAAGGCCTAGAGTACGAGAGGGTCTTCGAAGAAACAACAAACGGTAGCAGTCCATGCTGCTACTGCCCCTGTTGCTGTCTCAACTGTCGGTTCTACAGCCCAAACTCCCACCAGTGGATACACTGGTACCCTTCCATGGTGTGGTAAGTGCAACTACCCTCACCGCATCCCTGGTCCATGTCGCGAAAGGAGCTGCGACAACTGTGGCAAGAAGGGCCATCTGTCTCGAACCTGTAGAAAACCAGCCAAATCAACGAACCAATCATCGGGAGCAGGAATCAGTCCGGCCTGCTACAATTGTGGTGAAACAGGACACTTCAAAAGGAACTGTCCCAAAGCAGCTACCACCACTGATCCCTCTGTCGCTGCAGGTAATCCTCTCTTTGATAACTCTTATACCTGCAACTCTTTTCGATTCTCGTGTTTGGAGGGAAACCTGTTATCTATCTATTCGAAGGTTTTCTAAGCTCAATTCCTCGTATGTGATCGAAATGTGCATCATCGAGACGACTAACCAATGAGATTGAGAACCCTAACTTCGTATCTATAGATTGAATCCTCGGTCCGGAGGACTATTCTGTTCCATTCGGTTAAATGGGAAATCTTTCGCGAAAATACTTTGATGCTACGTTTAACATGGAATGACTGTGCCTCATTCTTGTTGTTATCTTGATTTCGAGAGGGTCGCCTGTCTATATCTTTTTCTTCAACCAAACTCTCATGATCTTCAGCATCAAACCTTCGTATTGTGTCATGCTTTAAAACTCAAGAGTTCTCCGGATACGAATTACCACGTTCCTCGTTTCTGTGATCATTGAGAAACGAGAAGTTAGTAGCTCCTCCTACTAAATGTCTGTCCCGAAGAGTTTCCGGGAATTTCATTCGAACGTCTAAGGTTTAGTTCCATGCCATACTCTTTGAGATCTTCGTAAAGATCGATTCTACAATCTTCAAGGTTCAGATGCTCATAGAGCTTGTTAATATCTATCCAGTATATCATGTCTCGAATCGTTAAAAGCTTCTGCCCAACGAAACCCTAGTGATTCCATGAGAAAACCGAAGTCGTCCAGGGTTGGAACTTCCATGAGAAAACCGGTTGACAACATAGATTGAGAGAGAGTCAAGATACGAAACAAGGACACGTCCCGATAGTAAGAATTCACTAGAACGCCCAGTAGAGACTCGATTCCACTTGAGAAAGTGAAGATCCGAGGTAGCAAATCCATTCGAGTCTCATTTCAAACTCATGATCCATATCTTATTCTTTGAATTTCGGGACGAAATTCCCTCGAACGGGGGGATAATGTAACAACCCGAAATTTGTTCGTCGCCAAAACCCGTTCTACCCGGAAAGTTGCCGTTATCGGATTCGTTCCGTTTTCTCTTTGGAGTTAATTGTATAAACTTATATGTTTATTTTATTCTAATGAGTGTCTAAATCACTCAGGAACTTATGTTATTAGCCCAAAAACATTTATTTCTTAAGTTTTAAAAATGTTCCCGTCGTGTGACGGAAACTCAATCGGGTGCGACCAAAAGCCGCGTTTAACGTCGGTATCAGGTAGAATTCCACCGTGTGCAAATTTTAGGAACTATATAAACGTGCTTTAGCTTTCTTTTGAAGCTTTTCCTTCTCTCACTACTCTCTCTAACTGATCCATGCATGGATCATGAAAGCCCAAAATGTGATGGATTAGTGATTACTAGTGGGCTAGAAGGTGGTTTGGGCTCAATGGTTGGGTTGTGCATGGTAACCCACAAATTCAATTAAGGTTGCATGAAGACTAGGGCAACATTTTTAAGGCTTCATAAGTGCTAAAAACGTTACTATTTGCTTCATAAAGCCTCCTAGCCGTTTTTGACACTCTTTGGTGGATTAGGGTTACACTTTAATGCTTATAATGACTCCTTAATGCTTCTTATGGCTCCTTAAGCAAGCATAGCCGTTTTTTTTTCATTCACAAGTCTCATGGACGTTTTTTTTTGTGTTCTTTCAAGAGTTACCTTAATTTCTATTTACTAGTTTTAATGAATAATTGGTTGGTTGGCTTGTAACCACCAAATTTGTAATAAAGGCTTCATATAAAGCCAAATTATGCATGGAAAAAGTAATACACGAATTTTAATCAAAGAACCATTATTTTCACCTTGAATTATTGTTATAATTCTCAAATTATCTTGTTGGGACGTGTTCTTGACTTGATACGAACTCAATCCAATAGGTCTTGGATTGTTTTCATCGGTATACAACTTAATAGGTCTTGAGTTGTTACTATACTAATCTATCTATTTCTTTCCATTCACATATCATTTGTGGTTGCTATTCTCTCTTAATTTACCTAAACACTACCCTACTCACTAAATCAAGCCCATACACGCATCATAAGTGGTATCAGAGCGCAGAATGGATTTTGATGATCCAGAGTTCCTACAAAATCTTCGAGAAGCATTAAGAAACATCCAAGAAGGTGGAAATCGAAGGCAACCCCGCCGTGGTGAACATAGGGTTGTGGAAGAATTCAAGGTGTCTGAATTGCCTGACTTTGTTGGTGGAACTGATCCTGAACGCTACTTGGAGTGGGAAAGGAAGATTGAAAGAATGTTCGAGTTCAAAGAAGTGGATGATGAAAAAAGCTGCAAGTATGCCATTCTCAAGCTAAGTGGTGGTGCTTCATTGTGGTTTGAAGGGCTTAAGGCCAAGAGAACCCGTGAAGGCAAAGAAAAAATTTGTTCTTGGCTTTCTCTAAAACGAAAGCTAAGAAAGAGATATGTTCCTTCTACTCATAGAATTGCCACTTACAAGAAGATTGCTGATTTGAGGCAAGGAAAAATGAGTGTTGGAGAATACATTGATGAATTTGAGAAGTTGTCCTTGATGGGGGATATTGAAGAAATTGAAGAACAAAAAATGACTCGTTTTCTAAAAGGGTTGAACTACAACATTGCCAATGTTGTGGAGTTGTATCCTTATGCTGATTTTGGAACTCTTTGTGGTTTGTGTTTGAAGTTGGAGGGGCAAGCCAAAGCACGTTATGGTGGGAGTTCAAGTTCAAGTCTCGAAAATCCAAAGTCAAAGTCGTGGTCCAAGCCCGAGTCTAGCAATAGACAAAATTCTGTTTCTACTCCTTCTGGTTCTAGTAGTGTTCCCGTTGCTCCTAAACTTACTAGTGGTACCAAAGAAACTAGTTTGGCGAAAATTAGATGTTTCAAGTGTCAAGGTTTTGGTCATTACCAAAATGCTTGTCCAAACAAAAGGGTGGTGACTTTAAGGGAGGCCATTGAATGTCGTGAAGAGTTGGAGGAAGAAGAGAGGTTGGCGGGTATTTTTTATGATACACAACAAGAAGAGGAAGCAGAGGAGGAGGTAGAGTATGAAGCACCGGTGTATGATACAGTTTTGGTGCTTAGAACCCTTAAAACTCAAGGGGTTCAAACCGTGGCTGATATGGATCAACGAGACCAATTGTTTCACACCAAATGTTTGGTTAGTGACAAGTGGTGTAGTTTGATTATTGATGGTGGAAGTTGTACTAATGTTGCTTCTAATGAAATGGTGACCAAATTGGGTTTGTCTACAACAAACCACCCAAAACCATATGTTCTTCATTGGTTGGATGATGGAAGCAAAATAAAGGTGACAAAACAGGTTAGAGTTGGTCTAACTATGGGGTCTTATGAAGATGAAGTGTTGTGTGATGTTATTCCTATGGATGCATGTCATATTTTGTTGGGGCGTCCTTGGCAATTTGATAGGGACGTGTTACATAGAGGGAGGAGCAATGAATATGAGTTGAAACACAATAATAAAAAAATTGTGTTAAAACCCATGTCCCCAACGGCCATAAGGACCATGAATTCTAAACAAGTAAAAAAACCTAATCTTTCTATGTTTGCTAGTGAAAGGGAGGTGGAGCAAGTTCTTGACAAAGGTGATGTTATCTACATGCTTGTGGCCAAAGAGCATGCAAAGGTGGAGAAGATGGTGCATGGAGAAAACACTATTGCTGATTTGCTTTTGGAGTTTCAAGATGTGTTTCCAAGCGAATTACCACCGGGTTTGCCTCCAATCCGTGGTATCGAACACCAAATTGACCTTATTCCGGGTGCTCCTTTGCCCAATAAAGCTGCCTATAGATGTAATCCGGAGGTGACAAAAGAGTTGCAAAAACAAATTGATGAACTCATGAAAATGGGTTATGTTCGTGAAAGCCTAAGTCCTTGTGCTGTTCCAGTTTTGTTGGTTCCAAAAAAAGATGGTTCTTGGAGGATGTGTGTTGATAGTAGGGCCGTTAATAACATCACCATAAAATACCGATTTCCTATTCCTAGAGTTGATGATTTGTTGGACGAGTTGCATGGTTCTATTGTGTTCTCAAAAATTGATTTGAGAAGTGGTTACCATCAAATTCGTATGCGTGAAGGGGATGAATGGAAAACAGCCTTTAAAACTAAACATGGCTTGTATGAATGGACCGTAATGCCTTTCGGTCTAACTAACGCACCTAGCACTTTCATGCGATTAATGAATGAAGTGCTAAAATCTTTTTTGGGCAGGTTTGTGGTTGTGTACCTTGATGATATCTTGGTATATAGCAAGAGCTTGGAGGATCATTTGGTGCACTTAAAACAGGTTTTCAAGACGCTTAGAGCTCAAAAACTCTATGGAAAGCAAGAAAAATGTTCGTTTTTAGTGGAAGAAGTGGCATTTTTGGGTTTTGTGGTTTCAAAAAATGGCGTGTCCGTAGACCCATCCAAGACTGAAGCAATCAAGTCATGGCCTATTCCTACTAATATTTCTGAAGTTAGATCATTTCATGGTCTTGCTTCTTTCTATAGAAGATTTGTTCGTGATTTTAGCACCATTGCAAGTCCCATAATAGGTTGTTTGAAGAAAGGAGTCTTTGCATGGGGAGAAGAAGCTCAAAAGGTATTTGAGAAACTCAAGGCATTGTTGTGTGATGCTCCTATTTTGGCTCTTCTTGATTTTTCTCAACCATTTGAAGTGGAGTGTGATGCAAGTGGAGTTGGTATTGGGGCTGTTTTGATCCAATCCAAACGTCCTATTGCTTATTTTTCTGAAAAGTTGGGTGGTGCTCGTTTGAATTATTGCACTTATGATAAGGAGTTTTATGCTATTGTTCGTGCTTTAGATCATTGGAGTCATTATTTGCGTGCAAATCATTTTATTTTGCATTCTGATCATGAATCCTTGAAGTACATCAATGGGCAACAAAAGTTGAGCACAAGACATGCAAAGTGGGTGGAGTTCTTGCAATCCTTTCATTTCTCATGCAAATACAAGGATGGTAAAAGCAATGTGGTGGCTGATGCACTCTCGAGGCGTTACTCATTGTTGGTGACTTTGGATGTTCGTTTCTTGGGATTTGAAACTCTAAAGGACCATTATCAATCTGATATGGACTTTGGAGATATGTTTTTGAAATGTGCAGGTGGTCCTAATGGTGAATTTGTAATTCAAGATGGCTTTCTATTCAAAGGCAATCGCCTTTGTGTCCCAAAACATGCAATACGGGAGTTGTTGATTCGTGAAGCTCATGGCGGTGGTTTGGCTGGTCATTTTGGCATTACCAAAACTTTGCAGGTGCTTAAAGAACATTTCTTTTGGCCGAAGATGTTGGGGGATGTAACCAACATAGTGGGCAAGTGTGTTACATGTCATATGGCGAAAACAACTTTCAAGCATGGTGTTTACACTCCTTTGCCGGTTCCTATTTGTCCTTGGGAAGATGTGTCCATGGATTTCATTATGGCTTTGCCTAGAACTCAAAGGGGGAAGGATTCCATTATGGTGGTGGTGGATAGGTTTTCAAAAATGGCTCACTTTGTGCCATGTCATAAAACCAATGATGCATCTAATGTGGCTGATTTGTATTTTAAAGAGGTGGTTCGTTTGCATGGTATCCCTAAAACAATAGTTTCTGATAGGGATTCCAAATTTCTAAGTTACTTTTGGAACACTTTATGGAGGAAAGTGGGTACTAAGTTACTTTTTAGTACATCCCATCATCCACAAACGGATGGGCAAACGGAGGTTACTAATAGAACTTTGGGTGCTTTGTTGAGAGGGTTGGTTAGCAAAACTCAAAAAGATTGGGACATCAAACTTGCACATGCTGAATTTGCCTATAATCGTTCTCCTACTTATGCTACAGGTCGCTCTCCTTTTGAGGTGGTGTATGGTGTGAATCCTTACATGCCTTTGGATTTGATTCCATTACCAAAGGATGAATTGGTTCACAAGGATGCTAATGACAAGTTGAAGGCCATGATGAAACTACACCAACAAGTTCGTGAGAAGATTGAAGTTGTGAATGAGATGTACAAACAGAAGTCAAACAAGCATAGGAAACCACGTGTCTTTCAAGATGGTGACTTGATGTGGGTGTATATGAGGAAAGAACGTTTTCCTAACAAAAGAAAAAACAAGTTGATGCCAAGAGCTGAAGGTCCTTACAGAGTGGTGTCACGTGTCAATGATAATGCTTATAAGGTAGATTTGGGAGGAGACCATGGAGTGCATGCTACCTTTAATGTGGGAGATCTTTCACCTTATCTTGATGATGATGGACTTGATGAATTGAGGTCAATTCCTTTCAAAGGGGGAAGGGATGATCCATGCATGGATCATGAAAGCCCAAAATGTGATGGATTAGTGATTACTAGTGGGCTAGAAGGTGGTTTGGGCTCAATGGTTGGGTTGTGCATGGTAACCCACAAATTCAATTAAGGTTGCATGAAGACTAGGGCAACATTTTTAAGGCTTCATAAGTGCTAAAAACGTTACTATTTGCTTCATAAAGCCTCCTAGCCGTTTTTGACACTCTTTGGTGGATTAGGGTTACACTTTAATGCTTATAATGACTCCTTAATGCTTCTTATGGCTCCTTAAGCAAGCATAGCCGTTTTTTTTTCATTCACAAGTCTCATGGACGTTTTTTTTTGTGTTCTTTCAAGAGTTACCTTAATTTCTATTTACTAGTTTTAATGAATAATTGGTTGGTTGGCTTGTAACCACCAAATTTGTAATAAAGGCTTCATATAAAGCCAAATTATGCATGGAAAAAGTAATACACGAATTTTAATCAAAGAACCATTATTTTCACCTTGAATTATTGTTATAATTCTCAAATTATCTTGTTGGGACGTGTTCTTGACTTGATACGAACTCAATCCAATAGGTCTTGGATTGTTTTCATCGGTATACAACTTAATAGGTCTTGAGTTGTTACTATACTAATCTATCTATTTCTTTCCATTCACATATCATTTGTGGTTGCTATTCTCTCTTAATTTACCTAAACACTACCCTACTCACTAAATCAAGCCCATACACGCATCACTAACCTCTCTCCAAAAATCCAAAGATTAAGGGTCCAAAACTCAATTTTAAGGCTTCAAATCCTTAAGGTACCTTCCTAGCCTTAATCTATAGCATGTTTGGCTTCCAAATTTAACATTTAATCATGAAATGGGACAACATATTGGAGTTTACGGCCCAGGAGGTTGCGTAGGCCGTAAACACCATTTTGAAGGGTTTTTAGCCCTTAAACTCCTTCCTAAGCTCATTTGGACTTTAGATATGGCCAAGGGACTTCAAGATATGGACTCTAAACATGTAAAACATAAATTTTGTGATGTTTGAAGGAGTTTACAGCCAAGGATCATTCTTGGGCCATAAACTCATATAATTAGGGTTTTCATGCCCTTAAACCCTTCCAAATCACTAGTATGGCTTAGATATGAATTATAGGACCTTGGTTTAAGCATTTGGACACTTGAAACATGAAATTTGGGGGACTTATGTGAGTTTACGGCCAAGGAGAGTGATTGGGCCGTAAACTCCCCAAAACTGGACATAAATCCAATTCTAAGGTGTTAGAAAGCCATCCAACACCACCAAAAGCCTTGGAATAAATCAAGGGACCAACCAAAAATACTTTAAGGGCCTAAAACACATCATTAGTGGGATTTCTAAGAGTTTACGGCCAAGGCTTGTTCTTGGGCCGTAAACTCCAATATTTTTGGTATTAGAATGCAAACTAAACACCCCTAAGGCCCTTAGATGAATTTTAGAAGTCCTTTCATGCAAGTTTTAGACCTTGAAACACCTTGGAACACCATATATTAGAGTTTACGGCCATGAAGGGGGTTTCATGGGCCGTAAACTCCATAAAACCCTCATATGTTCCATACAAACTCATTTCTAGGCTTGTGGGAATTTTTAGAATCACATGTGATTGATTTTAACACCCTAAAAACACTAAATCTTGGAGAATTGAGAGTTTACGGCCAAAGACCCCATGCCTAGGCCGTAAACTCCCTTATGTATTGTAAATGATGTTTTTAATCCAATCCAAGCCTTAAGAAAAATTAATCCAAGCATTTCCAAGTGTCCATATCCATTTATGACCCAAATTTGCACCATAAACCACCCTACCATGAGTTTACGGCCGTAAACTCATGGGGAATGAGTGTTTTGGACCAAAAACTCTTGTATAAGTTTATTCATGGGGAGTAAACTCAAGTCCCAAGTCCCTAGTGTCATTTCACATACTTAAACGCCACCCGGGTCCCTCCAAACACTCGTATCGGAGTGTTTTCGCGACTAGAAGCAATGGTCCCTATCCGACAATCAATCTAAGTCCTAATTAGATACAAATGTGTATCTTTACATCATAATTAGGAACCTCGTGCGTTTACAAGTCCCGGATCAACTCTTAGCATCCAAACCGTCTCATATCTCGTCCGGTAAGTTCATACCCCTACGGCTTTTTCACTGTTTTCAATGTTTTCAGGGGGGGAATACAAGAAAACTATAACTATTTTCAAATCATAACACTGATATGTTTCAAACAATATCTGACAAACTTATAAACTCTTTTACTCCTTATGTATTATGTTGAGCATAAGGAATGACTATTCAATTACAACTAAATGGATTTTAGTTAAGGAAACAATCAAACTAATCAAATTATTATGGGAATAATTTGGGGGTCTTTACTGTTCTTTTTATCGTATGTTGATATCTATATAAGTTATTAGATAAACTATGTCTGATTCAATTTATCTCCGTATCATTTGAATGTATTGTCAGATAATTTCATGGATGTATCTATATTTACTATACTATGTTACAAATCCTCTGTATGTCGTTATCGTATGAAAAACCTGGGAATAGTTTAGTACTGGTTTGTGAGATAGTCACTACCCTTTATGGATGATCAGTAAATCCTCCCCGGAAGTGTAACCAGAGTCTCCTGGAGGGAGAGCGCAGAATTTGTGAATAGATCTATTCGGGATTGACAATCCCACACCTTAACTGCTAGCTACAGTTAGGCGGGCACGCCTACGGTGACAAATTTCTGGATATCGTTTCGACGTCTGACAAACGTCAAGGAGGTCACGTTGTCGTATTAGTATGGTTACCCGACTCACAACATGTATTAATATCAGCTTATTCACAGTTTGGGTTTAGAAACAATGTCTCGTTCGGGATCGTGATCCCATGGTTTCATATCTATGTCTTATACGGGATAGTGATCCCATGGTTTATTTCTATATCTCTTTCGGGATAGTGATCCCATGGTATTAATCAAACTATTTTGTATCTAGTTCGGGATAGTGATCCCATGGTTTTATGCTTATAACTTGTACGGGATGTCTTCCCCATGGTCTTTAACTATATCTTATACGGGATAGTGATCCCATGGTTTTCTAAATCTATATCTTATACGGGATAATGATCCCAAGGTTTTGTATCTATATATTATACGGGATAGTGATCCCATGGTTTTCCAAATCTTTATCTTATTCGGGATAGTAATCCCATGGTTTCAATCTATATTTACATATATACATCAACTTATCTCGTGTTTAGTCCGGGATGATAGTCCCATGATCTTAGACCTGTACTTTCAGATGTGTCAAACTATCTTATATGTCTTTCGGGATAATGATCCCAAGATTTTCATTATATAGTTTTGTTGTGTTAAACTATACTTTTTGCTATTCAACTGATCTTACAATTAGGAAAATATAGGATTTTCCTGGGGTAAAATACAATGCATAATCGAATTGGTAACAAATGATAACTTAACCAACTTCACATAAGAAAATATGGGATTTTCTTGGATAACAAGTATATTTTTGGAAACTAAAGGAAATCGATACATTTTCATAAACAAAAACCGCTTATGAACTCACCAGCTTTATGCTGATTTTCAAACCGCTTGTATTCTCAGGTCCAAGTTAGACAGGTACCCGGTGATCTCTTTTGATGAAGACGGAGTGCGTGGAAGACTCGTCTCAACTTTTGTTAATGTGATGCATATGTATATCTTGTATAACTTTACTTTTGAAACAAATGTAAACTTTCATATATATGTAATGTAATGTTTGTTTACTATGATTACTATGTACATTGGATTTGATACTCAACTTGGAGTCAACCCCGGAGATGTTTCCGCCTTTGGTTTTTGGGGTGTGACACCTTGGAACACTTGGAATGGATTTACATCATTTAAAACATGAGTTTACGGCCACACTCATAGAGTTTACGGCCGTAAACTCACCCATGGCTAAGAATGGTTAATTTGAACTATTTAGGGCAATCACATGTGATTCTAACTAATTTTCTAAGCATTGTTATGAATTTAGAACATCAATTAAGACATTTATTGGAGTTTACAGCCTAGAGGTATGTTCTAAGGCCGTAAACTCTCCTTTACCATTGAAAAAGATAGTTTTTGATGCTTAAAACAATCACATGTGATTCTAGAAATTCATACAAGTCATTTGGGTGTATTTGATGCATCATTAACATTGTTTTATGAGTTTACGGCCAAGGGTATGCTCCTAGGCCGTAAACTCCCATAAATGACACTTTTGATATGTTTCTACCCTTTAAACCATTTTTAGATGCATCTAGATTTTACCACAAAGCCATTGGTTGAGTTTGAAAGCATTTTGACATGTTTAAAGGCACTAAATCACCATTTAAGAGGAGTTTACTGCCCAAGAGTATGTCTTGGCCGTAAACTCATTTTTATTACTCAAAAATCATGTTTGAAGTGTTCCAAGTCTAGATTAGCAAGCCCAAAGGTCATATCTAAGTCCCAACTATGATTTGGAAGGGTTAATTGGCTCAAAAACCCTTTGAATATGAGTTTACGGCCCAAGAATTATCCTTGGCCGTAAACTCCTTTAAACCTCATAAAATTCATGTTTTAATTGTTTAGAGTCCATATCTTGAAGTCCCTTGGCCATATCTAAAGTCCAAATGAGTTTAGGAAGGAGTTTAAGGGCTTAAAACCCTTCAAATTGGTGTTTACGGCCTAGGCGTGCTCTTGGGCCGTAAACTCACATATGTTGTCCTATTTTGTGATTAAATGTCGAATTTGGAAGCCAAACATGCTATAGATTAAAGCTAGGAAGGTACCTTAGAGATTTGAAGCCTTAAATTTGAGTTTAGATCTCTTAAACTTGGATTAGGAGAGAGGTTGGTAGTGTTTAATGGTAAATTAACCAAAGGCTTCAAATGGAGTCTTAAACATGTTTATATAGTGTTTAAGTTTCGGACACGGTGGAATTCTACCCAATACCGGTTTTAGTCGAGGTTTTTGGTCGTACCCGATTGAGTTACCGTAACCCGATACGGTAATTTCTAGAAATATTCCGATCACTAAGGTTGGGTGTTAAAATGATTTCTAAATGTACTAAGACACCCATTAATTCATTTTAAATGTGTACCAGATAATGACTTAATTAAACGGAAGATCGGAAATCGAAATTGGAAACGACGATTGGTTGCGCGAATTGTACTACGAAAGAGTTACAATAAAATGATACAGAAATTTTGGGTTGTTACATTATCCCCCCGTTAAAGGGAATTTCGTCCCGAAATTCAAGTTTAGAGCATAAGACAAGATACAAATCATGGATAAGAAAAGAGTTGTGGATACTTCTGTTTCATTGAATCTTCCCGTTCCCAAGTGAATTCTGGTCCCCGCTTGGCATTCCAGCGGACCTTCACTAACGGGATGCGACTTTATTTTGTACGTTTGACTTCTCGATCCATGATTTCGATCAGTTCCTCCACAAAGTTGAGGTTTTCATTGACCTCGATCTCGTCTAAGGGAATTGTTAGGGTTTCATCGGATAGGCACTTTTTGAGATTTGAAACATGGAAGACAGGATGAATGTTACTGAGTTCGTGAGGTAAATGGAGTTTATAGGCAACTGGACCGATCCTGGAGAGGATCTCAAATGGTCCAATGTACCTCGGATTAAGTTTCCCACGCTTACCAAAGCGTACAGTGCCTTTCCAGGGCGAGACTTTTAACAGGACACGGTCTCCAACCTGGAATTCTAGTGGTTTCCGACGATTATCAGCGTAACTCTTTTGACGATCACGTGAGGCTTTCAGTCGGTTACGGATTTGAATGATCTTTTCGGTGGTTTCGCAGATGATTTCAGGACCAGTGAGAGCACTGTCGGGGACTCGACTCCTAGCTAACTGTGTATCCCCCACCTCGGCCCAGCACAGAGGGGATCTGCACTTACGACCGTATAGGGCTTCGAACGGAGCAGCCCTAATGCTGGTGTGGTAACTGTTGTTGTACGAGAACTCGATCAAGGATAGATGTGTATCCCACGACTTTCCAAAGTCAATGACACATGCCCGAAGCATGTCCTCCAGGGTTTGGATTGTTCTCTCACTCTGTCCATCGGTCTGAGGATGATACGCCGTGCTCATGTCTAGTTTAGTTCCAAGGGCTTTCTGAAGGGATTGCCAGAATCTGGAGGTAAACCTACTATCTCGATCAGAGATAATGGATACAGGTACACCGTGAAGACGTACTACCTCCTGGATGTAGATTCGCGCGAGTCTTTCCATCTTGTATGATTCTTTAATTGGAATGAAGTGAGTGGATTTTGTCAAACGATCGACAATTACCCAAATGGTATCGTACCCACTAGAACACTTGGGTAGTTTGGTGATGAAGTCCATGGTAATCATCTCCCATTTCCACTCGGGGATTTCGGGTTGTTGGAGCAAACCTGAAGGTTTCTGATGTTCGACTTTGACTTTGGCGCAAGTCAGACACTTGCCCGCAAATGTAGCTATCTCAGCTTTCATGTTTGGCCACCAGTATTGTTTCTTGAGATGCAGGTACATCTTGTCCGAACCTGGGTGAACAGAGTATTTAGTTCTGTGTGCTTCCTCCATGACTATTTCCCTGAATCCACCGGATTTGGGAATCCAGATTCGATTCATGAAACAGTGAACTCCGTCACCTCTGATCTCAAGTTTCTTTTCCATCCCTCTCAAGGTTTCATCTGACACGTTCTCGGATTTGAGGGCTGTTAACTGGGCTTCTCGGATTTGTATGGGTAGATTGGAATGGATGGTCATCGTCTGGTTCCTCACTTTGTGACCTGTACTATCCTTTCGGCTAAGGGCATCTGCTACCACATTGGCCTTGCCGAGGTGGTAACGGATTTCACACTCATAATCACTGAGTAATTCTACCCATCGCCGTTGCCTCATGTTTAAGTCTTTCTGGTTAAAGATGTGCAGCAGACTCTTGTGATCAGTGAAGATTGTGCACTTGGTTCCGTAGAGATAATGTCTCCAAATTTTTAATGCGAAGATTACTGCTCCTAGTTCCAAGTCATGCGTGGTATAATTGACCTCGTGTGCTTTCAACTGTCTTGAGGCATAGGCAATCACCTTTCCTCTTTGCATAAGCACACAGCCTAAACCTTGATTAGACGCATCGCAGTAGACAACGAAATCCTCTGTCCCTTCAGGCAGAGACAGAACAGGCGCGCTGCATAAGGCTCTCTTCAACGTTTGGAATGCGGTTTCTTGTTTATCACTCCAACAAAAGGGTACACCTTTCTGTGTTAGAGTGGTTAAAGGTTTGGCGATTTTGGAAAAGTTCTAAATGAATCGTCGATAGTAGCCGGCGAGACCCAAGAATTGACGAATTTCTGTGGGTGTTTTCGGTGCCGACCAATTCTCTATCGCTTTAATCTTGGAAGGATCTACATGAATACCCTCCTCGCTTACCACGTGACCAAGGAAAGTTACCTTCCGTATCCAGAATTCACATTTGGAAATTTTCGCGTATAGCTTTTCGGATCTAAGGGTTTCCAACACTAGCCTCAAGTGTTGCTTGTGGTCTTCTTCGCTTTTGGAGTATACGAGGATGTTGTCAATGAACACGATGACGAACTTGTCTAAGAAAGGACGGCGCACCCGGTTCATCAGGTCCATGAACACAGCCGGTGCATTGGTTAGACCGAAGGGCATCACTACGAACTCGTAGTGTCCATACCGAGTCCTAAAAGCTGTCTTGGGAACATCATTCTCTTGGACTCGTAACTGATGGTACCCTGATCGAAGGTCTATCTTAGAAAAGTAGCTGGCTCCCTGGAGTTGATCGAAGAGGTCGTCTATCCTTGGAAGAGGATATCGGTTCTTAACGGTTAACTTGTTCAATTCACGATAATCGATACACATCCGAAAGGATCCATCTTTCTTCTTGACAAACAGAACCGGAGCTCCCCAGGGTGAGGAACTCGGTCTAATGAATCCTTTACTGAGCAACTCATTGAGTTGACTGGATAACTCCTGCATTTCTGCTGGAGCTAAGCGATACGGAGATTTTGCTACAGGAGCAGCTCCAGGAATTAGGTCAATACGGAACTCGACTAGACGTTCGGGAGGAATTCCTGGGAGTTCTTCGGGAAACACATCGGGAAAGTTACAGACTCCGGGGATGCTCGCGAGGTCTCTAACTTCTTGTTTCTCGTTGATCACATGAGCTAAGAATGCAACACACTCCTTTCGAAGGAGCTTTCGAGCTTTGATGCAAGAAATGATATGAAGGTTGGAACTGGGTTTATCGCCATAGATTACGAGAGTTTGATATGAAGGAAGATTGAGACGGATAGCTTTTTCGTAACAAAGAATGTCAGCATGATTGGGACTCAACCAATCCATGCCAATTATAACATCAAAGCTCTTAATGGAAACGGGCATGAGATCTATAGGAAATGAGTGATCGTTTAAGGTAAGCGCACAACCTATGAATACATCGTTAGCGCTTTCTTTCTCACCGTTAGCCATCTCGACGGTAAACGTTTCAGTTAGTGGTTGAGGATTTGGTTTTAGATTACGTTTGAATGCATGACTAACAAAACTCCTTTCAGCACCCGAATCGAAAAGAATACTAGCATATGAGTTGTCGAGAAGGAACGTACCCGAAACAACAGTGGGATCAGCAACTGCTTCCTCTCGTCCCATGGTTAGAACCCTTCCAGTGTTATCGGCAGTTGACTTCTTGGGACAGTTCCTTTTAAAGTGTCCAACTTCTCCACAGTTGTAGCAGGCTTGACTAACACCTGCTCCCGATGATTGGTTGGCTGATTGGGTAGGAGTTCTGCAGTATCGAACTGTGTGCCCTTTCTTACCACAGTTGGTGCAAGACAATTCTCGACAGGGACCAGGATGATGATGGTATTTACACTTGTCACATAGAGGGAGGTTACCAGCATATTTACTGGTAGGAGTTGAGGCTGTGGATCCCATGACAGAAACAGTAGCAACAGGGGTAGTAGTAGCAGCATGGACTGCTACAGTCTGCTGTTTCTTGGAAGACCCTTGAGAAGATTGACCCTTCTTCTTCTTCTTCCAGAATTTCCTCTTTTCACCACTCCTTTGAGTCGGCTCAGAAGTGGTAGTGATTTCCTTAACATCGTCGCTGTGATCAATCAGAATTTGAGCTAAGGTCTTGGCACTATCGTAAGTATCCGGACGAGCAGCCAAAACGTGACTCTTTATTGGTTGAGATAACCCCCAAACGAACCTTTCGATCTTTTTGTTTTCAGGAGTGACAAATCCCGGGCAGAGAAGTGCGAGATCATCAAATCGGGAAGTATATGCAGCAATGTCGGAACCTTTCATCTTCAGGTTCCAGAGCTCGTGCTCTAATTTCTGCATTTCACCACGGGGGCAGTACTCGGCAATGAGAAGTTCTTTCATGGCCTCCTAGCCCAGCATTGGCTACGGGTAAGGTTAGAGATTTGACTCGGCCATTCCACCAAGTCAAGGCTTTATCAACGAAGGTACAAGCTGCGAACTTGACTTTATCGGACTCCGCACAAGCACAGATTTCAAAGATGGACTCTATTTTCTCGAACCATCGAGATAAGGAAATCACACCTCCAGCGCCATTAAAGGATGTTGGTTTTGCATTCATGAAATCCTTGTAGGAACCCCCTCTTTGGTGTCCCTGGCTACCTTCAGGGTTTTGAGATTGAGGACCACCACTTGAACCACTAGGGTTCATTTGTGACATAGCTGCTACCATCACAGCTGTCATCATCGTCTGGAGCGATGTTAGATCGAACTGGGGAGGAGGTGGTGGCGAGGAAGGATTGTTGTTGTTCTTTGAGCTAGGTCTCTTTCGGGGAGGCATCTTGATCTAATAAGATCAAGGAAAAGAGGATGGTAAGTCCTCTACATTTAATCGATAGATATGACAGTTATATGATTCGAGTAAGCAATAAAGCAGGAAAGAGTTATCGAACAGATAATTTATCGCTAAGAGTAATCACAGAAAACCACTCGCATAAGGATTACTACAGAGGATCGGGGTCGAGAAATACTCCCATAGTATTTCATGAATTCTTTACGACAATGATTCGATGTTTGGGATATTAGGGTAAGTTTTAGGCATGCCACATACCACAGTCACTCCCAAGCACATGTTGGCCGTGTCTCGAATGAATATAGTTGGCCAGGCTATATTGACCCTAGACACGACTACATAACTGCCCAGGTTTAACCGTAGTACACAACACCCATTTACTTATGTTTTGTTCTACTTGTGGTTACGGATGACGACGGTTCGGTATACTTGTATACTTTTGAAAATACTTGTAGTTTGAAGATACTTTTAATTCAGAGCACTTAGGCCCTTTAGTGTTTATAGTTTTATACCATGTAAGGTTTGGTATACTTCATTCACTATAAACAAGGGCTCTGATACCAATCTGTCACACCCCGAAAACCGGGGTTGACTAGCACGTTGAGTATCAAATCCAATGCACATAGTAAGTAAAGTAAAGCAACCATTACATTACATAATAAAAGTTTTACAGTTGTTTCAAAAGTAAAGCTTGTACAGTTGTGATACATAGTATATATAGACAAAATGAAACGGATCTTCATGTACACCGTCTTCAAGAAAAAGGATCTTCGGGTACCTGTTCTAACGCTAACCTGAGAACACAAGCGGTTTGAAAATCAGCATAAAGCTGGTGAGTTCATAAGCGATTTTTGTTTGTGAAAACGTTTCGAGTTCCTTTCTGTTTCTGAAATGTTATGTACACCAAGAAAATCCCGTATTTTCTTAAGAGTTGGTTATTGTTTCACAAATGTAAAGTATAGTAAGTTTGTACACTGAAAACCATGTCTACTCATGAGAAAATGTATAATTGATTATCTGACTGGTTAAACTGATCTATTTACTTATCATGTGTTACCAGGAAAGTCCCGTACTTTCCTTATTGTATGTTACAAATTGTAAAAAATGTAATGTTATCCAGTTTGTTTCTCTTTCTAGTTATTTAAGTGTTACCCAGGAAAGCCCCATGCTTTCCTGCATGTAGGTTTCTAATGTAAACGATGTTAAAGATGTAAAAGATGTAATCGTGATTAGGTTCCATGTTTTCCCCAGGAAAGTCCCGTACTTTCCTGAATGTTAGTTACAATAAGTGAAAGATGTAAAAGATGTAAACGATGTATAAAGTAATTCATTATTACTGTAAGTAAATCCCTATTATCCTAATTGCGAGTTCCATAACCATACATTAGACTGAAACCTGTGGCAATAAGTAGTCCACATGTGGCAATAAGTCATCCACATACTTATGACTTTCATCACCCTTGAACCATTTCGGTTCGGCTGTAGCTAGCAGCCGGGTGTGGGGTAGTCAGCCCCGTATAGATCTATACACTCAAGTCACGCTCTCTAAATACCAGAGATTCTGGTTATGGGTGTAGTCCTCCACTCGCGTAATCTGGGTGGAGTGTTCTCCGAGGACGTGTCTCCAATCATACAGGAATAGCAAATTTACTAGTAATAATATGATAGTCCTCCACTCGTGTATGTGTATGGAGTGTTACCGAGGACAAAACAGTGTACAGGTATTATGTTCAAATGTTTTAATGTCATGCTTTTAACTGATAAAATGTGGAAAACCATTTGTGAAATATAGGTATTACCCCCCAAGAGTAAACATTTTAGAGAGTTTAAAACTATGGAACACACACATACATGAGTTTACGGCCGTAAACTCATGTGGGTGTGGTTTTGATGGTTTAAAGGCTCAAATGGACTTAGGGATTGCTAGAATGGATTATCTAAAATGCCTTGGACCACTTGGAATGGATTTACATCATTTAAAACATGAGTTTACGGCCACACTCATAGAGTTTACGGCCGTAAACTCACCCATGGCTAAGAATGGTTAATTTGAACTATTTAGGGCAATCACATGTGATTCTAACTAATTTTCTAAGCATTGTTATGAATTTAGAACATCAATTAAGACACTTATTGGAGTTTACGGCCTAGAGGTATGTTCTAAGGCCGTAAACTCTCCTTTACCATTGAAAAAGATAGTTTTTTATGCTTAAAATAATCACATGTGATTCTAGAAATTCATACAAGTCATTTGGGTGTATTTGATGCATCATTAACATTGTTTTATGAGTTTACGGCCAAGGGTATGCTCCTAGGCCGTAAACTCCCATAAATGACACTTTTGATATGTTTCTACCCTTTAAAACATTTTTAGATGCATCTAGATTTTACCACAAAGCCATTGGTTGAGTTTGAAAGCATTTTGACATGTTTAAAGACACTAAATCACCATTTAAGAGGAGTTTACGGCCCAAGAGTATGTCTTGGCTGTAAACTCATTTTTATTACTCAAAAATCATGTTTGAAGTGTTCCAAGTCTAGATTAGCAAGCCCAAAGGTCATATCTAAGTCCCAACTATGATTTGGAAGGGTTAATTGGCTCAAAAACCCTTTGAATATGAGTTTACGGCCCAAGAATGATCCTTGGCCGTAAACTCCTTTAAACCTCATAAAATTCATGTTTTAATTGTTTAGAGTCCATATCTTGAAGTCCCTTGGCCATATCTAAAGTCCAAATGAGTTTAGGAAGGAGTTTAAGGGCTTAAAACCCTTCAAATTGGTGTTTACGGCCTAGGCGTGCTCCTGGGCCGTAAACTCACATATGTTGTCCTATTTTGTGATTAAATGTCGAATTTGGAAGCCAAACATGCTATAGATTAAGGCTAGGAAGGTACCCTAGAGATTTGAAGCCTTAAATTTGAGTTTAGATCTCTTAAACATGGATTAGGAGAGAGGTTGGTAGTGTTTAATGGTAAATTGACCAAAGGCTTCAAATGGAGTCTTAAAACATGTTTATATAGTGTTTAAGTTTCGGACACGGTGGAATTCTACCCGATACCGGTTTTAGTCGAGGTTTTTGGTCGTACCCGATTGAGTTACCGTAACCCGATACGGTAATTTCTAGAAATATTCTGATCACTAAGGTTGGGTGTTAAAATGATTTCTAAATGTACTGAGACACCCATTAAGTCATTTTAAATGTGTACCAGATAATGACTTAATTGAACGGAAGATCGAAAATCGAAATTGGAAACGACGATTGGTTGCGCGAATTGTACTACGAAAGAGTTACAATAAAATGATACGAAAATTTCGGGTTGTTACAATTGTGGAACTTAAGAATTAAACCAATGCTCATCAAGGCTTTGCTAAATTGCATAGACTTCCAATGTGGAACCCAAGAATGAAACAATGCTCATCAAAGCTTTGCTAAATTGCATAGACTTGTATTGTGGAACTCAATAATCAAAGAATGCTCATCAAAGATTTGCTTAGATTGCATAGACTTCTATTGTGGATCTCAAGAATTAAACGATGCTCATCAAAGCCTTGTTAAGTTGCATAGACTTCTATTGTGGAACTCAGGAATAAAATAATGTTCATCTAACCTTCGCTAAATTGCATACACTTCTAATGTGGAACTCAAGAACGAAACAATGCTCATCAATGCTTTCTTAAATTGCATAGACTTCCAATGTGGAACCCAAGAATGAAACAATGCTTATCAAAGCTTTGCTAAATTGCATAAACTTGTATTGTGGAACTCAACAATCAAAGAATGCACATCAAAGATTTGATTAAATTGTAAAGACTTCTATTGTGGAACTCAAGAATTAGACGATGCTCATCAAAGCGTTGCTATGTTGCATAGACTTCTACTGTGGATCTCAAGAATAAAACAATGCTCACCAAACCTTTTCTAAATTACGAAGACTACTTCTATTGTGGAACTCTAGAATAAACAATGCTCATCAAAGCTTTGCTAGATTGCATAGACTTCTAATGTTGAATTCAAGAATGAAACAATGCCCATCAAATCTTTGCTTAAATGGCATAGACCTTTATTGTGGAACTCAAGATTTAAACAATGCTCATCAATACTTTGCTAAATTGCGAAGACTACTTCTATTGTGGAAAACAACCCGAAATTTGTTCGTCGCCAAAACCCGTTCTACCCGGAAAGTCGCCGTTATCGGATTCGTTCCGTTTTCTCTTTGGAGTTAATTGTATAAACTTATATGTTTATTTTATTCTAATGAGTGTCTAAATCACTCAGGAACTTATGTTATTAGCCCAAAAACATTTATTTCATAAGTTTTAAAAATGTTCCCGTCGTGTGACGGAAACTCAATCGGGTGCGACCAAAAGCCGCGTTTAACGTCGGTATCGGGTAGAATTCCACCGTGTGCAAATTTTAGGAACTATATAAACGTGCTTTAGCTTTCATTTGAAGCTTTTCCTTCTCTCACTACTCTCTCTCTAACCTCTTTCCAAAAATCCAAAGATTGAGGGTCCAAAACTCAATTTTAAGGCTTGAAATCCTTAAGGTACCTTCCTAGCCTTAATCTATAGCATGTTTGGCTTCCAAATTTAACATTTAATCATGAAATGGGACAACATATTGGAGTTTACGGCCCAGGAGGTTGCCTAGGCCGTAAACACCATTTTGAAGGGTTTTTAGCCCTTAAACTCCTTCGTAAGCTCATTTGGACTTTAGATATGGCCAAGGGACTTCAAGATATGGACTCTAAACATGTAAAACATAAATTTTGTGATGTTTGAAGGAGTTTACGGCCAAGGATCATTCTTGGGCCGTAAACTCATATAATTAGGGTTTTCATGCCCTTAAACCTTTCCAAATCACTAGTATGGCTTAGATATGAATTATAGGACCTTGGTTTAAGCATTTGGACACTTGAAACATGAAATTTGGGGGACTTATGTGAGTTTACGGCCAAGGTATGTGCTTGGGCCGTAAACTCCCCAAAACTTGGCATAAATTCAATTCTAAGGTGTTAGAAAGCCATCCAACACCACCAAAAGCCTTGGGATAAATCAAAGGACCAACCAAAAATAGTTTGAGGGCCTTAAACACACTAATTGAGAGATTTCTATGAGTTTATGGCCAAGGTATGTGCTTGGGCCGTAAACTCCATGATTCATGGTGTTAGAATGCAAACTAAACACCCCTAAGGCCCTTAGATGAATTTTAGAAGTCCTTCCATTCAAGTTTTAGGCCTTGAAACACCTTGAAGCACCCTATAGAAGAGTTTATGGCCATGAGGGGGTCTCATGGGCCGTAAACTCCATAAACACCCCAAAAGTCCCTTGCAAACTCATGATAGGCCTTGGATTAATTCTACCAATCACATGTGATTTGTTCTAGCACCATTTAACATCATTTTCTTGGAAAAATAGGGGTTTACGGCCATGGAGCCATGCTAGGCCGTAAACTCCCATAAATGGGTTTATTTGATGTTTTAAAATCATTTCAAGTCCTTAAACCAAGTCTAGAAATTATCCCCTAAGTGTTGGAAGTCCAAATTGCACCATAAACCACCCATCATGAGTTTACGGCTGTAAACTCATGGGGAATGGGTGTTCTGATACGTGTATGGGCTTGATTTAGTGAGTGGGGTAATTTTTAGGTAAATTAAGAGAGAATAACAACCACAAATGATATGTGAATGGCAAGAAATGGATAGATTAGTAACAACTCAAGACCTATTAAGTTGTATACCGGTGAAAACAATCCAAGACCTATTGGATTGAGTTCGTATCAAGTCAAGAACGCATCCTAACAAGATAATTTGTGAATTATAACAATAATTCCAATTGAACAAAGGTTTTTTTCTTATAAATTCGTCTATTCACTTTCCCATGCATAAACTTGGCTTTATATGAAGCCTTTATTACAAACATGGTGGTTACAAGCCAACCAACCAATTATTCATTAAAACTAGTAAATAGAAATTAAGGTAACTCTTGAAAGAACACAAAAAAAAACGTCCATGAGACTTGTGAATGAAAAAAAACGGCTATGCTTGCTTAAGGAGCCATAAGAAGCATTAAGGAGTCATCATAAGCATTAAAGTGTAACCCTAATCCACCAAAGAGTGTCAAAAATGGCTAGGAGGCTTTATGAAGCAAATAGTAACGTTTTTAGCACTTATGAAGCCTTAAAAATGTTGCCCTAGTCTTCATGCAACCTTAATTGAATTTGTGGGTTACCATGCACAACCCAACCATTGAGCCCAAACCACCTTCTAGCCCACTAGTAATCACTAATCCATCACATTTTGGGCTTTCATGATCCATGCATGGATCATCCCTTCCCCCTTTGAAAGGAATTGACCTCAATTCATCAAGTCCATCATCATCAAGATAAGGTGAAAGATCTCCCACATTAAAGGTAGCATGCATTCCATGGTCTCCTCCCAAATCCACCTTGTAACCATTATCATTTTCATAATTTGTCACTTCCACACATGTATCATTCCCTCCTTCTTCGAAAGGAATTGTCCTCAATTCAGTAAGAACGAAATTGTGTTGTTCCCCTATACGAACCTTCCCTGACAGCAAGTCTTGAAAACAAAATTTTATTGCATAATGTGACCTTTTCTTTATTTCAACTTGGTCTTTTCTCCACATACACATGTTCTTCTTCAAATAACTCAAATAACTCGCCAAATTCAATCCTAACCGTATCTTCCATTTGTGGATGAAAAACCACTTCCATACATTCCCATGAACTCGGCCCTGCAAATTAACCTTGCAATAATTTAAATGGTTAATTGTAGTCATTTTAAAGAATGGGTCATGGTTTGTATTTGTAAGTTGATGAGCAGCATGCCCCAATATCACGGCTTCCCAATTAAAGGCACACCAAAAGAATATGAGTCCAAACATCATGAGCTCCCTCCTATGTAAATAATTAGGACTTGCATCTTCATATTTTCTCTTAGAAAGATGGTTTGTAAAAAGATGGATACCATCCTTCTTCTTTCGTTCCCAACAAACTTCACGCCGTCGGTCTTGGTGTTTTTGAACAATGAATGAAGAATTAATGAAAATATGTTTTGTTTGTGGATAACATAGAAAATAGGCATAAGAATTGCCACACAATGCCTCTTTTGGTGACTGATTGATACCACCATGAACACATATTTTTTTGGAAATCATCATAATGTCTTTTGAAGGGTACAAAATTCTGCCATCATCCAAAAATAATTGGTCTTGCTGTTTTTGAGCCACGAATGAAAAGTCTCCATCTCTAATTGCACAAAACTTTTTATCAAAAGTTATACACAAGTCTTTTTTCTCCTTTTGATCAATGAACGAAGACAAAACAAAAACATCATTATTAAGATCATAATTAGTAAAATCAAACCTCTCACCAAGGCCTTCAAAATGCAAAATATAAGCATTCCATGGCCTCCAAAGTGTAAAAATCTCCCACACTTTGAAACGAAAATGAAGATGAAAAACGAATAAACCTTCTTGATCAATGAAGCTTCCAATTTGGATTTCTTTAAGATCTTTAGAAAAGAAATTATGTTCATGAAAGATATGAGAACCTGAATTTTTGTGATACTTATAGTCATTTGATCTCGTGGTTGTAAGCTCTTGGAATGAAATTTGTTGTTCAACAAAAATCACAATTTCTTCAACAATTTTGTCCATATCAACAAATTTGATTTCTTCCACAATTGCTTCAACAAATTCATCTCCGATCACGAAATTAGTTTCTTCTTCAATTTCTTCAATAAATTCCTCTTCATCCAAGAAATTTATTCTTTCACAAAATTCCCCTTCTCCATCGGTGTCGTAGATGGGACTGGAATCTTCTTCCTCCTCTTCTTCAAATTTATCTTCCTCTATTTGTTCTTCATCATATAATTTGCGCAACATTTTTGGACAATAACTTCTGAACAACTTAAATAAAAAAATAGCAAGAATTTTTCTTGAAGAAGAACTCAGTTACACCCAATCGGAACTAGGCTCTGATACCACTTATGATACGTGTATGGGCTTGATTTAGTGAGTGGGGTAATTTTTAGGTAAATTAAGAGAGAATAACAACCACAAATGATATGTGAATGGCAAGAAATGGATAGATTAGTAACAACTCAAGACCTATTAAGTTGTATACCGGTGAAAACAATCCAAGACCTATTGGATTGAGTTCGTATCAAGTCAAGAACGCATCCTAACAAGATAATTTGTGAATTATAACAATAATTCCAATTGAACAAAGGTTTTTTTCTTAAAAATTCGTCTATTCACTTTCCCATGCATAAACTTGGCTTTATATGAAGCCTTTATTACAAACATGGTGGTTACAAGCCAACCAACCAATTATTCATTAAAACTAGTAAATAGAAATTAAGGTAACTCTTGAAAGAACACAAAAAAAAAACGTCCATGAGACTTGTGAATGAAAAAAAAAACGGCTATGCTTGCTTAAGGAGCCATAAGAAGCATTAAGGAGTCATCATAAGCATTAAAGTGTAACCCTAATCCACCAAAGAGTGTCAAAAACGGCTAGGAGGCTTTATGAAGCAAATAGTAACGTTTTTAGCACTTATGAAGCCTTAAAAATGTTGCCCTAGTCTTCATGCAACCTTAATTGAATTTGTGGGTTACCATGCACAACCCAACCATTGAGCCCAAACCACCTTCTAGCCCACTAGTAATCACTAATCCATCACATTTTGGGCTTTCATGATCCATGCATGGATCATCCCTTCCCCCTTTGAAAGGAATTGACCTCAATTCATCAAGTCCATCATCATCAAGATAAGGTGAAAGATCTCCAACATTAAAGGTAGCATGCATTCCATGGTCTCCTCCCAAATCCACCTTGTAACCATTATCATTTTCATAATTTGTCACTTCCACACATGTATCATGTTCTAGCTGTAAACTCCCTAAGGGGGATGTTCCTTTGATGTCCCAACTCATTTCGCAAGTCCCTTGTATCATTCATGTCCCTAAACGCCACCCGGGTCCCTCTAAACACTTGTGTCGGAGTGTTATCGTGACCCGAAGCATTTGTCCCTATCCAACAATCAATCTAAGTCCTAATTAGATACAAATGTGTATCTTTACATCATAATTAGGAACCTTGTGTGTTTACAAGTTCCGGATCAACTCTTAGCATCCAAACCGTCTCATATCTCGTCCGATGAGTTCATACCCCTACGGCTTTTTCACTGTTTTCAATGTTTTCAGGGGGGGAATACAAGCAAACTATAACTATTTTCAAATCATAACATTAATATGTTTTCAAATTATATCTGACAAACTTATAAACTCTTTTACTCCTTATGTATTTTGCTGAGCATAAGGAATGACTATTCAATTACAACTAAATGGATTTAGTTAAGGAAACAATCAAACTAATCAAATTATTATGGGAATAATTTGGGGATCTTTACTGTTCTTTCTATTATATGTTGATATCCATATAAAGTTATTAGATAAACTATGTCTGATTCAGTTTATCTCCGTATCATTTGAATGTTTTGTCAGAACATTTCATGTATGTATCTATACTTTACTGTACTATGTTTCATAATCTTCTGTATATCGATATCTTACAAGAACCCTGTGAATAGTTTAGTACTAGTTTGTGAGATAGTCACTACCCTTTATGGATGATCAGTAAATCCTCCCCGGAAATGTAACCAGAGTCTCCTGGAGGGAGAGCGCGGAATTTGTTAATAGATCTATTCGGGACTGACAATCCCACACCTTAACTGCTAGCTACAGTTAGGCAGGCACGTTTGGGGTGACAAATTTCTGGATATCGTTTCGACGTCTGACAAACGTCAAGGAGGTCACGTTGTCATATTAGTATGGTTACCCGACTCACAACATGTATTAATACCAGCTTATTCACAGTTTGGGTTTAGAATCTATATTTCCTTCGGGATAGTGATCCCATGGTTTTGCATCAATATCTTATATCTCTTTCGGGATTGTGATCCCATGGTTTTGTTTCTAGATCTCTTTCGGGATAGTGATCCCATGGTATTATCAAACTATTTTATATCTTATACGGGATAGTGATCCCATGGTTTTGTATCTATAACTCGTACGGGATGTCTTTCCCCATGGTCTTTAACTATATCTAATACGGGATAGTGATCCCATGGTTTTGTATCTATAAATTAAACGGGATAGTGATCCCATGGTTTCCTAAATCTATATCTTATACGGGATAATGATCCCAAGGTTTTGTATCTATATCTTATACAGGATAGTGACCTCATGGTTTTTTTCCAAATCTGTATCTTATTCGGGATAGTGATCCCATGGTTTTAAATCTATATATATATATATATATATATATATATATATATATATATATATATATATATATATATATATATATATATATATACGTCAACTTATCTCGTGATTAGTCCGGGATGATAGTCCCATGATCTTAAACCTGTACTTTCAAATGTGTCAAACTATCTTATATGTCTTTCGGGATAGTGATCCCAAGATTTTCATTATATAGTTTTGTGTTTTAAACTATACTTTGTGTTATACAACCGATCTTACAATTAGGAAAATATGGGATTTTCCTGGGGTAAAATACAATACATAATCGAATTGGTAACAAATGATAACTTAACCAACTTCACATAAGAAAATATGGGATTTTCTTGGATAACAAGTATTTTCGGAAACTAAAGGAAATCGATACATTTTCATAAACCAAAACCGCTTATGAACTCACCAGCTTTATGCTGATTTTCAAACCGCTTGCATTCTCAGGTCCAAGTTAGACAGGTACCCGGTGATCTCTTTTGATGAAGACGGAGTGCGTAGAAGACTCGTCTCAACTTTTGTTAATATGATGCATATGTATATCTTGTATAACTTTACTTTTGAAACAAACGTAAACTTTCATATATATGTAATGTAATGTTTGTTTACTGTGATTACTATGTACATTGGATTTGATACACAACTTGGAGTCAACCCCGGAGATGTTTCCGCCTTTGGTTTTCGGGGTGTGACAGATTGGTATCAGAGCCCTTGTTTATAGTGAACAGAGTATACCAAACCTTACATGGTATAAAACTATAAACACTAAAGGGCCTCAGTGCTCTGAATTAAAAGTATCTTCAAAACTATAAGTATTTTCAAAAGTATACAAGTATACCGAACCGCCGAAATCCGTAACTACAAGTAGAACAAAACATAAGTAATTGAGTGTTGTACATTGCGGTTAAACCTGGGCAGTTATGTAGTCGTGTCTAGGATCAATATAGCCTGGCCAACTATATTCATTCGAGACACGGCCAACATGTGCTTGGGAGTGACTGTGGCACGCAACATGCCTAAAACTTACCTAATATCTCAAACAACGAACCGCCGCTGCAGCAAACCATGAAATACTATAGGAGTATTTCTCGAGCCAATCCTTCGTAGAAAATCCTCGTATACGCGATGTTACTTGATCATTCCGCTAGCGATAAAATGTTCTGTCTTGATAACTCTTTCCTGCTTTATCGCTTAGTATGATGCTATATCTGTCTTGACGAGATATCCCCTGTTCCATATCTCTTTATTCAATTCAGAGGACTTATAATCCTCTCTTTCCTGATCTTTTTAGATCAAGATGCCTCCGAGAAAGAGACCCAGCTCGAAGAACAACGATAATCCTCCTCCGCCACCACCTTCTCCTCAATTTGATCTCGCATCACTTCAAACAGTTCTGACTGCTGCAATGGTGGCAGCTATGTCTCAAATGAATCCCGGTGGCTCCGGAGGTGGTCCCCAACATCAAAATCCAGAAGACAACCAGGAACACCGAAGAGGGGGTTCCTACAAAGACTTCATGAACGCAAATCCCACAACCTTGATGGCACTGGAGGTGTCATTTCCCTAACTCGATGGTTCGAGAAGATCGAATCAATCTTCAAAATATGTGCCTGTTCGGAGTCTGACAAAGTCAAGTTTGCCGCCTGCACTTTCCTTGATAAAGCCCTGACTTGGTGGAACGGCCGAGTCAAATCCTTAACTTTACCTGTAGCAAATGCCATGGGATGGGAAGCTATGAAGGAACTTCTGCTTGCAGAGTACTGCCCTCGGGGCGAAATTCAGAAATTAGAACACGAACTCTGGAACCTTAAGATGAAGGGTTCCAACATAACAGCTTATACTTCAAGATTCGATGACCTGGCATTACTCTGTCCGGGAATGGTTACCCCGGAGAGTAAAAAGATCGAGAGATTCATTTGGGGATTGACCCAACCAACTAAAGGGAATGTCTTCGCTGCAAAGCCGGACACGTACGACAGTGCTAAATGCCTTGCGAAAATCTTGATCGATCACGAAGACAACTCTGATGAGGAAACTACCACTCCTGAATCGGACACAAGTGGAGGTGAAAGTAAAAAGAAATCTCGGAACAAGCGAAAGGCCCAGAGTACGAGAGGATCTTCGAAGAAACAACAAACGGTAGCAGTCCATGCTGCTACTGCCCCTGTTGCTGTCTCACCTGTCGGTTCTACAGCCCAAACTCCCACCAGTGGATACACTGGTACCCTTCCATGGTGTGGTAAGTGCAACTACCATCACCGCATCCCTGGTCCATGTCGCGAAAGGAGCTGCGACAACTGTGGCAAGAAAGGCCATCTATCTAGAACCTGTAGAAAACCAGCCAAATCAACGAACCAATCATCGGGAGCAGGAATCAGTCCGGCCTGCTACAATTGTGGTGAAACAGGACACTTCAAAAGGAACTGTCCCAAAGCAGCTACCACCACTGATCCCTCTGTCGCCGCAGGTAATCCTCTCTTTGATAACTCTTATACCTGCAACTCTTTTCGATTCCCGTGTTTGGAGGGAAACCTGTTATCTATCTATTCGAACGTTTTCTAAGCTCAATTCCTCGTATGTGATCGAAATGTGCATCATCGAGACGACTAACCAATGAGATTGAGAACCCTAACTTCGTATCTATAGATTGAATCCTCGGTCCGGAGGACTATTCTGTTCCATTCGGTTAAATGGGAAATCTTTCGCGAAAATACTTTGATGCTACATTTAACATGGAATGACTGTGTCTCATTCTTGTTGTTATCTTGATTTCGAGAGGGTCGCCTGCCTATATCTTTTTCTTCGACCAAACTCTCATGATCTTCGGCATCAAACCTTCGTATTGTGTCATGCTTTAAAACTCAAGAGTTCTCCTGATACGAATTACCACGTTCCTCGTTTTTGTGATCATTGAGAAACGAGAAGTTAGTAGCTCCTCCTACTAAATGTCTGTCCCGAAGAGTTTCCGGGAATTTCATTCGAACGTCTAAGGTTTAGTTCCATGCCATACTCTTTGAGATCTTCGTAAAGATCGATTCTACAATCTTCAAGGTTCAGATGCTCATAGAGCTTGTTAATATCTATCCAGTATATCATGTCTCGAATCTTTAAAAGCTTCTGCCCAACGAAACCCTAGTGATTCCATGAGAAAACCGAAGTCGTCCAGGGTTGGAACTTCCATGAGAAAACCGGTTGACAACATAGATTGAGAGAGAGTCAAGATACGAAACATGGACACGTCCTGATAGTAAGAATTCACTAGAATGCCCAGTAGAGACTCAATTCCACTTGAGAAAGTGAAGATCCGAGGTAGCAAATCCATTCGAGTCTCATTTCAAACTCATGATCCATATCTTATTCTTTGAATTTCGGGACGAAATTCCCTCTAACGGGGGGATAATGTAACAACCCGAAATTTGTTCGTCGCCAAAACCCGTTCTACCCGGAAAGTCGCCGTTATCGGATTCGTTCCGTTTTCTCTTTGGAGTTAATTGTATAAACTTATATGTTTATTTTATTCTAATGGGTGTCTAAATCACTCAGGAACTTATGTTATTATCCCAAAAACATTTATTTCATAAGTTTTAAAAATGTTCCCGTCGTGTGACGGAAACTCAATCGGGTGCGACCAAAATCCGCGTTTAACGTCGGTATCGGGTAGAATTCCACCGCGTGCAAATTTTAGGAACTATATAAACGTGATTTAGCTTTCATTTGAAGCTTTTCCTTCTCTCACTACTCTCTCTCTAACCTCTCTCCAAAAATCCAAAGATTGAGGGTCTAAAACTCAATTTTAAGGCTTGAAATCCTTAAGGTACCTTCCTAGCCTTAATCTATAGCATGTTTGGCTTCCAAATTTAACATTTAATCATGAAATGGGACAACATATTGGAGTTTACGGCCCATGAGGTTGCCTAGGCCGTAAACACCATTTTGAAGGGTTTTTAGCCCTTAAACTCCTTCCTAAGCTCATTTGGACTTTAGATATGGCCAAGGGACTTCAAGATATGGACTCTAAACATGTAAAACATAAATTTTGTGATGTTTGAAGGATTTTACGGCCAAGGATCATTCTTGGGCCGTAAACTCATATAATTAGGGTTTTCATGCCCTTAAACCTTTCCAAATCACTAGTATGGCTTAGATATGAATTATAGGACCTTGGTTTAAGCATTTGGACACTTGAAACATGAAATTTGGGGGACTTATGTGAGTTTACAGCCAAGGTATGTGCTTGGGCCGTAAACTCCCCAAAACTTGGCATAAATTCAATTCTAAGGTGTTAGAAAGCCATCCAACACCACCAAAAGCCTTGGGATAAATCAAAGGACCAACCAAAAATAGTTTGAGGGCCTTAAACACACTAATTGAGAGATTTCTATGAGTTTACGGCCAAGGTATGTGCTTGGGCCGTAAACTCCATGATTCATGGTGTTAGAATGCAAACTAAACACCCCTAAGGCCCTTAGATGAATTTTAGAAGTCCTTCCATGCAAGTTTTAGGCCTTGAAACACCTTGAAGCACCCTATAGAAGATTTTACGGCCTTGAGGGGGTCTCATGGGCCGTAAACTCCATAAACACCCCAAAAGTCCCTTGCAAACTCATGATAGGCCTTGGATTAATTCTACCAATCACATGTGATTTGTTCTAGCACCATTTAACATCATTTTCTTGGAAAAATAGGGGTTTACGGCCATGGAGCCATGCTAGGCCGTAAACTCCCATAAATGGGTTTATTTGATGTTTTAAAATCATTTCAAGTCCTTAAACCAAGTCTAGAAATTATCCCCTAAGTGTTGGAAGTCCAAATTGCACCATAAACCACCCATCATGAGTTTACGGCCGTAAACTCATGGGGAATGGGTGTTCTGGCCATAAACTCCCTAAGGGGGATGTTCCTTTGATGTCCCAATTCATTTCCCAAGTCCCTTGTATCATTCATGTACCTAAACGCCACTCGGGTCCCTCTAAACACTTGTATCGGAGTGTTATCACGACCTGAAGCATTTGTCCCTATCCAACAATCAATCTAAGTCCTAATTAGATACAAATGTGTATCTTTACATCATAATTAGGAACCTCGTGTGTTTACAAGTTGCAGATCAACTCTTAGCATCCAAACCGTCTCATATCTCGTCCGGTGAGTTCATACCCCTATGGATTTTTCACTGTTTTCAATGTTTTCAGGGGTGGAATACAAGCAAACTATAACTGTTTTCAAATCATAACATTGATATGTTTTCAAATTATATCTGACAAACTTATAAACTCTTTTACTCCTTATGTATTTTGCTGAGCATAAGGAATGACTATTCAATTACAACTAAATGGATTTAGTTAAGGAAACAATCAAACTAATCAAATTATTATGGGAATAATTTGGGGATCTTTACTGTTCTTTCTATTATATGTTGATATCCATATAAAGTTATTAGATAAACTATGTCTGATTCAGTTTATCTCCGTATCATTTGAATGTTTTGTCAGAAAATTTCATGTATGTATCTATACTTTACTGTACTATGTTTCATAATCTTCTGTATATCGATATCTTACAAGAACCTTGTGAATAGTTTAGTACTAGTTTGTGAGATAGTCACTACCCTTTATGGATGATCAGTAAATCCTCCCCGGAAGTGTAACCAGAGTCTCCTGGAGGGAGAGCGCGGAATTTGTGAATAGATCTATTCGGAACTGACAATCCCACACCTTAACTGCTAGCTACAGTTAGGCGGGCACCCCTGGGGTGACAAATTTCTGCATATTGTTTTGACGTCTGACAAACGTCAAGGAGGTCACGTTGTCATATTAGTATGGTTACCCGACTCACAACATGTATTAATACCAGCTTATTCACAGTTTGGGTTTAGAATCTATATTTCGTTTGGGATAGTGATCCCATGGTTTTGCATCAATATTTTATATCTCTTTCGGGATTGTGATCCCATGGTTTTGTTTCTAGATCTCTTTCGGGATAGTGATCCCATGGTATTATCAAACTATTTTATATCTTATACGGGATAGTGATCCCATGGTTTTGTATCTATAACTCGTACGGGATGTCTTTCCCCATGGTCTTTAACTATATCTAATACGGGATAGTGATCCCATGGTTTTGTATCTATAAATTAAACGGGATAGTGATCCCATGGTTTCCTAAATCTATATCTTATACGGGATAATGATCCCAAGGTTTTGTATCTATATCTTATACAGGATAGTGACCTCATGGTTTTTTTCCAAATCTGTATCTTATTCGGGATAGTGATCCCATGGTTTTAAATCTATATATATATATATATATATATATATATATATATATATATATATATATATATATATACGTCAACTTATCTCGTGGTTAGTACGGGATGATAGTCCCATGATCTTAAACCTGTACTTTCAAATGTGTCAAACTATCTTATATGTCTTTCGGGATAGTGATCCCAAGATTTTCATTATATAGTTTTGTGTGTTAAACTATACTTTGTGTTATACAACCGATCTTACAATTAGGAAAATATGGGATTTTCCTGGGGTAAAATACAATACATAATCGAATTGGTAACAAATGATAACTTAACCAACTTCACATAAGAAAATATGGGATTTTCTTGGATAACAAGTATTTTCGGAAACTAAAGGAAATCGATACATTTTCATAAACCAAAACTGCTTATGAACTCACCAGCTTTATGCTGATTTTCAAACCGCTTGTATTCTCAGGTCCAAGTTAGACAGGTACCCGGTGATCTCTTTTGATGAAGACGGAGTGCGTAGAAGACTCGTCTCAACTTTTGTTAATATGACGCATATGTATATCTTGTATAACTTTACTTTTGAAACAAATGTAAACTTTCATATATATATGTAATGTAATGTTTGTTTACTGTGATTACTATGTACATTGGATTTGATACACAACTTGGAGTCAACCCCGGAGACGTTTCCGCCTTTGGTTTTCGGGGTGTGACAACAATGCTCATCAAAGCTTTGTTAAATTGCATAGACTTCTTATGTGGACCTCAAGAATTAAATGCTCATCAAAGCTTTGCCTAACTTGCATACACTTCTATTGTGGAACTCAAGAATTAAACAATGCTCATAAAAGCATTGCTAAATTGCAAAGACTACTTGTATTGTGGAACTCAAGAATTAAACAATGCTCATCAATGCTTTGCTAAATTGCATAGACCTCCAATGTGGAAACCAAGAATGAAACAATGCTCATCAAAGCTTTGCTAAATTGCATAGACTTCTATTGTGGAACTCAAGAATCAAACAATGCTCATCAAATCTTTGTTTAAATTGCATAGGCTTCTATTGCGGAACTCAAGAATCAAACAATTCTCATCAAAGGTTTGCTTAAATTGAATACACTTCTATTGTGGAACTCAAGAATTAAACGATGCTCATCAAAGCTTTGCTAAATTACATAAACTTCTAATGTTGAACTCAAACATGAAACAATGCTTATCAAAACTTTGCTTAAATTGCAAAGACTTCTATTGTGAAACTCAACAATAAAATAATGCTCATCAAACCTTTGCTAAATTACGAATTCTACCTCTATTGTGGAACTCTATGATCCCCATGCTTCATTAGCCCATTCTGCTCCTGAAAGAATACCTATTGTTAAATATAAATCCTAGACAAAAAGTAATTTTTTTAAAAAAATATTGTTTCTTTCATTCTTGTATTGGATTTCACCAAAATGAAAAAGACTCATTTTTTTTAAACAATGCTCATCAAAGCTTTGCTAAATTGCATAGACTTCTAATGTGGAACACAAGAATGAAACAACGCACATCAAGGCTTTGATTAAATTGCATAGACTTTTATTGTAGAACTCAAGAATTAAACAATGCTCTTCAAAGCTATGCTAAATTGTGAAGACTACTTTTACGGTGCAACTCAAGAGTTAAACAAAGCTAATCAAGGCTTTGCTAAATTGCATACACTTCTAATGTGGAACTCATGAATGAAACAATGCTCATCAAAGCTTTGCTTAAATTGCATACAGTTCTATTGTGGAACTCAAGAATTAAACAGTGCTCATAAAAGCTTTGCTAAATTGCAAAGACTACGTCTATTGTGGAACTTAATAATTAAACCAATGCTCATCAAGGCTTTGCTAAATTGCAAAGACTTCCAATGTGGAACCCAAGAATGAAACAATGCTCATCAAAGCTTTGCTAAATTGCATAGACTTGTATTATGGAACTCAATAATCAAAGAATGCTCATCAAAGATTTGCTTAGATTGCATAGACTTCTATTGTGGATCTCAAGAATTAAACGATGCTCATCAAAGCTTTGTTAAGTTGCATAGACTTCTATTGTGGAACTCAAGAATAAAATAATGTTCATCTAACCTTCGCTAAATTTGTCACACCCCAAAACCGGAACGGCGGAAACGTTCTGGGGTGGATGACATCATGTCAAGTATCACAACACATGCATTATAGTAATCAAAGTACAACAAAACATTGCATTAATAGTAATAGTTTTACAAGGTTACATTACAACAATTTAAAGTAATACAAGTAATAGAATAAATACAACATGGTACAAAGCTATCTTCATCAACAACTCCGGGGATGTACCTGTCTAATGCTAACCTGAGAATACAAGTTATTTGAAAAGCGAGTATCAGCATTTTTACAAATGCTGGTGAGTTCATAAGCATTTAGTGACATTTCATTCAAATAACTTAATAAAGTGATAGTTTAAGAGATTTCAGTGTATTAGAGTTCCTTCCAGAAAATCCTATATTTTCTTTAATAAAAGCAGCCTTCTACCAAGACTGGTCAGTGTAATGTGGTAAGAAGAAGTTTCCCTTAATTGCTAATAATATCAAAATACTGAATTTGATTATTAAAGAAAGCAGAGGCATCAGGGAATAATATATGCCTCAGCAGTGAGGACTGCTGACTAAGGCAAAAGAGTCATAGACTCCAGGAAAGTATCGAACTAATGACACGCCTGGTTTAGTCTAACAAATGGAGAAACAGACCCCCGAAGGTACCAAATGAAAGGTACAACTGGTAAGGTCTAAAACAGTGAACGCAGACCGAAGACGATACCAAATGGAAGGTACATCTTGCAAGGTCAAACAGTGATAACAGACCCCAGACGGTATCAAATGAAAGATACATCTTGTAAGGTCAAACAGAGATAACAGACCCCAGACGGTATCGAATGAAGATACATCTAGCAAGGTCAAAACAGTGTGACTCTGAAAAAGGTGACATCAGCATACAGTGTAAATCGCTGATGAAATACTGTTACCTTAAAGCCATGAATTATAAGGCAACCCAGGATACTCGTAACCATACTGACTAGAGTACTAGACGCCCTACAAGCATCTATATAATGTGACATTTGTCACCCCTTGGCTTGGTAGGCCGTGGACTGTAGCTAGCAGTCAGGGTGCGGGGTTGTCAATCCCGTATAGGCCTATACACACAATGTCCGCTCTCCCTACAGGAGACTCTGGTTACCAATCTAGACGACGGAGAAGGTCGCGTCCCGAAGATGCATCCCAAATAGAGGATAGTGTGTTACTAGGAGGGAGTGGGTTTCTTATGTAAGTGTAGACTAGAGGTAGAGACTCTTAACAGACTGAAGAAAACTCGTATGTCTATGCTCGTATACATAATATGTAACTAATGAATCGAACGACCTTCAGATGGACATCCGATCCCACCAGACCACATCTCAACGAAGAAAAGGAAATAGGGCGGACAAGCCTTCCTAAGTCCTTCAATCATTATTTATATGCATCTATACAAGTATAAACATACATCTAACTACGCTTGAGTGTGTATCATACAGTGAAGTATAAGTGTACAGTGGAACATCTGAGTCGTGAAGTATAAGTGCAAAGTGGAACATCTGAGTCGTGAAGTATATGAGTACAGTGGAACATCCGAGTCGTGAAGTATACGTGTACAGTGTGGGATAATCGAACCATGAAGTATAAGCGTACCAAGTATAAGTGTATCACGAAGCAGAGACGACAATAAGTGATGTAAGAACGTCTATCAAGTATAAGTGGAGTAAAGTCGTTATCCAGTATAAGTGAAGGAGAAATCGTATCACTAAGTAAGAGCGTGAATAAGTATAAGCGTCATCAAGTATAAGCGACTATAGGTATAAGTGAAAGTGTTACCGAGTCAGAGTACAAAATAAGTATAAGTGAAAGTTATGAAATAAGTAAAAATCATTATAGTGTCCCACTCGGTAAAACAGTGTAAAAGTGGTAAAATCTTGTGCATGCGGGTTATCAATCATATGCGATTACCATGATAACTGGCATGTTTAACTTGTATTCCCCCCCTATAAAACATTTAAAAGGTTCATTCAGGGGTATGAACTCACCTGGCGTAAGTAGGTCCGACGAAAGTGCCGATTGGGCGTTCGGGGTCACGCAAGGACTTGAACACACACAAGGACCTATTTTAACATATGATAACATATGTTCACATACAATTAGCATATAATATACTAATTAAACAATTATACACCCTCAAAGGAGTGGAAAACACTTTTGGTTGAGTGTTTGGGGTCCCGGGTAACGTTTACGGGTGCTAAGGGTCTTTTATCAGTTGTGGGACTTTGCTATACTCACATATCAAGTGTGTAAATGGATTTAAAACACCAACATGGACCAAACCAGGAGTTTACGGTCCAACCTAAGGGAGTTTACCGCCGTAAACTCCCAAGGTCAATTTCTTGGGTGTTTGATGCTTCTAGCTTGTTCATAGAATTATTCTAAGCACTTTTCCTCAAAGGCATGAGTGGGTTTGAGGTTTGTAAGGGCCTTATAATGGAGTTTACGGCCTAAGAACAACTCCTAAAGGAGTTTACGGCCGTAAACTCTAAATCATTGAGTTTTGTGATGTTTCAAGCCCCTAATGCCTTTCTAGTGATTTCTAATGAAGTGTGATGCCATTTTGGAGGATTAAAACCATCATTTGAGTGGGTTTAGGGGAGTTTACGGCCTAGGTAAATGCTTGGGCTGTAAACTCCAAGAAATCCCTCATTTTTCTTGTGTTTAAGTCCTTAGATCCTTCCTAACATTTTATAGAGATAGCCTATGGTCATTTGGGGGACAAAAACCACACTTTTGGGCACATTTAGGGGTGTTTACGGCCAAGGTATAGACCTGGCCATAAACTCCTTTCTTTAAATCATTTTGGAGTGTTTCAAGTGTCTAAACTCAAGAGGATAAGTCCCTAAATTATGTAATAAGCCCTAGGATGAGTGTGGAGTGCATTTGGGACCATGGCTTGGGGAGTTTACGGCCTAAGCATGTGCTTGGGCCGTAAACTCTTCTTTGAGTCCTAAATCCATGCATTTTAGTGTTTAAGCACCCCAAGGCTATATCCCCTAATAGTTTCCAAGCTCGTGGACAAGTTTAGAGGCATGTTTGGCACCATTTTAGGGGTTTACGGCCCTAGAATGTTCTTGGGCCGTAAACTCCTTATACCATGCCTTCTTGGATGATTTTTGGGCTATAAACATGAATCACTATGTTTAGAATAAGCTAGGGTAGGCGGACTTACGATTTGGAAGCGTTTGGTTGCGAACTCTGGGCGAAAACGGGTCTAGAGAGAGAGTATAGAGAGAGAGTGTAAAAAGTCTCCAATAGACTCCACTCACCCTTATATAGGGTTTTGAGTTGGGACACAGTGGAAGTCTACCCGATACTGCCGGTAAACGGGGCTTTTGGTCGCACCCGATTTAGTGGTCGTAATAATAAACTAATATTTTCCAAGTAAATGGATATATGTGCTATGTATTTTATTCCCTTTTATCACGACTTAACGGCGTATAAACATACAAAATTGAAATGTTTATTAAACTTGAAGACTTCTCGTTAACGGAACTTTTGAACAGTGGAATATTCCGTTAACGGTAACGGAGAAATGTAACGGGACAACTTGGGTTGTCACATCATCCCCCCGTTAGAGGGAATTTCATCCCGAAATTCAGATCTAGGCAAGGAAGTAGGTATGGGTGGCCAAGTAGAGGTAAAAGAGTACTTCCTATGTGATTGTCCTTGCATCCCCAAGTGATCTCTGGTCTGTGTTTGTCATTTCAACAGACCCTCGCGTACGGGATGCGGGTTCCGTCTCGTGTAGCTAGTGGGTTCCAACTGGTGTATCTACAAGGTTAGGGTTCTCGATGGATTCTATCAAGATGAGTGAGGTACGAAAAGTGTTGTCGGGAATTCACGTATCAAGTCTAAGAAGTGAGTCGATCGAATGTGAACCTTGTGGTTTATCCGAAAGTAGTAGCGGCCTGAAAAGGGTCGGACCATGTCTCCATGAGGATTCTCGGATGGTCCTAAGCTCTCGGAAAGGAGTAGAGCTTTTCAGCACTAAGAACATAGTGTACTTCTATGGCAAGATCAACACTGGCGTGATAGCCATTACGAAGTTCCTAACGTTCTCGCTTGTACTGGATGTGTAGTCCTTCAGGTTAGTCCTTAGGAAGCTCAGGTGGTCTTCGGTTTCGTGTTTTCTTTCAACTGGCTGATAGAGACTTTCTAGATCGTCGAGTGGGTTGCGTGACTATGGTTATCGGTTTGCTATAGAGTGTCTATCTCGCGCTTGTGCAAAATGAACCTACACTAACGAAGCTTGAGATACGGAAACCCTGAGGATCGAGGAGTTAGGGTTTCACTAGATGAACGTTGGACTATCTCGGGAGGTGATTCTACTATCTCTGCATGAGGTAGTATTCGTGGAACACCTAATAATCCAATGAATCTCTAAGACTGTGGTTTATCCTAGCATGGAAGGTGTATGTTCCTGTATAACCCTTCTACTAACACCAAGGCTGGTGTCAAGCCTATGATCTCTTCGGAATCCAGGTCATGAGATTTAACGCAGCTACCTTCACACTTGACCAAATATTCTTGGCTGCGAAGGTTATCCTGTGGTTCTCGGTATCCTAGTGTTCACTTTGGAGAATGTATTCCATCATCTACAGGGTGACGACGATTTCCTCCATGCAATAAGGTGGAGGATGATAGGCACCACTTGTCTATAACGAGGTGGACGAAGTGCCTGAGTAGTGCGGGCATATACTGCAACTACTCATCCGGAGATTCTGGGTTTTCTCGGTCTAGGTTAAATCTAGTGAGTATAGAGTCTCCTCACTCGGAACTTTTAAGAGTTCAACCCGTAGTGATTTTCTTGACTTCGACTCCTATGTTATGGAATATGGTGAAGGTGTTTTGCTAAGAGGTCCGTGGTAGAGCTCATACTAAGCCTAACCGCAAATACCGCGTGTATGCGAGCAGTATACAGTTGAGGTCGGCGGGATGTTCAGCTGTGCGACTCCACCCCAAACCCACAACCCAACGAGGAATAGGAAATAGGGAGGGAACACACACCTTTAATCTTTTTGATCTCAATTATATGCCGCCCTTATGCACATACCTGATTATAGCGGTCAGTCTTATGAGTTCTATTCTCTAGGTTCACGAACCTAATGTGCGAGGTGCGAAGGGTCTCTCGGGGAAATTATACGGAGTATGCTTCGGTCGGATGTCGTCTTCTAGAGTATCTTGTAGTGTGTTTCACTTCGGTGTTCATCTGACTACGAGGGGTCGGTCAACAGTGTATGGTTATCTTCCCTTGGGTGCTTCGGAAGGTTTGAGATAAGAGGGACGATTGACGGATCGTATTAAGTTGGTTTATTTGTGTTAGGTTCAGGTTTGGAAGAACCTTTATTTGTCGATATGGCTATGGAGAAAGTTCTTTTTACACAACACTTAAGGATTTACACACGGTTGCACGAAATCAAACCATGATCGATAGAGTCGTCGAAATTGGCACACTTCGACATGATATAAAGTGAAGATCAATAGAGTCATGTGCCGAACAGGCACACAAGTTCGAGGCGTCTCGGGTTTCGTCCTACGTATCACTACCACAGATACTTGGACCGATAGATTCGACGCGGAACTATAGAGAGTTCTAAGTGTTTCCGAATAGAGTATCTTTTCATGAACGGGTTCTCACGAGGCGTTTCTATAATCGCCTCACATATACTAGTCATGTACATTTAAGGTGGGGAGGACTGTTGACTGAGCGACCCCGCCCTAAATCCACAACCAAACGAGGAACAGGAGATGAGGCGGCATTCGCTCACTCTAGGTCTATCCATCTTAAATATACATGGTCGTAACGTATATGTTTAGCCACTATAGTTTTACCTAATAAATTTTAAATTTTATAACATTGCTGTGACTTTCGCCTTGCTGGAAAGAATTTACATTGAATTAGTCTTTTAATGTATTTAGCTTTGTTATCTGAGATCGAGAGTCGTACCAAAATCTACCGAGTTCCTTGACGTTTCTCCCTAAGCAGTAGTGTCAGGCTCCTTCTGTGTCTTTGTCTTTTCCTTCGGTTGGGCAATCCTTCTTGAAGTGTCCGAACTCGCCACATAGGCGGCAAACCTGTGTGGCCGCCGCATTGGCGATTGATGCAATACGTTCCACCGGAGTTCTGCATACACGAGAAGTATGCCCCTTCATGTGGCACCTAGCATAATAGAGTTCTCGGCAGGCACCATGATGATGGTAGCTGCACCTGCTGCAGTGGGGAAGGTCTCCTAGATATGGTCTTCTTGGAGTCGGGAGGGAAGGGTTGACAGGGGTACAGACTGCCTCAGCTCGTTGCCCTTCGGAAGGTCCTTGAGCCAAGGTACTTCCCTCCTCTATCTTGAGTTTTCTCTTTAGTGGGTTCAGTTGAGGTTCTTGGGTGGCTGAGTATGGAAGTGTGGGTTGATGTTGTCCATTGTCAGGATTGGAATTTCCAACGGGCACCTTGCTAACATTAGCGTTGTTAGCATTCAGGTGAGCCATGACAGCTGCTACGGTTGCTGAAACTGCAGCTTGGAACGTAGCTTCATCAAATAGGAGAGTAGGTTTCTTGCTTGTGGATTGGTTACGCTTCTTCGGTGGCATGGTTTTTTTTCCTACACGGAAAGGAATGCAAGGTAATGAGAGACGATGGTTAACCCTGGACGTTTCTATCCTGAACGTATTAGGCATAATATTTTTCCCGTGCCTTGGGTATTGGTTGTCTGAGTGTCGACCTACATCCCTATGATGTAGCCCTGGTAATCGAAGTGAGTGTATGAATATCGGAAAAAGGCCATAAGATACGAGTCGTTCCTACTAAGTTACCTTTATACTGAGAAGGTTTCACTCTTTGGTCTGGAGAGATTTGAGAACAGTTCGGAACGAAGCTGCGAGAAGAGAGGCTCATGAGGTCTTATGGCTAAATAACCTCACAGAGGTGTGAGGATCCGCTCTAAGCGCATTACTGGCAACGGGAACAAGGCGATTTACCTAACACATAGCGTGAGCAGTGTAATCACTAACTCTCTAAATTGTATTATTTTATGGGTGTATTAGCGTGAAGAACACGAGGAAAAGACTCTTCTCGGGGTTCCACGTACTAGCTCCCTCGGCCTGCCTCATATCCTTGACTGGAATCGGCGTTGGTTTCCTTCGGGTAGTTTCCTAGGGTTCTCTTCTCGTATGGACATATTGAATTTCTACTCTGCCTTCCTTCTGACTCCGATTATGTGTGTCATCACTTCATGATGGATGACCGGGAATCTCCGAAGTTTAGGCGAATTTCTCGCCGTTGTCCCTAAAAGAACACGGGCACTTGGTGCATTCAATAGTCTCGACCCAGTTCATTTATTTCCGAACAGGAAATCTTCTAAATGAACTTCTTCGGGGTCGGAATCAACTCTTCTGTTATGCACTGAAGTGGGTAGGGTTTTCTACAGGGTTCGTGCGAGAATGGAAATGTCTAAAGAATCCTAATAGATTATTAACATTTCGCTGGATGATCCACATCGAGTCCTGCTACGATTACACAGGGTATAAAATCATATATAGCTTAGATCTGATAGGCCTTCGAATATGTGATACTACTCTAGAACCACATCCCAACGAGGAAAAGGAAATTGAGCGAAAACCACACATTCTTAGCCTATGGGATCCGTATTATATATAACCTTGGAAGTATACCCTCTGTAGTTGTAGGTATAGGATCTTTTAATTCTCACGTCAGGTTATCTATGTATCCTAAATACCCCTATGGTATTTTAATTCTTGTTTGTTTTCTCATCTTCTGAATGTTATTTTGGGATTAGTGTGAATCTTTTAGCGCTCTAAAATACTCCTATAGTATTTTAACTTTATGTTTGGCTCTAACAAATCCTAGTTGGTAAGTTTCAGACCTGTTGCACACCACAATCACTCCTGAGCACACGTTCATCGCCTCTCGAATAAAGGTAGTTGATCAGGTTACATTTATTCCAGCGTACGATTACATAACTGCCCAGATTTGTCTGTAGTGCTCAACATCCAAAGACTTTTATTCTTGTTCTTCTTGTGATACTTGTGTTCGAGTGTTTAGATTCCGGATGTTATTATACTTTGGTAAAATATGGTTATATTTTAAAGTATAATTCTTGGTTAGAGTGTTTTATCCCTTTTGTATTTATAGGCTGTATATCTTTTATGAATTGATATACTTAGCTCACTATAAACAATGCTCTGATACCAATCTGTCACACCCCAAAACCGGAACGGCGGAAACGTTCTGGGGTGGATGACGTCATGTCAAGTATCACAACACATGCATTATAGTAATCAAAGTACAACAAAACATTGCATTAATAGTAATAGTTTTACAAGGTTACATTACAACAATTTAAAGTAATACAAGTAATAGAATAAATACAGCATGGTACAAAGCTATCTTCATCAACAGCTCCGGGGATGTACCTGTCTAATGCTAACCTGAGAATACAAGTTATTTGAAAAGCGAGTATCAGCATTTTTACAAATGCTGGTGAGTTCATAAGCATTTAGTGACATTTCATTCAAATAACTTAATAAAGTGATAGTTTAAGAGATTTCAGTGTATTAGAGTTCCTTCCAGAAAATCCTATATTTTCTTTAATAAAAGCAGCCTTCTACCAAGACTGGTCAGTGTAATGTGGTAAGAAGAAGTTTCCCTTAATTGCTAATAATATCAAAATACTGAATTTGATTATTAAAGAAAGCAGAGGCATCAGGGAATAATATATGCCTCAGCAGTGAGGACTGCTGACTAAGGCAAAAGAGTCATAGACTCCAGGAAAGTATCGAACTAATGACACGCCTGGTTTAGTCTAACAAATGGAGAAACAGACCCCCGAAGGTACCAAATGAAAGGTACAACTGGTAAGGTCTAAAACAGTGAACGCAGACCGAAGACGATACCAAATGGAAGGTACATCTTGCAAGATCAAACAGTGATAACAGACCCCAGACGGTATCAAATGAAAGATACATCTTGTAAGGTCAAACAGAGATAACAGACCCCAGACGGTATCGAATGAAGATACATCTAGCAAGGTCAAAACAGTGTGACTCTGAAAAAGGTGACATCAGCATACAGTGTAAATCGCTGACGAAATACTGTTACCTTAAAGCCATGAATTATAAGGCAACCCAGGATACTCGTAACCATACTGACTAGAGTACTAGACGCCCTACAAGCATCTATATAATGTGACATTTGTCACCCCTTGGCTTGGTAGGCCGTGGACTGTAGCTAGCAGTCAGGGTGCGGGGTTGTCAATCCTGTATAGGCCTATACACACAATGTCCGCTCTCCCTACAGGAGACTCTGGTTACCAATCTAGACGACGGAGAAGGCCGCGTCCCGAAGATGCATCCCAAATAGAGGATAGTGTGTTACTAGGAGGGAGTGGATTTCTTATGTAAGTGTAGACTAGAGGTAGAGATGGACATCCGATCCCACCAGACCACATCTCAACGAAGAAAAGGAAATAGGGCGGACAAGCGTTCCTAAGTCCTTCAATCATTATTTATATGCATCTATACAAGTATAAACATACATCTAACTACGCTTGAGTGTGTATCATACAGTGAAGTATAAGTGTACAGTGGAACATCTGAGTCGTGAAGTATATGAGTACAGTGGAACATCCGAGTCGTGAAGTATACGTGTACAGTGTGGGATAATCGAACCATGAAGTATAAGCGTACCAAGTATAAGTGTATCACGAAGCAGAGACGACAATAAGTGATGTAAGAACGTCTATCAAGTATAAGTGGAGTAAAGTCGTTATCCAGTATAAGTGAAGGAGAAATCGTATCACTAAGTAAGAGCGTGAATAAGTATAAGCGTCATCAAGTATAAGCGACTATAGGTATAAGTGAAAGTGTTACCGAGTCAGAGTACAAAATAAGTATAAGTGAAAGTTATGAAATAAGTAAAAATCATTATAGTATCCCACTCGGTAAAACAGTGTAAAAGTGGTAAAATCTTGTGCATGCGGGTTATCAATCATATGCGATTGACATGATAACTGGCATGTTTAACTTGTATTCCCCCCTATAAAACATTTAAAAGGTTCATTCAGGGGTATGAACTCACCTGGCGTAAGTAGGTCCGACGAAAGTGCCGATTGGGCGTTCGGGGTCACGCAAGGACTTGAACACACACAAGGACCTATTTTAACATATGATAACATATGTTCACATACAATTAGCATATAATATACTAATTAAACAATTATACACCCTCAAAGGAGTGGAAAACACTTTTGGTTGAGTGTTTGGGGTCCCGGGTAACGTTTACGGGTGCTAAGGGTCTCTTATCAGTTGTGGGACTTTGCTATACTCACATATCAAGTGTGTAAATGGATTTAAAACACCAACATGGACCAAACCAGGAGTTTACGGTCCAACCTAAGGGAGTTTACGGCCGTAAACTCCCAAGGTCAATTTCTTGGGTGTTTGATGCTTCTAGCTTGTTCATAGAATTATTCTAAGCACTTTTCCTCAAAGGCATGAGTGGGTTTGAGGTTTCTAAGGGCCTTATAATGGAGTTTACAGCCTAAGAACAACTCCTAAAGGAGTTTACGGCCGTAAACTCTAAATCATTGAGTTTTGTGATGTTTCAAGCCCCTAATGCCTTTCTAGTGATTTCTAATGAAGTGTGATGCCATTTTGGAGGATTAAAACCATCATTTGAGTGGGTTTAGGGGAGTTTACGGCCTAGGTAAATGCTTGGGCCATAAACTCCAAGAAATCCCTCATTTTTCTTGTGTTTAAGTCCTTAGATCCTTCCTAACATTTTATAGAGATAGCCTATGGTCATTTGGGGGACAAAAACCACACTTTTGGGCACATTTAGGGGTGTTTACGGCCAAGGTATAGACCTGGCCGTAAACTCCTTTCATTAAATCATTTTGGAGTGTTTCAAGTGTCTAAAATCAAGAGGATAAGTCCCTAAATTATGTAATAAGCCCTAGGATGAGTGTAGAGTGCATTTGGGACCATGGCTTGGGGAGTTTACGGCCTAAGCATGTGCTTGGGCCGTAAACTCTTCTTTGAGTCCTAAATCCATGCATTTTAGTGTTTAAACACCCCAAGGCTATATCCCCTAATAGTTTCCAAGCTCGTGGACAAGTTTAGAGGCATGTTTGGCACCATTTTAGGGGTTTACGGCCCTAGAATGTTCTTGGGCCGTAAACTCCTTATACCATGCCTTCTTGGATGATTTTTGGGCTATAAACATGAATCACTATGTTTAGAATAAGCTAGGGTAGGCGGACTTACGATTTCGAAGTGTTTGGTTGCGAACTCGGGGCGAAAACGGGTCTAGAGAGAGAGTATAGAGAGAGAGTGTAAAAGTCTCCAATAGACTCCACTCACCCTTATATAGGGTTTTGAGTTGGGATACAGTGGAAGTCTACCCGATACTGCCGTTAAACGGGGCTTTTGGTCGCACCCGATTTAGTGGTCGTAATAATAAACTAATATTTTCCAAGTAAATGGATATATGTGCTATGTATTTTATTCCCTTTTATCACGACTTAACGGCGTATAAACATACAAAATTGAAATGTTTATTAAACTTGAAGACTTCTCGTTAACGGAACTTTTGAACAGTGGAATATTCCGTTAACGGTAACGGAGAAATGTAACGGGACAACTTGGGTTGTCACATCATCCCCCCGTTAGAGGGAATTTCGTCCCAAAATTCAGATCTAGGCAAGGAAGTAGGTATGGGTGGCCAAGTAGAGGTAAAAGAGTACTTCCTATGTGATTGTCCTTGCATCCCCAAGTGATCTCTGGTCTGTGTTTGTCATTTCAACAGACCCTCGCGTACGGGATGCGGGTTCCGTCTCGTGTAGCTAGTGGGTTCCAACTGGTGTATCTACAAGGTTAGGGTTCTCGATGGATTCTATCAAGATGAGTGAGGTACGAAAAGTGTTGTCGGGAATTCACGTATCAAGTCTAAGAAGTGAGTCGATCGAATGTGAACCTTGTGGTTTATCCGAAAGTAGTAGCGGCCTGAAAAGGGTCGGACCATGTCTCCATGAGGATTCTCGGATGGTCCTAAGCTCTCGGAAAGGAGTAGAGCTTTTCAGCACTAAGAACATAGTGTACTTCTATGGCAAGATCAACACTGGCGTGATCGCCATTACGAAGTTCCTAACGTTCTCGCTTGTACTGGATGTGTAGTCCTTCAGGTTAGTCCTTAGGAAGCTCAGGTGGTCTTCGGTTTCGTGTTTTCTTTCAACTGGCTGATAGAGACTTTCTAGATCGTCGAGTGGGTTGCGTGACTATGGTTATCGGTTTGCTATAGAGTGTCTATCTCGCGCTTGTGCAAAATGAACCTGCACTAACGAAGCTTGAGATACGGAAACCCTGAGGATCGAGGAGTTAGGGTTTCACTAGATGAACGTTGGAGTATATCGGGAGGTGATTCTACTATCTCTGCATGAGGTAGTATTCGTGGAACACCTAATAATCCAATGAATCTCTAAGACTGTGGTTTATCCTAGCATGGAAGGTGTATGTTCCTGTATAACCCTTCTACTAACACCAAGGCTGGTGTCAAGCCTATGATCTCTTCGGAATCCAGGTCATGAGATTTAACGCAGCTACCTTCACACTTGACCAAATATTCTTGGCTGCGAAGGTTATCCTGTGGTTCTCGGTATCCTAGTGTTCACTTCGGAGAATGTATTCCATCATCTACAGGGTGACGACGATTTCCTCCATGCAATAAGGTGGAGGATGATAGGCACCACTTGTCTATAACGAGGTGGACGAAGTGCCTGAGTAGTGCGGGCATATACTGCAACTACTCATCCGGAGATTCTGGGTTTTCTCGGTCTAGGTTAAATCTAGTGAGTATAGAGTCTCCTCACTCGGAACTTTTAAGAGTTCAACCCGTAGTGATTTTCTTGACTTCGACTCCTATGTTATGGAATATGGTGAAGGTGTTTTGCTAAGAGGTCCGTGGTAGAGCTCATACTAAGCCTAACCGCAAATACCGCGTGTATGCGAGCAGTATACAGTTGAGGTCGGTGGGACGTTCAGCTGTGCGACTCCACCCCAAACCCACAACCCAACGAGGAACAGGAAATAGGGAGGGAACACACACCTTTAATCTTTTTGATCTCAATTATATGCCGCCCTTATGCACATACCTGATTATAGCGGTCAGTCTTATGAGTTCTATTCTCTAGGTTCACGAACCTAATGTGCGAGGTGCGAAGGGTCTCTCGGGGAAATTATACGGAGTATGCTTCGGTCGGATGTCGTCTTCTAGAGTATCTTGTAGTGTGTTTCACTTCGGTGTTCATCTGACTACGAGGGGTCGGTCAACAGTGTATGGTTATCTTCCCTTGGGTGCTTCGGAAGGTTTGAGATAAGAGGGACGATTGACGGATCGTATTAAGTTGGTTTATTTGTGTTAGGTTCAGGTTTGGAAGAACCTTTATTTGTCGATATGGCTATGGAGAAAGTTCTTTTTACACAACACTTAAGAATTTACACACTGTTGCACGAAATCAAACCATGATCGATAGAGTCATCAAAATTGGCACACTTCGACATGATATAAAGTGAAGATCGATAGAGTCATGTGCCGAACAGGCACACAAGTTCGAGGCGTCTCGGGTTTCATCCTACGTATCACTACCACAGATACTTGGACCGATAGATTCAACACGGAATTATAGAGAGTTCTAAGTGTTTCCGAATAGAGTATCTTTTCATGAACGGGTTCTCACGAGGCGTTTCTATAATCGCCTCACATATACTAGTCATGTACATTTAAGGTGGGGAGGACTGTTGACTGAGCGACTCCGCCCTAAATCCACAACCAAACGAGGAACAGGAGATGAGGCGGCATTCGCTCACTCTAGGTCTATCCATCTTAAATATACATGGTCGTAACGTATATGTTTAGCCACTATAGTTTTACCTAATAAATTTTAAATTTTATAAGATTGCTGCGACTTTCGCCTTCCTGGAAAGAATTTACATTGAATTAGTCTTTTAATGTATTTAGCTTTGTTATCTGAGATCGAGAGTCGTACCAAAATCTACCGAGTTCCTTGACGTTTCTCCCTAAGTAGTAGTGTCAGGCTCCTTCTGTGTCTTTGTCTTTTACTTCGGTTGGGCAATCCTTCTTGAAGTGTCCGAACTCGCCACATAGGCGGCAAACCTGTGTGGCCGCCGCATTGGCGATTGATGCAATACGTTCCACCAGAGTTCTGCATACACGAGCAGTATGCCCCTTCATGTGGCACCTAGCACAATAGAAATGTAACGGGACAACTTGGGTTGTCACAAAATTGCATACACTTCTAATGTGGAACTCAAGAATGAAACAATGCTCATCAATGCTTTCTTAAATTGCATAGACTTCCAATGTGGAACCCAAGAATGAAACAATGCTTATCAAAGCTTTGCTAAATTGCATAAACTTGTATTGTGGAACTCAACAATCAAAGAACGCACATCAAAGATTTGATTAAATTGTAAAGACTTCTATTGTGGAACTCAAGAATTAGACGATGCTCATCTAACCTTTGCTATGTTGCATAGACTTCTACTGTGGATCTCAAGAATAAAACAATGCTCATCAAACCTTTTCTAAATTACGAAGACTACTTCTATTGTGGAACTCTAGAATTAAACAATGCTCATCAAAGCTTTGCTAGATTGCATAGACTTCCAATGTTGAGTTCAAGAATGAAACAATGCCCATCAAATCTTTGCTTAAATGGCATAGACTTTTATTGTGGAACTCAAGATTTAAACAATGCTCATCAATACTTTGCTAAATTGCAAAGACTACTTCTATTGTGGAACTCAAGAACTAAACAATGCTCATCAAAGCTTTATTAAATTGCATAGACTTCTTATGTGGACCTCAAGAATTAAATGCTCATCAAAGCTTTGCCTAATTTGCATACACTTCTATTGTGGAACTCAAGAATTAAACAATGCTCATAAAAGCTTTGATAAATTTCAAAGACTACTTCTATTGTGGAACTCAAGAATTAAACAATGCTCATTAATGCTTTGCTAAATTGCATAGACTTCCAATGTGGAAACCAAGAATGAAACAATGCTCATCAAAGCTTTGCTAAATTGCATAGACTTCTATTGTGGAACTCAAGAATCAAACAATGCTCATCAAAGCTTTGCTTAAATGAATACACTTCTATTGTGGAACTCGAGAATTAAACGATGTTCATCAAAGCTTTGCTAAATTACATAAACTTCTAATGTTGAACTCAAACATGAAACAATGCTTATCAAAACTTTTCTTAAATTGCAAAGACTTCTATTGTGAAACTCAACAATAAAATAATGCTCATCAAACCTTTACTAAATTACAAATTCTACCTCAATTGTGGAACTCTATGATCCCCATGCTTCATTAGCCCATACTGCTCCCGAAAGAATACCTATGGTTAAAAATATAAATCCTAGGCTAATCACACGATAACTTCAAGAATCTAATTGTTGAATCAATTGGGCCTTGTAATAATTCTTAGTAGACAAAAAGTAATTTTTTTTAAAAAAATATTGTTTCTTTCATTCTTGTATTGGATTTCACCAAAATGAAAAAGACTCATTTTTTTTAAATAATGCTCATCAAAGCTTTGCTAAATTGCATAGACTTCTAATGTGGAACACAAGAATGAAACAACGCACATCAAGGCTTTGCTTAAATTGCATAGATTTTTATTGTAGAACTCAAGAATTAAATAATGCTCTTCAAAGCTATGCTAAATTGTGAAGACTACTTTTACGGTGCAACTCAAGAGTTAAACAATGCTAATCAAGGCTTTGCTAAATTGCATACACTTCTAATGTGGAACTCATGAATGAAACAATGCTCATCAAAGCTTTGCTTAAATTGCATACAGTTCTATTGTGGAACTCAAGAATTAAACAGTGCTCATAAAAGCTTTGCTAAATTGCAAAGACTACGTCTATTGTGGAACTCAAGAATTAAACCAATGCTCATCAAGGCTTTGCTAAATTGCATAGACTTCCAATGTGGAACCCAAGAATGAAACAATGCTCATCAAAGCTTTGCTAAATTGCATAGACTTGTATTGTGGAACTCAATAATCAAAGAAAGCTCATCAATGATTTGCTTAGATTGCATAGACTTTTATTGTGGAACTCAAGAATTAAACGATGCTCATCAAAGCATTGTTAAGTTGCATAGACTTCTATTGTGGAACTCAAGAATAAAATAATGTTCATCTAACCTTCGCTAAATTACATACACTTCTAATGTGGAACTCAAGAACAAAACAATGCTCATCAATGCTTTCTTAAATCGCATAGCGTCCAATGTGGAACCCAAGAATGAAACAATGGTACTTTCTCTCTCTTATCCTGATTCTTTCTGACGGTGGTGCGATCTAGCTTAGATTCATTGGTGCTGCTTTTCCGACGAATTTCTTTTAATCGGTGAAGCAATATCTTTCCTAATTCCGTCGATTTAATGGGAGCATCTTCCAAATCGGATAGATTGAAGGACGTGAAGGTTAAACCTCCGGATAAAAGTGTTGCTGTTCGTTATACAAAAGCTGAAATGGAGGTGAATGATCTTGTTCCTCCAGGGGTCATTGAACAATCATCTGCCACGATATATAAAGCTCGTCGCAAACCAAGTGCGACTGGAGCTGTTACATCTGGGATTAGCAAAGCTGAATGGAAAATGGAGGGGAAAACTTTCAGGATTAAAAACAGAGCTAGGAAGAAGGTGGATAAATTAGCTCCGATGGATACTAAAGAGTTCTCCAATGAAGATGGTTCAGAGGAGGAAACAGGAGAAGAATTGGAATCTGTCTCAGTTTGGGAGTCGGATTCTAAAATTTCTATACCTAGATCTGATGGAAAGGAGAAGGAATTGAAGAAAGGGTTGTCTGGTGATTCTAAAAAGGTAAGATCTCATGTTGTTTCTATCCCAACTGGTAATACTGCTAATTTGATGAAAAATTGGGATGGGTTGATGATGAGTAATGAAGTTTTGAGTCCAATCTCTGAATTGAAGAATGTTATTAGTGAAATGGTTAATGTGAACCCTACCATATCGGTGATGGATGTTAAAATTCAGAATAATTCTAAAATGGAAGATAATGAAGTTGTGAAGATTATAACTGATGGGGAGAAAAGTGCTAATAATAATGAAGATTTCATTCCAGGAGTTGGATTTCAGTTTCTGAGTGAATTGAAGGAAGAAGGACAGATGGGAAAGGGAGTTGATAAGGGGATAATTCAGAATATGGATATGGATGATTTGAAAGTGGATAAGACTGAGAATAAGTTGGAAGATGATAATGAAGAAGAGAGTTCAGAAGATGAAGAGGGGGAAGTTGACTCAAGTGAGGAAGAAACTAGTGAAGATGAGGAAATAATGATGGAGGAGGAGGATATTAATAATATTAGTAATGATAATAATGGGAATTTGGTTGCAGGCGCTGTTATTAATAGTATTAATACTCTTCCTTCTATTTTGGGTGCAGCTAAAATTGGAAATTCGATGGAGAAGGATGTGCAGGGGAATTTAAAGAACTCTTATGCTGGTGTGTTAAAAGGAAATAGGCATAAGGGTAAGATTGATGTTAGATATATTCCAGGGGAAAAAGGTGAAGAAGATGGTCCTGTTATTATCCCAATTGAAAATCTAAAAAATGCAAGTATTCCTTATGTGAATACTTTATATGGATATATGATTGATAAGAAATTGGCTTTTCCAGTGATCCAAAAGGAGGTCAGAAGGCTATGGAAGAATGTGGATCTTGAAGAGGTATTCATGAATAATAAAGGGTTCTTATTTTTTAAATTCAGTGATGAACAAGGGATGATATCTATTCTTGAAGGACGTCCATGGTTAATGTTCAATAATATGCCTTTATTTCTACAAAGATGGAGACCAGGTTTGACTTTAACTAAAAATAGACATGATAAGATTCCGGTTTGGGTCAAAATTTATGATTTACCTTTGGAGGTTTGGAGTGGGGATAATCTGTGCATTATTGCTAGTAAATTGGGAATTCCTCTTGCGTTTGATTCTTTTACTGAAGAGATGTGTTTGGAACATAAAGGGAGGAATGCTTATGCTAGGATCCTTATCGAAATGTCAGCTGATAAAGAATGGAAGAGAAACATTGATATCTCAACGTGGGATTTTGTTACTAATTCTGCTGTTATTCAAAGCTTTGATGTGGAATATGCTTGGATGCCAACTAGATGCAGTCATTGTAAAGTGTTTGGGCACATAGATAAGGTCTGTATGGCTAGTATGATGGGTGCTAAATCTATGCAAAAAGGTGGCAGTGGGAGTAGCAAGGAAGATAAAGGGAAAAATGTGATTGATGATGAAGGATTTACAGAATTTACTAATAAGAAAAATAAAAATATTAAAGATGGAGAAGGTACAAGCAATTCTATGTGGAAAGCTGCTAATATAGGTAATCAGAAAAATAATGGGAAGAGTAATTTCTCAAGAGTGGGGAATAAGTTTAGGGGACAATATGGGAACAAAGGTGGAAATGGTTGGGGACAAAATGGGAATTGGAATAACAAAGGAGTGGGGCATTGGAATTTGGAGAAGAATAAAAAATTTGAAAAGGTGGTTTCTGGACAGTATAACAATAATGATCAGGTAAATAATGGAGACAAAAGACAGGTGGCTATAAAGAAGAATGTCAATGGTATGGCTGAGATTAAGAAGAGTGATAAGAAAACTGATAGCAGCAATAAAAATAGCTTTGAAGTTTTGGGAATGATTGATGAGGAAGCTATAATTGGAATGGAAGAGGATGACAAAAGAGATAAAATTAGTGTTCAATTTGATGATCTGAATTGCACTCTCTCTGCTACTGATGACAACAGGTTGAAACATAATGAGATTCATAATATGGGCATTAGCAATGAGGATCTTGTGATGTTTAATGCTGAAAAGAAGATGGATAGCAAGAGGAATAATGATAGCAGCAGTATTAGTGGATTATCTCAGGCATTTGAGGTGGTAAATGCCAAAAATCATGTTATTAGTCAATGATGTCGATTGGTGTATGGAATGTTAGGGGGTTAAATAAAGTTGTTAAGCAAAAAGAGGTTATGGATGTTATAAGGGATAATAAGCTGGGAATGTGTGCTGTTGTTGAATCCCATGTCAAAATTTCAAATTTAAAGAATGTGTGTAGTAAATCTTTTGGAGACTGGGATTGGGTTTCTAATAACAAACATTGTGATATTGGTACTAGAATAATTGTTGGATGGGATCCAAAACTATTTGATGTTATGGTTTTATCTCAATCGAAACAGGTGATTCATTGCTTTGTCAAATTTTCTGGTTCTAATTATAGCATGTTTTTTTCCTTCATCTATGCTGCTTCCGGTTATATTGAAAGAAGGGCTTTATGGGAAGATTTGAAAAAATTCAGCTTAACTGTGAAAAAGGAAGTTTGGTGTATTTTGGGTGATTTCAATGTTGTGTTAAAAGATTCTGATTATTCAGAAGGATGCTCGAGATGTCTGAAAGGAGTTGATGATTTTCGTGATTGTATCAATTTTATTGAAGTTGAAGACTTGAATAGCACTGGGTTTCAATTCACTTGGAATAAATCTCCTTCTGGGAATAAAGGAATTTTAAAGAAGCTGGATAGGATTATGGTCAACACGAAATTAATTTCTGATTATCCTTCAGCTTATGCTGCTTTTAAACCATACAAAACTTCTGATCACTGTCCTGCTATTCTTTTCATTCCTAATGGTAAATTGAGATGGAAATCTTCCTTTAGATTTGCTAATTTCATTGCGGATAAAGAAGAATTTCTGCCTATGGTGAAGGATATATGGTCTTCAAATATTGAAGGTTTTTTTATGTTCAAAGTTACTCAGAAACTGAAAATGTTGAAGAGACAGTGTAAACAACTGTGTAGCAAATTCAGAGGATCGGGAAGGAAAATTAAGGATCTAAGGGAGCAATTGGGAAATATTCAGATGAAAATTGATCAGGAGCCGTTTAATGCTTCATATCGGGAGGAGCATGCTAATATTCTTTTTGAATATAATGTTGCTTGTAATGATGAAGAAAAGCTGCTTTCTCAAAGATCTAAGATCAAATGGCTTTCTGATGGGGATAATAACACTAAATTTTTTCACAGTTGTTTGAAAAGTAGGATTAACAGGAATCGAATTTTGATGGTGCTTGATGAGGATGGAAGATGGATTAGGGGGAAGGCTATGAAGGAGAAATTTATTAATCATTTTAAGAATTTCTTGGGATGTGAAGTTGCCACTGATTTGTCTATACTTAATAATGATTTTTTTATTAATAAGTTGGATAAAAAAGTGGCAATAAATATGATAAGAGTGGTCATAGATGAAGAAGTTAAAGTAGCTATGTTTGATATTGCTGACAATCATGCCCCTGGTCCTGATGGTTTTTCCTCTAAGTTTTTTAAGAGTGCTTGGAGTATTGTTGGGATAGATATTTGTAAAGTTGTGAAGGAATTTTTCTGGACAGGAAAATTATTGAAGGGTATTAATGCTACTAGGATTGTGTTGATTCCTAAAGTGGAAGAACCGAGGAAAGTTACTGATTTTCGGCCTATTGCCTGCTGCAACATTTTTTATAAATGTATCAGTAAAATAATAGTTAACAGAATAAGGGGCAGCTTAAGTGATATAGTTAGCCATAACCAATCTGCTTTTATTCAAGGAAGATCAATTCTTGACAATATTCTCCTTGCTCAAGAATTGATGGTGGGATACAAAAATAAAAAAAGGAATGCCTAAATGTACTTTAAAGATTGATATACAAAAGGCCTATGATACTGTTGACTGAAAAATTCTTAATAGGATTCTTCTTGGATTTGGATTTCATCCTGTCATGGTTAATTGGATTATGGCATGCACTTCTTCCCCTTGGTTTATGCTGAATTTTAATGGTGAAGACCATGGATATTTTGAAGGAAAGAGGGGGTTAAGGCAAGGAGATCCTTTATCTCCCTACTTATTCGCGTTGGTTATGGAGGTTTTTAATCTAATCCTGGTGAAGAAAATTGAAGAAAGCCAATGTTTCAAATTTCATTGCAAGTGTGAATCTCAGAGGATTACTCACTTATGTTTTGCAGATGACTTGTTGGTGTTTTCTTTTGATAATGGTAATTCTGCTAGAGTAATAAAAGTTGCCCTTGATGATTTTAATTCTGTTTCGGGTTTGAAAGCTAGCATGGAAAAAAGCCAAATTTTTTTTAGCTGTGTGAAGCCAAACATGAGAAGGATTATTTTGGGAATTTTACCTTTTGACATTGGTAAAATTCCTTTCAAATACCTTGGGATTCCCATGTGTGTGAATATGCTTTTCAAAAGAGATTGTTTTGCTCTTGTTGATAAGATTAAATTGAGAGTGTGTAATTGGAAAAACAAGATGCTTTCTTTTGCTGGAAGATTACAGCTCATAAATTCTGTCCTGACTTCTATTCATGTGTATTGGGCTTCAATTTTCAAAATCCCTATAGCTACTATTAGGGAGATTGAAATGATTTGTAGAAACTTTCTGTGGGCAAATGGAGAAGTGGTTAGAGGAAAAGCTAAAGTTAAATGGAGTGATGTTTGTAAGCCAAAAATAAATGGGGGGCTGGGAATTAAGGACTTAAGATTCTGGAATGATGCTTTATTAATTAAACACATTTGGAATCTGATTAGTAACAAGAATTCTCTGTGGGTTCAGTGGGTGAGAGAAAACTACATTGGTGATAGAAATTTCTGGGATATTTGGCAGAAGAAAAGTATGAATTGGACTTGGAAAAGATTTTTGGAATTGAGAAAAACTGTTAGACATCATATTGTTTCATGTGTTGGTGATGGTAGAAATACTTCTTTATGGCATGATTGGTGGCACCCAATTGGCATATTAAGTACAATTATATCAAGGAGGGATTGGTTTAGAAATGGATTTAGTGAAAATTCTTTAGTCAGTGATGTTTTGACTAATGATACTTATAGATGGCCTGTTGATTGGGTAATTAATTTTCCTGGTCTGAAAGATGCTCCCATGTTTTGTAATATTGGTAATCAAAAGGATATTACTGTTTGGAGGGATATAAATGGTGTGAATAAAAAATTTTCTTGCAAGCAAGTTTGGAGAGATATCAATAATTTTGGAAGTAAAGTCGGCTGGGTTAGCTGTGTTTGGTATAGTAATTGTATTCCCAGGAATGCATTTATTTTATGGCTCGCTGTGCTGAATCGTCTGAAAACTCAAGATCGAGTTAAATGCTGGGAGAAATCAGGTTCTTTACTTTGTCCTTTCTGTTTAAAAATTCCTGATTCTCATGACCATCTTTTCTCTCAATGTGAATTCTCGCATAGTATATGGAAACATTGTTGTTCTAAGGCTGGAATTGACATTTCTTATTCTAATTGGAATGATCTTGTTCTTAAATTGTCTTCAGTCTTAATTTCAAGATCTATTGAGATTTTGATCAAAAAATGGGTGTTTGCTAGCTGTGTTTCTCACATTTGGAAAGAAAGAAATTCGAGAATTTTTAGTAAATTGAGAAAATCGAATGAAGGAGTTATTATGTGTATTGAGAATGAAATTCAATTGAAGTTATTAGGGTTAAGGAAGATGAATGTTATGGCAGCAGGGAAATTTTACAGATATGGGGTATTTTTGGAAAAAATTGATGGGTTTTGCGAATTTCTTTGTTAGAAGTAGCTGTTGTGATCCTGTTTGTTTTGAGGATTAGGATAATATGGAGATGTTGAATTGTTTGACTGTTCTTATGGGAGGTTTGTATTGGGGGTTTTTTCGGAATGATAGGTTCAAAGGAATTGACGGGTTTCAAGGAATTGACGGATTAATTCACTGGTTTAAGAGCTTGCTCTTGAATTTTGTGATATGTACCTTTAGGATTTTTTGTTTGGATATGATCTTAATTGAGATTATTCAAATGGAAAATCCTAGACATGTGATTGATGCCATGTCAAGTATGCAACTGGGTTTGATAATATGGTGGTATTGTGTAGTCCAGTGTGGGCTTTTTTATGTTTGCAGGAAAGGAATTATGAAGCTATTTGTAGTGAATTTGGATAGTACGAATGTTTATAGCAGGAAAGCCATTATGTTGAGTCACATTTGGAGGATGAAGGATAATAGAGAGTACAATAAAGGAGGGATACAAGGGCTGAAAGTTGACAGAAGTTGCTGGAATGAGTTCTTGATGCTTTTGCAGTGGATTTTGGGTTATATTTTTTGTATTTTTTGGTAATTTAATTTTGTATGTAGGATGTTTGGGTTTGATCTTTTATGGGGTTGTTTGTTAAGTTTTCACTTTTGGACTGTGGGTTTTTTTAAGGGCCTTACCCCTTGCTTTGGTCTTAATGGTGATTGGTGGGGTGGTTTTTGCAATGGGGTGAAGTTACCTTTTTTCCCACTTCTAATAAGTCCTTGGTGTAGGCTTATGAACATTAAGGTTTTTTGGGACATTTGGAGCTTAGTTGATATGTTTAAAAAGTGGATGGGGAGTTGGTTATGGATAGATTGGTTTGGTTAGGGATTTGTTTGTTTTTATTTTTTCTGTATTTGTATTCTTTTATTCTTTTTAATAAATTTTGCTGAGCTTTGGCTCTTTTCAAAAAAAGAATGAAACAATGCTTATCAAAGCTTTGCTAAATTGCATAGACTTGTATTGTGGAACTCAACAATCAAAGAATGCACATCAAAGATTTGATTAAATTGTAAAGACTTCTATTGTGGAACTCAAGAATTAGACAATGCTCATCAAACCTTTTCTAAATTACGAAGACTACTTCTATTGTGGAACTCTAGAATTATACAATGCTCATCATAGCTTTGCTAGATTGCATAGACTTCTAATGTGGAATTCAAGAATGAAACAATGCCCATCAAATCTTTGCTTAAATGGCATAGACTTTTATTGTGGAACTCAAGATTTAAACAATGCTCATCAATGCTTTGCTAAATTGCGAAGACTACTTCTATTGTGGAATTCAAGAACTAAACAATGCTCATCAAAGCTTTGTCAAATTGCATAGACTCCTTGTGTGGACCTGATGCGTGTATGGGCTTGATTTGATGAGTAGGGTAGTGTTTAGGTAAATTAAGAGACAATAGCAACCACAAATGATATGTGAATGTAAAGAAATGGATAGATTAGTAACAACTCAAGACCTATTAAGTTGTATACTGGTGAAAACAATCCAAGACCTATTGGATTGAGTTCGTATCAAGTCAAGAACACGTCCTAACAAGATAATTTGTGAATTATAACAATAATTCTAATTGAACAAAGGTTTTTTTCTTAAAAATTCGTCTATTATCTTTCCCATGGATAAACTTGGCTTTATATGAAGCCTTTATTACAAACTTGGTGGTTACAAGCCAACCAACCAATTATTCATTAAAACTAGTAAATGAAATTTAAGGAAACTCTTGAAGTAACACAAAAAAAACGTCCAAGACACTTAAGAATGAAAAAAAAAACGTCTATGCTTCATTAAGGAGCCATAAGAAGCATTAATGAGCCATTAGAAGCATTAAAGTGTAACACTAATCCACCAAAGAGTTATAAAAACGGCTAGGAGGCTTTATGAAGTAAAAAGTAACGTTTTTAGCACTTATAAAGCCTTAAAAATGTTGCCCTATCCTTCATGCAACCCTAATTCAATTTGTGGGCTACCATGCACAACCCAACCATTGAGCCCCAGCCACCTTCTAGCCCACTAGTAAACGCTAATCCATCAGCTTTTGGGCTTTCATAATCCATGCATGGATCATCCCCTCCCCCTTTGGAAGGAATTGACCTCAATTCATTAAGTCCATCATCATCAAGATAAGGTGAATGATCTCCCACATTAAAGGTAGCATGCATTCCATGGTCTCCTCCTAAGTCCACATTGTAACCATTATCATTTTCAAAATTTGTCACTGCTCTGATACCACTTATGATACGTATATGAGCTTGATTTGATGAGTAGGGTAGTGTTTAGGTAAATTAAGAGAGAATAACAACCACAAATGATATGTGAACGGAAAGAAATGGATAGATTAGTAACAACTCAAGACCTATTAAGTTGTATACCAGTGAAAACAATCCAAGACCTATAGGATTGAGTTCGTATCAAGTCAAGAACACGTCCTAACAAGATAATTTGTGAATTATAACAATAATTCTAATTGAACAAAGGTTTTTTTCTTAAAAATTCGTCTATTATCTTTCCCATGCATAAACTTGGCTTTATATGAAACCTTTATTACAAACTTGGTGGTTACAAGCCAACCAACCAATTATTCATTAAAACTAGTAAATGAAATTTAAGGAAACTCTTGAAGTAACACAAAAAAACGTCCAAGACACTTGAGAATGAAAAAAAAACGTCTATGCTTCATTAAGGAGCCATAAGAAGCATTAATGAGCCATCAGAAGCATTAAAGTGTAATCCTAATCCACCAAAGAGTGATAAAAATGGCTAGGAGGCTTTACGAAGTAAAAAGTAACGTTTTTAGCACATATAAAGCCTTAAAAATGTTGCCCTAGCCTTCATGCAACCCTAATTCAATTTGTGGGCTACCATGCACAACCCAACCATTGAGCCCAAGCCACCTTCTAGCCCACTAGTAATCACTAATCCATCACCTTTTGGGCTTTCATAATCCATGCATGGATCATCCCCTACCCCTTTAGAAGGAATTGACCTTAATTCATTAAGTCCATCATCATCAAGATAAGGTGAATGATCTCCCACATTAAAGGTAGCATGCATTCCATGGTCTCCTCCTAAGTCCACATTGTAACCATTATCATTTTCAAAATTTGTCACTGCTCTGATACCACTTATGATACGTGTATGAGCTTGATTTGATGAGTAGGGTAGTGTTTAGGTAAATTAAGAGAGAATAACAACCACAAATGATATGTGAATGGAAAGAAATGGATATATTAGTAACAACTCAAGACCTATTAAGTTGTATACCAGTGAAAACAATCCAAGACCTATTGGATTGAGTTCGTATCAAGTCAAGAACGCGTCCTAACAAGATAATTTGTGAATTATAACAATAATTCTAATCGAACAAAGGTTTTTTTCTTAAAAATTCGTCTATTATCTTTCCCATGCATAAACTTGGCTTTATATGAAGCCTTTATTACAAACTTGGTGTTACAAGCCAACCAACCAATTATTCATTAAAACTAGTAAATGAAATTTAAGGAAACTCTTGAAGTAACACAAAAAAGACGTAAAAGACACTTGAGAATGAAAAAAAACGTCTATGCTTCATTAAGGAGCCATATGAAGCATTAATGAGCCATCAGAAGCATTAAAGTGTAACACTAATCCACCAAGGAGTGATAAAAACGGCTAAGAGGCTTTATGAAGTAAAAAGTAACGTTTTTAGCACTTATAAAGCCTTAAAAATGTTGCCCTAGCCTTTATGCAACCCTAATTCAATTTGTGGGCAACCATGCACAACCCAACCATTGAGCCCAAGCCACCTTCTAGCCCACTAGTAATCACTAATCCATCACCTTTTGGGCTTTCATAATCCATGCATGGATCATCCCCTCCCCCTTTGGAAGGAATTGTCCTCAATTCATTAAGTCCATCATCATCAAGATAAGGTGAATGATCTCCCACATTAAAGGTAGCATGCATTCCATGGTCTCCTCCTAAGTCCACATTGTAACCATTATCATTTTCAAAATTTGTCACTGCTCTGATACCACTTATGATACGTGTATGAGCTTGATTTGATGAGTAGGGTAGTGTTTAGGTAAATTAAGAGAGAATAACAACCACAAATGATATGTGAACGGAAAGAAATGGATATATTAGTAACAACTCAAGACCTATTAAGTTGTATACCAGTGAAAACAATCCAAGACCTATTGGATTGAGTTCGTATCAAGTCAAGAACACGTCCTAACAAGATAATTTGTGAATTATAACAATAATTCTAATCGAACAAAGGTTTTTTTCTTAAAAATTCGTCTATTATCTTTCCCATACATAAACTTGGCTTTATATGAAGCCTTTATTACAAACTTGGTAGTTACAAGCCAACCAACCAATTATTCATTAAAACTAGTAAATGAAATTTAAGGAAACTCTTGAAGTAACACAAAAAAGACATAAAAGACACTTGAGAATGAAAAAAAACGTCTATGCTTCATTAAGGAGCCATAAGAAGCATTAATGAGCCATCAGAAGCATTAAAGTGTAACACTAATCCACCAAAGAGTGATAAAAACGGCTAGGAGGCTTTATGAAATAAAAAAGTAATGTTTTTAGCACTTATAAAGCCTTAAAAATGTTGCCCTAGCCTTCATGCAACCCTAATTCAATTTGTGGGCTACCATGCACAACCCAACCATTGAGCCCAAGCCACCTTCTAGCCCACTAGTAATCACTAATCCATCACCTTTTGGGCTTTCATAATCCATGCATGGATCATCCCCTCCCCCTTTGGAAGGAATTGACCTCAATTCATTAAGTCCATCATCATCAAGATAAGGTGAATGATCTCCCACATTAAAGGTAGCATGCATTCCATGGTCTCCTCCTAAGTCCACATTGTAACCATTATCATTTTCAAAATTTGTCACTGCTCTGATACCACTTATGATACGTGTATGAGCTTGATTTGATGAGTAGGGTAGTGTTTAGGTAAATTAAGAGAGAATAACAACCACAAATGATATGTGAACGGAAAGAAATTGATATATTAGTAACAACTCAAGACCTATTAAGTTGTATACCAGTGAAAACAATCCAAGACCTATTGGATTGAGTTCGTATCAAGTCAAGAACACGTCCTAACAAGATAATTTGTGAATTATAACAATAATTCTAATCGAACAAAGGTTTTTTTCTTAAAAATTCGTCTATTATCTTTCCCATGCATAAACTTGGCTTTATATGAAGCCTTTATTACAAACTTGGTAGTTACAAGCCAACCAACCAATTATTCATTAAAACTAGTAAATGAAATTTAAGGAAACTCTTGAAGTAACACAAAAAAGACCTAAAAGACACTTGAGAATGAAAAAAAACGTCTATGCTTCATTAAAGAGCCATAAGAAGCATTAATGAGCCATCAGAAGCATTAAAGTGTAACTCTAATCCACCAAAGAGTGATAAAAACGGCTAGGAGGCTTTATGAAGTAAAAAAGTAACGTTTTTAGCACTTATAAAGCCTAAAAAATGTTGCCCTAGCCTTTATGCAACCCTAATTCAATTTGTGGGCTACCATGCACAACCCAACCGTTGAGCCCAAGCCACCTTCTAGCCCACTAGTAATCACTAATCCATCACCTTTTGGGCTTTCATAATCCATGCATGGATCATCCCCTCCCCCTTTGGAAGGAATTAACCTCAATTCATTAAGTCCATCATCATCAAGATAAGGTGAACGATCTCCCACATTAAAGGTAGCATGCATTCCATGGTCTCCTCCTAAGTCCACATTGTAACCATTATCATTTTCAAAATTTGTCACTGCTCTGATACCACTTATGATACATGTATGAGCTTGATTTGATGAGTAGGGTAGTGTTTAGGTAAATTAAGAGAGAATAACAACCACAAATGATATGTGAACGGAAAGAAATGGATAGATTAGTAACAACTCAAGACCTATTAAGTTGTATACCAGTGAAAACAATCCAAGACCTATTGGATTGAGTTCGTATCAAGTCAAGAACACATCCTAACAAGATAATTTGTGAATTATAACAATAATTCTAATTGAACAAAGGTTTTTTTCTTAAAAATTCGTCTATTATCTTTCCCATGCATAAACTTGGCTTTATATGAAGCCTTTATTACAAACTTGGTGGTTACAAGCCAACCAACCAATTATTCATTAAAACTAGTAAATGAAATTTAAGGAAACTCTTGAAGTAACACAAAAAAGACATAAAAGACACTTGAGAATGAAAAAAAACGTCTATGCTTCATTAAGGAGCCATAAGAAGCATTAATGAGCCATCAGAAGCATTAAAGTGTAACACTAATCCACCAAAGAGTGATAAAAACGGCTAGGAGGCTTTATGAAGTAAAAAAGTAACGTTTTTAGCATTTATAAAGCCTTAAAAATGTTGCCCTAGCCTTCATGCAACCCTAATTCAATTTGTGGGCTACCATGCACAACCCAACCATTGAGCCCAAGCCACCTTCTAGCCCACTAGTAATCACTAATCCATCACCTTTTGGGCTTTCATAATCCATGCATGGATCATCCCCTCCCCCTTTGGAAGGAATTGACCTCAATTCATTAAGTCCATCATCATCAAGATAAGGTGAACGATCTCCCACATTAAAGGTAGCATGCATTCCATGGTCTCCTCCTAAGTCCACATTGTAACCATTATCATTTTCAAAATTTGTCACTGCTCTGATACCACTTATGATACGTGTATGAGCTTGATTTGATGAGTAGGGTAGTGTTTAGGTAAATTAAGAGAGAATAACAACCACAAATGATATGTGAACGGAAAGAAATTGATATATTAGTAACAACTCAAGACCTATTAAGTTGTATACCAGTGAAAACAATCCAAGACCTATTGGATTGAGTTCGTATCAAGTCAAGAACACGTCCTAACAAGATAATTTGTGAATTATAACAATAATTCTAATCGAACAAAGGTTTTTTTCTTAAAAATTCGTCTATTATCTTTCCCATGCATAAACTTGGCTTTATATGAAGCCTTTATTACAAACTTGGTAGTTACAAGCCAACCAACCAATTATTCATTAAAACTAGTAAATGAAATTTAAGGAAACTCTTGAAGTAACACAAAAAAGACCTAAAAGACACTTGAGAATGAAAAAAAACGTCTATGCTTCATTAAAGAGCCATAAGAAGCATTAATGAGCCATCAGAAGCATTAAAGTGTAACTCTAATCCACCAAAGAGTGATAAAAACGGCTAGGAGGCTTTATGAAGTAAAAAAGTAACGTTTTTAGCACTTATAAAGCCTAAAAAATGTTGCCCTAGCCTTTATGCAACCCTAATTCAATTTGTGGGCTACCATGCACAACCCAACCGTTGAGCCCAAGCCACCTTCTAGCCCACTAGTAATCACTAATCCATCACCTTTTGGGCTTTCATAATCCATGCATGGATCATCCCCTCCCCCTTTGGAAGGAATTAACCTCAATTCATTAAGTCCATCATCATCAAGATAAGGTGAACGATCTCCCACATTAAAGGTAGCATGCATTCCATGGTCTCCTCCTAAGTCCACATTGTAACCATTATCATTTTCAAAATTTGTCACTGCTCTGATACCACTTATGATACATGTATGAGCTTGATTTGATGAGTAGGGTAGTGTTTAGGTAAATTAAGAGAGAATAACAACCACAAATGATATGTGAACGGAAAGAAATGGATAGATTAGTAACAACTCAAGACCTATTAAGTTGTATACCAGTGAAAACAATCCAAGACCTATTGGATTGAGTTCGTATCAAGTCAAGAACACATCCTAACAAGATAATTTGTGAATTATAACAATAATTCTAATTGAACAAAGGTTTTTTTCTTAAAAATTCGTCTATTATCTTTCCCATGCATAAACTTGGCTTTATATGAAGCCTTTATTACAAACTTGGTGGTTACAAGCCAACCAACCAATTATTCATTAAAACTAGTAAATGAAATTTAAGGAAACTCTTGAAGTAACACAAAAAAGACATAAAAGACACTTGAGAATGAAAAAAAACGTCTATGCTTCATTAAGGAGCCATAAGAAGCATTAATGAGCCATCAGAAGCATTAAAGTGTAACACTAATCCACCAAAGAGTGATAAAAACGGCTAGGAGGCTTTATGAAGTAAAAAAGTAACGTTTTTAGCATTTATAAAGCCTTAAAAATGTTGCCCTAGCCTTCATGCAACCCTAATTCAATTTGTGGGCTACCATGCACAACCCAACCATTGAGCCCAAGCCACCTTCTAGCCCACTAGTAATCACTAATCCATCACCTTTTGGGCTTTCATAATCCATGCATGGATCATCCCCTCCCCCTTTGGAAGGAATTGACCTCAATTCATTAAGTCCATCATCATCAAGATAAGGTGAATGATCTCCCACATTAAAGGTAGCATGCATTCCTTGGTCTCCTCCTAAGTCCACATTGTAACCATTATCATTTTCAAAATTTGTCACTGCTCTGATACCACTTATGATACGTGTATGAGCTTGATTTGATGAGTAGGGTAGTGTTTAGGTAAATTAAGAGAGAATAACAACCACAAATGATATGTGAACGGAAAGAAATGGATAGATTAGTAACAACTCAAGACCTATTAAGTTGTATACCAGTGAAAACAATCCAAGACCTATTGGATTGAGTTCGTATCAAGTCAAGAACACGTCCTAACAAGATAATTTGTGAATTATAACAATAATTCTAATCGAACAAAGGTTTTTTTCTTAAAAATTCGTCTATTATCTTTCCCATGCATAAACTTGGCTTTATATGAAGCCTTTATTACAAACTTGGTAGTTACAAGCCAACCAACCAATTATTCATTAAAACTAGTAAATGAAATTTAAGGAAACTCTTGAAGTAACACAAAAAAGACCTAAAAGACACTTGAGAATGAAAAAAAACGTCTATGCTTCATTAAAGAGCCATAAGAAGCATTAATGAGCCATCAGAAGCATTAAAGTGTAACTCTAATCCACCAAAGAGTGATAAAAACGGCTAGGAGGCTTTATGAAGTAAAAAAGTAACGTTTTTAGCACTTATAAAGCCTAAAAAATGTTGCCCTAGCCTTTATGCAACCCTAATTCAATTTGTGGGCTACCATGCACAACCCAACCGTTGAGCCCAAGCCACCTTCTAGCCCACTAGTAATCACTAATCCATCACCTTTTGGGCTTTCATAATCCATGCATGGATCATCCCCTCCCCCTTTGGAAGGAATTAACCTCAATTCATTAAGTCCATCATCATCAAGATAAGGTGAACGATCTCCCACATTAAAGGTAGCATGCATTCCATGGTCTCCTCCTAAGTCCACATTGTAACCATTATCATTTTCAAAATTTGTCACTGCTCTGATACCACTTATGATACATGTATGAGCTTGATTTGATGAGTAGGGTAGTGTTTAGGTAAATTAAGAGAGAATAACAACCACAAATGATATGTGAACGGAAAGAAATGGATAGATTAGTAACAACTCAAGACCTATTAAGTTGTATACCAGTGAAAACAATCCAAGACCTATTGGATTGAGTTCGTATCAAGTCAAGAACACATCCTAACAAGATAATTTGTGAATTATAACAATAATTCTAATTGAACAAAGGTTTTTTTCTTAAAAATTCGTCTATTATCTTTCCCATGCATAAACTTGGCTTTATATGAAGCCTTTATTACAAACTTGGTGGTTACAAGCCAACCAACCAATTATTCATTAAAACTAGTAAATGAAATTTAAGGAAACTCTTGAAGTAACACAAAAAAGACATAAAAGACACTTGAGAATGAAAAAAAACGTCTATGCTTCATTAAGGAGCCATAAGAAGCATTAATGAGCCATCAGAAGCATTAAAGTGTAACACTAATCCACCAAAGAGTGATAAAAACGGCTAGGAGGCTTTATGAAGTAAAAAAGTAACGTTTTTAGCATTTATAAAGCCTTAAAAATGTTGCCCTAGCCTTCATGCAACCCTAATTCAATTTGTGGGCTACCATGCACAACCCAACCATTGAGCCCAAGCCACCTTCTAGCCCACTAGTAATCACTAATCCATCACCTTTTGGGCTTTCATAATCCATGCATGGATCATCCCCTCCCCCTTTGGAAGGAATTGACCTCAATTCATTAAGTCCATCATCATCAAGATAAGGTGAATGATCTCCCACATTAAAGGTAGCATGCATTCCTTGGTCTCCTCCTAAGTCCACATTGTAACCATTATCATTTTCAAAATTTGTCACTGCTCTGATACCACTTATGATACGTGTATGAGCTTGATTTGATGAGTAGGGTAGTGTTTAGGTAAATTAAGAGAGAATAACAACCACAAATGATATGTGAACGGAAAGAAATGGATAGATTAGTAACAACTCAAGACCTATTAAGTTGTATACCAGTGAAAACAATCCAAGACCTATTGGATTGAGTTCGTATCAAGTCAAGAACACATCCTAACAAGATAATTTGTGAATTATAACAATAATTCTAATTGAACAAAGGTTTTTTTCTTAAAAATTCGTCTATTATCTTTCCCATGCATAAACTTGGCTTTATATGAAGCCTTTATTACAAACTTGGTGGTTACAAGCCAACCAACCAATTATTCATTAAAACTAGTAAATGAAATTTAAGGAAACTCTTGAAGTAACACAAAAAAGACATAAAAGACACTTGAGAATGAAAAAAAACGTCTATGCTTCATTAAGGAGCCATAAGAAGCATTAATGAGCCATCAGAAGCATTAAAGTGTAACACTAATCCACCAAAGAGTGATAAAAACGGCTAGGAGGCTTTATGAAGTAAAAAGTAACGTTTTTAGCACTTATAAAGCCTTAAAAATGTTGCCCTAGCCTTCATGCAACCCTAATTCAATTTGTGAGCTACCATGCACAACCCAACCATTGAGCTCAAGCCACCTTCTAGCCCACTAGTAATCACTAATCCATCATCGTTTGGGCTTTAATAATCCATGCATGGATCATCCCCTCCCCCTTCGGAAGGAATTGACCTCAATTCATTAAGTCCATCATCATCAAGATAAGGTGAATGATCTCCCACATTAAAGGTAGCATGCATTCCATGGTCTCCTCCTAAGTCCACATTGTAACCATTATCATTTTCAAAATTTTTCACTGCTCTGATACCACTTATGATACGTGTATGAGCTTGATTTGATGAGTAGGGTAGTGTTTAGGTAAATTAAGAGAGAATAACAACCACAAATGATATGTGAACGGAAAGAAATGGATAGATTAGTAACAACTCAAGACCTATTAAGTTGTATACCAGTGAAAACAATCCAAGACCTATTGGATTGAGTTCGTATCAAGTCAAGAACACGTCCTAACAAGATAATTTGTGAATTATAACAATAATTCTAATTGAACGAAAGTTTTTTTCTTAAAAATTCGTCTATTATCTTTCCCATGCATAAACTTGGCTTTATATGAAGCCTTTATTACAAACTTGGTGGTTACAAGCCAACCAACCAATTATTCATTAAAACTAGTAAATGAAATTTAAGGAAACTCTTGAAGTAACACAAAAAAGACGTAAAAGACACTTGAGAATGAAAAAAACGTCTATGCTTCATTAAGGAGCCATAAGAAGCATTAATGAGCCATTAGAAGCATTAAAGTGTAACCCTAATCCACCAAAGAGTGATAAAAACGGCTAGGAGGCTTTATGAAGTAAAGAGTAACGTTTTTAGCACTTATAAAGCCTTAAAAATGTTTCCCTAGCCTTCATGCAACCCTAATTCAATTTGTGAGCTACCATGCACAACCCAACCATTGAGCTCAAGCCACCTTCTAGCCCACTAGTAATCACTAATCCATCATCGTTTAGGCTTTAATAATCCATGCATGGATCATCCCCTCCCCCTTCGGAAGGAATTGACCTCAATTCATTAAGTCCATCATCATCAAGATAAGGTGAATGATCTCCCACATTAAAGGTAGCATGCATTCCATGGTCTCCTCCTAAGTCCACATTGTAACCATTATCATTTTCAAAATTTGTCACTGCTCTGATACCACTTATGATACGTGTATGAGCTTGATTTGATGAGTAGGGTAGTGTTTAGGTAAATTAAGAGAGAATAACAACCACAAATGATATGTGAACGGAAAGAAATGGATAGATTAGTAACAACTCAAGACCTATTAAGTTGTATACCAGTGAAAACAATCCAAGACCTATTGGATTGAGTTCGTATCAAGTCAAGAACACATCCTAACAAGATAATTTGTGAATTATAACAATAATTCTAATTGAACAAAGGTTTTTTTCTTAAAAATTCGTCTATTATCTTTCCCATGCATAAACTTGGCTTTATATGAAGCCTTTATTACAAACTTGGTGGTTACAAGCCAACCAACCAATTATTCATTAAAACTAGTAAATGAAATTTAAGGAAACTCTTGAAGTAACACAAAAAAGACATAAAAGACACTTGAGAATGAAAAAAAACGTCTATGCTTCATTAAGGAGCCATAAGAAGCATTAATGAGCCATCAGAAGCATTAAAGTGTAACACTAATCCACCAAAGAGTGATAAAAACGGCTAGGAGGCTTTATGAAGTAAAAAAGTAACGTTTTTAGCACTTATAAAGCCTTAAAAATGTTGCCCTAGCCTTCATGCAACCCTAATTCAATTTGTGGGCTACCATGCACAACCCAACCATTGAGCCCAAGCCACCTTCTAGCCCACTAGTAATCACTAATCCATCACCTTTTGGGCTTTCATAATCCATGCATGGATCATCCCCTCCCCCTTTGGAAGGAATTGACCTCAATTCATTAAGTCCATCATCATCAAGATAAGGTGAATGATCTCCCACATTAAAGGTAGCATGCATTCCATGGTCTCCTCCTAAGTCCACATTGTAACCATTATCATTTTCAAAATTTGTCACTTCCACACATGTATCATTCCCTCCTTCTTCGAAAGGAATTGTCCTCAATTCAGTAAGAACCAAATTTTGTTGTTCTCCCATACAAACCTTCCATGACAATAGGTCTTGAAAACATATTTTTATTGCAGAATGTGACCTTTTCTTTACTCCAAGTTGGTCTCTTCTCCACATACACATGTTCTTCAAATAACTAAAAGAACTTGCCAAATGAAATTCTAACCATATCTTCCATTTGTGGATCAAAAACCACTTTCGTACACTCCCATGAACAAGATTAGAACCTAGAAAGTTATCCTTGAAATAATTTAAAGGATTAACAATGGTCATATGAAATAATAGATCATGGTTTGTACTTGTGGGTTGATGAACAACATGTTCCAATAACATGGCTTCCCAACTGAAAGTACACCACAAGAATAGGAATCCAAGCATTATGAACTCCCTCCCTCGTAATTGCTTGGAACTTGGAACTTGATCGGTCACTCCTTCTTCTAGGTTCTTAGAAAGACGGTTTGTTATAAGAGGAGTATCATCATCCTTCTTAACCACAACCACATCTTTGTGGTCAAGAACCTGCTCCACCTCTTTGGGTTCTTCAACCTTTTCTTCAACAATTTTGTTTGTAACAATAAAATCGATTTCTTTCACAGTTGTTTCAACAATTTTGTTTCCAACCATGAAATTTATTTCTTCTTCAATTTCTACATGGTCGTCTTCCCCATCAGTGGCATAGAAAGGGTTAGAGTGTTCAACAATTTTTTCTCTAGTCACTAAATTAATTCTTTCAACAAATCCCCCTTCCCCATCGGTGTCACAGATGGGACCGAAATCTTCTTCCTCCACTTCTTCAATTTCCTCTTCCTCCTTAATGTCTTCTTCATCATATAACTTGCACAACATTTATGGACAAACAACTTCTGAACATGAAGTGAAATCAAACAAACTTAGCAAGGATTTTTGTTAAACAAGAACACAACAACACCCAATCGAAATTGGGCTCTGGTACCACTTATGATACGTGTATGAGCTTGATTTGATGAGTAGGGTAGTTTAGGTAAATTAAGAGAGAATAACAACCACAAATGATATGTGAACGGAAAGAAATGGATAGATTACTAACAACTCAAGACCTATTAAGTTGTATACCAGTGAAAACGATCCAAGACCTATTGGATTGAGTTCGTATCAAGTCAAGAACACGTCCTAACAAGATAATTTGTGAATTATAACAATAATTCTAATTGAACAATGGTTTTTTTCTTAAAAATTCGTCTATTATCTTTCCCATGCATAAACTTGGCTTTATATGAAGCCTTTATTACAAACTTGGTGGTTACAAGCCAACCAACCAATTATTCATTAAAACTAGTAAATGAAATTTAAGGAAACTCTTGAAGTAACACAAAAAAACGTCCAAGACACTTGAGAATGAAAAAAAACGTCTATGCTTCATTAAGGAGCCATAAGAAGCATTAATGAGCCATTAGAAGCATTAAAGTGTAACCCTAATCCACCAAAGAGTGATAAAAACGGCTAGGAGGCTTTATGAAGTAAAAAGTAACGTTTTTAGCACATATAAAGCCTTAAAAATGTTGCCCTAGCCTTCATGCAACCCTAATTCAATTTGTGGGCTACCATGCACAACCCAACCATTGAGCCCAAGCCACCTTCTAGCCCACTAGTAATCACTAATCCATCACCTTTTGGGCTTTCATAATCTATGCATGGATCATCCCCTCCCTCTTTGGAAGGAATTGACCTCAATTCCTTATGTCCATCATCATCAAGATAAGGTGAATGATCTCCCACATTAAAGGTAGCATGCATTCCATGGTCTCCTCCTAAGTCCACATTGTAACCATTATCATTTTCAAAATTTGTCACTTCCACACATGTATCAGGACCTCAAGAATTAAATGCTCATCAAAGCTTTGCCTAACTTGCATACACTTCTATTGTGGAACTCAAGAATTAAACAATGCTCATAAAAGCATTGCTAAATTGCAAAGACTACTTATATTGTGGAACTCAATAATTAAACAATGCTCATGAATGCTTTGCTAAATTGCATAGACTTCCAATGTGGAAACCAAGAATGAAACAATGCTCATCAAAGCTTTGCTAAATTGCATAGACTTCTATTGGGGAACTCAAGAATCAAACAATGCTCATCAAATCTTTGTTTAAATTGCATAGGCTTCTATTGCGGAACTCAAGAATCAAACAATGCTCATCAAAGGTTTGCTTAAATTGAATACACTTCTATTGTGGAACTCAAGAATTAAACGATGCTCATCAAAGCTTTGCTAAATTACATAAACTTCTAATGTTGAATTCAAACACGAAACAATGTTTATCAAAACTTTGCTTAAATTGCAAAGACTTCTATTGTGAAACTCAACAATAAAATAATGCTCATCAAACCTTTGCTAAATTACGAATTCTACCTCTATTGTGGAACTCTATGATCCCCATGCTTCATTAGCCCATACTGCTCCTGAAAGAATACCTATTGTTCAAAATATAAATCCTAGGCTAATCACACGATAACTCCAATAATCTAATTGTTGAATCAATTGGGCCTTGTAATAATTCTTAGTAGACAAAAAGTAATTTTTTTTTAAAAAATATTGTTTCTTTCATTCTTGTATTGGATTTCACCAAAATGAAAAAGACTCATTTTTTTTAAACAATGCTCATCAAAGCTTTGCTAAATTGCATAGACTTCTAATGTGGAACACAAGAATGAAAGAACGCACATCAAGGCTTTGCTTAAATTGCGTAGACTTTTATTGTAGAACTCAAGAATTAAACAATGCTCTACAAAGCTATGCTAAATTGTGAAGACTACTTTTACGGTGCAACGCAAGAGTTAAACAATGCTAATCAAGGCTTTGCTAAATTGCATACACTTCTAATGTGGAACTCATGAATGAAACAATGCTCATCAAAGCTTTGCTTAAATTGCATACAGTTCTATTGTGGAACTCAAGAATTAAACAGTGCTCATAAAAGCTTTGCTAAATTGCAAAGACTACATCTATTGTGGAACTCAAGAATTAAACCAATGCTCATCAAGGCTTTGCTAAATTGCATAGACTTCCAATGTGGAACCCAAGAATGAAACAATGCTCATCAAAGCTTTGCTAAATTGCATAGACTTGTATTGTGGAACTCAATAATCAAAGAATGCTCATCAAAGATTTACTTAGATTGCATAGACTTCTATTGTGGATCTCAAGAATTAAACGATGCTCATCAAAGCTTTGTTAAGTTGCATAGACTTCTATTGTGGAACTCAAGAATAAATTAATGTTCATCTAACCTTCGCTAAATTGGATACACTTCTAATGTGGAACTCAAGAACGAAACAATGCTCATCAATGCTTTCTTAAATCGCATAGACTTCCAATGTGGAACCCAAGAATGAAACAATGTTTATCAAAGCTTTGCTAAATTGCATAAACTTGTATTGTGGAACTCAACAATCAAAGAATGCCCATCACAAATTTGCTTAAATTGTAAAGACTTCTATTGTGGAACTCAAGAATTAGACGATGCTCATTAAACCTTTGCTAAGTTGCATAGACTTCTACTGTGGATCTCAAGAATAAAACAATGCTCATCAAACCTTTTCAAAATTACGAAGACTACTTCTATTGTGGAACTCTAGAATTAAACAATGCTCATCAAAGCTTTGCTAGATTGCATAGACTTCTAATGTGGAACTCAAGAATGAAACAATGCCCATCAAATCTTTGCTTAAATGGCATAGACTTTTATTGTGGAACTCAAGATTTAAACAATGCTCATCAATGCTTTGCTAAATTGCGAAGACTACTTCTATTGTGGAACTCAAGAACTAAACAATGCTCATCAAAGCTTTGTTAAATTGCATAGACTTCTTATGTGGACCTCAAGAATTAAATGCTCATCAAAGCTTTGCCTAATTTGCATACACTTCTATTGTGGAACTCAAGAATTAAACAATGCTCATAAAAGCTTTGCTAAATTGCAAAGACTACTTCTATTGTGGAACTCAAGAATTAAACAATGCTCATCAATGCTTTACTAAATTGCATAGACTTCCAATGTGGAAACGAAGAATGAAACAATGCTCATCAAAGCTTTGCTAAATTGCATAGACTTCTATTGTGGATCTCAAGAATCAAACAATGCTTATGAAATCTTTGTTTAAATTGTATAGGCTTCTATTGTGGAACTCAAGAATCAAACAATGCTCATCAAAGCTTTGATTAAATTGAATACTCTTCTATTGTAGAACTCAAAAATTAAACGATGCTCATCAAAGCTTTGCTAAATTGCATAAACTTCTAATGTGTAACTCAAACATGAAACAATGCTTATCAAAACTTTGCTTAAATTGCAAAGACTTCTATTGTGAAACTCAACAATAAAATAATGCTTATCAAACCTTTGCTAAATTACGAATTCTACCTCTATTGTGGTTCTCTATGATCCCCATGCTTCATTAGCCCATACTGCTCCTGAAAGAATACCTATGGTTAAAAATATAAATCCTAGGTTAATCACACGATAACTCCAATAATCTAATTGTTGAATCAATTGGGCCATGTAATAATTCTTAGTAGACAAAAAGTAATTTTTTTAAAAAATATTGTTTCTTTCATTCTTGTATTGGATTTCACCAAACTGAAAAAGACTCATTTTTGTTTAAAACAATGCTCATCAAAGCTTTGCTAAATTGCATAGACTTCTAACATGGAACAATTATTTACATGCTTGTGGCCAAAGAGCATGCAAAGGTGGAGAAGATGGTGCATGGAGAAAACACTATTGCTGATTTGCTTTTGGAGTTTCAAGATGTGTTTCCAAGCGAATTACCACCGGGTTTGCCTCCAATCCGCGGTATCAAACACCAAATTGACCTTATTCCGGGTACTCCTTTGCCTAATAAAGCTGCCTATAGATGTAATCCGGAGGTGACAAAAGAGTTGAAAAAACAAATTGATGAACTCATGAAAATAGGTTATGTTCGTGAAAGCCTAAATCCTTGTGCTGTTCCAGTTTTGTTGGTTCCAAAAAAATTTGGTTCTTGGAGGATGTGTGTTGATAGTAGGGCTGTTAATAACATCACCATAAAATACCGATATCCTATTCCTAGAGTTGATGATTTGTTGGACGAGTTGCATGGTTCTATTGTGTTCTCAAAAATTGATTTGAGAAGTGGTTACCATCAAATTCGTATGCATGAAGGGGATGAATGGAAAACAGCCTTTAAAACTAAACATGGCTTGTATGAATGGACCGTGATGCCTTTCGGTCTAACTAACGCACCTAGCACTTTCATGCGACTAATGAATGAAGTGCTAAAATCTTTTTTGGGCAGGTTTGTGGTTGTGTACCTTGATGATATCTTGGTATATAGCAAGAGATTGGAGGATCATTTGGTGCACTTAAAACAGGTTTTCGAGACGCTTAGAGCTCAAAAACTCTATGGAAAGCAAGAAAAATGTTCGTTTTTAGTGGAAGAAGTGGCATTTTTAGGTTTTGTGGTTTCAAAAAATGGTGTGTCCGTAGACCCATCCAAAACTGAAGCAATCAAGTCATGGCCTATTCCTACTAACATTTCTGAAGTTAGATCATTTCATGGTCTTGCTTCTTTCTATAGAAGATTTGTTCGTGATTTTAGCACCATTGCAAGTCCCATGACAGGTTGTTTGAAGAAAGGAGTCTTTGCATGGGGAGAAGAAGCTCAAAAGGCATTTGAGAAACTTAAGGCATTATTGTGTGATGCTCTTATTTTAGCTCTTCCAGATTTTTCTCAACCATTTGAAGTGGAGTGTGATGCAAGTGGAGTTGGTATTGGGGCTGTTTTGATCCAATCCAAACGTCCTATTGCTTATTTTTCTGAAAAGTTGGGTGGTGCTCGTTTGAATTATTGCACTTATGATAAGGAGTTTTATGCTATTGTTCGTGCTTTAGATCATTGGAGTCATTATTTGCGTGCAAATCATTTTATTTTGCATTCTGATCATGAATCCTTTAAGTACATCAATGGGCAACAAAAGTTGAGCACAAGACATGCAAAGTGGGTGGAGTTCTTGGAATCCTTTCATTTTTCATGCAAATACAAGGATGGTAAAAGCAATGTGGTGGCTGATGCATTCTCGAGGCGTGTGATTCAAGATGGCTTTCTATTCAAAGGCAATCGCCTTTGTGTCCCAAAACATGCAATACGGGAGTTGTTGATTCATGAAGCTCATGGCGGTGGTTTGGCTGGTCATTTTGGCATTACCAAAACTTTGCAGGTGCTTAAAGAACATTTCTTTTGGCCGAAGATGTTGGGGGATGTAACCAACATAGTGGGCAAGTGTGTTACATGTCATATGACGAAAACAACTTTCAAGCATGGTGTTTACACTCCTTTGCTGGTTCCTATTCGTCCTTGGAAAGATGTGTCCATGGATTTCATTATGGCTTTGCCTAGAACTCAAAGGGGGAAGGATTCCATTATGGTAGTGGTGGATAGGTTTTCAAAAATGGCTCACTTTGTGCCATGTCATAAAACCAATGATGCATCTAATGTGGCTGATTTGTATTTTAAAGAGGTGGTTCGTTTGCATGGTATTCCTAAAACAATTGTTTCTGATAGGGATTCCAAATTTCTAAGTTACTTTTGGAACACTTTATGAAGGAAAGTGGGTACTAAGTTACTTTTTAGTACATCCCATCATCCACAAACGGATGGGCAAATGGAGGTTACTAATAGAACTTTGGGTGCTTTGTTGAGAGGGTTGGTTAGCAAAACTCAAAAAGATTGGGACGTCAAACTTGCACATGCTGAATTTGCCTATAATCGTTCTCCTACTTATGCTACAGGTCACTCTCCATTTGAGGTGGTGTATGGTGTGAATCCTTACATGCCTTTGGATTTGATTCCATTGCCAAAGGATGAATTGGTTCACAAGGATGCTAATGACAAGTTGAAGGCCATGATGAAACTACACCAACAAGTTCGTGAGAAGATTGAAGCTGTGAATGAGTTGTACAAACAGAAGTCAAACAAGCATAGGAAACCACGAGTCTTTCAAGATGGTGACTTGGTGTGGGTGCATATGAGGAAAGAACGTTTTCCTAACAAAAGGAAAAACAAGTTAATGCCAAGAGCCGAAGGTCCTTATAAAGTGGTGTCGCGTGTCAATGATAATGCTTACAAGGTAGATTTAGGAGGAGACCATGGAGTGCATGTTACCTTTAATGTGGGAGATCTTTCACCTTATCTTGATGATGATGGACTTGATGAATTGAGGTGAATTCCTTTCAAAGGGGGAGGGGATGATCCATGCATGGATCATGAAAGCCCAAAATGTGATGGATCAGTGATTACTAGTGGGCTAGAAGGTGGTTTGGGCTCAATGGTTGGGTTGTGCATGGTAACCCACAAATTGAATTAAGGTTGCATGAAGACTAGGGCAACATTTTTAAGGCTTCATAAGTGCTAAAAACGTTACTATTTGCTTCATAAAGCCTCTTAGCCGTTTTTGACACTCTTTGGTGGATTAGGGTTACACTTTAATGCTTATGATGACTCCTTAATGCTTCTTATGGCTCCTTTATGAAGCATAGCCGTTTTTTTTCATTCACAAGTCTCATGGACGTTTTTTTTGTGTTCTTTCAAGACTTACCTTAATTTCTATTTACTAGTTTTAAGGAATAATTGGTTGGTTGGCTTGTAACCACCAAATTTGTAATAAAGGCTTCATATAAAGCCAAATTATGCATGGAAAAAGTAAGGCACGAATTTTAATCAAAGAACCATTATTTTCACTTTGAATTATTGTTATAATTCTCAAATTATCTTGTTGGGACGTGTTCTTGACTTGATACGAACTCAATCCAATAGGTCTTGGATTGTTTTCATCGGTATACAACTTAATAGGTCTTGAGTTGTTACTATACTAATCTATCTATTTCTTTCCATTCACATATCATTTGAGGTTGCTATTCTCTCTTAATTTACCTAAACACCACCCTACTCACTAAATCAAGCCCATACACGCATCAAAGGTGGCCGCAAATGAAGGCCATAAGGTCCTTTAAATAGGGCTTAGGACCGGGAAATTAGGGTTTCATTAAACAGCGCGGACTCGCCGAGTCCATCCCTTGGACTCGCCGAGTCCGGACGCGAACCTCCACCCAAAACTGCGACCCGACTCGGCAAGTTCAACCTCCAACTCACCGAGTCCCTTACAGAATATCAAAAATATGAAAGTAAAGATACCTGGGGATCCGGGCTGTTACAGTGAAGGTGTGGTAAAAGAGTTCCAATGTATTGTCCATTTGTTTATATATGTCTTGGGTATTGCACCCGATATGAAGTGGTTGTAAAGTAATATAACTCTATTTAGTTAAACGGGGTTAACAATTACACGTTATAATTACTTATGATAATATCGGGACATATAAATAACTAGATATTTGTTTATTGACGACTCTAAACATTACAGTAAATAACATATAGTGACGCATTCCGTTAGTGAAAATGGGATTTGTAACGGCAATATATTTGGGGTTGTCACATCATCCCCCCGTTAGGGGAATTTCGTCCCGAAATTTAGAATTCGTACAGATAAGAATTTCAGTACTACTAAGCGAAGAGATGGGGATATTTGAGTTTCATTTGGTCTTCGTGCTCCCAAGTGAATTCCGGTCCTCGTTTGGCGTTCCACCGAACTTTCACAATTGGGATATGGCTTTGTTTCGTTCGTTTTACTTCCCGGTCCATAATCTCCGCAGGCTCTTCCACGAAGTTAAGGCTCTCATTGACTTCAATCTCGTCGAGGGGAATTACGAGTGTCTCGTCTGACAGGCATTTCTTCAAGTTTGAGACGTGGAAGGTAGGGTGTATGTTGCTTAGCTCGTGAGGTAGGTTGAGTTTATAAGCTACGAGGCCAATTCTGGCGAGAATCTCAAAAGGCCCTATGTACCTTGGGTTCAGCTTTCCACGCTTTCCAAAGCGTATCGTGCCTTTCCAGGGCGAGACGTTCAGCAGGACTCGATCTCCCACCTGGAATTCCAAGGGTTTTCTTCGTTTGTCAGCGTAGCTTTTCTGTCGATCCCTAGCGGCTTTTAGTCGTTCACGTATTTGTACAATCTTCTCGGTCATCTCTCGAATGATTTTCGGACCAGTGAGTGCGCTGTCAGGAACTTTTCCTTTAGCTAGCTGAGTGTCACCCACCTCAGCCCAGCACAGAGGGGATCTGCACTTACGGCCGTAGAGGGCTTCGAATGGGGCTGCCTTGATGCTCGTATGATAACTATTATTGTAAGAAAACTCCACAAGAGGTAAGTGTGTGTCCCATGATTTTCCAAAGTCAATCACACAAGCTCGCAGTATATCTTCAAAGGTTTGGATCGTCCTCTCACTCTGTCCGTCGGTCTGCGGATGGTAGGCTGTACTCATGTCCAACCTTGTCCCTAGTGCTTTTTGCAATGATTGCCAAAACCTAGAGGTGAATCTACTATCTCTGTCTGAGATAATAGATATAGGGACGCCATGCAGTCGTACTATTTCTTTAAGGTATGTTTTAGTGAGTTTCTCCATCTTGTCCGTTTCTTTGATGGGTAGGAAGTGTGTGGACTTGGTCAGCCTGTCAACGATAACCCAAATGGTATCTGATCCACCCGTTGTCTTGGGTAGTTTGGTTATAAAGTCCATTGTGATTCGCTCCCACTTCCATTCTGGTATCTCAGGTTGTTGGAGGAGTCCCGATGGCTTTTGATATTCGACCTTGACCTTCGCGCAAGTAAGGCACTTACTCACAAAGGTGGCGATCTCCGCTATCATGTTCGGCCACCAGTATAGCTTTTTGAGATCCAGATACGTCTTATCTGAACTCGGGTGGATGGAGTAACGAGTGTTGTGTGCTTCCTTCATAACCAGTTCTCTGAAACCTCCATGGCGTGGAGTCCAGATTCGATCCATGAAGTAGTAGGCTCCGTCACCCTTAACCTCTAGATTTTTATCCATTCTGCGCAGGGATTCTCCTGTCACGTTCTCGGGCTTTAAGGCTTCCAGCTGAGCCTCTTTGATCTGTGTGGATAGATGCGAATGGATAGTCATTGTCAACGAATTGGTCCTTCGACCAGAATATTCCTTTCTACTCAGGGCGTCAGCTACTACGTTGGCTTTCCCCGGATGATATCTAATTTCACAGTCATAATCGTTAAGTAGCTCGACCCATCGACGCTATCTCATGTTAAGTTCTTTTTGGTTCAGTATATGTTGGAGGATTTTATGATCAGTGTACACCACGCTCTTTGTGCCATACAAGTAGTGCCTCCAGATTTTTAGTGCGAAGACGACCGCTCCCAACTCGAGGTCGTGAGTAGTGTAGTTCACTTCATGATTCTTTAGTTGTCTCGAGGCATAGGCGATAACCTTGCCTCGTTGCATCAAGACACAACCGAGCCCCTGATTGGATGCATCACAGTATACTACGAAATCTTCTGTCCCTTCGGGAAGGAATAATACCAGTGCGGTGCGTAGGGCTCGCTTCAGGGTCTGAAATGCCTTCTCCTGTTTCTCTTCCCAGTCGAACGATACGCCCTTTTGTGTCAGCATAGTAAGAGGCTTCGCAATCCGAGAGAAGTTTTGAATGAATCTATGGTAGTAGTTAGCGAGGCCTAGAAATTGACGAATTTCCGTAGGCGTCTTCGGTGCTGACCAGTTCTCAATAGCTTTAATTTTGGAGGGATCCACGTGGATTCCTTCTTCACTAACTACGTGTCCTAGGAATTCGACTCTTCGGATCCAAAACTCGCACTTAGAGAACTTCGCATATAACTTCTCGGATCGCAGCTTTTCCAGGACTCATTGTAAATGATCTTCGTGCTCTTCCTCGCTCCGAGAGTAGACGAGTATATCGTCAATAAAGACGATGACGAACTGATCTAGATATGGACGACACACCCTATTCATCAAGTCCATGAATACTGCGGGGGCGTTAGTCAGTCCAATGGGCATCACTACGAACTCAAAATGCCCGTAGCGGGTTCGGAAGGCTGTCTTCGGAACATCTTCCTCAAGGACCCGTAACTGATGATACCCGGATTTAAGATCAATCTTGGAGAAGTAACTTGCTCCTTGGAGTTGGTCGAATAGATCGTCGATACGAGGGAGAGGATAGCGATTTTTGACCGTGAGTTTATTGAGTTCCCTATAATCGATGCACATCCGAAACGATCCATCCTTCTTCTTCACGAACAAGACCGGAGCTCCCTAAGGTGAGAAGCTCGGTCTTATAAAACCCTTGCTGAGCAGTTCGTTGAGTTGACCGGATAGTTCTTGCATTTCGGCGGGCGCTAGCCGGTAGGGCGACTTAGCTACAGGGGTAGCTCCTGGGACTAGGTCGATTCTGAACTCCACCTGACGTTTGGGAGGTAGGCCGGGAAGATCCTCCGGGAAGACATCAGGGAAATCGCATACTACGGGAATGTCTTTTGGATCTTTCGATTTCTGGTTAGTGTCGACGACGTGAGCAAGAAAGGCGCGATATTCCTCGCGTAAGTATTTCTGAGCCTGAATACTGGAGATGATACGAAGACTCGTACTCGGCTTATCTCCATATATCAATAGGGTTTTGTGATTCGGAAGGTTCAGGCGAATGGCTTTGTCGGAGCATAGGATATCGGCGCGATGAAGACTCAACCAATCCATACCAACAATGACATCAAAATTTTTGATTGAGACTGGTATAAGATCGATTAGAAATGAGTGATCATCTAATATGAGAGTGCAACCTATGTAGATTTCGCTAGAGCTTTCTGTTTTCCCGTTAGCCATCTCTACGACGAATGTTTCTTTTAGTGGTTGAGGGGTTTGTTTGAGTAAGTGTTTAAAGTTATGATTTACGAAACTTCTTTCTGCACCACTATCAAATAAGACACAGGCATAGGAATTGTTGAGAAGAAACGTACCCGTGACTACCGTGGGATCTGCTACCGCTTCATTGTGACCAATAGCGAGTAACCTTCCAGTTCCCCCAGCATTTGTAGCCTTCGGACAGTTCTTCTTGAAATGACCAGCTTCGCCGCAGCCATAACACGTCGGGGTCACTCCCGAACCCGGAACTTGGGAAATAGGTTTGGGAGGGGATTTGCAGAATCGGACAGTATGCCCCTTTCGGCCGCAGTTGGAACACTGCAATTCACGGCAGGGCCGTTGTGGTGGAAAGGGTATTTGGGACACTTGGGCAGATTCCCGCTATAAGCTTTTGGCGGGGTTGGTGCGGCTGGAGTGGTTGGGATGGTGGCAGCATGGACTGCCACGATTTGCTGGTCTTTTGAGGAGGTTTGAGTTTTCTTGCCCTTCTTCTTATCCCATCGCTTCCTCTTCCTGTCAGATGAAGCGGGTGGTGCAGTGGTTGTTGTGGTTGTTGTTGCTGGAGTGGAGGAGATTTTGTGGTTGATCAGACTCTGGGCCAATTCCTTGGCGCTGTCAAAAGTGGTAGGGCGTGAGGCTAGAACATTTCCCCGGTATGGGGGCACTAAACCCCAGATGTACCGTTCAATCTTCTTGCTTTCGGACGGGATCATGTTGGGGCACATAGCCGCCAAGTCGCAAAACCTGGCCGTGTAAGCTGTTATGTCAGTCCCTTTCATCTTGAGGTTCCAGAGTTCTTCCTCAAGTTTCTGAACTTCGCCCCTAGGACAATACTCCCCTCTCATGAGGTCTTTTAGAGTGTCCCAGCCCATGGCATTGGCTGTGACCAAGGAGAGTGAACTGACATGGCCGTTCCACCATGTCAAGGCCCTGTTAGTGAGGGTAGCATTAGCGAATTTGATTTTGCTCTCCTCGGGGCAAGAGCACATTTCAAATACAGCTTCGGTTCTTTCAAACCATTGGGATTATGCCAGAATTCCTCCAGTACCGTCGAAGAAGGTAGGTTTATAGTTCATGAAATCCTTATAAGTGCATCCCTGCACCCTTTGATGGACTTCACCAAACCTGGAGTTACCACCGCTCGCGTCCCCAGAGTTCATTTGGGTCGTGGCTGCTATCACGGTCGCGGTCACCACTGTTTGGAACAACACCGGGTCGATCTGCGGAGGAGGAGGTGGTGGAGGAGGGGTTTGGGTTGCTGGTCTTCCTCTGCTTGGACGCTTTCGTGGAGGCATCCTTTACTGGAAGATCATAGAAATGATAGCAATAGTAAGAGCCTATTGCGAATATGAATAAAGTGTCTCATGGATTGAATCACATAATTCAAGATCAAAATGAGAGTCATAGCAATAGAGTAGTTAACTGCCAATATACTGGTATTAATGATGTAATACAGGTTCGTGAAAATTGACCTAACAGTAGGTCTTACATCAACCATAGAGAAAATGTTGGCAGATTAGAGGTTTAACTAGAGTACTTTTAAGTTAGGAATGTTTACAGACGGGAGATCTACGGAACATAGAGAGAAAAGGCTAGTCCTTTAAACAAAAGGATGAGATAACTAGACGTCTTCTACTGGCGATGGTTACTTGTTGGACGAATCCTTAGATCCGCTAATTGACGCATAACTTCTTGAAGGTGTCGATCATTGTGACAATCGTCAATCTTGAGTCAAGTCAAGTCATCAAGTCAAGCCGGTCAACTCTATTAAACCTTGTGTATTAGGGTTTGTGTTATGTTCATATTGTATAACTTGCTATATTAATGGGAAAACATCACTTGAGAAAAGTCTTGTGTTAAAAATTTCCTAAGCCCTAGTACTAATCAATGAACTAAACTGATGAAAACCATGTTGCATACTCATTAGGGGTGTGTGGGATCCTTAATCATGACTTAACGGGGCTCAAGAGACTTGCATTACGGAGCCAAACACTCACAAATGCCACACTTGAAACCTCTCTCAAATATCGCTTTGTATGAAAAATCTCTCCAAGAATGTCAAATCTCTCCAAGTATGTGAAATCTCTCCCAAATCTCTCTCAAGTATCTCTCTGTATGAGAAATCTCTCCAAGAATGTCAAATCTCTCCCAAATCTCTCCAAGTATGTGAAACCTCTCTCAAATATCGCTTTGTATGAAAAATCTCTCCAAGAATGTCAAATCTCTCTCAAATCTCTCCAAGTATGTGAAATCTCTCCCAAATCTCTCTCAAGTATCTCTCTGTATGAGAAATCTCTCCAAGAATGTCAAATCTCTCCCAAATCTCTCCAAGTATGTGAAACCTCTCTCAAATATCGCTTTGTATGAAAAATCTCTCCAAGAATATCAAATCTCTCCAAGTATGTGAAATCTCTCCCAAATCTCTCTCAAGTATCTCTCTGTATGAGAAATCTCTCCAAGAATGTCAAATTTCTCCCAAATCTCTCCAAGTATGTGAAACCTCTCTCAAATATCGCTTTGTATGAAAAATCTCTCCAAGAATGTCAAATCTCTCTCAAATCTCTCCAAATATGTGAAATCTCTCCCAAATCTCTCTCAAGTATCTCTTTGTATGAGAAATCTCTCCAAGAATGTCAAATCTCTCCCAAATCTCTCCAAGTATGTGAAACCCATCTCAAATATCGCTTTGTATGAGAAATCTCTCCAAGAATGTCAAATCTCTCCCAAATCTCTCCAAGTATGAGAAATCTCTCCCAAATCTCCCTCAAATAGTTCCTGTAACTTTTTAGAATCATTCGGGTCATTCCGGACCTTAACCGGGTCAAAAACGGCTTAAAACGGGGCGAAAACGAGAAAAATAGGCTTTAGGAACCGAAACCGGAATGAGAGGCCTCTTAGGAACCAGAACCGAGCCTCTGGTGGATGAGGCATGCGAGACCGAGCCTCGGTCTCTGCCTCTCTCGGTCTCTCTTCTGGTCGCTCGGTCTCTGCTCGGTGTCGCTCGGTCTCTGCTCTGCTCGCGCTCTGCTCCTCTCGGTCTCTGCTCTGCTTCGCTCGGTCTCTGCTCTGCTCGCGCTCTGCTCCTCTCGGTCTCTGCTCGGTGTCGCTCGGTCTCTGCTCTGCTCGCGCTCTGATCCTCTCGGTCTCTGCCTTCTCTCCTCTCTGTCCCTTCGCGCCCCCTCTGTTCTCTCCTTCCCCCTCTCGGTTCCTTCCCTCTCTCTTCTCCCCTCTCGGTTTCTGCCTCCTTCCCTCTCGGTTCAGCACCAGAAGGCCGAACCTCGACCAGACTTCGGGAAAATGTCACTTTTAGCCCATTTTTGATATTTTTAACATTTTAAGCCCGTTTTTCGTGATTTTAAAGCGGGATTTTCTCCAGAAATTATATTTTAACATAATAAACTCTAAATATTCATAATTTAAACATATTTTTATGAAAATCATTATCTAAATAATAAAGATCTAATGGGGGATTTATTTAAGGTGGAGTGTTGACTTTGCCTTAACTTATGACACAAGCAACCACCCCACACCCACTCTATGACCAGCCATACCTCCCCACCTTACCTATGTCACTTCAATGTTCCCTTACACTCAAATTTCACTCACTCCCACGTTTTTGAGCTGGAACAAACAACCACACTCCTCATTTTCTCTCATTTCTCTCATTCCACTAAGTAACAAACACCACTTTTCTCTCAAACTCTTCTACACAAATTTTCGAGATCCAAGGCTGATTTCAAGTGTTCTTCCACACTTAGTAAGTAAAAATTCATCCTCCCTATTATTATTTCACTTCATTCTACTCAAGTCTTTGATTGCTTACACAAACTCCCTAACTATAATGTTAGATTCTCGAAAACCTTCAAGGCATCTCCAAGTGTTCTTGAATTAAACACTTCCATTCTTCAACAATCATCTACTGAAATCACTTAAGGTGAGTTCATACCCCTATATTTTCATGTTTTCTCAAGTTTTCAGGGGGGGAATACAAGTTAAAACACTAAGAACATAACTAAATTTTTCTAACAGCCTTCATCAGAAAAGTTCAACTCCATTCACGGACTGTTTTGGGCATCTTAAACATTTTTGTTTTCAAAACTGTACAAGATGCAAATATTTCAAGTTTTTAGCTTTAAAATGGCTACTTGCACATCTCCATACGATTTTTCTACAATTTATGGTGATTTTTACAAAACTGCCTATCATTTCAAACAACAATCCGGACCAGTCTGTGATTTTGGACTTTTTCACCCAGGTTGGAGGTCATTAAAAATCATGATAAAAATTATGAGTAAACTAGACACATTTTGTGAACTCTCAGAATTTACGGATCTAGTTTTCGACTTCGTATGATTTTTCTATGATTTTTCCAAAAACAGGGCAGAATGGCTAAAGTTAGCCAACAGCATGTAAATATCATAACACTTTGTATTATGTTGAGCAAAGTGTATAATCATAAGTTCTAATATTTGGATGTGTTTTGTTGTTAGTTTATCATCATGAACTGAAACTAAGTCATTCATAATAAATATTATTCATTCATTTTAGAACACGTATATTAAACTATAAAAAGTATAGTTTAGTAAATTCATAACACTAACACATTTTCATAAAAGACTTTATACATATTACATACATTTTAGATAAACTATAATAGGTATAGTTTATGATACATCACTCAACGCACTCGTACAAGAAGGGTACATTCATATAAGAAATGTTAATATTCACACACGTTTCACATAAACTTGTTAACCTATATTGTGAGACTCTCTCTCTCTCTCTCCCCGTACGTCCGAGTGCGGGATATAATTCCTGGTAGTTATAATCAGAATCTCCTTGAGGGAGAACGTGATACTTGTATATAGATCTATATTGGGTTTGACACCCCACACCTTGCTGCTAGCTACAGTGGGACCTGCAGGTCTATAGGTGACAAATGTCATTTCATTTTCGCGACGCCTGAGAAACGTTGTGGCAGGTTCACATAGTCACAGTATGATTATAGCGACTCACTTAGGGAGATAACAATTCATAAAGTGTAACACCATAAATTTCAAGGCAAAATTTTCATCTAATTAATCAAATTATTATTAAATCACTTGTTTAAAATCTCATACACATTTGAATTACAAAAACATAGTTCCATTTTCGCTTAGTAGAAAACCAGGATCCTCCAGAATACAACTCTTTCTTTGGTGTGTACAATCGAGCCGGTGCCATCCCGCGTTACTGAAAGAACCTGAAACAACATAACGTAAAACACTGTAAGCACGAAGCTTAGTGAGTTCCCCAATATACACCTTACGCACATACGCCTTTCCAGGCCCTGACCTTCCGGTCCACTGCACAATGCCTTTCGGCCCATGAGATAATCGCCTTCCGGCCCATAACGTGTTGCCTTCCGGCCCATAGTACATTGCCTTCCGGCCCATAACATATTGCCTTCCGGCCCATAACATATTGCCTTCCGGCCCATAACACATTGCCTTCCGGCCCATAACATATTGTCTTCCGGCCCATAACATATTGCCTTCCGGCCCAAAACATATTGCCTTCCGGCCCAAAAACATATACGGCACATAATACATTTACTCTAACACATAAAGCACATATATCATATATCATACCTGACCTTTCTGTCACATAACACTTTGCCTTACGGCCCATATAAACATGCAAATCACACGTAGCAACTAACTTTCCATTTATAACATATATACATAACACATAACATGTTCGACCTTCCGGTCACACAATCAAACCCTTCCGGGTACAGTATAGTGAGAAGACTCACCTCGCGGATACTGGAAGTTAGCAACTCCTGAAATCCCTTGCACTTGATCCGCCGAGCTACAAGCTCCCTATAACATCATATATCTCTTATTAATACTTCTATCTTCCACATTAACTGACCCTAAGAAATCACACAGGTCAACTCTGGTCAACGGTCCACGGTCATCTCGACTGGACTAGGCGAGTACCCTGGCGACTCGGCGAGTCTAGTCGTCCTCACAAATTCCTGGATGTTCCCTTTCTACTCGTCGAGTATCTCTCTTGACTCGATGAGTTCCTCGTGGAAGAATCGCGGGGCCACCCCGACTCCACTCGCCGAGTCTGAAGAACAACTCGGCGAGTCCCAGTGAATCTTCAAGCTACTCGCCGAGTCTGCTCATCTGACTCGGCGAGTCCATGCCATGCAGTCGATCAAACTGCTTCCTGAGATAAATATTGTCCCGAAATACACAGGCATGGGACCCTCTGGACCTCTAAAGGTCCTAATACAAGGCTATAGTCGTTTGGGAAACAAGGGTAACCATTAATCTAACCACAAAAGGGTTCCATAAACCCTAAATCCATGCACACATTCACAATACAGGAAATAAGCCGAAAGGTTACCTGAATCACGCACTCTCTGTGTCCCCAAGCCTCAAAACGTGATTCCCTTGCTGTCCCATTAGCCAAAACCTTCTCCTTCTTGGACAATAACTTCTTCAAATCACCAAAGATCTTCAATCCTTGCTCTGGATGCCCACAACCGATTTAGGGTTCTTCTCAGTCGGCCAAAAGACAGACAATGACGGCATAAGATCCCTTATATACGTCCCAAACTGAACGGCTAGGGTTTTCCGCTGAACAGCGTCGACTCGCCGAGTCCATAACTGGACTTGTCAAGTCCAGTCGCGAACCCGCGACCAGATCTGCGATCCTACTCGGCGAGTCAAGCTCCAACTCGCCGAGTCCCCCCTTTAAGACACCCCAAAATGTGATTTAACAATACTTTGAGATTTCGGGCTGTTACAATTCTCCCCCACTAGAATCAGACTTCGCCCTCGAAGTCTCACTCTGAAAATAGACCTGGATGCTACTCCCGCATCTCACGTTCCGGCTCCCCTAGTCACTACCGATCTCTTCCGAGGTTGCCACTGAACCAATACCAGAGGTACCTCCTTGTTCCTCAGAACCTTGATCTTCCGATCCCTGACGGCCACTGGCCTCCCAGCGTAACACATGCTCACATCCACCTAATTGTTCTCTAGTGGAACCACTGCTGACTCATCGGCTATACACTTTTTCAAATGCGACATATGAAAAGTGTCATGAATCCATCCCAATTCCGTTGGCAGCTCCAAACGGTAGGCCACCCGTCCTACCCTCGCATTTTCACTAAAAGGCCCAACATATCGGGGCCCTAATTTGCCCCTCTTCCTAAATCGAATCACCCCTTTCCAAGGAGAGACTGTCAGAAGTATGAAGTCGCCGACCTGAAACACATGCTCGTAACGGCGTCTGTCTGCATAACCTTCTTGTCAACTCTAGACGATCATTAACCTCTGATTAACCTGCTGCATTTGCACTGTCGACTAAAGCACGGTCTCAGTGCTGTCCACCACTCCCTGCAACCGAGAATTACCCAAGATGCAACTCTGCTCTAAATCTCAATGATCACTCGACCCATAAGGGTTATGAAACCCTGAATCACCGGGTCCCCGATCCAAAGCCCACTATATCCATTACTGAACGACTGAGAGACCCATTCTCACTCTCAGAGCAACTCTCACGAGTTCTCCTCTTGCAATCGTATACACATGCTGCACTAGCCCCCAACATACCTTTCTCTTCCCTTACCTAGGGAAATCCGCTTGACGACCTTGTCACCACTCCATATATCGCACCCGTTCTGGATCTGCTCGTAGGGACTCTCGGGTCCATGCGTTACCTCTCCTCAGCAAATGTGGATCCGACACCACCTCCTATGCAACAGCTCAAAAGGGCGGCATACTAATGCACTAATGATGGCTGTTGATATGGGACAACTCAACCAAGGATAATTACGTACCGCGACTTCCTCCGAAATCTAATGCACATGCCCGAAGCATGCCTTCGAGTGTCTGGATCGTTTACTCTCTCTAAAGTGTCCTCCGATGTCATCATGGTAAGCTCATTTCCATATTCCTCTTCAAGACTGAGTACCAGATCAGCTTTTGGCTCCACGACTGAGCCCCCAACGGTCACCCATATCATGATCCAAATATCCCACTAACTTTCTCCCCGTGACCACTATCCCGACCCAGTGACACGTAAGTCACGAAATCCTCTTTTCCTCATGCGAGAAAATATAATCCAACCCAGAATCGTCTCGACTCCAATCTCTGGCTTCTGCTGTGCGTATTCGTTGCGTATCTCACCTCATCCCCCGACAGAGACGGAGACCCCCATCTCGCCCCTGACCCAATATCCAAGCTCCAAAGACTCCATACCGGGGCTACCCAAACTCGAAACTCTTCCACTTCATACACTGCTCGAAAATATTCCAACATCAGAATTCTCTTGCCATCTAGTGAGTACTGCGACTCCACGCAGTATCACAACACCTTCAGAATAGTGGGTACTTCGGCTCCCCGCAGTATCACAACGCCCTCTGTCTTGTGAGTACTGCGACTCAAATACCCATCACAGACTATGTATGCAATCAACATAAAAACCGCCCATTTTGCGAAAATCCGCTCTCCCAAATAATCTCCCTGCATGCCCATACTCGAAGGCTCCCACTAGATCCGCAGATACTTGATATGCCACACGTCGATTCAATTCAGGCTTCACGAATAACTCCGAAATAAAGATATCATACCCGGATATCTCAGAATACTTCAACCGAACATCACAAGATCCTGCCCCAAGCATCATGTAGATACAATAATACATCTCCTCGGAACCCCATAAATGGATCTACAATTTTTCCCACATCACAACTTCGGTGCGTATAATTTCTCGATTGGAATACGAGGAAACGCTGACGCTACGAAATATGCTGATAATTCTCTGAAACCCTTCTTCCGACGCTCAAAATCCAAACAAGGATGCGCATACCGACCCACACATTCTCTATCTACTTGTAACGACACCAAACACTTGTCATGGATACATTCGTTCTCCTCCTCGAGTACTTCCGCATTAACTCACTCTGACCCTCTTCCTCGATCACCGACACCTCTGGTCTCATGGTTTCTTACGGCATATCTCTATACTTCACTTATAACCACTCTTGACAAATCCTTGCTTTCTTACATACTGCACCTGGTTCTCCCCCACTAGGGTTCGAACCATCACCAATTAGCACACACCCAACCCACAACTACTTTTCACCAGCGAAATCGTACCTGCTCCAGGAAAGTGTTACGCAACGCCCGATAATTCCCCCTTAAGAAGTCAATCAACCCCCTATACTCTGAACCTCTAATGAACTCCTCAAGAACTTCTCATCACGACTGCTTCTAATCGTTCCAAATCTCATACCAATCCAACACTAAGCATCTCAACTGCTCAATAACATCCCTGGCTCATAGACTGCACCGCAATCATCGTTCCTCTCACCTCAACTCATCAACCAATGCTCCAACACCGGAATTGTCCCAAGGACAGGGACCCACTCTCAACATAGACGAAAACTCTCTGCACTGCAAAACTTGGCTGAATTCCCCGCTGCTACCACTATAACGCATCCTACTATTCTCACTTAGGTGTGGCGTGGTCTTCGACTACCTCAGTCCCAACTGACTTTCTGCTCACGATAAATCACTGCCTCGCGGCACACCTGCTACCTGATACCCTGAGGGAAAACATTGTCGATAACTACCTACAGGGTGTACTCCCAAATCCACAACTGACACATCAAGCCCCTCCTGTATTGCTCACGAACATAAATGGCACCACCCTCCTAGAAGATGGCCTCTCCCTTATCGCCTGATTGTTTGACTCACCCGAAGTTTTCCTCTGTCTTTAACTTCTTACCAAAATACTCTGATAGACACTCGCCTTTCCCCTCGGGGAACGCCTCCCCATACTCAATCGTGGTCTACAGGCCTAAAACCCGTAGCGTCCGATCTCTACCTCATCGATCATGACCCGATAGCAAGATAGTCACAAGCATCATCCGCTACGAACCTTGGTACTCATCCCATGACGTCCCTTCTCAATCTGTTTCGGTGTATGGTACCCGAACCACAACATTACTCCTCAATCTGCTCCGATGTATGGTACTCGAACCATAACATCTATCCTCAATCTGTTCCGATGTATGATACCCTGACCATAACATCACTCCGCAATCCGCTCCGATGTATGGTACTCGAACCACAGCATCTATCCTCAATCTGTTCCGATGTATGGTACCCTGACCATAACATCACTCCGCAATCCGCTCCGATGTATGGTACTCGAACCACAGCATCTATCCTCAATCTGTTCCGATGTATGGTACCCTGACCATAACATCACTCCGCATTTCGTTCCTTAGGACCTTCAGAATGCTCCTTGTATCAAGTATGGGTCCTCTGCTTTCAATAGTACGGGGCCATACTACCTTCCACATCTACCCATACTTTCCACACGGACCATCCCAGAGTTCCTAAGTAGCTGATCGACCTGCTCTTTTACCAATCCATCGTGCGTACTCGCTCCCCAGCGAAATCCTCTACTCTACCAGCGCACTCATCTGGCTAGGTTTACTCCCTAGTCCCTTCCGCCATCCTCCCACTTCTTTGCTATCAGCTGCTGAAGAGCTCCTAATGATGCCAACCATCTACCTCCTGAGTATCATCGTACTCACTTAGTAGCTGACTCCCATCATCGAGAATTCCACAAAGCACAAAGCAAGCAGCATTCGAGCATCGAAGAATACATAGGACTCCCTATCTGTGATAGCTCCACCTTCTCGGCTCATCCTCAGAAGTACCACTGAACTCTGTAGCTCTACCCCTCGTGCGTCCTAACTGGATACTCTCGCTCATCACATATTCAAAAGCATAACGCACATATGACAACAAATCCTAGGCTAAGGCATCACAAATCAGGCCATTCTAGTCCTAAGATATGAAATACCTAGCCTGTCTCTAGCATGCAATAATATCTCATAAAGTGCATAATAGATATTTCATAACACAAAAGTAAGGGTATTTTGGGAAATCACCGTTTGGCTCTGGCTGATTGTACACACTGCTCTTTCTTGCTTTCTCTTTGAACTCTTATCCACTTTTAGAAAACTATTTATTTGAAAACTTTTCCTTATTTCCTCAGTTTGAGTCCAGATTTACCCGAAGGCGCATCCGGATCCCTCAAACCTGGCTCTGATACCAATTTGTAACACCGTAAATTTCAAGGCAAAATTTTCATCTAATTAATCAAATTATTATTAAATCACTTGTTTAAAATCTCATACACATTTGAATTACAAAAACATAGTTCCATTTTCGCTTAGTAGAAAACTAGGATCCTCCAGAGTACAACTCTTTCTTTGGTGTGTACAATCGAGCCGGTGCCATCCCGCGTTACTGAAAGAACCTGAAACAACATAACATAAAACACTCTAAGCATGAAGCTTAGGGAGTTCCCCAATATACACCTTACGCACATACGCCTTTCCAGGCCCTGACCTTCCGGTCCACTGCACAATGCCTTCCGGCCCATGAGATAATCGCCTTCCGGCCCATAACGTGTTGCCTTCCAGCCCATAGTACATTGCCTTCCGGCCCATAACATATTGCCTTCCGGCTCATAACATATTGCCTTCCGGCCCATAACATATTGCCTTCCGGCCCATAACATATTGCCATCCGGCCCATAACATATTGCCTTCCGGCCCAAAACATATTGCCTTCCGGCCCAAAAACATATACGGCACATAATACATTTACTCTAACACATAAAGCACATATATCATATATCATACCTGACCTTTCTGTCACATAACACTTTGCCTTACGGCCCATATAAACATGCATATCACGCGTAGCAACTAACTTTCCATTTATAGCATATATACAAAACACATAACATGTTCGACCTTCCGGTCACACAATCAAACCCTTCCGGGTACAGTATAGTGAGAAGACTCACCTCGCGGATACTGGAAGTTAGCAACTCCTGAAATCCCTTGCACTTGATCCGCCGAGCTACAAGCTCCCTATAACATCATATATCTCTTATTAATACTTCTATCTTCCACGTTAACTGACCCTAAGAAATCACACAGGTCAACTCTGGTCAACGGTCCACGGTCATCTCGACTGGACTCGGCGAGTACCCTGGCGACTCGGCGAGTCTAGTCGTCCTCACAAATTCCTGGATGTTCCCTTTCTACTCGTCGAGTATCTCTCTTGACTCGACGAGTTCCTCGTGGAAGAATCGCGGGGCCACCCCAACTCCACTCGCCGAGTCTGAAGAACAACTCGGCGAGTCCCAGTGAATCTTCAAGCTACTCGCCGAGTCTGCTCATCTGACTCGGCGAGTCCATGCCATGCAGTCGATCAAACTGCTTCCTGAGATAAATATTGTCCCGAAATACACAGGCATGGGACCCTCTGGACCTCTAAAGGTCCTAATACAAGGCTATAGTCGTTTGGGAAACAAGGGTAACCATTAATCTAACCACAAAAGGGTTCCATAAACCCTAAATCCATGCATACATTCACAATACAGGAAATAATCCGAAAGGTTACCTGAATCACGTACTCTTTGTGTCCCCAAGCCTCAAAACGTGATTCCCTTGCTGTCCCATTAGCCAAAACCTTCTCCTTCTTGGACAATAACTTCTTCAAATCACCAATGATCTTCAATCCTTGCTCTGGATGCCCACAACCGATTTAGGGTTCTTCTCAGTCGGCCAAAAGACAGACAATGACGGCATAAGATCCCTTATATACGTCCCAAACTGAACGGCTAGGGTTTTCCGCTGAACAGCGTCGACTCGCCGAGTCCATAACTGGACTCGTCGAGTCCAGTCGCGAACCCGCGACCAGATCTGCGATCCTACTCGGCGAGTCAAGCTCCAACTCGCCGAGTCCCCCCTTTAAGACACCCAAAAATGTGATTTAACAATACTTTGAGATTTCGGGCTGTTACATAAAGTTTACGGGGTTTCATAAAACCGAAGTAGGTTTTAGGTTTATAAAAGAAATTTACTTTCCATATCATTTTAAACTCACAACATTTCTACTAAGAAACGATGATTTCTCATACATTCTAGTCTTTGGTTATAAGGCTACATTTTTCGGATTTCAAGGAAAATATCGGATTTTTCTGAAACAAACGCGACATTTACATGTGAAAGACTTTTACTAAGTTTATTAATAAAAGCTTATGAACTCACCAACCTTTGTGTTGACACTTTTCAAACAACTTGTATTCACAGGAAAACACTAATCAGGTTATCAAGTGCTTTTGAGGATGGGACGTTAAGGCGTCAAACTTTTCATATTTTGTCAACATATTGTAATTGATTTTGAAACATGTAATTCATACAAGTGATGTAACTTTTGCAATTATATATATGTTGGTTGTGTTTGCTTAAATTACTATTGAAATTGTGGTTATGATACTATACATGAAGTCCTCCACCCCCGGACGTTTCCGCCATCCTTGGTTTGGGGGTGTGACAGATTGGTATCAGAGCACGGTTTATAGTGAATTAAGTATGTCAAACCACATAAGATATACAAACTATAAACACATTTGGGACTAAAAGTCTCTGATTCTTAAAATGATTTAACGAGTTGTACTTTTAGAAAACAAATAATTTCTTGTTTTAAAGTATACTTGCATGCATTCTATACTAGCATAGTGTCATAACTTAGGAGAACATAAATTGAAAGAGGAGGAGTCGAACATTATTAATATGCCTTAGCATGTGTAATCAGTTCTGGGAAGGATATAGCCTGATCAACTATATCCGTCCAAGAAGTAACTTACGCGCACTAAGGAATAGTCGTAATGAGCGACAAATCTGAAAACCTAATTACACCCCATAAAGAACACGCTAAGAACCAAATATAAACATTTAAAAATACTATAGGAGTATTTGTACATTTCTATAGCGCCAAATTATTATTTTCCGATACGTGCTTCTTAACCCCGTTTCTCGTGCAGACGACATGGCAGGATTTCACATACCCGGGGACCCCTACTTTCCCAATCAGGGAAACGCGGGATGGATCGAAGACGAGCCTGAAGAGAATCCCGAAGAGGATCTCGAGGAGGATCCCGAGGAGGATCCCGAAGAGGATCCCGAGGAGGAGCCCGAGGAGGAAGACGAACAAGAAGAAGAAGAGGAAGACGACCAAGAAGAAGAGGAAGATGAAGAGGAAGAAGAGGAAGGTGATGAGATGGTCATGTTTGGGAACGAAGCGGAGGAACCACCAGAAGTATTCAACCCTCCCTACATCGCGAGGGTACCCGCGCACCGTTTTGGATACAACGGACCTGAACCCCCTTGGGTAACAACGATCGAAAGATGGAGCCGACAACAACGCCAACGGTCACCATATGGCTACCAACGAGGTTACTATGATCTCACTCATGGTGGACCGGCTGACAGGGCTCTCCCCGTCACGATACAACGAATGGCAAGTATGGATGCTCGTGGTAGGACAACGATCGATCAGGTCCGGGAGTTAAGTGCCATTGTACAGTCTACTACGGATCACACCAGAGACCTGGAACGAGACTCCCACCACCGAGACCAACTCATTCAAGACCTTCTCGCGGCTCAAGCAGAAACAAGAGAGTATCGGGAAAGATACATGGCACTTGAAGAGAGAATGGTTGCAGCCGAACGCAAATTGGCGGAACTACAGGGCGCATCGACATCATCGCAGCCTCCGTCAAAGAAGGGTTGCAGTGATTAGAACTCGTTGCTATTCTCCCGTCTTGGTAGTAGAATTTTATGAGTACGCGTTGGTGCTACTCCTTGTATGTAGGTCGACCCTGCGACTATGTGATTACACTATTCAAAGGGCTTTTGTAATGCCCAAAACTACCTTTTGTAACGATGTAATGTAGACCCTTATGAGGTCAAACTTTTCCCTCTAAACGTTATGTACTAAAAGTTATCAATGAAATTTGGCATGTGTTTTATTTATTAAATGTTTGGCACTATACATCATAACTCGATCACACAAACAGTTTACAAATAATAAAGTTATGATAAAATACAAGAGGGATGAAACCAGTAACACTCGACTCGTTATCACTATTGAAGTCTTACCGACTAGTCATTTTTTTTATGACAGAACCATGCCACCAAGGAAAAGACCAAGGCCTTCCAACAACCCAGTGTCGCCTCCACCACCACCTCCGCAGTTTGATCCTGCAATGTTCCAGGCTGCAGTAACGGCAGCCGTGGCGGCAGCAATGTCGCAAATGGGAACCAATGGTTCTGGCGGTTCTGGATCCGGAGCTACCAATTCCATTCATGGGGACAGCACGGGGCGTACGAGGGAGTGCTCTTACAAAGACTTCACGAATGGCAAACCCGATCCTTTCAATGGAAGCGGGGGCGTTATCACACTGGTGCAATGGTTCGAAAGGACCGAGGCAGTTTTTGAAATCTGTGCTTGTCCCGAAGCGAGCAAGGTCAAGTATGCGACATTCACTTTCACTTGAAAAGCACTTACTTGGTGGAATGGCCGAGTTAAGTCACTTACTCCTGCAGTAGCTAACGCAATCAGCTGGGAGGATTTGAAAGCCCTAATGTTAAAGGAATACTGCCCGAGGGGTGAAATACAAAAACTTGAAGAAGAACTTTGGAACCTCAGAATGTCAGGCACTGATCTTGAAACTTATACTGCCCGTTTCAACGACCTAGCACTCCTTTGTCCAACAATGGTCACTCCAGAAGAGAAGAAGGTGGAATGATATCTCTGGGGGCTGTCATCCCAGATTCAAGATAGTGTATTGGCCTCGAAACCCACTGCCTTTGAGAGTGCCAAGGAATTGGCACAACAACTCATAGATCACAGGGCTAGCCGTGGTACCGTGATAACCACCACCGACCGAACAAAAGGAGGGAACAACAAGAGGAAGTTCTGGGGCAATAAAAAGAAACAACCAATTCAGGACCCCGCCAAAAAGCAACAGATTGTTGCTGTTCGCGCCGCCACTACTGCTGTCGCTCCAGCGCCACCGAAACAGTATACAGGAACTCTTCCCAAGTGCAACAAGTGTAACTACCACCATAACGGTGCTTGTCGAGAGTTACACTGCAATAACTGTAACAAAAAGGGGCACACTGCACGATTCTGTAGAGCGACTACCTAACCCGCCACACAAGTCGCTACGACCGCCAACACTGGAGCAAGCCAAGCCTGCTATGGATGTGGTGAAACGGGACACTTCAGGAGGAACTGCCCCAAGGCACGAGCCCCTAATGCTGGGGGTGTAGGGAGAGTCCTAACTTTAGGGCAGGGAGAAGCAGTCAAGGATCCCTCTGTGGTTACTGGTACGTTCCTCCTCAATAACTCTTATGCATGCGTACTTTTCGATAGTGGGGCAGAAAGAAGTTTCATAAGTCATCAATTCAAACATATACTTAAGCAAAATTCTCAACCACTAGAAGATTCTTACATCGTAGAAATGGCAAATGGAAAGGTTGAGCGCGCTAATGATATTTACATAGGGTGTACTCTCACTCTAGACAACCACTTGTTCAAAATTGACCTTATGCCGGTCACCATAAAAAGCTTCGATATAATCATTGGTATGGATTGGTTAAGCCTTCATCGTGCCGACATTCTATGTTACGAAAGGGCCGTCCGCCTCAATCTGCCGAATGGCAACGTTCTCACCGTTTATGGCAATAAACCTAGTGCGAACCTACAAATCATCTCTTGTGTTAAAACCCAAAAGTACCTCCGAAAGCAATACCATGCTTTCTTAGCCCACATCGTAGACAAGAAACAGGAGGTGAAGGACATCAAAGAAATTCCAGAAGTATGCAACTTCCCTGATGTTTTCCCAGACGATCTGCCTGGTGTACCACTCGCACGACAAGTCGAATTTCGGATCGACTTAATCCCAGGAGCTACCCCCGTCACCAGGGCTCCATATCGCTTAGCACCGGCAGAAATGCAAGAACTATCCAGCCAGTTGAATGAACTATTGAGCAAAGGATTCATCAGGCCAAGCTTCTCGCCCTGGGGAGCACCAGTCTTATTTGTAAAGAAGAAGGATGGGTCTTTTCGCATGTGCATAGACTATCGAGAACTAAACAAACTCACTATCAAGAACCGTTATCCCCTACCCCGAATCGATGACCTCTTCGACCAGCTCCAAGGAGCCAGCTACTTTTCAAAAATCGACCTGAGGTCGGGCTATCATCAATTGCGAGTTCAAGAAGAGGATATCCCCAAGACGGCATTCAGAACTCGCTATGGGCACTATGAGTTTGTAGTGATGCCATTCGGGTTAACTAACGCGCCTGCGGTGTTCATGGATTTGATGAATCGAGTGTGTCGACCCTTCTTGGATAAATTCGTCATCGTATTCATCGATGATATCTTGGTCTATTCGAGGAGCGAAGAAGAACACAGACAACACCTACGACTAGTTCTGGAGGTTTTAAGGACCGAGAAGCTTTACGCTAAATTCTCAAAGTGTGAATTTTGGCTCCGGGAAGTAGGATTCCTTGGCCATGTAGTAAGCAAGGAAGGAATACATGTGGACCCCTCGAAGATCAAAGCAATAGAAGATTGGTCAACACCTACAACGCCAACAGAAATCCGACAGTTTTTGGGACTCGCAGGCTACTATCGAAGATTCATACAAAACTTCTCCAAGATCGCTAAGCCTCTCACCACCTTGAATTAGAAAGGTGTGGTGTTCGAATGGGAAGATAAACAAGAAGCCGCCTTCCAGACACTAAAGCAAGCCCTATGCAGTGCACCAGTCTTGTCTCTGCCAGAAGGAACTGATGATTTTGTGGTGTATTGCGATGCTTCAAATCAAGGTCTCGGCTGTGTGCTCATGCAAAGGGGAAGAGTCATCGCCTATGCATCAAGGCAACTGAAGACACATGAAGTTAATTACACAACCCACGACCTTGAACTGGGAGCGGTGGTGTTCGCCCTGAAGATCTGGAGGCACTACCTCTACGGCACCAAGTGCACCATCTTCACTGATCACAAAAGTCTTCAGCACATTCTCAATCAGAAAGAACTTAACATGCGCCAAAGAAGATGGGTGGAATTACTGAATGACTACGAATGTGAAATTCGCTACCACCCGGGCAAGGCTAATGTAGTAGCCGATGCCTTAAGCAGGAAGGAATACTCGGGTCGCCGAGTAAAATCCCTAGCCATGACCATCCACTCCCAACTGGCCACCCAGATCAAGGACGCCCAATTAGAAGCCTTGAAACCAGAAAACGTGGCAAGCGAAGCACTAAGGGGGATGGACAAGAACTTGGAAGTCAAAGGGGATGGAACTCGTTATCTCATGAATCGAATCTGGACACCGAAGTTCGGTGGGTACCGAGACGTTGTAATGAACGAGGCCCACAAGACTCGATACTCCATTCACCCGGGGTCAGATAAGATGTATCTAGACCTCAAAAGGTTATACTGGTGGCCAAACATGAAGGCTGAAATTGCTACTTATGTGAGCAAGTGCCTCACTTGCGCCAAGGTCAAGGTGGAATATCAGAAGCCATCAGGACTACTTCAACAACCGGATATACCCGAGTGGAAGTGGGAGCGAATAACCATGGACTTCGTAACCAAACTGCCTAAGACATCAGGTGGAATGGATACCATATGGGTGGTTGTGGACAGATTGACCAAGTCCGCGCACTTCCTGCCAATAAAGGAAACAGACAAGATGGAGAAGTTAACCAGGACGTACATTAAAGAGATCGTGCGACTACATGGTGTACCAACATCCATTATCTCTGATCGAGATAGTAGATTCACCTTGCGTTTCTGGCAGTCCCTACAGAAGTCTCTGGGAACCAGGCTAGACATGAGTACGGCCTACCATCCACAAACGGACGGACAAAGCGAGAGAACCATCCAGACGTTGGAAGACATGCTGAGAGCCTGTGTGATAGATTTTGGTAAGGCATGGGATACCCATCTACCGCTTATCGAATTCTCTTATAATAACAGTTATCACACTAGCATTGGAGTCGCTCCATTCGAAGCTCTCTACAGTCGCAAGTGTAGATCACCACTGTGTTGGGCCGAAGTTGGAGATACTCAGCTAGCCAGAGGGCAAGTCCCTGATAGCACCCTTACTGGGCCTGAAATCATAAGGGAAACCACAGAAAAGATCATTCAAATTCGGGAAAGACTAAAAGCGTCTCGTGATCGACAAAAGAGTTACGCGGATAAGCGACGCAAACCTTTAGAATTCCAGGTCGGAGACCGGGTACTACTAAAAGTTTCCCCCTGGAAGGGGATGATACGTTTCGGTAAATGGGGGAAACTAAACCCAAGGTACATCGGTCCGTTCGAAATCCTTGCTAGGATTGGTCCTGTGGCGTACAAACTCCAACTACCACAAGAACTTAGTAATGTACACCCTACCTTCCACGTGTCCAACTTAAAGAAGTGTCTGTCTGACGAGACACTCGTAATACCACTCGAAGAAATCGAAGTTAATGAAAATCTCCACTTTGTGGAGGAACCCATCGAGATCATGGATCGAGAGATCAAGAGAACAAAACAAAGTCGCATTCCCATAGTGAAGGTTCGTTGGAACGCGAAACGAGGGCCTGAGTTTACCTGGGAACGTGAAGATTAAATGAAGCAAAAGTATCCACATCTTTTCCCAAACCCTTGAAGTCCCAGCCGAATTTAAATTTCGGGACGAAATTCCCTCTAACGGGGGGATGATGTGACAATCGTCAATCTTGAGTCAAGTCAAGTCATCAAGTCAAGCCGATCAACTCTATTAAACCTTGTGTATTAGGGTTTGTGTTATGTTCATACTGTATAACTTGCTATATTAATGGGAAAACATCACTTGAGAAAAGTCTTGTGTTAAAAATTTCCTAAGCCCTAGTACTAATCAATGAACTAAACTGATGAAAACCATGTTGCATACTCATTAGGGGTGTGTGGGATCCTTAATCATGACTTAACGGGGCTCAAGAGACTTGCATTACGGAGCCAAACACTCACAAATGCCACACTTGAAACCTCTCTCAAATATCGCTTTGTATGAAAAATCTCTCCAAGAATGTCAAATCTCTCTCAAATCTCTCCAAGTATGTGAAATCTCTCCCAAATCTCTCTCAAGTATCTCTCTGTATGAGAAATCTCTCCAAGAATGTCAAATCTCTCCCAAATCTCTCCAAGTATGTGAAACCTCTCTCAAATATCGCTTTGTATGAAAAATCTCTCCAAGAATGTCAAATCTCTCTCAAATCTCTCCAAGTATGTGAAATCTCTCCCAAATATCTCTCAAGTATCTCTCTGTATGAGAAATCTCTCCAAGAATGTCAAATCTCTCCCAAATCTCTCCAAGTATGTGAAACCTCTCTCAAATATCGCTTTGTATGAAAAATCTCTCCAAGAATGTCAAATCTCTCTCAAATCTCTCCAATTATGTGAAATCTCTCCCAAATCTCTCTCAAGTATCTCTCTGTATGAGAAATCTCTCCAAGAATGTCAAATCTCTCCCAAATCTCTCCAAGTATGTGAAACCTCTCTCAAATATCGCTTTGTATGAAAAATCTCTCCAAGAATGTCAAATCTCTCTCAAATCTCTCCAAGTATGTGAAATCTCTCCCAAATCTCTCTCAAGTATCTCTTTGTATGAGAAATCTCTCCAAGAATGTCAAATCTCTCCCAAATCTCTCCAAGTATGTGAAACCTCTCTCAAATATCGCTTTGTATAAGAAATCTCTCCAAGAATGTCAAATCTCTCCCAAATCTCTCCAAGTATGAGAAATCTCTCCCAAATCTCCCTCAAATAGTTCCCGTAACTTTTTAGAATCATTCGGGTCATTCCGGACCTTAACCAGGTCAAAAACGGCTTAAAACGGGGTGAAAACGAGAAAAATAGGCTTTAGGAACCGAAACCGGAATGAGAGGCCTCTTAGGGACCAGAACCGAGCCTCTGGTGGATGAGGCATGCGAGACCGAGCCTCGGTCTCTGCCTCTCTCGGTTTCTCTTCTGGTCGCTCGGTCTCTGCTCGGTGTCGCTCGGTCTCTGCTCTGCTCGCGCTCTGCTCCTCTCGGTCTCTGCTCGGTGTCACTCGGTCTCTGCTCTGCTCGCGCTCTGCTCCTCTCGGTCTCTGCTCGGTGTCGCTCGGTCTCTGCTCTGCTCGCGCTCTGCTCCTCTCGGTCTCTGCTCTGCTTCGCTCGGTCTCTGCTCTGCTCGCGCTCTGCTCCTCTCGGTCTCTGCTCGGTGTCGCTCGGTCTCTGCTCTGCTCGCGCTCTGATCCTCTCGGTCTCTGCCTTCTCTCCTCTCTGTCCCTTCGCGCCCCCTCTGTTCTCTCCTTCCCCCTCTCAGTTCCTTCCCTCTCTCTTCTCCCCTCTCGGTTTCTGCCTCCCTCCCTCTCGGTTCAGCACCAGAAGGCCGAACCTCGGCCAGACTTCGGGAAAATGTCACTTTTAGCCCATTTTTGATATTTTTAACATTTTAAGCCTGTTTTTCGTGATTTTAAAGCGGGATTTTCTCCAGAAATTATATTTTAACATAATAAACTCTAAATATTCATAATTTAAACATATTTTTATGAAAATCATTATCTAAATAATAAAGATCTAATGGGGGATTTATTTAAGGTGGAGTGTTGACTTTGCCTTAACTTATGACACAAGCAACCACCCCACACCCACTCTATGACCAGCCATACCTCCCCACCTTACCTATGTCACTTCAATGTTCCCTTACACTCAAATTTCACTCACTCCCACGTTTTTGAGCTGGAACAAACAACCACACTCCTCATTTTCTCTCATTTCTCTCATTCCACTAAGTAACAAACACCACTTTTCTCTCAAACTCTTCTACACAAATTTTCGAGATCCAAGGCTGATTTCAAGTGTTCTTCCACACTTAGTAAGTAAAAATTCATCCTCCCTATTATTATTTCACTTCATTCTACTCAAGTCTTTGATTGCTTACACAAACTCCCTAACTATAATGTTAGATTCTCGAAAACCTTCAAGGCATCTCCAAGTGTTCTTGAATTAAACACTTCCATTCTTCAACAATCATCTACTGAAATCACTTAAGGTGAGTTCATACCCCTATATTTTCATGTTTTCTCAAGTTTTCAGGGGGGGAATACAAGTTAAAACACTAAGAACATAACTAAAATTTTCTAACAGCCTTCATCAGAAAAGTTCAACTCCATTCACGGACTGTTTTGGGCATCTTAAACATTTTTGTTTTCAAAACTGTACAAGGTGCAAATAGTTCAAGTTTTTAGCTTTAAAATGGCTACTTGCACATCTCCATACGATTTTTCTACAATTTATGGTGATTTTTACAAAACTGCCTATCATTTCAAACAACAATCCGGACCAGTCTGTGATTTTGGACTTTTTCACCTAGGTTGGAGGTCATTAAAAATCGTGATAAAAATTATGAGTAAACTAGACACATTTTGTGAACTCTCAGAATTTATGGATCTAGTTTTCGACTTCGTATGATTTTTCTATGATTTTTCCAAAAACAGGGCAGAATGGCTAAAGTTAGCCAACAGCATGTAAATATCATAACACTTTGTATTATGTTGAGCAAAGTGTATAATCATAAGTTCTAATATTTGGATGTGTTTTGTTGTTAGTTTATCATCATGAACTGAAACTAAGTCATTCATAATAAATATTATTCATTCATTTTAGAACACGTATATTAAACTATAAAAAGTATAGTTTAGTAAATTCATAACACTAATACATTTTCATAAAAGAGTTTATACATATTACATACATTTTAGATAAACTATAATAGGTATAGTTTATGATACATCACTCAACGCACTCGTACAAGAAGGGTACATTCATACAAGAAATGTTAATATTCACACACATTTCACATAAACTTGTTAACCTATATTGTGAGACTCTCTCTCTCTCTCTCCCCGTACATCCGAGTGCGGGATATAATTCCTGGTAGTTATAATCAGAATCTCCTTGAGGGAGAACGTGATACTTGTATATAGATCTATATTGGGTTTGACACCCCACACCTTGCTGCTAGCTACAGTGGGACCTGCAGGTCTACGGGTGACAAATGTCATTTCATTTTCGCGACGCCTGAGAAACGTTGTGGCAGGTTCACATAGCCACAGTATGATTATAGCGACTCACTTAGGGAGATAACAATTCATAAAGTTTACGGGGTTTCATAAAACCGAAGTAGGTTTTAGGTTGATAAAAGAAATTTACTTTCCATATCATTTTAAACTCACAACATTTCTACTAAGAAACGATGATTTCTCATACATTCTAGTCTTTGGTTATAAGGCTACATTTTTCGGATTTCAAGGAAAATATCGGATTTTTCTGAAACAAACGCGACATTTACATGTGAAAGACTTTTACTAAGTTTATTAATAAAAGCTTATGAACTCACCAACCTTTGTGTTGACACTTTTCAAACAACTTGTATTCACAGGAAAACACTAATCAGGTTATCAAGTGCTTTTGAGGATGGGACGTTAAGGCGTCAAACTTTTCATATTTTGTCAACATATTGTAATTGATTTTGAAACATGTAATTCATACAAGTGATGTAACTTTTTCAATTATATATATGTTGGTTGTGTTTGCTTAAATTACTATTGAAATTGTGGTTATGATACTATACATGAAGTCCTCCACCCCCGGACGTTTCCGCCATCCTTGGTTTGGGGGTGTGACAGATAAGGTGGGTTGCACCTGATCCTACATCGGCTTGGAAGGAGAACGAAACATCTACTTATAAGGGGTGTGGATACTTTCCTTGTCACAACGCGTTTTAAAGCCGTGAGGGCAGCAGATCCCATAAGAACTCTGCAGTTAAGCGTGCTCGGGCGGGAGTAGTACCGGGATGGGTGACCCCCTGGGAAGTCCTCGTGCCGAGTGGCCCAAAGCGGACAATATTGTGATACGTGCCAGAGGGGGGTGTTACAAATGGTATCAGAGCTAGGGCACGGGTCGATGTGTTCGACAGGGACGTCGAACCCTATAATGGGGGGTGAAGGTGGGTTGCACCTGATCCTACATCGGCTTGGAAGGAGAACGAAACATCTACTTATAAGGGGTGTGGATACATTCCTTGTCACAACGCGTTTTAAAGCCGTGAGGGCAGCAGATCCCATAAGAACTCTGCAGTTAAGCGTGCTCGGGCGGGAGTAGTACCGGGATGGGTGACCCCCTGGGAAGTTCTCGTGCCGAGTGGCCCAAAGCGGACAATATTGTGATACGTGCCAGAGGGGGGTGTTACAATCATGAATCCTTTGGCGTGTTCGGAGTTCTCTAACTTCGGACCGGGATGCAGCCAACTGATGCTTCAGAGCCTCGTTGGTCCTCCTTGTCCTGCCCATGGCTTCTTCGAGTTGGCGGATGCGGACAGTGTTGTGATTCGAGTTGGCATCCACTTCTACAACTCGACCTATAGCAGCTTGACCTTGCTCGACATTCCTGGCAGCCCTTCGGATCATGATGGGTAGAACCCGATCTGCTGATCCTCCTTCGCTTATGTTGTAGAAGCTTCGGTCTCCATTGTATGGCATGGGCTGACCTTGCTCCTCGCTCCATCTGTGCAAGGGTATGGTCCACATAGGAGTGGGAACTTGAAATATCGGACGGGGATTGGGGTTTGGAGATCCGGAAGGTAGGTTATTAACTTCTGGCTCGGAGTCGGAGTTATTCGAAAAGCCTTATGCTCGGTGGTCATCCAGAGGGATTGGGTGATCGTCGTTCGACTCTTCGCTGAGCCATCCTCCATTGCCCTGGTTTGGGTAGTATGGGTCGCCAGGAGGGTGGAAGCCAGCCATGATATCTATGCGAGAAAAGGGAAAAGAAGATTAATAGGCGCACTAACACGAGTTAGACCAATACTTGCATAATGCATACTAATTACATGTGACTGGGGCAGGATAGTCTGTCGAATAAGTGACCCTAACTCTAAATCCACAACCAAACAAGGAACAGGAAGTAAAGCAAAGATCACAGATTCTAAGTCTATAACGCCCTAGTCACATGTAACTAGAAAGTATCCACTTAGCAACTATTGCTCCATCAGTAACGACCCTTTTTAGTTCTCACAGATGCATGTTTTTAGAGGTACAGGATACTCCTATAGTATTCTTATGCTAATGTTATTGTGGTAGTGTTGGTAAGTTTTAGACTTGCTGTAACACCACAACCAAACTTAGGCACATGCTAGTCACTCCCAGGAAAACGTAGTTGATCAGGCTACATCCCCCTAAATGTGACTATATGTCTCTAAGCCCAATTGTGCTATCCAACAATCTTAATACTTTTGTTTTGTTCTAGGGCGATACCGACTTTTGTGTTTTATAGTGATGTGTGTATATACATATATATAATTAGTTAAATCCTTTAGATACTTAACAGTATATATTCTTGGTCAGAGTGTTTTAGTCCCGAAGTGTTTATAGTTCGTATATCTTTTATAGGTTGATATACTTGATTCACTATAAACAATGCTCTGATACCAAGCTGTCACACCCCAAAACCGATAACGGCGGAATATGTTTCGGGATGGATGACGTAGTGTACGGTATCATCACAATTGCATAATAGTAAAAGCAAGAAACATACAACCATTTCATTTACATAGTGAGTGTATTTACAAGTGTGTTTTGTAATGTTCAACAAACACCAAAAGTAAACAAAAATAAGAGATGCGTCTTGCATGCTCCATCTTCTCCAAAAATGTTGCAGTCGTACCTGTCTATCTTTTACCTGAAGATACAAGTTATTTTGAAAAGAATATCAACATAAAGCTGTTGAGTTCATAAGAGTTTAGTGTGTGTTTTTATATAAAAAGCATTAGAACCGATAGTATAAAAGCTGAATTTACAGTCATAAGTAGTAGCAAAACCTAGAAAATCCTATATTTTCCATAAATGTATAGTAAGTGAAAACCTTCAAGAAATATGACATTTTCATCTTTGAAAACCATTTATCGTGGAAGTATAATAGTGACTCACCAATAATTAAAGCAATATGGTAAGTTCTACTTGACGTAAATAATAATGGTGCAGCTTCCTTTAGTATTAGATACTTATTTACTTCGGGATATTAACTTTATCTTTTGTTTAGTATTTTAGTGCGGTTATAGTGTATTTCTTGTATGTTACCAATAGTGTGAGTAATAGCGGACCCCCATGACCTTCCCGGTCATGTACAGTGTAGTGAAGTAAAGACATCCCTGGACCTGTGCGGCTCGGACTGAAATTAACAGTCGGGATGTATTAGCGTCTGCCCCGTATAGATCTATACATATAGTGTCGTCTTCCTATCGGAAAACTTTGGGCGTAGTGCGTAGCGAATAGAGTATCTTGTAGTGGGTTGATGAGTTATTTCATGATTAGTACTTTCTCTTGTATTATAGTGTAGTAGTATTTTGTATAACTCGTATTGTATTCTCTTATTAGTGTATAGTTTCATAATAGAGAGAATTATAGTAGTGTAGAGTAGAAGTTAAAACGAGTGATAGAGACCTTAACTATACCTATTATAGTTAACTTAGTGTGTGTGGTTCTAGTCAAGTTAGTGATTTAAACATCTAATGAAATAAGGAATACTCGTAATCCGTACTAATATACAAGATATATAACTAAGAAATCAACGACAGTCGGACGGATAACCGCTACCCTAAGCCCACAATCAAACAAGAACAGGAAATAAGGCGAGCTATCGGTCCTAAGTCCTTCAAGTCTTACTTATATAAATATATCAGTGTGGTTACACTTTTATAAGGAGATTTATTAAATAGAATTATTGTACAAAAGAAACATTTAAAACTTTTTGTTTGTCCAAAATAGTTTTGAAAACCAATGATTTATTTATAAAACATAGTGGTAAATCACATGTGATTTGAACTACAAGTAGTGAATCACATGTGATTAATTCTGTAACATGAATAATTATCTTGTATAACTTTTCATAAACATGTATATTCAACTTGTATCCCCCCCTAAAACATATAAAACATTTGAAAGGTTCATTAAAGGGGTATGAACTCACCTGAAATCGCGTAAATCGGGTGAATCAGGTAAATCGGGTAAAAGTGTCGGTTGAGCGTTTTGTTCCAAATAATGACTTGTGCACCTTTTAGGACCCTAATGTCATATGAAATATGTATTTTACAAGAAATTAATCATTTTATGCTTTCCATTTAAGTATTTAAGCATTCTAGCATCAATTCGGTGTTTTAGGGCCTAGAAGGGGTTCCCGGGAGTGGTATAAGGCCAAGAAAGATTTACGGGAGGGTCCATGAGCTCACTCCCTTGGAGTTTACGGCCCAAAGGCCACTCATTGGGATTTTACAGCCGTAAGCCCCCTAGGCTTGGCCGTAAACTCATGTGGTCTTCCAAAATGCAAGTTTAAGGCCTTATTTCACTTCCTTAATTTAATAGCAAGTGTCATGAACTAATATGGAGGGTTTAAACCCTCATTTTGTGACATTTTGGGGAGTTTACGGCCAAGACTTGTGCTTGGGCCGTAAACTCCATTTAATCCCTCAAAATGGATGTTTAAATGGTACAACACACTTCCCTTCACCTTAGGTAAATTCTAGAAGGACTTAGATGGAGTTTTGGGACATTTGGGCATAAAAATTGGGGAGTTTACGGCCCAATAATAGCCTTGGTTGTAAACTCTTCTTTTGGCCTCAAAATGAGAAGTTTAAAGGTACAACACACTTCCTAGGGTCTTAGCTAATTTCCTTACATGCCCTAGATAAGTTTTTGGGACTTGTTTGACATAAAATTTGGGTGTTTACGGCCCAAGCTTAGACTTGTCCATAAACTCCTCTTTTTGTCCTCAAATGGTTTTGTTTAATGCACTTAAACATTTCCTAGTGTCAAGACTAAATTACTAACCACCCTAGATGAGTTTTTGGGGCTTTTAACAAGGGTTTTTGGGGTGTTTACGGCCTAAGCATAAGCCTGGGCCATAAACTCCTTTTTAGGCTTCAAACTCTTGTGTTTTAATGTCCAAACTCTCCTAGGTATATTTCTTAATTAGTACATAAACTTAAAGGAAGGAAAAATGAGGCTATTGGCAAGTTTTTAGGTGATTACGGCCTAAGGGGCTTCTTAGGCCGTAAACTCCTTTTTGGTCCTTGTTTTCTATGATTTTTAGCCTCTAAATACAATGAAGTATGTTTAGAATAAGATAGAGAATGAGTCTTTACGTTTGGAAGCCGGAATTTGCGGATTTAGGGTCGGTTTCGGGTCTAGAGAGAGAAAGTAGTGAGAGAGAGTGAAGGTGTGGTAAAAGAGTTCCAATGTAGTGTCCATTTGTTTATATATGTCTCGGGTATTGCACCCGAGACACGGCTATCCGATGCTAAAGTTTAACGGGGTTAAAGCTTTTTACCCGAGTGAAGTGGTTGTAAAGTAATATAACTCTATTTAGTTAAACGGGGTTAACAATTACAAGTTATAATTACTTATGATAATATCGGGACATATAAATAACTAGATATTTGTTTATTGACGACTCCAAACATTACAGTAAATAACATATAGTGACGCATTCCGTTAGTGAAAATGGGATTTGTAACGGCAATATATTTGGGGTTGTCACAATACTAAGCACACAAGAATATAGGGCAATTGTACTTACGATCTAGGAGCTTGAATGATCGATTTATTGGCCAAGAACACTAGTGTGTGTTCTTGGTGTTCTTGATGAACACTTGAAGATCTAAGAAAAGACAAGATTTCATGGATGAAATGTTGTATAAATACTAGATTAAGTGTTATATGAACGATTCTAGGAAGAAAACACTTACATTTTGGTGGATTTGACGGAAAGGTGATATGATACTTGAGAGAATTTCGTGGGTGTTCTTGAAGTTGGAAGTGAAAAATGAGTTGAAAATGACTAAGTGTCATATTTATACTCTTTGGGGTTGACGGCCGTAAACTCCATGTTTACGTCCGTAAACTCCAAACTTTTGGAGTTTCGCGACTTACATGATACGCGACAAACTCTAAATTATACTTCCTTATTTTTGATCGCTCGACGAATATAGAATAAAATATTCAAACGGGCTTAAATCCGGCCAAAAATGTTTTGAGATGAATTTGGCTAATTTTTGAAGTGCTTGACTGCGGAGTTAAAACAAATGAAAATTTCGGGTTGTCACATCATCCCCCCGTTAGAGGGAATTTCGTCCCGAAATTAGAGTTTAGGCAAGGAAGTAGGTTATGAACAATCGAATAAAGAGGTGAGGGTACTTCCTATTTGGTTGGTCCTCGCGCTCCCAAGTGAACATCGGTCTTAGCTTGGCGTTCCAGCGAACCTTCACTAACGGGATGCGGATTTGTTTCGTTCGCTTGACCTCTCGGTTTATGATTTCTACGGGTTCTTCTACGAAGTTGGGGCTCTCAATGGTTTCCATCTCGACGAGCGGGATTACAAGAGTTACGTCGGACAAGTACTTTCTCAAATCTAAAACATGGATAGATTTGGGTGGAATTTATGGAATTCCCAAAGTAGTCGAAGTCTGACGGGGGTTGGACCCATTCTTATAAAGAATCTCGGATGGTCCTAAGCTCTTGGAAAGATAGAGCTTTTCGGTACTTAGAACATAATGTACTTCTATGGTGAGATCATCACTGGCGTGATCGCCATTTTGAAGTTCCAAGAGTCCTCTCTTACTGGGGGTGTAGTTCCCGGGTTGGTTCTTAGAAGGTTCAGGTCGCCTTCGGATTTGTATCTCCTACTGATTGGCTTTCGGAGGTTTTCTGGATCATCGGATGTAATGGCTACTACTGGTACCTATTGGTTACGTGGCATCTATCTCGATCTAGTGCAAAGTGGACCTGCACTTCTAACTCTTGAGGTGTTTCTAACGAAAACTCTCAAAGTCAGTGAGATATGGTTTTACCAAACGATGTCTAGAGAGATTTAATTTCCATCATCGTCTAATAGGTGCTTTCACAGTATGATTCCTAACTGGAAAGAATCATGCTCTTACTCACTTCGTTGTTTCATGGATAGCAGTCTCTAATCAGGGCTAACAACCCTTAGAGATTTTCTGGAGTGTTGGACTATTTCAGGAGGTGATTCTACTATCTCTTTTGAGATAGTATTCCTTGGAACACCTAGTAGCCCAAAAATCTCTAAGACATGCCCTATTACCTAAGGTGTCAGCTCCTTCCAGTTTATGGGAAGCGCGTGTACAACCCATCAACTAACACCTAGACTGGTGTCTAGTTTACAATCTCTTCGTAACTTGGGTTATATAGCTCAACACAACATACCATTTTACTTTATTCAAGTATTCTTGGTTGTGGAGGTGATCATTTGGTTCTTAGGGTCCTAGTATTAACTTCAGAGAATGCAGTCTATCGTTTACAGGGCGACGGTGACTTTTCTCGCATGCGGAGGCGGTATGTCCTAGGCACTATTCGTCTGTAACTGGGTGGACGAAGTGCCTGAGTAGTGCGAGTATCCTTTGCAACTACTCTTCTGGTGTTTCTGAGTTTCCTCGATCTAGATTCGTCTTCCATGTTTCAAATCTCAAGAAGTGCTTATCTGATGAAACCCTAGTGATTCCCTTAGACGAGATCGAGATCAATGAAAACCTCAACTTCGTGGAGGAACCGATCGAAATCATGGATCGAGAAGTCAAACGTACAAAGCAAAGCCGCATCCCGTTAGTGAAGGTTCGCTGGAATGCCAAGCGGGGATCGGAGTTCACCTGGGAGCATGAAGACTCGATGAAACAGAAGTATCTGCATCTCTTTCCAGATCCATGATTTGTATCTTGACTTGTATCTTAATTTTGAATATCGGGATGAAATTCCCTCTAACGGGGGGATAATGTAACAACCTGAAATTTCGTATCATTGCTTGTAACCCTTTTCGTAGTCCATTTCAGTTAACCAATCGTCGTTGTCAAATTTGTTTCCGATTTAGCCATTTAATTAAGTCATTAAATTAGAGATTATTTAAAATGACTTAATGGGTGTCCTAGTGCATTTAGAACTCATTCTAACACCCTGTATTAGTAACCGGTACATTTATAGAATCAGCCATTTCGGGTTACGGCAACTTGGTTGGGTGCGACCAAAAGCCCCGTCTAACGCCGGTATCGGGTAGAATTCCACCGTGTCCAAATCCCGAACACTATTTAAAGTGTTCTAAACTTCCATTTGAAGCTTTTGCTTCATTTCACTACTCTCTCTCTAACCTCTCTCCTCAACCAAAGATTCAAGGTCCAAAACATTGAATTAAGGCTCCAAATCTTTGAGGAACCTCGCGTGTAATCAAGCCCCGAACCAACGTTTAGTGTCCGAAACAGTTGCATCTTCTCGTCTGGTGAGTTCATACCCCTACCCTTTTTCAATGGTTTTTCAATGTTTTCAGGGGGGGGGGGGGGGGAATACAAGCAAAGTACAAGGGATTACTTGTACTTAAAACTTGTTTTACATGTGTATGTTTCAAAACTTATATGCTTTTAATACTAATAATCACAACCGATAACCGTTTGAAACTTGCAGGGTAATCATATACATTATTTGTGAAATTAGTTATAAGCTGTTATGTTTATTATTTCACAAATGGTTTCCACATTTTTTTATCAGTTAAAAAGCATAACTTTAGAACCTTTGAACATAAAACTTTATACACTGTTTTGTCCTCGGTAACACTCCACAGAGATACGCGAGTGGAGGATTATCGTATTATTACTAGTAAATTTGTTAGTCCTATATAATTGGAGACACGTCCTCGACGAACACTCCACAGAGATACGCGAGTGGAGGACCACCCCCGTAACCAGAATCTCTTAGATAGGGAGCGTGACTTAAGTGTATAGACCTATACAGGGCTGACTACCCCACACCTGGCTGCTAGCTACAGTCGAACCGAAATGGTTCAAGGGTGACGAAAGTCATAAGGTGATGTGGACTACGTATTGCCATATCTAGTCTATTGTATGGTTATGGAACTCGCAATTAGGATAACATAAATTTACTTAATAGTAATAATGAATAAAGTAATCAACTTACTTAGTAAATATTAGTTTGTATACATGTTAAAACTAATTCATTTCACAAGATAACCAGGTTTTCAGAATACATCTTTCACATTTGGTAACTAACATTCAGGAAAATATGGGATTTTCCTGGGAACATTTGTACATAACCAGAAAAGTGTAACAAACCAGATAACATACATTTCATAAGAGTAAACATGTTTTCAGTGTATATCTTTACATTAAATTTTGGGAATCAATAACCAACCTTTTAAGAAAATATGGGATTTTCTTGGTGTGTGTAACATTTTCAGAAAACGGAAAGGAAACTTGTACATTTTTCACAAAACAAAATCGCTTATGAACTCACCAGCGTTATGCTGATTTTCAAACCGCTTGTATTCTCAGGTCAGCGTTAGATAGGTACCTGAAGATCCTTTTGTTCGAAGATGGTGTGCACAGAAGACTTGTCTCGTTTTGTTTATATATACTATGTATCACAACTGTACAACTTACTTTTGAAACAAATGTAAACTTTTCTACATGTAATGTAATGGTTGTTTTACTTTACTTACTATGTGCATTGGATTTGATACTCAACGTGGAGTCAACCCCGGAAATGTTTCCGCCTTCGATTTTCGGGGTGTGACAAACACTTCCTAAGCCTTAGAATAAAGTCTAGAACCAACCACCATTGTGTTAGGGACCTTAAACTTGAAGGAAACCACCCCCTTAGCCCCTAAAAAGGGGTTTACGGCCCAAGAGAGTTCCTTGGCCGTAAACTCCTATAACTAGGGTTTCTTTGTTGATTTCTAGTCTCAAATGTTTATACATTAACCCCTAAACAAGTTGTCTAACAAGGAATCGGGACTAGGAAGCCTTTAGGCTCCGTTTTGGAGTTTACACCCCAAGAACGTTCTTGGGCCGTAAGCTCCCGGATCTTGTATTTTAGACATGTAAACAACGTTATAAAGCATATAACAAGCATTACAACACATTTAGGAAAGTAGACTCACAATCCGGGTTGAAAACCCAAAGATCCGTCAGAGAGAAATGGCTTTTCTCTAGTTGGAATTGTGAATAATGAATTAATTAAATTCAGAAATCTATTTATAGTCCTGAAATATTTTGATAGAAAATATTTTTATTCCGGAAGTCGGACTATAACATTATGAAACTTGAAATGTTCAAGTTTCACAAATACAGGAGCATCCACTCTCCTGATATATCCCGAAACGTAAACCCTAATGTACACAAACTTGTTCGGACAAGTCTGAAAATCACTGAAACTGGACTAGCTTCTATTGAATAGATAATGTTCGTACAAATGGAAATTTCGGGTTGTCACATCATCCCCCCATTAGAAGGAATTTCATCCCGAAATTAGAATTTAAGCAAATAAGAAGTTACAAATAACTAAGCAAAAAGATGAGGGTATTTCAGTTTCATCTGATCCTCGCGTTCCCAAGTGAATTCCGGTCCTCGCTTGGCGTTCCAGCAAACCTTCACGATAGGGATACGGCTTTGTTTTGTCTGCTTGACCTCACGGTCCATGATCTCTACTGGTTCTTCCACGATGTTGAGGCTCTCGTTGATCTCGATCTCGTCGAGTGGGATTACGAGAGTCTCGTCGGACAGACACTTTTTCAAGTTAGATACGTGGAATGTAGAATGTATGTTACGAAGTGTGTCGGGTAGATCGAGTTTGTAAGCTACGGGGCCGACTCTTGCGAGAATCTCGAAAGGCCCTATGTACCTAGGATTAAGCTTCCCACGCTTACCGAAGCGTATCAAGCCCTTCCAGGGTGAGACTTTGAGAAAGACTCGGTCTCCCACCTGAAATTCCAAAGGTTTTCTTCGTTTATCAGCATAGCTCTTCTGTCGGTCTCTAGAGGCTTTCAATCGTTCACGAATCTGAACGATCTTCTCTATCGTTTCCCGAATGATTTCCGGACCAGTGAGAGTACTGTCGGAAGCTTGCCCCCGAGCCAATTGGGTATCACCCACCTCAGCCCAGCATAGAGGGGATCTGCACTTTCGGCCGTAGAGGGCTTCAAATGGGGCTTCCTTTATGCTCATGTGATAACTGTTGTTGTAGGAAAATTCGATGAGGGGTAAATGAGTATCCCACATTTTTCCAAAGTCAATTACACAAGCACGCAACATATCTTCTAAACTCTGGATCGTCCTCTCACTCTGTTCGTTGGTCTGTGGATGGTAGGCTGTGCTCATGTCCAGCCTTGTTCCTAGGGAATGTTGCAGTGATTGCCAGAATCTTGAGGTGAACCTACTATCTCTATCTGAGATAATGGATATAGGCACACCATGTAGCTGTACGATTTCCCTAACGTATGTTCTCATCAGTTTCTCCATCTTGTCGGTTTCTTTGATAGGCAGGAAGTGTGTAGACTTGGTCAATCTATCAACGATGACCCATATGGTATCAAGTCCACCCGTTGTCTTGGGCAACTTGGTTATGCAATACATAGTAATCCGCTCCCACTTCCATTCTGGAATCTCTGGTTGCTGCAGTAAACCAGAGGGCTTCTGGTACTCGACCTTAACCTTTGTGCAAGTAAGGCATTTACTTACGAAGGTAGCAATCTCTGCTTTCATATTAGGCCACCAGTATAGCTTTTTAAGATCTAGATACATCTTATATGAACCTGGGTGGACGGAATACCGAGTGTTGTGCGCCTCGGTCATGACTAAGTCTCGGAAACCACCGTGTTTCGGTGTCCAGATCCGGTCCATGAAATATAAGGCTCCGTCACCCTTGGCTTCTAAATTCTTGTCCATTCCTCTTAGGGATTCACTTGTCACATTTTCAGGTTTCATGGCTTCAAGTTGGGCCGCCTGAATTTGATTAGACAAGTGTGAATGGATGGTTATTGACAATGACTTGACTCTGCGACCAGAATATTCCTTTCGACTTAGGGCGTCTGCTACTACGTTGGCTTTACCCAGATGATAATGAATATCGCATTCGTAATCACTGAGTAGCTCAACCCACCGTCGTTGTCTCATGTTGAGCTCCTTCTGATCGAATATGTGTTGTAAACTCTTGTGGTCGGTAAAGATAGTGCTCTTCGTTCCATACAAGTAATGTCTCCAGATCTTCAGAGCAAACACCACTGCTCCCAGTTCAAGATCGTGGTTCGTATAGTTAACTTCGTGTGTCTTCAACTATCTGGAGGCGTAGGCGATGACCTTGCATCGCTGCATCAGAACACACCCGAGCCCTTGGTTCGATGCATCGCAATAGACTACGAAGTCTTCTATCCCTTCAGGGAGAGATAGTATTGGCGCGGTGCACAAGGCTCGCTTGAGCGTTTGGAACGCTCTCTCTTGTTTCTCTTCCCAGTCAAAGGCCACGCCTTTCTGGGTCAGGGTTGTAAGAGGTTTCGCTATTCGGGAGAAGTTCTGAATGAATCTGCGGTAGTAGCCAGCGAGACCTATAAATTGACGAATTTCTATCGGTGTCTTGGGTGCTGACTAGTTCTCAATGGCTTTAATTTTGGATGGGTCCACGTGGATTCCCTCTTCGCTTACCACGTGTCCTAAGAATTCGACTCTTCGGATCCAAAATTCACATTTCAAGAACTTCGCATAAAGTTTCTCCGTTCGTAAAGTTCCTAAAACTAGTCATAGGTGATCGCCATTCTCTTCCTTACTTCGGGAGTAGATCAGGATGTCGTCAATGAAAACGATGACGAATTGATCCAAGTAAGGTCGACATACTCTGTTCATCAGGTCCATGAAGACTGCTGGTGCATTGGTCAATCCGAATGGCATCACCACAAACTCGTAGTGTCCATAACGAGTTCGGAAGGCTATCTTCGGCACATCCTCCTCTAGTACCCGTAACTGGTGATATCCGGATCTTAGATCAATTTTGGAAAAATAGTTCGCCCCTTGCAGTTGGTCAAATAGATCGTCTATGCGAGGTAGAGGGTAACGATTTTTGACCGTTAGTTTGTTGAGTTCTCTGTAGTCGATACACATACGAAATGATCCGTCTTTCTTCTTAACGAACAAGACTGGTGCTCCCCAAGGTGAGAAGCTTGGTCTTATGAAGCCCTTGCTGAGTAGTTCATTAAGTTGACCCGATAATTCTTGCATCTCTGCTGGTGCTAAGCGGTAGGGCGACTTGGCTACTGGGGTAGCTCCTGGGACTAAGTTGATTCTGAACTCGACCTGTCATTGTGGAGGTAATCCAGGTAGTTCTTCTGGGAAAATGTCGGGGAAGTCGCTCACTACTGGAATGTTCTTTAGTTCTTTCGTTTCGAGGTTCGTGTCGACGACGTGAGCAAGGAATGCGTGGTATTCTTTGCCCAGATATTTTTGTGCTTGAATACTTGATATAATGCGAAGACTCGCACCAGGTTTGTCGCCGTAGACTATAAGAGTTTCGTTAGACGGAAGGTTTAGTCGGACTGCTTTCTCGAAGCACATGATGTCGGCGCAATGAAGACTCAACCAATCCATGCCGATGATAACGTCGAAGCTTTTTATTGAGACCGGCATGAGGTCGATTGGGAATGAATGGTTATCTAGGGTTAGGATACATCCTAAGTATATGCTACTGGTGTTTTCTATTTTTCCATTAGCCATTTCTACTGTGAATTGTTCTTTAAGTGCGTGTGGTTGTGGTTTAAGCATGCGAGCAAATTTGTGGTTCATGAAGCTTCACTCTGCTCCACTATCGAACAGAATGCATGCATAGGAGTTATCGAGGAGGAACGTACCAGTCACCACTGTTGGGTCAGCAACTGCTTCCCTGTGGCCTATAGCTAGTACCTTCCCTGCTCCTCCAGCCTTTCTTGCTTTGGGGCAGTCCCTCTTATAGTGGCCCGTTTCGCCACATCCATAGCAAGTTGGGCTCGCGCCAGAGTCGGGGACTTGTGTGATTGGTTGTGCCGAGAACTTACAGAAACGGACAGTGTGTCCTTTCCTGTTGCAGTTAGAGCACTGCATTTCACGGCAGGGGCTGTTGTGGTGGAAGTTGCATTTGTTGCACTTCGGCAGACTTCCAGCATACTGCTTCATCGGAGCAGTAGTAGCAGCAGGGGTTACCGCGGCATGTACTACCACAATTTGCTGCTTCTTGGCAGCTCGCTGCCTCTTCTTGTCATCCCAGAACTTTCGCTTGGTGTCTGCGGGTTTGGAGGGTTCTGAGATGACTAGGGTTGTTGTGGTTGCAGGGGTTTTGACACCATGGTCAATGAGTCGTTGTGCCAGTCGCTTGGCACTATCGAAGGTAGCGGGGTTTGATGATAGGACATTCCCCTGATACGGAGGCACTAGCCCCTATATGTACCGTTCGATCTTTTTCCCTTCAGTGGGAACCATATTAGGGCAGAGGGCCACCAGTTCGCTAAATCTGGCGGTGTAAGCAACAATGTTGGTGGCCTTCATGGTCAGGCTCCAAAGCTCCTGCTCTAGTTTCTGGATCTCGCCCCTCGGGCAGTATTCCTCAATCATGAGGTCTTTCATCGTATCCCAGCCCATGTCTTTGTCCATGACGAGAGTTAGAGATTTAACGTGGCCGTTCCACCACGTCAGTGCCTTCCCTTCGAAGGTGCATGCAACATATTTGACTTTGCTCGCAGCAGGGCAAGAACAAATTTCGAAGACTGATTCAGTCTTCTCGAACCATTGTGAGAGAGCAATGACTATGCCGGTCCCATGAAAGGACTTCGGCTTGCAGTTGGTGAAATCCTTGTAAGAGCACTCTCTCGAGCGCACAGGAGTTTCAACCGGAATGGAGTTAACCGGGGTTCCACCTCTGCTGGCATCAGTAGAGTGATACTGTGCCATGGCAGTTGACACTGCTGCAGCTACGGTAGCATTTAGGGCTGCTATATCGATGACCGGAGGTGGTGGAGGTGGTGTAGGTGTAGGGTTATTCCGGGAAGATTTGCGAGGAGGCATCTTTCAGCTATAAGTTTATAAAGATGAGAAAAGTGGTAAGAATCAATTTGTAAGTAATGTGCGAATGACACATGGACTAACTAACCATAGCCCAACAATTGAATGAGTGTTTGAGATCATAACCAGAAAGATGTGTAGGAAAACCCAAATGTAAAGATTCTTCCCACAGATTAGGTAGTTGTCAATAATACTTGTATTACTGATGTAACGAGTTCAATGAAAATTGACCTAACAGTAGGTCTTACATCATACCATACGGAAAGTTTGACAGTTCTTATATTCCTAATTAGTGTACTGAAAGTAAGGAATATTTTACAGATAAGTGCTACTTAGAGCACGGATGTTAAAGGCTAATCCTTAACCCAAAAGATAATGATGTACTAGACATCATCTAACGGCGATGAGTATTCCTCGGGAGAACCCTGAGGTCTCTCATTTGTCGGACCACCTCTTGAAGGTGTCGTTCATGAGCCCTTTGACGAGCTCGCAGTTCCATAACTTCAGCTTGAGAGGCAACCAGATGTTGCCGTAGGGTTTCATTGGTTCTCCGGGTCCGTTCCATGTCTTCTTTGAGACGGCGAATGCGGACTGTGTTGACACCAGAGTTGGCATCAATCTCCACGACCCGGTCGATGGCTGCTCGACCTTGCTCGACATTACGAGCTATTCTGCGGATAATGACAGGTAGAGCTCGGTCAGCAGAGCCACCATCGCTGGCGTTGTAAAAGGTTCGGTCCCCAAAGTATGGTAAGGGTTGACCCTGTTCGTCACTCCAGCGATTCAAGTTATCTACCCACAAGGGAGTCGGACATGGAAAAGCTGGTCGAGGTTGTTGTTCGGGGCTTGACCTACTGGAGGTAGGTTGTTGACTTCGGGCTCAGAGTCTGATCCATCCGAGAAGCCTTCAGCTTGATGATCATCCAACGGGATTCGGTGTTCATCGTCAGACTCTGCTTCGAGCCATCCTGCGTTGCCTTCATTTGGAAAGTACGGGTCGCCATGATGGAATCCAGCCATTTAAATCTACGCGAGAAGAGAGGTATAAAGATATAGTATACATGTAGTTGGTAGTACAAAATACACCTATAGTATTTTAAGTTTAGGTTCTACTGATCTTCTTGTGGTATTGTTGGTAAGTTTTTAGACTTGTTAACACATCACAACCATTCTAGGGCATATGCTAATCACTCCTCGGACTAGCATAGTTGATCAGGCTATGCCATTCCCAGGACTGACCATATATCCCCGAGCTTACCTGTGATATTTAACAATCGTAATACTTTTGTTCTTGTCGTTGTGACACTGGTTTTAGTATGAATGTAGACTAGTATACTTAATTAAATATTTTAGTATTTTAAGTATAGACTCTTGGTCAGAGTGTTTTAATCCCAAATGGGTTTATAGTTTAGTATATCTTTTATGGGTTGATATACTTGATTCACTATAAACAATGCTCTGATACCAATCTGTCACACCCCAAAACCAAGAACGGCGGAAACGTTCTAGGGCAGAGGACGTCATGTAAAGTATCACAACACAGTAAATGTAAATAAGCAAACAACATCATCCATTGCATTAAATATATAATTTTAATACAAGCGTGTTCTGTACAATATAGACACCAAAAATAATGTATATCAAAATAATAAGATGAGTCTTGGATGCGCTCCATCTTCTCAAAAGCTAGCCTCGGTACCTGTCTACTGAACACCTGAGAATACAAGTTATTTTGAAAGAGTTTATTAGCATTAAGCTGGTGAGTTCATAAGTATTTTAGTGTCGGTATTTGTCATCCAAAAATGTTTGAACATGTATCAAGTATAAGTTTGTAAAATGTATGTAAAGGTTTGCAATTGTTTGTAAAAGTTTGAATCTCTCAGAAAAACCTATATTTTCTATTAAAGTAGCCTTCTACCAAGGCTTAACTGTTTTGTATGCTTGTTTGATGTAAAAGTGTGTAATTTCCCAAGTGTAACTATCATTTAACAAAATATAGTTTGTACATTATCGTTTAAGTGAGGTTATCACTAAAATAAGTAATGGGTAAATCATTGTAGTACTGTAGTCTTGTATTATAAGAACTACTATTGTACTAACTACCTTAAACCGGAATTATATTAAGGTATAATGTGATAAATTGCACCATGCTATCGACTGGTAACAACGACATAATGAATGGTCGTAATAACGGAATGACGTTTGGCACCCGCAGACCTGCAAGTCTGGCTGTAGCTAGTAGCAAGGTGTAGGATAGTCAATCCAGTATAGATCTATACGCAAACTCACGCTCTCCCTCCAAGAGAATTCTGGCTACAACTCGAGCCATGACATTTAAGTCATGCTCCGATTTAAATCACAATAATTAACGTATTCATGTATATGTGATGTTTCTCGTTCTAGTATAGTTGTATATGTATTGTTTCTAGCATAGTTGTATATGTATTGTTTCTAGTATAGTTGTATATGTATTGTTTCTAGTCTAGCTGTATATGTATCGTTTCTAGTATAGTTGTATATGTATCGTTTCTAGTATAGTTGTATATGTATTGTTTCTAGTATAGTTGTATATGTATTGTATTACCCCGATGGTAACTAGCTATTGATGTGTTGATAATTATGAATATGGAAGTACTTTTATGTCTATACATGTATATATGATATATAACTAATATTGAAACGACCTTCAGATGGTCACCCGAAATCCCACCAGACCACATCTCAGTGCGCGAAAACGAAATAGGGCGGATGGCCTTCCTAAGCCCTTTAAACATTACTTATATATCTATACATATATGGGCATACAATTTATAAGAAGTAAAACAAAGTTTAATAAAAGCATTTGATAAGTAAAAGAGTTTGTAAAACATTTTGAAGTAAAATAGTTTGATAAACAGTTTGAACAGTGATAAAATCATTGGTTTTCTAGTTATTAATCACATGTGATTAATGCAATCGCATGTGATTGATGCAATAACTATAAGTATTTAACTTGTATCCCCTCATAAAGTATTTAAAACATTTAAAAGCATTTCAAAGGTTGGTTAAAGGGGTATGAACTCACTTGTGGTGAGTAGATTGGATTGATGTATCGGGTACCGTGCTAGTTGGCAAACGGAGACTTGTTCACATGTTCGAGCCTAGTTATCATATAATGAGCATATATATAACTAATTAGCCAAATAATAACTTAACAAAGTAAGTTGAGACACTTAGGAACATGTAAACACTTTATATAAGTGTTATAGGTCCTAATGGTTGCATCTAAGTTGTTACGGGACAAGGAAAAAGGGGTTTAATGCACCAATGACCTTGTATATGAGTTCACCACCCAACAAACCCCACCCTTTGGAGTTTACGGTCGTGAACCCATGAGTTTACGGCCGTGAACTCCTCACTTGGTGGTTTTGGGTGTTTTGAAGTGCTATCTTGATCCTAGAATAAGCCTAGCCTTGTTGGAATAATCCTTGAAGTAGTTTAAGGCCTTGGAATGCTCCTTTGGGGAGTTTACGGCCAAAGGACCATATCCCCTAGAGTTTACAGTCGTAAACTCCTATGGGGTGTTGGTTTAAATTCATTTAAGGCCCTTGCACATGTAGGATAGCTTCCATGTTTTTATCTAAGGCTAAAGGGGACATTAGGCACACATTTGTGCTTTTACTTGGAGTTTACGGCCCAAGATATGTTCCTTGGCCGTAAACTCCATTTAAAGGATGATTTTGATGTAATTTGTTCCCCATTCAAGTCCCAAGTAGTCAAGGTTAATTGTCTTAAGGCTTTAAGGGTGTTTAGGGCATCTTTAACCCTTGAAAAAGGGGTTTACGACCCAAGATCTTTCCTTGGCCATAAACTCCTAAAACCCTATGATTTTGAAGTGTTTTGGTGTCCAAATTAACTACAAGTATTAGAGGGTAAAGTCCTTAAGCTTTAGGGGGTGATTTAGGGCACTTATAGCCCCTAAAAAGGGGGTTTACGGCCCAAGAGAGTTCCTTGGTCGTAAACTCCTATAACTAGGGTTTCTTTGTTGATTTCTAGTCTCAAATGTTTATACATTAACCCCTAAACAAGTTGTCTAACAAGGAATCGGGACTAGGAAGCCTTTAGGCTCCGTTTCGGAGTTTACACCCCAAGAACGTTCTTGGGCCGTAAGCTCCCGGATCTTGTATTTTAGACATGTAAACAACGTTATAAAGCATATAACAAGCATTAAAACACATTTAGGAAAGTAGACTCACAATCCGGGATGAAAACCCGAAGATCCGTTAGAGAGAAATGGCTTTTCTCTAGTTGGAATTGTGAATAATGAATTAATTAAATTCAGAAATCTATTTATAGTCCTGAAATATTTTGACAAAATATATTTTTATTCCGGAAGTCGGACTATAACATTATGAAACTTGAAATGTTCAAGTTTCACAAATACAGGAGCATCCACTCTCCTGATATATCCCGAAACGTAAACCCTAATGTACACAAACTTGTTCGGACAAGTCTGAAAATCACTGAAACTGGACTAGCTTCTATTGAATAGATAATGTTCGTACAAATGGAAATTTCGGGTTGTCACAGTTTCTGCACCAGAACCACAGAAAGGAAACAACAACAACAACAACAACAACAACAACAACAACAAGAGGGTATGGAATAAAGGGAAGGGTGGGTCTTCCCAAGAGCCCGCAAAGAAACAACTGGTTTCAGTGAATGCTGCCACTATACCTACTACAGTCCCTACAAATCCCTACCCCACAAAGACTTATGGGGGTAACCTTCCAAAGTGCACCAAATGCACTTACCACCAACATGGACCTTGTTGGGAAATGCAGTGCGCCAACTGCAACAGAAAGGGACACACAACCTGTTTCTGCAAGGCCCCACAAAGCCGATCACTCAAGTTCCCAGTGCGGGTGTAGGCTAGACTTGTTACGGTTGTGGCGAGGTGGGCCACTACAAGAGGAACTGCCCTAAGGCAGCAGGCACCAGCGGTGTGGGATGAGTTTTGGCTATAGGCCACGACGAAGCTATAGCTGACCCAACTATAGTTGCTAGTACGTTCCTTTTCGATAATTCATATGCATGCATATTATTCGATAGTGGAGCGGAGAGAAGCTTCGTGAGTCAAAACTTTATTCATTTACTTAAACCTAAACCTAGCAAGTTAGAAAAATCATTTACTGTAGAGATGGCCAATGGAAAAACCGAAAACACTAACTGCATATACATCGGCTGTATGTTAACTTTAGACAGCCATTCTTTTCCAATCAATCTCATGCTGATCCAAATTAAAAGTTTTGACATCATAGTCGGCATGGATTGGTTGAGTCTTCTTCGTGCCGACATCATGTGCTTTGAGAAAGCAGTCCGTCTTAACCTCCCTAACAACGAAACATTAGTTATCTACGACGACAAATCAAGTACAAACCTTCGCATCATTTCGTGCATCCAAGCTCGAAAGTGCTTGCGGAAGGATTGTCGAGCATTCCTAGCGCACATCGTTGATACAAGTCAAGAACTGAAGGACATCAAGAACATTTCAGTAGTACGCGACTTTCCCGATATCTTTCCAGAAGAACTACCAGGATTACCACCACAACGCCAAGTCAAATTCAGAATCGACTTAGTTCCATGGGCTACCCCAGTAGTGAAGTCGCCTTATCGTCTCGCACCAGCAGAGATGCAGGAACTTTCCAGTCAACTTAATGAACTCCTTCAAAAAGGATTCATAAGACCAAGTTTCTCACCTTGGGGAGCACCGGTCTTGTTCGTAAAGAAGAAAGACGGATTGTTCCGCATGTGCATCGACTACAGGGAACTGAACAAGCTTACTATCAAAAATCATTATCCTCTACCTCGTATTGACGACCTATTCGATCAACTTCAAGGAGCAAACTACTTCTCCAAAATAGATCTACAATCCGGATATCATCAATTACGAGTTCTAGAGGGGGATATTCCAAAGACAACTTTTCGAACTCGTTATGGACACTACGAATTTGTAGTGATGCCTTTCGGATTAACCAACACACCAGCAGTATTTATGGACCTAATGAATATGGTGTGTCGTCCTTACTTAGATCAGTTCGTCATTGTCTTTATCGATGATATACTTATCTACTCTCGAAGTAAGGAAGAGCATAGTCAGCACCTACGAAAAGTCCTAGAAACACTGCGATCGGAGAAACTCTATGCGAAGTTCTCTAAATGCGAATTTTGGATTCGAAGAGTCGAATTTTTGGGCCACGTTGTTAGCGAGAAAGGGATACACGTGGACCCCTCCAAAATTAAGGCCATTGAGAACTGGTCGGCACCAAAGACACCTACAGAGATTCGTCAATTTCTAGGTCTCGCTGGCTACTATCGCAGATTCATAAAGAACTTCTCTAGTATTGCGAAACCTCTTACTACTTTAACCCAGAAAGGCGTGTCCTTTGACTGGGAAGCAAAACAAGAGAAGGCGTTCCAAACGCTAACATAGGCCTTGTGCACCGCACCGATACTATCCCTCCCCGAAGGGATAGAAGACTTCGTAGTGTATTGCGATGCGTCAAATCAAGGACTTGGCTGTGTTCTTATGCAGAGAGGGAAGGTTATTGCCTATGCCTCCCGACAGCTTAAGACACACGAAGTGAACTATACGACACACGATCTTGAGTTAGGAGCAGTGGTATTTGCTCTGAAGATCTGGAGATACTACTTATACGGAACAAAGAGTACTATTTTCACCGATCACAAGAGCCTTCAACACATTTTCGACCAGAAGGAACTCAACATACGACAACGACGATGGGTTGAGTTACTAAATGACTACGAATGCGAAATTCGTTATCATCCTGGCAAGGCCAACGTGGTAGCTGATGCCCTCAGTTGAAAGGAATACACTGGTCGGAGGGTCAAATCTCTGACTATGACTATCCATTCCCACTTATCCATACAAATTAAGGAGGCACAAATGGAAGCTTTGCAACCTGAAATGTGGCGGGTGAATCCCTGCGAGGAATGGAAAAGAATCTAGAAGTCAAGGGTGGCGGAGCCTATTATCTCATGGACCGAATCTGGACACCGAAACATGGTGGTTTCAGAAACGTAGTCATGACCGAAGCACACAACTCAAGATATTCAGTTCACCCAGGTTCAGATAAAATGTATCTGGATCTTAAGAAACTGTACTGGTGGCCTAACATGAAAGCAGAAATTGCTACCTTCGTAAGTAAATGCCTTACTTGCGCTAAGGTTAAGGTCGAGTATCAGAAACCATCAGGATTACTACAACAACCGGAGATACCATAATGGAAATGGGAGCGGATTACTATGGACTTCATAACCAAGTTACCCAAGACGACGAGTGGACTCGATACCATATGGGTCATCGTCGACAGATTGACCAAATCCGCACATTTTCTACCCATCAAGGAGACTGACAAAATGGAAAAGCTAACAAGAACTTACTTAAGGGAAGTAGTGCGACTGCATGGTGTTCTGATATCCATTATCTCCGATAGAGATAGTAGATTCACTTCAAGATTCTGGCAGTCACTACAAAGTTCCCTGGGGACTAGGCTAGACATGAGTACAGCCTACCACCCACAAACAGACGGGCAAAGTGAGAGAACGATACAAACTTTAGAAGATATACTGAGAGCCTGTGTGATTGACTTTGGAAAGGCATGGGATACCCATTTACCCCTTGTCGAATTTTCATACAACAATAGTTATCATACAAGCATAAAGGCTGCTCCGTTTGAAGCCCACTATGGTCGAAAGTGTAGATCCCCTCTGTGCTGGACTGAAGTTGGCAATACCCAGTGTGACACCCCTAAACCAAGGATGGCGGAAACGTCCGAGGGTGGAGGACTTCATGTAGAGTATCACAACAATGAGTATAATAGTGCTCAAAGTAAATACAACCATCACAAATATAATTGAAAACGTTACATCAAAGCACATGTTTACATGATTCACATCAATTACATTATGATACAAAATGAACTGTTTGATGATTTAGCGTCTCATCCTCAAAACGTTGTTGATTTCCTGTTTTCACTGAATTCCTGAGAATACAAGTAGTTTTGAAAAGTGTCAACACAAAGGTTGGTGAGTTCATAAGAGATTTCGTTAGAAAAATAAACCGTTTTCCTTGTAAAAACGTTAGAATATGTATCCAGAAAATCTCATATTTTCTTTAAAATGTGTGTAATGTAGTCTTATGACAGAAGACCAAAATGTATAAGTAACCTTTCTTACTAACAGAAAATGTTATGTGTTTAAATGGACATGGACGCGTTTGAATTAAATGAAATTTTCGTATGTTCTCATGTTTGTTAATACTTTATGTATATGTAGTCCTAAATCCGAGGACCGAGAAAGAACAAGTATTGACTATACTACCAAAACCAAAAGTGTACAGTAATATCTGTACTCATTGAGATAAAAAGTGATTTTAAATCGACATAAAAACTCATTTAGGTTTTATAAATAAAATCCCGTAAACTTTATGGATTGTTATATCCCTATGTGAGTCGCTATAATCATACTATGGCTATGTGAACCTGCCATGACGTTTCTCAGGCGTCGCGAAAACTGAAATGACATTTGTCACATGTAGACCTCCAGGTCCCACTGTAGCTAGCAGCAAGGTGTGGGGTGTCAAACCCAATATAGATCTATATACAAGTATCACGTTCTCCTTCCGGGAGACTCTGATTATAACTACCAGGAATTATATTCCGCACTCGGACGTACGGAAAGAAAGAATGTCTCACAATTTAGGGTAACAAGTTTACGTATAATGTGTGTGAGTGTAAACCTTTTCTGTATGAATGTACTCCTTTAGTACGAGGGTGTAATACAATATATCATAAACTATACCTATTATAGTTTATCTTAAACGTTTGTAATATGTAAGAACTCTTTTATGGAAATGTATTAGTGTTATTAATTTATTAAACTATACCCTTTTATAGTTTAATATACGTGTTCTAAAATGAATGAATAATATTTATTATGAATGACTTAGTTTCCGTTCATGATGATAAACTAACAAAGAAATACATTCAATAATTAGAACTTATGATTATACACTTTGCTCAACATAATACAAAGTGTTATGATATTTACATGTTGTTGGCTAACTTTAGCCATTCTGCACTGTTTTGGAAAAATCATAGAAAAATCATACGAAGTCAAAAACTAGATCCGTAAATTCTAAGAGTTCACAAAATGTGTCTAGTTTACTCATAATTTTTATCACGATTTTTAATGACCTCCAAATTGGGTGAAAAAGTCCATAATCACAGACTGGTCCGGATTGTTGTTTGAAATGATAGGAAGTTTTGTAAAAATCATCATAAATTGTAGAAAAATCGTATGGAGATGTGCAAGTAGTCATTTTAAAGATAAGAACCTGAAATATTTGCACCTTGTACAGTTTTGAAAACAAAAATGCGTAAGAGGCCCAAAACAGTCCGTGAATGGAGTTGAACTTTTCTGATGAAGGCTGTTAGAAAAATTTAGTTATGTTCTTGGTGTTTTAACTTGTATTCCCCCCCCTGAAAACTTGAGAAAACATGAAAATGTAGGGGTATGAACTCACCTTAAGTGATTTCAGTAGATAAGTGTTGAAGTAGAGAAGTGTTCAACCCAAGAACACTTGAAGAATCACTTGAAGAATCGAAGCTCTAACACAAATATGATGGAGTTTGTGTAAGATATCCATGATTTGAGTGGAAATAAGTGAGATAATCATAAGGAGAATGGATTATGCTTACCAAATGTGGAGGAAAAACCCAAGATCAGCCCTTGAATCTCGAATTTCTAGAGAGAGAAAGTGAGAGAGGAAAGAGTTTGATCTTCTTGGTGAAATGAGAGCAAATGAGAGAAGTGAGGAGAGAGGATGAATATTCAGCTCTCAAAAACGTGGGAAAGAGTGATAATTGAGTGGAAAGGACATTGATGTGACCTAGGTAAGGTGGGGAGGTGTGGCTGGTCATAGAGTGGGTGTGGGAGTGGTTGCTTGTGTCATAAGGTAAAGCAAAGTCAACACTCCACCTCCTTGTACTTTACCCACTTGCTTTTATTATTTAAATAAAGATTTTATATGAAAATATGATTAAATTGTAAATATTTAGGGTTTATTATGTTAAAATATGATTTTGGGTGAAAATCTCGCGTTAAAATAATTAAAAACGGGCCTTAAATGCAAAACTACATGAAAACTGGGAGAAAATGGGTTCCCAGCGAGACCTCTCGGTCCTAGGCCGAGGTTCGGTCCCCGCTGAGGACTGTAGCCGGAAACGAAGCGAAACAGTGGGAAACGAAGGGGGGCGAGGAAGCGAGAGGAGGCGAAGGTATCAGAACCGAAATGAGCCGAATGAACAGTAGATGAACAGTACCTTCGGGTTCGGTTCCAGGAGCCTTCAGGTTCGGGTGTTTCTGCGAGGTTCGGGCCTGCAAGGATCTTTCGGGTTCGGTTCCTCCTGGGCGAGGTTCGGCCCTGAGAGGACCTTCGGCTCAGGAGGGTTCGGTTCCTCCTTGGTCTCGGGTTCGGCTCCTCCTTGCTCTCAGTCCCTAAGAGGACCTTCGGGTCCTAAGAGGCTTCTCTCTTCTTAAGAGGTTTCGGTTCCTAAGGTCCATTTTTCTCGTTTTTATCCCGTCTTAAGCCGTTTTGACCCGGTTAAGGGTCGGAATGACCCAAATGATTCTAAAAAGTTACGGGAAACTTTTGAGAGAGATTTGGGAGAGATTTCACATACTTGGAGAGATTTGGGAGAGATTTGACATTCTTGGAGAGAATTCTCATACAAAGAGATACTTGAGAGAGATTTCACATACTTGGAGAGATTTGGGAGAGATTTGACATTCTTGGAGAGATTTCTCATACAGAGAGATATTTGAGAGAGATTTCACATACTTGGAGAGATTTGGGAGAGATTTCACATACTTAGAGAGATTTCTCATACAAAGAGAGTTTTGGGAGAGGTTTCACATACTTAGAGAGATTTGGGAGAGATTTCACATACTTAGAGAGATTTCTCATACAAAGAGAGTTTTGGGAGAGGTTTCACATACTTAGAGAGATTTGGGAGAGATTTCACATACTTAGAGAGATTTCTCATACAAAGAGAGTTTTGGGAGAGGTTTCACATACTTAGAGAGATTTCAAATAGAGAGAGATAGAGTGAAAACGATTGAGAGAGGTTTCGAGTGTGGCATTTGTGAGTGTCCGGCTTCGCAATGCAAGGTCCGTAAACACTGTTAAGCCTTGTTTAAGGATCTTACACACTCCCGATGAGTATGCAACATTGTTTTATCGGTTTGGCTCGCCACGTACCACAGTTTTAGGTTAAGGAGATCTAGATGTTCGCACTTTTTGATTTATGATCTCTCATTAGAATAGAGAGTTGTGTAGAAATTTCATAATGTAAATTCTAGTACCCAAGGGCAAATTGAGTCAAACGGTTTGACTTGTTGACTTTATTTGACTTTGACTTGACCGAAAATTTGACAGTTGTCACACCCAGTTAGCTAGAGGAAGAGTTCTTGAAAGCACTCTCACCGGTCCGGAAATCATACGAGAAACGACAGAGAAGATCGTTCAGATTCGTGAACGATTGAAAGCCTCCAGAGACCGACAGAAAAGCTACGCTGACCAAAGGAGGAAACCTTTGGAATTCCAGGTAGGAGACCACGTTTTATTAAAGGTCTCACTGTGGAAGGGTTTAATACGCTTTGGAAAGCGTGGGAAACTAAATCCAAGATACATAGGGCCTTTCGAGATTATTGCTAGAATCGGCCCTGTGGCTTACAAGCTTAACCTACCGCGTGAACTTAGTAACATACATCCAACCTTCCACGTCTCAAACTTGAAAAAGTGTCTGTCCGATGAGACTCTTGTTATTCCACTCGACGAGATCGAGATCAACGAGAGCCTCGACTTTGTGGAAGAACCAGTAGAAATCATGGACCGAGAGGTCAAACAAACAAAACAAAGTCGCATACCCATCGTGAAGGTTTGCTGGAACACCAAGCAGGGACCTGAATTCACATGGGAACGCGAAGATCAGATGAAACAAAAGTCCCCTCATCTCTTTCATGTTCACTAGTATCTTTACTAATTTAAATTTCGGGACGAAATTCCCTCTAACGGGGGGATGATGTGACAACCCGATATTTCAACTCTTTGCAATGACCTAAAAAGTCAAGTATTGTAACCACTTTTGAGTTAATAAAATTAACTTTGATAATAAAATGTCCAAAAAGTTTCTATTTAAATTCCTTCTATGTTTAAACGTCATTAAACCATGATCGTACGTAAAAAGAACGCCCAAATCTGACTTCGTATATTGAAGTAATGATTTTTCCAAGTTCGGCTTAGCAACAGACAACTAAAAACTCGAATCGGAGATCGAGCGACTTTGGCCGGAATGACCTAAACGATAATCGAAGGTCTCGACAATAGTATTTCAGCGGTAAAAAGTCTGGCAAAACCGATGTCAGATAAAGAAGTTATGAATTTTTAAAGAAATTCCTTAATCACGACATTTTATAAATAAATAATAAAAAATTTCGGAATTTGCCAACGGAGTCTAAACGAAAGTTGTAGAGCGTAGTCTCACCTACGCGTGGATATAAAGACCATCGAAAACGGAGTTCGTATGAAGAAGATATGATTTTTTGAAGTTTATTAAATAAATTATATATAAATTTAATTCAAAAATCCGATAATATCCGAAGGAGGAGTCAGCGTCCTCCTCCGAGTTACGCGCCGCGTACCCAAAGGCCTTAGTCTCGATCCGTCCACGTCGCACCTATGCGAGCCGTCCCATCCGAAGCGAAGCAGTCGAGGACTCGGTCACGGGTGACGTACGAGTACGCCCCGCGTACCGAGGCTTCTCAGACCACTATAAATAGAGATGCGAGGGTTCCGGAAAATTCACCCCTTTTCTCTCATTTCTCTTACGATATTGCCTCGATTTCCGTGCCCATTCAAACCCGAAGCCCTGGTCATTTTGCTCAAGTCCCGAAGGTTGATTTTACTCCCGAGATTCCCGAGAATCCCGAGAAAAATCCGTTTCCCGAAACGAAACTCTACCCGGTTTTCCATCTCGCTATCTTCAAACTTTCAAGTGAGTTCATACCCCTTAATTAAACCTTTTTAATTATTCTAAATGATTTTATATGCTTTCTAGGGGGGGGGGGGAATACAAGTAAAACACACGAATACTATCGGGTGTTATATATAAAGATTTTTATACACTTTTACTAAGTAGAATCATATGTGATTTATAAACTTTATAGGGAACTCTCGTATACAAAATATATTACAATAGAATTCTATCTTTAAAAATATAAATTGGTGTGATGCATGTATAAACTAAACATTTCTTAGATTATGTGTATACTTGTCTATCTTAGGCTCTACAAAAATCTATGCTTTCATAACAAATGATTCCTTTTCTAAGTATTTCTAAACAAACGAGACACACTTTTAGAAAACTATAATAGGTATAGTTTTACGAACAAATTTCTAACTCTTATTATGTACTAGAAACACGAATTTCAAGAAGTCACTTTCGTATACAAGAACAAACGAAACATTTTAACAAGTAGATATGTTTTTATACCACGATTTTGTGAGACACTAACTTCACGTACGTTCGAGTACACATTTCAAGTCCTGTATTATATACCAGAATCCCTTGGAGGGGGAGCATGGTGTTTGTGTATAGGTCTATATGGGCTTGACAACCCGCGCCCTGACTGTTAGCTACAGTCCACCATTTGGGGTGACAAACGTCATAACATTCCAACGCCTGAAGAACGTTGTGTATAGGCATTATGAGTCAATAGTATGGTTATAAAACTCACATGGGGTATTAAAAATGCATTGATTTACTAGGTTTTCAAACACATTGGTTATTTTACACCTACATACATTTTAGAAACAAACATTGGTCTTGAGAGAAGGCTACTTTTATACTAGTAGAAAATATAGGATTTTCTAAACACAAACAAACAAGGACAAAACATTTCATTTCATACAAACATTGTCATTTAAATACTTATGAAACTCACCAGCTTAAATGCTGATCTACTATTTCAAAATTACTTGTATGTCCCAGGGAATCAGTAATTTCAAGTATCATTATGCTTTTGATGAAGGGATGCTGCGGCGCCAGTTTAATCTCATATTTTGACATCATATTGTAATTGGTTTTGAACATGTAACTTTTGACAGATGTAAACTTTCAATTATATATATGATGGTTGTATTGCTTTCTTTACTATGTATTCATTTGTTACGTTACCACATGAAGTCATCCGCCCCCGAACGTTTCCGCCGTTCAGGTTTGGGGGTGTGACAAACTGTGCCACGTCGTGGCAGACCTGACAGCCTCGAATTTTGGACCCCAAACTTGTAATATCCATAACTTTCACGTACGAGCTCTGTTTTCGACGTTCTTTATATGCACGCGTAGCTGAAAATATGCTCTGCAACTCTTGTTTAGACTTCATCGGCTAATTTTGAATTTATTTTTAATTATTTATTTTTAACGGGATGGGACACGAAAAGTCTGTGTAAAATCCATAACTTCTTGATCCGATGTCCGTTTTCGTCAGACTTTTCGCCGTTGCGCTACTAATGTTGAGACCTTCGATTCTCATTTAGGTTGTTTTGGTTAAAAGTCTCTCGAGCTCTATTTCGAGTTTTTAGCTGTCAACTACTATATCCGGATCTTGGAAAAATCATAACTTCTTCATACGAAGTCAGATTTTGACGTTCTTTTTATGTATGCTCACGGTTTAATGTTATCTATAACTTTCATTAAATAACTTCTTCATACGAAGTCAGATTTGTATTGAAACTTCGCGTTTTTCTTTTAATCGGTATTGTCGGTTTTGCGGAAATCTTAGAATGGCCATAACTTCTTCGTTATAACTTGGATTTTAGTGTTCTTAGTATTTCTATAAACCTTAACACATTATCTAGCATAATAGATATCCTTATAGATATTTTTGCATATCTTATTTTCGAAGTTAATTTCATTAGTTCAATAGTGGTTATAATAATTGACTTTTTAGGTCATTACGCAGAGTCGAAATATCGGGTTGTCACATCATCCCCCCGTTAAAGGGAATTTCGTCCTGAAATTTAATGTAAGAAAAACACTTGTCGATCAGGGAAGAAGATGTGGGTACTTGTGTTTCATCTAATCTTCGTGTTCCCAGGTGTATTCAGGTCCTCGCTTTGCATTCCAGCGGACCTTCACGATGGGGATGCGGCTTTGTTTTGTTCTTTTAATTTCCCTATCCATGATTTTAATTGGTTCTTCTATAAAGTGGAGACTCTCATTGATTTCGATCTCGTCTAAAGGGACGACGAGGGTCTCATCGGACAAACATTTCTTCAAGTTTGACACATGAAAGGTAGGGTGTACGTTATTGAGTTCCTGTGGTAGACGAAGTTTGTAGGCTATAGGGCGATCCTTGAGAGGATCTCGAATGGTCCGATAGACCTTGGGTTTAGTTTCCCACGTTTTTCTAAACGTATTAACCCTTTCCAGGGCGAGACCTTTAATAGTACTCGGTCCCCGACCTGAAATTCCAAGAGCTTCCATCTTTTGTCGGCATAACTCTTTTGTCTGTCTCTTGAAGCCTTTAGTCGTTCCCGAATTTGTACAATCTTCTCGGTTGTCTCTCTTATGATTTCTGGGCCAGTGAGAGTGTTGTCGGGTACTTGTCCCTTAGCTAGTTGTGTGTCACCTACTTCAGTCCAGCACAGTGGTGATCTGCACTTCCAACCGTAGAGGGCTTCGAATGGAACAACATTAATGCTGGAGTGATAGCTATTATTGTACGAAAATTCAATTAGCGGTAAATCGGTATCCCATGCTTTACGAAGATTACTTCTATTGTGGAACTCAAGAATTAAACAATGCTCATCAAAGTTTGCTAAATTGCATAGAGTTCTAATGTGAAACTCAAGAATGAAACAATGCTCATCAAAGCTTTGCTTAAATTGCATAGACTTTTATCGTGGAACTCAAGAATTAAACAATGCTCATCAAAGCTTTGCTTAAATTGCATAGACTGCTATGGTGGAACTCAAGAATAAAACAATGCTCATCAAACCTTTGCTAAATTACAAAGACTACTTCTATTGTGGAAGTTTAGAATTATATAATGCTCATCAAAGCTTTGCTAAATTGAATAGACTTCTAATGTCGAACTCAAGAATGTAAAAGTGCTCATCAAAGCTTCGCTTAAATTCCTTAGACTTTTATTGTGGAACTCAAGAATTAAACAATGCTCATCAAAGCTTTGCTAAATTGTGAAGACAACTTCTATTGTGGAACTCAAGAATTAAACAATGCTCGTCAAAGCTTTGTTAAATTGCATAGACTTCTAATGTGGCACTCAAGATTGAAAAAATGCTCATCAAAGCTTTGCTTCAATTGCATACACTTATATTGTGGAACTCAAGAATTAAACAATGCTCTTAAAAGCTTTGCTAAATTGGAAAGACTACATATATTGTGGAACTCAAGAATTAAACAATGGTCTACAAAGCTTTGCTAAATTGCATAGACTTCTAATGTGAAACTCAAGAATGAAGTAATGCTCATCTAAGCTTTGCTTAAATTGCATACACTTCTATTGTGGAACTCAAGAATTAAACAATGCTCATAAAAGCTTCGCTAAATTGCAAAGACTACTTCTATTGTGGAACTCAAGAATTAAACAATGCTCATCAATGCTTTGCTAAATTACATACACTTCCAATGCGGAAACAAGAAATGAAACAATGCCCACCAAAACTTTGCTAAATCGCATAGACTTCTATTGTGGAACTCAAGAACAATGCTCTTCAAAGATTTGCTTAAATTGCATAGACTTCTATTGTGGAACTCAAGAATTAAATGATGCTCATCAAAGCTTTGCTAAATTGCATAAACTTCTAATGTGGAACTCAAGAATGAAACAATGCTCATCAAAGCTTCGCTTTGCATAGACTTATATTGTTGAGCTCAAAAATAAAACAATGCTCATCAAACCTTTGCTAAATTACGAAGATTACTTTTATTGTGGAACTCAGGAATTAAACAATGAACATCAAAGTTTGCTAAATTGCATAGACTTCTAATGTTGAATTCAAGAATGAAACAATGCTCATCAAACCTTTGCTTAAATTGCATAGACTTTTATTGTGGAACTCAAGAATTAAACAATGCTCATCAAAGCTTTGCTTAAATTGCATAGACTACTATGGTGGAACTCAAGAATAAAACAATGCTCAGCAAACCTTTGCTAAATTACAAAGAGTACTTCTATTGTGGAACTCTAGAATTAAACAATGCTCAAAAAAGCACTAGATTAAGTCATATAACAACTTAAGAAGGCTAGAAACACTTACTAGATTTAATATCTTGAAAAACTTTTTGATGATACTTGAGAGAGAATTGGATTTGGATCTTGAGATTTAGAAAAGTGTAAATAATGACTAATTGTCCTATATATATACTCCCATATTTAGGGTTTTTGGCTGTAAATATATTATTCAGGCAGTAAACTCTAATTTCTTGGAGTTTTGGAATAACAATGTTGCACAATAAACCCTAAGGCATCCTCTCTCCTGATATCACCCAAAGTGTAAATCCTTAGTTACTCAAACTTGTTCCAAAAAGTTTGAAACTTAGCAGCAACTTTTCTGACTTCTATTGAATCGAAGGGTTGTACAGAATAGAAACTTCGGGTAGTCACATGACGGAAGCTGGACCAATTCTTATCAAGAATCTCGGATGGTCCTAAACTCTTGGATAGACAGGATGTTTTAGTACTTAGAACATAATGTACTTAAGAATCAAACAATGCTATAAACTTTTTCGCTTTCTCTCTCTACTTTCTCTCTCTTCCCCTAACTTTCTCTGACGGTGGTGCGATCTAGTTTTGATTCATCGGTGTTGCTTTTCCGACGTCTGTCTTAAATTCGGTGAAACAATTTCTCTTCTATTTCCATTATCTTAATGGGAGCGTTATCCAAATCGGATCGATTGAAGGAAGTGAAGGTTAAACCTCCAGATAAAAGTGATGCTATTAGATATACTAAAATGGAAATGGATGTGAATGATCTTGTTCCTCCTGGGGTTATTGAGCAATTATCAGCCACGATCTATAAAGCTCGTCGCAATCCTAGTGCGACTGGAGCTGTTGCTTCAGGAATTAGCAAAGCTGAATGGAAAATGGAGGGGAAAGCTTTCAGAATTAAGAACAGAGCTAGGAAGAAGGTGGATGGGTTGTCTCCGATGGATGCTGAGGAATACTACAATGAAGATGGTACTGAGGAGGAAACGGAAGAGGATTCGGAATCTGTATCAGCTTGGGAGTCGGATTCTAACATTTCTATTCCTGGAACTGATGGTAAGGAGAAGGAATTGAAGAAAGGGTCGTCTGGTGATGCTAAGAAGGTTAGATCTCAAGTTGTTAGTATTCCATCTGGTAATACTGCTAATTTGATGAAAAATTGGGATGGGTCGAAGAAGAGTAATGAAGTAATGAGCCCAAACTCGGAATTGCAGAATGTTATTAGTGAAATGATTAGGGTGAATCCTAACATTTCGGTGATGGATGTTAATAAACATGATAATTCTAAATTGGATGATAATGAAGTTTTGAAAACTAGAACTGATGGGGTGGAGAATGCTTACAGTAAAGAAGAATTTATTCCAGGAGTTGGATTTCAATTTCTTAGTAAATTGAAGGAGGAATTATATGTGGGGAAGGAAGTTGATACAGGGTTGGTTCAGAATGTGGAAATGGATGATTCAAAAATGGGCAAAATAGAGGATAAGGTGGAAGATGATAATGAAGATGATAGAACAGATAAAGAGGAGGGGGAAGTTGACTCAAGTGAGGAGGAGACTAGTGAAGATGAGGAAATAATGATGGAGGAGGAGGATATTACTAAAATTAGTAATGATAATAATGGGAAGTTGTTTCAAGGCACTGTTATTAATAGTATTAATATTCTACCTTCTATTTTGGGAGTTGCTAAAAATGGAAAAATGATGGAGAATGAATTGCAGGGGAAATTTGTGAATTCTTATGCAGGCGTGCTAAAAGGTAATAGGCATAAGGGTAAAATTGATGTTAGATATATTCCAGGGGAAAAAGGTGAAGAAGAAGGACCTGTTATTATCCCAAATGAAAATCTAAAAAATGCGAGTATCCCTTATATGAATACTTTATATGGGTATATGATTGATAAGAAATTGGCATTTCCGGTGATCCAAAAGGAGGTTAGAAGGTTATGGAAGAATGTGGGTCTTGAAGAGGTGTTTATGAATAACAAAGGGTTCTTCTTTTTTAAATTTAGTGATGAACAGGGGATGTTATCTATTCTTGAAGGAAGTCCATGGCTAATGTTCAATAATATGCCTTTATTCCTTCAAAGATGGAGACCAGGTTTGACTTTAACTAAAAATAGACATGATAAGATTCCAGTTTGGGTCAAAATTTATGATTTACTGTCACACCCCGAAAACCGAAGGCGGAAACATTTTCGGGGTTGACTCCACGTTGAGTATCAAATCCAATGCACATAGTAAGTAAAGTAAAGCAACCATTACATTACATAAGAAAGTTTTACAGTTGTTTCAAAAGTAAAGTTTGTACAGTTGTGATACATAATATATATAAACAAAAAGAAACGGATCTCCATGTACACCGTCTTCAAGCAAAAGGATCTTCGGGTACCTGTTCTAACGCTGACCTGAGAACACAAGCGGTTTGAAAATCAGCATAAAGCTGGTGAGTTCATAAGCGGTTTTTTGTTTGTGAAAATGTTTCGAATTTCCTTTCTGTTTCTGAAATGTTATGTACACCAAGAAAATCCCATATTTTCTTAAAAGTTGGTTATTGTTTCACAAATGTAAAGTATAGTAAGTTTGTACACTGGAAACATGTCTACTCATGTGAAAATGTGTAGTTTGGTTATCCGACTTGTCAAACTGTTCTGTTTACTTATCATGTATTACCAGGAAAGTCCCATACTTTCCTTATTGTGTGTTACCAATTGTAAAAGATGTAATGTTATCCAATTTGTTACTCTTTCTAGTTATGTAAGTGTTACCCAGAAAAGCCCCATGCTTTCCTGCATGTTGGTTTCTAATGTAAACGATGTTAAAGATGTAAAAGATGTAATCATGATTAGGTTCCATGTTTTCCCCAGGAAAGTCCCGTACTTTCCTGAATGTTAGTTACACTACGTGAAAGATGTAAAAGATGTATAAAGTGGTTCATTATTACTATAAGTAAATCTTTGTTATCCTAATTGCGAGTTCCATAACCATACAATAGACTGAAACCTGTGGCAATAAGTAGTCCACATGTGGCAATAAGTGGTCCACATACTTATGACTTTCGTCACCCTTGAACCATTTCGGTTCGGCTGTAGCTAGCAGCCAGGTGTGGGGTAGTCAGCCCCGTATAGATCTATACACTCAATTCACGCTCTCTAAATACCAGAGATTCTGGTTATGGGTGTAGTCCTCCACTCGCATATCTCAGTGGAGTGTTCTCCGAGGACGTGTCTCCAATCATATAGGATTAACAAATTTACTAGTAATAATATAATAGTCCTCCACTCGCGTATATGTGTGGAATGTTACCAAGGACAAAACAGTGTACAGGTATTATTCAAATGTTTAATGTTATGCTTTTAACTGATAAAATATGGAAATCCATTTGTGAAATAATATGTAAAACATAACAGTTTGAAGACCTATTTCACAAATATATGTTACGTGATCTGCATATTCAAATGGTTATCAGTTGTGGTAATCAGTTATAAAAGCATATGAAGTATGAAACACACATTTGAAAACATGTTTTGAGTACAAGAATACCTTTGTACTTTGCTTGTGTTCCCCCCCCCCCCCCTAAAAACAGTGAAAACAGTGAAAAAGGGTAGGGGTATGAACTCACCGGACTCGGAAACGTGTCGGTTTTGAATACTAGACATTGGTTCGGGGTTTGATTACTCGCGATGTCCCTATGTAAAATGAAATAATGTCCATATATATACAATTAGGGATACATTCACTAATTATATGGAACATTACACTCCAATGAGGTTAAACACCTCAAAACGAGCGTTTGGAGTAACCCGGGTGACATCTTCGGACGTGTAATGGCACTATGGACTTGGGACTTGAGTTTACTCCCCAAGAGTAAACATTTTAAAGAGTTTACAGCCATATAACACACTCACACATGAGTTTACATCCGTAAACTCATGTTGGTGTGATTTTGGGTGTTTAATGGCTTAAATGGACATGGGGATTGTTGAAATGGATTTCTAAAATGCCTTGGAATTGATTGAATTAAATTTTAACACTTAAATGGGAGTTTACGGCCACACCATAAGAGTTTAAGGCCGTAAACTCACCCATGGCCAAGATAAATTGAGTTGAGCTACAAAGGACAATCACATGTGATTCTAGTTAATTTTCCAAGCCTTGTTATGAATTTAGAACATCATTTAACACACTTTTCTAAGGCCGTAAACTCTCTTATACCCATGAAAAAGTTAGTTTTTGATGCTTAAAACAATCACATGTGATTCTAGAAATTTATACAAGCCATTTGAGTGTATTTGATGCATCATTTAACAAGTTTTATGAGTTTACGGCCAAGGGTATGTTCCTAGAAGTAAACTCCTATAAATGACATTTTTGATGTGTTAAAAACCCTTAAACTATTTATAGATGCATCTAGATTTTACCACAAGGCCATTGGTTGAGTTTCAAGGCATTTTGACATGTTCTAAGGACCCTTTTAAGTGGAGTTTACGGCCCAAGAATATGTCTTGGCCATAAACTCACTTTTGTCCCCCAAAATTCATGTTTAATGTGTTCCAAGTCTAGATTAGCAAGCCTTAAAGTCATATCTAAGTCCCAACTATGATTTGGAAGGGTTATTTGGCTCAAAAACCCCATGAATATGAGTTTACAGCCCAAGCTTATGCCTTGACCGTAAACTCCTTCAAATGGCTCAAAATTAATGATTTAAATGTTATAAGTCCTTTCCATTAAGTCATTAAGCCATATCTAATGTCCAACATTGCTTAGGAGGGGTTTTAGGGCTTAAAACCCATGTTATATGAGTTTACGGCCCAATCTTGTTCCTTGGCCGTAAACTCATGTTCTTGGTCCCAAAACATAATTTAAACATAAATTTGAAGGCTAAAGAGGTTGAATAACAAGTTAGGGGTGTTACCTCTTTGATTGGAAGCCTTAAATCTTAGTTTTGGACCTTTGAATTTGGATAAGGAGAGAGGTTGGAAGAGTTAAATGAGAAATTGACCAAAGGATTCAAATGGAGGCTTAAACATGTTTATATAAGTTCTAAAACCTGAACACGGTGGAATTCTACCCGATACTGGCGTTAGACGAGGCTTTTGGTCGTACCCGATTGAGTTGCCGTAACCCGATACGGTAATTTCTAAAAATATTCCGATCATTAAAGTTGGGTGTTAAAATGATTTCTAAATGTGTTAAGACACCCATTAACTCATTTTAAATATGTACCAGTTAATGACTTAATTAAACGGAAGATTGGAAATCGAATTTTGGAAACAACGATTGGTTGCGTGAATTGTACTACGAAAAAGTTACAAAAGATGGTATGGAAATTTCGGGTTGTTACATTATCCCCCCCCCCCCCCCCCCCCGTTAAAGGGAATTTCGTCCCGAAATTCAAAGTTTAAATACTAGACAAGATACAAATCATGGATCAGTAAAGAGTTGTGGATACTTCTGTTTCATTGAATCTTCCTGTTCCCAAGTGAATTCCGGTCCCCGCTTGGCATTCCAGCGAACCTTCACTAATGGGATGTGACTTTGTTTTGTATGTTTGACTTCTCGATCCATGATTTCGATCGGTTCCTCCACAAAGTTGAGGTTTTCATTAATCTCGATCTCGTCTAAGGGAATTGTTAGGGTTTCATCGGATAGGCACTTTTTGAGATTTGAAACATGGAAGACAGGATGAATGTTACTGAGTTCGTGAGGTAAATGAAGTTTATAGGCAACTGGACCGATCCTGGAGAGGATCTCGAAGGGTCTAATGTACCTTGGATTAAGTTTCCCACGCTTGCCAAAGCGTACAGTGCCTTTCCAGGGCGAGACCTTCAACAGAACACGGTCTCCAACCTGGAATTCTAGTGGTTTCCGACGATTATCAGCGTAACTCTTTTGACGATCACGTAAAGCTTTCAATCGGTTACGGATTTGAATGATCTTTTCGGTGGTTTCGCGAATGATATCAGGACCAGTGAGAGCACTGTCGAGGACTCGACTCCTGGCTAACTGTGTATCCCCCACCTCGGCCCAGCACAGAGGGGATCTGCACTTACGACCGTATAGGGCTTCAAACGGAGCAGCCCTAATGATGGTGTGATAGTTGTTGTTGTATGAGAATTCGATCAAGGATAGATGTGTGTCCTACGACTTTCCAAAGTCAATGACACATGCCCTAAGCATGTCCTCCAGGGTTTGGATTGTTCTCTCACTCTATCCATCGATCTGAGGATGATACGATGTGCTCATATCTAGTTTGGTTCCAAGGGCTTTCTGAAGGGATTGCCAGAATCTGGAGGTAAACCTGCTATCTCGATCAGAGATAATGGATACAGGTACACCGTGTAGACGTACTACCTCCTAAATGTAGATTCGCGCGAGTCTTTCCATCTTGTATGATTCTTTGATTGGAATGAAGTGAGCGGATTTTGTCAAACGATCGATAATTACCCAAATGGTATCGTAGAACACTTGGGTAGTTTGGTAATGAAGTCCATGGTAATCATCTCCCATTTCCACTCGGGGATCTCGGGTTGTTGGAGCAGACCTGAAGGTTTCTGATGTTCGACTTTGACTTTGGCGCAAGTCAGACACTTGCCCACGAATGTAGCTATCTCAGCTTTCATGTTTGGCCACCAGTATTGTTTCTTGAGATCCAGGTACATCTTGTCCGAACCCAGGTGAATAGAGTATTTGGTTCTGTGCGCTTCTTCCATGACTGTTTCCCTGAATCCTTCGGACTTGGGAATCCAGATTCGATCCATGAAACAGTGAACTCCGTCACTTCTGATCTCAAGTTTCTTTTCCATTCCTCTCAAGGCTTCATTTGACATGTTCTCGGGTTTGAGGGATGTTAACTGGGCTTCTCGGATTTGTATGGGTAAGTTGGAATGGATGGCCATCGTCTGGTTCTTTACTTTGTGGCCTGCACTATTCTTTCGGCTAAGGGCATCTGCTACCACATTGGCCTTGCCGGGGTGGTAATGGATTTCACACTCATAATCACTGAGTAATTCTACCCATCGCCGTTGCCTCATGTTTAAGTCTTTCTGATTAAAGATGTGCTGCAGGCTCTTGTGATCAGTGAAGATCGTGCACTTGGTTCCGTAGAGATAATGTCTCCAAATCTTCAATGCAAAGACTACTGCTCCTAGTTCCAAGTCATGTGTAGTATAGTTGACCTCGTGTGCTTTCAGCTATCTTGAGGCGTAGGCAATCACCTTTCCTCTTTGCATAAGCACACAGCCTAAACCTTGATTAGATGCATCGCAGTAGACAACAAAGTCCTCTGTCCCTTCAGGTAGAGATAGAACAGGCGTGCTGCATAAGGCTCTCTTCAACGTTTGGAATGCAGTTTCTTGTTTATCACTCCAACAAAAGGGTACACCTTTCTGTGTTAGAGTGGTTAAAGGTTTGGCGATTTTGAAAAAGTTCTGAATGAATCGTCGATAGTAGCTGGCGAGACCCAAGAATTGACGAATTTCTGTGGGTGTTTTCGGTACCGACCAATTCTCTATCGCTTTAATCTTGGAAGGATCTACATGAATACCCTCCTCGCTTACCACGTGACCGAGGAAAGTTACCTTCCGTATCCAGAATTCACATTTGGAAAATTTCGCGTATAGCTTTTCGGATCTAAGGGTCTCCAACACTAACCTCAAGTGTTGCTTGTGGTCTTCTTCGCTTCGGGAGTAGACGAGGATGTCGTCAATGAACATAATGACGAATTTGTCTAAGAAGGGACGGCACACCCGGTTCATCAAATCCATGAACACAGCAGGTGCATTGGTTAGACCAAAGGGCATCACTACGAATTCGTACTGTCCATACCGAGTCCTAAAAGATGTTTTGGAAACATCATTTTCCTAGACTCGTAACTGATGGTACCCTGACCGAAGGTCTATCTTTGAAAAGTAGCTGGCTCCCTGGAGTTGATCGAAGAGGTCGTCTATTCGTGGAAGAGGATATCAGTTCTTAACGGTTAACTTGTTCAGTTCACGATAGTCGATACATATCCGAAATGATCCATCTTTCTTCTTGACAAACAGAACCGGAGCTCCCCAGGGTGAGGAACTCGGTCTAATGAATCCTTTACTGAGCAACTCATTGAGTTGACTGGATAACTCCTGCATTTCTACCGGAGCTAAGCGATACGGAGACTTTGCTACGGGGGTAGCTCCAGGAATTAGGTTAATACGGAACTCGACCTGATGTTCGGGAGGAATTCCTGGAAGCTCTTCGGGAAACACATCTGGAAAGTTACAGACTTCGGGGATGCTCGCGAGGTCTCTAACTTCTTGTTTCTCGTTGATCACATGGGCTAAGAATGCAATGCACTCCTTCCGTAGGAGCTTTCGAGCTTTGATGCAGGAAATGATATGAAGATTGGAACTGGGTTTATCGCCATAGATTACGAGAGTTTGATCCGAAGGAAGATTGAGACGAATGGCTTTTTCGTAACAAAGAATATCAGCATGATTGGGACTCAACCAATCCATGCCAATGATAACATCAAAGCTCTTAATGGAAACGGGCATGAGATCTATAGGAAATGAGTGATCATTTAAGGTAAGCGTACAACCTATGAATACATCGTTAGCGCTTTCTTTCTCACCGTTAGCCATCTCGACGGTAAACATTTCAGTTAGTGGTTGAGGATTTGGTTTTAGATTATGTTTGAATGCATGACTAACAAAACTCCTTTCAGCACTCGAATCGAAAGAATACTAGCATATGAGTTGTCGAGAAGGAACGTACCCGAAACAACAGTGGGATCAGCGACTTCTTCCTCCCGTCCCATGGTTAGAATCCTTCCAGTGTTATCAGCAGTTGACTTCTTGGGATAGTTCCTTTTAAAGTGCCTAACTTCTCCACAGTTGTAGCAGGCTTGACTAACACCTGTTCCAGATGATTGGTTGGCTGATTGGGTAGGAGTTTTGCAGAATCGAAATGTGTGCCCTTTCTTACCACAGTTGATACAGGATAGTTCTCGGCAAGGACCAGGATATGATGGTATTTTCACTTGTCACAGAGAGGAAGATTACCAGCATATTTACTGGTAGGAGTTGGAGTTGTGGATCCCACGACAGAAGCAGCAGCAATAGGGGTAGTAGCAGCATGGACTGCTACAGTCTGCTGTTTCTTGGAGGATCCTTGAGAAGATTGACCCTTCTTCTTCTTCTAGAATTTTCTCTTTTCACCACTCCTTTGAGTCGGCTCAGAAGTGGTAGTGATTTCTTTAACGTCATCGATGTGATCGATCAGTGTTTGATCCAAAGTCTTGGCACTATCATAGGTATCCGGACGAGCAGCCAAAACATGACTCTTTGTTGGTTGGGATAACCCCCAAACGAACCTTTTGATCTTCTTGTTTTCAGGAGAACTAATCCCGGGCAGAGAAGTGCGAGATCATCAAATCGGGAAGTGTATGCAGCAATGTTGGAACCTTTCATCTTCAGGTTCCAGAGCTCGTGCTCTAGTTTCTGCATTTCACCACGGGGGCAGTATTCGGCAATAAGATGTTCTTTCATGGCTTCCCAGCCCATGGCATTGGCTACTGGTAAGGTTAGAGATTTGACTCGGCCATTCCACCAAGTCAAGGCTTTATCAGCGAAGGTACAGGCCGCGAATTTAACTTTATCAGATTCCGCACAAGCACAGATTTCGAAGATGGACTCGATTTTCTCGAACCATCGAGATAAGGAGATGACACCTCCAGCGCCATTGAAGGATGTTGGTTTTGCGTTCATGAAATCTTTGTAGGAACCCCCTCTTTGGTGTCACTGGCTAACCTCGGGGTTTTGAGATTGAGGACCACCTCCTGAACCACTAGGGTTCATTTGTGACATAGCTGCTACCATTGCAGCTGTCATCATCGTCTGGAGCGATGCTAGGTCAAACTGGGGAGGCGGTGGTGGCGAAGAAGGATTGTTGTTGTTCTTTGAGCTGGGTCTCTTTCGGGGAGGCATCTTGATCTAATAAGATCAAGAAAGAGAGGATGGTAAGTCCTCTATATTGAATCGATAGATATGGCAGTTATATGATTCGAGTAAGCGATAAAACAGGAAAGAGTTATCGAAACAGATAATTTATTGCTATGAATAATCACAGAAAGTCACTCGAATAAGGATTTCTACAGAGGATTGGGATCGAGAAATACTCCCATAGTATTTCATGAATTGATTACGACAATTGTTCGATGTTTGGGATATTAGGGTAAGTTTTAGGCATGTCGCATACCACAGTCACTCCCAAGCACATGTTGGCCGTGTCTTGAATGAATATAGTTGGCCAGGCTATATTGACCCTAGACACGACTACATAACTGCCCAGGTTTAACCATAGTACACAACACCCAATTACTTATGTTCTGTTCTACTTGTGGTTACGGATGACGACGGTTCGGTATACTTGTATACTTTTGAAAATACTTGTAGTTTGAAGATACTTTTAATTCAAAGCACTAAGGCCCCTTTAGTGTTTATAGTTTTATACCATGTAAGGTTTGGTATACTTCATTCACTATAAACAAAGGCTCTGATACCAATCTGTCACACCCCGAAAACCGAAGGCGGAAACATTTCCGGGGTTGACTCCACGTTGAGTATCAAATCCAATGCACATAGTAAGTAAAGTAAAGCAACCATTACATTACATAAGAAAGTTTTACAGTTGTTTCAAAAGTAAAGTTTGTACAGTTGTGATACATAATATATATATAAACAAAAAGAAACGGATCTCCATGTACACCGTCTTCAAGCAAAAGGATCTTCGGGTACCTGTTCTAACACTGACCTGAGAACACAAGCGGTTTGAAAATCAGCATAAAGCTAGTGAGTTCATAAGCGGTTTTTTGTTTGTGAAAATGTTTCGAATTTCCTTTCTGTTTCTGAAATGTTATGTACACCAAGAAAATCCCATATTTTCTTAAAAGTTGGTTATTGTTCCACAAATGTAAAGTATAGTAAGTTTGTACACTGGAAACATGTCTACTCATGTGAAAATGTGTAGTTTGGTTATCCGACTTGTCAAACTGTTCTGTTTACTTATCATGTATTACCAGGAAAGTCCCATACTTTCCTTATTGTGTGTAACCAATTGTAAAAGATGTAATGTTATCTAATTTGTTACTCTTTCTAGTTATGTAAGTGTTACCCAGAAAAGCCCCATGCTTTCCTGCATGTTGGTTTCTAATGTAAACGATGTTAAAGATGTAAAAGATGTAATCGTGATTAGGTTCCATGTTTTCCCCAGGAAAGTCCCGTACTTTCCTGAATGTTAGTTACAGTATGTGAAAGATGTAAAAGATGTAAAAGATGTATAAAGTGGTTCATTATTACTATAAGTAAATCTCTGTTATCCTAATTGCGAGTTCCATAACCATACAATAGACGGAAACCTGTGGCAATAAGTAGTCCACATGTGGCAATAAGTGGTCCACATACTTATGACTTTTGTCACCCTTGAACCATTTCGGTTCTGCTGTAGCTAGCAGCCAGGTGTGGGGTAGTCAGCCCCGTATAGATCTATACACTCAATTCACGCTCTCTAAATACCAGAGATTCTGGTTATGGGTGTAGTCCTCCACTCGCGTATCTCGGTGGAGTGTTCTCCGAGGACGTGTCTCCAATCATATAGGATTAACAAATTTACTAGTAATAATATAATAGTCCTCCACTCGCGTATATGTGTGGAATGTTACCGAGGACAAAACAGTGTACATGTATTATTCAAATGTTTAATGTTATGCTTTTAATTGATAAAATATGGAAATCCATTTGTGAAATAATATGTAAAACATAACAGTTTGAAGACCTATTTCACAAATATATGTTACGTGATCTGCATATTCAAATGGTTATCAGTTGTGGTAATCAGTTATAAAAGCATATGTGAAACACACATTTGAAAACATGTTTTGAGTACAAGAATACCCTTGTACTTTGCTTGTGTTCCCCCCCTAAAAACAGTGAAAACAATGAAAAAGGGTACGGGTATGAACTCACCGGACTCGGAAACGTGTCGGTTTTGAATACTTGACGTTGATTCGGGGTTTGATTACTCGCGATGTCCCTATGTGTAACAACCCGAAATTTGTCCGTCGCCAAAACCCATTTTACCCGAAAGGTCGTCGTTATCGGATTCGTTCCGTTTTCTCTTTGGAGTTAATTATTCCAAACTTATATGATTATTTTATTCTAATGAGTGTCTAAATCACTCAGGAACTTATGTTATTAGCCCAAAAACGTTTATTCATGAGTTTTTAAAATGTTCCCGTCGAGTGACGGAAACTCAATCGGGTGCGACCAAAAGCCGCGTTTAGCGTTGGTATCGGGTAGAATTCCACCGCATGCAAATTTTAGGAACTATATAAATGTGTTTCAGCTTTCATTTAAAGCTTTTCCTTCTCTCACTACTCTCTCTCTAACCTCTCTCCAAAAATCCAAAGATTAAGTGTCCAAAACTCAATTTTAAGGCTTCAAATCCTTAAGGTACCTTCCTAGCCTTAATCTATAGCATGTTTAGCTTCCAAATTAGACACTTAATCATGAAATTGGACAATATATGTGAGTTTATGGCCTAAGAAGGTGCCTAGGCCGTAAACACCAAAAATGGTGGGTTTTGAGCCCTTAAACCCCTCCTTGACTAGTTTGGACTTTAGATATGGCTATGGGACGTCAAAATATGGACTCTAAACATGTAAAACTTGAATTTTGTGATGTTTGAAGGAGTTTACAGCCAAGGATCATTCATGGGGCCGTAAACTCATATAATTAGGGTTTTCATGCCCTTAAACCCTTCCAAATCACTTCTATGGCTTAGATATGAATTATAGGACCTTGATTCTAGCATTTGGACACTTGAAACATGAATTTTGGGGCATTTAGATGAGTTTATGGCCAAGGAGAGTGCTTGGGCCGTAAACTCCCCAAAACTTGACATAAATCCTATTCTAAGGTGTTAGAAAGCCATCCAACACCACCAAAAGCCTTGGAATAAATCAAGCGACCAACCAAAAATACTTTGAGGGCCTAAAACACATCATTCATGAGGTTTCCAAGGGTTTATGGCCAAGACTTGTTCTTGGGCCGTAAACTCCAAAATTCTTGGTGTTAGAATGCAAACTAAACACCCCTAAGGCCCTTAGATGAATTTTAGAAGTCCTTTCATGCAAGTTTTAGACCTTAAAACACCTTGGAGCACCATATATTAGAGCTCACGGCCATGAAGGGGGTCTCATGGGCCATAAACTCCATAAACACCCCAAATTTCCCTTGCAAACTCATGATAGGCCTTGGATTAATTCTACCAATCACATGTGATTTGTTCTAGCACCATTTAACATCATTTTCTTGGGTAAATAAGGGTTTACGGCCTTGGAGCCAAGCTAGGCCGTAAACTCCCATAAAAGGGGGTTCAATTGATGTTTTGTAATCATTCCAAGTCCTTAAACCAAGTCTAGAAAGTATCCCCTAAGTGTTGGAAGTCCAATTTGCACCATAAACCACCCATCATGAGTTTACGGCCGTAAACTCATGGGGATGGGTGTTTAGGCCGTAAACCCCCATAATGGGAGTGTTCCTTTGATGTCCCAACTCATTTCCCAAGTCCCTTGTGTCACTCATGTCCCTAAACGCCACCCGGGTCCCACCAAACACTTGTATCGGAGTGTTATCGCGACCTGAAGCATTTGTCCCTATCCAACAATCAATCTAAGTCCTAATTAGATACGAATGTGTATCTTTACATCATAATTAGGAACCTCGTGTGTTTACAAGTCCCGGATCAACTCTTAGCATCCAAACCGTCTCGTACCTCGTCCGGTGAGTTCATACCCCTACGGCCTTTTCACTGTTTTCAATGTTTTCAGGGGGGGAATACAAGCAAACTGTAATTGTTTTCAAATCATAAAATTGATGTGTTTCAAACAATATCTGACAAACTTATAAACTCTTTTACTCCTTATGTATTATGTTGAGCATAAGGAATGACTATTCGATTTCAACTAAATGGATTTTAGTTAAGGAAACAATCAAACTAATCAAATTATTATGGGAATAATATGGGGGTCTTTACTGTTCTTTCTATCGTATACTGATATCTATACCAAGCTATTAGATAAACTATGTCTGATTCGGTTTATCTCCGTATCATTTTAATGTATTATCTGATAATTTCATGTATGTATCTATAGCTACTTACTATGTTTCATAACCTACTGTATGTCGATATCTTATGAGAACCCTGTGAATAGTTTAGTACTGGTTTGTGAGATAGTCACTACCCTTTATGGATGATCAGTAAATCCTCCCCGAAAGTGTAACCAGAGTCTCCTGGAGGGAGAGTGCGGAATTTGTGAATAGATCTATTCGGGACTGACAATCCCACACCTTAACTGCTAGCTACAGTTAGGCGGGCACGCTTGGGGTGACAAATTTCTGGATATCGTTCGACGTCTGACAAACGTCAAGGAGGTCACGTTGTCGTATTAGTATGGTTACCCGACTCACAACATGTATTAATACCAGCTTATTCACAGATTAGGTTTAGAAACTATATTTTCGTTCGGGATAGTGATCCCATGGTATTGTCAAACTATTTTATATCTATGTCCTATACGGGATAGTGATCCCATGGTTCATTCCTATATCTCTTTCGGGATAATGATCCCATGGTATTCACCAAACTATTTAGTATTTAGTTCGGGATAGTGATCCCATGGTTTTATGTCTATAACTTGTACGGGATGTCTTTCCCCATGGTCATTAACTATATCTTATCCGGGATAGTGATCCCATGGTTTTGTATCTATAACTTTTACGGGATAGTGATCCTATGGTTTTCTAAATCTATATCTTATACGGGATAATGATTCCAAGGTTTTGTATCTATATCTTATACGGGATAGTGATCCCATGGTTTTCCAAATCTGTATCTTATTCGGGATAGTGATCCCATGGTTTTAAATCTATATTTACATATATACATCAACTTAATCGTGTTTAGTCCGGGATAATAGTCCCATGATCTTAAACATGTACTTTTAGATGTGTTAAACTAACTTATATGTCTTTCGGGATAGTGATCCCAAGATTTTCATTATATAGTTTTGTGTGTTAAACTATACTTTGTGTTATACAACCGATCTTACAATTAGGAAAATATGGGATTTTCCTGGGGTGAAATACAATACATAATCGAATTGGTAACAAATGATAACTTAATCAACTTCACATAAGAAAATATGGGATTTCTTGGATAACAAATCATTTCGGAAACTAAAGGAAACCAATACATTTTCATAAAACAAAACCGCTTATGAACTCACCAGCTTTACGCTGATTTTCAAACCGCTTGTATTCTTAGGTCCAAGTTAGACAGGTACCCGGTGATCTCTTTTGGTGAAGACGGAGTGCGTGGAAGACTCGTCTCAACTTTTGTTAATATGATGCTTATGTATATCTTGTATAAGTTTACTTTTGAAACAAATGTAAACTTTCATATATATATATATATATATATATATATATATATATATATATATATATATATGTGTAATGTAATGTTTGTTTACTGTGATTACTATGTACATTGGATTTGATACACAACTTGGAGTCAACCCCGGAGACGTTTCCCCCTTTGGTTTTCGGGGTGTGACAGATTGGTATCAGAGCCCTTGTTTCTAGTGAACAGAGTATACCAAACCTTACATGGTATAAAACTATAAACACTAAAGGGCCTCAGTGCTCTGAATTAAAAGTATCCTCAAAACTATAAGTATTTTCAAAAGTATACAAGTATACCGAATCGTCGAAATCCGTAACCACAAGTAGAACAAAACATAAGTAAATGGGTGTTGTACACTGTGGTTAAACCTGGGCAGTTATGTAGTCGTGTCTAGGGTCAATATAGCCTGGCCAACTATATTCATTCGAGACACGGCCAACATGTGCTTGGGAGTAACTGTGGTACGCAGCATGCCTAAAACTTACCTAACATCCCAAACAACGAATCGTCGCTGCAGCGCAACCATGAAATACTATGGGAGTATTTCTCGAGCCAATCCTTCGTAGAAAATCCTCGTATACGCGATGTTACTTGATCATTCCGCTAGCGATAAAATGTTCTGTCTTGATAACTCCTTCCTGCTTTATCGCTTAGTATGATGTTATATCTGTCTTGATGAGATATCCCCTGTTCAATATCTCTTGATTCAATTCAGAGGACTTATAATCCTCTCTTTCCTGATCTTTTTAGATCAAGATGCCTCCGAGAAAGAGACCCAGCTCGAAGAACAACGATAATCATCCTCCGCCACCACCTTCTCCTTAATTTGATCTCGCATCACTTCAAACAGTTCTGACTGCTGCAATGGTGGCAGCTATGTCTCAAATGAATCCCGGTGGCTCCGGAGGTGGTCCCCAACCACAAAACCCAGAAGGCAACCAGGAACACCGAAGAGGGAGTTCCTACAAAGACTTCATGAACGCGAAGCCCACAACCTTTGATGGCACTGGATGTGTCATTTCCTTGACTCGATGGTTCGAGAAAATCGAGTCAATCTTCGAAATATGTGCCTGTTCGGAGTCTGACAAAGTCAAATTTGCCGCCTGCACTTTCCTTGACAAAGCCCTGACTTGGTGGAACGGCCGAGTCAAATCCTTAACCTTACCTGTAGCAAATGCCATGGGATGGGAAGCTATGAAGGAGCTTCTGCTTGCAGAGTACTGCCCTCGGGGCGAAATTCAGAAACTAGAGCACGAACTCTGGAACCTTAAGATGAAGGGTTCCAACATAGCAGCTTATACTTCAAGATTCGATGACCTGGCTTTACTCTGTCCGGGAATGGTTACCCCGGAGAGTAAAAAGATCGAAAGATTCATCTGGGGATTGACCCAGCCAACCAAGGGGAATGTCTTGGCTGCGAAGCCAGACACGTACGACAGTGCTAAATACCTTGCGAAAATCTTGATCGATCACGAAGACAACTCTGATGAGGAAACTACCACTCCTGAGTCGGACACAAGAGGAGGTGAAAGTAAAAAGAAATTTCGGAACAAGCGAAAGGCCCAGAGTACGAGAGGGTCTTCGAAGAAACAGCAAACGGTAGCAATCCATGCTGCTACTACCCCTATTGCTGTCTCAGCTATTGGATCTACAGCCCAAACTCCCACCAGTGGATACACTGGTACCCTTCCATGGTGTGGTAAGTGCAACTACCATCACCGCATCCCTGGTCCATATCGCGAAAGGAGCTGTGAAAACTGTGGCAAGAAGGGCCATCTGTCTCGAACCTGCAGAAAACCGGCCAAGTCAACGAACCAATCATCGGGAGCAGAAATCAGTCCATCCTGCTACAATTGTGGTGAAGCAGGGCACTTCAAAAGGAATTGCCCCAAGGCAACTACCACCACTGATCCCTCTGTCGCCGCAGGTATACTTCTCTTTGATAATTCTTATACCTACAACTCTTTTCGATTCCCGTGTTTTGAAGGAAACCTGTTATCTATCTATTCGAACGTTTTCTAAGCTCAATTCCTCGTATGCGATCGAAATGTGCATCATCGAGACGACTAACCAAGGAGATTGAGAACACTAACTTCGCGCCTATAGATTGAATCCTCGGTCCCGAGGACTAGTCTGTTCTATTCGGTTAAATGGGAAACCTTTCACGAAAATACTTTGATGCTGCGTTTAACATGGAATGACGAAGTCTCATTCATGTTGTTATCCTCGTTTCGAGAGGGTCGCCTGATCTCGACCTAACTCTCATGATCTTCGGCATCAAACTTTCGTATTGTGTCATGCTTTAAAACTCAAGAGTTTTCCTGGTACGAATTACCACATCCCTCGTTTCTGTGGTCGTTGAGAAACGAGAAGTTAGTAGCCCTTTCTACTAAATGCCTGTCCCGAAGAGTTTCCGGGAATTTCATTCGAACGTCTAAAGTTTAATTCCACATCGTATGTTTCAAAATCTTCGTAGAGACCCGATTCCACTTGAGAAAGTGATGATCCGAAATATCAAATCTATTCGAGTTTCATTTCAAACTCATGATCTATATCCTATTCTTTGAATTTCGGGACGAAATTCCCTCTAACGGGGGGATAATGTAACAACCCGAAATTTGTCCGTCGCCAAAACCCGTTTTACCCGAAAGGTCGCCGTTATCGGATTCGTTCCGTTTTCTCTTTGGAGTTAATTATTCCAAACTTATATGATTATTTTATTCTAATGAGTGTCTAAATCACTTAGGAACTTATGTTATTAGCCCAAAAACGTTTATTCATGAGTTTTTAAAATGTTCCCATCGGGTGACGGAAACTCAATCGGGTGCGACCAAAAGCCGCGTTTAGCGTCGGTATCGGGTAGAATTCCACCGCGTGCAAAATTTAGGAACTATATAAACGTGTTTCAGCTTTCATTTAAAGCTTTTCCTTCTCTCACTACTCTCTCTCTAACCTCTCTCCAAAAATCCAAAGATTAAGTGTCCAAAACTCAATTTTAAGGCTTCAAATCCTTAAGGTACCTTCCTAGCCTTAATCTATAGCATGTTTAGCTTCCAAATTAGACACTTAATCATGAAATTGGACAATATATGTGAGTTTACGGCCTAAGAAGGTGCCTAGGCCGTAAACACCAAAAATGGTGGGTTTTGAGCCCTTAAACCCCTCCTTGACTAGTTTGGACTTTAGATATGGCTATGGGACTTCAAAATATGGACTCTAAACATGTAAAACTTGAATTTTGTGATGTTTGAAGGAGTTTACGGCCAAGGATCATTCATGGGGCCGTAAACTCATATAATTAGGGTTTTCATGCCCTTAAACCCTTCCAAATCACTTCTATGGCTTAGATATGAATTATAGGACCTTGATTCTAGCATTTGGACACTTGAAACATGAATTTTGGGGGATTTAGATGAGTTTACGGCCAGGGAGAGTGCTTGGGCCGTAAACTCCCCAAAACTTGACATAAATCCTATTCTAAGGTGTTAGAAAGCCATCCAACACCACCAAAAGCCTTGGAATAAATCAAGCGACCAACCAAAAATACTTTGAGGGCCTAAAACACATCATTCATGAGGTTTCCAAGGGTTTATGGCCAAGACTTGTTCTTGGGCCGTAAACTCCAAAATTCTTGGTGTTAGAATGCAAACTAAACACCCCTAAGGCCCTTAGATGAATTTTAGAAGTCCTTTCATGCAAGTTTTAGACCTTAAAACACCTTGGAGCACCATATATTAGAGCTCACGGCCATGAAGGGGGTCTCATGGGCCATAAACTCCATAAACACCCCAAATTTCCCTTGCAAACTCATGATAGGCCTTGGATTAATTCTACCAATCACATGTGATTTATTCTAGCACCATTTAACATCATTTTCTTGGGTAAATAAGGGTTTATGGCCTTGGAGCCAAGCTAGGCCGTAAACTCCCATAAAAGGGGTTCAATTGATGTTTTGTAATCATTCCAAGTCCTTAAACCAAGTCTAGAAAGTATCCCCTAAGTGTTGGAAGTCCAATTTGCACCATAAACCACCCATCATGAGTTTACGGCCGTAAACTCATGGGGATGGGGGTTTAGGCCGTAAACCCCATAAGGGGAGTGTTCCTTTGATGTCCCAACTCATTTCCCAAGTCCCTTGTGTTACTCATGTCCCTAAACGCCACCCGGGTCCCACCAAACACTTGTATCGGAGTGTTATCGCGACCTGAAGCATTTGTCCCTATCCAACAATCAATCTAAGTCCTAATTAGATACAAATGTGTATCTTTACATCATAATTAGGAACCTCGTGTGTTTACAAGTCCCGGATCAACTCTTAGCATCCAAACCGTCTCGTACCTCGTCCGGTGAGTTCATACCCTTACGGCTTTTTCACTGTTTTCAATGTTTTCAGGGGGGGAATACAAGCAAACTGTAATTGTTTTCAAATCATAAAATTGATGTGTTTCAAACAATATCTGACAAACTTATAAACTCTTTTACTCCTTATGTATTATGTTGAGCATAAGGAATGACTATTCGATTTCAACTAAATGGATTTTAGTTAAGGAAACAATCAAACTAATCAAATTATTATGGGAATAATATGGGGGTCTTTACTGTTCTTTCTATCGTATACTGATATCTATAACAAGCTATTAGATAAACTATGTCTGATTCGGTTTATCTCCGTATCATTTTAATGTATTATCTGATAATGTCATGTATGTATCTATAGCTACTGTACTATGTTTCATAACCTACTGTATGTCGATATCTTGTGAGAACCCTATGAATAGTTTAGTACTGGTTTGTGAGATAGTCACTACCCTTTATGGATGATCAGTAAATCCTCCCCGGAAGTGTAACCAGAGTCTCCTGGAGGGAGAGTGCGGAATTTGTGAATAGATCTATTCGGGACTGACAATCCCACACCTTAACTGCTAGCTACAGTTAGGCGGGCACGCTTGGGGTGACAAATTTCTGGATATCGTTCGACGTCTGACAAACGTCAAGGAGGTCACGTTATCGTATTAGTATGGTTACCCGACTCACAACATGTATTAATACCAGCTTATTCACAGATTAGGTTTAGAAACTATATTTTCGTTCGGGATAGTGATCCCATGGTATTGTCAAACTATTTTATATCTATGTCCTATACGGGATAGTGATCCCATGGTTCATTCCTATATCTCTTTCGGGATAATGATCCCATGGTATTCACCAAACTATTTAGTATTTAGTTCGGGATAGTGATCCCATGGTTTTATGTCTATAACTTGTACGGGATGTCTTTCCCCATGGTCATTAACTATATCTTATACGGGATAGTGATCCCATGGTTTTGTATCTATAACTTTTACGGGATGGTGATCCTATGGTTTTCTAAATCTATATCTTATACGGGATAATGATTCCAAGGTTTTGTATCTATATCTTATACGGGATAGTGATCCCATGGTTTTCCAAATCTGTATCTTATTCGGGATAGTGATCCCATGGTTTTAAATCTATATTTACATATATACATCAACTTAACTCGTGTTTAGTCCCGGATAATAGTCCCATGATCTTAAACCTGTACTTTTAGATGTGTTAAACTAACTTATATGTCTTTCGGGATAGTGATCCCAAGATTTTCATTATATAGTTTTGTGTGTTAAACTATACTTTGTGTTATACAACCGATCTTACAATTAGGAAAATATGGGATTTTCCTGGGGTGAAATACAATACATAATCGAATTGGTAACAAATGATAACTTAATCAACTTCACATAAGAAAATATGGGATTTCTTGGATAACAAATCATTTCGGAAACTAAAGGAAACCAATACATTTTTATAAAACAAAACCGCTTATGAACTCACCAGCTTTATGCTGATTTTCAAACCGCTTGTATTCTCAGGTCCAAGTTAGACAGGTACCCGGTGATCTCTTTTGGTGAAGACGGAGTGCGTGGAAGACTCGTCTCAACTTTTGTTAATATGATGCTTATGTATATCTTGTATAACTTTACTTTTGAAACAAATGTAAACTTTCATATATATATGTAATGTAATGTTTGTTTACTGTGATTACTATGTACATTGGATTTGATACACAACTTGGAGTCAACCCCGGAGACGTTTCCGCCTTTGGTTTTCGGGGTGTGACACTATGTAAAATGAAATAATGTCCATATATATACAATTAGGGATACATTCACTAATCATATGGAACATTACACTCCAATGAGGTTAAACACCTCAAAACGAGCGTTTGGAGTGACCCGGGTGACATCTTCAGACGTGTAATGGCACTATGGACTTGGGACTTGAGTTTACTCCCCAAGAGTAAACATTTTAAAGAATTTACAGCCATATAACACACTCACACATGAGTTTACGGCCGTAAACTCATGTTGGTGTGATTTTGGGTGTTTAATGGCTTAAATGGACATGGGGATTGTTGGAATGGATTTCTAAAATGCCTTGGAATTGATTGAATGAAATTTTAACACTTAAATGGGAGTTTACGGCCACACCATAAGAGTTTACGGCTGTAAACTCACCCATGGCCAAGATAAATTGATTTGAGCTACAAAGGACAATCACATGTGATTCTAGTTAATTTCCCCCAAAATTCATGTTTAATGTGTTCCAAGTCTAGATTAGCGAGCCTTAAAGTCATATCTAAGTCCCAACTATGATTTGGAAGGGTTATTTGGCTCAAAAACCCCATGAATATGAGTTTACGGCCCAAGCTTATGCCTTGGCCGTAAACTCCTTCAAACGGCTCAAAATTAATGTTTTCAATGTTATAAGTCCTTTCCATTAAGTCATTAAGCCATATCTAATGTCCAACATTGCTTAGGAGGGGTTTTAGGGCTTAAAAACCCATGTTATATGAGTTTACGGCCCAAGCTTGTTCCTTGGCCGTAAACTCATGTTCTTGGTCCCAAAACATAATTTAAACATAAATTTGAAGGCTAAAGAGGTTGAATAACAAGTTAGGGGTGTTACCTCTTTGATTGGAAGCCTTAAATCTTAGTTTTGGACCTTTGAATTTGGATGAGGAGAGAGGTTGGAAGAGTTAAATGAGAAATTGACCAAAGGCTTCAAATGGATGCTTAAACACGTTTATATAGGTTCTAAAACCTGAACACGGTGGAATTCTACCCGATATTGGCGTTAGACGAGACTTTTGGTCGTACCCGATTGAGTTGCCGTAACCCGATATGGTAATTTCTAAAAATATTCCGATCATTAAAGTTGGGTGTTAAAATGATTTCTAAATGTGTTAAGACACCCATTAAGTCATTTTAAATATGTACCAGTTAATGACTTAATTAAACGGAAGATCGGAAATCGAATTTTGGAAACAACGATTGGTTGCGTGAATTGTACTACGAAAAAGTTACAAAAGATGGTACAGAAATTTTGGGTTGTTACATTTACCTTTGGAGGTTTGGAGTGGGGATAATCTGTGTATTATTGCTAGTAAATTGGGAATTCCTCTTGCTTTTGACTCTTTTACTGAAGAGATGTGTTTGGAACAGAAAGGGAGGAGTGCTTATGCTAGAATCCTTATCGAAATGTCAGCTGATAAAGAATGGAAGAGGAACATTGATATCTCAACTTGGGATTTTGTAACTAATTCTGCTGTAATTCAAAGATTTGATGTGGAATATGCTTGGATGCCTTCTAGATGCGGTCACTGTAAGGTGTTTGGGCACATAGATAAGATATGTATGGCTAGTATGATGGGTACTAATTCAATGCAAAATGGAGGCAATAGGATTAGCAAGGAGGATAAAGGGAAAAATGTGATTGATGATGAAGGATTTACTGAATTTACTAATAAGAAAAATAAGAATCTTAAAGATGGAGAAGGCACAAGTAATTCACAGAGGAAAGCTGCTAATATAGTTAATCAGAAAAGTAATGGGAAGAGTAATTTCTCAAGAGTGGGAAATAAGTTTAGGGGACAATATGGGAACAGAGGTGGAAATGGTTGGGGACAAAATGGGAATTGGAATAACAAAGGAGTGGGTCATTGGAATTTGGAGAAGAATAAAAGATATGAGAAGGTGGTTTCTGGGCAGTATAATAATAATGATCAGATAAATAATGGAGACAATAAGCAGGAGGCAATAAAAAAGAATGTCAATGATATGACTGAGATTAAGAATATTGCAAAGAAAACAGACAACAACAATAAAAATAGCTTTGAAGTTTTGGGATTGATTGATGAGGAAGCTATAATTGGAATGGAAGAAGATGACAAAAGAGATAAAATTGGTGTGAATCTTGATGATCTGAAGTGCACTTTCTCTGCTATTGATGATAGCAGGTTGAAACATAATGAGATTCATACTATGGGCATTAGGAATGATGATCTTGAGATGGTTAATGCTGAAAAGAAGATGGATAACAAGAGGAATAATGATAGTGGCAGTCTTAGTGGATTATCTCAGGCATTTGAGGTGGTAAATGCCAAAAATTTTGTTATTATGCAATGATGTCGATTGGTGTATGGAATGTTAAGGGGTTAAATAAAGTTGTTAAACAAAAAGAGGTTAAGGATGTTATAAGGGATAATAAGCTGGGAATTTGTGTTGTTTTTGAATCCCATGTCAAAATTTCAAACTTAAAGAATGTGTGTAGTAATTTTTTTGGTAACTGGGATTGGGTTTCTAATAACAAACAATGTGATGTTGGTACTAGAATAATTTTTGGATGGGATCCAAAATTATTTGATGTTATGGTTATAACTCAATCGAAACAGGTGATACACTGATATGTCAAATTTTCTGGGTCTAATTATAGCATGTTTTTTTCATTCATCTATGCTGCTTCCAGTTATATTGAAAGAAGGGCTTTATGGGAAGACTTGAAAAAATTTAGCTTAACTGTGAAAAAGGAAGCTTGGTGTATTTTGGGTGATTTCAATGTTGTATTAAAAGATTCAGATTATTCAGAAGGTTGTTCAAGAATTCTAAAAGGAGTTGATGATTTTCGTGAATGTATCAATTTTATTGAAGTTGAAGACTTGAATAGCACTGGTTTTCAATTCACTTGGAATAAATCTCCTTCTGGGAATAAGGGAATTTTGAAGAAGCTGGATAGGATTATGGTCAATTCGAAATTCATATATGATAATCCTTCAGCTTATGCTGCCTTTAAACCATACAAAACTTCTGATCACTGTCCTGCTATTCTTTTCATTCCTAATGGTAAAGTGAGATGGAAATCTTCTTTTAGATTTGCTAATTTCATTGCGGATAAAGAAGAATTTTTGCCTATGGTAAAGGATATTTGGTCTTCAAATATTGAAGGTTTTTTTATGTTCAAAGTTACTCAGAAATTGAAAGTGTTGAAGAAATAGTGTAGGCAGCTGTGTAACAAATTCAGAGGATCGAGAATGAAAATTAAGGAGCTAAGGAAACAGTTGGGAAATATTCAGATGAAAATTGATCAGGAGCCTTTTAATGCCACATATCAGGAGGAGCATGCTAATATTCTTTTTGAATATAATGTTGCTTGTAATGATGAAGAAAAGCTGCTTTCTCAAAGATCTAAGATCAAATGGCTATCTGATGGGGATAATAATACAAAGTTTTTTCACAGTTGTTTGAAAAGCAGGATTAACAGGAATCGAATTTTGATGGTGCTTGATAAGGATGGAAGATGGATTAAGGGGAATGCTATGAAGGAGAAATTTATTAATTATTTTAAGAATTTCTTGGGATGTGAAGTTGGCACTGATTTGTCTATACTTAATGATGAATTTTTTTCATAATAAGTTGGATAAAAAAGTGGCAATGAATATGATAAGAGTGGTTACAGATGAAGAAGTTAAAGTTGCTATGTCTGATATTGCTGACAATCATGCCCCTGGACCTGATGGTTTTTCCTCTAAGTTTTTTAAGAGTGCTTGGAGTATTGTTGGGCCAGAAATTTGTAAAGCTGTGAGGGAATTTTTCTGGACAGGCAAATTATTTAAGGGTATTAATGCCACAAGGATTGTTTTGATTCCTAAAGTGGAAGAGCCGAGGAAAGTCACTGATTTTCGGCCTATTGCCTGTTGCAACATTTTTTATAAATGTATCAGCAAGATAATAGTTAACAGAATAAGGAGCAGCTTAAGTGATATAGTTAGCCAAAACCAATATGCTTTTATTCAAGGAAGATCAATTCTTGACAATATCCTCCTTGCTCAAGACTTGATGGTGGGATATAAAAATAAAAAAGGAGTGCCTAAATGTACCTTAAAGATTGATATACAAAAGGCCTATGATACTGTTGACTAGAAATTTCTAAATAGGATTCTTCTTGGATTTGAGTTTCATCCTGTCATGGTTAATTGGATTATGGCCTGTACTTCTTCTCCTTGGTTTATGCTGAATTTTAATGGTGAAGACCATGGATATTTTGAAGGAAAAAGGGGGTTAAGGCAGGGAGATCCTTTATCTCCCTACTTATTCACGTTGGTTATGGAGGTTTTTAATCTAATTCTGGTGAAGAAAATTGAAGATAGCCAAAGTTTCAAATATCACTGCAAGTGTGAATCTCAGAAGATCACTCATTTATGTTTTGCAGATGACTTATTGGTGTTTTCTTTTGGTAATGGTAAATCTGCTAGAGTGATAAAAGCTGCCCTTGATGATTTTAATTTTGTTTCGGGTTTGAAAGCGAGCATGCAAAAAAGCCAAATTTATTTTAGTTGTGTGAAGCCAAACATGAGGAGGATTATTTTGGGAATTTTACCTTTTGACATTGGTAAAATTCCTTTTAAATACCTTGGGATTCCCATGTGTGTGAATATGCTTTTCAAAAGAGATTGTTTATCTCTTGTTGATAAGATTAAATTGAGAGTGTGTAATTGGAAAAACAAGATGCTTTCTTTTGCTGGAAGGTTACAGCTCATAAATTCGGTTTTGACTTCTATTCACGTGTATTGGGCTTTAATTTTCAAAATCCCTATAGCCACTATTAAGGAGATTGAAATGATTTGTAGAAGTTTCCTGTGGGCTAATGGAGAAGTGGTTAGAGGGAAAGCTAAAGTTAAATGGAGTGATGTTTGTAATCCCAAGATAAATAGGGGTCTGGGAATTAAGAATTTGAGATTCTGGAATGATGCTTTGTTAGCCAAACACATTTGGAATCTGATTATTAATAAGAATTCTCTGTGGGTTCAATGGGTGAGAGAAAACTACATTGGTGATAGGAATTTCTGGGATATTTGGAAGAAGAAAAGTATGAATTGGACTTGGAAAAGATTTTTGGAATTGAGAAAAACTGTTAGACCGCATGTTGTTTCATGTATTGGTAATGGTAGGAATACTTCTTTGTGGCATGATTGGTGGCATCCAATTGGCATTTTAAGTACAATTATATCTAGAAGGGATTGGATTAGAAATGTATTTAGTGATAATTCTTTAGTCAGTGATGTTTTGACTAATGATACTTATAGATGGCCTATTGATTGGGTAATTAAATTTCCTGGACTGAAAGATGCTCCCATGTTCTGTAATATTGGTAATCATAGGGATATTACTGTTTGGAGGGATATGAATGGTGTGAATAAAAGATTTTCTTGCAAGCAAGTTTGGAGAGATATCAATAATTTTGGAAGCAAAGTCGGTTGGGTTAACTGTGTTTGGTTTAGTAATTGTATTCCCAGGAATGCGTTTATATTATGGGTCGCTGTGCTGAATCGGCTGAAAACTCAAGATCGAGTAAAATGCTGGGAAAAATCAGGTTCATTACTATGTCCTTTCTGTTTAAACATTCCTGATTCTCATGATCATCTCTTCTTTCAATGTGAATTCTCGCATATTATCTGGAAACATTGTTGTTCTAAGGCTGGAATTGACATTTCTTATTCTAATTGGAATGATTTAGTTCTTAAATTGTCTTCAGTCTTAAATTCGAGGTCTGTTGAGATTTTGATTAAAAAATGGGTGTTTGCTAGTTGTGTTTCTCATATTTGGAAAGAAAGAAATTCGAGAATTTTTAGTAATATGAGAAAATCGAATGAAGGAGTTATTTTGTGTATTGAGAATGAAATTCAATTGAAGTTATTAGGGTTGAGGAAGATGAATGTTATGGTCAGCAGCGAGACTTTACAGATCTGGGGTATTTTTGGAAAAATTAATGAGTTTTAATGAATTCTTTTGTAAGGATTAACTGTTGTGATTTTGTTTGTTTTGAGGATTGGGATGATATGGAGCTGTTGAGTTGTTTGACTGTCATTATGGGAGCTTTGTATTGGGGGTATTTTCCGAATGATAGTTTTAAAGGAATTGATGGTTATCAAGGAATTGACGGTTTATTTCACTGGTTTAAGAGCTTGCTCTTGAGTTTTGTGATTTGTACCTTTAGGATTTTTTGTTTGGATATGATCTTAATTGAGAATATTCAAATGGAAAATCCTAGACATGTGATTGATACCATGTCAAGTCTGCAACTGGGTTTGATAATATGGTGGTATTGTGGATTCCTGTGTTGGTTTTTTTTATGAATGCAGGAAAGGCGTTATGAAGCTGTTTGTCGTGCTTTTTGATTGTGGGAGTGCTTATAGCAGGAGGCCCATTATGATGAGTTACCTTTGGATGATGAAGGATAAAAGAGGGAACAACAAAGGAGGGATACAAGGGCTGAAAGATGGTAGAAGTTGCTGGATTGAATTCTTGATGATTTTGCAGTAGATTTTGGTTTATACTTTTTGTGTGTCTTGGTTCATTATTTTTGTATGTAGGATATTTGGGTTTGGACATTTATGGGGTTGTTTTTTAAGTTTTCACTATTGGACTGTGGGTTTTTTTAAGGGCCTTACCCCTTGCTTTGGTCTTAATGGTGATTGGTGGTATGATTATTGCAAGGGGATGAAGTTACCTTTTTTCCCACCTTTAATAAGTCCTTGGTGTAGGCTTATGAACATTAAGGTTTTTTGGGGCATTTGGAGTATAGTTGAGATGTTTAAAAAATAGGTAGGAAGTTGGTTATGGATAGGTTGGATTGTTTAGGGTTTTTGGATTGTCTTTTTTATTTTATTTGTATTTGTATTCTTTTATTCTTTTTTAATAAAGTTTGTTGAGCTTTGGCTCTTTTAAAAAAAAAAAGAATTAAACAATGCTCATCAAAGATTTGCTTAAATTTCATAGACTACTATGGTGGAACTCAAGAATAAAACGATGCTCATCAAACCTTTGCTAAATTACAAAGAGTACTTCTATTGTGGAACTCTAGAATTAAAAAATGCTCAAAAAAGCTTTGCTAAATTGCATAGACTTCTAATGTGGAACTCAAGAATGTAAAAAGGCTCATTAAAGCTTTGCTTAAATTGAATAGACTTTTATTGTGGAACTCAAGAATTAAACAATGCTCATCAACGCTTTGCAAAATTATGAAGACAACTTCAGTTATGGAACTCAAGAATTAAACAATGCTCGTCAATGCTTTGTTAAATTGCATAGACTTCTAATATGGAACTCAAGAATGAAACAATGCTCATCAAAGCTTTGCTTAAATTGCAATACACTTCTATTGTGTAACTCATGAACTAAACAATGCTCATAAAAGCTTTGCTAAATTGCAAAGACTACTTGTCACACCCCGAAAACCGAAGGCGGAAACATTTCCAAGGTTGACTCCACGTTGAGTATCAAATCCAATGTACATAGTAAGTAAAGTAGAACAACCATTACATTACATATAAAAGTTTTACAATTGTTTTCAAAAGTAAAGTTGTACAGTTGTGTTACATAGTATATATATATATATATGAACAAAATGAAACGGGTCTTCTGAGCACTCCGACTTTGAGCAAAAAGGATCTTCGGTACATGTTCTAACGTTGACCTGAGAACACAAGCGGTTTTGAAAATCAGCATAACGCTGGTGAGTTCATAAGTAGTTTTGTTTTGTGAAAATGTTCATGTTTCCTTTCTATTTCTGAAAATGTAACACACGCCAAGAAAATCCCACATTTTCTTAAAAGTTGATTGTTGTTTCACAATTACAAAGTATTGTAGGTTTGTACACTAAAAACATGTTACTCATGTGAAAAATGTATAGTTTGATTATCTGGTTTGTTAAACTGTTCTGTTTGAGTTCCAATGTATCCCCAGGAAAGTCCCATACTTTCCTGATTGTGAGTTATCATTTGTAAAAGATGTAATGTTATCTGTTTTGTTACACTTTTCTAGTTATGCATATGTTCCCCAGGAAGGCCCCATGCTTTCCTGAATGTTGGTTTTCATTGTAAAGATGTATTCTGTTAGACCTGGTTATGTACAAGGTTTCCCAGGAAAGTCCCATACTTTCCTAAATGTTGGTTATCAATGTAAAAGATGTATAAAGTTATTCATTATTACTATAAGTAAATCTCTGTTATCCTAATTGCGAGTTCCATAACCATACTATAGACTGAACCTGTGGCAATAAGTAGTCCACAACCTTATGACTTTCGTCACCCTTGAACCATTTCGGTTTGGCTGTAGCTAGCAGCTAGGTGTGGGGTAGTCAGTCCCGTATAGATCTATACACTCAAGTCACGCTCTCTAAATCCCATAGATTCTGGTTACGGGTGTAGTCCTCCACTCGCGTATCTCTGTGGAGTGTTCGCCGAGGACGTGTCTCCAATCATACAAGAATAACAAATTTACTAGTAATAATATGATAATCCTCCACTCGCGTATCTCCGTGGAGTGTTACCGAGGACAAACAGTGTACAAGTAATATTGTTCATGTGTTTAATGTCATGCTTTTAACTGATAAAATATGGAAAACCATTTGTGAAATATATAAAACATCACAGTTTATAAAACCCATTTCACAAATAAATGTTTACGTGATCTGCATGTTTGAATGGTTATCAGTTGTATAAATCAGTTTTAAAAGCATATAAAACGTGAAATACACACATGAAAACAAGTTTTTGAGTACAAGAAACCCTTGTACTTTGCTTGTGTCCCCCCCTGAAAACAGTGAAAAAGGGTAAGGGTATGAACTCACCAAACTCGGAAATGTGATGGTTTTGGATACTAGACGTTGGTTCGGGGCTTGATTACTCGCGATGTCCCTATGTAAAATGTAATAATGTCCATATATAACAAATTAGATTTACAACCACTAATCATATGGAACATTACACTCCAACGAGGTTAAACACCTCAAAACAAGCGTTTGGAATGACCCGGGTGACATCTACGGACGTGTATTGGTACTAGTGTAACAACCTGATGTTGTTCATCACCGAAAACCCATTCTACCCGTATAACTCGTTGTATGTCGAAACGTTCTGATGTCGTTTTTGGGTAAAGTTAGTTAAACTTATACGTTTAATTGATGCTAATGAGTTTCCAAACCCCTTAGGAACTCATGAAATTAGCCCAAAATATTTATTTCTTAAGTTTTAGAAACTTCCCCGCCGGGTCTCGGAAACTTAATCGGGTGCGACCAAAAGCCCCGTTTAAGGCCGGTATCGGGTAGAATTCCACCGTGTCCAAGTTTTAGGACCTATATAAACGTGTTTAAACATTCATTTGAAGCTTTTTCTTCCTCTCTCTACTCTCTCTCTCTCTAACCTCTCTCATAAAATCCAAGTTTAAGGGTCAAAATCATCAATTTTAGGCTCCAAATCTTCGAGTTACCTTCCCTAACTTGATATGTAACCTCCCTAGCCTTCAAATTTGAGTTCAAAACATGGAATAGGACCACATTCATGTGTTTATGGCCCTGGAATAGTCCTAGGCCGTGAACTCATATGAAATGGGTTTTGAAGCACAAAAACCCTTCCAAAACACAGTTGGACCTTAGATATGGCCAGATGGCTTTATGGAATGGACCTAGAATGCCTTAAACTATAATTTGGAGACTTGTATATGTGTTTACGGCCAAGGATGGTGTTTAGGCTGTAAACTCATAATTAAAGGGTTTCTAAGCCCTTTAACCCTTCCTAAACCTCAATAAGACATGGATATGACTTCTAGAATAATTGCTTTAGCCTTGGAACACTTTAAACATGATTTTTGAGGGATTTATATGATTTTACGGCCAAGGCATGTGCTTGGGCCGTAAACTCCTTAAAACATGGTATAAACTCAATTTCAAGGTGTTAGAAAGCCATCCAACACCACCAAAAGCCTTGGAATAAATCATAGGACCAACCAAAAATAGTTTAAGGACCTTAAACACATCAAAACTCTTCATTTGAGAGTTTACGGCCATAGAAGGTGCTCCATGGCCGTAAACTCCTAAAAGTATGTCATTTTGTGTCCAAAAATCATTATAAGGCGTGTAGGAATTTTTAGAATCACATGTGATTTGTTTGGAACCAATAACACACTTATTCATGGGGATTTGAGAGTTTACAGCCATGAGTCCTATGCTAGGCCGTAAACTCCCTTAAATATGTCCATTTGGTGTTTAAAAATTATTCCAAGTCCTTAAACCAAAGTCTAGCATTTATCCCTAAGTGTTTGAAGCCATTTTGCACCATAAACTACCCCACCATGAGTTTACGGCCGTAAACTCATGGGGAATGGGTGTTTTAGACCAAAAACTCTTGTATGAGTTTATTCATGGGGATTAAACTCAAGTTCCAAGTCCCTAGTGCCATTACACGTCCTTAAACGCCACCCGGTCCCTCCAAACACTCGTAATGAGGTGTTTCCATGACTAAAAGTGTTTGTCCCTAACAAATAATCAATCTAAGTCCTAATTAGACACAAATGTGTATCTTTACATTATACTTAGGAACCTCGTGGTTTTGCAAGCCCCGGACCAACGTTTAGCATCCGAAATCGTCACGTTTCTCGTTCGGTGAGTTCATACCCTACGCCTTTTCTGTGTTTTTCAATGTTTTCAGGGGGAATACAAGCAAAATATAACTGTTTTCGAATCATAACATTGATATATTTCAAATAATATCTGGCAAATTTATAAACACTTTTACTCCTTATGTATTATGCTGAGCATAAGGAATGATTTATCAATTACAACTAAATGGATTTTAGTTAAGAAAATAACCAAACTAATAAAATTATTATGGGAATAATTTGGGGTTCTGTAGTTCTTTTTATATCATGTACTGATATCTATGTAAAGTTATTAGATAAACTATGTCTGATTCAGTTTATCTCCGTATCATTTGAATGTATTGCCAGATAGTTTCTATGTATGTATCTATTTTCACTGTATCATGTTTCATAATCTTTGTATGTTTGATATCGTATGAGAATCCTCTAAATAGTTTAGTACTAGTTTGTGAGTTAGTCACTACCCTTTATGGATGATCAGTAAATCCTCCCCGGAAGTGTAACCAGAGTCTCCTGGAGGGAGAGCGAGGAATTTGTGAATAGATCTATTCGGGACTGACAATCTCACACCTTTACTGCTAGCTACGGTTAGACGGGCACGCCTGGAGTGACAAATTTTGGATATCGTCCGACATCTGACTAACGTCAAGGAGGTCTCGTTTTCGTATCAGCATGGTTACCCGACTCACAATACGTATTAATATAAGTTTATTCACAGCTTTGGTTTTAGAATCTATATCTAGTTCGGGATAGTGATCCCATGGTTTTATCAAACTATCATGTATCTAGTCCGGGATGGTAGTCCCATTATTTGAAATCTATATCTTGTACGGGATAGTAATCCCATGGTTTTGAAACTATATCTAGTACGGGATGATAATCCCATGACTTTATCCAACTATCTTATATCTAGTTCGGGATAGTGATCCCATGGTTTTATCAAACAATCTTATATCTAGTTCGGGATAGTAGACCCATGGTTTTCAATCTATATTTCCTAGTATATCAAACTATCTTGTAACTAGTCCGGGATGTTAGTCCCAAGGTTTTCAAACTACTTTCTATCTACAGTTCGTGTATATTATGGTATTTCATATGTAATTCGGGATAGTAATCCTATGATTTTCAATATATAGTTTTGTGTATTAAACTATACTCTGTGTTATTCAATCAATCTTGCATTTAGGAAAATATGGGATTTTCCTGGGGTTAACTTATAACGCGTAACTGAACTGTAATGAAAGATAACTAAACTGTTCAATATAAGAAAATATGGGATTTTCTTGGATAACAAACCTTTTCGGAAAACTAAAGGAAACCGATACATTTTCATAAAACAAAACCGCTTATGAACTCACCAGCTTTATGCTGATTTTCAAACTGCTTGTATTCTCAGGTCCAAGTTAGACAGGTACCCGACAATATCTTTTGGTGAAGACAGAGTGCTCAGATGTCTCGTCTAAACTTTTGTTCATATGATATATGTATAAAACTTGTACAATTTACTTTTGAACCAAATGTAAACTTTCAAATATATGTAATGTAATGGTTGTTTACTGTGATTACTATGTACATTGGATTTGATACACAACGTGGAGTCCACCCCGAAATGTTTCCGCCTTTGATTTTCTGGGTGTGACAGATTGGTATCAGAGCCCTTGTTTATAGTGAACAGAGTATACCAAACCTTACATGGTATATAACTATAAACACTAAAGGGCCTCAATGCTCTGAATTATAAGTATCTTCAAACTATAAGTATTTTCAAATGTATACAAGTATACCAAACCATCAAAATCCGTAACTACAAATAGAAAAAAACATAAGTAAATGGGTGTTGTACACTGCAGTTAAACCTGAGCAGTTATGTAGTCGTGTCTAGGATTAATATAGCCTGGCCAACTATATTCATTCGAGACACTGCCAACATGTGCTTGGGAGTGACTGTGGTACGCAGCATGCCTAAAACTTACCCAATATCCCAAACAACGAATCGTCGCTACAACGAACCATGAAATACTATGGGAGTATTTCTCTAGCCGATCCTTTGTAGAAAATCCTCGTATACGCGTTGTTCCTAAATCATTCCTCTAACGATAAAATGTTCTGTCTTGATTACTCTTTCCTGCTTTATCGCTTTGTATGATGCTATATCTATCTTGAAGAGATACCCTCTGTTTCTTATTTCTTGATTCAATTCAGAGGCAAGATGCCTCCAAGAAAGAGACCCAGCTCAAAGAACAACAGCAATCCTCCTCCGCCACCACCTCCTATTCAAATCGATTTGGAAACACTTCAGGCAACCATTTCTGCCACCATATCAACTCTCCTATCTCAACTGAACCCTAGTGGTTCAGGGGGAGGGACCCAAAACCCAGAAGATAGCCAGGGACACCAAAAAGGGGGTTCCTATAAAGACTTCATGAACGCAAAACCGACATTCTTCGATGGCACAGGGGGTGTCATTACTTTAACCCGATGGTTCGAGAAAATCGAATCAATCTTTGAAATACGCGCCTGTTCGGAGTCCGAAAAGGTAAAGTTTGCTGCCTGCACCTTCCAAGAGAAAGCCCTGACTTGGTGGAACGGCCGAGTCAAATCTTTAACTTTACCTGTAGCGAATGCTATGGGTTGGGAAGCTATGAAGGAGCTTCTCCTCGCAGAATATTGCCCTCGGGGCGAACTCCAGAAGCTAGAACACGAACTTTGGAACCTTAAGATGAAGGGTTTCGACATAGCCGCTTATACTTCAAGATTCGACGATCTGGCGTTACTATGTCCGGGAATGGTTACCCCGGAGAGTAAAAAGATTGAGAAGTTCATCTGGGGGTTGACCCAGCCAACAAAAGGGAATGTCTTGGCTGCGAAGCCTGACACATATGACAGCGCTAAATGTCTTGCGAAAATCTTGATCGATCATGAAGACAACTCTGATGAGGAGGCTACCACCCCCGAGCCAGTCACCAGTGGAGGCGGAAGCAAAAAAGAAATCTTGGAACAAGAGGAAGGCCCAGAGTATGTAACGGTCTTCTCAGAAACAGCAAACAGTAGCAGTCCATGCTGCTACTGCCCCTGTTACTATTTCAGTTGTTGGTTCCATAGCCTAAACTCCCGCCAGTGGATACACTGGTACCCTTCCTTGGTGTGGTAAGTGCAACTACCACCACCGCATTCCTGGTCCATGTCGCGAAAGGATCTGCGACAACTGTGCCAATAAGGGCCACCTTGCTCGAACCTGCAGAAAACCAGCCAAATCAACGAACCAATCATCCGGAGAAGGGATCAGTCAGGCCTGCTACAATTGTGGCGAAGCAGGTCACTTCAAAAGAAATTGCCCCAAAGCAGCTACAACCACTGATCCCTCTGTCGTCGCAGGTATACTTCTCTTTGGTAATTCTTATGCCTGCAACTCTTTTCGATTCTAGTACAAAAAGGGAAACCTATTATCTATCTATTCGAACATTTTCTAAACTCAATCCTTCGTATGTAATCGAATTGTGTACCGTTGAGATGACTAACCAGTGAGATAGAGAACACTAACTTCGTACCTATAGATTGAATCCTTGGTCCGGAGGACTATTCTGTTCCATTCGATTTAAAAAGGGGGAAACTTTCCACAAAAATACTTTGATGCTATGTTTAACATGAAATGAATGAGTCTCATTCATGTTGTTATCCTTGGTTTCGAAAGGGTCACTCGTTTAGATCTTTTCTTCGACTTGGTTCTCGTGATCTTCGACATCAATCCTTCGTACCATTCCATGCCTTAGAACTCAAAAGTTTTTCCCGATATGAATTACCACGCATCCCTCGTTTTTGTGATCATTGAGAAACGGGAAGTTAGCAGATCTTTCCTCTAAATGTCTTTCCCGAAGGATTCCCGGGAATTTCTTTCGAATGTCTAGTTTAGTTCCACCTCAGACCTTTCTAGATCTTCGTAGAAATCGATTATGCAATCTTTAGATTTCGGATGCCCTTAGAGCTTGATAACATCTATCCAGTCCATCACATCTCGAATCCTTAGAAGCACCCACTCGACGAAACCCTAATGATTCCTTTGAGGAAACCGAAGTCGTCCAGGGTTGGAACTTCCATGAGAAACCCGATTGATATCGTAGATTGAGAGAGATTCAATGTGCAAAACAAAGACACGTCCCGATAATGAGAATTCGCTAGAACGCCCAGTAGAGACCTGATTCCACTTGAGAAAGTGAAGATCCGAGGCAACAAATCCATTAGTGTTTCATTCCAAATTCATGATCTATATCTTATTCTTTGAATTTCAGGACGAAATTCCCTCTAACGGAGGGATAATGTAACAACCCGAAGTTGTTCATCACCGAAAACCCATTCTACCCGTATAACTCGCCGTATGTCAAAACTTTCCGATGTCGTTTTTGGGTAAAGTTAATTAAACTTATACGTTTAATTGATGCTAATGAGTGTCCAAACCCCTTAGGAACTCATGAAATTAGCCCAAAATATTTATTTCTTAAGTTTTAGAAACTTCCCCGTCGGGTCTCGGAAACTTAATCGGGTGCGACCAAAAGCCCCGTTTAAGGCTAGTATCGGGTAGAATTCCACCGTGTCCAAGTTTTAGGACCTATATAAACGTGTTTAAACATTCATTTGAAGCTTTTTCTTCCTCTCTCTACTCTCTCTCTCTCTCTTTAACCTCTCTCATAAAATCCAAGTTTAAGGGTCAAAATCATCAATTTTAGGCTCCAAATCTTTGAGGTACCTTCCCTAACTTGATATGTAACCTCCCTAGCCTTCAAATTTGAGTTCAAAACATGGAATAGGACCACATTCATGAGTTTACAGCCCTGGAATAGTCCTAGGCCGTGAACTCATATGAAATGGGTTTTGAAGCACAAAAACCCTTCCAAAACACAATTTGACCTTAGATATGGCTAGATGGCTTTATGGACTGGACCTAGAATGCCTTCAACTATAATTTGGAGACTTGTATATGAGTTTACGGCCCAGGATGGTGTTTAGGCCGTAAACTCATAATTAAAGGGTTTTTAAGCCCTTAAACCCTTCCTAAACCTCAACAAGACATGGATATGACTTCTAGAATAATTGCTTTAGCCTTGGAACACCTTAAACATGATTTTTGAGGGATTTATATGAGTTTACAGCCAAGGCATGTTCTTGGGCCGTAAACTCCTTAAACCATGGTATAAACTCAATTTCAAGGTGTTAGAAAGCCATCCAACACCACCAAAAGCCTTGGAATAAATCATAGCACCATCCAAAAATAGTTTAAGGACCTTAAACACATCAAAACTCTTCATTTGAGAGTTTACAGCCATAGAAGGTGCTCCATGGCCGTAAACTCCTAAAAGTATGTCATTTTGTGTCCAAAAATCATTATAAGGCTTGTAGGAATTTTTAGAATCACATGTGATTTGTTTGGAACCAATAACACACTTATTCATGGGGATTTGAGAGTTTACGGCCATGAGTCCTATGCTAGGCCGTAAAATCCCTTAAATATGTCCATTTGGTGTTTAAAAATTATTCCAAGTCCTTAAACCAAAGTCTAGCATTTATCCCTAAGTGTTTAAAGCCATTTTGCACCATAAACTACCCCACCATGAGTTTACGGCCGCAAACTCATGGGGAATGGGTGTTTTAGACCAAAAAATCTTGTATGAGTTTATTCATGGGGAGTAAACTCAAGTTCCAAGTCCCTAGTGCCATTACACGTCCTTAAACGCCACCCGGGTCCCTCCAAACACTCGTAATGAGGTGTTTCCGCGACTAAAAGTGTTTGTCCATAACAAATAATCAATCTAAGTCCTAATTAGATACAAATGTGTATCTTTACATTATACTTAGGAACCTCGTGCGTTTGCATACCCCGGACCAACGTTTAGCATCCGAAATCGTCACGTTTCTCGTTTGGTGAGTTCATACCCCTACGCGTTTTCTGTGTTTTTCAATGTTTTCAGGGGGGAATACAAGCAAACTATAACTGTTTTTGAATCATAACATTGATATATTTCAAATAATAGCTGGCAAATTTATGAACACTTTTACTCCTTATGTATTATGCTGAGCATAAGGAATGATTTATCAATTACAACTAAATGGATTTTAGTTAAGAAAATAACCAAACTAATCAAATTATTATGGGAATAAGTTGGGGTTCTGTAGTTATTTTTATATCATGTACTGATATCTATATAAAGTTATTAGATAAACTATGTCTGATTCAGTTTATCTCCGTATCATTTGAATGTATCGCCAGATAGTTTCTTTGTATGTATCTATTTTCACTGTATCATGTTTCATAATCTTTGTATGTTTGATATCGTATGAGAATCCTGTGAATAGTTTATTACTAGTTTGTGAGTTAGTCACTACCATTTATGGATGATCAGTAAATCCTCCCCGGAAGTGTAACCAGAGTCTCCTGGAGGGAGACCGAGGAATTTGTGAATAGATCTATTCGGGACTGACAATCCCACACCTTAACTTCTAGCTACAGTTAGGCGGGCACGCCTGGGGTGACAAATTCTGGATATCGTCCGACATCTGACTAACATCAAGGAGGTCTCGTTGTCATATCAGCATGGTTACCCGACTCACAATACGTATTAATATAAGTTTATTCACAGCTTTGGTTTTAGAATCTATATCTAGTTCGGGATAGTGATCCCATGGTTTTATCAAACTATCATGTATCTAGTCCGGGATGGTAGTCCCATGATTTCAAATCTGTATCTTGTACGGGATAGTAATCCCATGGTTTTGAAACTATATCTAGTATGGGATGATAATCCCATGACTTTATCCAACTATCTTATATCTAGTTCGGCATAGTGATCCCATGGTTTTATCAAACAATCTTATATCTAGTCCGGGATAGTAGTCCCATGGTTTTCAATCTATATTTCCTAGTATATCAAACTATCTTGTAACTAGTCCGGGATGTTAGTCCCAAGGTTTTCAAACTACTTTCTATCTACAGTTCGTGTATATTATGGTATTTCATATGTAATTCGGGATAGTAATCCTATGATTTTCAATATATAGTTTTGTGTATTAAACTATACTCTGTGTTATTCAATCAATCTTGCATTTAGGAAAATATGGGATTTTCCTGGGGTTAACTTATAACGCGTAACTGAACTGTAATGAAAGATAACTTAACTGTTCAATATAAGAAAATATGGAATTTTCTTGGATAACAAACCTTTTCAGAGAACTAAAGGAAACCGATACATTTTCATAAAACAAAACTGCGTATTAACTCACCAGCTTTATGCTGATTTTCAAAGTGCTTGTATTCTCAGGTCCAAGTTAGACAGGTACCCGGCAATATCTTTTGGTGAAGACGGAGTGCTCAGAAGTCTCGTCTCAACTTTTGTTCATATGATATATGTATAAAACTTGTACAATTTACTTTTGAACTAAATGTAAACTTTCAAATATATGTAATGTAATGGTTGTTTACTGTGATTAGTACATTGGATTTGATACACAATGTGGAGTCCACCCCGGAAATGTTTCCGCCTTTGATTTTCGGGGTGTGACAACTAGGGACTTGGGACTTGAGTTTACTCCCCAAGAGTAAACATATTAGGGAGTTTATAGCCACAAAACACACACATACATGAGTTTACATCCGTAAACTCATGTTGGTGTGATTTTGAGGGTTTAATGGCTTGTTTGGACTTGGGGATTGTTGTAATGACTTACTAAAATGCCTTGGAATGGTTTGAATGGATTAATACCATTTAAAAGGGAGTTCACGGCTGTAAACTTGGAGTTTACGGCCGTAAACTCTCCAATGGTCAAGAAAAATTGATTTGAGGCACAAGGAGCAATCACATGTGATTCTAATTAATTTTCCAAGGTTTGGTATCAATTTTGGGCACCATATAACATCAATTTAGGAGTTTACGGCCCAGAAGCATGTTCTATGGCCATAAACTCTCCTATGTCCATGAATAATTAATTTTTGACACTTAAAACAATCACATGTGATTCTAGAAATTTTTCCAAGCCTTTGGGGTGAATTAGGGGCATCATTTGACATGGTTTCATGAGTTTACGGCCAAAGGGTATGTGCCTAGGCCGTAAACTCCTATATGTAGTATTTTGATGTGTGACAAACCCCTAAACTATTTTTAGATGGATCTAGGATTTACCACAAGGCTATTAGTTGAGTTACAAGGCATTTTGACATGTTTTAAGGTGTTAAATCCCCATGTTTAAGGAGTTTATAGCCCAAGAATAAGCCTTGGCCATAAACTCTCTTTTGTCCCTCAAAATTCATGTTTTAAATGTTTCAAGTCCCAATTTGCAAGCCTTAAGGTCGTATCTAAGTCCCAACAATGATTTGGAAGGGTTAATTGGCTTAAAACCCCCATTTTTAAGTGTTTACGGCCCAAGCTTGACCCTTGGCTGTAAACACATGTTCTAGGTCCTAAAAATCAATTTAAACATCAATTTGAAGGCTAAAGAGGTTAGATAACAAGTTAGGGATGTTACCTCTTTGATTTGGAGCCTTAAATCTTTGTTTTTGGACCTTTGATTATGGATGAGGAGAGAGGTTGGAAGTGTTTATGGAAGAAATGGCCAAAAGCTTCAAATGAAAGCTTTGAATCATTTATATAGTGCTCGGGAATTGGACACGGCGGAATTCTACCCGACACCAGCGTTAGGCGGGGCTTTTGGTCGCACCCGACCAAGTTGCCGTAACCCGATATGATAGATTCTAGAATTATTCCGATAACTAATATGTGGTGTTAGAATGATTTCAAATGGTATTAAGACACCCATTAAGTCATTTTAGATCAATACAAGTTAATGGCTTAATTAAATGGCGAAATGGGAAACGGATTTGGAAACGCCGTTTGGTTGATCGAATTAGATTACAATTTGAGTTACAAGAAGTGATATAAAATTTCGGGTTGTTACACTACTTCTATTGTGGAACTCAAGAATTAAACAATGGTCATCAAAGCTTTGCTAAATTGCATAGACTTCTAATGTGGAACTCAAGAATGAAACAATGCTCATCTAATATTCGCTTAAATTGCATACACGTCTATTGTGGAACTCATGAATTAACGGCAGAAACGTTCAGGGGTGGAGGACGTCATGTGAAGTATCATAACAGTGTAAAGTAGTAAACAAGCAACAACATCATCCATTGCATAAAAAGTAAAGTTTTAATACATGTGTGTTCTTTCATTGTAATAAGACACCAAAATATGTAATCAAAATAAAAGACGAGTCTTGTCTGTGCTCCGTCTTCTCAAAACCTGGTCATCGTACCTGTCTACTGGTGACCTGAGAATACAAGTATTTTGAAAGCGTAGATCAGCATAAAGCTGGTGAATTCATACGTATTTAAGTGTCACTACTCTGTTTTGGAAAGCTGTTATGAATGCCATGTAAAACTTTGAATGAAACATTTGATATAAGTGTGAAAACCCTAGAAAATCCCATATTTCCTACTAGTATAAAAGTAGTCTTCTACCAAGACCCGAATGTTTTGAAAGTAGTCTTCTACCAAGACTTGAATGTTTTGCTATAACAAAGATGGTTTTTCCCCTGTATGACTACTATTAACAATATATATAGTCTACCTCATCATTTGTGTGAACGTATCACAAAATAAAAGTAATAGGGAAAATATAACCATATAAGTATTATCCTTTTTTATTAGGATAAACCTGACATCGCGACTGCCGAATAGTATTAACCTTGAACATCCGTAGATGTTCATTGGCCTCTATGGCTAACAGCGGGGAGTAGGAATGGTTAGTCCTATAAAGGTACCCTAGTATAAGTATTAACCGTAGGGATGTAGATGTTCATTACCTCTGTTGCTAACAGGTGGGTTCCGGAATGGTTGGTCCCGTATAGTATCCTTTTGTACTAGGATAGACAGAACTAATCTACACATATAGTATGTAATAGTATCTCATCATATAGTATCTAGGTACAAGTATCCATGTAACGGTATCCATGTTAGAGGATCCAGGTAAGTGTATCTCTTCATAGAGCATTTAGTATAGACTCATGAATGAACTGACTCTGGTGATGATTCCTTGTAATAGGAATAATGTTTTGTATCCCCTAAACTATCCATATAATAGTTTTCTGGAATGAATTTATTGTCCAAGAAGGTTTATACAGCCTTGCTACTCAAGAGTGTGGGAACTGAATGAATAATGAAAGCTATCATATCAATATCAATATATATATATATATATATATATATATATATATATATATATATATATATATATGAACATAAGTGTATGCATATAGATTTGATCAAGGACATGAAAGAGGTTTTGTAAAACATTTAAGAGTTTTGAACAATAAATAACAATGACTTGATGTCATTTTATAAAACATTTCAAAAGTAATTCATTTGATAACAAAATATTTTAAGACAGAAAACCATTTCATATATCACATTTTGAAGTATGTGAGATCAGTTGGTTGAAAACACAGTTATAAATCACATGTGATTGATTCTATAACATATTGTTTTCTACTTGTATCCCCCCATTAAAGCATTTAAAATCATTTAAAACATTGATTAAGGGGTATGAACTTGTCACACCCCGAAACCGAAGGCGGAAACGTTTCGGGGCGGCGGACGTCATGAATATCGCAACCAATGTACACAGTAAGCGTAGTAAACATAAAACATTACATTGCATGGAATTATTTCATTTGTTTGAAATCAAAGTGTTACAAGTGTTATACATATATCATATGAAAAAAAGTTAAGACGAGTCTGATAAGCGCTCTGTCTTCTCCAAAATATCACGGGTACCTGTCTAATATGGGCCTGAGAATACAAGCAGTTTGAAAATCAACATAAAGCTGGTGAGTTCATAAGCAGTTTGTTTTTTGAAAATGTACAAGTTTCCTTTTGGTTTCTGAAAAAGTTATGTATCCAAGAAAATCCCATATTTTCTTATATGAAAAGTTTAGTCATCTGTTTGGTTACACGATTCTGGTTATGAAGAACTGTTATCCCAGGAAAATCCCATATTTTCCTAAAAGTAAAGTTTAGTTACCCATTTGTTACCTAGTTTGATTAAGAACAGTTTGTTATCTGATTTTTACACACTCTGATTCAGAACAAGTTTAGTTATCCTAGGAAAAACCCATATTTTCCTAAAATGTTTGTGAAGTGTTATCGAATCTGAAAGTAACGTACAAGTATCTACCATACTTAAAATGTGTGTGTGAAGTTTCTTGAAGGTTTGGTTACCCTTAAATGTATATAAAACTAATAAATAAGTATAAAGCTTTAATAATCTTGATTGTGAGTTCCTTAACCATACTTCATACTAGATATGACTCGGAACGGGGCCAATATCTTTTATGACTTTTGTCAACCTTGAACCTTTCGGTTCGGCTGTAGCTAGCAGCCAGGTGCGGGATAGTCAATCCCGTATAGATCCATACACTCAAGTCACGCTCTCCCTTCCGGAGATTCTGGTTACAAGGATAGTCCTCCACTCTCGTATCTAGAGGAAGTGTTACAAAGGACGTGTCTCCAATCTTAAGATTTATGAATTTAAAATTGAAATTATTAATACGGAAACCCTGTTTTATTGGTCCTTTACTCTCGTATCAAGGGAGAGTACGATCTAGGACCTGACTAAGTTCTAATGATACCTATCCTTCACACTCGTATCTAGGGGGTGTTTTATTAAGGACAACACAAAAGTTCTATGATTTCTAACAGTATATGAGTGAACACTCAATTGCGAAGTATAAAGTATAACACTATATAATAAGAATTGAAATCGGTTTGAAAAACAACTCTGCAAGTCAAACAATTTGTTAATATGTTTTCAATTCTTAAAAGTGTACGGATTATCAAACCATTCAAATGAAATAATGAATTTAAGTACAAGATATTTTTGTACTTTTGCTTGTATTCCTCCCTGAAAACATTGAAAATCATTGAAAAAGGGTAGGGGTATGAACTCACCAGTCGTGGAACGTGTCGTTTAGGATGCTAAGTGTCAGATCGAGGCTTGATAATGCGTGAGGTTCCTATGTAAGATGAAATGATACACGAATGTATCAAATTAGCCTTTGAATCACTAATTAGATAAGATTAAACACTCCAAAATGCGAAAACACTTCAAAATAAGTGTTTGGAGTGACCCGGGTGACATCTAAGGATGTATATGGCTTGGAAAATGGGGTTTACTCTTCAAGAGTAAACTCATATGAGGGTTTACGGCCCTAATAACCCTCTCCCCATGAATTTACGGCCGTAAACTCATGGTGGGGTGTTCTATGATGCTAAATGGCCTTATATCACTTGGGAAAATTAGCTAGGATCAAATCTAGGCATTGGAATGGATTAAACTCACATATGGACCATTTAATGGAGTTTACGACATTAAACTAGGAGTTTATGGCCGTAAAATCCCCCACACTCAATCCCTTGATGTTTTGGTGGTTCTAGGTCATTACAATGCGCATAGGAAAGTTCTAGGGTTGATTCCATGGCTTACGAAGTGATTGGGACTTGAATTAACCTTGGAAAAGTAGTTTACGGTCTGTGAAGATGTTCTTGGGAGTTTACTACCTTACACACATGAGTTTACAACCATAAACTCATGTTTGTCCAAGATTCAAGGGTTTTAGTGGTTGAAAGTTAAGCATACTAAGTTCTAGACCCATTTCTAAGTCATACAAGGTGTTAAGGGCCCTTTATCACCCATTGGATGAGTTTAAGGTCTAAGGAGATGAGTTTACTCCCCATGAATAGGTGTTTACGGTCCAAGCATGTGCTTGGGCCGTAAACTCAAGCTTATGCCCCAAATGATGAGTTCAAGGTGTTCTAAGTCCAATTTGGTAAGCCCTTAAGTCATATCTAAGCTCCAAATGAGGTTTTGAAGGGTTTTCAGGCTCAAAACCCCTTATTACATGTTTTCACGGCCTAAGAAGGTTATAGGACCGTAAGCACATGTTTATGGTCCTATTCCTCATATTTTTCACGAATTTGAAGGCCAAAGGTGTTATACTAAGAGCTAGGATAGTTACCTTGATGATTTGGAGCTTGATTTGGATGATTTTGGCTTGATTTCGAGTTTTAGAGAGAGAAAGTAGAGAGAGAGTAGAGAGAGTGGAAAAGGCTTCAAATGAGGCTCTCTCAACTTTATATATGTTCAAAGTTTGGGACACGGTGAAATTCTACCCGATACTGACGTTAGACGAGGCTTTTGGTCACATCCGATTAATTTACCGTAATTACAACTTAGATGAAACTAAATATTTTCTAAATGAAAATAGAAAATATATTAATGTTTTAAAATGTATCCCGACACTTATGAAATTTAAACAGAAGTCGCAAATAAATTAAATTAAAACAAAGTTAACGGAACGTAACGACTTTATTAACGGAACCGGGTTACGATGACGGAACGAACTTCGAATTGTCACATTATCCCCCCGTTAGAGGGAATTTCATCCCAAAATTCAAACTTTAGATGCGACTCGCGGATTTGGAAAGAGAATATGGATACTTCTGTCCTATTGGATCATCACGCTTCCAAGTGAATTCGGATTCTCGCATGGCATTTCGGGGAACCTTTCACTTATCGGGATACGGTTTGTTTCATACGTTTAATCTCTTGATCTCTGTTTTCGATTGGTTCTGCCATGAAGTTCAGTCTTTCATTGATTTCGGTCTCATCAAAGGGATTACTATGGTTTCATCGGGTAGACACTTCTTAAGGACAGAGACGTGAAATACCGGATGGATGCTGCTAAGTTCTGAGGGTAGTCCGAGTTTGTAGGCTACGAAATCGATCCTAATGAGGATTTCGAAAAGTTCTATACACCTTGGGATATGCGTTTCAGAATGTAACATGCCCTTTTTGATTACTACATGATCAAAGAAAATGGTTGGACCGAAGGGCATCACTACATCTTCGTAGTGACCATAACGAGTCCTGAATGTTGTTTTGAAAACATCATTCCAGTGAGCTCATAGCTGACTGGAAAACTCATGCTACTGCTAGCGCTAATCGATACGGGGCTTGGTTACGAGGGTAGCTCTAGGAATTTGGTCGATGTGAAACTCGACTAGACACCCGGGAGGAATTCCTGGAAGCTCTTCGGGAAAAGACACCAGAAAAGTTGCAGACTTCGGGGATGCAAATTCCTGTTTCTCGATGGTCACATAGGCTAGGAATTTATGGCACTCTCTTCGAAGAAGCCTTCTGAGCTTTGATGTATGAAATGATGCAATAGCTGAAACTAAGTTCATCGTTGCAGATTATAAGAGTTTGACCGGGGGAAGGTTGAGATGGATAGATCTTTCAGAACCAAGGATATCAGCACGATTGAGACTCAATCAATCCATGTCAATGAATACTTCAAAGCTCTTAATTGAGAAACCGGCACAAGATCAATAGGAAAAGGATGATCGTCGAGGGTAAGGGTTCAACCTATGAATATATCGCTAACATCCTCTTTCTCGTTGTTAGACACCTCGACGGTAGACATTTCGGTTACTAATGGAGGACTATGGTTAAGATAATGTTTGATTGAATAGATAACATATTTTCTTTCAGCAATATAATCGAAAAGGTTTGTAAGTATAAGGGCTGTCGAGAAAGAATATATACCTGTGGCAACGGTGGGATCGGCGGCTGCCTCAACTTGTCCCATAGCTAGGACTCTTCCGGTGTTTCTAGTCGTTGCTACCTTGGGGCAGTTTCGCTTAAAATGCCCGACTTCTCCACAACCATAGCAGGCCTGGCCAATGCCCGCTCCGGGAGCTTGATTGGTTGATTGCGTTGGTGTCTTGCTGTTTTTCGCAGTGTGACCCTTTTTGCCACAACTGTTGCAAAACACCTCCAGACATGGGCTGGAAGTGAGGTGATGATAGTTGCACTTGTCACAACTAGGTAGGGTTCCAACATACCTACTGGTAGGTGCTCGAGCTGAGGATCCAACAACAGAAACAGCTACAGGGGTAGTAGCAGCGTGAACTGCCACAGTTTGCTGCCTCTTCGAAGATTCCTGCGATGTCTGACTTTTCTTCTTCTTCCCAATTTTTCTTTTCTTGCCACTCCTCTCTGTCAGCTCAAGAGTGGTAGTTGCTTCCTCAAGGTCATCACTATGGTCGATTAAGGTTTGTGCTAAGCATTTGGCGCTGTCGTATGTATCCGGCCTCGCAGCTAAGACGTTTCCTTTTGTTGGCTGGGTCAGCCCCCAGATGAATCTCTCTATCTTCTTACTCTCCGGGTTAACCATTCCCGGGCAGAGTAGTGCCAAGTCATCGAACCTAGAAGTGTAAGCGGCAATATCGGAACCCTTCATCTTCAGGTTCCAGAGTTCGTGCTCTAATTTTTGCATTTCGCCCCGAGGGCAGTACTCAGCCAGTAGAAGTTCCATCATGGCTTCCCAACCCATGGCATTGGCTATAGGTAAAGTTAGGGATTTGACTCGGCCGTTCCACCAAGTCAAGGCTTTGTCGATGAAGGTGCAGGCGGCAAACTTTACTTTGTCAGATTCCGAACATGCACATATTTCAAAGATAGATTCGATTTTCTCGAACCATCGGGTGAGGGAAATGACACTTCCAGTACCATCAAAGGACGTGGGTTTTGCGTTCATGAAATCTTTATAGGAACCCTCTTTTCGGTGTCCCTAGCTACCTTCCTGGTTTTGAGGCTGGGGACCACCTCCTGAACCACCGGGGTTCCTTTGAGACATGGCAGCTGCCACCGCAGCACTAACCACTGTCTGGAACATTACAAGATCAAATTGGGGAGGAGGTGGTGGAGGAGGAGGATTGTTGTTCTTTGAAATAGGTCTTTTTCTTGGAGGCATCTTGATCTATAAAGATCAGGAAAGAGAGGATGGTAAGTCCTCTAAATTGAATCAAGAGATATGACAGATATTGAATTCTATTAAGCAATAAAGCACGATGAGTTATCAAAGCAGATAAATTATCGCTAAAAGAATGATCGAGGAGCAACGTTGGAATGAGAATTTCTATAATGGGTTTGGCTAGAGAAATACTCCCGTAGTATTTCATGATTCGCTGCAGCGACGGCTCGTAGTTTGGGTATTGGGTAAGTTTTAGGCATGCCGCATACCACAGTCACTCCCAAGCACAAGTTGGCCGTGTCTCGAATGAATATAGTTGGCCAGGCTATATTGATCCTAGACACGACTACATAACTGCCCAGGTTTAACCGCATCGTACAACACCCATTTACTTATTTTCTGTTCTACTTGTAGTTATTGATCTCGACGGTTAGGTATACTGTCACACCCCGCTAAAGCGGAAACGCAAGGTATGACAGCGATAACGGTTTCAATGCAAAAGATAAAGACACATCACCATAGCAGTATTTAAAAGTTTACAACCCATAGCTTCAAAAGAAACAAAATACAAGTTTTTCAAAATAACATTGTTCAAAATATAGCTTCATAATAGCTTAAACACGATGCAGCATGCTCTATGATGATGAATCTTTACATCCACTTACTAATTACTTCCTGAAAAAGCATGTAAAACGAGCGTCAACTATGAAAATAGTTGGTGAGTATCACAAGTTTATAAAAATCGAGCGTACAATAAGGCTTTTCGTAAATACAAGTACATTGCTTCATTGATAAACAAGTTGATTGCTATTAATGAATACAAGTTTATTGCTATAACGAGAAACGAGTTTGTATGTGTATGAGCAAACAATGAGTCTCAACCAAACCTATGACTGAAGCCCTATCGAGATCTATGCTTATCGTTCCATAGATGAATATGGTATCATGCACTCCAGCGATTCGGGCGAGTGAGGAGTTGTCAATTCCTAATAGCGCTATCCATAACGACCATTGGCTCAAAGAGTTAATGGTTAGAGATAAGGGAAGGGCCTTAGTACGATAAGTTCTCATGTTCCGTGTTGCATAGACATACATAAAGAAACATAGCAATACAATAGCAATCATGTTTGATACAATTCAATTTAAATACAACATGCAAACAGTAGTTTTTCTGGACATGCTTTTCCACCCCAAAACATAAAAACCGAAAATAGGGGAGTGCGTAAATACTCACGATGTTTTGTGTAGACACAAGCGGTACTTCGGGATGCACCAACGTCTTACTACCGGGATCCTACGACATCAAACACACGCACTAGTGAGTTTCCATGTCGATATCTAATGCTAATATACTAAACTCTACATATAGGGAAATGCCAATTTATGTTTTAGTATTGGATTTTATATCAATTAGTTACACTTTTTCTGAAGTAATGAAATTCTATATATCGGGCGATTAATTACAACCTTGGAATATAAATTTTCCAAATATTTAAGTCCTTATTACAACATAAATTCACGAAAATAGCATTCGAGGGATAAAAATTCTCAAACTTTTTATTTAACTGTTATTACACAATACTAAGCTGGGAAAATTATAAAAATGGATTTCCAAGCTGTTTAATTATATTTTATGATTTTTGAGCATTTATTTCAATAAAAATTGAAATAAATAGAAAACAGTTTCCAAAATTACCCAAACTTTTTATTTAATTGTTATTATACATAAATAGGCTGGGAAAAATATAAAAGATATTTTTCAGTGGGTATTTCTATTTTTCCTTGCTTTATTCCTTTAAATAGTCATTAATTAAATAAATAATATTAAACACTTAAAATAAATCACCATAAATTTTTGTAACATCATTTACAGTATAAATATCCTGGGAAAAATATCAAAAGTGGTTTTCATAATGAATAAACTGGTTTTGGGTATTTATGTATATTTAAGTGTATTTTAGTGCAATTAACTTTAGAAAATAAGAGAAAAATAGTTTACAGTAGAGAAAAATATTCAAAATTTTTATGTAACCTCCTACTCTATAATATTATATCCTGGTAAATTTTCATGAATTTTGGATAATCAGAACTATTTCTCCCATTTTTAGACCATTATAATTACCAAAAATTGGGAAAAATAGTAAACCATGATGGAAAATCTTGAAATTATTTTCTGGAGTCACCCATCACAGGTAAGGTATCCGAAAATTGTTAGATACAATTTTCACATCCTATAAAGTGGTTTTGTAATTTATCATGTCCTAAATAAAAGAAAATTAGAAATCATATGAAACAGCAACAAAAATTGCTGAAATTTGGTGAGGGGTCATTATTCCCCATAAGGATCATCCATGAATTTATTTAGGATTTATTGACCTCTGGAAGTATTTTATATGATTTATTCCCTTGGTTTTAGCAATAATTCTAATAAATCAAAGAAATAACAAAAGCTCTTGAAATTTTCCAGATTATCTCATGCATGCAAGGGCTTTCAAAAGGAAAAATGTAAAAAAATGTATTCAGAAGAGAAATAAGGGTAATGATTCCAAACAATTTAAGAAAAGTTGCATGCAATAATGCATGAAGTGTAAATGTGGCTGAAGTTCATGAATTTGTGTAGCCCATTCAGTGAGGTTTTAAGCCACGAAATTTCAACCATAATTCACTAGATATGTTAAGTTTCTAAGGTATTTTTCCTCAGATTTATGGTTGGGTTTAAGGCCATTGTTTAAGCAAGATAAAAATAGTGATCACAGAAAAAGAGCTGTATGCGCAACCTTTTTGTAAAATCTGCTAAAAATCGGATATTTAATATTTTACAGTGAGACCAGTTGGGTTTGAAAGTTAACTCGTGGAACTAACCAATACAAAAAGAATATCATGATTTGGTAAGAAATGACTGAGTTATGACTGTTCAAAGTCGAACAAAGTAATCTGGCAGATTGCATGTTTGCTTGTGTGCATTATTAGGGTATTTCAACAAGAACATCATGCATGTCTTTGGTAAGGCCCGATTTCTAACACATGCATGGAATGAATGAGCATCCAAGATGTACTAGAAATGGTTTAAATGCTTTTGTTCATGCATGAACACAAAAGAAATGGAGAAGAACATGAAATATTAGGTTTTGATGTCACATGATCATATGTGCATCTTTTCCACTCCTTGCATGGGTTTGATCCCGGATTTTCACCATCTCTAACACATGCATTGTGTTATGGTGAGAATCTACAAACCACAAGGGGAGAATAAAGATTTCTAGCCATGGAAAGGAATAGAATCCGAAAAGTAGAGAAGACTAAGAAGAAAAAGAGGTTTAACCATGAAACTCTGGAAGAAGATGTTGTTGTTTACCTTGGTTTTGACCTTGAGAGAAGTAAGAACACTCAAGGGCTTCACAATCTCGAAATTTTTCAGAGAAATGAGAGGATTTTCGTGAGTTTAGAGAGAGGGAAGAAGAGAGTGAAGTGTGTGAAGAGAGTGAAGTGAGAGAGTGAAGAGGGAAGAGGTGGAGTAAGGGTTTAAGCTTAATGATTGTGTTTTGGGGAAGAGAGAGGGCATGGGGAGAGGTGATGGCCGGTTTTTGCATGCATTTTGGCCTCCTCTCTCCTAAATTTTAAACTTTATTAACTTCCCTCCTATATTTTATATAAAAACATTCATTTTTATAAAATGTTTCTTAAGCAATTTGATTTATTTAAAAATCTTGTTTTCAACAAATAATTTATGATTAATACTTGTAATTTATATTTCTAGTTCATTGGTATAATCCATAATTTGATTAATAAAATTTGATATTAGGAAGTTTATAGCCAAATTTTATAAAGTTTTTAAGCTTTATAATTTATAACTTTGGATTTTTGGCTCTTTAGGGTTTTTGGAATATTGTTTGATATTCAACAACATGTTGGAGTATAATTAGAATGTTTTAATTTATTTTTAGAGTTTTATACCCTATTTCAATTATAACAAAGCTTGAAGCTTTATTCTAATTATAGTATTGGCATTTCCTATTGTAGCTAAGCAACTTACTAGAATTGTAAGTATCAAGTATATTAGTCCTAGACCTTAGTTGGATCCTAGTTTATGCAAGATTTTTGACCTAATTTATACTACTAGGTCATGGCATGTTGTCCATGAATGGTTATTATAAAGATGCATGAGTCCAAGAATGACCTGAATTGGCAGTTGTCACATATACTTATATATTTTTTGAAAATACTTATATTTTAAAGTATACTTTTAGTTCAAAGCACTTAGGCCCCTTAGTGTTTATAGTCTTATACCATGTAAGGTTTGGTATACTAGTTCACTATAAACAAGGGCACTGATACCAATCTGTCACACCCCAAACTGAAGGTGGAAACGTTCCGGGGCGGCGGACGTCATGAATATCGCAACCAATGTACATAGTAAGCGTAGTAAACACAAAACATTACATTACATAGAATTATTTCATTTGTTTGAAATCAAAGTGTTACAAATGTTATACATATACATATCATATGAACAAAAGTTAAGACGAGTCTGATAAGTGCTCCGTTTTCTCCAAAAGATCGCGGGTACCTGTCTGATGTGGACATGAGAATACAAGCAGTTTGAAAATCAGCATAAAGTTGGTGTGTTCATAAGCGGTTTGTTTTATGAAAATGTACAAGTTTCCTTTCGGTTTCTGAAAAAGTTATGTATCCAAGAAAATCCCATATTTTCTTATATGTAAAGTTTAGTCATTTGTTTTCTTACATGATTCTGGTTATGAAGAACTGTTATCCCAGGAAAATCCCATATTTTCCTAAAAGTAAAGTTTAGTTAGCCGTTTGTTACCTAGTTTGATTAAGAACAGTTTGTTATCTGATTTTTCACACTCTGATTAAGAACAAGTTCAGTTATCCTAGGAAAAACCCTTATTTTCCTAAAATGTTTGTGAAGTGTTATCGAATCTGAAAGTAACGTACAAGTATCTACCATACTTAAAATGTGTCTGTGAAGTTTCCTAAAAGTTTGGTTACCCTTAAATGCACATTAGTTTTAACACGTATATAAAACTAATAAATAAGTATAAAGCTTTCATAATCTTGATTGCGAGTTCCTTAACCATACTTCAGACTAGATATGACTCGGAATGGAGCCAATATCTTTTATGACTTTTGTCACCCTTGAACCTTTCGGTTCGGTTGTAGCTAGCAGCCAGGTGCGGGATAGTTAATCCCATATAGATCTATACACTCAAGTCACGCTCTCCCTTCCGTAGATTCTGGTTACAGGGATAGTCCTCCACTCTCGTATCTAGGGGAAGTGTTACAAAGGACGTGTCTCCAATCTTAAGATTTATGAATTTAAAACTGAAATTATTAATACAGAAACCCTGTTTTATTAGTCCTTTACTCGTATCTAGGGGGAGTACGATCTAGGACCTGACTAAGTTCTAATGATACCTATACTTCACACTCGTATCTAGGGGGTGTTTATTAAGGACAGCACAAAAGTTCTATGATTTATAACAGTATATGAGTGAACATTCAATTGCGAAGTATAAAGTATAACACTATTGTAACAACCCGAAAGTTTTCGTCGCCAAAACCCGTTCTACCCGAAAAATTCTTCGTTATTAAATTCGTTCCGTTTTCACTTTGGGTTAAAATATTTAAACTTATATGTTTATTATAATTTAATGAGTGTCTAAACCACTCAGGAACTCATGTAATTAGCCCAAAATAATTATTTTCATAAGTTTTAGAAATGTCCCCGCCGGGTGACGGAAACTTCAAATGGGTGCTAAAACACGTTTATATAGGTCCTAAAACTTGGACGCGGTGGAATTCTACCCGATACTGACGTTAAACGCGGCTTTTGGTCGCACCCGATTAAGTTCCAAAAACCCTTTCAGATCTTCAAACAAATGCATAAAAGGCCTTGGAACAATTTTACCAATCACATGTGATTTGTTTTAGCATCATTAAACACCATTTTCATGAGGATTAAGGAGTTTACGGCCAGGAGCCTATGCTAGGCCGTAAACTCCCATAAATTAATCATTTTGATGTTTTAAATCCATTCCAAGCCTTTAAATCCAAAACTAGAAAATTCCCTTAAGTGATTTGAAGCCATTTTTGCCCTTAACTCACCCCACCATGAGTTTACGGCCGTAAACTCATGGGTAGAGGGTCTTGTGGCCGTAAACTCTTTAGGGAGTGTTCCTTTGATGTCCCAACTCATTATCCTAACTATATGTGTCCCTAAACGCCACTCGGGTCCCTCCAAACACTTGTATCGGGGTGTTTTCGCGACTAGAAACAATTGTCCTTATCAAATAACCAATTTAAGTCCTAATTAGATACAAATGTGTATCTTTACATTATACTTAGGAACCTCGTGTGTTTACAAGCCCCGGACCAACACTTAGCATCCGAAATTCGCCACATTTCTCATCCGGTGAGTTCATACCTCTACCATTTTTCAACTGTTTTCACTGTTTTTAGGGGGGAATACAAGCAAAAGTACAAGGAAATCTTGTACTCAAACTTATTGTTTTCAGTTTAATCGTTTTCATTCTGTATGTTCTAATATCAATAACTGTGTTTGTCAAATAGTTCGAATTACGAATTTAGCTTTCAAACTAATCATAGATTTCTTAATAAAATGTTGTAATCTAAACTATGTTTCATAATCTATGAATAACTTATACTAATTTCCAATTATAACTAATTACGAATACGAAAATGAATACGAAGCTATAACTAGGAATAGAACGAATACGAAGCTATAACTAGGAATAGAACGAATACGAAATCATAATTAGGAACAGAACGAATAACGAAGCTACAACTAAAAACATAACGAATAACACATCTATAACTAGGAACAGAATGGATAACGAAACTATAATTAGGAACAGAACAAATATGAATACGACTGCGAATACGAATACGATTGTGAATAGTAATAGGAGTAGGAATAGGTAGACGAATACGACTGCGAATACGAATAAGACTACGAATACGAATACGAATACGAATAGTAATAGGAGTAGAAATAGGGAAACGAATACAATAACGAATACGAATACGAACACGAATAAGTACAAGAATATGTGTAAGAATAAGAACACGAATATGAAGATATGTATCTAAGTATATTCCGAGATAATACCATTAGATTATCAGAATACCTAGTTAATACAATAGGTATGAAAGGAAATAAATCAGTATATCGAAGTTCAATAACTAAAAATTTCTTTTAGGAAAGTACGGGACTTTCCTGGGGAAAACAAAACATTACCTAATCACGTTTGCATCTTTTACATCTTTAACATCGTTCACATTAGAAACCAACATGCAGGAAAGCATGGGGCTTTCCTGGGTAACACTTATATAACTAGAAAGAGTAACAAACTGAATAACATTACATCTTTCACAATTAGTAATATACAATTAGGAAAGTATGGGACTTTCCTGGGATCATAGTTTAACAATCAGAACCGTATAACCTAACAATCCATCAATCTTCTCTCTTAAGAAAATATGGGATTTTCTTGGATAACAACTTTTTGGTAAACTAAAGGAAACTCGTACATTTTCACAAAGCAAACATCTTATGAACTCACCAACTTTATGCTAATTTTCAAACTGCTTGTATTCTCAGGTCAACATTAGATAGGTACCTAGCGAATCTTTTGGAGAAGACGGAGCGTACAGAAGACTCGTCTCTACTTTTGTTCATATATACTATGTATTATGAATGTACAACTTTACTTTTGAACAAATGTAAACTTTGATATGTAATGTAATGGTTGTTTACTTTGCTTACTATGTACATTGGATTTGATACTCAACTTGGAGTCAACCCCGGAGACGTTTCCGCCTTTGGTTTTCGGGGTGTGACATATACATTTCCGGGGTGGACTACCACGTTGTGTATCAAATCCAATGTACATAGTAATCACAGTAAACAACCATTACATTACATATATATCAAAGTTTACATTTGTTTCAAAAGTAAAGTTATACAAGATATACATATGCATCATATTAACAAAAGTTGAGGCGAGTCTTCCACGCACTCCGTCTTCACCAAAAAGAGATCACTGGGTACCTGTCTAACTTGGACCTGAGAATACAAGCGGTTTGAAAATCAGCATAAAGCTGGTGAGTTCATAAGCGGTTTTGTATTCTCAGGTCCAAGTTAGACAGGTACCCGATGATCTCTTTTTGGTGAAGACGGAGTGCGTGGAAGACTCGCCTCAACTTTTGTTAATATGATGCATATATATATCTTGTATAACTTTACTTTTGAAACAAATGTAAACATTCATATATATGTAATGTAATGGTTGTTTACTGTGATTACTATGTACATTGGATTTGATACACAACGTGGTAGTCCACCCCGGAAATGTTTCTGCCTTTGATTTTCAGGGTGTGACAACTATATAATAAGAATTGAAATCGGTTTGAAAAACAACTCTGCAAGTCAAACAATTTGTTAATATGTTTTCAATTCTTAAAAGTGTACGGATTATCAAACCATTCAAATGAAATAATGAATTTAAGTACAAGATATTTTTGTACTTTTGCTTGTATTCCCCCCTGAAAACATTGAAAAACATTGAAAAAGGGTAGGGGTATGAACTCACCAGTCGTGGAACGTGTCGTCTAGGATGCTAAGTGTCAGATCGAGGCTTGATAATGCATGAGGTTACTATGTAATATGAAATGATACACGAATGTATCAAATTAGCCTTTGAATCACTAATTAGATAAGATTAAACACTCCAAGACGCGAAAACACTTCAAAATAAGTGTTTGGAGTGACCCGGGTGACATCTAAGGATGTATATGGCTTGGAAAATGGGGTTTACTCTTCAAGAGTAAACTCATATGAGGGTTTACGGCCCTAGTGATCCTCTCCCCATGAGTTTACGACCATAAACTCATGGTGGGGTGTTCTATGATGCTAAATGGCCTTATATCACTTGGGAAAATTAGCTAGGATCAAATCTAGGCATTGGAATGGATTAAACTCACATATGGACCATTTAATGGAGTTTACGGCAGTAAACTAGGAGTTTATGGCCGTAAACTCCCCCACACTCAATCCCTTGATGTTTTGGTGGTTCTAGGTCATTACAATGCGCATAGGAAGGTTCTAGGGTTGATTCCATGGCTTAGGAAGTGATTGGGACTTGAATTGACCTTGGAAAAGTAGTTTACGGTCTATGAAGATGTTCTTGGGAGTTTACTACCTTACACACATGAGTTTACAGCCGTAAACTAATGTTTGTCCAGGATTCAAGGGTTTTAGTGGTTGAAAGTTAAGCATACTAAGTTCTAGACCCATTTCTAAGTCATACAAGGTGTTAAGGGCACTTTAACACCCATTGGATGAGTTTAAGGTCTAAGGAGATGATTTTACTCCCCATGAATAGGTGTTTACAGTCCAAGCATGTGCTTGGGCTGTAAACTCAATCTTATGCCCCAAATGATGAGTTCAAGGTGTTCTAAGTCCAATTTGGTAAGGCCTTAAGTCATATCTAAGCTCCAAATGAGGTTTGGAAGGGTTTTAAGGCTCAAAACCCCTTATTACATGTGTTCACAGCCTAAGGAGGTTCTAGGACTGTAAACACATGTTTATGGTCCTATTCCTCATATTTTTCACGAATTTGAAGGCCAAAGGTGTTATACTAGGAGCTAGGATAGTTACCTTGATGATTTCGAGCTTGATTTGGATTATTTTGGCTTGATTTCAAGTTTTAGAGAGAGAAAGTAGAGAGAGAGTGTGGAAAAGGCTTCAAATGAGGCTTTCTCAACTTTATATATGTTCAAAGTTTGGGACACGGTGGAATTCTACCTGATACTGACGTTAGACAAGGCTTTTGGTCACACCCGGTTAATTTACGGTAATTATGACTTAGATGAAACTAAATATTTTCTAAATGAAAATAGAAAATACATTAATGTTTTAAAATGTATCGCGACACTTATGAAATTTAAATAGAAGTCACAAATAAATTAAATTAAAACAAAGTTAATGGAACGTAATGACTTTATTAATGGAACCAGTTTACGATGACGGAACGAACTTCGGGTTGTCACAAAACTCACCTGTAGATGGTGGTTTGGATGAACTGAATGATGTAGGATTGCTAGGTGTCAAGTGAAGACTTGTTCACACCCAATGATCCTAGTTAACATATAATCACACATATATGTATCTAATTAGACTTTAAACCACTAATTGACAAAGTTATGACATAATAAGGCATGTAAAACACCTTATATAAGTGCTACAAGTCATAAGGATTGCAACTGAGTGCTATAGGACCTTGCTAATGTGTTGGGGGTTCAAGGGTAAACTCTTTTGGAGTTTACGGTTTTGTGACCATCACCCAATGAGTTTACGGTCGTAAAGTCATCACTCTTTGACCATAAGTTGTTTTGAGGTTCTACAAGTTCTTTGAAGCATTTCTATTTGATGGTTAGGCCTTTGGAAGAGATTAGGGCACCATTTCTCTCATTTGAGGAGTTTACGGTTTTGTGACCATCACCCAATGAGTTTACGCCCTCAAGACCATTTCCTTTTGGGTTTACTACCGTAAACCCATATGGATTATGGTATTTTCATGTTTTCAACTCCTATACAGATTAAGGAGTGGATTTATGCAAGTTACTAAGGCTTAGTAAAGGGCTAGGGACATTTTAGCACCTAAAGAAGGGTTTACGGTTCAAGGAGTTCTTGAACCGTAAACACCTTTGATCTTGGTGTTTCCTTGTGTTTATTTGATGTATGGAAGTATAACAAGCTTTAGAATACACTAGGGTAGGAGTACTTACTCGTTAGAAGCTTGAAAGGTACCAAAAGGCCAAGAACAGTAGTGTGTGTTCTTGGTGAAACTTGAAGATTCAACCTTTTGGAAAGATTTCATGGATAGAAGTGTGTTAAATCACTAGATTAAGTGATATACTAACTTGAAAAGGCTAGAAACACTTACTAGATGATGATTTGGAAGAAATCTTTGGATGATACTTGAGAGAGTTTGAGATTTGATCTTGAAAATTGGAAAAGTGATAAAAACAACTTAGTGTCACTTTTATACCACTTCCCATTAGGGTTTACGACCGTAAACTCCTTGTTTAGGTCGTAAACTCTAAACTTTTGATGTTTTGAAAGTTTATTGATGCACAATAAACCCTAGGGCATCCTCTCTCCTAATATCTCCTAAAGTGTAAATCCTGAAATACTCAAACTTATTCCAAAAAGTCTGAAAATTAACAGTAACTGTTCTGACTTCTATTGACTTGATATGTTGTACAGAATAGAAATTTCGGGTTGTCACATCATCCCCCTGTTAGAAGGAATTTCGTCCCGAAATTAGAATTTAAGCAAATAAGTAGTTACAATTAACTAAGCAAAAAGATGAGGATATTTCAGTTTCATATGATCCTCTCGCTCCCAAGTGAATTCCGGTCCTCGCTTGGCGTTCCAGCGAACCTTCACTATCAGGATACGGATTTGCTTCGTTTGCTTGACCTCTCGGTCGATGATCTCTACTGGTTCTTCCACGAATTTGAGGCTCTCGTTGATCTCAATCTCCTCGAGTGGGATTACAAGAGTCTCGTCGGACAGACACTTTTTCAAGTTCGAGACGTGGAAGGTAGAATCTACGTAACTAAGTTCGCGTGGTAGATTGAGTTTGTAAGCTACGGGGCTGATTCGGGCAAGAATCTCAAAAGTCCCTATGTATCTTGGATTGAGCTTCCCATGATTTCCGAAGCGTATCAAGCCTTTCCAAGGTGAAACCTTCAGTAGAACGCGGTCGCCCACCTGGAACTCCAATGGTTTCCTTCTCTTGTTAGCGTAGCTTTTCTGTCGGTCTCTAGAGGCTTTCAACCGTTCACGAATTTGAACGATCTTCTTTGTCGTTTCCCGAATGATCTCCGAACCCGTGAGAGTGCTTTCGGGAACTCATCCCTTAGCTAACTGGGTATCACCCACCTCAGCCCAGCACAGACTTGGTTGGTTTCTTTGTTGGGTAGGAAGTGTGCAGACTTGGTCAATCTGTCGACGATGACCCATATGGTATCAAGTCCACCCGTTTTCTTGGGCAACTTGGTTATGAAAGTCCATAGTGGTATCTCCAGTTGCTGCAGAAGACCGAAGGGTTTCTGGTATTCGACCTTTACCTTCGCGCAAGTAAGGCATTTACTTACGAAGGTAGCAATATCTGCTTTGATGTTCGGCCACCAGTATAACTTTTTAAGATCCAGATATATCTTATTTGAACCTGGGTGGACGGAATAACGAGTTTTGTGTGCCTCGGTCATGCCCAAGTCTCTAAAGCCACCGTGTTTTGGTGTCCAGATCCGATCCATGAGGTATAAGGCTCCACCACCCTTGACTTCTAAATTCTTATCCATCATCCCTCTCAGGGATTCACCTGCCACATTTTCAGGTTTCAAAGCATCGAGCTGAGCCTATTCATCAGATCCATGAATACTGCAGGCGCGTTAGTTAATCTGAATGGCATCACTACAAACTCGTAGTGTCCATAACGAGTTCGGAAGGCTTTCTTGGGAACATCTTCCTCTAGCACTCGTAGCTGGTGATATCCGGATCATAGATCTATCTTGGAGAAGTAGTTGGCTCCTTGAAGTTGATCAAATAAATTGTCTATGCGGGGCAAGGGATAACGATTTTTAATGGTTAACTTTTTGAGTTCCCTGTAGTCGATGCACATATGAAACAATCCATCCTTCTTCTTGACGAACAAGACCAGTGCTCCCCATGGTGAGAAGCTTGGCCTAATGAATCCCTTCTTGAGAAGTTCGTTAAGTTGACTAGAAAGTTCCTGCATCTCTGCCGGTGCCAGATGGTAAGGAGATTTGGCTACGGGAGTAACCCCTGGCACTAAGTCGATTCCAAACTCGACTTGGCGTTGTGGTGGTAATTCGGGAAGTTCTTCTGGAAAGATGTTAGGAAAGCCACGTACTTCGGGGATGTTTTGAATGTCTTTTACTTCTTGACTTGTATCGACGATGTGTGCGAGGAATGCATGATATTCCTTTCGTAATCACTTCTGAGCGAGGAATACACAAACTGCTTTTTCAAAGCACGTGATGTCGGCGCGAAGAAGACTCAACCAATCCATATCGATAATAACGTCGAAACATTTAATTGGGACCAACATGAGGTCTATCTTGAAAGTATGACCATCAAAAGTTAAAGTACGACCTACGTATATGCAATTAGTACTTTCCATTTTCCTGTTTGCCATTTCTACCGTAAATGATTTATCTAATGCACATGGTTTTTGTTTAAGTAGGTGTGCAAATTTATGACTTACGAAACTTTTCTATGCTCCACTGTCAAAAAGTATGCAAGCATATGAGTTATCAAGGAGAAACGTACCAGAAACCATCGTAGGATCAGCTATGGCTTCCTCGTGGCCTATGGCCATAACTCTTCCTACTCCACCAGCCATCCCCGCCTTAGGGAAACTCCTCTTGTAGTGGCCTACCTCACCACAACCGTCGCAAGCTTGGCCCACACCGGCGTTAGGAACTTGGGCGGTCGGCCCTACTGGAATTTTGCAGAAACGAGCTGTATGCCCCTTTCTGTTGCACTTAGAGCACTGCATTTCCTTGCAAGGTCTGTGGTGATGGAAGTTGCACTTGTTGCACCTCGGAAGATTTCCAGCATAAGTTTTTGCTGGTAAGGGGTTTACAGGGACAGCAGGGGTTACCGTGGCAGCATTGATTGCCATAAGTTATTGTCTCTTTGAGGATTCTTGCGAAGCCCCGCTTTTCCTCTTGTTCCACACCTTTTTCTTGTTTTTGTTGTTGTCCTTTTGTGGTCCGGGTGTAGGGATTGTTGGGTTCTGGTGTTTCCCGTGATCTATGAGAGATTGTACCAGCTCCTTTGCGCTGTCGAAAGTAACAGGCCTGGATGCTAACATACTTGACTGGATCTAGGGCGACAGTCCCCAGATGTATCTCTTTTTTCTTTTGCTCTCTAGAGCAACCATATCAGGGCATAGAATTACCAGATCACAGAATCTCTTCGTATAGGTTGATATGTCGGAACCAACCATTTCCAGATCCCAGAGTTCTTGTTCGAGTTTTTGGATTTCCCCTCGAGGACAGTACTCCCTCATCAGCATGGTTTTCAAGTTTTCCCAGCTGATAGAATTTGCCACCACAATAGTCAGAGACTTAACATGACCATTCCACCAAGTTAGTGCTCTATCAGAAAAGGTACAAGTAGCAAACTTGACCTTGTTGCCCTCCGGATAGGCGCAGATTTCAAAGACCTGTTCCGTCTTTTCAATCCATTACCTTAAAACCATAACCCCACCGGTTCCACTAAAGTTGCGGGGTTTAGCATTTGTAAAGTCCTTGTAGGTGCATTCCTTGAGATACCCATGGCTCTCGCCGTGGTTGGAAGGATGTACACCTATTCTCGATCCACTAGGGGGCAAGAGTATTAATGACTGACACAGCAGCTGCTACGGCTACTGTGAAGGCTACCTGGAACATAGTGGCATCAAAAGGAGGAGGTGGTTGAGGAGGTTGAGGTGGTGGAGGAGGTGGTATTGACGTTTCGTTATTAGGGTTACGCCTTGGGTTTTTGCGTGGCGGCATCTTTTAACTATACGTTTAAAAAGATGGCGACATTGATAAGAATAAATGAATAATGAGAGTGACTCATGGACTAGCTCTCCATAGTCCAACAGCACAATGAATTACTGTTTGAATGAAGATGATAGCATTTGGATAATAATTTCCATATGATTAGATATCTGTCCATAATACTAGAATTACAAATGTAACAAGTTTGGGAAAAAGTGGCCTAGAAGTAGGCCTTACATCAACCAAGATAGTAAATTTTTGACAGAACTATGACTAGATCAAGACCTAACAGGTCTAAGATTTACAAGGATAGGAAATTAGACCAAAGTTTTTACATAAACTAGGTTATATCCAAAAGATGATGAGTCGATGAGATTCTATTGGCGACGAGAACTGCTAGCATGAGTTCTTGAGCCCGACAGTAGGCTTTCTATGTCCCTTATACGCCTGTCAGCTCTCACTAGCTGAGCTCGAAGTTCCCTGACTTCAACTTGGGTTTCAGCAAGTTCTCTTTGCAGAGCTACATTGCGGACCAGAGTCCTTTCATGAGCAGAATCTAGTTGGAAAATGTGGACTGTGTTAACGCCAGAGTTGGCATCAATCTCCAAGACTCGATTAATAGCTGATTGACCCAGTATCATGTTCCGAGAAATCCTACGAACCATGATGGGTAGGACCCTCTCAGCAGAACCTCCCTTAGTGAGGTTGTAGAAGCTTCTGTCTCCATTGTAGGGGATAGGTTGACCCTGTTCCTACCTTCACCTATTCAAGTTTGTGGCCCACAGGGGTGTGGGTCCTTGAAATGCAGGACAGGGGTTCAGGTTTGGGTTTTGAGCAGCTGGAGGTAGGTTGTTGACTTCCGGCTCTGAGTCAGAACTATCAGAAAAACCCTCAGCATGGTGATCATCCAAAGGGATTGGGTGATCATCTTCTGGTTCTTCCTCTAGCCATCCAGCGTTGCCTTGGTTTGGGAAGTATGGGTCGCCGTGGGGATAGAATCCAGCCATGATATCTACATGAGAAAAGGGATATAAGAAATAACTAAAAAGACAAACTAACTAAGATAATTATAAGATGATCTTTATCAGTTGCTTCAATACTTGTTTCGTGCATACCAATTATATGTAGTTAGGATAGGTTAGATCTTCGAATAAGTGACCCTAACCCTAAGCCCCCTCCCAACAAGGACAGGGCATAAGGCAAAGATTTCACAAATTCTAAGTCTATGACACCCTAGTACATATAACTTTAGTGTACCCACTAAACGACTATTGACGTAATAATAAAAATCTATTTAGTTCTCAGGTAAGTAATTATAGTAAGACCAAATACCCCTATAATATTTCTTTGTGGTTGTGTTGGTAAGAATTTAGACTTGTTGCCACATCACAACCATTCTTGGGCATATGCTAATCACTCTTGGACCAACATAGTTGATCAGGCTATGCCACTCCCACGACTGACCATATATCCCCAGGCTTACTTGTGGTATTCAACAATCATAATACTTTTGTTCTTGTCGTTGTGACACCGACTTTAGTATGAATGCAGGCACGTATACTTACTTAAATATTTTATTATTTAAAAGTATAAACTCTTAGTCAGAGTGTTTTAATCCCAATGTATTTATAGTTTGTATATCTTTTATGGGTTGATATACTATATTCACTATAAACAATGCTCTGATACCAATCTGTCACACCCCAAAACCAAGAACGGCAGAAATGTTTAGGGGTGGAGGACATCATGTGAGGTATCATAACAGTGTAAAGTAGTAAACAAGCAACAACATCATCCATTGCATTAAAAGTAAATTTTTAATACATGTGTGTTTTTCATTGTAATAAGACACCAAAATATGTAATCAAAATAAAAGACGAGTCTTGTCTGTGCTCCGTCTTCTCAAAACCTGATCATCGTACTTGTCTACTGGTGACCTGAGAATACAAGTATTTTGAAAGAGTAGATCAACATGAAGCTGGTGAATTCATAAGTATTTAAGTGTCATTACTCTGTTTTGGAAAGCTGTTATGAATGCCTTGTAAACCTTTGAATGAAACGTTTGATATAAGTGTGAAAACCCTAGAAAATCCCATATTTCATAATAGTATAAAAGTAGTCTTCTACCAAGACTTGAATGTTTTGTTGTAACAAAGATGGTTTTTCCCCTGTATGACTACTATTAACAATATATATAGTCTACCTCATCGTTTATGTGAACGTATCACAAAATAAAAGTAATAGGGAAAATATAACCATATAAGAATTATCCTTTTGTATTAGGATAAACCCGACATCGCGACTGCCGAATAGTATTAACCTTGAACCTCCGTAGATGTTCATTGTCTTCTGTAGCTAACAACAAGGAGTAGGAATGGTTAGTCCCATAAAGGTACCCTAGTATAAGTATTAACCGTAGGCATCCGTAGATGTTCATTACCTCTGTTGCTAACAGGTGGGTTCCGGAATGGTTAGTCCCGTATAGTATCCTTTTGTACTAGGATAGACAGAACTAATCTACACGTATAGTATGTAATAGTATCTCTGTTGGGTTTTGAGCATTCTAACACTCTTAAGTGTACATGCAACCTAAATACCTTGGATCTATGTTTTCTCAATTATACATGCAATTATGAACATCCAAGGTATTATCCTAATCTAGCATACAAAACAATGAATATAACAAGATAGAATACATACCTCTTTATGTAGAAAGTCTTCATGAAGCTTGAGTGCCTAGTGCCCCAAGTGTGACACCTCAAATGGTTCACACAACACCAAATACACTTGGAATAACTTGAGAGAAACTTGAACACTCCATGAAATCGTTTAGCCCACACACACACACATAGTGCACGATTTCTTGAGCCATGGGATTCTTTTATATGGTTACACCATGTAACTCATGACTTTACCCATTCCTTATGCTCCATGGATTTTAACCTCCATGGAGTATCCATGGGTCACCCCATGGACTTAGTCCAACATAAGGAATCTAGGATCACAAGCCCACATATATAAGAATGAATGATTTACAAAATCAACTCATATATTTAATTAGACTCCTTTTGATCACTTAATTAATTTCTAATTAATTCTTGATCAATACTAATTAAATAACCTTATTAACAAACCTTAAGTGTTATTTCTCTCGTTATAGTCTATCCAAATGCATGATGCCATGCAACCCAAATGGACCGTGCCGGGTCGGGTCAAGTCTTACCAATTATAGTTATGGACTTAGACATTAATCCAACAGTCTCCCACTTGGATAAGTCTAAAACTATTATTGAGTATGACTTCAAGAACCGACTGGCAATCGTAGCTCTCAAAAGCTTCTGTCGAACTCTAACCTTGTAGATGAACTCTGACCTTTGTCAATGACTTGTCCATTAGATAAGGGATCATATATTCCTCCATTCTAGATATCATATGGACTGAGACATGGATTATAATCATTCTCTCTATCCATTTGTTGTTTCCCGATTTCCGATTTATGACGACTGACTAATTGAACAAATCAAATCAGTCCTGGCCCGGCCGAGCACTTCCATTTGTCATCATCAAATCATCGAGGGGCCCACAGATATCGCTTTTATCCCGAAGGTAAAAGGAATGGATATACTTCGACTCATATGGCTTGCTCTACTACTTGTTGAATCATACACAAAGGCATGTTTTATAACACCGAGTTACCGTATGCATTTTCGTGCAATCAATGTACAACCAACTCATAGTAACAACTCATATCTCTAGGTTTGAAGAATATAAGATATTATCGTCTCATGATCACTCGTGATAAAATCCATGAAGTGATTCCAATGAGTGCGAGTTGAATCCAATACTCATAACTTATGAGCACTCATGAGTGTTGTAGCCCTTTATCCAACATCTTATACCTCTACAAGCCAACCCATGACAGTCTTAATTCATATCTACTTCCAACATATGACCGACTGTGGATGGTTTGAATACCTTAGTCATTCCGGAAGAATAACCTAGTTTATTCTGGAAGTCAAAACATGCAAAATGAAACACAATAATAATTGAATCCAATATGGTCTCAGAACTTATGAATATAAATAAAAAACCATTTATTTATCACCATATGATTACACATTATTCATTATATACTGTTTCAACTATCAACTTTATTCTTGAATTTAAAACAATAGTTGTCCCATGCTCCAAGCATGTACACTATGTTTTTCTAAACACTAGTCATGCCATACACCAAGTATGCATACTATGTTTGTCTATGATCTTTACTTTGTGAATTAGATCAATTGGACATAACTCCAATGATCCTCCTTTCACAGTCCCAAATCCTTACTGCAAATGCAAGAATTCCAAATTCATGCCATTTACTGAAATCTGTTAGATTCTAAACTTATATGCATTGATCCTCTTGTAATGATTATGCACAAAGTCACAAGGACTTGACAACAAACATTACAAAGGATTCCAAAGGAGATCAGCTCCTTGGAAACATCCTTCTTGCATTAAGTTTCCTAATCTTACACAGATTGAAATTTCTAACTTTGAAACATTTCCAGATTCCATTTTGACTATCACTTCTGAACAAGAGTTGCCTCCTTACAGATTATGTCAATATGGTCCTTCCAGAATTATCACTATACTTCCAACTGTCCTTGAGCACCCAATCTTTGGTAAACCTTAGATTGTCCTCGACAATTGATTAATCCTTTTAGTCATATCCAATTCTAGACCTTTTCCCTTCTTAATGCCCCAGGCATTTGGAAAATTTTAGAAAGGTTGAATATAGCACATGTAATCGATCCTATATCCGAAGCATATGGGACATGGTTCATGATGTCTCACATAAAGACTAAACCAATCTTTTGCTATAACATTTCCATTTCTATTTGCCAAGTTCTCATAATTCAGATTATGAAAAGGGATGCCGTAATCATAATTGAATTTTAGAACGCAAATAATGGACCCATATACATAATTTCCTTATGTTGAGCCATTCCAACATGAAATTCATATATATATCCTTGACTAAATACGATTAAAACCTCAATCTAAGCTTTTAGATTTGAGATGAAGTATAATTTCCTCTCCCTTAATTATAGCAAAAACAACTCTTTCCCAATTGAAACTTTTGTTTTCTATAATTAACATTGCTAACTTGCAATACTTATCATAATTATCATGCTCCCACTAACATGATGATTATTAGCATAACACTTATGCTCCCACTAGCTTTGACATGTACTCAGAAATTAGCTGACTTTCTTACCAAAGTTCAGATTTCTGATACTAGATTGCTTTGATAAAACTTTATCAAAATCATACACCTTGCCTTAGATAGCACACTTGTATGTCTAAACAATTTTAAGAACTATGAAAAGGGATGCTGTAATCATAGTCTCGATTGTTTAGACCTTTGCCACTTCTCACAAGTCCAGGTTAGTGTGTTGGTTAACCACACACGCTCCACTAACGACTTTGAGAATGCAAATATCGCATTTGCTATCTAGATAAAATCTACTTAGCGAAAGTGTTTCCTCACCATCATTTTCATGAATCGGAGAGAAACCTTATGACACTTAGATTTTTATGGTGTATGAGTTCCCACCCATATGAATTTGTCAAAACCATAATCATAAGACAAGGATAATGACAAATCCAAACTCATATGGATTGAACTCAATCTTAATTTCTTGCCACCTGGCAGCTCAAGGGCCTGCCATTGCTTCCAAGTTGTTGTGCAACCAATTGAGAACTCTAAGAACTCATATGCAAAGCCAAATTTAACTGGAATGGGCACAGAATATGTCAACATGATAGGTTATAAACCTCAAGTCGTGTGCTAGTGAAGAACTTCAGGTTTTATTCTTGATTAGTTCTTGAGACTTTCAAGACCTTTAAGACTCCCATTGTCCTCTTGACCTATAAGACTCCCTAGTCAAACATCCAAGAGATAGTACGGATTCTAATCAAGACAAACACTTCACATACTTGGCCTTAGTTGGTCTTTGTTTTATCCAAAACATCACAACTTACCAATTTGAAATGTACAAGAGTAGGAAACTTTTACTCATACATTTGACAAGTGTTTTAAACCTTCTTTAAGACATGTCACTCAAATTACAATCTTGGAATATGACTCTAAGACTTGTATTGGAACGAAGTATGAGCCATCTTCTTGATTTAACCATTTCAACAATTCAAGATTCCTCTTCTTAGTCATAAGAATGCACTAAGATTTCCATAGAGAACTAATTGTGCTATGGTTTCTTAATCATTAAGATGATCACAAAACAGATACTAAAGTACTCTCCCATTTTTTCAGATTTGAGAAACTTTTATCCTTCTGCCTAATTTGATTCTTCTTATTCGCTCTGCCTTACATTGGAACCTTTTCCAATGTCTTAGAAGTACACTTAAGCTTGTAAGTATAACCATATTTACTGATTAGTAAATTATGATGAATAATCTTATCGATCTTTTGTGGTGGACTTGACCAGTGCACAAGAATGTGTACTGTCACACCCCGAAAACCAAAGGCGGAAACATTTCCAGGGTTGACTCCACGTTGAGTATCAAATCCAATGTACATAATAATCACAGTAAACAACCATTACATTACATATATTTGAAAGGTTACATTTGTTTCAAAAGTAAATTGTACAAGTGTTATACATATATCATCTGAACAAAGGTTGAGACGAGTCTTCTGAGCACTCTGTCTTAACTAAAAGATATTGTCGGGTACCTGTCTAACTTGGACCTGAGAATACAAGCGGTTTGAAAATCAGCATAAAGCTGGTGAGTTCATAAGATGTTTGTTTTCTGAAAATGTACCAGTTTCCTTTAGTTTTCCGAAAAGGTTTGTTATCCAAGAAAATCCCATATTTTCTTAAATACAAGACCGATTGAATATCACAGAGTATAGTTTAATACATAAAACTATATATTGAGAATCATGGGATTACTATCCCGAATTAGATATAAAATACTTTAATATACACGAACTGTAGATAGAAAGTAGTTTGAAAACCTAGGGACTAACATCCCAAACTAGATACAAGATAGTTTGATATACTTGAAAATATAGACTGAAAACCATGGGATTGCTATCCCAGACTAGATACAAAATAGTTTGATAAAACCATGGGATTACTATCCCGAAATAGATATAAGATAGTTTTATAAAACCATGGGATCACTATCCCAAACTAGATATAAGATTGTTTGATAAAACCATGGGATCACTATCCTGAACTAGATATAAGATAGTTTGGTAAAACCATGGGATTACTATCCCGAACTAGATATAGATTCTAACCATAGGAATAACATCCTGCAATAGATATGAACCCTATAGACTAAAAACCATGGGATTACCGTCCCGAACTAGATATAAGATCTAAAAATAGAAGATTGATATAAAATTAAATCTAAAACCAAAGTCGTGAATAAACTTATATTAATACATATTGTGAGTCGGGTAACCATGCTGATATGACAACGAGACCTCCTTGACGATTGTCAGACGTCGGACGATATCCATAATTTGTCACCCCAGGCGTGCCCGCCTAACTGTAGCTAGCAGTTAAGGTGTGGGATTGTCAGTCCCGAATAGATCTATTCACAAATTCCTCGCTCTCCCTCCAGGAGACTCTGGTTACACTTCCGGGGAGGATTTACTGATCATCCATAAAGGGTAGTGATGAACTCACAAACTAGTACTAAACAATTCACAGGGTTCTCATACGATATCAAACATACAAAAGATTATGAAACATAATACAGTGAATATAGATACATACAATGAAACTATCTAGCAATACATTCAAACGATACGGAGATAAACTGAATCATACATAGTTTATCTAATAACTTTATATACATATCAGTACATGATAAAACGAACCCCAAATTATTCCCATAATAATTTGATTAGTTTGGTTATTTTCTTAACTAAAATCCATTTAGTTGTAGTTGATAAATCATCCCTTATGCTCAGCATAATACATAAGGGGCTAAAGTGTTTATAAGTTTGCCAGATATTATTTGAAACATATCAATGTTATAATTTAAAAACAATTATAGTTTGCTTGTATTCCCCTCTTGAAAACATTGAAAAACACGGAAAAGCGTAGGGGTATGAACTCACTTGACGAGAAACATGACGATTTAGGATGCTAAACGTTGGTTCGGGGCTTGCAAACACACGAGGTTCCTAAGTATAATGCAAAGATACACATTTGTATCTAATTAGGACTTAGATTATTTAACTGTTAGGGACAAACACTTTTTGTCGCGGAAACACCCCATTACAAGTGTTTGGAGGGACCCGGGTGGCGTTTAAGGAGTTGACTGACCGGGAAATGGAGTTTACTCTTCATGTGTAAACTCATACTAGAGTTTTTGGCCTATAACACCCATTCCCCATGAGTTTAGGGCCGTAAACTCATGGTGGGGTGGTTTATGGTGCAAATTGGCTTGAAACACTTAAAGGGAAATTTCTAGGGTTGGTTTAAGGGCTTGGAATTAATTTAAAACACCAAATGACAACACTTAAGGGAGTTTACGGCCTTAGCATGGAGCTTACAGCTGTAAACTCCTATGCACCCTTGAACAAGTGTTTTAATGCTTCCAAATCAATCACACGTGATTCCTAAAATTTCTCCAAGGCCTTACATGAATTTTTAAGGGACTTTTGATGTGTTTTTGGAGTTTACGGCCCATGAGACCCCCCTCATGGCCGTGAACTTTCCTAGGGTGAGATTTATTATGATTAAAGGTCCAAAACTTGTTTGTATGCACTTCTAGAATTTACTCTAAGGCTTTAGGGGTGTTAAAGTGGCATTTTAACACATTTAGAGGAGTTTACTCTCCAAGAACAATGAGTTTACGGCCCAAGCATGTTCTTGGGCAGTAAACTCAAGTTTACTCCTCTAAATTGATGTTCAAGGTGTTCCAAGGCCAATTCCAATATTCTAAAATTCATATCTAAGCCTTATTAGTGTTTTGGAAGGGTTTAAGGGCATAAAAACCCCATATATATGAGTTTACGGCCCAAGCATGTTCTTGGGCAGTAAACTCATGTTTACTCTTCAAAATCCATGTTAAAGGCATTCTAAGTCCAGTCCAATAAACCATTAAGCCATATCTAAGCTCCAAAGGTCGATTGGAAGGGTTTTTAGGCTCCAAAACCCATTATTTAAGAGTTCACGGCCTAGGACTCTTTTAGGGCTGTAAACTCATGAATATGGTCCTATTCCATGATTTGAACTCGAATTTGAAGGCCTAAGATGTTATACTAGGAGTTAGGGTAGTTACCTTGGTGATTTGGAGCTTAAATTTGATGATTTTGGACCCTTAAACTTGGTTTGAGGAGAGAGGTTAGAGAGAGAGTAGTGAGAGAGAGAAAAAGCTTCAAATGAATGTTTAAACATGTTTAAATAGGTCACAAAACTTGGACACGGTGAAATTCTACCCGATACCGGCATTAAACGGGGCTTTTGGTCGCACCCGATTAAGTTTCCGAAACCCGGCGGGGACGTTTCTAAAATTTATGAAATAAACATTTTGGGCTAATTTCATGAGTTCCTAAGGGGTTTGGACACTCATTAGCATCAATTAAACATATAAGTTTAATTAACTTAACCCAAAAACGACATCGGAACGTTTCGATATACGGCGAGTTATATGGGTAGAATGGGTTTTCGGCGATAAACAACTTCGGGTTGTTACATGTACTCGATCCCTTAGTCCTTCACTTGACTCACATGTGAACAAGTAATTAGTATTAATTTTCTAATACTTGAAAGTTCTCATTCATCATGCTATACAACTTGCATGATTCCAAGTTTCTATCCAACTGAAACTTGGGTGATGAGAATCTTTTCGTATTTGGTAAATTTAGACACTACCACAAATGAAAGAATCAAATTTATATTTCCACTCTTGCTCTTAATGGAATCTTATAAGCAACAAAAATTTCCATAGATGCCATTGTAAGGATATTTTAAAATAAATAAAATCAAAATTTTCCTTTTATTTTAAAAAACTTTACGGAAGAACTTGTCCTTACAATCCATATGAAAACTTGTTGTTATCTATTCCTAAGCAATATTGGCAATATCTCATAACTCCTTAGAGGTAGCTCAAGAATCCAATCTTCAAACTATGCGATAGAAATCCATCTAGGCGATCAGATTCAGCATATTCTTTCTTTAAGTTTCTTCACTTTTCTTTGATTCATAAAACATCAACATGTGACCCAGTCACATCATGTATCAAGAATCTTAGAATAGAAACTTAGCAGAGTTAGATAATGGACTTTACCTGAAGTAAAGTCAAATTTATTGACTTTAACATCCTTAGATAAATTTGGCAGCTTCGCAATTAATGTCGCTTCCTTTGGCAATGGACCCTTGATAATGAGACTATCTCAGACTTAGCCTCTCTCTTTACCATTTGGTCAACCGAGTTGACTATGGCCGATCCCTTTCCATTGGGAAGAGAGAGCTTTACTGGATATTCAATGTCATCATTGTTAATGTCCATAAAGTTGTAGGAAGTTGATCTTAGCAAATGGATAAGATCATTAAGGGTCTTGTCTTAGTCTGTTTCATAGGAGTCCCAAGGAACTCTCTATGAGACTTAGAAAGTAGTTGAGCCACCAACTTTCTCAAGACTTTGACACCCAACTCACCCGGCTTGTCAATATGTGACTTCATCTCCAAGATGTGATCACAACTAGACCTTGCCTTGCCAATAGGGCTTGAGTGACCTTGAACTTGTGGCTTAGGGAGAATAATTGGAGGAGGTGACAGAAGTATGATTTCCATGGGACATCATCTTCATTTAGGAAAGCATGTTTCAAGAGATTTGGGAAGATCATAAATGTCTAAACCAGATATCTCTTGGGAGATATTCTAGATAGTTGATCTAAAGTCCTTAATATGACATCCAATATGAAATATTAAGGCTAGGACCCAACAAACTATTTTATAACTTAGAAGAGGGATGCCGTAATCCAAGCTATAAAATATTTGAAGGTAGGTGAATGACAATTCACCAATTCCCACCATGAAAACGAAATATATATTATTAGGTTTTAATTGGTTTTTGAAACTCCTAGATCTTTGAGATTCATTAAACTGTTTAATGGCATGTTTCAATCTCGAGTGTGCCCTTCAGGTTTTGTGACTGGGATGTCGAGGATCACAAAACAAGGTGTGAAGTAACCATGCAAATTACTTCGTACCCTTAAGTGTTCACCCCTCAATCGATGTGCCGGTTAACCTTACACGCTCCATCGATACTATGATAAACATTAAGTTACCCTTTACCTACCTTGTTAAATACGAGTTAGTGTGCCGGTTAACCACACACGCTCCACTAACCGACTTAAACAAAGTGCAAAGTGTAATTTCATGGATTAGCACCTTATTCACATTTTCCTAAATAACTAAGATTGGGTATTATTAAGAGTTTAGTTACTTAGTATTTATCATTAATACTTTTAATGAAGGGAGAATTATAGTCCTGTCAAACCCGTTCAGCTAACGACCCTCCACCAGTCAAGGAAGCGGTGAATGAGAGTGAACACCCATTAAACTGCCATTTTATAGACAATAACCTTATACCCCCTGGTGGTTGTCGAGGCCAACACAAATAATAACCCTAAATATTACACACTAAAATAGTGTATAGTGGTAAAGGGATCGAATCCACAGAGACTAGTTCAATTTGATAACTCTATGAAAAATCTCTTTGTAAAATACTTGGAATATGACAATAAATTAAAAATGGGGGTTTTGATGTTTTGAAATACTTGAAACAAACTAGAATTAACTATGATTTAAATAGACAGTTGCAACAAAAATAAGAATTTGATGTAAAATCAATAAGGGAAAGATGGTTGACTTAAAGTTTTCTCACTTTGACTTTTGATGAACATATCATTAGAATTCAATGGTGTAATACTTGTTTTAAATCCTCAATTTGGCTATAGTAATCCAAGGATCTTGAGATTACCTAGACTTTTCTTAATTGTTGAAATGGCTAGAGAAGCTCATAACAATTTCCTTAGTCAAAGTCACTAATTCCAAATAGCATGTAATTAGTGAAAGTCAACTAGCATTAAGAACCAAAAAGTCACCAAATCCAAGAGGGGTCAAATGCTTTCACCACCATGTTGGAGGAAATGTTTTTATGATTGTGTGAAGCAAAAACAACACAAAAATCATTTGTTGCTTGCTAATTTGAGGATCCTTTACTTAATCAAGAAATTAGCCAACTAATCACCACAAACACATTTAAACTCATGAACTAAAACATACAAGTAATGATAAGATGTTAAAACACAAAACATTTCCATAAAGATTCAAGAACATGTTCATGGATTCTTCAACATTCAACAAAAGTTCAAAGGATTAACCAAAAGTCAACCAAGATTAGCTTAGCCAAGCATGGCTAAACCCAAAGAAACAAAGTTAGAGAAATTTGTACCAAACATTAAGCAAGAATCAAGAGGTAAAAATATGATGTTCTTCAACGGTTCTTGGCCTTCAAAAGTCTCCAAAACTCCAGAGAGAATCTTCAAAAATCGTATGTCCAAGAGTATGCAAAAGATGGGCACCAACCTTCCTCAAATAGCTCAAAAGAAGAATTTCCGAAACTGCCCCTGCAGGAGGTTGCGCAACCCGCGTGCTCTTGCGCGGGTGGGTTGCGCGGGTGGTCCCTGGATGTAGCATCTTTGAGGTTTTGGGCCTCCATAGCTTAGCCCAATTGGCCCAGATCGAATCCAATCACCTCCTAGCCCATTTTCTTCAAGTTTTTCTTCATTTTAAGCCTAATTTGACCTCTCCAAATCCTCCAAAGCTCGTGAACTCGCCCGATTAATAATTTATGTACGCTTGAATATTCCCCCGCATCTTGCAAATTTAAAGTTTATTTCTCTCCAAGTCTTCAAATAATCATCAAGATCACTCCATGCATCATCTCCATTACCCATCCGGGAATTAGACTCAGCCTATGCTGGCCTTATACATCCGGGAATCTTCTTAAATAAGAGGGCCACAGCCGTGGCGTTGGGCAGAAAGCCGATGATTTCGGCGAGGCCCTTCCCTTTAACCCGAACAGCCAGATTAATTACAGGTCATCCCCTACCTCCGAATCCTTTGACGGACACCAGAGAAGTTAGTTCTTCGCCTATCACATTGGTCGACTTGAACTTCCCTCTAGTCCTAGAATCAGTACCTCTTTAAACCTCTGATGATAAAGTCGTAGGTGAAAGCGGGCCTTTCACCCATACTCATTCAAAAATGGGGCCCAACGTCATTTTTGTCTACCAAATCTCACCGCCTCCTATACGTCCCGAACACTCCCGCTCCGCTAGACCCGAAAACCTGCAATTATGCTCACAAGATTCGAGAGTACCCGAAATAGTCATAAAATAACAAAAAGGAAAATATGTATGGAAATTATCTAAATTATGAATGAAATATGCTAAAATAAACTATAAAAAGAAGTAAACAAAACTAACTATCAAATCACCCCAAGCTTAAACCTTACTTGTCCTCAAGTAAGACAAGACTAAAATGAACTCGGGATGAACTATCCTAAGAAAATAAAAAGAATTGATAGAACCGTAGAACCTGATCCCCGTTAGCCAACATGGTCAGGATTGATCTTGCTATTACCTCACGAATTTTTCATCCGATGACAATGGAACCATAAACCACACCCACGACAACTCCTTTAGGTGAGTAAGGAGGGATGAGCAGTCGCAGCCTCAATGGAACATGCATACAATGAAGAATATCTGTAGTAGGGAGAAAGCATCTGGATGGGCTCGGGTGGAGCTCTTCTTTAAGTATACACTCTGATCTCACATTTGCCGGTTCCTCTTATGTGTAACTAGGTTTAATCGCTCGGGCACCATTGTAGGAATCGATTCACTTGGTGTTGGCCCAAACCTCCCGTAGTATTCGACTCGACAGTCTCCCTAACATCACCAATTTACGAAAAACAACTCGATCTATATACAATAAAACATACCTAAATAAATGAATATCAAACGTCGGGTGACCAAAATGTTAGAAAATTTAGTTCAATAATTGAACCGGTCACCCTTCTCAGATTTCTGCGGCTGGGAATTTGTCAGCACACCATTTTTTATTTATTTATTTATTTATTTATTTATTTATTTTTTAAATGTTACCATACTTGAAGGTAATGTAATAACAACCCTTTGACTCAACATTTGGTTCCTAAAGTGTGTAAGTGGAACCGAAAGGGTAGTAATATAATCCGAATGGTCTAAGCGAGAAAATGACCATGTGTGGAACATAAAGATATAATGTAAGCTCCTCTTCCAATTTGTGATTTTTTTTTTAATAACGAAATTGTCCACATGCGGACTAAAAGACTTCTCTAAAATCCTAAGAAAATCGCAAAAAGATATGGTGATGTAAAAAGATTGGATATGGATTCTACTCGGGGACAAGCACTAGTGCTTCATTCTAACGGTTCAAACATGATCAAGTGTGATCCTCTCGGCGGTAGTGACCACAAGGCTAAGACATCCATTGCTATAGTATATCCTACAGACATTAGTATTGTATGCATAATTCTTCATGAAAACTACCTGTCCATGATCACTTACCCCTTTAAGCTACCAACATCTGATCCCAAGTATGAGGTCCCAGACTGCACCTAATGATCCCGGTTCGATGGGTGAGATAGCAACAAGATCCTAGACCAATAATGATACAATAACTATGAACCTGTTCCATGGTATCAAAGGAGATGAGAATAAACAGACAACAAAAATGCATGAATGTTAATGTCCTAAGCTAAATGTTATGCAAAAATATAAAAGGTGAAAAAGAAGAAAATAAAATCTTTTTGGAATTAAAAAAAATGAATGAAAATTAGCTTAAAACTAAAATGTTATGCAACCTAATTAAAAATGCATGAAAAAAATAAAAGGAAAATGAAATGCCCCCCACCCCAAGCTTAAGAACAAGCATTGTCCTCAATGCTTGAGGAAAGGGCGGAAAGGACCTAAATCGGGGGGTCGGGCGGCGGGAAATGTTTGTAGCGGTGGTTTCTTGAAATTATGACCGATAGAACTCCGCTAATCTTGAATTTTCCGGTGAGGTGGATGCTGGAAGGTTATATGAGAGGAATGGAGTGGGAGGTCAAGATGATTAAATGAAGAAGAAGGGAAGCTGAACATTTTAATCTATGGGTCAAAAAGGGTCAATTTCGGACAATGTTGATCAAGAAAAGTCAAAGGGTCAACTCATTAAAACCTTTGGTCAACACCTGGTCAAATAATAGCCAAAAATAGCCCAAATTGCCCAGCACAGTGCGCGGGTCGCGCAGTGTAGCACGCGGGTCGCGCAGACCTTGCAGTTAAGTCTTGGGCCAATGTCGCTTCATCACACCTGGCCGCGCAACCCCCTGATCCTGATCTTCATTTTTGCTTCATTTTTCTTCGTTTTTCACCCGTTCTTGCTTTGGAAGCCCCCAAACACCTAGAAACTCTTGATTTCTTCAAAAACAACTCTTTTGAATCCCAAAAATATCTTCCAAACTCATTTATTCAAATTAAAAACACGAAAACACAATGCTTTCCAAAAATGCCCTTCTTTAACGTCTTTGGCGAGACGCCTCCAAACTTCACTTTACCACTTTGGGGCGTCCAAATGGACAACATCTTGGACATTTGAATCAAAAAATTCATTGAATGGCTTCAATCGATGTCCATTAACCTTGTAAATTTTCCCCGTGTCGACATTTTTTAATTTCCGCACCTCCATTGGGACTCTTTTCTTGTATTTGACTTTCTTTTTACGGGAGAACCATACCGGACTCAGACCTTTGATAATAGCAATCATCCAACCATATTCTTTCTTGTACTTGTTTAGTAAGGTGACCAACTTTTCCCTCTTTGACATGGTGGTTGAGTAGGTGACCGGTTGGGCGTCTTCTTTCTCGGGATAGGTATCCTTTGAAGGGTCCGGCAGATTTATCGTTTCCGAATCTTGTGGTTGTTCTACCACTAGAGTTAGTTTCTCATTGGTAGTGGGTGGCTCAATCTCTCTTCCGTTAACCCTTATTACTTCGTTTATAGTTTCATTGACAACATTCTCAATTTCTTCTTCCTCTTTGACAACTTCTTCCACTTCTACTTCTTCTTCCTCTTCTTCATATAACACTCTTGAGCCATCAAAAGTTTTCTCATCTTTCAAAGGAATGCAACATGCGTTATGACATGGGCTCTCTTCAGATGGTAATTTGTGTTGAGCTTCCACTATACTCAATGATTGAGAAATTTGTGTTATTTGTTGCTCTAAGATTTTGAGGCTAGCTTGAGTTGTTTCTTGGAAAATTTGGGTAGAAGTGACAATGCTTTTCACAATGTCCTCTAAGGACATGCTTGGCGTTTCAGTTTGTTGAGGAGGGTAAGGATAGGGTTCTAGGAACAGTGGAGTTGGTTGGTATTGGTTATTTCCCCATGTTTGGTATGGATTTTGGTAATGGTTATTTTCCCAAACTTGGTTGTTGTTCCACCATTGATCATGTTGAGGCTTATCATAACTCCATTGGTTTGACCGGTAGTAGCTTCCCTTATCTTGCACTTCTTCCCATTCTCCTTGTAAATATGGACACGTGTTAGAATGATGTCCATTTTGGGCACAAAAATCGGAAAGAAGAGGTGAGGACTGCACACTTTGGTCACTTTCAATCATCATAACTAACTGAGCTAGCTCAGAAAGTTGGTCTTCAGTGCAAGGAGTGTTCATTTCCAAATCATACTTTTTTTTTTTAATTTTTGGGTTTTAAATTAGAGTACCTGCACAATGAGATGTACGCATAGAGAAACAAACTGATTAAATCAAAACCAATCCCCGGCAACGGCGCCAAAAATTTGGTGGTTGTCGAGGCCAACACAAATAATAACCCTAAATATTACACACTAAAATAGTGTATAGTGGTAAAGGGATCGAATCCACAGAGACTAGTTCAATTTGATAACTCTATGAAAAATCTCTTTGTAAAATACTTGGAATATGACAATAAATTAAAAATGGGGGTTTTGATGTTTTGAAATACTTGAAACAAACTAGAATTAACTATGATTTAAATAGACAGTTGCAACAAAAATAAGAATTTGATGTAAAATCAATAAGGGAAAGATGGTTGACTTAAAGTTTTCTCACTTTGACTTTTGATGAACATATCATTAGAATTCAATGGTGCAATACTTGTTTTAAATTCTCAATTTGGCTATAGTAATCTAAGGAGCTTGAGATTACCTAGACTTTTCTTAATTGTTGAAATGGCTAGAGAAGCTCATAACAATTTCCTTAGTCAAAGTCACTAATTCCAAATAGCATGTAATTAGTGAAAGTCAACTAGCATTAAGAACCAAAAAGTCACCAAATCCAAGAGGGGTCAAATGCTTTCACCACCATGTTGGAGGAAATGTTTTTATGATTGTGTGAAGCAAAAACAACATAAAAATCATTTGTTGCTTGCTAATTTGAGGATCCTTTACTTAATCAAGAAATTAGCCAACTAATCACCACAAACACATTTAAACTCATGAACTAAAACATACAAGTAATGATAAGATGTTAAAACACAAAACATTTCCATAAAGATTCAAGAACATGTTCATGGATTCTTCAACATTCAACAAAAGTTCAAAGGATTAACCAAAAGTCAACCAAGATTAGCTTAGCCAAGCATGGCTAAACCCAAAGAAACAAAGTTAGAGAAATTTGTACCAAACATTAAGCAAGAATCAAGAGGTAAAAATATGATGTTCTTCAACGGTTCTTGGCCTTCAAAAGTCTCCAAAACTCCAGAGAGAATCTTCAAAAATCGGATGTCCAAGAGTATGCAAAAGATGGGCACCAACGTTCCTCAAATAGCTCAAAAGAAGAATTTCCGAAACTGCCCCTGCAGGAGGTTGCGCAACCCGCATGCTCTTGCGCGGGTGGGTTGCGCGGGTGGTCCCTGGATGTAGCATCTTTGAGGTTTTGGGCCTCCATAGCTTAGCCCAATTGGCCCAGATCGAATCCAATCACCTCCTAGCCCATTTTCTTCAAGTTTTTCTTCATTTTAAGCCCAATTTGACCTCTCCAAATCCTCCAAAGCTCGTGAACTCGCCCGATTAATAATTTATGTACGCTTGAATATTCCCCCGCATCTTGCAAATTTAAAGTTTATTTCTCTCCAAGTCTTCAAATAATCATCAAGATCACTCCATGCATCATCTCCACTACCCATCAAGCCCAACATCATTTTTGTCTACCAAATCTCATCGCCTCCTATACGTCCCGAACACTCCCGCTCCGCTAGACCCGAAAACCTGCAATTATGCTCACAAGATTCGAGAGTACCCGAAATAGTCATAAAATAACAAAAAGGAAAATATGCATGGAAATTATCTAAATTATGAATGAAATATGCTAAAATAAACTATAAAAAGAAGTAAACAAAACTAACTATCACCCCCTTATAGACCGGCTTCGTGAATGAGGCCTACTAACGGTAAGACTGACTTGCTCTTATACATATATAAAAATATTATTAACTTACAATATTATAAAGTATAAGGGTTGAATTTTAACTTTTAAAATTCTAAGGGAAAGTTTTGAAACTATTCAAAACTAATTAATTCCATAACTTATGTGTTTAAAGTAGTTTTAATCCAAAAACTCTTCAAGTTCCATAACTTGAGGACAAGTTATGGAAGACTTTAAACTAATAAAAGAATTAACTTTTCTTTATTTTATAACTTATGGAATTAATTAAGGTTACACTTTTTTTATTTATTATTTAATGAAGAGACTCTTGGTCCTCCATAACTTGAGGACAAGTTATGGAGTCATAAAACCATTTAATTAGAACTAGACTCTTCATTTTGTAACCTTTGCCAACTTTTATGAGTTTTATGAAACTTAAATGTGACTTTTCATATAACTTGAGGACAAGTTACAAAAATCATTTTAGAATCAACTCTTAGATTAATTTGGATTGAAAACAACTATTTCACTCAACTTTTCTATTAATCTAAGCAACTCATAAGAACAAGATAATTCAAATCAAACTTTTTCATGTAATTACTCTAAACCTTAAACTAATACAAAACATGAATCTATTGACAGTTATCTTTGAAATTAGATTAGCATGAACATTACCACATCAAAAAACAAGTTTATAAGTCCAAAAACATCTTAGGGTAATGTTCCTAGTCCAATTCCAACCAAAAAAGTCGAATTTATGCTGTCTGGGGGTCCAACTCGTCGAGTGCACGAACCAAATCGGCGAGTTGGATGCATTTTGCCTTGGACTCGACGAGTCCATTCATGGACTCGGCGAGTCTGCTGGGCACACAACATCAAAACTCGATTTTTCAGCTACTTTTGCAAGTATAACAAGAAAACAAACCAGTCTCTGATACCACTGTTGGGTTTTGAGCATTCTAACACTCCTAAGTGTACATGCAACCTTAAATACCTTGGATCTATGTTTTCTCTGTTATACATGCAATTATGAACATCCTGTTGGGTTTTGAGCAATCTAACACTTCCTAAGTGTGCATGCAACCCTAATAAACCTTGGATCTATGTTTGTCTAAATACATGCAAAATAATAATTTTCCAAGGTTTATAACCTATCTAACATGGCATGGGGAACATTTCAACATAAAAGAGTTAGAAGAGATTACATACCTTTTGGTGAGTTTGGTTCTAAGGAGTTTGAGGGCCAAGCACCAATAGTGTGAATGCCTCAAATGGAATCACAAACACCACAAACTCTTGGAAAACTTTGAGAGAGTATACACCTTGTATAAAATCAGCCACACACATGCACACACACACTAGTTCACTAGTTTTCTCTTAGGCTCCATTTCATGCTCCATAAGCATGCTTATATAATGTGCATGGTTAGGGTGAAACCCTAATAACCCATGTCTTTTCCTTTTCCAAGGATCTATGGGTTAAAAGCTCCATGGATCATCCATGGACTTCCACATAAGCCTAGCCCATTAACAAATGAGTATTAGCCCACACTATATAAAACAAATAGCCCATAATTTAATTAGTATTCCTTTTAATCTCTAAATTAATTCATAATTAATTTAAGACTAAAACTAATTAAATAACATAACTTCATATTAATATATTATAACTCACAATATAATAATAAACATATGTGTATAACTCTCATAAAATTATCCATAATAGTTTGGATGAGATGCAACCCAAATGGACCATGCCAGTCGGGTCAAGTATATACCAAATAAGTTATGGACTTAGACACCTTATCCAACAGACTCCCACTTGGATAAGTCTAATAACTATATTTGCCTATAACTTCAGGAACCAACCAACAATCGTAGCTCTCGAAAACTCCCTCGAACAATGAAGACTCTATCGAACTATGAAGCGCCATTTTAGATAAGTGATCACATAATCCTCTGTTCTCATGATATCAGCCGGACAAACACATGGAACTATGTCTTGCTTAGTGTCTAGCAGTTGTTTCTCGATTTTCCGATTTGTTTGACGAAGAACTTCACTGAACACATCGGTTTAGTTCTGACCAGGCCTGGTACATGGGTCAACACAAAATCATCGAGGGGCCCAGATATCGTTTCTATTTCTAGAAGGAACAGATAAACTTCGACTGATATGCTTGTTCTACTACTTATTGAATTGTACACAAAGGCACATTTTATAACATCAAGTTACTGATGCGTTTACGTGCAATCAATGCACAACCAACTCATAGGTAACAACTCATATCTCTAGGTTTAAAGATTTATATGATGTTATCATCTCACGATCACTCGAGATAAATTCCATGAAGTGATACAAGTGAGCGTGGGTTTATACCAATACTCATAACTTATGAGTACTCATGAATGTTGCAGCAACCATTGCCATGTCTAAACACCTTTAAGGCATCTACAAACCCAATTCATGACAATCTTGATTCATACCTACTTCCGACGTATGATCGATTGTGGAGGTTTGAATAAATTAATTATTCTGGAAGTCAAAACATGCAAAACTGAAACAATAGTAAATAATTGACAATGATAGTAACACTTTACTCATAAATAAATCACAAATTTTATTCATCATCAAACGTCGATTACATTTTACAAGTTTCAGGAAAACTATCTAATCTGTAAAACTAATATCATCCCTCAGCCCGATGCGTCTCGCATGCTGAAAATGCTTAACCCTCGTCAGTCCCTTCGTAAGGGGATCTGCAGGATTCTCATCCGACGATATCCTCCTTGTCACAAGGAGTCCTTCTTCAATCTTGTGTCTTATGAAGTGATATTTTTTGTCAATGTGTCGGGATCTGCCATGATCTCTTGGTTCCTTGGCTAAGGTAACCGCACTATTGTTGTCACAGAAAATCTCTATAGGTTCCTTAATAGCTGGTACAACTCCAAGGTCTCCGATGAAGTTCTTTAGCCATATCGCCTCCTTCGCTGCTTCAGTCGCTGCTATATACTCTGATTCACAAGTCGAATCAGCCACCGTCTCGTGCTTGGAACTCTTCCAAGAAATTGCCCCTCCATTTAAGGTAAAGATCCAGCCCGACTGAGAGCGGAAATTATCCCTATCAATCTGAAAACCAGCATCACTATACCCTAATATTCTCAAGTCATCACTGCCACCAAGGGTAAGGACCCAATCCTTAGTCCTCCGCAGGTACTTGAGAATGTTCTTTACCGCGGTCCAATGAGCCTTGCCAGGGTTCGCTTGATACCTGCTGACCATGCTCAAAGCAAATGCCACATCAGGACGGGTACAAGTCATAGCATACATGATTGAGCCAACTGCGGAAGCATATGGTAATTGGCTCATCTCAGCTATCTCTGCCTCTGTACTCGGACTCTGAGTCTTACTCAGTTTGGTATTGCTTTGGATCGGTAAATCTCCTTTCTTGGAATTCTCCATGTTGAACCTTTTCAACACCTTATCCAAGTAGATACTCTGACTAAGTCCAATTAGTCTTCTACTCCTTTCTCTTAATATCCTTATCCCTAGGATATAGGTAGCCTCCCCTAGGTCCTTCATAGCAAAGCACTTCCCAAGCCAGGACTTAACCTCCTGCAAGGTTGGGATGTCATTTCCTATGAGTAGTATGTCATCCACATACAGTACCAAGAAGCTAACTATACTCCCACTAGCTCTGACATACACGCAAGACTCATCTTCGCTTCTCAAGAAGCCAAACTCTTTTACCATCTCATCAAAACAAAGATTCCAGCTACGAGATGCTTGTTTTAATCCATAAATGGATTTCTCAAGCTTGCATACTCTATTAGGGTACTCTGCATTGACAAAACCCTCTGGCTGATTCATGTACACATCCTCAGCCAACTTTCCATTAAGGAAAGCGGTTTTGACATCCATTTGCCATATTTCATAATCATGAAATGCTGCAATGGCTAACATAACCCTAATAGACTTAATCTTTGCTACCGGCGAAAAGGTTTCATCATAATCAACACCTTGAGTTTGAGTAAAACCCTTCGCAACCAGTCAAGCCTTATAAGTATGCACTTTTCCTTCCATGTTTGTCTTCTTTTTGAAGATCCATTTGCACCCGACTGTTTTACGGCCTGGTACATTGTCAACCAAGTTCCAAACTTGATTGTCATACATGGACTGTATCTCGCTGTCCATAGCCTCCTTCCATTTAGCAGACTCCGGGCCTACCATAGCTTCCTTAACACTGCTAGGTTCATCCAAATTTACTAGTGTACTATCACTAATAAACGTATCACCTTCCGTAGTAATATGAAAACCATAATAAAACGAAGGTGTGTTCCTAACCCGTGTGGAACGCCTCGGAGGTACAGACTCGTCAGCTGGATCAACAGAAGTTTCCTCCTCAGGTTGATTGCTAGTGTCTGAGGTTCCTTCACCAATTGATTCTTGAATTTCTTCAAGATCAATCTGCCTCCCACTGTCTCCTTGGCTTATAAATTCTTTCTCGCGAAAGATCCCTCTTCGTGCTACAAAGACCACATTCTCACTGGGTCTGTAGAAGAGGTAACCGAAGGATTTCTGTGGGTAGCCGATGAAAATACACCTTTCACTTCGGGGTTCAAGCTTATCATGAGTTTCGCGCCTCACGAAAGCTTCGCAACCCCAAATTTTGATGTGGTCCAAATTGGGAACCTTCCCAGTCCACATCTCATGAGGTGTTTTGGTAACCTTCTTTGTAGGGACTAGATTAAGGATATGGGCGGTAGTCTCTAAGGCATACCCCCAAAAAGAGATTGGTAACGAAACTCGACTCATCATAGAGCGAACCATGTCCAACAAGGTTCGATTACGCCTCTCAGCTACACCATTCAGCTGTGGTATCCTGGGAGGAGTCAATTGTGAGACAATCCCACACTCCTTAAGGTAGTCAAGGAACTCGGTACTAAGATACTCACCACCTCGATCGGATCGAAGCATCTTAATGTTCCTGCCCAATTGATTTTCTACTTCCTGCTTGAATTCCTTAAACCTTTCAAAGGTTTCGGACTTATTTTTGATTAAGTAGACATACCCATATCTACTAAAATCATCAATAAAAGTCACATAATACCGATTAGCATCCCTTGTGGCGGTTTTGAATGGTCCACATACATCAGTATGTATTAGGTCCAACAAACCTTCACCCCTCTCACAAGTTCCAGTGAAGGGTGATTTTGTCATTTTTCCAAGTAGACAAGATTCACAACTATCATCTGATTTGAGGTCAAATGATTCCAAGACTCCACTCTTTTGGAGTTGGCCTATGCGTTTCTTGTTTACATGTCCAAGACGACAATGCCACAACGATGCTTTATCTAGGCTAGTAGAAGAATCAATATACAACACATTATTTCCTAAGTTGTCCACAATCGACACAGTTTCATACACACCATCAGAAGGTAATGCTTTAAAATAAAACACATTATTAAAGAAAGCATTAATACCACCACATTCATTATCAAACGAAAAGGTAAAACCTTGTTTGTACAAAGCATGAAAAGAAATAATATTCCTCGCCATTTCAGACGAGTACACACATTTATTCAAATCTAATTTTAACCCATTATTAAGCAACAAAGTATAAACTCCAATCTTGGAAACAGGTGAAGCCTTCCTATTCCCCATGATTAAGTTTATCTTCCTGTGTTCCACATCCTCACTTCTTCTTAGGCCCTGCAAATCAGAACATATGTGAATACCACATCCTGTATCAAGCACCCAAGAGTTAGAATATGTTGAGTAATTAGACAATATAGTATAAATACCTGCATAGGTGGGTTTCACTTTCCCATCCTTTAGATCCTGCAAGTACTTAGGGCAGTTTCGCTTCCAGTGTGCCTTTTCATGGCAACAAAAGCATTCAGCATCCTTGGGAATGGCAGAAGGAGTGACAGAACCGTTCTTAGTCTTTGATAAGGAGCCTTTAAGAGACTTTCCCTTGGTACCCTTCGAAGGGTGCTTCCTCTTTTTCCCTTTGCCTTGCCCAATAGCTAAAACAGGGGTAGAAGTTGGAGTAGGAGTAGTAGAGGTAACAACCGCTTTACCCTTAAGACCGGTTTCAGCGGTCTTCAAGAGTCCTTGAAGCTTGCTGAGGGTAACTTCCTCCTTGTTCATATGATATGTCATTCGAAAATGATCATAACAAGAAGGCAAGGAGTGCAAAATGATGTCAATTGCCAACTCCTCGGGGATGTTAACATTCAGCTTCAGCAAACGGTACACATACCTTTGCATCTTTTGCATGTGGCCCGTGACGGATTCACCATCCTTCATGCGGGTAGTTATTATGGAGGAGATTATTTCATACCGCTCCTGACGAGCACTCTGATGGTACCTTTCCATCAGGTCTTGGTGCATCTCAAAAGGGTAGAAATCTTCATACGACTTTTGGAGCTCGGCTGTCATCGTGGCCATCATGATACATGCCACCTTAGTAGCATCTCTCTCATGAGTCCTGAATTCAGCGATCTCCTCAGGAGTAGCAGTAGACTCATCAAGTTCTTTTAACTCCTTATCGAGGGCATATTCCTTGTCCTCGTAATGAGTAACCATCCTGATGTTCCTAATCCAATCCATGAAGTTGGAACCATCAAAGATGACCCTCCCACAAAGATTCATGAGAGAGAAAGAACCAGTTGGGTTAGAGCCTGAAGCATTAGTGTTGGAAGACATCTGAAAGAAGAAAGTAAGTTTAGATTAGATATTTAGGATCCTTAATAAGACACCCAAATGTAATATTAAGGCTAGGATCCAATCACAATATATTACACTTAGAAGAGGGATGCCGTAATCTAAGTAATAATATATTTGAAAGGTAGGTGAATGACGAGTCACCAATTTCCACCATGAAAATGAAATGATTTATTAGGTTTAATTGGATTTGAAATTCCTAGATTCTTTTGAGATTCATTGAACTTTTCAATGGCATGTTTCAATCTCGATTGTGCCCTTCAAGTTTTGTGACTGGGATGCCGAGGATCACAAAACAAGGTGTGACTAACCATGCTAATTCACTCGGTACTCTTAATATTATCACCTAATCAATGTGCCAGTTAACCACACACGCTCCATTGATCTATGACAAACATTAAGTCACCCTTCGTGATCCTTACTAGTCCTAGTTAGTGTGCCGGTTAACCACACACGCTCTACCAACGACTTGGTAAGGTACAAAGTGTGAATTCCATGGACTAGCACCATGTTCACATTTTCCTAAAATAACTAAGATTGGGAATTAAAAGAGTTTAGTTACTTTATAATATTCATTATACTTTTAATGAGGATTTAAAGTCATTGTTCTACCCGTTCGGCTAACGACCCTCCACCGATCAAGCAAGCGGTGGGTGAGAGTATACACCCATTAAGTCGCCATTTTATAGGCAACAACCTTATACCCACCTTATAGACCGGCTTCGTGAATGAGGCCTACTAACGGTAAAACGACTTATTCTTATACATATATATAATAATTAACCATTAATGTTATAAATAGTATAAGGGTTGAATTTTAACTATTAAAACTCTAAGGTTTGGAATTAAAGTTTATTAAAGTGTGTGAAACTTTACAAATTCCAAAACTTGAGGGCAAGTTTTGTAACTTTGCAAAACTCTTCATTTCATAACTTATGAATTAAAGGTTCATAAAAATGAAGACTCTTCATTTTCATGTAACTTATGTGTTTTAAGTGTGTGTTAAATGAAAGTGACCTTTGGTAATCCACAACTTGAGGACAAATTATGGACTCCATTAAAACACATAAATGATAAAGAATTAATCCTAAACAATTCAGCAAATAATTCCTATCATTTTCTAAATTCATAAGAACATGAACATGATCATCAAAAATTCAAGAATTATATGAACACATAAAATCATGGAATTTTGATATATGCTATTGCAAATTGATTAGAACAACCATTACACCAACTAAAATAAGTTTTATAACACCAAAACAGTTTAGGGTAATGTTTCTAGTCCATTTCCAGCAGCAAAAGTCGAGAATCTGCACTCTTTCGATCCTACTCGTCGAGTGCATGAACTTACTCGCCGAGTAGGTTGAAGTTTGCCTTGGACTCGTCGAGTCCCCCCAATGGACTCGGCGAGTCCACCATGCTAACAGAATGATTTCGACTTTTTTCACTATTTTGCATCAAGTATCAAACAAGCAAGCCTAGTCTCTAATACCACTGTTGGGTTTTGAGCAATCTAACACTTCCTAAGTGTGCATGCAACCCTAATAAACCTTGGATCTATGTTTGTCTAAATACATGCAAAATAATAATTTTCCAAGGTTTATAACCTATCTAACATGGCATGGGGAACATTTCAACATAAAAGAGTTAGAAGAGATTACATACCTTTTGGTGAGTTTGGTTCTAAGGAGTTTGAGGGCCAAGCACCAATAGTGTGAATGCCTCAAATGGAATCACAAACACCACAAACTCTTGGAAAACTTTGAGAGAGTATACACCTTGTATAAAATCGGCCACACACATGCACACACACACTAGTTCACTAGTTTTCTCTTAGGCTCCATTTCATGCTCCATAAGCATGCTTATATAGTGTGCATGGTTAGGGTGAAACCCTAATAACCCATGTCTTTTCCTTTTCCAAGTATCCATGGGTTAAAAGCTCTATGGATCATCCATGGACTTCCACATAAGCCTAGCCCATTAACAAATGAGTATTAGCCCACACTATATAAAACAAATAGCCCATAATTTAATTAGTATTCCTTTTAATCTCTAAATTAATTCATAATTAATTTAAGACTAAAACTAATTAAATAACGTAACTTCATATTAATATATTATAACTCATAATATATTAATAAACATATGTGTATAACTCTCATAAAATTATCCATAATAGTTTGGATGAGATGCAACCCAAATGGACCATGCCGGTCGGGTCAAGTATATACCAAATAAGTTATGGACTTAGACACCTTATCCAACACATCCAAGGTATTATCCTAATCTAGCATACAAAACAATGAGTATAACAAGATAGAATACATATCTCTTTACGTAGAAAGTCTTCATGAAGCTTGAGTGCCAAGTGCCCCAAGTGTGACACCTCAAATGGTTCACACAACACCAAATACACTTGGAATAACTTGAGAGAAACTTGAACACTCCATGAAATCGTTTAGCCCTCACACACACACATAGTGCACGATTTCTTGAGCCATGGGATTCTTTTATATCGTGGCTATTAGGGTTACACCATGTAACTCATGACTTTACCCATTCCTTATGCTCTATGGATTTTAACCTCCATGGAGTATCCATGGGTCACCCCATGGACTTAGTCCAACATAAGGAATCTTGGATCACAAGCCCACATATATAAGAATGAATGATTTACACAATAAACGCATATATTTAATTAGTCTCCTTTTGATCACTTAATTAATTCTTGATCAATACTAATTAAATAACCTTATTAATATTTAAGTGTTATTTCTCTCATTATAGTCTATCCAAATGGATGATGTCATGAAACCCAAATGGACCATGACGGGTCGGGTCAAGTCTTACCAATTATAGTTATGGACTTAGACATTAATCCAACAATCTCATCATATAGTATCTAGGTACAAGTATCCATGTAAGGGTATCCATGTAAGAGGATCCAGGTAAGTATATCTCTTCATATAGCCTTTAGTATAGACTCATGAATGAACTAACTCTGGTGATGATTCCTTGTAATAGGAATAATGTTTTGTATCCCCTAAACTATCCCTATAATAGTTTACTGGAATGTATTTGTTGTCCAAGAAGGTTTATACACCCTTGCTACTCAAGAGTGTGGGAACTGAATGAAGAATGAAAGCTATCATATCAATATATATATATATATATAAACATAAGTGTATGGATGTAGATTTAATTAAGGACATGAAAGAGGTTTTATAAAACATTTAAGAGTTTTGAACAATAAATAACAATGATAACAATGACTTGAGGTCATTTATAAAACATTTCAAAAGTAATTCATTTGATAACAAAATATTTAAGACATAAAACCATTTCATGTATCACATTTTGAAGTATGTGAGATCAGTTGGTTGAAAACACAGTTATAAATCACATGTGATTGATTCTATAACATATTGTTTTCTACTTGTATTCCCCCCTCCCATTAAAGCATTTAAAATCATTTAAAACATTGATTAAGGGGTATGAACTCACCTGTAGATGGTGGTTTGGATGAACTGAATGATGTAGGATTGCTAGGTGTCAAGTGAAGACTTGTTCACACCCAATGATCCTAGTTAACATATAATCACACATATATGTATCCAATTAGACTTTAAACCACTGATTGAAAAAGTTATGACATCCTAAGGCATGTAAAACACCTTATATAAGTGCTACAAGTCATAAGGATTGCATCTAAGTGTTATAGGACCTTGATAATGTGTTTGGGGTTAAAGGGTAAACTCCTTTGGAGTTTACGGTTTTGTGACCATCACCCAATGAGTTTACGGTCGTAAACTCATCACTCTTTGACCATAAGTTTTTTTAGGATCTACAAGTTCTTTGAAGCATTTCTACTTGATGGTTAGCCCTTTGGAAGAGATTAGGGCACCATTTCTCTCCTTTGAGGAGTTTACGGTTTTGTGACCATCACCTAATGAGTTTACGCCCTCAAGACCATTTCCTTTTGGGTTTACTACTGTAAACGCATATGGATTATGGTTTTTTCATGTTTTCAAGTCCTATACACATTAAGGAGTGGATCTATGCAAGTTACCAAGCCTTAGTAAAGGGCTAGGGACATTTTAGCACCTAAAGAAGGGTTTACGGTTCAAGGAGTTCTTGAACCGTAAACACCTTTGATCTTGGTGTTTCATTGTGTTTCTTTGATGTATGGAAGTATAACAAGCTTTACAATACACTAGGGTAGGAGTACTTACTAGTTAAAAGCTTGAAAGGTACCAAAAGGCCAAGAACAGTAGTGTGTGTTCTTGGTGAAACTTGAAGATTCAACCTTTTGGAAAGATTTCATGGATAGAAGTGTGTTAAATCACTAGATTAAGTGATATACTAGCTTGAAAAGGCTAGAAACACTTACTAGATGATGATTTGGAAGAAATCTTTGGATGATACTTGAGAGAGTTTGAGATTTGATCTTGAAAATTGGAAAAGTGATAAAAATAACTAAGTGTCACTTTTATACCACTTCCTATTAGGGTTTACAATCGTAAACTCCTTGTTCAGGTTGTAAACTCTAAACTTTTGATGTTTTGAAAGTTTATTGATGCACAATATGATGGGTTTTGGTCATAAGAACATCCTATGTGCTCATACAAACCCTAATGCTTGGATCTAGGTTTCTCTATTGTACATGAAAATTATCCAAGACTATAAACGCTATATCTAGCATATGATAAATAGTATAACATATAATTAGGGTTTAGATCATACCATGCTTGTTATATAGCAATAACAATCTCAAATCCTTCTTGTATTGACTTTAGAAAGCTTAGAGTCACAAATGTCACTCCTCTAATGGTTCACAAACACAAAGAGCAAAAGGATGAAGAGGAGAAGAGAAGGAGGCTGCCCAAAACGTGTGGAAACCCTAGAAGGAAACTTGTACACGTTTTTGAGGCATAAGGGCTCTATATATAGTGAGGCTATTAGGGTTATCTAACAAGGAAACCCTAATTTGGATGCTTAAGCCCTAAGCAACCCATGGACTCCTCTCTTTCCTGATCTTTTTAGATCAAGATGCCACCAAGAAAGAGACCCAGCTCAAAGAACAACAACAATCCTCCTCCGCCACCCCCTCCTCCTCAATTTGATCTTGCATCACTTCAGACAGTTCTGACTGCTGCAATGGTAGCAGCCATGTCGCAAATGAACCCCGGTAATTCAGGAGGTGGTCCCCAGCCCCAAAACCCAAAAGATAGCCAGGGACACCGAAAAGAGGGTTCCTATAAAGACTTCATGAACGCGAAGCCCACATTCTTTGATGAAACTGGAAGTGTCATTTCCCTCACCCGATGGTTCGAGAAAATTGAATCAATTTTTGAAATATGCGCCTGTTCAGAGTCTGATAAAGTAAAGTTCGCTGCCTGCACCTTCCTTGACAAAGCCCTGACTTGGTGGAACGGCCGAGTCAAATCCTTAACTCTACCTATAGCAAATGCTATGGGTTGGGAAGCTATGAAGGAGCTTCTACTCGCAGAGTATTGCCCTCAGGGTGAAATTCAGAAGTTAGAACATGAACTCTGGAACCTAAAGATGAAGGGTTCCGACATAGCCTCTTATACTTCAAGATTCGATGATCTGGCGTTACTCTGTCTGGGAATGGTTACCCCGGAGAGTAAAAAGATTGAGAGGTTCATCTGGGGATTGACCCAGCCAACCAAAGGGAATGCCTTAGCTGCGAAGCCAGACACCTATGACAGCACTAAATGTCTTGCGAAAATCTTGATCGATCACGAAGACAACTCTGCTGAGGAGGCTACCACCCCCGAGCCAGTCACAAGTGGAGGTGGAAGAAAAAAGAAATTCTAGAACAAGCGGAAGGCCCAGAGGATGCAAGGGTCTCCTAAGAAACAGCAAACAGTAGCAGTCCATGCTGCTACTGCCCCTATTGCTATTTTGGCTGTCGGTTCCACAGCCCAAACTCCCACCAGTGGATACAGTGGTACCCTACCTTGGTGTGGTAAGTGCAGCTACCATCACCGCATACCTGGTCCATGTCGCGAAAGGATTTGTGACAACTGTGGCAAGAAGGGCCATCTTGCTCGAACCTACAGAAAACCAGCCAAATCAACAAACCAATCATCCGGAACGGGAATCAGCCTGCTACAATTGTGGCGAAGTAGGGCACTTCAAAAGAAATTTCCCCAAAGCAGCTACAACCGCTCATCCCACTGTCGCCGCATGTATACTCCTCTTTGACAATTCTTATACCTGAAACTCTTTTCGATTCTAGTACCAGAAGGGAAACTTGTTATCTATCCATCCGAGCAATTTCTAAACTTAATCCTTTGTTTGTAATCGAAATTGAGTACAATCGAGACAGCTAACGAGTGAGATAGAGAACACTAACTTCGTAACTATATATTGTATCCTAAGCCCGGAGGATTATTCTGTTCCATTTGATTTAAATGGGGGAAACTTTTCACAAAATACTTTGATGCTATGATTGACATGAAATAACCGAGTCTCATTCATGTTGTTATCCTTTAGTTTTGAAAGGGTCGTTCATCTAGATCTCTTCCCCGACCCAGCTCTCGTGACCTTCGACATCAAACCTTCATATATTTCATGCCTTAAAGCTCAAAAGTTTTCCCGATAGGAATAGCCACGCATCCCTCGTTTCTATGATCATTAAGAAACGGGAAGTTAGTAGCTCTTTCCCCTAAATGTCTTTCCCAAAGAATTCCCGAGAATTCCTTTCGAACGTCTAGCCTATTTCCGCATCGGCCTAATCTCTGGATCTACCTTGTGACCGAACCTCAGTGAGAATGACGTGTTCAAAACGGTGACTAAGAACTGATATGATCACCACGGATTAGTAGTGGTATCCTTTCGGTCAAATCTCTTTCCCTCGATCATTTAGCCAAGCAAAATAGTCGTAACCGTGTACTTTTCCAACGTCTAAGGCGATAGGGAATTAGTCGGCACCGAAAATACCCATAGAAACCTGTCGATTCTTGGGTCCCATCGACTAATATCGCAGTCTTACCTATAAATTTCTTATAAAGCCATCAAACCCTTAGCTAGCTGGCTCCATGAAGACGTGCCTTCCTGTTGGAGCGTGTGTTCTGTTGATGGCTTTATCCTAGAAAAGCATTATACGCTTTAGGAAGTATAGAATACTTCCCTCGTGATACATTAGACCCTTCGTGATCCTCATAGAATCGATTTCGTAACCTTTCAAATTCGGCTATCCTCAGAATTTAGTAACATCCATCCGGTACTTCACGTGTCGAATCCTTAGAAGTACCTACCCGATGAAACCCTAGTGATTTCCTTTGAGGAAACCGAAGTTGTCCAGGGTTGAAACTTCCATGAGAGAACCAATTGCGATCGTAGATTGAGAGAGAGTCAATGTGCGAAACAAAGACATGTCCCGATAGTGAGAATTCGCTAGAACGCCCAACAGAGACCTGATCCCACTTGAGAACGTGAAGATCCGAGGCAACAAATCCATTCGTGTCTCATTCCAATTCATGATCTATATCTTATTCTTTGAATTTCGGGACGAAATTCCCTCTAACGGGGGGATAATGTAACAACCCGAAGTTGTTCATCGCCGAAAACCCATTCTACCCGTATAACTCGCCGTATATCGAAACGTTCCGAAGTCGTTTTTGGGTTAAGTTAATTAAACCTATATGTTTAATTGATGCTAATGAGTACCCAAACCTCTTAGGAACTCATGAATTTAGCCCAAAATGTGTATTTCATAAATTTTAGAAATGTCCTCACCGGGTTTCGGAAACTTAATCGGGTGCGACCAAAAGCCCCGTTTAATGCCGGTATCGGGTAGAATTCCTCCGTGTCCAAGTTTTGCGACCTATATAAACGTGTTAAACCTTTCATTTGAAGCTTTTTCTTCCTCTCTCTACTCTCTCTCTCTAACCTCTCTCCTAAATCCAAGTTTAAGGGTCCAAATCATCAATTTAAGGCTTCAAATCTTTGAGGTAACTTCCCTAACTTGCTATACAACCCCTCTAGCTTTCAAATTGGACTTTAAACCATGGATTAGGACCATTATCATGGGTTTACGGCCCTAGAACTATCCTAGGCCGTAAACTCATTTAAAAGGGGTTTTTTAGCAACAAAACCCTTCCAAACCACAACTAGACTTTAGATATGGCTAAATGACTTCATGGAATGGACTTAGAACACTTTAGACATGGATTTTGAGGGATTTGAATGATTTTATGGCCAAGGCACAAGCTTGGGCCGTAAAGCCCTCAAACATGAGTGTAAACTCATTTCCAACATGTTAGGAAGCCATATACTTTCACCAAAAGCCTTGGAATAAATCATAGAACCAACTAAAAATGGTTTAAGGGCCTTAAACATATATTTTGAGGGACAAATGAGAGTTTACAGCCAAGGCTTATGCTTGGGCCGTAAACTCCATAACATGGGGAGTAAACTCCTCTAAAAGTGTTAAAATGCCACTTTAACACCCCTAAAGCCTTAGAACTCTAGAAGTGTATACAAACAAGTTTTAGAACTTTAAACATAATAAACCACACATTAAAGGAGTTCGCGGCCACGAGGGGGTCTCATGTTCCGTAAACTCCAAATATGTTGTCAAAAGTCCCTTAAAACTTCATGAAAGGCCTTGGAACAATTTTAGGAATCACATGTGATTTATTTGGAGTCATTAAAAGACTTATTCAAGGGTATATAGCAGTTTACGGCCGTAAGCTCCATGCTACGGCCGTAAACTCCCTTAAGTATGGTTATTGGTGTTTTAAATTAATTCCAAGGCCCTAGAATTGATCCTAGCAAATTCCCCCAAGCAGAATAAGGCCATTTTGCACCATAAAACACCCCACCATGAGTTTACGGCCGTAAACTCATGGGGAGGGGGTCATTAGGGCCGAAATCTCCTCTATGAGTTTACTCTTGAAGAGTAAACTCCATATCCAAGCCTTATGTGACTTTAAACGCCACCCAGGTCCCTCCAAACACTTGTAATGGGGTGTTTCCGCGACTAAAAGTGTTTGTCCCTATCAGTTAAATAATCTAAGTCCTAATTAGATACAAATGTGTATCTTTGCATTATACTTAGGAACCTCGTGCGTTTGCAAGCCCCGAACTAACATTTAGCATCCTAAATCGTCACATTTCTCGTCCGGTGAGTTCATACCCCTACGCTTTTTCCATGTTTTTCAATGTTTTCAGGGGGGGGGGGGAATAAAGCAAACTATAACTGTTTTTGAATTATAACATTGATATGTTTCAAATAATATCTGGCAAACTTATAAACATTTTTACCTTTTATGTATTATGCTGAGCATAAGGGATGATTTATCAACTACAAGTAAATGGATTTTAGTTAAGAAAATAACCAAACTAATCAAATTATTATGGGAATAATTTGGGGTACTTTGGTTTTCATTTTATCATGTACTGATATGTATATAAAGTTGTTAGATAACTATGTCTGATTCAGTTTATCTCCGTATCATTTGAATGTATTGCCAGATAGTTTCATTGTATGTATCTATATTCACTGTATTATGTTTCATAATCTTTTATATGTTTGATATCGTATGAGAACCCTGTGAATAGTTTAGTACTAGTTTGTGAGTTCGTCACTACCCTTTATGGATGATCAGTAAATCCTCCCCGGAAGTGTAACCAAAGTCTCCTAGAGGGAGAGCGAGGAATTTGTGAATAGATCTATTCGGGACTGACAATCCCACACCTTAACTGCTAGCTACAGTAAGGCGGGCACGCCTGGGGTGACAAATTTTGGATATCGTCCAACGTCTGACAAGCGTCAAGGAGGTCTCGTTGTCGTATCAGCATGGTTACCCGACTCACAATATGTATTTATATAAGTTTATTCACGGCTTTGGTTTTGGATTTGATTTTATATCAATCTTCTATCTTTAGATCTTATATCTAGTTCGGGACGGTAATCCCATGGTTTATAGTCTACAGGGTTCATATCGATTGCAGGATGTTATTCCTATGGTTAGAATCTATATCTAGTTCGGGATAGTAATCCCATGATTTTATCAAACTATCTTATATCTAGTTCGGGATAGTGATCCCATGGTTTTATCAAACAATCTTATATCTAGTTCGGGATAGTGATCCCATGGTTTTATCAAACAATCTTATATCTAGTTCGGGATAGTAATCCCATGATTTTATCAAACTATCTTATATCTATTTCGGGATAGTAATCCCATGGTTTTATCAAACTATTTTGTATCTAGTCTGGGATATAGTCCCATGGTTTCAGTCAATATTTTCAAGTATATCAAACTATCTTTTATCTAGTCCGGGATGATATTCCCATGGTATTAAATCTATATGTAGTACGGGATGTTAGTCCCAAGGTTTTCAAACTACTTTCCATCTACAGTTCGTATAGTTAAAGTATTTTATACCTAATTCGGGATAGTAATCTCATGATTCTCAATATATAGTTTTGTGTATTAAACTATACTCTGTAATATTCAATCGGTCTTGGATTTAGGAAAATATGGGATTTTCCTGGGGTAACATATAACGCGTAATTGAACTGTAATGAAAGATAACTAAACTGTTTTACATAAGAAAATATGGGATTTTCTTGGATAACAAACTTTTTTGTAAAACTAAAGGAAACTGGTACATTTTCACAAAACAAAACTGCTTATATACTCACCAGCTTTATGCTGATTTTCAAACCGCTTGTATTCTGAGGTCCACGTTAGACAGGTACCCGGCGATATCTTTTGGTGAAGACGGAGTGCTTAGAAGACTCGTCTCAACTTTTGTTCATATTGTGACAACCCGATATTTCAACTCTTTGTAATGACCTAAAACGTCAAGTATTGTAGCTACTTTTGAAATAAATGAAATTAACTTCAAAAATGAAATGTGTAAAAGTCTCTATAAGTATGTCTATTATGCTAGATAATGTGTCAACGTTTATAGAAATACTAAGAACACGAAAAACCGAGTTATAACGAAGAAGTTATGACCATTCTAAGATTTCCGACAAAATCGGCAACACCGATTAAACGAAAAACACGAAGTTTCAATACAATAGTTTTTAGCCTTAGGTATCTAAATTAAAGTTATAGATAACCTCAAACCGTGAGCGTACATAAAAAGAACATCCAAATCTGACTTCGTATGAGGAAGTTATGACTTTTCCAAGATTCGGGTATAGTAGTAGACAGCTAAAATCTCGAAATAGAGCTCGAGATCCTTTTGACCAAAACAACCTAAATGAGAATCTAAGGTCTCAACATTTGTAGCACAACGGCGAAAAGTCTGATGAAAACAGACACCGGATGAAGAAGTTATGGATTTTTAACGGACTTTTCGTGTCCCGGCCCGTTAAAAATAAATAATTAAAAATAACGTCAAAATTTGCCGATGCAGTCTAAACAAGAGTTGTAGATAACATTTTCAGCTACGCGTGCATATAAAGAACATCGAAAACAGAGCTCGTATGTGAAAGTTACGGATTTTACAAGTTTGGGGTCCAAAATTCGAGGCTGTCAGGCCCCCCACGACGTGGCACAGCTTGGCCGCGACCCGGCAAGTGACTGAGAGCGTCCCATCAACGGAAGAGGATAAGGCTTTCTCCCCACGACGTGGCCAACCTTAGCCACAACGTGGCACACCAGAAACAGCCCTATAAATAGAACTCTTGGGGTACCGTGTTTAGGTGCTCCATTTTTCCATCTCTCGTGGTGAAACTCTGCGGTTAAGCTCCCGAAGCCCTCCCAAAGCCCTCCCGAAGCCCCGGTTTTCACCTTCAAGTCCCGAAGCAAGGTTTTGTGTTCCCGAGATTCCCGAGATTTTTCCCCGTTTTCAACTCTTCCTGTCGAAGTTCTGCTCGATTCTTCTCTCGACTACTTCAAATCAACCACTTCAATCAAGTGAGTTCATACCCCTTAATTAACCCTTTTAAATATTCTAAACACTTTTATATGCTTTCTAAGGGGGGGAATACAAGTAAAACACACGACTACTATCGGGTGTTATATATAAAGATTATTATACACTTTTATTAAGTGGAATCATGTGAGATTTACGAACTTTATAGGGAACTCCCGTATACAAAACTATATTATAATAGCATTCTATCTTTAAAAACTATAAATGGTTGTAATGCATGTATAAACTAAACATTTTTTTTCTCGATTTAATGTATATGTGTCTATCTTAGACTCTACAAAAATCTATGCTTTGATAACAAGTGATTCCTTTTCTAGATATTCTAAAACAAACGAGGCACACTTTTAGAAAACCATAATAGGTATAGTTTTATAAGGATATTGCTAACTTTTACATACTAGAAACATGATTTTCAAGAAATCACTTTCATGTACCATAACAAACGAACATTTCAAAACGTAAATCTGTTTTTATACTACGGTTCTGTGAGACATTTACTTCACGTACGTTCGAGTACACATTTCAAATCCTGTATTATATACCAGAATCCCTTGGAGGGGGAGCATGGTGTTTGTGTATAGATCTATACGGGCTTGACAACCCGTGCCCTGACTGTTAGCTACAGTCCACCGTTTGGGGTGACAAACGTCATAACATTCCAACGCCTGAAGAACGTTGTGTATAGGTATTCCGAGTCAATAGTATGGTTATAAAGCTCATAGGAGGTATTAAAAATACATTGATTTACGAGGTTTTCAAACATATTGGTTACTTTTACACTTACGTACATTTTGGAAACAAACTTTGGTCTGGAAGGAAGACTACTTTTATACTAGTCGAAAATGCAAGATTTTCTAAACACAAACAAACAAGGACAAGATATTTCGTTTCATACAAACATTGTCATTAAATACTTATGAAACTCACCAGCTTAAATGCTGATCTACTCTTTCAAAATTACTTGTATGTCCCAGGGATTCAGTAACTACATGTATCATTATGCTTTTGATGAAGAGATGCTGCGGCGCCAGTTTAATCTCATATTTTGACATCATATTTGTAATTGGTTTTGAACATGTAACTTTTGACAAATGTAAACTTTCAATTATATATATATGATGGTTGTATTGCTTTCTTTACTATGTATTCACTTGTTACGCTACCACATGAAGTCATCCGCCCCCGAACGTTTCCGCCGTTCATGTTTGGGGGTGTGACAGATTGGTATCAGAGCAATGTTTATAGTGAACTAAGTATATCGAACCACATAAGATATACAAACTATAAATGCTTAAGGGACTAATACTCTCTGACAAAACGATTTTATTTACGCCTAAGCCGCGTTTCGTATAACTTAAAAATGTTAGTTCATTCAAATACAAATACATGCATACAACACATTATTTTCATGTTTATTAACTATACAATAAGTATTTGGACAAGTTGGACACTACGATTAAGACTCGATATATGTAATCAGATTTAGGACAAATATAGCATGATCAACTATATTTGCCCGAAATTGGACCAATGTATATCAAGGAACGCTCGTAGTGAGCAACAAGTCAAAAATTTACCAAAAACATCACAAAGATCAAACACAAGAATTTAAATACTATAGGAGTATTTGGTGCATACGTTAGATTAATTAGTATTACATGTATCAAGTTTTATTCAAATCTTATAACCCTATTCTCGTATAGTCAAATGGCTGGATTTCACCCGCATGGATACCCCTACTATCCACAACAAGGCAACGAAGGATGGATTGAAGAGGATCCGGAGGAGGACAAGGAGCCCATTGAGTTGGATGGCGGGGACGACTCCGGGACAGATTCAGAACCGGAAATAGTCAACCCTCCACCCCTTAGGAGGAACTTTCAAGGACCAACTCCCGTCTGGGGAAGTCACCTCGTCCACTGGAGCCAACAACAGAGCATACGCTCTCCCTATGGCATGTGCCGAGACTTTTACAATGTCCGAGGTGGAGGTTCAGCCGATCGGGCACTCCCGGTTATGGTGGGCAAACTCGCCAATCAGTCCTACCAGTCGGCGGTTCAAGCAAACCGAATCCGGGAGGTAAACGTGGAAGTACAAATCCACACGGCCGATATCAACCGCCTAGAGATGTTGCAGAACGACATCCACGTTCGCGCCGAAGCTTTCCAAGCACAAGCGAATGCAGCCTTCGCAGAATTGAGGGAACAATAAGCCGCCCTTGATAGGCGTCTTATGGAGTCGAAGCAATCAGATGTAGAATCGAGCTCCAAGCGCAACACCCGTCGCAAGTAGTACTTGTGGGAACCTCAAATTTTGTTATAACTTAGGACCTCGGCTAAAAGTCTTTAAATTTCTCGAACTTTGTAATCGGAGACCCTTATAAGGGTCAGATTTTCATAATCATTGTATCAACTTTTATATTAATATAAGTGACACTATTATTACTACGTTGAGTATTTCGTTCAAACCTTGAAAAGTCATCGAGAAACCAAATACTTGTTTCATACTTTCAGTCTTACAAATAACTTTCATTTTTCTATGCTATCATCTGTTGTTGAACCATGGCAATTTGGTTCATGAGACACATTCATTTGTCACTTATTCTTATCCATATCATCATCTTTTAAACGTATAGTTAAAGATGCTGCCACGCAGGAATACAAGGCGTAACCCTATCAATGAAACACCGATACCACCACCTTCACCTTCACCTCCTCAATTTGATGCTGTCATGTTCCAAGCAGCAGTCACCGCAGCGGTAGCAGCTGCCATGTCACAAATAAATAACTCGAGTACCAATGACTCGAGAACTGGCACACACCTTTCTAACCATGGCGAGAGTCATGGGCAACCTCGAGAATGCACATATAAGGACTTTACTAATGCAAAACCTCGTATGTTTTATGGAACTGGTAGTGTGATGGCTCTAAGACAGTGGATTGAAAGGACAGAAGCAGTCTTTGAAATATGCTCCTGCCTCGAGCACAGCAAGGTCAAATTTGCAACCTTCACAGTCATTGATAGAGCTTTGACTTGGTGGAACGGCCACGTTAAAGTACTTACTCTAATAGTGGCAAACTCCATAAGCTGGGAGAGCCTCAAAGCCAGGCTGATGAGAGAATACTACCCTCGGGGAGAGATTCAAAGGCTCGAACATGAACTCTAGACTCTCGGAATGGTTGGTACCGACATCGCAACATATACCAACAGATTCTGCGAGCTGGAAATCCTTTGCCCAGATATGATTGCTCCTGAGAGCAAGAAAATAGAGAGATACGTATGGGGACTGACGACCCAATTACAGCCAAGCGTGTTACCCTCCAAACCTGACACCTTTGAAAGTGCTAAGGAATTGGCGCAATCTCTGATTGACTACGGAGGCCATCGGAACTCAACTGTTTCTGCACCAGAACCACAGAGAGGAAACAACAACAACAACAACAATAGGAAGAGAGTATGGAATAAAGGGAAGGGTGGATCTTCCTAAGAACCCGCAAAGAAACAATTGGTTTCAGTAAATGCTGCCACGGTACCTACTACAACTCCTACAATCACCTACCCAACAAAGCCTTATGAAGGTAACCGTCCAAAGTGCACCAAATGCACTTACCACCACCATGGACCTTGTCGGGAAATGCAGTGCGCCAACTGCAACAGAAAGGGGCACACAGCCCATTTCTGCAAGGATCCCGCAAGGCCGATCACTCAAGTTCCCAGTGCAGGTATAGGCCAGACTTGCTACGGTTGTGGCGAGGTGGGCCACTACAGGAGGAACTGCCCCAAGACAGCAGGCACCGGTAGCGTAGGATGAGTTTTGACTATAGGCCACGACGAAGCTATAGCAGACCCAACTGTAGTTGCTGGTACGTTCCTCCTCGATAATTCATATGCATGTATATTATTCAATAGTGGAGCGGAGAGAAGCTTCGTGAGTCAAAACTTTATTCACTTACTTAAACCTAAACCAAGCAAACTAGAAAAATCATTCACTGTAGAGATGGCCAACGGAAAAACCAAAAACACTAACTACATATACAAGGACTATATGTTAACTTTAGATGGTCATTCTTTCCCAATCAATCTTATGCCGGTTCCTATTAAAAGTTTTGATGTCATAGTCGGTATGGATTGGTTAAGTCTTCTTCGTGTCGACATTATGTGTTTTGAAAAAGCAGTTCGCCTTAATCTTCCTAACAACGAAACATTAGTGATTTACGGCGACAAATCAAGTACGAACCTTCGTATCATTTCGTGCATCCAGGCTCGAAAATGTTTACGGAAGGATTGTCGATCATTCCTAGCGCACATCGTCGATACAAGCCAGGAACTAAAGGACATCAAGAACATTCCAGAAGTACGCGCTTTTCCCGATATCTTTCCAGAAGAACTACCAGGATTACCACCACAACGCCAAGTCGAATTCAGAATCGACTTAGTTCCAGGGGCTACCCCAGTAGCGAAATCGCCTTATCGTCTGGCATTAGCAGAGATGCAAGAACTTTCCAGTCAACTTAATGAACTCCTGCAAAAAGGATTCATAAGACCAAGTTTCTCACCTTGGGGAGCACCGGTCTTGTTCGTAAAGAAGAAGGACGGATCGTTCCGTATGTGCATCGACTACAGAGAGCTGAACAAACTTACTATCAAGAACCGTTATCCCCTACCCAGCATTGACGATTTGTTTGATCAACTTCAAGGAGCAAACTACTTCTCGAAGATAGATCTACGATCCGGATATCACCAATTACGGGTACTTGAGGGGGATATACCCAAGACAGCTTTCCGAACTCGTTGTGGGCATTACGCATTTGTCGTAATGCCATTTGGATTAACCAACGCACCAGCAGTATTTATGGACCTAATGAATAGGGTATGCCGTCCCTACTTAGATCAGTTCGTTATCGTCTTTATCGATGATATACTTATCTACTCCCGAAGTAAGGAAGAGCATAGTCAACACTTACGAAATGTCCTAGGAACACTAGGATCAGAGAAACTCTATGCGAAGTTCTCTAAATGCGAATTTTGGATTCGAAGAGTCGAATTTTTGGGCCACGTGGTTAGCGAGAAAGGGATACACGTGGACCCCTCCAAAATCAAAGCCATCGAGAACTGGTCGGCACCAAAGACACCTACAGAAATTCATCAATTTCTAGGTCTCGCTGGTTACTATCGCAGATTTATAAAGAACTTCTCTAGCATTGCGAAACCTCTTACTACATTAACCCAAAAAGGCATGGCCTTCGACTGGGAAGCAAAACAAGAGAAGGCGTTCCAAACACTGAAACAGGCCTTGTGCACCGCACCGATACTATCCCTCCCCGAAGGGATAGAAGACTTCGTAGTGTATTGCGATGCGTCAAACCAAGGACTTGGTTGTGTTATGCCTCCCGACAGCTTAAGACACACGAAGTGAACTATACGACACACGATCTTGAGTTAGGAGCAGTGGTATTTGCTCTGAAGATCTGGAGAAACTATTTATACGGAACAAAGAGCACTGTTTTCACCGATCACAAGAGCCTTCAACACATTTTTTATCAGAAGGAACTCAACATGCGGCAACGATGATGGGTTGAGTTACTCAATGACTACGAATGCGAAATTCGTTATCATCCTGGTAAGGCCAACGTGGTAGCTGATGCCCTCAGTCGAAAGGAATACACTGGTCGGAGGGTCAGATCTCTGACTATGACTATCCATTCCTACTTATCCACACAAATTAAAGAGGCACAAATGGAAGCTTTGCGACCTGAAAATGTGGCGGGTGAATCCCTGCGGGGAATGGAAAAGAATCTAGAAGTCAAGGGTGGCGGAGCATATTATCTTATGGACCGAATCTGGACGCCAAAACATGGCGGGTTCAGAGACGTAGTAATGACTGAAGCACACATCACGAGGTATTCCATTCACCCGGGTTCAGATAAGATGTATCTGGATCTTAAAAACTTGTACTGGTGGCCTAACATGAAAGCAGAAATTGCTACCTTCGTAAGTAAATGCCTTACTTGCGCTAAGGTTAAGGTCGAGTATCAGAAACCTTCAGGATTACTACAACAACCGGAGATACCAGAATGGAAATGGGAACGGATCACTATGGACTTCATAACCAAGTTGCCCAAGACGACGGGTGGACTCGATACCATATGGGTCATTGTCGACAGGTTGACCAAATCCGCGCATTTCCTACCCATCAAGGAGACTGACAAAATGGAAAAGCTTACAAGAACGTACTTAAGGGAAGTAGTGCGAGTGCATGGTGTTCCGATATCCATTATCTCCGACCGAGATAGTAGATTCACTTCAAGATTCTGGCAGTCACTACAAGGTTCCCTGGGGACTAAGCTAGACATGAGTACAGCCTACCACCCACAAACAGATGGGCAGAGTGAGAGAACGATACAGACTTTAGAAGATATGCTGAGAGCCTGTGTGATTGACTTTGGAAAGGCATAGGATATCCATTTACCCCTTGTCGAATTTTCATACAACAATAGTTATCATACAAGCATAAAGGCTGCTCCGTTCGAAGCCCTCTATGGTCGAAAGTGCAGATCCCCTCTGTGCTGGACTGAAGTTGGCGATACCCAGTTAGCTAAAGGAAGAGTTCCCGAAAGCACTCTCACCGGTCCGGAAATCATACGAGAAACAACAGAGAAGATCGTTCAGATTCATGAACGATTGAAAGCCTCTAGAGACCGACAGAAAAGCTACGCTGACCAAAGGAGGAAACCTTTGGAATTCCAGGTAGGAGACCACGTTTTATTAAAGGTCTCACCGTGGAAGGGTTTAATACGCTTTGGAAAGCGGGGGAAACTAAATCCAAGATACATAGGGCCTTTCGAGATTCTTGCCAGAATCGGCCCTATGGCTTACAAGCTTAACCTAACGCGTGAACTTAGTAACATACATCCAACCTTCCACGTCTCAAACTTGAAAAAGTGTCTTTCCGATGCGACTCTTGTTATTCCACTTGACGAAATCGAGATCAACGAGAGCCTCAACTTTGTGGAAGAACCAGTAGAAATCATGGACCGAGAGGTCAAACAAACAAAACAAAGTGGCATACCCATCGTGAAGGTTCGTTGGAACGCCAAACGGGGACCTGAATTCACATGGGAACGCAAAGATCAGATGAAACAAAAGTACCCTCACCTCTTTCATTTTCACTAGTGTCTTTACTACTTTAAATTTCGGGACGAAATTCCCTCTAACGGGGAGATGATGTGACAACCCGATATTTCAACTCTTTGTAATGACCTAAAACGTCAAGTATTGTAGCTACTTTTGAAATAAATGAAATTAACTTCAAAAATGAAATGTGTAAAAGTCTCTATAAGTATGTCTATTATGCTATATAATGTGTCAATGTTTATAGAAATACTAAGAACACGAAAAACCGAGTTATAACGAAGAAGTTATGACCATTCTAAGATTTCCGACAAAACCGGCAACACCGATTAAACGAAAAACGTGAAGTTTCAATACAATAGTTTTTAGCCTTAAGTATCTAAATGAAAGTTATAGATAACCTCAAACCGTGAGCGTACATAAAAAGAACGTCCAAATCTGACTTCGTATGAGGAAGTTATGATTTTTCCAAGATTCGGGTATAGCAGTAGACAGCTAAAAACTCGAAATAGAGCTCGAGATCCTTTTGACCAAAACAACCTAAATGAGAATCTAAGGTCTCAACATTTTTAGCGCAACGGCGAAAAGTCTGTTGAAAACAGACACCAGATGAAGAAGTTATGGATTTTTAACGGACTTTTCGTGTCCTGGCCCGTTAAAAAGAAATAATTAAAAATAAAGTCAAATTTGCCGATGAAGTCTAAACAAGAGTTGTAGATAACATTTTCAGCTACGCGTGCATATAAAGAACGTCGAAAACGGACCTCGTATGCGAAAGTTACGGATTTTACAAGTTCGGGGTCCAAAATCCGAGGCTGTCAGGCCCCCCACGAAGTGGCACAGCTTGGCCGCGACCCGACAAGTGACTGAGAGCGTCTCATCAACGGAAGAGGATAAGGCTTGCTCCCCACGACGTGGCACACCAGAAACAGCCCTATAAATAGAACTCTTGGGGTACCGGGTTTAGGTGCTCCATTCTTCCATCTCTCATGCTGAAACTCTGCGGTTAAGCTCCCGAAGCCCTGGTTTTCACCTTCAAGTCCCGAAGCAAGGTTTTGTGTTCCCGAGATTCCCGAGATTTTTCCCCGTTTTCAACTCTTCCTGTCGAAGTTCTGCTCGATTCTTCTCTCGACTACTTCAAATCAACCACTTCAATCAAGTGAGTTCATACCCCTTAATTAAACCTTTTAAATATTCTAAACGCTTTTATATGCTTTCTAAGGGGGGGAATACAAGTAAAACACACGACTACTATCGGGTGTTTTATATAAAGATTATTATACACTTTTATTAAGTGGAATCATGTGAGATTTACGAACTTTATAGGGAACTCCCGTATACAAAACTATATTATAATAGCATTCTATCTTTAAAAACTATAAATGGTTGTAATGCATGTATAAACTAAACATTTTTTTCTCGATTTAATGTATATGTGTCTATCTTAGACTCTACAAAAATCTATGCTTTGATAACAAGTGATTCCTTTTCTAGATATTCTAAAACAAACGAGACACACTTTTAGAAAACCATAATAGGTATAGTTTTATAAGGATATTGCTAACTTTTACATACTAGAAACACGATTTTCAAGAAATCACTTTCATGTACCATAACAAACGAACATTTCAAAACGTAAATCTGTTTTTATACTACGGTTCTGTGAGACATTTACTTCACGTACGTTCGAGTACACATTTCAAGTCCTGTATTATATACCAGAATCCCTTGGAGGGGGAGCATGGTGTTTGTGTATAGATCTATACGGGCTTGACAACCCGTGCCCTGACTGTTAGCTACAGTCCACCGTTTGGGGTGACAAACGTCATAACATTCCAACACCTGAAGAACGTTGTGTGTAGGCATTCCGAGTCAATAGTATGGTTATAAAGCTCACAGGAGGTATTAAAAATACATTGATTTACGAGGTTTTCAAACATATTGGTTACTTTTACACTTACGTACATTTTGGAAACAAACGTTGGTCTAGAAGGAAGACTACTTTTATACTAGTAGAAAATGCAGGATTTTCTAAACACAAACAAACAAGGACAAGATATTTCGTTTCATACAAACATTGTCATTAAATACTTATGAAACTCACCAGCTTAAATGCTGATATACTCTTTCAAAATTATTTGTATGTCCCAGGGATTCAGTAAATACAGGTATCATTATGCTTTTGATGAAGAGATGCTGCGGCGCCAGTTTAATCTCATATTTTGACATCATATTTGTAATTGGTTTTGAACATTTAACTTTTGACAAATGTAAACTTTCAATTATATATATATATATGATGGTTGTATTGCTTTCTTTACTATGTATTCACTTGTTACGCTACCACATGAAGTCATCCGCCCCCGAACGTTTCCGCCGTTCAGGTTTGGGGGTGTGACACATATGATATATGTATAACACTTGTACAATTTACTTTTGAAACAAATGTAAACTTTCAAATATATGTAATGTAATGGTTGTTTACTGTGATTACTATGTACATTGGATATGATACTCGACGTGGAGTCAACCCCGGAAATGTTTCCGCCTTTGGTTTTCGGGGTGTGACAACGACTGACTAATTGAATAAATCAAATTAGCCCTAGCCCGGCCGAGCATTTACGTTGTCATCACTAAATCATCGAGGGGCCCAAAGATATCGCATTTATCCTACTTTGGATAAAAGGAACGGATAAACTTTGATTCAATGCTCGCTTGCAATCACTCACCGAATCACACACAATAATATGTTTTATGACACCAAGTTACTGGTGCGTTTACATATTATCAATGTGCAACCGATTTGCAAGATACAACTCACACTTCTCGGTTTCAAGAATATAAGATGTTATCGTCTCACCAATCACTCGTGATAAAATCCATGGAGTGATCCAAGTGAGCGTGGGTTTAATCCAATGCTCAAATCATATTCATAAGCACTCATGAACGTTGCAGCAAATATTTGCTTATGTCTAATACTCTTTAGACAATCCACACACCAATTCACGACAGTCTTTATTCATACCTACTTCTAACATATGAACGACTGTGGCCCGTTCGAATAATTTGACTGTTCTAAACCAATTAAATTATTCAGGGAGTCAAAACATGCAAAGTGAAACACAAGAATAATACTAATCCCATATGGCCCCAAACCTTTGAGCATAAATAAAACACCTTTTATTTATCACCATATCGATTACTCATTATTTGTTGTTTCGGGTAATCAACCTTTTACTTGAATTATTACTACACTTGTCCCATGCTCCTAGCATGCACGCAATGTTTATCTATGGTTCTTACTTTGTGAAATAGATCAAATGAACACATTTCCTATCATACTCATTTCAGAACTCCAAATCCTTTTTCATAAGTGAAAGAATATCAAATTCTTGCCACTTATAGAATATGCTAGATTCTAACATTTTATGTAATGATCCTTTTGTAATATCACCGCACTAAAGTCACAATGACTATTTCCGATGATATTACAAAGTCCTCTATCGGAGATTGTTACAATACAATTCCTTAGATATGATGTCTCTCACTCAAAGCACATTCCTTCGAACATCCTTTTGCATAAAAGTTTCTAATCTAGACATAGATTTTCAATATTCAATTCCCAATATCGACAACTTTCCATACTTACCATATGACAACTCATTCTCAATAGAATCTTATCTATTCATAATAATGTCGATATGGTCCATCCAATACTATACTTCCAACTACTCACAAGCGACTAATCCTAGGCGAACTTTGGATTGTCCTTTGATAGTTGTTTAATTATCTTAGTTAAAACCGATTCTCATCCTTTTTCCCTCTAAATGCGCTAGACATTTGGAAAATTTTAGAATGTTCAAATATTATAGCATTTGCAATCAATCCTATACCCGAAGCATATGGAACACGATGCATAATGTCTTACATGAAGATTCGATACTTTATCAGTCTTCTGCCATAATGTTTTATGTGCTACGTTCTCAAAATTCGAACTATGAAGAGGAATGCCGTAATCATAAATGAATTTTTAAGAATGCACTATGTTTCCTTGACTAAATTATTAACATTCCACAACCTATGCCTTTAGATTTGAAATGAAGCATAATATCCTCTCCCTTAATTATAGCAAAACGACTTTTTAACCCTTACAACTTTGCAAAGTATAACTCTTGTTTTTCTATAATTAATATTGCTAACTTGCAATCCTTTCCATAATAATCATAACATTTATGCTCCCACTATCATGAAGATTATTATAACATAACACTTATGCTCCCACTAGCTTTGACATGTATTCAGAAACCAACTTAACTTCTAGAAAAACAATACTTATTGAATTTTTTTTAAAGTTCATGTTTCTAATACCCAATGCTTTGATAATCTTTTATCAAGGCTTCTTAAATTTATACATCTTTGCCTTAGATAGTTCATATGTGTGTCTAAACAATTCAGACCAATTGCCAAATCTCACAATTCGAATCATGGAAAGGGATACCGTAACCATAATCGAATTCGAGAATGCAATTTCACCATCACTATCTTTTTAAAAGCTCTCTTAGTGAAAGCATTTCCTCACAGTCATTTTTTCATGAAGGAGGGAATCTTATGACACTTATATTTTAATGGTGTATTATTCATATCCATGTGAATTTGTCAAAACCAAAGTTTACGACAAATTCAAACTCATATGGACTGAACTTTTCTTAATCTTGATTTCTTGCCTTATGGTAGCACAACTGCCCACCATGTCTTCCAAGTAGTTAACTCACCTTTCCCTATCAATGTACTTTTCATTGATCAAGATGCCTGCCTTTTATGCATTCAAATGAGAACTCATAGAACTCACATGAATAATTAACTCAGTTAGAATGGCATAGAAACAAAATAGTGTCAACATGATTGGTTGTAAACCTCAACTCGTGTGCTAGTGATGATCGATAAGGTCTATTTTGATTTGTTCTTGAAACCTTTCAAGACCATTAAGACTCCCACTGACTCCTTGACATATAAGATTCTTTTGCCAATAAACATTTCTTGACAAACAAATATTCAAGAGTTAATGCAGTTTTTATTGAAACACTTCATAAATAGGTCCTAGTTGGTCTTTGTCTTATCCAAGACATCACAACTTTTCTCATTTGATGAATGTTACAAACCTTCTTAATACTTATCACTCAATGTCACAATCTTAACTCTATGACTTGTTTGGAACGAAGTATGATTGACTTCTTGATTTTAACCATTTCTTCAATTCTTGATTCCTCTTCTTAGACATACAATTGTACTAAGACTCTCTTAGAGGATCAATTGAGATATGGTTCTTAATCATTAAGACTTATCATAAAGCATAAAAGGTACTCTCCCTTCTTAGAATGGAGAAACTTTTATCTTTCTGCCTACTTGATTCTTCTTATTCGTTCTGCTATTGATTTAAACTTTTTCAATCAATTCAGAATTACACTTAATCTTGTAAGTATAATCATATTTACTAAACCTTTAGTAAATCATGATGAATATTTTTGTTATTCTTATGGTGGACTTGATCAACACACAACTTTGTGTACTCGATCTCCTAGTCCTTCACTTGACACTTTGTTAATGAATAATATGAAATTTCTCATTCATCGTGCAACCAAGTTGCATGATTCCAAGTTTCTGTCCAATTGAAACTTGGGTGATGAGAAACTTTCCTTATTTGGTAGATTTTCGACATTTCCATAATTAAGAATCAAATCCATTATTGCTAATAATAGAAACACTCATACATTAATTTTTTATACACGCCATTGCAAGGATAAATAAATAATATAAAATCAATTTTTATTTTATTACGGAAATAATTTGTCCTTACAATGCAATTCATTGAAAAACTATGCTAATACATATTTCTTAGCAATCTAATTCTAACTCTAATTAGCAGCTCGAGAATCTAATCTTTGAGTAATCCGATCGAAATCCATTTCTTCATGGTTAGATTCTGCTCACTTCTTCCCTTAAGCTTCCTCTCCTTTTCTTCGATCCTACAAAACATCAATTGTAATCTTATCACATTATGTATTAAGAATCTAGAATAGGAGCTTAAAAGAGTTAGTCAATGGATTTTACCTAAAGCAGAGCCATACGTTTTGACTCTCCCATCTCTTAGATCTCTTAGGTAAATAGGGCAACTTCGTCTCCAATGCCCCTTTTCTTGGCAATAAAAGCAAATTGACTCTTTTGGAACAGGACATGGAACTACTTCAGACATTGCCTTTCTCTTATGATCAAAACTTTCGATCATAGCATGTCTTTCGTTGCCATTGTCTATATCCATAGAGGTCTTGAAGGCAGATTCACCAATCAACTTTGCTTTTCTATTGCGCCAAACCATTGCTGATTCAGCAGCAATAAGCATATAGGTGAGATCTATAAGGGTCACGTCGCAGTTCATCATATAGTATTCTCTTACGAACTCACTATATGAGTTAGGAAGTGACTGAAGAACCCAATCAACTGCCATCTCCTCACAAACAATGGATCCCAACATTCTTAACCTATCAATGTGTGACTTCCTCCCTAGGACGTGTGCACACACCGACTTTTCTTCTTTATGTTTACTTGCCAATAGGGCTTGAGTGAGCTTGAACCTTTCAAGCCTTCGAACTTGTGGGTTAGGGAGAATAATTGGAGGAGGTGGAGGAAGTGAAGCATGATTTCTTGTTCCTCGATCGAATCGTGGAATATCATCTTCATGTGGAATGCTTGTTCCACGGGATTTGGGAAGACCATAGTTGTCGAACTTTGACATCTACAATACGGGAGAAAAAAAATTCAAGTTAGTTGATTGATTGAGTCCTTAGTAAATCACCCAAATGAGATACTAAGGCTAGGACCCAACACAATATGCTACGACCTAGAAAAGGGATGCCATAATCTAGTTGCAGAATATTTGAAGGTAAGTGAATGACGATTCACTAATTTCCACCACAAAAAATGAAAAAGAAATTTAAGTTTTTAAATCTATGAAAACTCCTAGATCCTTTGAGATTCATTGAACGTTTCAATGGCATGTTTAAATCTCGATATGCCCCTATAGTTTGTGACTGGGATGCCAAGGATCACAAAGCGGGTGTTAATAACCATGCAAACTTACATGGTACCCTCACATGTTACAGTCACCTATTTGATGTGCCGGTAAACCACACAAGCTCCACCGAACTATGACAAACATTGAGTCACCCTTTGCTACCTTTGCTTATAATCATTTAGTGTGCCGGTTAACCACACACGCTCCACTATCGTCTTCGCAAGGGCACAAAGTGTAATTTCATGGAATTGCATCAATTCACTTTTGCCTAAGTAACTAAGATTGGGAATTTGTAAAACATTTAGTTACTTTTGTACTTCATTATACTTATAATGGGAGGTTTTGTCCTATCCTACCCGTTCGGCTAACGACCCTCCACTAGTCAAGAGTGCGGTGGGTAAGAGTGGATACCCATTCAATCGCCATTTTATAGGCAATTTCCTTAAACACCCCTTATAGACTAGCTTCGTGAATGAGGCCTATTAACGTTAAGAATGACTTTTACTCATACATATATATAATGTTAGACTTAGTATAGGGTGTATTTTACACTTTTAAAATATTGGGTGGTCAAATTTAACGATTATACTTTTAATTCAATTAAATGTAAACCAAAACTTTTATGGATTTATTAAGCCTCTTTTAATGATACACCTTAATTAATTAATAAAACCATAAGGGTGTGATTTGAACTTTTCAAAACAATACTAGGGTTTTAGAATTTAACATTCCTAAATTAAACCTTTAATCAACTTTTAAATTCCAAAACTTGAGGGCAAGTTTTGAAACATTTCAAAACATTTAGGTTTAGAATTTAAATATACATCAAAATTAAACTTTTAATCAAAATTTAAATTCCAAAACTTGAGGGCAAGTTTTGAAACCTTTCCAAAACATTGGGGATCAAATAACAAATAATCTAAATTAACATTTAATCACATAATTATCCATATTTGATTTATTTAATAATTTCTTGCAAAACAATTTACCAATTTAATCAAAATAATTAATCAATTATCACATAAGGAAATAAATATTTTGTTAATTGATAAATATCTTCAATTAGATCAAGAATATACTCATATATATCATAAAATAGGATTTATATTGATCAAATATGATAAAGGCAAGTTTCTCAAAGATAAACAGCAAGAAATCCCGATATTTGCTCTTTCTGACGCTTGGACTCGCCGAGTACCCTAATGTACTAGCCGAGTCCACTATGGGACTCGCCGAGTCCATCAGACAGATTCACAAAAATCGAATTTCTCAACTTGAACAAACATACAAGGCATCAATACAATAGAAACCAATCAAGGCTCTGATACCACTGATGGGTTTTGGTCATAAGAACATCCTATGTTCTCATACAAACCCTAATGCTTGGATCTAGGTTTCTCTATTGTACATGCAAATTATGCAAGATTATAAACCCTATATCTAGCATATGATAAACAATATAACATACAATTATGGTTTAGATAATACCTTGATTGTTATATAGCAATAACAATCTCAAATCCTTCTTGTATTGACTTTACAAAGCTTAGAGTCACAAATGTCACTCCTTTAATGGTTCACAAACACCCAGAGCAAAAGGATGAAGAGGAGAAGAGAAGGAGGCTGCCCAAAACGTGTGGAAACCCTAGAAGGAAACTTGTCCACGTTTTTGGGGCATAAGGGCTCTATATATAGTGAGGCTATTAGGGTTATCAAACAAGGAAACCCTAATTTGGATGCTTAAGCCCTAAGCAACCCATGGACTCCTTTCCTTAAAGGCCTTGGACAATTTCTAATGGGTTTCCCCATAGAATTCGTCCACTCCTTAATATAAGGCAATCTATAGCCCAAATTGCAATTATCTTATAATTACAATTCAAGTCCCTTAAGTTTAATTAATCTCTTTTAGTCACAAAACTAATTACCAATTAATTCTTGACTAATACTAATTAAACAATATGATTTCTCCTTTAATATATTATTCTCATAATATATTAATAAATCATATTTAATCCTTTCTCTCCATAATTCATCCTATCAAGTTGCTTTGGTGAAGGCAACCCAAAAGGACCATGCACCATCGGGTCAAGTACATACCAAAATAGTTATGCACTTAGACACTAATCCAACACAATAAACCCTAGGGCATCCTCTCTCCTGATATCTCCTAAAGTGTTAATCCTGAAATACTCAAACTTATTTCAAAAAGTCTGAAAATTAACAGTAACTGTTCTGACTTCTATTGACTTGATATGTTGTACAGAATAGAAATTTTGGGTTGTGACACTCAAGAATTAAATAATGATGTTGCTAATGTCTCAATTCCAAAAAGTCTGAAAATTAACAGTAACTATTCTGACTTCTCTTCCCCTGGTTCTCTCTATCGGTGTGCGATCTAGTTTTTGGTTCATCGGTGCTGCTTTTCCGACGAATTTAATTTATTCGTTGAAGCAATTTCTCTTATGTTTCCCTTGTCCTAATGGGCACGTCATCCAAAGCGGATCGATTGAAGGAAGTGAAAGTTAAGCCACCGGATAAAAGTGCTGCTGTCCGGTATGTTAGGACTAAAGTGGATGTGAAAGATCTAGTTCCTCCTGGGGTCATTGATCAGTCCTCAGCTACGATCTATAAAGCTCGTCGTAAGCCAAGTGCTTCTGGAGCTGTTGCTTCGGAGATTGGAAAAGCTGAATGGAAAATAGAGGGGAAAGCTTTCAGAGTGAAGAACCGAGCTTGGAAACTTCTGGATGGGATATCACCGATGGATGCAAAGGAATACTACACTGAAGAAGCTACTGAGGAGGAAACGAAAGATGACTCGAAGTTTGTATTGGCTTTGGAGTCAAATACTAATGTCTCAATTCCTAGAAATGATAGCACAATGAAGGGGTTGAAGGATGGGGGTTCTGGTGAGCTGAAGACTGTTGGAGCTCAAGTTGTCTCTATTCCTTCAGGTAACACTGCTAATTTGTTGAAAATTGGGATGGTTCTAAGGTGATGAATGATTGAGTCATAGTTCGGAATTAAAGAGTGTTACTAGTCAAATGATTAGGACGAATCCTAGCATTGCTGTGATTGATGTTACTAAAGTTGTCTGCCCTGAATTGGTTAATGGTGAAGTTGAGAAGAATAGAATTGATGGAAGTGATAATAAAGGTATAAGGGATGGTGATAAGAAATTTATGAGTAATGAAGAATTCATTCCAGGAGTTGGGTTTTAATTTCTCAATAAGTTGAAGGAGGAAACTTCTAAGAGGATAGAGTCAGACAGTTATTTGAATCAGGAAATGGATGTTGATATGTCAAATTTGAAAAATCAAGTTAATGGGAATGAAGATGGTCATACTTGTGACAACCCAAAATTTCCATTATGTACAACATATCAAGTCAATAGAAGTCAGAACAGTACTGCTAATCTTCAAATTTTTGGTTTAAGTTTGAGCATATTAGGATTAACACTTTAGGAGATATTGGGAGAGAGGATGCCCTAGAGTATTATGTGCGTCTTAAAAGTTTCGAAACTCCAAGAGTTTGGAGTTTACGGCTCAAATGATATTTTTGGACCAAAAACCCCATGGAGTATATATATGGCCCTTAGCCATTTTATTTCATTTGTTCCATTTTCAACTAGAGAAAAACCCAATTCTCTCTCAAGGATCTTCAGTCTTTCATCCCAAATCGTAAGTGCTTCTATCTTAGAGTATAATAGGGCTTGTGAAATGTCTACACATCAAGAAATCATAAGGAATCACCAAGATCAAAGAGTTTACGGCCCAAGAACACCTTGGACCGTAAACCCTTCTTTAAGGGCCAAAAGTGTGCCCTAGTCCCTTCCTTCCCTTGTGAAACTAGTCTAGACTCATACCTTATTGTGTATGGGACTTGAAAGCACAAAAATACCATGGTCCATATTTGATTACGGCCGCAAACACCAAGGGAATTGGTCTTAGGGCCATGAACTCCTCAAAGGAGGGAAATGGTGCCTTAATCTCTTCCAAGGACTAAACCATCAAGTAGAAATACTTCCAAGGGACATGTAAGGCTTCAAACCATCAAATGATCAAAAGCTTAGGAGATTACGGCCGTAAACTCAAGGGTTTACGACCGTAAACTCATTAGGTTATGGTCCCTGGGGAGTAAACTCAAGAAAGGGGTTCTTTGGAACCCTAAACTCAACAGCCTTGTCCTACAACACTTAGATGCACTCCTTAGCACTTATAACACTTATATAAAGTGATTATCATGTCCTAGGATGTCTTAACATTGTTAATTAGTTGTTTAAAGATTAATTGAATACATATATGTACTACTATATGTTAACTAGGATCCTTGTGTGTGTACAAGTCTTCACTTGACACTTAGCATCCTACGTCAGTCAATACGTTCAAACCCTCAACTTCAGGTGAGTTCATACCCCTTAATCAATGTTTTAAATGTTTTTAAATGCTTTTATGGGGGGAATACAAGTTGAATCATGATAGTTATTATATCAATCACATGTGATTAATAACTAACATGCAAATGGATTTACTATACGTTAGCTGTTTTACCAAGCAGATTTCTTCAAATGTTTCATTAAATGTTTTTATATGTTTAAACCTCTTTATTAAGCCACTTTATACACTGTATGTTTCTTTTCAAACTCCGTTACAAATGTATTTCAAGCAAAGGTTTTCTTTATACTTAAACGGTTTATTTAAACAAAATACTTTCAAACCGTTTTATAAACTAACATCAAGTCAATCTTTTCTTAAGATATTAATCTTTTTCAAAGGTTTTACAAAACTCTTTTTATGCTTTTATATTATCAAATGCATGCCTGTATATGTATAGTTCTATAAGTAATGTTTAAAGGACCTAGGAAGGCTAACTCACTCTATTTCCTTTTCCTCATTGGGATGTGGCTATGGGGTATCGGTTATCCGTCCGAATGTCATCTAAATATTAGTTATATATCATGTATACATATGTAGACATGAAAATACCTTCAGTCAGTTCGGTACCTTTGGTTAGCAAAGGTATACCTTCGTTGATACTTGTACATTACTAGTAACTATTATAGGTATAGTTAGGAGATACTACTTGCTATTCCTATTACAAGGAATTACACCAGAGTCAGTTCATACATGAGTCTATACTAAATGCTATAAGAAGAGATACACTTACTTGGATACACTTACATGGATACCTTTACATAGATACCTTGTTAAAACCCTGCCTGTATATGTATAGTTATATAAGTAATGTTTAAAGGACTTAGGAAGGCTAACCCGCTTTATTTCCTTTTCCTCATTGGGATGTGGTCTGGTAGGGTATTGGGTAATAGTTCTGATCAGTCGACTCAGTACCTTTGGGTAGCAAAGGTATACATCCATATATCCCTAGTAAACTATTATAGGTGTAGTTTAGGCTTATATATGATCTAGTAATTAATATGGATTTCGACCTAGCGATTCGCTGAGGAAGTCACCTTTAGTTCCAAATGTAGAATAGGGACTACAAATCATATTATTACTTACTTACAACGGGTCTCGTGAGAAAACTACTTACTTACTAAGACGGGCCTAACCATTCCAGCACCCAACTGTTAGCAACAGAGGTAATGAACATCTATGGATGCCTACGGTTAATACTTATTAAAGGGTACCTTTACAGGACTAACCATTCCTACGCCCTGCTGTTAGCTACGGAGGAAAATGAACATCTACGGATGTTCAAGGTTATTATTATTTCGGCAGTCGTGATGTCGGGTTGATCCTAATACAAAAGGATAAACACTTACATGGCTATATTTTTCCTATTACTTTTATTTTGTGATACATTCACATAAACGATGAGGTAGACTATATATATTGTTAATAGCAGTCATACAAGGGAAAAACCTTCTTTGTTACTTTCAAAACAGTCTAGTCTTGGTAGAAGACTACTTGTTATAGTAATAGAAATCATAGGGATTTGCTAGGGTATTCAAACACTTTAAACTACTTACAAACATTTTCATACTCATACGAACTTTCTTTCAAAACAATTTCATGTCTTCCATTACAAGTTTTACAAATCTAAGACACATTAATACTTATGAATTCACCAGCTTTATTGCTGATCTACTCTTTCAAAATAACTTGTATTCTCAGGTCACAAATAAACAGGTACGACGACCAGGTTTTGTGAAGACGGAGCAGTTCAGACTCGTCTTTTATTTTGATTGTTCATTATATTGTCTTATACTATGAAAGAACACCCTTGTAAATAAAATTATACTATTAATGCAATGGATGATGTTGTTTCTTGTTTACTACTTTATATTGTTGTGATATATTACATAACGTGCTCCGCCCCATAACGTTTTCGTCGTTCCGGTTTTGGGGTGTGACAGATTGGTATTAGTTTATAGTGAATTGAGTATATCAACCCTTAAAAGATATGCAGACCATAAATACAATGAGATTAAAATACTCTGACTAACAGTTTATACTTTTAAATAATAAAATATTTAAGTAAGTATACGTGCCTGCATTCATACTAAAATTGGTGTCACAATGACAAGAACAAAAGTATTACGATTGTTGAATATCACAAGTAAGCTTGGGGATGTATAGTCAGTCTTGGGAGTGGCATAGCCTGATCAACTATGCTGGTCCGAGGAGTGATTAGCATATGCCCAAGAATGGTTGTGATGTGGCAACAAGTCTAAAAACTTACCAACACATCCACAAAAGAAATACCATAAGGGTATTTAGTGTTACTGTAGTTACTTATTTGAGAACTAAATAGATTTTTATTAGTATGCCAATAGTCGTTAACTGGATACACTAAGGTTATATGTACTAGGATGTCATAGACTTAGAATCTGTGAATCTTTGCTTTATGTCCTATCCTCGTTTGGTTGGGGCTTAGGGTTAGGGTTACTTATTCGAAGGTCTATCCTATCCTAAATACATATAACTGGTATGCACTAAACAAGTATTGAAGCAACTAATAAGGATCATCTTATAATTATCTAAGTTAGTTTGTCTATGTAGTTAGTTCTTATTATCCCTTTTCTCGCATAGATATCATGGTTGGATTCCATCCCCACGACAACCCGTACTACCCTAACCACAACAACGCTGGATGGCTCGGAGAGGAGCCAAAGAATGATCATCCAACCCTCCGAATGATCACTCAACTGAAGACTTTTCTGGTAGTTCTCATCGCCGATAGAATCTCATCGACTTCTCCTTTGGATATAACCTAGTTTATGTAAAACTCTAGTCTAATTTCCTATCATCGTAAATCTTAGATATATTAGGTCTTGATTAGACCGTTGTCCTGTCAAAACTTTCCCAACAATGGTTGATGTAAGGCCTACTCCTAGGCCACTTTTCCAGAACATGTTACATCTATAATTCCAGTATTTTTGACAGGTACCAAATCGTATGGACATTATTGTCCTAATGCTTTCACCTTTCGATACTAGATCCTCATTCAAACATGCTTTTAAATTGTGCGGTTGGACTATGGAGATTTAGTCCATGAGTCACTCTCCTTATTTGTTTATTCTTACCGTGTTGTCATCTTTTCATCGTATAGTCAAAAGATGATGCCTCGCAGGAATACAAGGCGTAACCCTAATAACGAAACACCAATACCACCACCTCAACCACCTCCTCCTTTCGACGCTGCCATGTTCCAAGCAGCCTTCACGGCTGCAGTAGCAATTGTCATGTTATCCATCAATGCTCCTGTCCCTAGTGGATCGGGAATGGGTGCACATCCTTGCAACCACGGCGAGAGCCATGGGCATCCCAGGGAATGCACCTACAAGGACTTTACAAATGCTAAACCACAAAACTTCAATGCAACTGGTGGGGTTATGGTCCTAAGGCAGTGGATTGAAAAGACAGAAGCAGTCTTTGAGATTTGCGCCTGCCTGGAGGGCAACAAGGTCAAGTTTGCTACTTGTACCTTTTATGACAGAGTGTTAACTTGGTGGAATGGCCATGTTAAGTCCCTGACTATAGTAGTGGCAAATTCGATAAGTTGGGAAAACTTGAAGATCATGCTGATGAAAGAGTATTGTCCTCAAAGGGAAGTTCAAAAGCTCGAACAAGAACTTTGGAGTCTGGACATGGTTGGTACCGATATATCAACCTATACGGGTAGATTCTGTGATCTGGCAAACTTGTGCCCAGGTATGGTTTCTCCTGAGAGCAAGAAATTAGAGAGGTATATTTGGGGATTGTCTCCCCAAATTCAGTCAAGTGTGTTAGCATCAAGGCCCGATACTTTCGATTGTGCCAAAGAACTAGCACAATCTCTGATTGACCACGGAAACCATTGGAACTCAAAATTTTCTATACAAGATCAACAAGGAGGAAACAACAACAAGAAAAAGAGGAAAGGCGAGTCCTCACAAAGATCCTCAAGGAAACAACAAGTTACAGTCAATGCTGCTACAGTGCCTACAATAGTCTCTACTAACCCATTACCAGCAAAGCCATATGCGGGTAATCTCCCGAAGTGCAACAAATGCAACTATCACCACCATGGACCTTGTCGAGAGATGTAGTGCTTAAACTGCAACAAAAAGGGACATACCATACATTACTGCAAGAGTCTAGTAAGACCGATCAACCAAGTACCTAAAGCTAGTATGAGCCAGGCTTGCTACGGTTGTGGCAAGGTGGGTCACTACAAAAGAAACTGCTCAGGAGCAGCGAATACTGGCACAGACGGAAGGATGCTAACGATCGCTGCCGCAGGAGAGACTACTCCGGACCCACGTTAAAGTAATTAAGGCATTTCGTTGTAACAGACTTATAAACTTTTTAGAACTAGTGGAACCAGAGTCTTATCTTTCGCGAGATCCAGTCAGTTAAGGGATCCCCTTGCTGCGTATACTTGTCTTTTGTAGTATACCTTGTTCGCTGCAATAGTCTTGTAGATAAACTAAAGTAAAGTAACTCTATTAAAGGTTGCACTGTTGTGTTTTGTCTATAATGCCTTATGTTCAAATCTAATCTCTTTAGTTTCTATACGATTCTGACATTATCATACAACTTGAGTCAATTCGATCCTCGCAATACCAGCTTCGTGCGCACATCTCTTTCTCCGAAATCGTCTTTCTAGTAGAGCCATCGTTTCAGAACTCTGAAGTACTCATACGTAGAATACCTCATGTTTCTAATCCATTATGAAGAAACCTCAGCAAACCTCCCCGAGGTACCACTTGTACAGTATGTCAAGTTTAATTCAAAGACCCATACGGTTGATCTATCACTGAAGAATGTATGAAAAGGAGTGGTATATAATCAAGGTTCTACAGGTTTAGAATTGATGATTTCACTTTAACTCTTTTCCTTATTGGGATGTGAGGTTAAATGGGAAGCATTTATTCGACTACCTCTTCAATCTTAATTATATATGACTCGTATACACGAGACTGTGATCGATGAACCATGTATGAGTTCTAATATGAACTTCAGGATGGAGACTGCCCAAGACTACGAGTAATCGCATCGTTATGTGATCAAACTTAGGATCCAATGCGACTCTTGCAACCAGAATCGACCCTGTAACTCACAAACCTAACCTACACTACAAGCTCTGTAACGTACATTTTACGCTTCACGTCTAGAACTTGAAAACATACCTTTCCGTCAGGATTCTCGTAATCCTACTCGACGAGATCGAGATCAATGAGAGCCTCGCCTTCATGGAAGAACCGTGGTGACCAAGAACCCAAATTTACTTGAGGGCGCGAGAAGCAATCGATTTGGAAGTATCCCACTTCTTGTCTCGATTTTTCATGCCTACTCCATTACCTAAATCCTAATTTCAGGACGAAATTCCTTCTAACGGGGGGATGATGTGACAACCCGAAATTTCCATTATGTATAACATATTGCGACAACCCGAAATTTCTATTATATACTACATATCAAGTCAATAGAAGTCAGAACTATTACTGTTAACTTTCGGATGATTTGGGATAAGTTTGAACATTTTATGATTAACACTTTAGGGGATGCCAGAAGAGGGGATGCTATTAGGGTTATTGTGCAACAATGACATTTCAAACTCCAAAAAATTGGAATTATATGACCCAAACATAAAGTTTGCTGTCCAAAACCCTAGGGGTATATATATGGTCCTTAGCCATATTTATTCGTTTGTTCCATTTCCAACTAGAGAAAAGCCAAATTCTCTCTCACGGATCTTCGGCCTTTCGTCCCAAATTGTGAGTACTTATATCTAAGTGTATTATAGGGCTTGATATGTGTCTAATAACCTAGAAATCGTATGAAAACAACAAGATCAAAGAGTTTATGGCCCAAGAACATCTTGGACCGTAAACCCTTCTTTAAGGGACAAAAGAGTGCCCTGGTCCCTTCCTTTTTCAATGAAACTAGCCTGGACTCGTACCCTAATGTATGTAGGACTAGAAAACACCCCAAGAACACCAATAGTAAGGTGTTCACAACACAAGAAGTTCTTGGACCGTGAACCCCAATCAAGAGTGCTAAAGTGTGCTTTAACTCTTCATAAGCCTTCGGCACTAGCCTAGATTCATTCCTAGTTAAGTTAGGGACTTGAAAACACCAAAAACACCATGCCCATGAGAGATTACAGCCGTAATCTCTAATGGATTTGGTTCAAGGGCCGTGAACTCCTCAAAGGAGTTGAAAGGTGCCCTAATCTCTTCCAAGGACTAAGCCATCAAGTAGCAATACTTCTAAGGGACATGTAAGACTTCGAAACACCAAATAAACTAAGGCTTAGGAGCTTACGGCTGTAAACTCAAGGGTTTATGACCATAAGCTCATTGTTGTTATGGTCTTGGAGAGTAAACTCAAGAATGGGGTCCTTTGGAACCCTAAACCCACTAGCCTTGTCCAACAACAACTTAGATGCAATCCTTAGGGCTTATAACACTTATAAGGTGTTTATCATGTTCTAGGATGTCTTAACATTTTCAATTAGTAGTTGAAGAATAATTGGGTGCATATATGTGTAATTATATGTTAACTAGGATCTTTGGGTGTGTACAAGTTTTCACTTGACACTTAGCAATCCTACATCGTGCAGTTCATTCAAACCACCATCTACAGGCGAGTTCATACCCCTTAATCAATGTTTTAAATCATTTTTAATGCTTTAATCAGGGGGGGGGGATACAAGTAGAAAACAACATGCTATAGAATCAATCACATGTGATTTATAACTGTGTTTTCATCCAAGCGATTTCACATGCTTCAAAATGTGATGTATGAAATGGTTTTCTATCTTAAAAATACTTTGTTATCAAATGTATTACTTTTGAAATGTTTATTAAAATGACATCAAGTCATTGTTAATTATTGTTCAAAACTCTTAAATGTCTTACAATACCATTTTCATCTTCTTGATCAAAACTATATCTATACACTTATGTTCTTATATATGTATTGATATGATAGCTTTCATCCTTCATTCAGTTTCCCACACTCTTGTCTAACAAGAGTGTATAAACCTGCTTGGACAATCAATTACCTTACAATTAACTATTATAGGGATAGTTAGGAAATACAAAACATTACTCGTATTACAAGGAATTACACCAGAGTCAGTTCATTCATGAGTCTATACTATACATTACATGTTACATGAATACGTCTACATCGATACACTTACATGAATACATTTACATATATACATTTATTTGTATACACTTACATGGATACTTGTACCTAGATTCAATACGATGAGTTACTAGTACATATTATACGTGTAAATACTTCTGCCTATCCTAGTTCAAAAGGATAACTAGACGGGACTAACCATTCCGGAACCCACCTATTAGCACAGAGGTAATGAACATCTACGAATGCCTACGGTTAATACTTATATTAGGGGTACCTTTACGGGACTAACCATTCCTTAAACCTGCTGCCAGCTACAGAGAAAAATGAACAATCTACAGATGTTGATGGTTATACATTTCGGCAGTCGTGATGTCGAGTTGATCCTAATACAAAAGGACAACACTTACATGGCTATATTCTTCATATTACTTTATTTTGTGATACATTCACATAAAAACTGAGGTAGACTAGGTACTGTTAGTAATAGTCAAAAGAGGGAAAACTATCTTTGTTATAGCAAAACATACAGGTCGTGGTAGAAGACTACTTTCAAACATACAGGTCTTGGTAGAAGACTACTTTCAAACATACAGGTTTTGGTAGAAGACTACTTTCAAACATACAGGTCTTGGTAGAAGACTACTTTCAAACATACAGGTCTTGGTAGAAGAATACTTTCAAACATACAGGTCTTGGTAGAAGACTACTTTCAAACATACAGGTCTTGGTAGAAGACTACTTTCAAAACATTCGGGTCTTGGTAGAAGACTACTCTTATACTAATAGGAAATATGGGATTTTCTAGGGTTTTCATAATTATATCAATTGTTTCATTCACTAATTTACATGGATTTCATATCAGCTTTCCAAAACAAGACAATGACACTTAAATACTTATGGATTCACCAGCTTTATGTTGATACTCGCTTTCAAAATAACTTGTATTCTCAGGTCACCAGTAGACAGGTACGATGACCAGGTTTTGAGAAGACAGAGCACAGACAAGACTCGTCTTTTATTTTGATTTCATATTTTGGTGTCTTATTACTATTAAAGAACACACATGTATTAAATCTTTACTTTTTAATGCAATGGATGATGTTGTTGCTTGTTTACTACTTTACATTGTTGTGATACTGTACATGACGTCCTCCACCCCTGAACGTTTCTGCCATTCTTGGTTTCTGGGTGTGACAGATTGGTATCAGAGCATTGTTTATAGTGAATATAGTATATCAACCCACAAAAGATATACTAACTATAAATACATTGGGATTAAAACGCTCTGTCTAAAATATTTACGTAAGTATACGTGCCTGCATTCATACTAAAATTGGTGTCACAATGACAAGAACAAAAGTATTACGATTGTTGAATATCACAAGTAAGCCTGGGGATATATGGCTAGTCTTTGGAATGGCATAGCCTGATCAACTATGCTGGTCCAAGGAGTGATTAGCAAATGCCCAAGAATGGTTGTGATGTGGCAACAAGTCTAAAAACTTACCAACACAACCACAAAGAAATACCATAGGGGTATTTGGTTTTACTGTAATTATCTTAGTTAGTTCGTCTAGTTAGTTAATTCTTATATCCCTTTTCTTGCGTAGATTTTAATGGCTGGATTTCACCACGACGACCCGTACTTCCCAACCCAAGGCAACGCTGGATGGCTAGAGGAAGAACCATAAGATGATCACCCAATCCCTTTGGATGATCACCATGCTGAGGGTTTTTCTGATAGTTCTAACTTGGAGCCAGAAGTGAACAACCTACCTCCAGCTGCTCAAAACCCAAACCTAAACCCCCATCCCGCATTTCAAGGACCCACACCTCTGTGGGCCACAAACTTGAATAGATGGAGTCAGGAACAGGGTCAACCTATCCCTTACAACGGAGACAGAAGCTTCTACAACCTCACTGAGGGAGCTTCTGCTGACAGGGTCCTACCCATCATAGTTCGTAGGATTTCTAGGAACACGATACTAGGTCAATCAACTATCAATCGAGTCTTGGAGATTAACACCAACTATGGCATTAATACCGTCCGCATTCGCCAACTAGAGTTTGCTCATGAAAGGACTCTGGTCCGCAATGCAGCTCTGTAGAGAGAGCTTGTTGAAACCCAAGCTGAGGTCAGGGAACTTCGAGCTCGGCAAATGAGAGCTGACAGGTGTATGAGAGACATAGAACGCCTACTGTCGGGATCAAGAACTCATGCTAGCAGTTCTCGTCGCCGATAGAATCTCAACAACTCATCTTTTGGATATAACCTATTTATGTGAAAACTTTGGTCTAATTTCCTATCTTTGGAAATCTTAGAGCGTTAGGTCTTGATCTAGTCATAGTTCTGTCAAAATTTCCCTTTCTTGGTTGATGTAAGGCCTACTTCTAGGCTATTTTCCCCAAACTTGTTACGTCTGTAATCCCAGTATTATTGACAGATATCTAATCATATGGAATTATTATTCAAATGCTTTCATCTTCACTCAAATCATACTATTCATTGTGTTGTTGGACTATGGAGAGTTATTCCATGAGTCACACTCATTATTCATTTATCCTTATCCATGTCGTCATCTTTTAAACGTATAGTTAAAGATGCCACCACGCAGGAATCCCAGGCGTAACCCAAGTAACGAATGCCACTATGTTCCAGGCAGCCTTCACAACAGCTGTAGCAGCTGCTGTGTCAGCCATCAATGCTCCTGTCCCTAGTGGATCGGGAACAGGTGCACTTCCCTCCAACCACGGAGAAAGCCATGGACATCCTCGGGAATGCACCTACAAGGATTTCACGAATGCCAAACCGCAAAACTTCAATGGAACTAGTGGGGTTATGGTTCTAAGGCAATGGATTGAAAAGAAAGAAGCGGTCTTTGAAATCTGCGCCTGTCCGGAGGGCAACAAGGTCAAGTTTGCTACTTGTACCTTCTCTGACAGAGTACTAACGTGGTGGAATGGCCATGTTAAGTCTCTGACTATAATGGTGGCAAATTCCATCAACTGGGAACACTTGAAGGCCATGCTGATGAGAGAGTACTGTCCTCGAGGGGAAATACAAAAACTCGAACAGGAACTCTGGGGTCTACAAATGGTTGGATCCGACATATCAACCTACACAAATAGGTTCTATGATCTGGCAATTCTATGCCCTGATATGGTTGCTCTCGAGAGAAAGATGATAGAGAGATATATCTGGGGACTGTCACCCCAGATCCAGTCAAGTGTGTTAGCTTCCAAGCCTGTCACTTTTGACAGTGCCAAGGAGCTGGCACAATCTCTCATAGATCATGGGAAACATCAGAACCCAACAATCCCTGCACCCGGACCACAAAAGTACAACCCCGACAACAAGAAGAAGGGGTGGAACAAGAGGAAAAGAGGAGCTTCGCAAGAATCATACAAGAGACAACAACTTGTGGCAATCAATGTTGCCACGATATCTCCCGTTGTCCCTGCAAACCTCTTACCAGCAAAAACTTATGCTGGAAACCTTCCAAAGTGCAACAAATGCAACTTCCATCACCATGGACCTTGCAAGGAGATGCAGTGCTCTAACTACAATAGGAAGGGGCATACAACCCGTTTCTGCAAGATTCCAGCAGGATCGACCGCCCATGTTCCTAATGTCGGTGTGGGCCAAGCTTGCTACGGTTGTAGCGAGGTGGGCCACTACAAGAGGAACTGCCCAAAGGCGGGGATGGATGGTGGAGTAGGAAGAGTTGTGGCCATGGCCCAGGAGGAAGCGGTAGCTGATCCTACAATAGTTACTGGTACATTTCTCTTCGATAACTCATATGCTTGCATATTTTTCGACAGTGGAGCAGAGAAAAGTTTCATAAGTCATAAATTTGCACACCTGCTTAAACAATAATCATGTGCATTAGATAATTCATTCATGGTAGAAATGGAAAACGGGAAAACGGAAAGTGCAAATTACGTATATGTAGGTTGTACTTTAACTTTAGATGGCCATACTTTCAAGATAGACCTCATGCCGGTCCCAATTAAATGTTTCGACGTTATCATCGGCATGGATTGGTTGAGTCTTCTTTGCGCCGACATCATGTGCTTTCAAAAAGCAGTTCGTCTTAACCTTCCTAACAACGAAACCTTAGTTATCTATAGCTACAAACCTAGTACGAGCCTTCGCATCATTTCGTGCATTCAAGCCCAATAGTGCTTACGAAAAGAATATCATGCATTCCTCGCACACATCGTCGATACGAGTCAAGAAGTGAAAGACATTCAGAACATCCCAGAAGTACACGACTTTCCCGACATATTCCCAGAAGAACTCCCAGGATTACGACCACAACGCCAAGTCGAGTTCAGAATTGACTTAGTGCCAGGGGCTACTCCTGTAGCCAAATCTCCTTATCGTCTGGCACCGGCAGAGATCCAGGAACTTTCCAGTCAGGTTAACGAACTTCTCAAGAAGGGATTCATTAGGCCAAGCTTCTCACCATGGGGAGCACTGGTCTTGTTCGTCAAGAAGAAAGATGGATCGTTCCGTATGTGCATCGACTACAGGGAACTCTGTTGCTTACCATTAAAAATCGTTATCCCTTACCCAGCATTGATGATTTATTTGATCAACTTCAAGGAGCCAACTACTTCTTGAGGATAGATCTACGATCCGGATATCACCAACTACGAGTGTTAGAGGAGGATGTTCCCAAGACAGCCTTCCGAACTCGTTATGGAAACTACGAGTTTGTAGTAATGTCGCTCGGATTAAGTAACGAACCCGTAGTATTCATGGATCTGATGAATAGGGTGTGTCGTCCTTACTTGGATCAGTTCGTCATCGTCTTCATTGATGAGATACTCATCTACTCTCAAAGTAAGGAGGAACATAGTCAACATCTCCGCAGAGTCGTAGAAACATTACGAGATGAGAAGCTCTATGCAAAGTTCTCCAAGTGCGAATTTTGGACCCGATGACTCGAATTATTGGGCCACATTGTTAGCGAAGAAGGAATACACGTGAACCCTTCCAAAATCAAGGCCATTGAGAACTGGTCAGCACCAAAGACACCTACAGAAATTCGTCAATTTCTAGGTCTCGCTGGCTACTATCGCAGGTTTATTCAGAACTTCTCCCACATAGCGAAACCTCTTACGACATTGACCCAGAAGGGTGTGGCCTTTGACTGGGAAGAGAAACAGGATAGAGCGTTCCAAACGCTCAAGCGAGCCTTGTGCACCGCACCAATACTATCCCTCCCCGAAGGGATAGAAGACTTCGTTGTCTATTGCGATGCATCAAATCAAGGACTCAGATGTGTTCTAATGCAACGAGGTAACATCATAGCCTATGCCTTGAGACAGCTGAAGACACATGAGGTTAACTACACCACCCACGATCTGGAACTTGGAGCAGTTGTTTCTTCCCTGAAGATTTGGAGACACTACCTGTATGGTACAAAACGCACCATCTTTACAGATTACAAAAGTCTACAACACATTTTTGACCAGAAGGAGCTCAACATGAGACAACAATGTTGGGTCGAGCTACTCAGTGATTACGAATGTGAAATTCGTTATCATCTGGGTAAAGCCAATGTAGTAGCCGACACCCTAAGTCAGAAAGAATATTCTGGTCATAGAGTCAAATCTCTGACTCTAACTATCCATTCACACTTGTCCACGCAAATTAAGGAGGCTCAGCTCGACGCTTTGAAACTTGAAAATGTGACAAGTGAATCCCTGAGAGGGATGGATAAGAATTTAGAAGTCAAGGGTGGCTGAGCTTTATACCTCATGGATCGGATCTGGACACCGAAACACTGTGGCTTCAGAGACTTGGTCATGACCGAAGCACACAACACTCGTTATTCCGTCCACCCAGGTTCAGATAAGATGTATCTAGATCTTAAAAAGTTATACTGGTGGCCTAACATGAAAGCAGATATTGCTACCTTCGTAAGTAAATGCCTTACTTACGCGAAGGTGAAGGTCGAATACCAGAAACCCTCCGGTCTTCTGCAGCAACCGGAGATACCAAAATGGAAGTGGGAGCGGATCACTATGGACTTCATAACCAAGTTGCCCAAGACAACGGGTGGACTTGATACCATATAGGTCATCGTCGACAGATTGACCAAGTCTGCACACTTCCTACCCATCAAAGAAACCGACAAAATGGAGAAACTTACGAGAACCTACATTAGGGAGATTGTACGACTGCACGGTGTCCCCATATCCATTATCTCAGACAGAGATAGTAGATTCACTTTTAGGTTCTGAAAATCGTTACAAAGTTCCCTAGGAGCTAGGCTGGACATGAGTACAGCCTACCATCCATAGACCGACGGACAAAGTGAGAGAACTATCCAAACATTAGAAGATATGTTGCGAGCCTGTGTGATTGACTTTGGGAAAGCTTGGGATACTCATTTACCCCTTGTCAAATTTTCATACAACAGTTATCACACGAGCATAAAGGCAGCTCCTTTCGAAGCCCTCTATGGCCGAAAGTGCAGATCATCGTTGTGCTGGGCTGAGGTGGGTGATACCCAGCTAGCTAAGGGACGAGTTCCCGAAAGCACTCTCACGGGTTTGGAGATCATTCGAAAACAACAGAGAAGATCATTCAAATTCGTGAACGATTGAAATCCTCTAGAGACCAACAAAAAAGATACGCTGACAAGCGAAGGAAACCATTAGAATTCTAGGTGGGCGACCGAGTTCTACTGAAGGTCTCACCCTGGAAGGGCTTGATACGCTTCAGAAAGCGTGGGATGCTCAATCCAAGATACATAGGGCCTTTTGAGATTCTTGCTCGAATCGGCCCCGTAGCTTACAAACTCAATCTACCGTGCGAACTCAGTAACGTACATTCTACCTTCCACATCTCTAACTTGAAAAAGTGTCTGTCCGAAGAGACTCTTGTTATCCCACTCAACGAGATCGAGATCAACGAGAGCCTCAACTTTGTGGAAGAACCAATAGAGATCATGAACCGAGAGGTCAAGCAAACAAAGCAGAGCTGTATCCCGATAGTGAAGGTTCCCTGGAATGCCAAACGAGGAACTGAGTTGCGAACGAGAGGATCAAGTCAATAGAAGTCAGAACAGTTACTATTAACTTTCGGATGATTTGGGATAAGTTTGAACATTTTATGATTAACACTTTAGGAGATGCCAGTAGAGGGGATGCTATTAGGGTTATTGTGCAACAATGAAATTTCAAACTCAAAGAAATTGGAATTATACGACCCAAACATAGAGTTTGCAGTCCAAAACCCTAGGGGTATATATATGGTCCTTACCCATATTTATTCATTTGTTCCTGTTCCAACTAGAGAAAAGCCAAATTCTCTCTCACGGATCTTCGGCCTTTTGTCCCAAATCGTGAGTACTTCTATCTAAGTGTATTATAGGGCTTCATATGTGTCTAATAACCTAGAAATCATATAAAAACAACAAGATCAAAGAGTTTACGGCCCAAGAACATCTTGGACCGTAAACCCTTCTTTAAGGGACAAAAGAGTGCCCTAGTCCCTTCCTTTTTAATTGAAACTAGCCTGGACTCGTACCCTAATGTATGTAGGACTAGAAAACACTCCAAGAACACCAAGAGTATGGTGTTCACGGACCAAGACGTTCTTGGACCGTGAACCCCAATCAAGAGTGCCAAAGTGTGCTTTAACTCTTCATAAGCCTTGGACACCAGCCTAGATTCATTCCTAGTTAAGTTAGGGACTTGAAAACACCAAAAACACCATGCCCATGAGAAATTACGGCCGTAATCTCTAATGGATTTGGTTCTAGGGTCGTGAACTCCTCAAAGTAGTTGAAAGGTGCCCTAATCTCTTCCAAGGACTAAGCCATCAAGTAGCAATACTTCTAAGGGACATGTAAGACTTCGAAACACCAAATAAACTAAGGTTTAGGAGCTTACGACCGTAAACTCATTGTTGTTATGGTCTTGGAGAGTAAACTGAAGAATGTGGTCCTTTGGAACCCTAAACCCACTAGCCTTGTCCTACAACAACTTAGATGCAATCCTTAGGGCATAAAACACTTATATAAGGTGTTTATCATGTTCTAGGATGTCTTAACTTTTTCGATTAGTAGTTTAAGACTATTTAGGTGCATATATGTGTGATTATATGTTAACTAGGATCTTTGGGTGTGTACAAGTTTTCACTTGATCCTTAGCAATCCTACACCATTCAGTTCATTCAAACCACCATCTACAGGTGAGTTTATACCCCTTAATCAATGTTTTAAATGATATTAAATGCCTTAATGGGGGGGGATACAAGTAGAAAACAACATGCTATAGAATCAATCACATGTGATTTACAACTGTGTTTTCATCCAACCAATTCCACATGCTTCGAAATGTGATGTATGAAATGGTTTTCTATCTTAAAAATACTTTTTTATCAAATGTATTACTTTCGAAATGGTTATTAAAATGACATCAAGTCATTGTTAATTATTGTTCAAAACTCTTAAATGTCTTACAAAACCATTTTCATCTTCTTGATCAAAACTATATCTATACACTTATGTTCTTATATATGTATTGATATGATAGCTTTCATCCTTCATTCAGTTTCCCACACTCTTATGTAACAAGGCTGTATAAACCTGCTTGGACAATCAATTACCTTCCAGTTAACTATTATAAGGATAGTTAGGAAATACAAAACATTATTCCTATTACAAGGAATTACACCAGAGTCAATTCTTTCATGAGTCTATACTATACATTACATGTTACATGAATACGTCTACACCAATATGCTTACATGAATACATTTACATATATACATTTATTTGTATACACTTACATGGATACTTGTACCTAGATTCAATATGATGAGTTACAAGTACATATTATACGTGTAAATACTTCTACCTATCCTAGTACAAAAGGATAACTAGACGGGACTAACCATCCCGGAACCCACCTGTTAGCAACAGAGGTAATGAACATCTATGAATGGCTACGGTTGATACTTATATTAGGGGTACCTTTATGGGACTAACCATTCCTTAAACCTGCTGCCAGCTACAGAGAAAAATGAACAATCTACAGATGTTTATGGTTATACATTTCGGCAGTCGCGATGTCGAGTTGATCCTACTACAAAAGGACAACACATACATGGCTATATTCTTCCTATTACTTTATTTTGTGATACATTCACATAAACACTGAGGTAGACTAGGTACTATTAGTAATAGTCAAAAGTGGGAAAACTATCTTTGTTATAGCAAAACATAAAGGTCTTGGTAGAAGACTACTTTCAAACATACAGGTCTTGGTAGAAGACTAATTTCAAACATACAGCTCTTGGTAGAAGACTACTTTCAAACATAGAGGTCTTGGTAGAAGACTACTTTCAAACATACAGGTCTTGGTAGAAGACTACTTTCAAACATACAAGTCTTGGTAGAAGACTACTTTCAAACATACAGGTCTTGGTAGAAGACTACTTTCAAAACATTCGGGTGTTGGTAGAAGACTACTCTTATACTAATAGGAAATATGGGATTTTCTAGGGTTTTCATACTTATATCAATTGTTTCATTCAAAGATTTACATGACATTCATAACAGCTTTCCAAAACAAGACAATGACACTTAAATACTTATGGATTCACCAGATTTATGCTGATACTTGCTTTCAAAATAACTTGTATTCTCAGGTCACCAGTAGACAGCTATGATGGCCAGGTTTTGAGAAGACAGAGCACAGACAAGACTCGTCTTTTATTTTGATTTCATATTTTGGTGTCTTATTACTATTAAAGAACACACATGTATTAAATCTTTAATTTTAATGCAATGGATGATGTTGATGCTTGTTTACTACTTTACATTGTTGTGATACTGTACATGACATCCTCCACCCCGAACGTTCCCGCCATTCATGGTTTTGGGGTGTGACACATATCAAGTCAATAGAAGTCAGAGCAGTACTGCTAATCTTCAAACTTTTGGTTTAAGTTTGAGCATATTAGGATCAACACTTTAGGAGATATCGGGAGAGAGGATGCCCTAGAGTATTATATGTATCTTCAAAGTTTCGTAACTCCAAGAGTTTGGAGTTTACGGCTCAAATGATATTTTTGGACCAAAAACCCCATGGAGTATATGTATGGCCCTTAGCCATTTTATTTCATTTGTTCCATTTTCATCTAGAGAAAAACCCAATTCTCTCTCAAGGATCTTCAGTCTTTCGTCCCAAATCGTAAGTGCTTCTATCTTAGAGTAGAATAGGGCTTGTTATATGTCTATATATCAAGAAATCATAAAGAATCACCAAGATCAAAGAGGTTACGGCCCAAGAACGCTTTGCACCGTATACCCTTCTTTAAGGGCCAAAAGTGTGTCGTACTCCCTTCCTTCCCTTGTGAAACTAGTCTAGACTCATACCTTATTGTGTATGGGACTTGAAAGAACAAAAATACCATGGTCCATATTATATTACGGCCGTAAACACCAAGGGAATTGGTCTTAGGGCCGTGAACTCCTCAAAGGAGGGAAATGGTGCCTTAATCTCTTCCAAGGACTAAACCATCAAGTTGAAATACTTCCAAGGGACATGTAAGGCTTCAAACCATCAAATGATCAAAATCTTAGGAGATTATGGCCGTAAACTCAAGGGTTTACGACCGTAAACTTATTAGGTTATGGTCCTTGGGGGGTAAACTCAAGTAAGGGGTTCTTTGGAACCCTAAACTCAACAGCCTTGTCCTACAACACTTAGATGCACTCCTTAGCACTTATAACAATTATATAAAGTGATTATCATGTCCTAGGATGTCTTAACTTTGTTAATTAGTTGTTTGACGATTAATTGAATACATATATGTACTACTATATGTTAACTAGGATCCTCGTGTGTGTACAAGTCTTCACTTGACAATTAGCATCCTACGTCAGTCAATACGTTCAAACCCCCAACTTCAGGTGAGTTCATACCCCTTAATCAATGTTTTAAATGTTTTTAAATGCTTTTATGGGGGGAATACATGTTGAATCATGACAGTTATCATATCAATCACATATGATTAATAACTAACATTCAAATGGATTTACTATACGTTAGCTGTTTTACCAAGCAGATTTCTTCAAATGTTTCATTAAATGTTTTTATATGTTTAAACCTCTTTATCAAGCCGCTTTATACACTGTATGTTTCTTTTCAAACTCTGTTACAAATGTATTTCAAACAAAGGTTTTCTTTATACTTAAACTGTTTATTCAAACAAAATACTTTCAAACTGTTTTATAAACTGACATCAGGTCAATCTTTTCTTAAGATATTAATCTTTTTCAAAGGTTTTACAAAACTCTTTTTATGCTTTTATATTATCAAATGCATGCCTGTATATGTATAGTTATATAAGTAATGTTAAAATGACCTAGGAAGGCTAACTCACTCTATTTCCTTTTCCTCGTTGGGATGTGGCTATGGGGTATTGGTTATCCGTTCGTATGTCATCTAAATATTAGTTATATATCATGTATACATATGTAGAAATAAAAGTGCCTTCAGTCAGTTCGGTACCTTTGGTTAGCAAAGGTATACCTTCGTTGATACTTGTACATTACTAGTAACTATTATAGGTATAGTTAGGAGATACTACTTGCTATTCCTATTACAAGGAATTACACCAGAGTTAGTTCATACATGAGTCTATACTAAATGCTATAAGAAGATATACACTTACTTGGATACACTTACATGGATACCTTTACATAGATACCTTGTTAAAAGCATACCTTTATATGTATAGTTATATAAGTAATGTTTAAAGGACATAGGAAGGCTAACCCGCTTTATTTCCTTTTCCTCGTTGGGATGTGGTCTGGTAGGGTATCGGGTATCCGTCCGAAGGTCGTTTAAATATATAGTTATATATTATGTGTACATATACGACATAATAGTTCTGATAAGTTAGTTGAGTACCTTTGGGTAGCAAAGGTATACATTCATATATCCCTAGTAAACTATTATAGGTGTAGTTTCGGCTTATATATGATCTAGTAATTAATATGGATTTCGACCTAGCGATTCGTTGCGGAAGTCACCTTTAGTTCCAAATGTAGAATAGGGACTACCAATCATATTATTACTTACTTACAGCGGGTCTCGTGAGAAGACTACTTACTTACTAAGACGGGACTAACCATTCTGGCACCCAACTGTTAGCAAGAGAGGTAATGAACATCTACGGATGCCTACGGTTAATACTTATATTAGGGTACCTTTACGGGACTAACCATTCCTACTATACGTTAGCTGTTTTACCAAGCAGATTTCTTCAAATGTTTGATTAAATGTTTTTATATGTTTAAACCTCTTTATCAAGCCGCTTTATACACTATATGTTTCTTTTCAAACTCTATTACAAATGTATTTCAAACAAAGGTTTTCTTTATACTTAAACTCTTTATTCAAACAAAATACTTTCAAACTGTTTTACAAACTGACATCAGTTCAATCTTTTCTTAAGATATTAATCTTTTTCAAAGGTTTTACAAAACTCTTTTTATGCTTTTATATTATCAAATGCATGCCTGTATATGTATAGTTATATAAGTAATGTTTAAAGGACCTAGGAAGGCTAACTCACTCTATTTCCTTTTCCTCGTTGGGATATGGCTATGGGGTATCGGTTATCTGTCCGAATGTCATCTAAATATTAGTTATATATCATGTATACATATGTAGAAATAAAAGTGCCTTCAGTCAGTTTGGTACCTTTGGTTAGCAAAGGTATACCTTCGTTGATAGTTGTACATTACTAGTAACTATTATAGGTATAGTTAGGAGATACTACTTGCTATTCCTATTACAAGGAATTACACCAGAGTCAGTTCATACATGAGTCTATACTAAATGCTATAAGAAGAGATACACTTACTTGGATACACTTACATGGATACTGTAACAACCCGAAATTTCCGTATCATTTATTGTAACTCTTTCGTAGTACAATTCGCGCAACCAATTGTTGTTTCCGATTTCGATTTCCGATCTTCCGTTTAATTAAGTCATTATCTGGTACACATTTAAAATGACTTAATGGGTGTCTTAATACATTTAGAAATCATTTGAACACCCAACTTTAGTGATCGGAATATTTTTAGAAATTACCGTATCGGATTACGGTAACTCAATCGGGTACGACCGAAAACCTCGTCTAACGTCGGTATCGGGTAGAATTCCACCGTGTCCAAAACTTAAACACTATATAAACGTGTTTAAGCCTTCATTTGAAGCCTTTGGTCAATTTCTCATTAAACACTCACAACCTCTCTCCTCAACCCAAAATCAAGGTCCAAAACAAAGATTTAAGGCTTGAAATCAAAGAGGTAACACCCTAACTTGTTATTCAACCTCTTTAGTCTTCAAATCTGTGTTTAATTTGTGTTTTGGGAGCAAGAACATGAGTTTACGGCCAAGGAACTAGCTTGGGCCATAAACTCCTATCAATGGGGTTTTTAAGCCCTAAAACCCCTCCTTAGCATTGTTGGACATTAGATATGACTTAATGGCTTAATGGAAAGGACTTATAACATGTAAAACATTGATTTTGAGGGACAAAAGTGAGTTTACGGCCAAGACACATTCTTGGGCCGTAAACTCATATTCAAGGGGTTTTTGAGCCAATTAACCCTTCCAAATCATAGTTGGGACTTAGATATGACTTGTGGGACATTGGTTTTAGCATCTAAACACCTTAAACATGATTTTTGGGGGACAAAAGAGAGTTTACGGCCAAGACATACTCTTAGGCCGTAAACTCCTCTTAAATGGTGATTTAGTGCCTTAAAACATGTCAAAATGCTTTCAAACTCAACCAATGGCCTTGTGGTAAATCCTAGATTCATCTAAAAATGATTTGGAGACCTTAAACACAACATATACCCTACATAAGTGAGTTTACGGCCAAAGAACTCCTCCTAGGCCGTAAACTCCTATAAGTGTGGCTAATGATGTCTTAAACCACCCTAAAAGCTTGGAATGATTTCTAGAATTGCATGTGAGTGTTTTAAACATCAAAAACTAATTTTTCAAGAGCATAAGGAGAGTTTACGGCCATAGAACATGCCTCTAGGCTGTAAACTCCTAAAAGTTTGTAAAATGGTAACCTAAATTCATAACAATGCTTAGAAAATTAGTTAGAATCACATGTGATTGTCCTATATAGTTCAAATTAACCATTCTTAGCCATGGGTGAGTTTACGGCCGTAAACTCTATGAGTGTGGCTGTAAACTCATGTTTTAAATGATGTAAATTCATTCCAAGTGTTCCAAGGCATTTTAGATAATCCATTCTAGCAATCCCCATGTCCATTTGAGCCCTTAAACCATCAAAACCACACCCACATGAGTTTATGGCCGTTAACTCATGTATGTGTGTGTTCAATAGTTGTAAACTCCTTAAAATGTTTACTCTTGGGGAGTAAACTCAAGTCCCAAGTCCCTAGTGCCATTACACATCCAAAGATGTCACCCGGGTCACTCCGAACGCTCGTTTTGAGGTATTTAACCTCATTGGAGTGTAATGTTCCATATGATTAGTGAATGTATCCCTAATTGTATATATATGGACATTATTTCATTTTACATAGGGACATCGCGAGTAATCAAACCCTGAACCAACGTCTAGCATTCAAAACCGACACGTTTCCGAGTCCGGTGAGTTCATACCCCTACCCTTTTTCACTGTTTTCACTATTTTTAGGGGGGGGGGAACACAAGCAAAGTACAAGGGAATTCTTGTACTCAAAACATGTTTTCAAATGTGTGTTTCATATTTCATATGCTTTTATTACTGATTACCATAACTGATAACCATTTGAATATGCAGAAAACGTAACATATATTTGTGAAATAGGTCTTTAAACTGCTATGTTTTATATATATTTCACAAATGGTTTTCCACGAATTATCAGTTAAAAGCATGACATTAGACATTGAACATAATACCTGTACACTGTTTTGTCCTCGTTAACACTCCACACATATATGCGAGTGGAGGATTATCATATTATTACTAGTAAATTTGTTAATCCGGTATGATTGGAGACACGTCCTCGGAGAACACTCCACTGAGATACGCGAGTGGAGGACTACACCCATAACCAGAATCTCTAGTATTTAGAGAGCGTGACTTGAGTGTATAGATCTATACGGGGCTGACTACCCCACACCTGGCTGCTAGCTACAGCCGAACCGAAATGGTTCAAGGGTGACGAAAGTCATATGTATGTGGACGACTTATTGCCACATGTGGACTACTTATTGCCACAGGTTTTAGTCTATTTTATGGTTATGGAACTCGCAATTAGGATAAAAGAGATTTACTTATAGTAATAATGAACCACTTGATACATCTTTTACATCTTTTACATCTTTCACGTACTGTAATTAACATTCAGGAAAGTACGGGACTCTCCTAGGGGAAAACATGGAACCTAATCACAATTACATCTTTAACATTGTTTACATTAGAAACCAACATGCAGGAAAGCATGGGGCTTTCCTGGGTAACACTTACATAACTAGAAAGAGTAACAAACTGGATAACATTACACCTTTTACAATTTGTAACATACAATAAGGAAAGTATAGGACTTTCTTGGTAACACATGATGAGTAAACAGAACAGTTTAACAAGTCAGATAACCAATTATACATTTTCACATGAATAAACATGTTTTCAGTGTACAAACTTACTATACTTTACATTTGTGAAACAATAACCAACTATTAAGAAAATATGAGATTTTCTTGGTGCATATAACATTTCAGAAACAGAAAGGAAACTCGCAACATTTTCACAAACAAAAACCGCTTATGAACTCACCAGCTTTATGCTGATTTTCAAACCGCTTGTGTTCTCAAGTCAGTGTTAGAACAGGTACCCGAAGATTTCTTTTGATCAGAAGATGGAGTACATGAAGACCCGTTCATTTTGTCTATATATACTATGTATCACAACTGTACAAACTTTACTTTTGAAACAACTGTAAAACTTTATTATGTAATGTAATGGTTGTTTTACTTTACTTACTATGTGCATTGGATTTGATACTCAACGTGGAGTCAACCCCGGAAATGTTTCCGCCTTCGGTTTTCGGGGTGTGACAGATACCTTTACATCGATACCTTGTTAAAAGCATGCCTGTATATGTATAGTTATATAAGTAATGTTTAAACGACTTAGGAAGGCTAACCCGCTTTATTTCCTTTTCCTCGTTGGGATGTGGTCTGGTAGGGTATCGGGTATCCGTCCAAAGGTCGTTTAAATATATAGTTATATATTATGTGTACATATACGGACATAATAGTTCTGATAAGTCGGTTCAGTACCTTTGGGTAGCAAAGTGTAACAGCCCGGATTTCCAGGTATCTTTTATGCTTATAATTTTGATGTTTTGTGAGGGGACTCGGCGAGTTGGAGCATAGACTCGCCAAGTAGGATCGCAACTCTGGACACGGGTTCGCGCCTGGACTCGGCGAGTCCAAGGTATGGATTCGGCGAGTCCACACTGTTTAATGAAACCCTAATTTCTCGGGTTTGGGACCTATTTAAAGGGCTTTTAGGCCGTCATTTGTGCTCACCAGTCCCTTGAGTGAAACCCTAGCGAGTGTGAGCGCTTGGAGCAAAGTAGGAAGCCATTATTGACCTTGGAGGTGTCATCTTGCAAGGGAAAGGAAGAATTAGCTAAGGGAAAACAAGAGGAGCCACTTCCTGAAGGTTTGAGGTCCAGAACATCACATTTAAGGTAATATCTTCGAGCTATTCTCTATTATGTTGATGTTTATATTGATTTAGGGCTTATTGAGCCCTTTTGTGGCTAGATCTAGTGCTTCCTTGGTCCCTTAAGCGATTAAAAATATAGATCTGGACCCTTGGAGGTCCAGAGTGTCCCTTTGCCCATGCTTTTTGTGAATCCATGGGGGTTTTGGATTGGAATCCTTATGCCTAAGGTCAAAACACCATTTATGAGCCATGGGGTGTGTTATGAACACCAAGATAAGGACTTTACGTGATGAATCAGCTTTGGAAGGCCAGATCTATGAATTGTTGGAGCGGATCTGACCTCAGAAGCAAGTTTGAGTTGTTGTATGGCATGGACTTGCCGAGTCCGACGAACAGACTCGGCGAGTAGCATGAAGATTGTCCTGAACCACTCAGTGAGTGGTCTTGCCGAGTTATAGGTTGACTCAGTGAGTCAGGGCGAGTTAGAGAGGGTTGAAAGGTGGACTGAGTCGAAATGGGACTCGCCGAGTTGTTCTTGAGACTCGGCGAGTTGAGTCGGGGTGGCCCCCCGATTCTTACCAGGTGGAACTCGTCGAGTCAGGGGAATACTCGACGTGTCAAAAAGGGAATCCTAGAGAGTTGGTGAAAACGTGTAGACTCGTCGAGTCGCCCTAGTACACTCGCCGAGTCCGGTCAAAGTTGACCGTTGACCGTTGACCAGAGTTGACTAGTGTTGACTTGAAAAGGGTAGTCAACCTTAGTGGTAAAAGTGTTAATAAGAGACGTATGGTGTTATAGGGGGATTGTAGCTCGGAGGATCGATCACGAGTGATTCCGGGATTTGCAAACTATCGAGATACACGAGGTGAGTCTTCTCACTATACTATACCCGGAAGGGTTTTGACTGTGTGACCGGAAGGTCGGATATGGTATGAGACATATGTGCTATGTGTGATAAGTTAATTGTTATATGTGCTATGTATGATATGCTTGATATGGGCCGGAAGGCATTATGTTATGGGCCGGAAGGCGAATATGTTATGGGTCGGAAGGCGTTGTAATGTGGACTCTAAGGTTGGCATGGGTAGGACCGGAAGGTTTACCCAGTCGGGACGGAAGTCCCCTGAGATACATGGACCGGAAGGTCGGGGCCTGGAAAGGCGTATGTGCGTAGGTTGTATTTTGGGGAACTCACTAAGCATTTAGGCTTACAGTTGTTGTGTATGTGTTTCAGGTACTAGCGAGGACCGTGGGAAGGCGCCGACGTGATCTGTACACACTGATGGAGGATTTATGATCTTGGGATTTTATATGATTTGTATTATGACATGATACATTGGATGTTTATGCCTTATTTTGGATGGAAATACATTTTAAGAAATGAAAATTTTGTTTTAAAATTTCCGTTGTTACAAGTTGGTATCAGAGCCATGGTTTAAGGGATTCGGGTACACCTTGGGGCGTAACTGAACTCAAACCGAGGATTTGAGGAAAACTTTCAAAAACAAAGGCATAAAATTTTTATAAAGGATTTTGTGGTAAACAAGAATGAAGCAATGTGTACGATCAGCCAGCACCCGAACGGTAAAAATCCCCAAAATACCCTTACAATGTTGTGTTGTGAGATATGATATGATATGATATGATATGCATGCTAGAAGACTAGGTATTCATAATAGGACTAGAGTGGCTTGATTTGTGATGCCTTAGTCTAGGGAAATCTGTTGCTATGAGATGCTTTGAGAGCGAGCGGGTAGTTAGTGCATGGCAAGAGTAGAGTACTCAGGATTTGGGGTTTGGGGAGGAGGACTTGGGATGAATGTTGATGCGGTGTAGTCGGTAGTATTAGGCCTGTACTACCGAAGACACCGGGTCGATGGGCGAACCAAGTAAGAATCCCTGGGTATCGGAAAATGAGTAGGGTTGCGTTATCGAGTGCGATTATGCTTGATAGAGTCTCTGATATTTCTATGTTGTATTTCAGAGGCATCATGGTTGGATCACGCCACAGGCCTAGTACGAGCAGTGTGAGTGACGAGGAGATTCGTCAGATGATTCATGAGGATGTGGCTGCAGCGATCCGGGCTGAGATTCCGGAGATGTTTGGGTCTATTAAGACCACTCTGATGGAGACCTTTGATGAGCGGTACGCCGCGTTGACTGAGGCTGTAGCTACCGCAGCTGTGGCCGCTACCAGACCATAGGGAGGTGACTCGTTGCTGTTCCGGGAGTTCAGCAACATGAAGCCACCTGAGTTTGATGGGACGCAGGATCCGATCGCTGCGATGAGATGGATTGCTGATATCGAGGGATGCTTGTACACTTGTTCATGTCCGAAGCATCTGAGGGTACGGTTCGCCTTGAACCAGCTCCGCCTGGGAGCAAAGGATTGGTGGAAGTTCGTGACGGCGAACTTCACTCTAGCAGAGGTTTCAGCTGTGACATGGGAGAGGTTTACTACTATGTTCAGAGACGAGTACGTTCCCCCAGTGGAGGGGGAACGGTTGGTTCAGGAGTTCTTGACCCTCAAGCAGGGTAATGATTCTGTCAGGGTGATCACGCGTAAGTTTCATGAGAGGGCGATGTTCTGCCCAGAGCAGGTGTCCACGGAGCAGGCTCGGATGAGCCGGTATTTGGGGGTGTTGAGGAGGGATATCCGGGAGTTCGTATCAAACTCGTCATATCAGACTTTTGCTGAGCTTCAGGCGAATGCCAGGAAGCGCGAGATCGAGTTGGAGACCCAGGTCAGGGAGGAGGCCGAGTCTCAACGGGTGGATCAGCGGAAAGTGCAGCAAGGGTCACGAGGGGACATGTCGATCAGGTGCTTGCTACAAGTGTGGCAAGGAGGGGCACATTGCTAGGGATTTCCCCAAGGGGTTTATGGTTTGCTTTCATTGCAACCAGACCGGCCATCGGAAGGCCGAGTGCCCTCAGCTTCACCAGGGATCTACACCTGCTGCTAGGGTTGCTGAGACTCGACCAGTGAAGGCTAAGGCTCCGAGGGCTCGTGGGAGAGCTTTCCAGTTGACCGCGGAGGAGGTCCACGCGGCGCCTGATGTTGTGGCTGGTATGTATTCTTTCATGTAATTATTATTCTTTTATGGGATGTTATGCTTATTTCATGTTTATGCGTAGGTACTTTTCTTGTGAATTCTATACCTGCTTTAGTATTATTTGACTCGGGTGCGAGTCGGTCTTTCGTATCTCTGGCCTTTAGTCAGCATATCAGTGTTAGTTGTGAGGCGTTGAGTTGGCCTCTGAGAGTTTCCATAGCTAACGAGAGAGTGATTTGTGCCACGGAGGTTCTCCGGGGATGTGTGTTAGAGATTTTCGGGGTTGAGTTTCCGACCGATCTGGTTCCTATTGCGATGGGTGATGTTTGTGTCATTGTGGGCATGGACTGGTTGAGCAGATTCGGCGCAGTTATCGACTGCGAGCGTCAGCTGGTGACCATACGAGACCCTAGTGGGGGAGTTCTTTCGGTGTACGACGAGGGTACACGTTCGGGATCGGCTTTTTGTTTAGCCGCTAGGGCGAGGCAGTGTCTACAGCAGGGATGTAAGGGTTTTGTGGCGTATGTGATGGATACGCGGGTGGCTCCCGAGAGGCCGAGTTCAGTTGAGGAGGTTCCGGTGGTGCGTGAGTTTCCAGATGTTTTTCCCGAGGAGTTGCCAGGTGTGCCTCCTGTGAGGCAAGTGGAGTTCAGTATCGACTTGGTTCCGGGGGCCGCGCCTATCGCTAAGGTGCCTTATCATCTTGCACCTCCAGAGATGCAAGAGTTATCCTCGCAGCTTCAGGAGCTGCTGGGTAAGGGGTTTATTCGGCCGAGCAGCTCGTCGTGGGGAGCGCCTATCCTGTTTGTCAAGTAGAAGGATGGTTCACACCGGATGTGCATTGATTACCGGGAGTTGAACAAGCTGACGGTCAAGAACCGTTACCCATTACCGAGGATCGACGATTTGTTCGATCATTTGCAGGGAGCATCGTGGTTCTCCAAGATCGATTTGAGGTCTGGATATCATCAGGTGAGAGTGCGGGATGAGGACTTCCAAAAGACAGCGTTCAGGACGCGTTATGGGCATTATGAGTTTGTGGTGATGCCTTTTGGGCTCACCAATGCCCCGACTGTGTTCATGGATCTCATGAACCGAATATGTAGGCCGATGTTGGATCGGTCGGTGATTGTATTTATCGACGACATTCTGATATATTTGAGATCTAGGGAGCAGCATGAGGAGCATTTGAGGGAGGTCCTTGGGGTTCTGAGATCGGAGAAGCTTTATGCAAAGTTCTCCAAGTGTGATTTCTGGTTGCGGGAGGTCCAGTTCTTAGGACATCTTGTTAACCAGGAAGGGATAATGGTCGATCCAGCCAAGGTTGAGGCAGTGATGAGTTGGGAGGTGCCGAAGTCACCCTCTGAGATTATCGGAGATTTATCTCGTCTCTTGGGTTGGTAGGGTATTATCGGAGATTTATCAAGGATTTCTCCAAGATCGCAGTGCCACTCACCAGATTGACCCGGAAGGGTGTTGCTTTTTCATGGGGTCCCGAGTAGCAGGCCTCCTTCGAGACACTTCGCCAAAGGTTGTGCGAAGCCCCGGTATTGGCTCTCCCATAAGGGATGGAGGACTTTGTGGTATATTGTGATGCATCGATTTTGGGGCTGGGAGCAGTGCTGATGCAGAGAGGACATGTGATAGCATATGCATCGAGGCAGCTGAAGCCTCATGAGACGAGATATCCCACCCATGATCTTGAGTTGGGGGCAGTAGTGTTTGCCCTCAAGATTTGGCGTCACTACTTGTATAGGGTTCGGTGTACGATTTACACGGACCATAAGAGTTTGAGGTACCTGATGGATCAGCCCAACCTAAATATGCGACAGAGAAGGTGGTTGGATTTGGTCAAGGATTATGATTGTGAGATCCGGTACCACCCAAGCAAGGCTAATGTGGTAGCCAATGCGTTGAGCCGCAGGGCGGAGAGCACTCCACTGCGGGATGCATGTTTGAGATTGACCGTGATGACTCCGGTATTGGATGCCATTCGTGGGGCACAGGCCGAGGCTATGCAACCTAAGATGCAAAAGAGGGAACGGGTTGTTGGTTTGGTATCAGGATTCGTTACGGATGGTAGAGGGCTGATGACCTTTCAGGGTAGGATTTGGGTACCGTTTGTGGGCGGTACGCGTACTATTTTGATGGAGGAAGCGCATCGATCGAAAATCTCGATTCATCCCGGGGCTACGAAGATGTATTTGGATTTGAGAAAGGAGTATTGGTGGCCTTGTATGAAGAGGGACGTCGCATGGTTTGTTGATGTCACACCCCGAAAACCAAAGGCGGAAACGTCTCCGAGGTTGACTCCAAGTTGAGTATCAAATCCAATGTACATAGTAAGCAAAGTAAACAAGCATTACATTACATATCAAAGTTTACATTTGTTCAAAAGTAAAGTTGTACATTTGTAATACATAATATATATGAACAAAAGTAGAGACGAGTCTTCTGTACGCTCCGTCTTCTCCAAAAGATTTGCTAGGTACCTGTCTAATGTGGACCTGAGAATACAAGCAGTTTGAAAATCAGCATAAAGCTGGTGAGTTCATAAGATGTTTGCTTTGCGAAAAAGTACGAGTTTCCTTTAGTTTATCGAAAACTTGTTATCCAAGAAAATCCCATATTTTCTTAAGAGATAAGGTTAATTGATTGTTAGGTTACACGATTCTGGTTATGTTTAACTATGAACCCAGGAAAGTCCCATACTTTCCTAATTGTACATTACTAATTGTGAAATATGTAATGTTATTCAGTTTGTTACTCTTTCTAGTTATATAAGTGTTACCCAGGAAAGCCCCATGCTTTCCTGCATGTTGGTTTCTAATGTGAACGATGTTAAAGATGTAAAAGATGTATACGTGATTAGGTAATGTTTTGTTTTCCCCAGGAAAACCCCATGTTTCCCTGACTGTGTGTGTGTCTTTACTGGTTACGGTTATATTCAGTATTCTTATTCTTAAACATATTCGTGTACTTATTCGTCCTCGTATTCGTATTCGTTACTGTATTCGTTTCTCTATTCCTAATCCTATTAATTTTTGTATTCGTATTTGTATTCGTAGTCATATTCGTATTCGTATTCGTAGTCGCATTCCTATCCCTAATCCTACTCCTAATACTATTCATATTTGTATTCGTATTCGCAGTCGTATTCGTATTCGTATTCGTAGTCGCATTCCTATCCCTAATCCTACTCCTAATACTATTTGTATTCGTATTCGTATTCACAGTCGTATTCGTATTCGCAGTCGTATTCGTATTCGTTCTGTTCCTAGTTATAGTTTCGTTATCCATTCTGTTTCTAGTTAAAGATGTGTTATTCGTTCTATTTTCTAGTTATAGTTTCGTATTCGTTCTATTCCTAGTTATAGCTTCGTATTCGTTTTCGTTTTCGTAATTAGTTACCGTTGGAAATTAGTAAGTTATTCGTAGATTATGAAACATAGTTTAGATTAGAGCATTTCATCGAGATATCTATGATTCGTTTGAAAGCTAAATTCGTAATTCGAACTATTTGATAAACACAGTTATTGATATTAGAACATACAGAATGAAAACGATTAAACTGAAAACAATAAGTTTGAGTACAAGTTTTCCTTGTACTTTTGCTTGTATTCCCCCCTAAAAACAGTGAAAACAGTTGAAAAAGGGTAGGGGTATGAACTCACCGGACGAGAAATGTGGCGAATTCGGATGCTAAGTGTTGGTCCGGGGCTTGCAAACACACGAGGTTCCTAAGTATAATGTAAAGATACACATTTGTATCTAATTAGGACTTAGATTGATTGTTGGATAGGGACAATTGCTTCAAGTCACGAAAACACTCCAATACAAGTGTTTGGAGGGACCCGGGTGGCGTTTAAGGACGGGAATTGAAGCGAGGGACTTGGAACTTGAGTTTACTCCCCATGAATAAACTCATACAAGAGTTTTTGGTCCAAAACACCCATTCCCCATGAGTTTACGGCCGTAAACTCATGGTGGGTGGTTTATGGTGCAAATTTTGGGTCATAAGTGGATATGGACATTTGGAAATGCTTGGATTAATTTTTCTTAAGGATTGGATTGAATTAAAAAGATCATTTACAATACATAAGGGAGTTTACAGCCTAGGCATGGGGTCTTTGGCCGTAAACTCTCAAATCTCCAAGATTTAGTGTTTTTAAGGTGTTAAAATCAATCACATGTGATTCTAAAAATTCCCACAAGTCTAGAAATGAGTTTAAGGCACCATTTGACACCTTTTTATGAGTTTACGGCCATGAGACATGTTCTATGGCCGTAAACTCTCAAATGTGGGGTTTTGATGTTTGTAAAGCCTTAAAACTATTTTTGGTTGGTCCTTTGATTTATTCCAAGGCTTTTGGTGGTGTTGGATGGCTTTCAAACACCCTAGAATTGGATTTGCACCATGTTTCATGGAGTTTACGGCCCAAGCACAAGCCTTGGCCATAAACTCATGTAAGTCTCCCAAAAATCTTGTTTCAAGTGTCCAAATGCAAAGATCTATGTTCTATAATTCATAACTAAGACATATGAGTGATTTGGAAGGGTTTAAGGGCATGAAAACCCTAGTTTAATGAGTTTACAACCCAAGAATGATCCTTGGCCGTAAACTCCTTCAAACTTCACAAAGATCATGTTTTAATTTCTTAGGGTCCATATCTTGAAGCCATTTAGCCATATCGAAGTCCCAAACTTGTCAAGGAGGGGTTTAAGGGCTCAAAACCCTTCATTTCGGTGTTTACGGCCTAGACACCTTCCTGGGCCGTAAACTCATATGTCATGTCCCATTTCATGATTTAATCTCGAATTTGGAAGTCAAATAGGCCATACAATGAGGTTAGAAAGTTACCTTAAGGATTTGAGGCCTTAAAATTGAGTTTTGGACCCTAAATCTTGGATTTTAGGAGAGAGGTTAGAGAGAGAGTAGAAAGAGAAGGAAAAAGCTTCAAATGGATGCTAAAACACGTTTATATAGTTCCCAAAACTTGGATGCGGTGGAATTCTACCCGATACCGGCTTTAAACGGGGCTTTAGGTCGCACCCGATTAAGTTACCGTCACCCGGCGGGTATGTTTCTAACTTTTTGAAATGAACACTTTTGGATTAATTTCATGAGTTCCTAAGGGATTTGAACACTCATTAAATTATAATAACATATAAATTTAATTAATTAACCCGAAGCGAGAACGAAACGAATCGATTGACGGTGAAGTCTCACGGGTAGAACAAGTTTTCGACGATGGAAAACTTCGAGTTGTTACAGTTGAGAGGTGCTTGACCTGCCGTAGGGTTAAGGCCGAGCACCAGAGGCCGCATGGCAAGTTGCAGCCATTGGAGGTTCCCGAGTGGAAGTGGGAACATATCACAATGGATTTCATCACCAAATTGCCGAGGACTGCCAGAGGAGTTGATGCAATTTGGGTGATTGTGGACAGGTTGATGAAGAGCGCTCACTTCCTTACCATCAGTGAGAGTTCTTCAACAGAGAAATTGGCGGAGGTGTATGTGAGGGAAGTAGTATCTCGGCACGGGGTGCCGATCTCGATTGTTTCAGACCGTGATGTGCGTTTCACTTCCAGATTCTGGAAGAAATTTCATGAGGAGTTGGGTACTAAACTGCATTTTAGTACCGCATATCATCCCCAGACAGACGGTCAGAGTGAGCGGACGATTCAGATGCTTGAGGACATGCTCCGAGCATGTGTGTTGGATTTCGGGGGTAGTTGGGATGCGTATTTACCCTTGGCAGAGTTCTCCAACAACAACAGCCATCATTCGAGCATTGGTATGCCACCCTTTGAGCTGTTGTATGTCACACCCCCGGCCGAGGCGCCGGAATACGCTGGGTTGTGCGACTGAGTTCATGGATCCCAAGCAAATTGAATATACATCACAAGTTACAACAATAACAACATAGCAGTTACATTCAAATTTAAAGTTCAAATACAAGTTTCATACATATATTAATAGGTTCATAAATTCACCTTAACAAGTAGGTCGACATAACAAAAACTAAATAAGACTAGATTGCCCAAAAATCCATGAACAAATCTTCCGTTAAACGCTGGTTTACTGATCTCCTGAGAATACATGTGATTTGAGGGTCAACACAAAGGTTGGTGAGAGTTACAGGTTTTCTGCTAACCGCAGTAATGATACTTTATAAGTCTAGAAAGTATTTCTTTTGTGGTTAAAACCATGTTTGATAAAGAGTTAAATCGCAAATATATCTATACTTGAAATATTTGTTAAAGAGATAAATCATAAGTATATCAATACTTTAAATGCTTGATAAATAGATAAACCATAGATAAATCCATACTTGAAATGCTTGGTAAAGAGTTAAACCATAAGTAAATTCATACTTAAAATGCTTGATAAAGAGTTAAACCATAAGTAAACCCATACTTAAAATGCTTGATAAAGAGTTAAACCATAAGTAAACCCATACTTAAAATGCTTGATAAAGAGTTAAACCATAAGTAAACCCATACTTAAAATGCTTGATAAAGAGTTAAACCATAAGTAAACCCATACTTAAAATGCTTGATAAAGAGTTAAACCATAAGTAAACCCATACTTAAAATGCTTGATAAAGAGTTAAACCATAAGTAAATCCATACTTAAAATGCTTGATAAAGAGTTATACCATAAGTAAGTCCATACTTAAAATGCTTGATACATAGAGAAACCAAATCCGTGGTTTCTAGTTAAAGAGTCTGGTTGATGCCTATAGTGAGTCCTATAACCGAGCTATGTGACCAGTTATAATCCCTGCACAATGCTTCATTAGACGTCGTAGTTATACCAAAGATAAATATTCACCCGCTTCGATTGATCAGTCGAGGTTGTAGCTAGCAACCGCAGGTGGGGGTGTCAAACCGTATAGATCTATACATATGTATCTCGCTCCGAGGATTAACGGTTATAGTTAAATGGGAATACTAAGTGGTTAAACTTAGGTAATGAATACTGTCTCACTATAGAAGCCATTAACGAGGTTATATGGTACAGTTTCACTATAAAAGCTGAATAAGTTCGATAAATCCGTAAAAATGTATGTCACACGCTTAAATAGATAAAATGTTTCCTCACATGGATGAATGATTTCCAAGATATAATTGTTATAATTTGTACATATATAACTAATAAATATGTTTGTACATGCTTGATGTAAGTAAAATAAGTTATGCACATGACTAAATATTTTTAAACGCATGTATATTGTAAAGAAATCGGTTTATAATACATTATTTTGACAATAATAAGTATTAAAACTAGATATATTTTTTTTATATGCGTATTCCTTAACCGATATATATATTTAGCATGTTTATAAACATATTTCATAACCGGAAAATATATTTATATATATTTCACATGTATTCCCCCCCAAAAATAATAAAACACAAAAAGGGGCTGTAACACTCACCCTTGAAGCGTGAACGAGGCTCGAGGGTGAAACTTTTCGTGAAAGCCGTTTCGTGACGTCCCGTGCCCTCAAAACGAATCATCGGGTTTATTTATATTACCTAATAAACCAAAAGGGTAGTTTTGGTATTAATTATTAGGTATGGAGTGGTCTTTATTAAAATAAATAGAGTATAAGGGGGTGATTTTGCCAAAATCAGACTCCAGGGACTGGTTTTTTAAATTATTCTCAAAACAAGGGGGCTAAATGGGTACATTTTAACCTAATTTAAGCTTCCATGACTTGGTTTGCTGGGTTTTTCGGGTGGAGGGGCCACAGTGGATATGTCATCATCTTCTAGGGTTACATTTAAATAAAATGTAATTAAGTTTGCACAGTAAAATCTTCTTCACCTGGTTCCCGTTCTTGTGCAAAGGAAAATACGAACACGGAGGAAGAAAACAAACGAAACCAAGATTTCTTGATTTATGGTTGGAAACGAATGAAAGGAAACAAAATAAATATGGTGACGGTGGCGATGGCTTACAGTGGCAGCAAGGCGATGGTGGTGGCTGGACTATAGTGACGGGCGGCTGCCTTGTGTGGCAGGAGGCAGCTCCGGTGGCCTTCTGCTGCTCCGTTTTTGTTTCTGTTTCCGGCGAGTTACTAGTTGGAGATGAGAGATGGGTTGGGAAGGCTATGTCCGACAGTAACGGTGGTAATGGGAGGACGTAGCTTGCGTTAGCAGCCCAAGGGAACATGATGGTGGATGCTGGCGGCGACTTCTGGTGGTTCCCGGTGACAGTAGGTGGTCAAGGGTGGTGGTTTTTGGCCACTCTTGGTTCTCCCATCGGTTCCGGACATAATTTACCAGAGGAAGGGGGAGAAGTGAGGTGGTAGTGACTGGAGGTGGTTTGGTCGGAATTCACAACAGCCTCAGCGAGAGAGGAGGTTTCTCCGGCAGCCTCCTACTGTCCGGTTTCTGCTTCTGTTCAACGGAAATGACGAGAGGATGAGAAAGGAGGGGAGCAATTGATCGGAGAAGAGCATAAAACGTGTTTAGGTGGGTCGATCATGGAAAGTGGATGCTGGAACGGAGGCAACAGGTGGAAGGAAGCAGCGGTGTCGAAGTATTTGATGGTGGTGGGTCATGATATATAGGGGGAGGTGGAGGAGCTGACACAGTCCGTTATGGTGGCTCTCTTCCTCGTACCAGTGACAAAGTAGAGAGAGAGAGTGACGAGTAAGGAAGGAGTAACAGGGTTGATAAGGTTGGGGCTTGGTCATCGAAACAGGAAGAGAAAAAGTTGGATTGTGATGTTTCCTGGTGGTCCATTGGTGGCAGCTCAACGAACAAGGAAGGTAGCAGGAGTAGAGATGTAATCTCAGGAGGGTCAGTCACAAGTCATAGCTAGGAATGGGAAATGGTGATGTTGACTATTCATGATCACACAAATATGGTGTAGGCTACACGCATGCATGCAAGTTTTTATAATTTTTTTTTATTTAATTATTATTATTATTATTATTTTGTCTCTCATTGATTTATCATACTCACAAACTCTCTCATTTTACGTGATATCAGTTGCGGAGCTCACACAAATATTTCAAAAATATCTGGTGAATGGTTGGGTCGTGATGATTACAAAACGCAAACAAATTTTAAATCCGATGTACAGATCTCCATGAAACAACATTTGAAGTTTCATTTCAAGCAGGTTCCGATACGTCAGTTTCCGAGAATCTGATTTTCGTTCAAAATAAAAATACCGAAATAGTAAGATTATATACTAGGTTCAGGCCAAATTTTTGAAACGTGCTCAAAATTTACTTACGAGATGTGTAACTACTTTAAACTGAGCTGCACAATATCTGGTATCAGCTTAAATCAGGTGTTTACATGTTTAAAACTTAAAACATGCATAACTTTTTCATACACTATCTATTTTAGACGTTCTTTACACGGAATCCTGAGAACATGTTCCATCTAGTTTTATAATATGTAGTCCTTGTGTAGGTCAAATGCAAAAATTTGATTTTTAAGCATCGGGTCGTCGGTTTCTAAACGGTTTTCTGTTTGAGGATGATGGTCAACTTTTCGAGCGTTTTGAGGTATCCCGAAGGCACTTATGAGTAACATGTCCTCATTTATACTTAAAATCATTGAGGTATTATGTCGTAGATTCACTACAAGGTGGTTCGAGAAGAACTGACTATTTACAAATTTAGGCCTAAATTTTGGGATGTCACATTACCTGCCCGTTAAAGGAATTTCGTCCCGAAATTATTTCTTTCCTACTATTATTTTGTGCTACTACTAGCGAGAGCATTGTTCAAACTATTGTAGGTACTTGTGTTTCATGTAGTCTTCACGTTCCCAACTAACTTCGGTCCTCTACGAGAGTTCCTTGGACTTTTACTATAGGTGTGTGGCCTTTAACCTTTCCTTTATCTGAAAGATCTTTTGCGTGATTTCCTGTGTGACCTTGGGGACAATACATAAAGTATCTCCAACATGATTTCTAGCTAGTTGGATATCTCTATCTTTTGCCTAGCATGGGAAAAAACAACATTTGCATCTATACAAGGCCTTTAATGGGGGAGCTTGTATGCTGGTGTGATAACTATTGTGGTATGAAGACTCGACTAGCGGTAAATGAATATCCTATGCCATACCGAAGTCTATTGCACAAGCATGGAGAATGACTTCCAGAGTTTGTATCATCTTTTCACTATGTCCATCTATTTGAGGATGATATGCAGTACTCACTTCTGATTTGGTTCCTAGATATATCTGCAATGATTGCCAAAACCTGAAAGCAAATCTGCTATCTCGTTCCTAAGATAATAAATGTTGGTACTTCGTGCAGCCTGACTACTTACTTGATGTAGATCCTAGCGAGTTTCTCCATCTTGTCAATTTCTTCAATGACTAGAAAATAAGCATACTTTGTTAGATGATCGACCACTATCCAAGTGGTGTCATAACCGCTTGAAGTCTTCAGCAACTTCGTTATGAAGTCCCTGACATTTTGTTCCCATTTCCATTCTAGAATCGATGGTTGTTGTAGTAATCCTGATGGCTTTTGGTGTTGTGCTTTGAATTTGGCACAAGTCAATCATCTATCGACATACATGGCAATCTCTGCGTTCATGTTGGACCACCACCAAAACGTCTTAAGGTCGGGATTCACCTTGTCAGATCCCTCGATGTATCGAATATCTCGACTTATGATCTTTTTTTTAAAACTAGGTTCTTGACTTCACCAGGCCTCGGGGTCCAAATTCAGTTCATGAAATATAGTATTTCACTTCCTTAATGTCGAACTGCATGTCCATACCTCACAGGTTTTCCTCCATGATATTTTGGGGTCTGAGGGATTCGAGTTAAGCATCTCGAATTTGGGTGACAAGATTGGAGTGGATTGTTCGGGTTAGAGCCTTCACGCGAGGTGGTTTTACTCGTTCTTTCCTATTCAAAGCATCTGCTGCGACATTTGCTTTACCAGGATAATGACGAATTTTGCATTCATAATCATGTAGCCATTCTACCCACCTTCGTTGACTCTTGGTGAGTTCCTTCTGATTGAAGATGTGTTGGAGGCTTTTGTGATTGGTGAACACGAAACACTTCATTCTGTATAGGTAATGCCTCGAAATATTCAAGGCAAACACTACCGCTTCTTACTCTAAGTCTTGGGTAGTGTATTTCATCTCGTTTGACATAAGTTGCCTGGATGTGTATACAATGGCTTCATTCCTTTGCTTCAGCATGCATCTTAATCCTTGGCGAGAGGCATCGTAGAATACTACCAAGTCTTCCGGTTCCTCTGGGGAAAGGCAGGATCGGTGCACTGCACGACGATTGTTTCAATTTCTGGAAGGCAGACCCTTGACTGTCCGCCCAATCGGATTTCTTGTCTTTTTGGGTTAGAGAAGTTAGAGGCTTGGCTATTGTAGAGAAATTCTTAATGAATCTCTGGTAATAGACCGTAAGCCTTAATAATTAGCATACTTCGGTTGATGTCATTGGCTCTTTCCAATCCGTATTTTCTTCCATCTTTGTAGGGTCGTCATGAATTCCTTCGCTATTGACCACATCATCGAGGAAATTCACCTCATTGATCCAAAATTCGCATTTTGAGGACCTTGCATATATTTTCTCCTTCCTTATTGTAACAACGCAAATTTTCAAACAAATTTTTCATTTCAAACAAATAGAGTATTTTTATTCAAACTAAATATAATTATTCCAAGTGTTAAGTCGAAATACAAATCATAGAATTCCCAAGATCTCAAAACATCAATCAGTATGTACGCATCACGCCGGCGCCTTCCCACGGTCCTCGCTAGTACCTGAAACACATACATAAAAACTGTAAGCATAAATGCTTAGTGAGTTCCCCAATATACAACTTACACATATACGCCTTTCCAGGCCCTGACCTTCCGGTCCACAACACAACGCCTTCCGGCCCATAACATAATCGCCTTCCGGCCCATAACATATTGCCTTCCGGCCCATAACATATTGCCTTCCGGCCCATATAAACATACACAGCACACATAACAATTAACTTACCACATATAGCACATATATCACATATCATATCCGACCTTCCGGTCACACAGTCAAACCCTTCCGGGTACAGTATAGTGAGAAGACTCACCTCGTGGATACTGAAAGCTAGCAACTCCTGAAATCACTCGTACTCGATCCGCCGAGCTACAAACTCCCTATAATATCATATATCCCTTATTAACACTTTTATCTTCCAAGTTAACTGACCCTAAGAAATCACACATAGGTCAACTCTGGTCAATAGTCCACGGTTAACTTGACCGGACTCGGCGAGTCTAGTCGTCCTCCAATCCTCTAAGATTCCCTTCTACTCGTCGAGTATCCTCCTTGACCCGACGAGTTACTCCTGGAAGAATCACGGGGCCACCCCGACTGCACTCGCCGAGTCTGAAGAACAGCTCAACGAGTCCCAGTTATTCTCCAAGCTACTCGCCGAGTCTGTTCATCGGACTCGGCGAGTCCATGCCATGCAGTCGATCAAACTGTTTCCTAAGTTCAGAATTGTTCCGACCATTCATAGGTCTGGTGCTCCTAGACTGGTCCATCACGTAAGGTCTTCATTTAGGTGTTCATGCTACACCCCAAGACTTATAATTTACATGTTGACCTAAGGCATAAGGATTTCAATCCAAAACCTTCATCAATTCCCGGAATGCACAGACATGGGACATTCTGGACCTCCAAAGGTCCCAACACGGGGTTACAATCGTTTGGGGGACTAGGGTAACATTCAATCTATTCACAAAAGGATTCCATAAACCCTAATCCTCTAAACACATCACCATAGCAGAGCATACTCGAATTCTTACCTGGATGATGTACTCTCTGTGTCCCCAATCCTCAGAACGTGATTCCCTTGTTGTTCCTTTAGTTAAGCCCTTCTCTTCCTTGCACAACAACTCCTTCAAAATCACCAATGGCCTTTAACCTTGCTCTAGATGCACACAATCGATTTAGGGTTCTTCTCAGAAGGCTAAAACGAACAATGACGACCAATAAGTCCCTTTTATACATCCCAAATCTGAACGGCTAGGGTTTTCGCTAAACAGCGCAGACTCGCCGAGTCCATATCTGGACTCGTCGAGTCCAGTCGCGAACCCGCGACCAGGTCTGCGATACTACTCGGCGAGTCTGGCTCCAACTCGCCGAGTCCCCTCTTAAAACACCCCAAAAACACAATTTAAACAATACCTGAGATTCCGGGCTGTTACAATTCTCCCCCACTAGGATTAGACTTCGCCCTCGAAGTCTCGCTCTGAAAATAGTTCCGGATCCTGCTCCCGTATCTCACGTTCCGGCTCCCAAGTCATTTCCAATCCTTTCCGGTGTTGCCACTGAACCAACACCAGAGGTACCTCCTTGTTCCTCAGAACCTTGATCTTCCGATCCCTGATGGCCACTGGTCTCTCAGCATAATTCAGACTTGCATCCACCTGAATATCCTCTAATGGGACCACTGCCGACTCATCGGCTATGCACTTCCTCAATTGTGACACATGAAAGGTGTCGTGGATTTGTCCCAACTCTGCTGGCAATTCCAAATGATAGGCTACCTGGCCTATCCTTGCGATCACGTGAAATGGCCCAATATACCGGGGTCCCAGCTTGCCCCTCTTCCTGAATCGAATTACTCCTTTCCAAGGAGAGACCTTTAGGAGAACGAAGTCGCCGACTTGAAATTCAAGTTCGGATCGGCGTCTGTCCGCATAACTCTTCTGTCGGCTCTGAGCGGTCGATAACCTCTGCCTAACCTGCTGAATCTGCTCTGTAATCTGAAGCACGATCTCTGTACTGCCCATCACTCTCTGTCCCACCTCTCCCCAACAAATGGGGGTCCGACACCTCCTACCATACAACAACTCAAAAGGTGGCATACCAATGCTCGAATGATGGCTGTTGTTGTAGGAAAACTCGGCCAAGGGTAAATACGCATCCCAGCTACCCCCGAAATCTAACACACACGCTCGAAGCATGTCCTCCAGCGTCTGAATCGTCCGCTCGCTCTGACCGTCTGTCTGGGGATGGTATGCGGTACTAAAATGCAGTTTAGTACCCAGCTCCTCATGGAATTTCTTCCAGAACCTGGAAGTGAAGCGTACATCATGGTCCGAAACAATCGAGATCGGCACTCCATGCCGAGATACTACTTCTCTCACATATAACTCCGCCAACTTCTCCGCTGATGAACTCTCGCTGATGGCAAGGAAGTGTGCACTCTTCGTCAACCTATCCACAATCACCCAAATTGCATCGACTCCCCTGGCAGTTCTCGGCAATTTGGTGATGAAATCCATAGTGATCTGTTCCCACTTCCACTCAGGAATCTCCAATGGTTGTAACTTGCCATGCGGTCTCTAGTGCTCGGCCTTAACTCTACGGCAGGTCAATCACCTCTCAACGAACCAGGCGACGTCTCTCTTCATACAGGGCCACCAATATTCCTTCCTCAAATCCAAATACATCTTCGTAGCACCGGGATGGATCGAGAATTTCAATCTATGAGCCTCTTCCATCAAAGTAATACACGTACCGCCCATGAACGGTACCCAAATCCGACCCTGAAACGTTAGAAGTCCTTGTCCATCCTTAATGAACTCTGAAATTAACCCAACGACCCGCTCTTTCTTCTGTACCTCAGGTCTCACAGCCTCGGCCTGTGCCCCACGAATAGCATCCAATATTGGAGTCATCATAGTCAGTCTTAGACATACATCTCGCAATGGAGTGCTCTCCGCCCTGCGGCTCAATGCATCGGCTACCACATTAGCTTTGCCCGGGTGGTACAGGATTTCACAATCATAATCCTTGACCACATCCAACCACCTCCTCTAACGCATATTTAGGTTGGGTTGATCCATCAAATACTTCAAACTCTTATGGTCCGTGTATATCGTACATCAAACCCCATACAGGTAGTGATGCCAAATCTTGAGAGCGAACACTACTGCCCCCAACTCTAAATCATGCGTGGGATATCTCGCCTCATGAGGCTTCAGCTGCCTCGATGCATAAGCTATCACATGACCTCTCTGCATCAATACTGCACCCAGTCCCGAAATCTATGCGTTGCAATATACAACAAAATCTTCTATCCCTTCCGGGAGAGCTAATACCGGGGCTTCGCACAGTCTCTGGCGAAGTGTCTCAAAGGAAGTCTGTTGCTCGGGTCCCCATGAGAATGCAACACCCTTCCGGGTCAATCTGGTGAGCGGCACTGCGATCTTGGAGAAGTCCTTAATAAATCTCCGATAGTACCCTGCCAACCCAAGGAAACTCCTGATCTCCGAGGGTAACTTCGGCACCTCCCAACTCATCACAGCCTCAACCTTGGCCGGATCGATCAATATCCCTTCCTGATTAACAACATGTCCTAGAAATTGGACCTCCCTCGACCAGAAGTCACATTTGGAGAACATTGCATAGAGCTTCTCCGACCTCAATACCTCAAGGACCTCCCGCAAATGTTCCTTATGCTGCTCTCTAGATCTCGAATACACTAGGATGTCGTCGATAAATACAATCACTGACCGATCCAACATCGACCTGCATACCCTGTTCATGAGGTCCATGAACACAGCCGGGGCATTGGTGAGCCTGAAAGGCATCACCACAAACTCATAATGCCCATATCGCGTCCTAAATGTTGTCTTCTGGACGTCCTCATCCCGTACTCTCACCTGATGGTACCCTGACCTTAGATCGATCTTGGAAAACCAAGATGCCCCTTGCAACTGATCGAATAAATCATCGATCCTCGGTAACAGGTAACGGTTCTTGACCGTCAATTTGTTCAACTCCCGGTAATCAATGCACATCCGGTGTGAACCATCCTTCTTCTTGACGAACAGAATAGGTGCTCCCCACGGCGAGCTGCTCGGCCGAATGAATCCCTTCCCCAGCAACTCCTGGAGTTGCGAGGACAGCTCTTGCATCTTTGGAGGTGCGAGATGATAAGGCACCTTCGCAATAGGCGCGGCCCCCGGAATCAGATCGATACCAAACTCTACTTGCCTCGCAGGAGGTACTCCCGGCAGCTCCTCGGGAAAAACATCTGGAAACTCACGCACCACTGGGACCTCCTCCACTGACCTCGGTCTCTCGGAAGCCTCCCGCGTATCCATCACATACGCCACAAAACCCTTACATCCCTGCTGTAGACATTGCCTCGCCCTAGCGGCCGAACAAAAAGTTGATCCCGAACGGGTACCCTCGCCGTACACCGTAAGAACTCCCCCACTAGGGTCTCGTATAGTCACCAGCTGACGCTCACAGTCGATGACAGTGCTGAATCGACTCAACCAGTCCATGCCCACGATGACACAGACATCACCCATCGCAATAGGAATCAGGTCAATTGGAAACTCAACCACGAAAATCTCTAGCACGCATCCCCGAAGAACCTCCGTGGCACAAATCACTCTCTCGGCCGCTATAGAAACTCTCAGAGGCCGACTTAACGACTCACGACTAATGCTGATATGCTGACTAAAAGCTAAGGATACAAAGGACCTACTCACACCCGAGTCAAATAACACTAGAGCAGGCACAAAGTTCATAAGAAAAGTATACATATAATAACATAAGCATAACATTTCGACTTTAAATAAATACGTGAATTACAGCATACCTGCCACAACATCGGGCGCAGCGCAGACCTCCTCCGCAGTCAGCTGAAAGGTTCTCCCGCGAGCCCTCGGGGCCTCGACCTTCACCGGTCGAGTCTCAGTATTCCTGGCAGTAGGTGTAGATCCCTGACGAAGCTGAGGGCACTCGGCCTTCCGATGGCCTGTCTGGTTGCAATGAAAGCAAACCATAAACCCCTTAGGGCAATCCCTGGCGATGTGTCCCTCCTTGCCACACTTGTAGCAAACACCAGCTCGACACGCCCCATCGTGACCCTTGCCGCACTTTCTGCAAGTGCGGCCCTTCGGACCTCCCGTCCTCGAATCGGCGGACTTGGTCCGCTTGGTTGCCGGCTGAGACTGAGCTGGCCGCCGGTCCACCTGCTGAGACTCGGCCTCCTCCCTGGCCTGGGTCTCCAACTCGATCTCGCACTTCCTGGCATTCGCCTGAAGCTCAGCAAAAGTATGATAGGTGAAGTTCGACACAAACTCCCGGATATCCCTCCTCAAAACACCCAAGTACCGGCTCATCCGCGACTGCTCTGTGGACACCAGCTCGGGGCAGAACATCGCCCTCTCATGAAACTTCCGCGTGACCACCGCAACCGAATCAGTACCCTGCTTAAGGGTTAAGAACTCCTGAACCAATCGTTCCCTCTCCACTGGGGGAACGTACTTGTCCCTGAACATGGCAGTAAACCTCTCCCATGTCACTGCTGTAATCTCCGCCAAAGTGAAGTTCGCCGTCACGAACTTCCACCAATCCTTCGCTCCCAGACGGAGCTGGTTCAAAGCGAACCGTACCCTCAGGTGCTCTAGGCATGAACAAGTGTAGAAGCACCCCTCAATATCAGCGATCCACCTCATCGCAGCAATCGGATCCTGCGTCCCATCGAACTTAGGTGGTTTCGTGTTGCTGAATTCCCGGAATAGCAACGAGTCACCCCCCTGTGGCCTGGCAGTGGCCACAGCTGCGGTAGCGGCAGCGGCTGCAGCTTCAGTCAGTGCGGCGTACCGCTCCTCAAACATCACCATCAGGGTGGTCTTAATAGACCCAAACATCTCCGGGATCTCAGCCCGGATCGCTGCAGCTACCTCCTCCTGAATCAGCTGACGAATCTCCTCATCACTCACACCGCTCGAACTCGCCCCGTGGCGTGGTCTAACCATGATGTCTCTGAAATACAACATAAAACTATCAGAGACTCCATCAAGTACAATCGCACTCGATAACGCAACCCTACTCAGTCTCCGATATCCAGGGATTCTTACTTGGGTCTCCCACCAACCCGGTGTCTTCGGTAGTACGGGCCCAATACTACCGACCACACCGTATCAGCATTCGTCCCAAATCTTCCTCCCCAAACCCCGAATAGTGAGTACTCTACTTTTGATATGCACTATCTACCTGCACGCTATCAAGTATCTCATATCGACAAACTCCCTAGACTAAGGCATCACAAATCAGGCCACTCTAGTCCTATCATGAATACCTAGTCTTCTAGCATGCATAGCAATTCATATCATAATTCATCTCATAACATAACATTGTAAGGTATTCTGGGGATCTTTACCGTTCGGGCGCTGACTGATCGTACACACTGCTTCTTTCTTGTTTACCACAATATCATTTATAAAAGTTTATGCCTTTATTATTTTTTTTTAAGTTTTCCTCTAATCCTCGGTTTGAGTTCAGTTACACCCGAAGGTGCACCCGAATCCCTCAAACCTAGGCTCTGATACCAATTGTAACAACGCAAATTTTCAAACAAAATTTTCATTTCAAACAAATAGAGTATTTTTATTCAAACTAAATATAATTATTCCAAGTGTTAAGTTGAAATACAACTCATAGAATTCCCAAGATCTCAAAACATCAATCAGTGTGTACGCATCACGCCGGCGCCTTCCCACGGTCCTCGCTAGTACCTGAAACACATACATAACAACTGTAAGCATAAATGCTTAGTGAGTTCCCTAATATACAACTTACACATATACGCCTTTCCAGGCCCTGACCTTCCGATCCACAACACAACGCCTTCCGGCCCATAACATAATCGCCTTCCGGCCCATAACATATTGCCTTCCGGCCCATAACATATTGCCTTCCGGCCCATATAAACATACACAGCACGCATAACAATTAACTTACCACATATAGCACATATATCACATATCATATCCGACCTTCCGGTCACACAGTCAAACCCTTCCGGGTACAGTATAGTGAGAAGACTCACCTCGTGGATACTGAAAGCTAGCAACTCCTGAAATCACTCGTACTCGATCCGCCGAGCTACAAACTCCCTATAATATCATATATCCCTTATTAACACTTTTATCTTCCAAGTTAACTGACCCTAAGAAATCACACATAGGTCAACTCTGGTCAACGGTCCACGGTCAACTCGACCGGACTCGGCGAGTCTAGTCGTCCTCCAATCCTCTAAGATTCCCTTCTACTCGTCGAGTATCCTCCTTGACCCGACGAGTTACTCCTGGAAGAATCGCGGGGCCACCCCGACTCCACTCGCCGAGTCTGAAGAACAGCTCGACGAGTCCCAGTTATTCTCCAAGCTACTCACCGAGTCTGTTCATCGGACTCGGCGAGTCCATGCCATGCAGTCGATCAAACTATTTCCTAAGGTCAGAATTGTTCCGACCATTCATAGGTCTGGTGCTCCTAGACTGGTCCATCACGTAAGGTCTTCATTTAGGTGTTCATGCTACACCCTAAGACTTATAATTTACATGTTGACCTAAGGCATAAGGATTTTAATCCAAAACCTTCATCAATTCCCGGAATGCACAGACATGGGACATTCTGGACCTCCAAAGGTCCCAACACGGGGTTACAATCGTTTGGGGGACTAGGGTAACATTCAATCTATTCACAAAAGGGTTCCATAAACCCTAATCCTCTAAACACATCACCATAGCAGAGCATACTCGAATTCTTACCTGGATGATGTACTCTCTGTGTCCCCAATCCTCAGAACGTGATTCCCTTGCTGTTCCTTTAGCCAAGCCCTTCTCTTCCTTGCACAACAACTCCTTCAAAATCACCAATGGCCTTTAACCTTGCTCTAGATGCACACAATCGATTTAGGGTTCTTCTCAGAAGGCTAAAACGAACAATGACAGCCAATAAGTCCCTTTTATACATCCCAAATCTGAACGGCTAGGGTTTTCGCTAAACAGCGCGGACTCGCCGAGTCCATATCTGGACTCGTCGAGTCCAGTCGCGAACCCGCGACCAGGTCTGCGATCCTACTCGGCGAGTTTGGCTCCAACTCGCCGAGTCCCCTCTTAAAACACCCCAAAAACACAATTTAAACAATACCTGAGATTCCGGGCTGTTACACATATAGTTCTAGAATCAAACGCAAGTGCTGGCCATATTATTCCTTCGTTTGTGGGTATATTAATAAAGACGATCATGAACTTGTACAAATGGGGTTTGCACACTCAGTTCATAAGGTCCATGAGTATTGTCGGTGCATGGGTCAGTCCAAAGGGCTTAACTAGGAGCTTTTAGTGGTCGTACCGAGTTTTGAATCCCATCTTTGAAATGTCTTCCTCTTGAACTCTGAGTTGATGATAATCGGATCTTTGGTCGATCATAGAGTTGTAATAGGGTCCTTGCAGTTGGTCAAACAGGTCATCAATTTCCGGGAGTGGGTATTGTTTTTTTTTATGGTGATTTTGTTCGACTCTCGGTAGTCAACGCATATCATGACCGAGACATCCCACTTTTGATAAGCAACACCAGAGTTCCCCAGGGTGAGAAGCTTGGCCGAATAAAGCCTATGTCAATTAGTTCTTGGAGTTGACCAGATAGTTCTTGCATTTTCGATGGTGCCAGGCGATAAGGAGATCTTTCCATTAGCTCTACACCCGAGATTATGTCAATTTAGAATTCAACCTGCCTGACTGGGGGTAGTGCAGGTAGATCCTTTGGGAATACATTCGGGCAATCGCACACTTGCGGAATATCTTATATTTCCTTACCCTTGCCTTGCTTATCAATCACATGGGCCAAGAAATTGAGGCATCTTTTCCGTAAGCACTTTCTTGCCTTCATGTAAGAAATGACTCTTAGATTCTTACCTGATTTATCTTCGTACATCACAAGGGCTCCATCGTTGGGTGGGGGTAGTCGGTCGACTTTCCATAGCTTAGAACTTTGGATCGGAAAAGCGATAACCAATCCATTCTGATATTCTCATTGAAACTTCTAACAGTCATGGGTATAAGGTTAACGGGAAAGACGTGGTTATTCATGGTGAGAAGGCAATTGGTAAGTATTTCTAAGGTGCATTCTGCTTGGCTGATTGTAATTCCTACCGTGTAAGTTTTATTAATTGTGTAGAATTTATGTTTTATCATGTTTCTAAACCTACGATCATTAAAGTTTCTATCGGTATCAAGGTTTACTAATACTGAAAACATGAATATTATTGGCAGTAAATGCACCAGTAATCTCAGTTAGGTCATGGCAAGCATCGCCTATCCCAGTCATAAGTGCTCTTCCTTTGCCACCCCAATTCTTCAGTTTCGGGTAGTCCTTCTTAAAATGCCTTGATTGGTTGCATCCATAGCGATTTCGGCTTCCTCCTGCTATAGTGGTTGAGGTTTTTCTACAGTACCTCGAGATGTGACCTTTCTTGTTACAATTTTTGTAGATTACATCCCTGCAATTCCCGACATGATGGAAGTTGCATTTAGTGCATTGGGGGAGTGTCCCATTGTGGGAGTGTTTGGGCTTGTGGTGTTGATAGTCATAGGTTCTGATTTGGGCCTTAGGAGTTTGAAGTTTCCTTTGGACTTCTCAGGGTATTTCCTCTTCTTACTCTTTGCATGGTTCTGTCCCGTTTGTTGGATCGTGGTACTCGGACGAAGACCATGTTCAGTCAAATGATACGCCAATTGCTTAGCACCATCAAAGGTAGTGGGCCTGGACGCAACAACTAGACCTCAAATCGTGGGACTTAGTCCCCTGATGTACCTTTCAATCTTTTTGTATTTCGTGTTTACTATTCCTGGACAGAGGTTAGCGAGCTCATTAAAACGGGACGTATAGGCAGTCACACCTAACTCTTGTGACAAAGGTTGTTTCCTTTAGATGGAAGTATCACATCGGGAATGAGGTGAAATCCTCTCCTTAAGGGTATCCATATGGAGTGCTCCACCTGAAATTAATCCATAGAGGTAGTACACTGGTGGTGTTTAAATGGCGATACTTCATCTGTTTTAGTCCTTCTCTTTCTGTGTTTTCTTCAACTGGTTATTTATCTTCGATCGTTCCCTTCTCTTCTTCATATTCCTCCCCTTTCGTGGGTTCTTTATGTGGTTCATAATTGTAAGGATCTTTGTCGTCTTTGGAAGATAGGGGAGATAGAAGTTTGGAGACTACCAAACGATCGACTGGGAACTATAGGTTTCTTCGTTACGAAGGTAATTGAGCTATAGGTTCTTTTCTCTTATTCGGAAGTTAGAAAAATCAGGAAAATTTGGATGTTATCCCAAAATTTTAGGTATTAGGTATCTGTATTGAGTCTTGAGAACATCCTTCAATCTCTAAAACTCTCAACCATTATAGTTTGTCAAACTCATCGCTCAAGGTTGGTTGTTCACCAGCCTGACCATAAATAACATAGGCACGCGTTCCTAGTTTATTTATGGTATGGCCTATGCACGATACTAACCTTAGTTAAGGCTTTTGACCTAAAGGATTGAGTTGGTAGCTTTAGTTGAAGGCATGTCAGAATTTTTATTAAGTGTTCTCATCGCAGGTCAGAGTATATATATATAACTCTTATATATTATTGTTGGTGAGGTTTGCAGTATTATTAAATTTTCAACTTGTACTCCAAGACTACATATCACAGACGAGGGCCAGACATGAACCACCGGGGGCCAGTACCATTGTGGCAATTAAGCCGTTTTCAAGTCCAGTAACCCTTGCGGCCTTTCAAACCAGTTGCCTCTCCTGTGGGCAATCGAGAAGTAGTATATTCATTAATAATACTTTTATTAGGAGCCTATAGCTATAGTTGTATTTCCTCTTTCGAGGATACGAGTTCTCTATAGCCAATTTAGCTCTGATACCAATATATCACACCCCCGGCCGAGGCGGCGGAATACGCCGGGTTGTGCGACTTAGTTCATGGATCCCAAGCAAATTGAATATACATCACAAGTTACAACAATAACAACATAGCAGTTACATTCAAATTTAAAGTTCAAATACAAGTTTCATACATATATTAATAGGTTCATAAATTCACCTTAACAAGTAGGTCGACATAACAAAAACTAAATAAGACTAGATTGCCCGAAAATCCATGAACAAATCTTCCGTTAAACGCTGGTTTACTGATCTCCTGAGAATACATGTGATTTGAGGGTAAACACAAAGGTTGGTGAGAGTTACAGGTTTTCTGCTAATCGCAGTAATGATACTTTATAAGTCTAGAAAGTATTTCTTTTGTGGTTAAAACCGTGTTTGATAAAGAGTTAAATCGCAAATATATCTATACTTGAAATATTTGTTAAAGAGATAAATCATAAGTATATCCATACTTTAAATGCTTGATAAATAGATAAACCATAGATAAATCCATACTTGAAATGCTTGGTAAAGAGTTAAACCATAAGTAAATTCATACTTAAAATGCTTAATAAAGAGTTAAACCATAAGTAAACCCATACTTAAAATGCTTGATAAAGAGTTAAACCATAAGTAAACCCATACTTAAAATGCTTGATAAAGAGTTAAACCATAAGTAAAGCCATACTTAAAATGCTTGATAAAGAGTTAAACCATAAGTAAACCCATACTTAAAATGCTTGATAAAGAGTTAAACCATAAGTAAACCCATACTTAAAATGCTTGATAAAGAGTTAAACCATAAGTAAATCCATACTACAAATGCTTGATAAAGAGTTATACCATAAGTAAGTCCATACTTAAAATGCTTGATACACAGAGAAACCAAATCCGTGGTTTCTAGTTAAAGAGTCTGGTTAATGCCTATAGTGAGTCCTATAACCGAGCTATGTGACCAGTTATAATCCCTGCACAACGCTTCATTAGACGTCGTAGTTATACCAAAGATAAATATTCACCCGCTTCGATTGATCAGTCGAGGTTGTAGCTAGCAACCGCAGGTGGGGGTGTCAAACCGTATAGATCTATACATATGTATCTCGCTCCGATGATTAACGGTTATAGTTAAATGGGAATACTAAGTGGTTAAACTTAGGTAATGAATACTGTCTCACTATAGAAGCCATTAACGAGGTTATATGGTACAGTTTCACTATAAAAGCTGAATAAGTTCGATAAATCCGTAAAAATGTATGTCACTCGCTTAAATAGATAAAATGTTTCCTCACATGGATGAATGATTTCCAAGATATAATTGTTATAATTTGTACATATATAACTAATAAATATGTTTGTACATTCTTGATGTAAGTAAAATAAGTTATGCACATGACTAAATATTTTTAAACGCATGTATATTGTAAAGAAATCGGTTTATAATACATTATTTTGACAATAATAAGTATTAAAACTAGATATATTTTTTTTATATGCGTATTCCATAACCGATATATATATATTTAGCATGTTTATAAACATATTTCATAACCGGAAAATATATTTATATATATTTCACATGTATTCCCCCCCAAAATAATAAAACACAAAAAGGGGCTGTAACACTCACCCTTGAAGCGTGAACGAGGCTCGAGGGTAAAACTTTTCGTGAAAGCCGTTTCGTGATGTCCCGTGCCCTCAAAACGAATCATCGGGTTTATTTAGATTACCTAATAAACCAAAAGGGTAGTTTTGGTATAATATTAGGTATGGAGTGGTCTTTATTAAAATAAATAAAGTATAGGGGGTTGATTTTGCCAAAATCAGACTCCAGGGACTGATTTTGTAAATTATTGTAACGACCCGTTCCCGGTATGTTGATTTATTGGTAATTATAGTGAGTTTTCTAGAGGGACTCAGCGAGTTCTAGCCTGACTCGCCGAGTTGGGTCGCGTCTGAGGGCACGCGTGAGCCGGGGACTCGACGAGTCCATATCCCCGACTCGGCGAGTCCATCTGTCTGGGTGAAACCCTAAAATCCCCGGGTTGCCCACTATTTATACCACCTTATAGCCCCCATTCTCGCCTCCCTCACCCTGTGAACGCAGTGATAGAGCCCCAAACCTCCATTGAAGAGCTTATATGTGTTTTGGTGCCATTTTGTGAAGGTGTGAAGAAGGAGAAGAAGGAAGAAGCAAGGAGAAGGGTTGTAGTGCAAAGATCCAAGACCAAATCAGAGTTTATTGAGGTATTTTCGGAGTTCCATCTTGTTATATGCTTTAAACTTCCATTAGAGCTCTCCCAAGAGCTAGTTGGTGCTTGTTTCAAGCCTTACACTTGCATGAACGTCTTATTAAGCCGATATATCTATGGATCTGAATGTTGGGGTGTTGTAGAGCCCAGATCTACTGTCTTTTTGGAGTTATATTGCATGATAACCATAGATCTATCCATTTTATGCATCTTTTAGCCTTATTTCCCTTATTCATGAGGTTGTGCACGTAAAGTTGGAAACTTTACGTGGTAAAACAGCTTATTGGACTCAGATCTATCAATTGTATGCATTGGATTCAAACAAAATCAAGTAAAAATCAGTTGCATGGCGGCGACTCGGCGAGTCAGAAGAACGACTCGGTGAGTCGGGTCGCGAGTCCCGAGTCCTTCAGTTTTATCAGTGTCGAGTGGCGAGGTGAGTCAGGAAGTGGACTCAGCGAGTTGAGAGTGGACTCAGTGATGGAGGGACTCGACGAGTTTGTTCATACAACTCGGTGAGTCCAAGGAAATCTTCTTGGGATCAAGAACAACTCGTCGAGTCTGTTCATACGACTCGGCGAGTCGGATGAAGATTGTCTGAGTTCTTGGATCAAGAGGGTACTCGTCGAGTCGATGCCAGACTCGACGAGTAGCAGTGAGTAGAAGTGAAAAGTGAGAGTAGGACTCGGCGAGTTGGGTGGCCAACTCGGCGAGTCAGCCCAAAAGAGAGTTGACTTTGACCAAGGGTAAAAGAGTCATTTTACCCCAAGCGCAGTGTTTAGTATTTGATTGAGTGTGTTTATGGACTTGTAGCCGAGGAGATTCAGGAGCAACCGCCGTTAGCTTTCCGAGCCACACACTCAGCAGCCAACTTACGAGGTGAGTTTCCTTCCAGTAGGAACGGGTCTAAGGCCACAATGCCGGCCCGTTCAGTTAGCAGTAGTTTCCGGATTTAGGTCCGATGCAGTAGTTGGTATGTTCGATGCCTTCGTGGTTCGAACAGGATTTGTGTGCTATGTTTTATGTGTTAAGTACTATGTGTTCCGGGCCACGGCCCGATGTAGCATGTCGTATATGTGTTATACTAGTTGATGTGTTATGCTATGCCATGTTCAGTCAGACAGTTCCGGACTTCGGTCCGATGCAGTTAGTTCCGGACTTCGGTCCGATGCAGGGGACAAGGTCCCAGTCAGTTCCGGACTTCGGTCCGATGCAGTTAGTTCCGGACTTCGGTTCGATGCAGGGGACAAGGTCCGAGTCAGTTCCGGACTTCGGTCCGATGCAGTCAGTTCCGGACTTCGGTCCGATGCAGTTAGTTCCAGACTTCGGTCCGATGCAGGGGACAAGGTCCCAGTCAGTTCCGGACTTCGGTCCGATGCAGTTTTCGGGCTTCGGCCCGATGCAGTGGGCAAGGCCCAATATGTGTTTATATGTTATTGTATGGTATGTGGTATTTTGGGGGAGCTCACTAAGCTTCGTGCTTACAGTTTTAGTTTTGGTTTCAGGTACTTCCGCAAGCAAAGGGAAGAGCTCGGGGTGACAGCATCGCACACACCGCAGCATAACTTTTATCCTGGGGATGTCTTTGATGTTTTGGATTGATGTAGTATGATACAGTTTTCCGCACAATATTTTATTATGTTTTGGGGATACATCGCGTGTGTTTATGTTATGATACTTATATTATGGTTTTGATTATATGGAAAAACGAAAATTTTTGGGTCGTTTCAAGTTGGTATCAGAGCCCTGGTTTGAGGGATTCGGATACACTCCCGGGTGTATCTGAACTCAAACTAAGGGAAACAAAAGATTTTAGTAAGATAAAAACATTTTACAAAAAGAATTTTGAAAGCACTTAGAAAGAAAGAATTGTTTTGAACAAGATAGAGGTGTGTGTGCATGCGGTCAGCCGAGCTCAAGTAAGTACTCCCAAATTACCCATACAAGTTATATGTTCAGTTTCAGTTTCAGTAGAACAGCATGCTAGTATAGGGCTAAGGAGGAGAATGCCTTATGTGCCTGTTTATATGTTACAACTTTGTGAGTATTGCATGCTAGAATTGAGTATACAGCAGTAGGATAGCCTGTTTAGGTTATGCCTGATAGTATGAGCTTAGCATCCTATGCTAGTGCAGTTTCTTGTTATAAGAATAGTTTTGCCTGAGTCTATTTCCCGTGTCCGAATGCTGCTTGCTTCGTGCTTAGTGGGGTTCTGAGTAGTGGGAGTTAGCCATTAGGTGAACACATCACACCACATGTGATCAGGTTTGAATAATCCCAGAGTGCTGGAACTGGGCCTACTGCGTAGCTCTTGTTTGAGTCCAACCGTTGTAGGGACGGATCCCTTACTTGAAGAATTATCCGATTCTCATCACATGTGATGGTGTTTAGGTGGTGGCTAACTGGCATTACGAGGAGACCTACAGCAGCTGAGGACCAGTCGTATTGAGCTTGAGTTTCCTCTAGGGCAAGCCTAGGATGAGAGTAGCAGAGAATGGCAGTAGTAGAAGTGACTTGGTGGAGTCAAGGCAGTTCTTGAGGAAAGTACGGATAGATGTGGAAGGTAGTAGGGGCCCATACTACTGAAAGCAGAGGATCCGTACTCGAATTAAGGAAGGCCAAGACAAGACCAGGAAGCTAGTAGTAGTATCATGATCCCTTGAGATATTTCAGTGTTCTGATGTTGTTATGATATGTTTCAGAATGGTAGTGTTGCGTCCGAGGCCAGCAGCCGGCAGTTCAGATGCCGGAGGGGGATCAGGATCGGGATCAGGCCCGGAGGCCGGGCAGATGGATGAGCAGACTAGGGAGTTCCTTTCTTCTGAGGTTACCCGCATCATACTAGAGCAGACTCCTGTGATCTTCGGTTCGATCAAGGAGGGTATTTTAGAGCTGATGGATGAGAGATTGAGTACTTTCCGTGCTGAGATGGCGGCCGTGATGGGGTCGCGCACACTTACGTTCAGGGAGTTCAGGGCATGCGGGGCTCCTGACTATCATGGGGCACGGGACCCCATAGCGAGTACCAGGTGGTTGGCAGATGTGGCCAACGCATTCCGCACTAGCAGATGTCCCGAGGGGGACAAGGTCAGATTGGCGTCTTGTCTTCTGAAGGACAGGGCACGAGACTGGTGGGAGGAGGTCGGACATGCCATCGGGGATGATGCGGCACTGGATGCCATGACCTGGGCTGATTTCTCTACCAGGTTCAGAGTGGAGTTTGCATCGGTCATCGAGGTGCAACAGTTAGCTAGGGAGTTCCAGGATCTTACCCAGACTACAGAGACAGTGGCGGAGATCACCGCCAAGTTCAGGGAGAGGGCCCTTCTTGTTCCTCAGTATGCAGCCGATGAGGAGATGAAGAAGGCCCGTTATCACGAGATGTTGCGGAGTGACATTCGTATGTTTGTGAGCCGGTCCAGTTGTAAAACGCTGGATGACATGATTGCTAGAGCCAGAGAGAGGGAGATTGATCTCGAGATGGAGAAGAAGAGGAAACCGGAGGCAGTTTCGGGTTTAGGCAGTGTGGGAAAAAAGCCCAAGGTTTCAGATCACAGGTCCAGGGGTCAGCAGAGCCACGGTCGGTGTGGCAAGTGTGGGAGATTGCACGAGGGGGCGTGCAAGACAGGGAGTTCCGGCTGCTACAAGTGCGGTCGGACTGGGCATATGAGTAGGGATTGTACGGCCCCTGCTACTACGGTTACAGCATCGGATCTGATTTGCTTTCAGTGCAATCAGAGGGGACACAAAAGGTCCCAGTGTCCCAGTTTAGCTGCAGTAGGGAAGGTGGTTGCACCTGCCCCTGCCACCCTGAGGATTACGGATGGCCGGCAGGGCCGAGCTGATGCGCCGGTGGCGAAGAGCAGGGCATTTCAGATGATAGCAGAGGAGGCGCGAGCGACTCCTGATGTGGTGACGGGTATGAATCTTTCCTTCATCTTTAATTGTTATTATATTGTTTGAATATTACTTGATGATATGTTTTATTTAGGGTCGTTCTCGGTGAACGGCATCCCTGCTTTGGTATTGTTTGATTCGGGGGCTACCCGATCATTTGTATCGCTTGCGCTTAGCAAGAGATTTAGCAGAACTCCAGGGGAGCTGGATTGTCCACTAGAGGTTGAGATAGCATATGATAGGACCGTGAGGGTCGGCAGAGTACATAGAGGGTGTTCCCTTCAGATATTTGATGAGCAGTTTTCAGTGGACCTGGTTCCTATTCCCCTGCGTGGGAATAAAGTTATTGTGGGCATGGATTGGCTGAGCCCCAATGGGGCGGTGATTGATTGTGAGCTACAGCTAGTGAGGGTTCGCACTCCCAGTGGGGGAGAGATAGTGATTCAGGGCAAGAGGCCCCAGCGAGGACCGATATTTTGTTCCGCCGCGAGGGCGAGGCGCTATGTTCAGCAGGGTTGCGCCGGTTTTGTAGCTTACGTCTTGGATGCCCGGGAGAAGGGCAAGACGGTGATTGATGATGTTCCTGTTGTTCGTGACAACCCAGATGTGTTTCCCGAGGATTTGCCGGGGATACCTCCAGAGAGGCAGGTTGAGTTCAGGATCGACCTAGTTCCTGGTGCGGCTCTGATCGCCAAAGCACCGTATCGACTTGCTCCCCCTGAGATGCAGGAGTTGTCTACACAGCTTCAGGATCTGTTAGACAAGGGTTTCATTCGGCCGAGCAGTTCGCCTTGGGGAGCGCCGATCCTATTTGTGAGAAAGAAGGATGGGTCGCATCGTATGTGCATTAATTATCGGGAGTTGAACAAAGTAACGGTAAAGAACCGTTACCCACTTCCGAGGATAGATGACTTGTTTGATCAGCTTCAGGGGGCGTCTTGGTTCTCCAAGATCGATCTACGCTCCGGTTATCATCAGATGAGGGTTAGAGATGAGGATGTACAGAAGACTGCTTTCAGGACCCGGTATGGTCATTATGAGTTCGTGGTGATGCCCTTTGGGCTCACCAATGCCCCAGCCGCGTTCATGGATCTCATGAACCGCGTGTGCAGACCGATGCTGGATCGGTCAGTGATAGTGTTTATAGATGACATCTTGGTGTATTCCAAGACCCAGGGGCAGCATGAGGAGCACCTGCGGGAGGTGTTGGAGACTTTAAGGAGGGAGAGACTTTTCGCAAAGTTCTCCAAGTGTGAGTTCTGGTTGCGCGAGGTGCAGTTTCTTGGTCATCTCGTCAACCAGAAGGGTATTTTGGTAGATCCGGCCAAGATTGAGGCCGTGATGTAGTGGGAGGTCCCGAGGTCTCCATCTGAGATTCGGAGCTTCCTGGGGTTGGCAGGGTATTATCGGAGATTTATTCAGGACTTCTCCAAGATAGCAGTGCCGCTCACCCGACTAACCAAGAAGTCGGTGGTTTTTCGTTGGGGGCCTGAGCAGCAGGCGGCGTTCGAGACTCTCAGGCAGAGATTGTGCGAGGCTCCGATCCTTACCTTGCCAGAGGGAGTAGAGGATTTCGTAGTCTATTGTGATGCTTCGATCACAGGTATGGGAGCAGTGTTGATGCAGCGAGGCCATGTAGTAGCTTATGCCTCGAGACAGTTGAAGCCTCACGAGGCTAATTATCCTACCCACGATTTGGAGCTGGGGGCAGTTGTGTTTGCCCTCAAGATTTGGAGACATTACCTGTATGGGGTCCACTGTACTATTTACACGGATCACAAGAGTTTGCGATATCTTATGGATCAGCCGAGTTTGAACATGAGACAGAGGAGATGGTTAGACGTGCTGAAGGACTATGACTGTGAGATCCTTTATCATCCAGGGAAGGCCAATGTGGTGGCCGACGCCCTAAGCTGCAAGGTGTCGACGGCCCCTATCAGAGATCTGTGTATGAGGATGACAGTGATCACTCCGTTGTTGGAGTGGATCAAGGAGGCTCAGATGGAGGGCCTCAAGGAGGAGAGGCAGAAGTGTGAAAGGATAGTGGGCCGAGTAGCTTCATTTGATTACGACAGTCATGGTTTGTTGACACTTCATGGTAGGATATGGGTACCGTACTGGGGTGGGGTACGGCAAGTATTGATGGACGAGGTTCATAAGTCTCGGTTTTCTATCCACCCAGGGGCGACGAAGATGTATCGAGATCTTCGATCGGATTATTGGTGGCCCTGCATGAAGCGAGATGTCGCTTGGTATGTGGAGAGATGTTTGACCTATCGGAAGGTCAAGGCGGAGCACCAGAGACCTCACGGCAAGATGCAGCCGTTAGACATTCCCGTGTGGAAATGGGAGGACATCACCATGGATTTTGTCACCAAACTCCCTAGGACCGCACGCGGGGTGGACTCGATATGGGTAGTAGTGGATCGGTTGACGAAGAGTGCCCATTTTATTCCGATTCAGGAGAGTATATCGGCGGAAAAGTTAGCCGATATCTATGTGCGAGAGATTGTGGCACGTCATGGAGTGTCGGTATCGGTGGTGTCGGACCGAGATGTTCGTTTCACGTCCAGATTCTGGAAGCGATTCCACAACGAGATGGGTACTCGTCTCCATTTCAGCACCGCTTTTCATCCTCAGACTGACGGGTAGAGCGAGAGGACGGTTCAGACTCTCGAGGACATGATTAGGGCATGTGTTTTAGATTTTGGGGGCAGTTGGGATACGTATCTTCCGTTAGCGGAATTCTCGTATAACAACAGTTATCATGCGAGCATTGATCGACCTCCTTTTGAGATGTTATATGGCAGGAAGTGCAGGACCCCGATTTGTTGGGGCGAGGTCGGTCAGCGAGTCATCGGGAGCACCGAAGTGGTGCTCAAGACGACTGAGTTGATCCAGCAGGTCCGTAGTAGGCTGCAGACTGAGCAGAGTCGGCAGAAGAGCTACGCCGACAGGAGGCGTTCGGACTTGGAATTCCAGGTGGGAGATATGGTTCTTCTGAAAGTCTCACCTTGGAAAGGTGTCATCAGGTTCCGGAAGAGGGGCAAATTGGGCCCCAGATTTATTGGTCCCTTCATGGTTTTGGCCCGGGTGGGTCGGGTTGCTTATCGGTTAGATCTTCCTGAGGAGCTTAGTCTGATACACAACACCTTCCACGTGTCGCAGTTGAGGAAGTGTTTGGTGGATGAGACAGCAGTCGTTCCCTTAGAGGACATTCAGGTTGATAGCGGCCTAAATTATATCGAGAAGCCGGTCGCGATTCTGGAACGGAAGACCAAGACCTTGAGGAACAAGGTAATTCAGCTAGTAAAGGTGCAATGGCAGCACCGGAAGGGGTCTGAATGGACGTGGGAGGCCGAGGAGGAGATGAGAGCGCACTACCCGGAGTTATTTGCAGATCCAACCGTAGCAGACTTCGAGGACGAAGTCTGAGACAAGTGGGGGAGAATTGTAACGACCCGTTCCCGGTATGTTGATTTATTGGTAATTATAGTGAGTTTTCTAGAGGGACTCGGCGAGTTCTAGCCTGACTCGCCGAGTCGGGTCGCGTCTGAGGGCACGCGTGAGCCGGGGACTCGACGAGTCCATATCCCCGACTCGGCGAGTCCATCTGTCTGGGTGAAACCCTAAAATCCCCGGGTTGCCCACTATTTATACCACCTTATAGCCCCCATTCTCGCCTCCCTCACCCTGTGAACGCATTGATAGAGCCCCAAACCTCCATTGAAGAGCTTATATGTGTTTTGGTGCCATTTTGTGAAGGTGTGAAGAAGGAGAAGAAGGAAGAAGCAAGGAGAAGGGTTGTAGTGCAAAGATCCAAGGCCAAATCAGAGTTTATTGAGGTATTTTCGGAGTTCCATCTTGTTATATGCTTTAAACTTCCATTAGAGCTCTCCTAAGAGCTAGTTGGTGCTTGTTTCAAGCCTTACACTTGCATGAACGTCTTATTAAGCCGATATATCTATGGATCTGAATGTTGGGGTGTTGTAGAGCCCAGATCTACTGTCTTTTTGGAGTTATATTGCATGATAACCATAGATCTATCCATTTTATGCATCTTTTAGCCTTATTTCCCTTATTCATGAGGTTGTGCACGTAAAGTTGGAAACTTTACGTGGTAAAACAGCTTATTGGACTCAGATCTATCAATTGTATGCATTGGATTCAAACAAAATCAAGTAAAAATCAGTTGCATGGCGGTGACTCGGCGAGTCGGAAGAACGACTCGGTGAGTCGGGTCGCGAGTCCCGAGTCCTTCAGTTTTATCAGTGTCGAGTGGCGAGGTGAGTCAGGAAGTGGACTCAGCGAGTTGAGAGTGGACTCAGTGATGGAGGGACTCGACGAGTTTGTTCATACAACTCGGTGAGTCCAAGGCAATCTTCTTGGGATCAAGAACAACTCGTCGAGTCTGTTCATACGACTCGGCGAGTCGGATGAAGATTGTCTGAGTTCTTGGATCAAGAGGGTACTCGTCGAGTCGATGCCAGACTCGACGAGTAGCAGTGAGTAGAAGTGAAAAGTGAGAGTAGGACTCGGCGAGTTGGGTGGCCAACTCGGCGAGTCAGCCCAAAAGAGAGTTGACTTTGACCAAGGGTAAAAGAGTCATTTTACCCCAAGCGCAGTGTTTAGTATTTGATTGAGTGTGTTTATGGACTTGTAGCCGAGGAGATTCAGGAGCAGCCGCCGTTAGCTTTCCGAGCCACACACTCAGCAGCCAACTTACGAGGTGAGTTTCCTTCCAGTAGGAACGGGTCTAAGGCCACAATGCCGGCCCGTTCAGTTAGCAGTAGTTTCCGGATTTAGATCCGATGCAGTAGTTGGTATGTTCGATGCCTTCGTGGTTCGAACAGGATTTGTGTGCTATGTTTTATGTGTTAAGTACTATGTGTTCCGGGCCACGGCCCGATGTAGCATGTCGTATATGTGTTATACTAGTTGATGTGTTATGCTATGCCATGTTCAGTCAGACAGTTCCGGACTTCGGTCCGATGCAGTTAGTTCCGGACTTCGGTCCGATGCAGGGGACAAGGTCCCAGTCAGTTCCGGACTTCGGTCCGATGCAGTTAGTTCCGGACTTCGGTCCGATGCAGGGGACAAGGTCCGAGTCAGTTCCGGACTTCGGTCCGATGCAGTCAGTTCCGGACTTCGGTCCGATGCAGTTAGTTCCGGACTTCGGTCCGATGCAGGGGACAAGGTCCCAGTCAGTTCCGGACTTCGGTCCGATGCAGTTTCCGGGCTTCGGCCCGATGCAGTGGGCAAGGCCCAATATGTGTTTATATGTTATTGTATGGTATGTGGTATTTTGGGGGAGCTCACTAAGCTTCGTGCTTACAGTTTCAGTTTTGGTTTCAGGTACTTCCGCAAGCAAAGGGAAGAGCTCGGGGTGACAGCATCGCACACACCGCAGCATAGCTTTTATCCTGGGGATGTCTTTGATGTTTTGGATTGATGTAGTATGATACAGTTTTCCGCACAATATTTTATTATGTTTTGGGGATACATCGCGTGTGTTTATGTTATGATACTTATATTATGGTTTTGATTATATGGAAAAACGAAAATTTTTGGGTCGTGTTTTTGGGTCGTTTCAATTATTCTCAAAACAAGGGGGCTAAATGGGTACATTTTAACCTAATTTAAGCTTCCAGGACTTGGTTTGCTGGGTTTTTCGGGTGGAGGGGCCACAGTGGATATGTCATCATCTTCTAGGGTTACATTTAAATAAAATGTAATTAAGTTTGCACAGTAACATCTTCTTCACCTGGTTCCCGTTCTTGTGCAAAGGAAAATACGAACACGGAGGAAGAAAACAAACGAAACCAAGATTTCTTGATTTATGGTTGGAAATGAACGAAAGGAAACAAAATAATATGGTGACGGTGGCGATGGCTTACAGTGGCAGCAAGGCAATGGTGGTGGCTAGACTATATTGACGGGCGGCTGCCGTGTGTGGCAGGAGGCAGCTCCGGTGACCTTTTGCTGCTCCGTTTTTGTTTCTGTTTCCGGCGAGTTACTAGTTGGAGATGAGAGATGGGTTGGGAAGGCTATGTCCGACAGTAACGGTGGTAATGGGAGGATGTAGTTTGGGTTAGCAGCCCAAGGGAACACGATGGTGGATGCTGGCGGCGACTTCTGGTGGTTCCCGGTGACAGTAGGTGGTCAAGGGTGGTGGTTTTTGGCCACTCTTGGTTCTCCCTTCGGTTTCGGACATAATTTACCTGAGGAAGAGGGAGAAGTACGGTGGTAGTGGCTGGAGGTGGTTTGGTCGGAATTCACAACAGCCTCAGCGAGAGAGGAGGTTTCTCCGGCAGCCTCCTGCTATCCCGTTTCTGCTTCTGTTCAACGGAAATGATGAGAAGATGAGAAAGGAGGGGAGCAACTAATCGGAGAAGAGCATAAAATGTGTTTAGGTGGGTCGATCATGGAAAGTGGATGCTGGAACGGAGGCAACAGGTGGAAGGAAGCAGCGGCGTTGGAGTATTTGATGGTGGTGGGTCATGATATATAGGGGGAGGGTGGAGGAGCCAACACAGTCCGCTGTGGTGGCTCTCTTCCTCGTACCAGTGACAAACTAGAGAGAGAGAGAGAGTGACGAGTAAGGAAGGAGAAACAGGGTTGATAAGGTTGGGGCTTGGTCATCGAAACAGGAAGAGAAAAAGTTGGATTGTGATGTTTCCTGGTGGTCCATTGGTGGCAGCTCAACGAACAAGGAAGGTAGTAGGAGTAGAGATGTAATCTCAGGAGGGTCGGTCACAAGTCATAGCTAGGAATGGGAAATGGTGACGTTGACTATTCATGATCACACAAATATGGTGTAGGCTACACGCATGCATGCAAGTTTTTATAATTTCTTTTTATTTTATTATTATTATTATTATTTTGTCTTTCATTGATTTATCATACTCACAAACTCCCTCATTTTACGTGATATCAGTTGCGGAGCTCATACAAATATTTCAAAAATATCTGGTGAATGGTTGGGTCGTGATGATTACAAAACGCAAACAGATTTTAAATCCGATGTACAGATCTCCATGAAACAACATTTGAAGTTTCATTTCAAGCAGGTTCCGATACGTCAGTTTCCGAGAATCTGATTTTCGTTCAAAATAAAAATACCGAAATAGTAAGATTATATACTAGGTCCAGGCCAAATTTTTGAAACGTGCTCAAAATTTATTTACGAGATGTGTAACTACTTTAAACTGAGCTGCACAATATCTGGTATCAGCTTAAATCAGGTGTTTACATGTTTAAAACTTAAAACATGCATAAATTTCTCATACACTGTCTATTTTAGACGTTCTTTACACGGAATCCTGAGAACATGTTCCATCTAGTTTTATAATATGTAGTCCTTGTGTAGGTCAAATGCAAAAATTTGATTTTTAAGCATCGGGTCGTCGGTTTCTAAACGGTTTTCTGTTTGAGGATGATGGTCAACTTTTCGAGTGTTTTGAGGTATCCCGAAGGCACTTATGAGTAACATGACCTCATTTATACTTAAAATCATTGAGGTATTATGTCGTAGATTCACTACAAGGTGGTTCGAGAAGAACTGACTGTTTACAAATTTAGGCCTAAATTCTGGGATGTCACATTGTATGGGAGGAGGTGTTGGACCCCCATTTGTTGGGGAGACGTTGGGCGGAGAGTGATGGACAACACAGAGATCGTGCTTCAGATGTCAGAGCAGATTCAGCAGGTCAGACAGAGGTTGTTGACCGCTCAGAGCCGACAGAAGAGTTATGCAGACAGACGCCGGTCCGAGCTTGAATTCCAGGTCGGCGACCTTGTTCTCCTGAAGGTCTCTCCTTGGAAGGGAGTGATTCGATTCAGGAAGAGGGGCAAGTTGGGGCCCCGATATATTGGTCCATTCCGTGTGATCGCGAGGGTAGGCCCGGTAGCCTATCGTCTGGATTTGCCAGCAGAGTTGGGGCAGATTCACGACACTTTTCATGTGTCGCAACTGAGGAAGTGTATAGCCGATGAGTCGGCAGTGGTTCCATTAGAGGATATTCAGGTGGATGCGAGCCTGAATTATGCCGAGAGACCAGTGGCCATCAGAGTTCAGAAGATCAAGGTTCTGAGGAACAAGGAGGTACCCCTGGTGTTGGTTCAGTGGCAACATCGGAAGGGATCGGAGATGACCTGGGAGCCGGAGCGTGAGATGCGTGAGCAGCATCCGGAGCTAGTTTCAGAACAAGACTTCGAGGGCGAAGTCTAGTTCTAGTGGGGGAGATTTGTAACAGCCCGGATTTCTAGGTATCTTTTATGCTTATAATTTTGATGTTTTGTGAGGGGACTCAGCGAGTTGGAGCACAGACTCGCCGAGTAGAATCGCGATTCTAGACGCGGGTTCGCGCCTGGACTCTGCGAGTCCAAGGTATGGACTCGACGAGTCCGCGCTGTTTAATGAAACCCTAATTTCTCGGGTTTGGGACCTATTTAAAGGGCCTTTAGGCCGTCATTTGTGCTCATCGGTCCCTTGAGTGAAACCCTAGCGAGTGTGAGCGTTTGGAGCAAAGTAGGAAGCCATTATTGACCTTGGAGGTGTCATCTTGCAAGGGAAAGGAAGAATTAGCTAAGGGAAAACAAGAGGAGCCACTTCCTGAAGGTTTGAGGTCCAGAACATCACATTTGAGGTACTATCTTCGAGCTATTCTCTGTTATGTTGATGTTTATATTGATTTAGGGCTTATTGAGCCCTTTTGTGGCTAGATCTAGTGCTTCCTTGGTCCCTTAAGCGATTTAGATTATAGATCTGGACCCTTGGAGGTCCAGAGTGTCCCTTTGCCCAAGATTTTTGTGAATCCATGGGGGTTTTGGATTGGAATCCTTATGCCTAAGGTCAAAACACCATTTATGAGCCATGGGGTGTGTTATGAACACCAAGATAAGGACTTTACGTGATGAATCAGCTTAGGAAGGCTAGATCTATGAATTGTTGGAGCGGATCTGACCTCAGAAGCAAGTTTGAGTTGTTGCATGGCATGGACTCGCCGAGTCCGACGAACAGACTCGGCGAGTAGCATGAAGATTGTCCTTAACCACTCAGTGAGTGGTCCTGCCGAGTTATAGGTTGACTCAGTGAGTCAGGGCGAGTTAGAGAGGGTTGACAGGTGGACTGAGTCGAACTCGGACTCGCCGAGTTGTTCTTGAGACTCGGCGAGTTGAGTTGGGGTGGCCCTGCGATTCTTACCAGGTGGAACTCGTCGAGTCAGGGGAATACTCGACGTGTCAAAAAGGGAATCCTAGAGAGTTGGTGAAAACGTTTAGACTCGCCGAGTCGCCCTAGTGCAGTCGCCGAGTCCGGTCAAAGTTGATCGTTGACCGTTGACCAGAGTTGACTAGTGTTGACTTGAAAAGGGTAGTCAACCTTAGTGGTAAAAGTGTTAATAAGAGACATATGGTGTTATAGGGGGATTGTAGCTCGGAGGATCGAGCACGAGTGATTCCGGGATTTGCGAACTATCGAGATACACGAGGTGAGTCTTCTCACTATACTATACCCGGAAGGGTTTTGACTGTGTGACCGGAAGGTCGGATATGGTATGAGACATATGTGCTATGTGTGATAAGTTAATTGTTATATGTGCTATGTATGATATGATTGATATGGGCCGGAAGGCATTATGTTATGGGCCGGAAGGCGAATATGTTATGGGCCGGAAGGCGTTGTAATGTGGACTGTAAGGTTGGCATGGGTAGGACCGGAAGGTTTACCCAGTCGGGACGGAAGTCCCCAAGATACATGGACCGGAAGGTCGGGGCCTGGAAAGGCGTATGTGCGTAGGTTGTATTTTGGGGAACTCACTAAGCATTTAGGCTTACAGTTGTTGTGTATGTGTTTCAGGTACTAGCGAGGACCGTGGGAAGGCGCCGACGTGATCTGTACACACTGATGGAGGATTTATGATCTTGGGATTTTATATGATTTGTATTATGACATGATACATTGGATCTTTATGCCTTATTTTGGATGGAAATACATTTTAAGAAATGAAAATTTTGTTTTAAAATTTCCGTTGTTACACAAAGGTATACATTCATATTGTAACATCTCGAAATAGCAAGGGTTGAGTGGAAGGGCTAAAAGTGTAATTTGGGAAAGAGTGACTCGGCGAGTCCATGGATGGACCCGGCGAGTAGAGTCGCGACTTGGTCGCGTGTTAAATAGCCGACTCGGCGAGTCAATGAGATGGACTCAGCGAGTAGGCGCTAAGTGGAGAAAACCCTAATTCTCGGGGTTGAGCCCTATACAAAGAGCATTACGTTTCCTCCCCAGCCTCTTTATCACCCTTTGAGTCCCTGAAACCCTAAAATCGTGGAGAAGCACCATTGTTGAGTGGATTGGGGCTTGGAGAAGTATTTGTTCAAGAAAGTTTGGAAGTTTGAAGGTGTGGAGCAAGGGGCTTTGCTTGGATTCGAGTTCCTTGCAGATTGGGTCATTCTTTTGAGGTAATATCTCGTTCTTAGGCTGTTGTTATCTTGTTTATTCATTTTGGGGTTTGAGGGAAGCTTATCTTGGGTGATATTGGAATCTAGAGGTTAGATCTGAGGTTGCTACCTCAGATCTGGAATGGAGGAGAGTTGGAATGCAGGAAAGTCCCTGTGTTGAGTGTTGGATGAAGCTATCTTGTCCCAAACCTTAGCCCTAATGTGCAAAATGCATAGATCTCTTTGGATTCACGTAAAGATTGCCACTTTACGTGATGGATGAGTTGTATGAGGCTAGATCTATGTTTTGGATCAATTGCATGGTCTGGAACGCTTCTGTTTGGATGCAGACCGGTGGTACTCGGCGAGTCACATGGGTGGACTCGACGAGTTGCTTGAAGATGAGCTGGAACTCGACGAGTTGGATGAACAACTCGGCGAGTAGGTTGAAGATAGCCTTAGACTCGGCGAGTCTGTTCTTGGACTCAGCGAGTCTTGTCGAAGAGTCCAAATATTTTCTAGTTGAGTCGAGAACCGGCGAGTCAAGGGATGACTCGGTGAGTTGTGTGCGAGTGGACTCAGAGTTGTTGGACTCGGCGAGTCTCGGGGCGACTCGGCGAGTTAGGTCGCGGATTGAGTGAAGTTTTGAGTATGGGAACTCGGCGAGTCATAGGGTTGACTCGGCGAGTAGGGTCAGTCAGGGGTTGACTTTGACCTAGTAATTGACCAAGGGTTAACCAGTGGTTTCCAGGGGTATTTTGGTAATTGTTGATTATGGTTTTGAGTTCAGTGCATTGGTGGCTGTCCAGTGGTGGAGATCGTATCAGGGATCGGAGCAGCTTGGGTTATCTGTTCAGTCGGCAGTTTCGAGGTGAGTTATCCTCACTATATCTATAGGGTTTAAGTCACCAAGGCCGACCCTTTTATCAGATGGAAATCCGGGTAATTGTCTGTTGTATGATATTGCGGGATATGGGCCGGAAGGTGTTACGTTATGGGCCGGAAGGCATTACATGTTGTGGGCCGGAAGGCAATGCGATGTGGATCGGAAGGTCATGGCCTGGAAAGGCGTATGTGCATAGTTATTATGTTGGCTGAGTCGTAGGGTGATGTTATGCTAGTGATCGGCTAGGCTGGTATCTTGGTTAGGGTAATGATATGTTATGTGATCTGTTGATCGAATTGCTAACTGTGAACTGTTATATGATTACATGTTATGTGTATAGTTGTCTGGTCTGGAGTGTAACCCGGTATGCATGGTTGTTCTATGTTCTGTCATGATATATGTGTATATATATATATATATATATATATATATATATATATATATATATATATATATATATGCTTTTACGTTGCGGGCCGGAAGGCGATATGTTATGGGCCGGAAGGCAATATGTTATGTTCCGGAAGGCAATGTGTTATGGGCCGGAAGGCATTACGCTATGGGCCGGAAGGCGATATGTTTTGGACCGGAAGGTTGTGGCCTGGAAGGGCGTATATGTGGTTGGTATTTTGGGGGTATCTCACTAAGCTTTCGGGCTTACAGTTGTGGTTTTTATGTTTTCAGGTTCTCAGGAGTCTGTGGCAAGGCAAGGGTGTGATCGTACCGTTCCTCGCGTTGGTGTTTTATGAAATGGACCTGGGAAAATACTCTGTTAAATAATGTATTGAAAACCTTTTTGTAACAACGTTATTAAAATGGGTTGTTTTGAAAAGTTTTAATTGTTTCGAAATTTTGGTCGTTACACATATATCCCTAGTAAACTATTATAGGTGTAGTTTAGGCTTATATATGATCTAGTAATTAATATGGATTTCGACCTAGCGATTCGTTGCGGAAGTCACCTTTAGTTCCAAATGTATAATAGGGACTACCAATCATATTATTACTTACTTACAGCGGGTCTCGTGAGAAGACTACTTACTTACTAAGACGGGACTAACCATTCCGGCACCCAACTGTTAGTAAGAGAGGTAATGAACATCTACGGATGCCTACGGTTAATACTTATATTAGGGTACCTTTACGGGACTAACCATTCCTACGCCCTGCTATTAGCTACAAAGGAAAATGAACATCTACGGACGTTCAAGGTTATTACTATTTCGGCAGTCGCGATGTCGGGTTGATCCTAATAGAAAAGGATAAACACTTACATGGCTATATTTTTCCTATTACTTTTATTTTTTGATACATTCACATAAACGATGAGGTAGACTATATATATTGTTAAAAGTAGTCATACAAGGGAAAAACCATCTTTGTTACTTTCAAACCAGTCTAGTCTTGGTAGAAGACTACTCGTTATACTAATAGAAATCATAGGGATTTGCTAGGGTATTCAAACACTTTCAACTACTTACAAACGTTTTCATACTCATACGAACTTTCTTTCAAAACAATTTCAAGTCTTTCATTACAAGTTTTACAAATCTAAGACACATTAATACTTATGAATTCACCAGCTTTATTGCTGATCTACTCTTTCAAAATAACTTGTATTCTCAGGTCACAAATAGGCAGATACGACGACCAGGTTTTGTGAAGACGGAGCAGTTTAGACTCATCTTTTATTTTGATTGTTCATTATGTTGTATTGTACTATGAAAGAACACCCTTGTAAATAAAATTATACTATTAATGCAATGGATGATGTTGTTGCTTGTTTACTACTTTACATTGTTGTGATACATTACATGACGTCCTCCGCCTCAGAACGTTTCCGCCGTTCCGGTTTTGGGGTGTGACAATACTGTTGATAATTCTGAAGAGTCTGGTGATGATGAATCTAGTGAGGATGAGGTAATTGTGATGGAAGAAGAGGTTAATAATGGGAAGAACAATGAGTATAAACCGAAGCTGAAGTTTGGTACTGTTATTAACAGTATTAATATGCTTCCTTCTATTTTGGGTGATGCTAATAGTTGTAAGAAGATGGAAGGTGATGATAAGGGGAACTTGTTGAACTCTTATGCTGGTGTGTTAAAAGGTAACAAGCATAAGGGTAAGATTGATGTCAAATTAATTCTAGGGGAAAAGGTAAAGAAGAAGGACCTGTTATTATTCCGATTGAGAATTTAAAGAAGGCGAGTATACCATATATTAATACTTTGTATGGGTATATGATTGACAAGAAGTTGGCATTTCCTGTTATTCAGAAAGAGGTTAGAAGGCTATGGAAGAATGTAGGACTTGAGGAGATATTCATGAACAGTAAAGGATTTTTCTCTTTTAAATTTAGTGATGAGCAGGGGATGTTATCTATATTGGAGGGAAGTCCATGACTGATGTTCAATAATATGCCATTATTTCTTCAGAGGTGGAGACCAGGTCTGACCTTAACTAAGAACAGCCATGATAAAATTCCGGTGTGGATCAAAAATTTTGATTTACCTTTGGAAGTATGGAGTGGAGAGAATTTTTGTATTAAAGCGAGTAAGTTGGGGGTGCCTCTAGCATTTGATTCTTTTACTGAGGAGATGTGTTTGGAACACAAGGGTAAGAACGGTTATGCTCGAATTCTTGTAGAAATGGCGGCTGATAAGGAGTGGATGAGGAAAATTGAGGTATTTACTTGGGATTTTGTTTCTAATTCTGCTGTGATTCGGAGTTTTGATGTGGAGTATGCGTGGATTCCTTCTAGATGTAATCACTGCAAGGTTTATGGTCACATGGATAAAGTTTGTTTGGCAGCTTTGAATGAAGAGAAAGTGGTGAAGAATGGGGATAATGGAAACAATAAGAGTAATAAAGGGAATGAAGTGGTAAATGATGAAGGATTTACAGAGGTTGTTTATAAGAAGGTTACAGGAAATAAAGATGGTTAAGGTACTAGTAAATCTAAGGATGGTCATGCTCAATTGTATAATCAAAGATATAATGGGAAGAATGGCAATTTTAACAAGGGAAATAATTTCAGAGGTAATAATGGGAATAGAGGTGGTAATGGAAAGAATGGAAATTAGAATAATAAAAGGGTGGGTCAATGGAATTTGGAAAAGAATATAAGACATGAGAAGTTTGTTAATGGTCAGGCTTTGACTAGTAATCAGGGGAAAAAGGAGAATAAGGTGCCGGGGATTGTTATAAAGGATGATATCATAAAAGTGGGAGTTAACAAGAGTCTAGAAAATAAGGTTGTTTCTAGTGATGGTTGCAGTAATAAAAATAGTTTTGAAATTCTGGGAATGATTGTTGAGGAAGTTATGGATGGAATGGAAGAGGGTGCTAAGGGGAAAAAAGTTGATGTTCATTAGGAAGGAGGTTGTATTGATTCCTCTTCTGATGTTGTTGGAATAAAGAATAATAAGTTGGATCCTTCTAAGTTTATTGGGAAGGGTAATGTAGGGAATGAAAGTAATAAAATGATGAATAGTATGATGTTTCAGGGGAACAGTAATAGCAAAGATGGGATTTCTCAGGCATTTGAGGTGGTAAATGCCAAAAACACTATTATTTCCCAAATGATATCTATAGGGGTTTGGAATATCAGGGGCTTGAATAAAGCTATTAAACAGAAGGAGGTTGTTGATGTTATTAGGAGTAATAACCTTGGTATATGTGTTGTGGTGGAGTCTCGTGTCAAGGTCTTAAATCTTAAGAATGTTTGTGATAAGACCTTTGGTCAATGGGATTGGGTTTCTAATAATAGTAGCTGTGAGGCTAGAACTAGAATAATTGTTGGATGGAATCCTAGGCTATATGATGTGATGGTGATTTCTCTGTCTAGACAAGTTATACACTGTTATGTTAGATTCTGTGATTCCAACTATAGCTGTTATTTGTCTTTTATATATGTTGCTTCGAATTATCTTGAGAGAAGGTTATTATGGGATAATTTGAAGAAACAAAGTTTGGTTATTAAGAAGGAAGCATGGGGAATTTTAGGTGATTTTAATGTTGCTTTAAAGCCATCGGAGTATTCTGAAGGTTGTTCTAAAACTTCGAAAGGTGTTGATGATTTTATTGACTGTATATAATTTATTGAAGTTGAGGATCTGAATTTCTCTGGGTTTCAGTTTACTTGGAATAAAACTCCTGCTGGGAATAAGGGCCTTTTGAAGAAGTTAGATAGGGTGATGGTCAATTTGAAATTTATTTCGGATCATCCTTTAGCTCATGCTGTTTGTAAACCTTATAGGGCACCGGATCATTGTCCTGCTATTTTAAATGTTCCTGTTGGCAAATTGAAATGGAAACCTTCTTTTAGATTTGCTAATTTTATCACCGAGAAGGAGGAATTCTTACCTTTGGTTAAGGTTGAAGATTCTTAAAAAGCATTGTAGGGAGCTTTGAAATAAACACAGGGGTTATGGGAATAGAATTCAAAAGTTAAGAAAGGAGTTGGAAAGTAAACAAACTAAAATTGATCTTAATCCTTTTGATTGTAAGATTAGGGAGGAGCATACTAATATTCTTTTTGATTTTAATGTTGCATGTAATGATGAAGAAAAGCTTCTGTTCCAGATATTTAAGATTAAATGGTTACTGGAAGGGGACAATAATACAAAGTTTTTTCATAGAGTTGTGAAGAACAGGGGCAATAGAAATCATATTTTGAAGGTTCTTGATGAAGATGGAAGATGGGTTAGTGGAAAGGCTATGAAGGATAAATTTGTTACTCATTTCAATAAATTTTTGGGTTGTGAAGATGTTACTGAATTCTCGTGTTTTAATGAAGGTTTCTTTCATAATGAATTGGATAGTAGGGTGGCTGCAAATATGATTAGAGTGGTTACTGATGAAGAAATCAAAATTGCGATGTTTGATATTGATGATAATCGGGCCCCTGGTCCAAATGGGTTCTCTTCCAAAAATTTTAAAAGTTCTTGGAACATTGTTGGGCTGGAGGTGTGTAAAGCTGTGAGGGAATTTTTTTGGACAGGTAAATTGTTGAAGGGGATTAATGCTACAAGAATTGTGCTGGTTCCTAAAGTGGAGTTCCCGAGGAAAGTTCTGATTTCCATCCTATAGCCTGCTGTAACACTTTGTATAAGTGTATTAGGAAGATTATAGTGAACAGAATCAGAAATAGTTTGGGTGATATTGTGAGCAAAAATCAATCAGCTTTCATTCCAGGGAGATCTATTTTGGATAATATTCTCCTTGCTCAGGAGCAGATGGTGGGATATAAAAATAAGAGAGGAGTTCCCAAGTGCACCATAAAGATTGATATTCAAAAGGCATATGATACGGTGGATTGGAAATTTCTTAAAAGAATTCTTTAGGGGTTTGAATTTCATCCGATAATGACTCAATGGATTATGGCTTGTGTTTCTTCCCCATGGTTCATGCTGAATTTTAATGGTGAAGATCATGGGTATTTTGAAGGTAAGAGGGGTCTTAGGTAGGGTGATCCTCTATCTCCTTACCTATTTACTATGGTTATGGAGGTGTTAATATCATCCTTTTGAAGAAAATTGAAGATGGCTAGAATTTTAAGTTTCATAGTAAGTGTATGCCCCTTAAAATTACTCATTTATGCTTTGCTGATGATTTATTAGTCTTTTCTTATGGGAATGGAAATTCTGCTAGCGTAATTAGGGATGCTCTTGATGAGTTCAAAAAAGTTTCAGGGTTGAAGGTGAGCATGGAAAAAAGTCAGATTATCTTTAGTTATGTTAATCCCAATATGATAAGGATTATTCTGGGCATTCTTCCTTTTGATATTGGGAGATTTCCTTTGAAGTATTTAGGAACTCCTATGTGTGTTACTAAATTGTTTGACAGAGATTGTAAATAGCTTATTGAGAAGATTAAGATGAGAGTTTTCAGTTGGAAAAGCAAGGCTTTATCGTTTGCTGGAAGGCTGCAGCCCATTAACTCTGTTTTGACCTCTATTCATGTGTATTGGGCTTCGATTTTTAAAATTCCCATTACTACTATTAAAGAGATTGAGAAGCTTTGTAGAAGTTTCTTGTGGACGAATGGTGAAATAGTCAAAGGGAAAGCTAAAGTCAAGTGGAATGATATTTGTAGGCCTAAAGTTTATGGTGGTTTAGGAGTTAAGAATTGAAGGAAATGGAATGATGCTTTGTTAGCTAAAAATGTTTGGAATGTGATTAATAACAAAAAGTCTCTGTGGGTTCAGTGGGTGAAAACCAATTACATTGGTAACAAGAATTTTTGGGATATTTTGTTGAAGAAGAGTATGAGTTGGACTTGGAAGAGGTTCCTTGAGGTGAGGAAAACTGTTAGGCCCCATGTTGTTTCGTGTGTAGGAAATAAGATGAATACTTCTCTGTGGCATGATTGGTGGCACCCACTTGGTATATTATGTTCTACTATACATAGAAGAGATTGGGTTAGCAATGGGTTTAGTGATTCTTCCATGGTCAGTGAAGTTCTAGTTAATGATATCTATATATGGCCGGTTGAGTGGGTTAATAAATTCCCTGGATTGAAGGATGCTCCCATGTTTTGTATTGAGCCTAATCAGAGGGATATCACAGGTTAGAGGGATAAGAAAGGGATATGTAGACAATTTTCATGCAAACATGTGTGGTGTGATATAAATAATTTTGGAGACAAAGTTCCTTGTTATGATATTGTGTGGTATGGTAATTGCATTCCTCAAAATTTGTTTATTTTGTGGATGGCTATTTTGAATAGATTGAATGTCACACCCCGAAACCGATGGCGGAAACGATCCAGGGTAGAGGACGTCATGTTAAGTATCACAACCAATGTACATAGCAAGCGTAGTAAACACAATCATTACATTACATAGAAGTATTTACATTTGTTTGAAAATGTGACAACCCAAAACTTCTAACCCATGTAATTGATCTAGCACTAAAACTTGAGTTCATTGTCTTTTATTAAATCTTGTAGTTTCATTGAGTGCTCTAGACCTAGTATAATCTAAGATATGAGTCTTAGGAAGGGTTGGAGAGTGTTCAGTATCACAATATCAGGACAAGCTCACTAAATAAGGTGTGTGCGGCCACACACCTGTGTGTACGACCACATACCCAAACGCAAGCACCCTCAACCTCACACCCAATTCAATTTATGGATGGATACCCCCTTTATTCATTTATTTAGATGTTCTCTTCCCTCTCTCTACTTTCTCTCTCTAAATCATCAACCAAGAACACTTGGAAAGCTTCATAATCATGATCTACTTCATCTTCAAGCTAAGTATAGTGGTAAACACTTGAATCCCAAGCTTAAAACTCATTATGTTCATCATATTCATTATCCCATGAAGGTGTACGGCCGCACACCTTCATATGGGGGCAGCACACATTCAAAACTCCCAAGTATGAAGAGCATACACTTCAAAAATCAACATATGGACTCAAATGAGGAGTGTACGGCCGCACACTCCTGTGTACGGCTGAACACACCCTCTGTACGGCCGAACACTCTTGTGTGCTGCCTCACACACACTCCTGGCCGCACTCCCCAGCCGCACACTCATTTTCAAGACCATACACCCACTCTAATACCCATATTTGGACCTAAACTTGAATAAATCATTAAGTTTGGATCATAGGACACTTATTCTTAGTAATTCCAAGCCCTAAGGATGTTTTCCCATCATGTTTAGTCATGAAACACCTTAGTTCTAACTCATTTTTGTGTCGTCACATGAAAAATAGGGGCCATAGGAGTTCAGGGCATCAGTTGACACTCGAACTCTACATTAAGCGATGAGTTCATACCCCTACCCTTTTTCACTAGTTTTTCACTGTTTTCAGGGGGGAACACAAGCAAAGTACAAGGGATTTCTTGTACTCAAAACTTGTTTTTCATGAGTGTGTTTCTCATTTTATATGCTTTTAACATGGATTGATACAACTGATAACCATTTGAACATGCAAATCACGTAAACATATATTTATGAAATGGAATTTAAACTGTTATGTTTTATATATTTCACAAATGGGTTCTACATTTTATCAGTTAAAAGCATGACATTAGAACTTTTGAAACATAAAACTTATACACTGGATATCCTCGGTAACACTCCACAGAGATACGCAAGTGGAGGATTATCATATTATTACTAGTAAATTTGTTAATCCTGTATGATTGGAGACACGTCCTCGGCGAACACTCCACAGAGATACGCGAGTGGAGGACTGCACCCGTAACCAGAATCTCTGGGTTTAGAGAGCGTGACTTGAGTGTATAGATCTATACAGGGCTGACTACCCCACACCTGGCTGCTAGCTACAGCCGAACCGAAATGGTTCAAGGGTGACGAAAGTCACAAGGTGATGTGGACTACTTATTGCCACATCTAGTCTAGTGTATGGTTATGGAACTCGCAATAAGGATACCAGAGATTTACTTAGCAGTAATAATGAATAACTTAACACATTTCACAAGATAACCAGGTTTCAGTATACATTTTTCACATTGGTAACCAAGAGTCGAGAAAGTATGGGACTTTCCTGGGGAACATTGTACATAACTAGAAAAGGGTAACAAACCGGGTAACTTTACATCTCAGAAGGGTAAACATGTTTTTCAGAATACATCTTTTACATTTGATAACCAACAATTCAGGAAAGTATGGGATTTTCCTGGGAATACATTTGTACTTAACCAAAACAGATAACCTAACTATACATTTCCACAAGAATATACGTGTTTTCAGTGTACAACTTTACTTTTCATGTTGAGAAACAATAACCAACCTTTTTAAGAAAATATGGGATTTTCTTTGTGTGTGTAACATTTTCAGAAACAGAAAGGAAACTTGAACATTTTCATAAAAACAAAACCGCTTATGAACTCACCAGCATTATGCTGATTTTCAAACCGCTTGTGTTCTCAGGTCAGCGTTAGAACAGGTACCTGAAGATCCGTTTATCCAAAGGTGGAGTGCCCAGAAGACTTGTCTCGTTTTGTTTATATATACTATGTATCATAACTGTATAACTTTACTTTTGAAACGAATGTAAAACTTTTCTATATGTAATGTAATGGTTGTTCTACTTTACTTACTATGTGCATTGGATTTGATATTCAACGTGGAGTCAACCCCGGAAATGCTTCCGCCTTCGGTTGTCAGGGTGTGACGGATTGGTATCAGAGCACTTGTTTATAGTGAATAAAGTATACCAAACCTTACATGGTATAAAACTATAAACATAAAAGGGCCTAAGTGCTCTGAATTAAAAGTATCTTCAAACTATAAGTATTTTCAAAAGTATACAAGAATACCGAACCATCGAGATCCGTAAATACAGGTAGAATAAAACATAAGTAAATGGGTGTTGCATACTGTGGTTAAACCTGTGCAGTTATGTAGTCGTGTCTAGGATCAATATAGCATGGCCAACTATATTCATTCGAGACACAGCCAACACGTGCTTGGGAGTGATTGTGGTATGCGACATGTCTAAAACTTACCCTAATACCACAAACATCGAGCCAGTGTAGTATCGAATCATGAAATACTATGGGAGTATTTCTCGAGCCAATCGTTTGTAGAAATCCTCATTCATGTATAGATCCTCGATCATTCCGTTAGCGATAGTTTACCTGCTTCGATAACTCTTTCCTGCTTTATCGCTTATTTGGAATGTATATCTGTCATATCTCTCGATTCATTTCAGAGGACTTATCATCCTTTCTTTCTTGATATTATTAGATCAAGATGCCTCCAAGAAAGAGACCCAGCTTAAAGACCAGCAACCCTCCGCCACCACCACCTCCTGAATTTGACCCCGTGGTATTTCAAGCAGCTGTTACCGCCACGGTGGCAACTGCTATGTCTCAATTGAACACCGGTGGTTCGGAAGGTGGTATTCAAACTCTGGATCAAGAAAGCAATCAGGGACACCGAAAGGAGGGTTCCTATAAGGACTTCATGAATGCGAAACCAACATCCTTCGATGGCACTGGAGGTGTCATTTCCTTATCCCGATGGTTCGAGAAAATCGAATCCATCTTTGAAATCTATGCCTATGCGGAATCCGATAAGGTCAAGTTCGCAGCCTATACCTTCATTGATAAAGCCTTGACTTGGTGGAATGGCTGAGTCAAATCTCTGACCCTACCCAAAGCCAACGCCATGGGCTGGGAAGCCATGAAAGAACTCCTGATAGCCGAATACTATCCCCGTGGTGAAATGCAGAAACTAGAGCACGAGCTCTGGAACCTATAAATGAAGGGTTCCAATTTTGCAGCCTACACCTCTCGATTCGATGATCTCGCACTTCTTTGCCCGGGATTGGTCACTCATGAAAGTAAAAGGATAGAAAAGTTCATCTGGGGGCTGACCTAGCCAACTAAGGGAAACGTCTTAGATGCACGTCCGGATACCTATTATAGTGCCAAGAGTTTAGCCCAAACCCTAATTGATCACAGTGATGATGTTGAGGAAACAATTGCCACCCCTGAACCGATCAAGAGTAGTGGTGAGAAAAGGAAGTTTTGGAAGAAGAAGAAGGGCCAATCTTCTTAAGGGTCCTCAAAGAAACAGTCTGTAGCAGTCCATGATGCTACTATCCCCGTTGCCGCTGCTTCTGTTGTGGGATCTACCGCTCAAACATCTATTAGCAAATATGCTGGTAACCTTCCCCTGTGTGACAAGTGCAAATACCACCACGACCCCGGTCCCTGTCGAGAACTATCTTGTACCAATTGTGCTAAGAAGGGGCACACGGTCCGATTCTGCAAAGCTCCAGCCCAATCGGCCAATCAATCATCTGGAGTAGGCGTTGGTCAAGCCTGCTATAATTGTGGAGAGGTTGGGCACTTTAAAAGGAATTTTCCTAAGAAGTCAACAACTGATAATACCGGGAGAGTCCTAGCCATAGGACGGGAGGAAGCAGTCGCCGATCCCACTGTAGTCTCGGGTACGTTCCTTCTCGACAACTCATATGCTAGTATTCTTTTCGATTCGGGTACTGAAAGAAGTTTTGTTAGCCATTCGTTCAAACATAACCTAAAACATAATCCCCAAACTTTAACTGAAACATTTACTGTCGAGATGGCTAACGGTGAGAAAGAAAGCGCTAACGAGATAAACGTAAGTTGTACCCTTACCCTAAATGACCATTCATTTCCCATTGATCTGATGCCAGTTTCCATAAAGAGCTTTGATGTCATCATTGGCATGGATTGGTTGAGTCCCAATCATGCTGATATCCTCTGTTTCGAAAAAGTCATCCGTCTCAATCTTCCTTCGAATCAAACTCTCGTAATCTATGGCGATAAACTCAGTTCCAATCTTTGTATCATTTCCTGCATCAAAGCTCAAAAGTTCATGCGAAAGGAGTGTGTTGCATTCTTAGCCCATGTAATCAACGAGAAACAGGAAGTTAAAGACCTCGCGAGCATCCCCTAAGTCTGTAACTTTCCTAATGTATTTCCCGAAGAGCTTCCAGGAATTCCTCCCAAGCGTCAGGCCGAGTTTCGTATTGACCTAATCCCTGGAGCTACTCCCGTAGCGAAATCTCCATATCGCTTAGCTCCAGCAGAAATGCAGTAGTTATCCAGTCAACTCAATGATTTTCTCAGTAAAGGATTCATTAGACCGAGTTCCTCACCTTGGGGAGCTCCGATATTGTTTGTCAAGAAGAAAGATGGATCCTTCCGGATGTGTATCGACTATCGCGAGCTGATCAAGTTGACCGTCAAAAACCGATATCCTCTTCCGCGAATAGATGAACTTTTCGATCAACTCCTGGGAGCTAGTTACTTCTCCAAGATAGACCTTCGGTCAGGGTACCATCAGCTACAAGTTCATGAGAGTGATGTGTCCAAAACAGCATTCAGAACTCGGTATGGACACTACGAATTCGTAGTGATGCCCTTCGGTCTAACCAACACACCGGCAGTGTTCATGGACCTGATGAACCGGGTATGTCGTCCTTATCTGGATAAGTTCGTCATTGTATTCATTGATGACATACTTGTCTACTCCAGAAGCGAAGAAGATCACAAACAACACTTGAGGCTAGTGTTGGAAACCCTTAGGTCCGAGAAGTTGTACGCGAAATTTTCCAAGTGTGAGTTCGGGATTCGGAAAGTAACTTTCCTCGGTCATGTGGTAAGCGAGGAGGGTATTCATGTAGATCCTTTCAAAATTAAAGCGATAGAGAATTGGTCGGCACCGAAGACACCCACAGAAATCCAACAATTCTTGGGTCTCACCGGCTATTATCGGAGATTTATCCAGAACATTTCTAAAATTGCCAAACCCTTAACCACTCTAACACAGAAAGGTGTACCCTTCTGTTGGAATGACAAGCAAGAAACCGCATTCCAGACGTTGATGAAAGCCTTGTGCATCGCACCAATCCTGTCCTTGCCCGAAGGAACAGAGGACTTTGTTGTTTTCTACGATGCGTCTAATCAAGGCTTAGGTTGTGTGCTTATGCAAAGGGGAAAGGTGATTGCATATGCCTCAAGACAGCTGAAAGCACACGAGGTCAAATATACCACACATGAATTGGAATTAGGAGTCATACTCTTTGCATTGAAGATTTGGAGACATTACCTCAACGGAACCAAGTGTACGATCTTCACTGACCATAAGAGCCTGCAACACATCTTTGATCAGAAAGACTTGAACATGAGACAACGGTGATGGGTAGAAGTACTCAACGATTATGAGTGTGAAATCCGTTACCATCCCGACAAGGCCAATGTGGTAGCAGACGCCCTTAGCCGAAAGGAGAGTGCTGGCCGCAAAGTGAAGAACCAGACGATGACCATCCATTCCAACTTACCCATACAAATCCGAGAAGCCCAGTTAGAAGCCCTCAAACCCGAGAACGTGTCGATCGAAGCCTTGAGAGGAATGGAAAAGAAACTTGAGATCAGAGGTGACGGAGTCTACTGCTTCATGGATCGAATCTGGATTCCAAAGTCCGGAGGATTCAAGGAGATTGTCATGGAGGAAGCGCACAAGACCAGATACTCTGTTCACCCGGGTTCGGACAAGATGTACCTGGATCTCAAGAAACAATACTGGTGGCCAAACATGAAAGCTGAGATAGCTACATTCTTGGGCAAGTGCCTGACTTGTGCCAAGGTGTAAATCAAATACCAGAAACCCTCGTGTCTGCTCCAGCAGCCCGAGATACCCGAATGGAAATGGGAGATGATTACAATGGATTTCATCACCAAGTTACCCAAGTGTCCGAGTGGGTACGACACCATTTGGGTAATTGTCGATCGTTTGACAAAATCCGCTCACTTCATTTCGATCAAAGAGTCATTCAAGCTGGAAAGACTCGCGAGAATTTACATCCAAGAGGTAGTCTGACTGCACGGTGTACCTGCATCCATTATCTCTGATCAAGATAGCAGGTTACCTCTAGATTTTGGCAGTCACTCCAGAAGGCTCTTGGAACCAAACTAGACATGAGCATGACGTATCATCCTCAGAACGATGGACAAAGTGAGAGAACAATCCAAACCCTGGAGGACATGCTTAGGGCATGTGTCATTGATTTTGGAAATTCGTGGGACACACATCTGATGGGTTTTGAGCATTCTAACACTTCCTAAGTGTACATGCAACCCTAATAACCTTGGATCTATGTTTGTCTAATTATCATGCAAAGTTGAATTCCAAGGTTATATTCCTATCTAGCATACATGGGGAACAATTTTAACTTAAAGTATAGATAGAATAACTTACCTTGTTGTTGTTTGTGTTCCTTGAAACCTTGTGAGCCTAGCACCCCAAGTGTGATGCCTCAAATGCTTCACACAACACCAAATGCTCTTGGAAGAACTTATGAGAGAACACACACTTCTCAAAAATCGGCCAAGCCCTCTTGTTTTAGGTGGAGAACATGTTTCTTATATAGTGTTGACACATCTAGGGTTAAACTCTAATGTGTCATGACTCTTCATTTCCATGACCCATGGGTTTGTAACTCCCATGGAGCATCCTATGGGTGGAACCCAACTTGATAGTCCATGGAGCCTCTTAGCCCACTATACAAGATATGGATGATTTACATAATCAACCCATATATTTAATTAGTTATCTTTTGATCACATAATTAATTCTAAATTAATTCTTGATCAAACTAATCAAATAATATTATTAATATATTAGAACTTATAATATATTAATAATCTCCAAGTGTTATTTCTCTCATTTAGTCTATCCAATTGCACGGTGCCATGCAACCCAAATGGACCATGCCGGGTCGGGTCAAGTACATACCAGAAATAGTTATGGACTTAGACACCTTATCCAACAGTCTCCCACTTGGATAAGTCTAATAACTATTACTGCAAGTATGACTTCAGGAACCGATCGGCAATCGTAGCTCTTTACAAGGTTTCTCGGAACTGAGAAGATGATGATACGCCATTTAAGATAAGTGATCATATAATCCTCTGTTCTAGATATCAGTCGGACAAATACATGGAACAATGTCTTACTTATTGTCCAACAGTTTGTTTCCCGATTTCCAATTTGTTTGACAAAGAACTTCATTGAACACATCAATTCAGTTCTGTCCGGGCCCGGTACATAGGTCAAAACAAAATCATCGAGGGGCCCAGATATCAGCTTCTAATCCAAGAAGGAACAGATAAACTTCGACTCATATGTTTGTTCTACCACTCATTGAATTACACACAAGAGCACGATTTATAACATCGAGTTACCAATGCGTTTTTCGTACAATCAATGCATAACCAACTTGTAAGTAACAAATCATATCTCTAGGTTTGAAGACTTATACGATATTACCGTCTCACGATCACTCGAGATAGAATTCCATGAAGTGATTCCAGTGAGCGTGGGTTGAGTCAAATGCTCAGAACTTATGAGCACTCATGATTGCTATAGCCTTGTCCAAGACCTCTACAACCAAACATGACAGTCTTGATTCATATCTACTTCCGACATATGACCGACTGTGGAGGTTTGAATAATATGTTATACCAAACAAAAATTATTCTGGAAGTCAAAACATGCAAAAGAAATATAGTAAACGATCGACAAGAGATAGCAACACTTTACTCATAAATAAAACACTTTTATTCATCATCAGATGTGAATTACACTTTACAAATTTTGAGGTTATCTAACTACTAAATCTAATACCATCCTTCAGCCCTATGCTCCGAGCATGCTGGAGATGCTTAACCCGAGTCAGTCCCTTCGTGAGGGGATCTGCCGGATTCTCATCTGATGATACCCTCTTTGCCACGAGGAGTCCTTCTTCGATCCGATGTCTGATGAAATGGTATTTTCTGTCGATGTGTCTGGATCTCCCGTGATCCCTTGGTTCCTTGGCTAAGGCAACAACACTTTCACTATCACAGAAAATTTCCATTGGCTCTTTAATAGCTGGTACAACTCCAAGGTCTCCAATGAAGTTCCTCAGCCATAACGCCTCCTTTGCCGCCTCGCTAGCTGCAATATACTCTGATTCACAAGTAGAATCTGCCACTGTCTCTTGCTTGGAACTCTTCCAAGAAATTGCTCCTCCATTTAGGGTAAAGACCCAGCCCGACTGAGAACGGAAGTTATCCCTATCAGTCTGGAAGCTAGCATCACTATACCCTACAACTCTCAAGTCATCACTCCCACCGAGGGTAAGGACCCAGTCCTTAGTCCTTTGTAGGTACTTGAGAATATTCTTTACCGCAGTCCAGTGTGCCTTGCCAGGGTTCCCCTGAAACCTGCTAACCATGCTCAGGGCAAAAGCTACATCAGGTCGAGTACACGTCATAGCATACATGATCGATCCTACAGCCGAAGCATAAGGTACTCGACTCATTTGTGCTATCTCAGCCTCAGTGTTAGGGCTTTGTGTCTTACTCAGTTTGGCGTTACTCTGGATGGGCAACTCTCCTTTCTTGGAGTCTTGCATGCTGAATCTCTTCAGCACCTTATCCAAGTAGGTACTTTGACTAAGTCCAATTAGTCTTTTACTCCGATCTCTCAAGATCCTTATCCCTAAAATATAGGCAGCTTCACCAAGGTCCTTCATAGCGAAACACTTTCCAAGCCAGGACTTTACTTCCTGCAGGGTTGGAATGTCGTTTCCTATGAGTAGTATGTCATCCACATACAATACCAAGAAGCTAACTATACTCCCACTAGCCTTGACATACACACAAGATTCATCTTCACTCCTAGAAAATCCAAATTCCTTGACCTTTTCATCAAAGCAAAGATTCCATCTGCGAGGTGCTTGCTTTAATCCATAAATGGACTTCTCAAGCTTACACACTCTATTAGGGTACTCGTTGCTGACAAAACCCTCTGGCTGACTCATGTAAACATCTTCAGCCAACTTTCCATTAAGGAAAGTGGTTTTGACATCCATTTGCCAAATTTCATAGTCATGAAATGCGGCTATGGCTAACAGAACCCGAATAGACTTAATCTTGGCTACCGGAGAAAAGGTCTCATCATAATCCACTCCATGAATTTGAGAGAAGCCCTTTGCAACCAGTCTAGCCTTATAAGTGTGTACTTTACCATCCATGTCGGTCTTCTTCTTGAAGACCTATTTGCACCCTACAGTCTTTCGACTTGGTACATTCTCAACCAAGTTCCAAACTTGATTGTCATACATGGATTGTATCTCGCTATCCATAGCCTCTTTCCATTTAGCAGACTCGGGGCCTGCCATGGCTTCCTCGTAGCTGTTAGGGTCATCTTGACTTACTAGTGTTCCATCACTAATAAGTGTCTCACCTTCTGCAGTAATATGGAATCCATAGTAATGCTCAGGTGCACTCCTAACTCTCGTGGAACGCCTCAGAGGTACAGATTCGTCAATTGGCTCAACAGGAGTTTCCTCCTCAAGTTGAGGGCTAGAGTTTGAAGTTCCTTCACCACTTTACTCTTGAATTTCTTCAAGATCAATTTGCCTCCCACTGTCTCCTTGGCTTATAAACTCTCTTTCTTGAAAGAATCCTCTTCTTGCTATAAAGACCACATTGTCACTAGGTCTGTAGAAGAGGTAACCAAAGGATTGTTGTGGGTAGCCGATGAAAATACATCTCTCGCTTCGGGGTTCGAGCTTATCATGAGTCTCGCGTCTCACGAAAGCCTCGCAACCCCAAATCTTGATGTGGTCTAGTTTAGGTACTTTACCAGTCCACATCTCGTGAGGAGTTTTGGCAACTTTCTTTGTAGGGACTAAATTAAGGATATGGGCGGCAGTCTCTAAGGCATACCCCCAGAATGAGATTGGTAGCGAAGCTCGACTCATCATGGAACGAACCATGTCCAACAAGGTTCGATTACGCCTCTCAGCCACACCATTCAACTGTGGTGTCCTGGGAGGTGTCAATTGTGAGACAATCCCACATTCCCTTAGATAGTCGAGGAACTCTGAACTAAGATACTCACCACCCCGATCGGATCGAAGCATCTTAATGTTCCTGCCCAATTGATTCTCGACCTCCTGTTTAAATTCCTTAAACTTCTCTAAAGTCTCTGACTTATGCTTGATTAAGTAGACATATCCATATCTACTGTAATCATCAGTAAAAGTCAAATAATAACGATTAGCATCCCTTGCGGCATGTTTGAATGGTCCACACACATCCGTGTGTATAAGGTCCAACAAACCTTCACCCCTTTCACACGAGCCTGTGAAGGGTGACTTTGTCATTTTTTCCAAGTAAGCATGATTCGCAACTATCATCTGACTTTAGGTCAAATGAATCCAAGACTCCATCCTTTTGGAGTTTGCCTATGCTTTTCTTGCTTATATGTCCAAGACGACAATGCCATAATGATGCTTTATCCAAGTTATTATTAGTAGTAGAATCAATACACAAAACATTATTTCCTAAGTTATCTACAACAAACACAGCTTCATACACACCATCACAAGGTAATGCTTTAAAATACAGAACATTATTAAAGAAAGCATCAATAGAACCAACTTCATTATTAAACGAAAAGGTAAACCCTTGTTTGTACAAAGCATGAAAGGAAATAATATTTCTTGCCATTCCTGGCGAGTAACAACACTTATTCAAATCTAAACTAAACCCACTACTTAGCGATAAAGTATAAACTCTAATCTTGGTGACAGGTGAAGCTTTCCTGTTCCCCATGATCAAGTTTATTCTTCCTTGCTCCATATTCTCACTTCTTCTTAGTCCCTACAAGTCACAACAAATATGAATACCACAACCGGTATCAAGGACCCAAGATTTAGAATGGGGTGAGTTATTAGAAATGATAGTGTAAATACCTGCATGGTTGGGTTTGACTTTCCCATCCTTCACATCCTGCTGGTACTTCGGGTAGTTCCGCTTCCAATGAGCTTTTTCATGGAAATAGAAGCATTCAGCCTCTTTTGGGTCAGAAGAAGGAGTAATGAAACCTTTCTTGGTTCCACTTGAAGAAGAGCCATCAAGGGTCCGAGCCTTGGTACCCTTCGAAGATCTCTTTCTCTTCCTCCCTCGACTTTTCCCGATTGCCAAAACCGGAGTTGAGTTTGGAGTAGGAGTGATAGCAACCGACTTCCCCTTAAGACCTGTTTCTGCGGTCTTGAGAAGTCCCTGAAGTTTGCTGAGGGTGACCTCTTCCTTGTTCATGTGATATGTCATGCGGAATTGATCATAGCACGATGGTAAGGAGTGCAAAATGATATCTATTGCAAGCTCCTCAGGGAAGTTCACATTAAGCTTCAGCAAACGATCCACATACCTTTGCATTTTCTGCATGTGGCTCGTGACGGAATCTCCGTCCTTCATCATGGTTGTTATCATGGAGCAGATGATTTCGTACCTCTCTTGTCGTGCACTTTGATGGTATCTTTCCATCAAATCTTGGTGCATTTCATAAGGGTAGAAATCCTCATAAGACTTTTGGAGTTCAGCTGTCATTGTGGCCAACATGATGCAAGCCACCTTGGTTGCATCTCTTTCATGAGTATGAAAGTCAGCGATCTCCTGGGGAGTTGCAGTGGACTCATCAATTTCCTTAAGCTCCTTGTCAAGGACATATTCTTTGTCCTCGTAGCGGGTAATCATCCTGATGTTTCTGATCCATTCATTGAAGTTGGATCCATCAAAGGTGACTTTCCCACACAGACTCATAAGAGTAAAGGAGCCATTAGGATTCGAGCTAGAAGCATTATTTGAAGACATCTGAAAGAGGAGAACAAGTTTAGTATAGATTTAAGAGATTCCTTAATAAAACACCCAAATGTAATATTAAGGCTAGGATCCAATCACAATATAATATAACTTAGAAGAGGTATGCCGTAATCTAAGCTATACCATATTTGAAAGGTAGGTGAATGACGATTCACCAATTTCCACCACGAAAACCGAAATATTAGATATTAGGTTTTTATTGGTTTTTAGAAATTCCTAGATTCTTTGAGATTCAATGAACTTTTCAAAGGCATGTTTCAATCTCGAGAGTGCCCTCCAAGTTTTGTGACTGGGATACCGAGGATCACAAAACGAGGTGTGAAGTAACCATGCAAATCACTTGGTACCCTTAAAGTTTATCACTCAATCGATGTGCCGGTAAACCACACACGCTCCACCGATACTATAATAAACCTTAAGTCACCCTTTACCTACCTTGTTAAGTCCAAGTTAGTGTGCCGGTTAACCACACACGCTCCACCAACGACTTAGACAAAGTGTAAAGTGTAATTTCATGGATTAGCACCTTATTCACATTTTCCTAAAGTAACTAAGATTGGGAATTTAATACTATTCATCATACTTTGAATGAGAGTTTATAAGTCCTTGTCTTACCCGTTCGGCTAACGACCCTCCACCAGTCAAGCAAGCGGTGGGTGAGAGTAGACACCCATTAAGTCACCATTTTGTAGGCAACAACCTTATACCCACCTTATAGACCGGCTTCGTGAATGAGGCGTACTAGCGGTAAGACGACTTTATTCTTATACATATATATATATATATATATATATATATATATATATATATATATATATATATAATTATTAAATCATCATAATATAAGTATAAGGGTTGAATTTTAACTTTTAAAATTCTAGGGGTTGGAACTTAAAGTTTTCACTTAACTTTTCTTGTTCCAAAACTTGAGGGCAAGTTTTGTAACTTTCAAAACTTTTCATTTCTTGTAACTTATGAGTTTAATAGAGTAATAAAATGAAGACTCTTCATTTTTCTAACTCTTGTGTTTGTTTTAATGGTTTTAATTCAAGTGTGAGTCTTGGTTTTCCATAACTTGAGGACAAGTTATGGACTCCATTAAAACACATTATGATCAAGAATTAATCTACCACATAGGTTACAAATAATTCCTATGATCATCTAAAACATCATAAGAACAAGAACATGAATATGAACACAATCAAAAATTACATTTAAAACTTTGTAATTTTGATAACTAGTTGTTGTAAATGAATTAGCAAAGACATTACACCACCAAAAACAAGTTTTCAATTACCAAAACAGTTTAGGGTAATGTTTCTAATTCATTTCCAGCAACTCAATCGAAATTCTGCAATCAGTCGACCCTACTCGCCGAGTGCATGAATTTACTTGCCGAGTTGGTTGAAGATACACGTGAACTCGCCGAGTCCCCCCTATAGACATGACGAGTCCACTCGTAGACAGCAAGATTTTTGACTTTTTTTTTTCAACTTTTAAGCACAAATAAAAAGCAAACAAGCCTAGGCTCTGATACCACTGATGGGTTTTGAGCATTCTAACACTTCCTAAGTGTACATGCAACCCTAATAACCTTGGATCTATGTTTGTCTAATTATCATGCAAAGTTGAATTCCAAGGTTATATTCCTATCTAGCATACATGGGGAACAATTTTAACTTAAAGTATAGATAGAATAACTTACCTTGTTGTGGTTTGTGTTCCTTGAAACCTTGTGAGCCTAGCACCCCAAGTGTGATGCCTCAAATGCTTCACACAACACCAAATGCTCTTGGAAGAACTTATGAGAGAACACACACTTCTCAAAAATCGGCCAAGCCCTCTTGTTTCTTAGTGTAGCCGATTTTAGGTGGAGAACATGTTTCTTATATAGTGTTGACACATCTAGGGTTAAACCCTAATGTGTCATGACTCTTCATTTCCATGACCCATGGGTTTGTAACTCCTATGGAGCATCCATGGAGCATCCTATGGGTGGAACCCAACTTGATAGTCCATGGAGCCTCTTAGCCCACTATACAAGATATGGATGATTTACATAATCAACCCATATATTTAATTAGTTATCTTTTGATCACATAATTAATTCTAAATTAATTCTTGATCAAACTAATCAAATAATAGTATTAATATATTAGAACTTATAATATATTAATAATCTCCAAGTGTTATTTCTCTCATTTAGTCTATCCAATTGCACGGTGCCATGCAACCCAAATGGACCATGCCGGGTCGGGTCAAGTACATACCAGAAATAGTTATGGACTTAGACACCTTATCCAACAACATCTACCTTTGATCGAGTTCTCGTGCAACAATTGTTACCACACCAGCATCAGGGTTGCCCTGTTTGAAGCCCTATACGGTCGTAAGTGCAGATCCCCTCTGTGCTGGGCCGAGTTGTGGGACACACAGCTAGCCAAGAGTCGAGTTCTCGACAGTGCTCTCACTAGTCCCGAAATCATCCACGAAACAACTGAGAAGATCATCCAAATCCGAGAACGACTGAAAGCTTCAGGAGATTGTCAAAAGAGTTACGCTGATAACCGCCGGAAACCTCTGGAATTCCAGGTTGGAGACCGTGTCCTATTGAAGGTATCGCCCTGTAAAGGCACGGTACGTTTTAGAAAGCGTGGGAAACTTAACCCTAGGTACATTGGACCCTTCGAGATCCTCGCCAGGATCAGTCCGGTAGCCTATAAACTTCGTTTACCCCATGAGCTCAGTAACATCCATCCCGTCTTCCATGTTTCAAATCTCAAGAAGTGCCTATCCGATGAAACTCTAGTGATTCCTTTAGACGAGATCAAGATCAATGAAAACCTCAACATCGTGGAGGAACCGATCGAAATCATGGATCGAGAAGTCAAACATCCAAAGCAAAGCCGCATCCCGTTAGTGAAGGTCCGCTGGATCGCCAAATGGTGACCGTAGTTCACTTGGGAGCGTGAAGACTCGATGAAACAGAAGTATCCACATCTCTTATCGAGACGAAATTCCCTCTAACAGGGGGATAATGTGACAACCTGAAACTTCTAACCCATGTAATTGATCTAGCACTAAAACTTGAGTTCATTGTCTTTTATTAAATCTTATAGTTTCATTGAGTGCTATAGACTTAGTATAATCTAAGATATGAGTCTTAGGAAGGTTTGGAGAGTGTTTAGTATCACAATATCAGGCCAAGCTCACTAAATAAGGTGTGTGTGCGGCCACATACCTGTGTGTGCGGCTACACACCTGTGTGTACGACCACATACCCAACCGCAAACACCCTCAACCTCACACCCAAATCAATTTATAGATGGATACACCCTTCATTCATTCATTTAGATGTTCTCTTCCCTCTCTCTACTTTCTCTCTCTAAATCATCAAACAAGAACACTTGGAAGGCTTCATAATCATGATCTACTTCATCTCCAAGCTAAGTATAGTGGTAAACACTTGAATCCCAAGCTTAAAACTCATTATGTTCATCATATTCATCATCCCATGAAGGTGTATGGCCGCACACCTTCATATGGGGGCAACAGACATTCAAAACTCCCAAGTATGAAGAGCATACACTTCAAAAATCAACATATGGACTCAAATGAGGAGTGTACAACCGCACACTCCTGTGTATGGCCACACACACCCTCTGTACGGCCACACACTCTTGTGTGCTGCCTCACACTCACTCCTGGCCGCACTCCCCAGCCGCACACTCATTTTCAAGACCATACACCCACTCTAATACCCATATTCGGCCCTAAACTTGCATAAATCATTAAGTTTGGATCATAGGACACTTATTCTTAGTAATTCCAAGCCCTAAGGATGTTTTCCCATCATGTTTAGTCATGAAACACCTTAGTTCTAACTCATTTTTGTGTCGTCACATGAAAAATAGGGGCCATAGGAGTTCAGGGCATCAGTTGACACTCGAACTCTACATTAAGCGGTGAGTTCATACCCCTACCCTTTTTCACTGGTTTTTCACTGTTTTCAGGGGGGAACACAAGCAAAGTAGAAGGGATTTCTTGTACTCAAAAGTTGTTTTTCATGAGTGTGTTTCTCATTTTATATGCTTTTAACATGGATTGATACAACTGATAACCGTTTGAACATGCAGATCATGTAAACATATATTTGTGAAATGGAATTTAAACTTTTATATTTTATGTATTTCACAAATGGGTTCTACATTTTATCAGTTAAAAGCATGACATTAGAACTTTTGAAACATAAAACTTATACACTGTATATCCTCAGTAACACTCCACAGAGATACGCGAGTGGAGGATTATCATATTATTACTAGTAAATTTGTTAGTCTTGTATGATTGGAGACACGTCCTCGGCGAACACTCCACAAAGATACGCGAGTGGTGGACTGCACCTGTAACCAGAATCTTTGGGTTTAGAGAGCGTAACTTGAGTGTATAGATCTATACGGGGCTAACTACCCCACACCTGGCTGCTAGCTACAGTCGAACCGAAATGGTTCAAGGGTAACGAAAGTCATAAGGTGATGTGGACTACTTATTGCCACATCTAGTCTATTGTATGGTTATGGAACTCGTAATTAGGATAATAGAGATTTACTTAGTAGTAATAATGAATAACTTAACACATTTCACAAGATAACCAGGTTTTAGTATACATTTTTCACATTGGTAACCAAGAGTTAGGAAAGTATGGGACTTTCCTGGGGACCATTGTACATAACTAGAAATGGGTAACAAACTGGGTAACTTTACATCTCAGAAGGGTAAACATGTTTTTCAGAATACACCTTTTACATTTGATAACCAACAATTCAGGAAAGTATGCGATTTTCCTGGGAATACATTTGTACTTAACGAAAACAGATAACCTAATTATACATTTCCACAAGAATATACGTGTTTTCAGTGTACAACTTTACTTTTCATGTTGAGAAACAATAACCAACCTTTTTAAGAAAATATGGGATTTTCTTTGTGTGTGTAACATTTTCAGAAACAGAAAGGAAACTTGAACATTTTCATAAAAACAAAACCGCTTATGAACTCACCAGCATTATGCTGATTTTCAAACCGCTTGTGTTCTCAGGTCAGCGTTAGAACAAGTACCCAAAGATTCTTTTATCCAAAGGTGGAGTGCGCAAAAGACTTGTCTCGTTTTGTTTATATATACTATGTATCACAACTGTATAACTTTACTTTTGAAACGCATGTAAAACTTTTCTATATGTAATGTAATGGTTGTTCTACTTTACTTACTATGTGCATTGGATTTGATACTCAACGTGGAGTCAACCCCGGAAATGCTTCCGCCTTCGGTTTTCAGGGTGTGACAGAAAAACAAAGTTATACATGTTTATAGATATATACACATCCAACATGAACAAAAGTAAAGACGAGACTGCTAAAATGCTCCGTCTTCTCCAAAAGATCGCGGTGCGGACCTGAGAATACAAGCAGTTTGAAAATCAGCATAAAGCTGGTGAGTTCATAAGCGGTTTATTTTCGTAAAAGAACAAGTTTTCTTTGGTTTTCTGAAAAAGTCGTTATCCAAGAAAATTCCATATTTTCTTATGAAGAAAGTTTTGTTATCCATTTGTTACACAGTTTGATTAAGAACAATTATGTTATCCCAGGAAAAACCTTTATTTTCCTAAAAGTTGGTTGTTGGTTATCGATTCGGAATGCAAAGTATTAGTATCTAGCATACTTGTAGTATTAAGATAAGTATTCTGAAAGTCTGGTTATCTTATATATGAATGTCAAATGTCTAATATACTTAACAAGAATGTTATCTTCGAAACTCTAATTTCGCTCAAAGGAATATATTAATAGACGAAATTTCGAATCTTTGGAGACACTCAGAGACGTACACTAGCTGTATTTTCGAAGTTTTGGTGACATCCACAGGCGTATTTTAGACGTATTTCCGAAACTTTGATGACACTCAAAGACGTACATTAGTTGTATTTTCGAAGTTCTGGTGACATTCAAAGGCGTACTTTCGAATTATTTTCGAAACTCTGGTGACACTCAAAGACATACACTAGTTGTATTTTCGAAGTTCTTCTGTGGAACCAAAGAATTAAACAATGCTCATCAAAGCTTTTCTAAATTGCATAGACTTCTAATGTGGAACTCAAGAATGAAACAATGCTCATCAAAGCTTTACTTAAATTGCATACACTTCTATTGTGGAACTCAAGAATTAAACAATGCTCATAATTGCTTTGCAAAATTGCAAAGACTACTTCTATTGTGGAACTCAAGAAATAAACAGTGCTCATTAATGCTTTGCTAAATTGCATAGGCTTCCAATGTGGAAACCAAGAATGAAACAATGCTCATCGAAGCTTTGCTAAATTGCATAGACTTTTATTGTGGAATTTAAGAATCAAACAATGCTCATCAAAGCTTTGCTTAAATTGCATAGACTTTTATTGTGGAACTCAAGAATCAAACAATGCTCACCAAAGCTTTGCTTAAATTGAATAGACTTCTATTCTGGAACTCAAGATTTAAACGATGCTCGTCAAAGCTTTGGTAAATTGCATAAACTTCTAATGTGGAACTCAAGCATTAAACAATGCTCATCAAATCTTTGCTTAAATTTCAAAGACTTCTATTGTAGGACTTAAAAATAAAACAATTCTCATCAAACCTTTGCTAAATTACGAAGTATACTTGTATTGTGGAACTCTAGATTTAAACAATGCTCATCAAAGCTTTGCTTAGTTGCATAGACTTCTAATGTGGAACTCAGGAATGAAATAATGCACATCAAAACTTTGCTTAAATTGAATAGACTTTTATTGTGGAACTCAAGAATTAAATAATGCTCTTCAAAGCTTTGCTAAATTGTGAAGACTACTTCTATGGTGGAGCTCAAGAATTAAACAATGCTCGTCAAAGCTTTGCTAAATTGCATACACTTTTAATGTGGAACTCAATAATGAAACACTGCTCATCAAAGCTTTGCTGAAATTGCATACAATTCTATTATAGAACTCAAGAATTAAACAATGCTCATAAAAGCTTTGCTAAATTACAAAGACTACGTCTATTGTGGAACTTAAGAATTAAACCAATGCTCATCAATGCTTTGCTAAATTGCATAGACTTCCAATGTGGAACCCAAGAATAAATCAATGATCATCGAAGCTTTGCTAAATTGTATAGACTTCTATTGTTGTCACACCCCGAAACCGATGGCGGAAACATTCTGGGGCGGAGGACGTCATGTTAAGTATCACAACCAATGTACATAGCAAGCGTAGTAAACACAACCATTACATTGCATAGAAGTATTTACACTTGTTTGAAAGCAAAGTTATAATCGTTTATAGATATATACATCCGAACTGAACAAAAGTAAAGACGAGACTGCTAAAATGCTCCGTCTTCTCCAAAAGATAGTGGGTACCTGTCTAACGTGGACCTGAGAATACAAGCAGTTTGAAAATCAGCATAAAGCTGGTGAGTTCATAAGCGGTTTGTTTTCGTAAAAGAACAAGTTTCCTTTGGTTTTCTGAAAAAGTCGTTATCCAAGAAAATCCCATATTTTCTTATAAAGAAAGTTGTGGTATCCATTTGTTACACAGCTTGATTAAGAACAGTTATGTTATCCCAGGAAGACCCCTTATTTTCCTAAAAGTCGGTGGTTGGTTATCGATTCGGAATGCAATGTATTAGCATCTACCATACTTGTAGTATTAAGATAAGCATTCTGAAAGTTTGGTTATCTTATATACGAATGTCGAATATCTACTATACTTAACAAGAATGTTATCTTCGAAACTCTAATTTCGCTCAAAGGAATATATTAATAGACGAAATTTCAAATCTTTGGAGACACTCAGAGACGTACACTAGCTGTATTTCCGAAGTTCTGGTGACATCCAAAGGCGTGTTTTAGACGTATTTTCGAAACTCTGATGACACTCAAAGACGTACATTAGTTGTATTTTCGAAGTTCTGGTGACATTCAAAGGCGTACTTTCGAATTATTTTCGAAACTCTGGTGACACTCAAAGACGTACACTAGTTGTATTTTCGAAGTTCTGGTGCCATCTAAAGGCGTGCACTAGCTGTATTTTCGAAGTTCCGGTGCTATCCAAGGCGTGTTTTATTAGTAATAATCCTAATTTATGATTAGTATGAATCCTACGTAAATTATAAAATATAACATAAATTATAACATTTTATAATGAGATCTACAATTAATTTGAAAGCTAACTTTGCAAGTTAAACGGTTGGTCAATACGGTTTCAGTGTTAAAAGCATAAGGAATATGAAAACATTTCAAATGAAATAATAAGTTTGAGTACAATATTTCCTTGTACTTTTGCTTGTATTCCCCCCTGAAAACATTGAAAAACACGGAAAAAGGTGTAGGGGTATGAACTCACCGGTCGAGAAATGTGTCGGCTAGGATGCCAAGTGTCAGTTCAGGGCTTGAACACATGCGAGTTTCCTATGTAATATAAAGAGATACATAATGGTGTCTAATTATACTTTGAACTACTATTTAGAATAGAATATACACTCCGGGGCACGAAAACACTTCATTTCAAGCGTTAGGGGTGATCCGGGTAGCATCTAAGGGGGTGTATGGCCTAGACATGGAGTTTGCTCTTCAAGAGTAAACTCCTAATGGAGTTTGCGGCCATAAGACCATATCCCCATGAGTTTACGGCCGTAAATTCATGGGTGGTGGGTTCTTGGTTGCTAAATGGTCTTACAACACTGGAGGAATGATGCTAGGCTTGGTTCTAAGGCATTGGAAGGGCTTTGATCAACATATGGGCCATATAAAGGAGTTTACAGCCATAAACTCTCAGATACTCATTCCTAATGTGTTTTGGTGTCCTTAGGTTAAGCATAAGTGTTTCTAGTCCAAAGTACAAGCCATGGAAGGAAGTTAGGGCACCATTTGACCACCTTATAGGAGTTTACGGCCCAGGAACCATTCCCCGGGGGGTTTATGGCCGTGAACTCCTAAGGGGATGGTTTCTTTCATGTTTAAGGCCCTTAACACTTTGGAGGATGGTTCTAGACATTTTTCCAAGGCTTAGGAGGCGTTTAAGGGCCAATTTAACACCTTAAAAGGTGTTTATGGTCTACGAATGAGGGTTTACGGTCCAAGCATGTTCTTGGGCCATAAACTCATGCTTACTCCTCAAATGGTAAGCTTTTGGTGTTCAAATCTCATACATGCAAGTCCTTAAGCCATATCTAAGCACTAGAGGTGATTTGGAAGGGTTTTGGGGCTCCAAAACCCCATTTATAGGTGTTCACGGTTTGGGGAGGTTCCTGGACCGTAAACACAAGTTTTGGTCGTTTTGGATGATTTAAACACGAATTCAAATGCTAAACATGCTAAACTATAAGTTAGGATAGATCACTTACCAAATTGGAGCTTGAAAAGGGTGGTTTTGGATAAAAGTCGAGTTTTAGAGAGAGAGTAGAGAGAGAGAGTGGAAAAGCCTCAAATGAGGTCCACTCAAATTTAAATATGGTTTGAGTTTGAGACCCGGTGGAAATCTACCCGATACTGACGTTAAACGAGGCTTTTGGTCGTACCCGATTAATTTGTCGTAACCCAATGTAGTCGAAACTAAAATTTTTTCACATAAACATTTGGGACATTTTCACGTGTTTCTAATGGGTTTGGATACTCATGAGGTCATAATAATAGTCTTAATTTAAATGACCTAATCCAAAATGTTATCGGAAAAATTGAAAAACAAACGGGTTTTACTGACGGGAACGAGTTACAGCGACGGAATAATTTACGGGTTGTCACATTATCCATTCATTAGAGGGAATTTCGTCCCAAAATTTAGAATTAAGACACAATCATGGGTTTGGAAAGAGACGCGGTTATTTCCATTTTATCGAGTCTTCGTGCTCCCAAGTGAACTCGGGTCCTTGCATGACTTTCCAACGAACCTTCACTTATCGGGATACGACTTTGTTTCGTACGTTTAATCTCTCGATCTATGATTTCGATTGGTTCTTTCATGCAGTGAACTTTCGTTGATTTCGGTCTCATCAAAGGGATTACTAGGGTTTCATCGGATAGGCACTTCTTAAGAATAGAGACGTGGAAGACAGGGTGAATGTTGCTAAGTTCTGAAGGTAGTCGGAGTTTGTAGGCTACGGGATCAATCCTAACGAGGATTTCAAAAGGTCCTGTGTACCTAGGGTTAAGTTTCTCGCGCCTTCCAAAGCGTATCGTGCCCTTTTCGGGGTAAGACCTTCAACAGGACACAATATGCAACAAAAAGGTACACCCTTCTGTGTCAGAGTGGTAAGGGGTTAGGCGATTCTAGATGAATTTTTGATGAACCTGCGATAGTAGCCAGCGAGACCCAAGAATTGACGGATTTCTATGGGTGTCTTCGGTGCCGACTAATTCTCTATCGTCTGGATTTTGGACGGGTCCACATGTATGCCTTCCTCGCTTACCACGTGACCAAGGAAAGTGGTTAGACCGAAGGGCATCACTATAATCTCGTAGTGATCATATCGAGTCCTAAATGCCGTCTTGGAAACATCGACTTGACGTTCGGGAGGAATTCCTAGGAGCTCTTCGGAAAAGACATCAGTAAAATTGCAAACTTCGGGGATGCTCTTGAGGTCTTTAACTTCCTGTTTCTCGCTGATCACATAGGCTAGGAATTTATGGTACTCCTTTCGGGGAAGCTTTCGAGCTTTGATGCACGAAATGATGCGAAGGGTGAATCTAATTTTTATCGTCGTAGATTATGAGGGTTTGACCAGATGAAAGGTTGAGATGGATAGATTTCTTGTAACAAAGGATATTAGCACGATTGAGGCTCAACCAATCCATGCCAATGATAACATCAAAGCTCTTTATTGAAAAACCGGCATAAGATCGATGGGAAAAGAATGATCGTCGAGGGTAAGGGTACAACCTATGAATATATCGCTAATGTTCTCTTTCTCACCGTTAGCTATCTCGATGTTAAATGCTTCGGTTACTAATTGTGGAATATGATTAAAAGTTGTTTCAATGAATGGCTAACAGATTTTTCTTTCAGCACTAGAATCGAAAAGGATTGCAAGCATAAGAGCTGTCGAGGAGGATCATACCTGTGGCAATGGTGGGATCGGCGGCTGCCTCATATTGTCCCATAGTTAAAACTCTCCTGGTGTTGCCAGTTGTTGCTGCCTTTGGGCAGTTTCGCTTGAAATGCCCGACTTCACCACAACCGTAGCAGGCCTGACTGATACCCGCTTCGGAAGCTTGATTGGTTGATTGGGTTGGTGTTCTACAGCTTCGCGCAAGGTGACCCTCTTGGCCACAGTTTTTGCAAAACTTCTCACGACATGGGCCAAGGATACGATGGTGGTAACTGCACCTGTTGCGCCACCGAAATATACCAGCATATCCAGTGCAAGCCTCTTCTCCTTCAAGATTTCTTCAACAACCACCTCTCCAAGCCTCCAAATGCATTTTGATCCTCTCACACATGACAACTAGGGTTTCTGGACTTAAGAGAGAGTAGAGAGGCTGGGGGAAAGGATGTTATGTTCTTTATATAGGGCTCATCCTCCGGATTTAGGGTTTTCTCCACTCAGCGCCTACTCGCCGAGTCCATCCACTGACTCGCCAAGTCGGCCATTTAATACGCGACCAAGTCGCGACCCTACTCGCTGAGTCCACCCATGGACTCGCCGAGTTCCCCTTCCAATATTACTCTTTTAGCCCTTCAACTTTACTCTTGATATTCTGGGATGTTACATAAAGTTTCTAGATCCGGTCGGCAACAGACCATAGATCTGAACAAATAATATTATATATGGCAACATATAACATTTAGCACATAAAGCATTTTAGGCAACTTTCCTAAAATAAACTAGTGCTCGTGTCTAAAATATAACAGACACACATCTCAAAGTTCCACTTAGCATTCTAAGTTTAAGTCTAGAAATCCTACAAATTCCTAGTTCGCTTAAACTAATGCTCTGATACCAGCTGTGACATCCCCAAAATCTCGGCCAGAAAAGACCGATTTTCATTTATGCTTTTAAAATAATTTCAGAGTAAATCCTTTTGATTTGAAAGAGTTGCGGAATTTGTTCCCAAAAACAAAAAGTGATAAAACAATGTTTACCAAAGCATTTCATAAAAGAAATGTATTTTCATTATATAATCAAAATCGGGATGTCATGTTCCGATACAGACCATAAAGCATAAACGATAACATTACAAGTCATTCAACAAATATATACATATAAAGACTTGTAAACAAAACAACTTGATGGTTCATCCATCTTATGCCCTTGCACCACTTCCTGTAATACAAATAAAATGGAGTGGGTCAGGCTTGGGAGCCTGGTGAGCATATAGGGTTTTCAACCCACAATAAATAAATATATTTAATTTCCACCAACCAACGATAACCCAATTACCCATTCCCGTTATTCTCACTTTACATCCCTAAGACAGCTAACATAAGGGACCTTGTAACAGCCCGGAATTTCAGGTATTGTTTTAAAACTATTTTTGGGGACATTTTAGGAAGGGACTCGGCGAGTTGGCGCCTGACTCGCCGAGTAGGACCACAGACTTGGTCGCAGATTCGCGACTGGACTCGACGAGTCCATTAGGGACTCGGCGAGTCGGCGCTGTTCAGCAGAAACCCTAGCCGTTTGGTTTTGGATCGTTTATAACGCCTCTTAGGCCGTCATTGTTCGTTTTTGCTTACTGAGAAGAACCCTAGAACGATTGTGTGCATCTGGAACAAGGATTGAAGACCATTGTTGGGTTTGGAAGATTTGTGTGCAAGGAAGAGGAAGGTTTAGCTAAAGGAACAGCAAGAGAGTCACGTTCTGAGGATTGGGAACACAGAAAGTGCATCAATCAGGTAATATCTCGGATTTCGTTCTTCTGTGATTGATGTGTATATGAAGTTAGGGTTTATAGAACCCATTTGATGATTAGAGGGATTATTATGTTGTTACCCAAGTGTTTATACCCCAGTAATAGGATGTTTAGAGGTCCAGATAGTCCCATGAGTATGTATTTCGGGACCATACGTGTTTCAGGAAGCAGTTGATCGACTGCATGGCATGAACTCGCCGAGTCGGATGAGCAGACTCGGCGAGTAGCTTGAAGATTCACTGGGACTCGCCGAGTTGTTCTTCAGACTCGGCGAGTGGAGTCGTGGTGGCCCCGCGATTCTTCCACGAGGACCTCGTCAAGTCAAGAGGGATACTCGACGAGTAGAAGGGGAACAACAGGGAAATTTGGGGAGGACGTCTAGACTCGCCGAGTCACCTTTGCACTCGACGAGTCCGGTCAAGTTGACCGTTGACCAGAGTTGACCTGCATGTAAATTCTTAGGGTCAGTTGTCTTGAATGATAAGAGTATTACTAAGGGTATATGGTATTATAGGGAGACTGCAGATCGGCGGATCGAGTGCGAGTAGTTTCAAGAGTTGATAGCTTACATTACCACGAGGTGAGTCTTCTCACTATACTGTACCCGAAAGGGTTTGACTGTGTGATCGGAAGGTCGAATATGTTACGTGTTATATATGTGCTATAATTGAAAGGAATAGTTGCTATGCATGCTATGTATGTTCTATGGGCCGGAAGGCAATGTATTTTGTGGCAGGAAAGTCAGGTATGATATATGATGTATGTGACATATGTGTTAGAGTAAATGTATTATGTGTTATGTATGTTTATGGGCCGGAAGGCAATCATGTTATGGGACGGAAGGCAATTATCTTATGGGCCGGAAGGCAATTATTTTATGGGCTGGAAGGCAATTATCTTACGGGCCGGAAGGCAATTATATTATGGGCCGGAAGGCGATTATCATATGGGCCGGAAGGCATGGTACTGTGGACCGGAAGGTCCGGGCCTGGAAAGGCGTATATGTGTAAGTGGTATACTGGGGAACTCACTAAGCATTTACGCTTACAAGTTGTTATGTATGTGTTTCAGGTACTAGCGAGGACCGTGGGAAGGCGCCGTCATGATGCATACACACTGCTGCTATTTGAGATCTTGGGAATTTTACATATGTATTTGTTTTGAAACATGAAATAAATATTATTGGTTGAATGAACTCACTTTATTTAAAATGAAAATTTTATTTGAAAATTTGCGTTGTTACAATTGGTATCAGAGCCTTGGTTTGAGGGATTCGGGTGTACCTCCGGGTGTAACTGAACTCAAACCGAGGATTTGAGGAAAAATCTTTTAAAAATAATAAATACATAAACTTTTATAAATGGAAAAGTGGTAAACAAGAAAGACGCAGTGTGTACGATCAGCCAGCGCCCGAACGGTAAAGATCCCCATAATACTTTACAATGTTATGTTATGCACTGAATTATGAATTGTTATGCATGCTAGACGACTAGGTATACATGATAGGACTAGAATGGCCTGTTTTGTGATGCCTTAGTCTAGGGAGGTTGCTTGTATGAGATATTCGGTAGCGTGCAGGTAGATAGTGCTTACGAGAAGTAGAGTACTCACTATTTGGGGTTTGGGGAGGAAGATTTGGGACGAATACTGACACGGTGTGGTCGGTAGTATTGGGCCCGTACTACCGAAGACACCGGGTCGGTGGAAGACCCAAGTAAGAATCCCTGGATATCGGAGACTGAGTAGGGTTGCGTTATCGAGTACAATTGTACTTGATGGAGTCTCTGATAATTTTATGTTGTATTTCAGAGACATCATGGTTACGACACGCCACGGAGCGAGTTCGAGCAGTATGAGTGACGAGGAGATTCGTCAGATGATTCAGGAGGAGGTAGCTGCGGCGGTTCGGGCTGAGATCCCGGAGATGTTTGGGTCCATTAAGACCACCCTGATGGAGGAGTTTGAGGAGCGGTACGCCGCACTGACTGAAGCTGCAGTCGCTGCCGCTACCGCATCTGTGGCCGCTGCTAGGCCGTAAGGGGGTGATTCGTTGCTATTCCGGGAATTCAGCAACACGAAACCCCCTGAGTTCGATGGGACGCAGGATCCGATTGCTGCGATGAGGTGGATCGCCGATATCAAGGGGTGCTTTTACACTTGTTCATGCCCGGAGCACCTGAGGGTACGGTTCGCCTTGAACCAGCTCCGTCTGGGAGCGAAGGATTGGTGGAAGTTCGTGACGGAGAACTTCACCCAGGCGGAGATTTCAGCGGTGACATGGGAGAGGTTTACTGAGATGTTCAGGGACGAGTACGTTCCTCCAGTGGAGAGGGAACGATTGGTTCAGGAGTTCTTGACCCTTAAGCAGGGTACTGATTCCGTTGCGGTGGTTACACGGAAGTTTCATGAGAAGGCGATGTTCTGCCCCGAGTTGGTGTCTACAGAGCAGTCACGGATGAGCCGGTACTTGGGCATGTTGAGGAGGGATATCCGGGAGTTTGTGTCAAACTCCACCTATCGTACTTTCACTGAGCTTCAGGAGAATGCCAGGAAGCGCGAGATTGAGTTGGAGACCCAGGCCAGGGAGGAGGCCGAATCCCGGCAGGTGGACCGACGACCGGCTCAGTCTCAGCCGGCAGCCAAGCGGTTCAAGTCCGCTGATTCGAGGACGGGAGGTTCGAAGGGCCGCACTTGCGGAAAGTGTGGCAAGAGTCATGAGGGGGCGTGTAGGGCGGGTGGTTGCTACAAGTGTGGCAAGGAAGGACACATTGCCAGGGATTGTCCTAAGGGGTTTATGGTTTGCTTTCATTGCAACCAGACAGGCCATCGGAAGGCCGAGTGCCCGCAGCTTCGTCAGGGATCTACACCTACTACCAGGACTACCGAGACAAGACCGGCGAAGGTCGAGGCTCCGAGGGCTCGCGGGAGAGCCTTTCAGCTGACTGCGGAGGAGGTCCGCGCTGCACCCGATGTTGTGGCAGGTATACTGTAATTCGCGTATTTATTTAAAGTTGAAATGTTATGCTTATGTTAATATATGTGTAGGTACTTTTATTGTGAACTCTATGCCTGCTCTTGTGTTATTTGATTCGGGTGCGAGTAGATCCTTTGTATCTTTAGCTTTTAGTCAGCATATCAGCATTAGTCGTGAGCCGTTAAGTCGGCCTCTGATCGTTTCTATAGCGGCCGAGAGAGTGGTTTGTGCTACGGAGGTTCTTCGGGGATGCGTGCTAGAGATTTTTGGAGTTGCGTTTCCAATTGACCTAATTCCTATTGCGATGGGTGATGTCTGTGTCATCGTGGGCATGGACTGGTTGAGCCGATTCAGCGTCGTCATCGACTGTGAGTGCCAGCTGATGATTATACGAGACCCTAGTGGGGGAGTTCTTACGGTGTACGGCGAGGGTACCCGTTCGGGATCAGCTTTTTGTTCGGCCGCTAGGGCGAGGCAGTGTCTGCAGCAGGGATGTAAAGGTTTTGTGGTGTATGTGATGGATACGCGGGAGGCTTCCGAGAGACCGAAGTCAGTGGAGGAGGTACCAGTGGTGCGCGAGTTTCCAGATGTCTTTCCCGAGGATTTGCCAGGAGTACCTCCTGCGAGGCAAGTGGAGTTTGGTATCGATCTGATTCCGGGGGCTGCGCCTATTGCGAAGGTGCCTTATCGTCTTGCACCTCCAGAGATGCAAGAGTTGTCCTTGCAACTCCAGGAGTTGCTGGGGAAGGGATTTATTCGGCCGAGTAGCTCGCCGTGGGGAGCACCGATTCTATTCGTCAAGAAGAAGGATGGTTCACACCGGATGTGTATTGATTACCGGGAGTTGAACAAGGTGACGGTCAAGAACCGCTATCCGTTACTGAGGATCGATGATCTATTCGATCAGTTGCAAGGGGCATCTTGGTTTTCCAAGATCGATCTGAGATCAGGGTACCATCAGGTAAGAGTGCAGGATGAGGACGTCCAGAAGACAGCATTCAGGACGCGGTATGGGCATTACGAGTTCGTGGTGATGCCTTTCGGGCTCACCAATACCCCGGCAGTGTTCATGGACCTCATGAACAGGGTATGCAGGCCGATGCTGGATCGGTCTGTGATTGTATTTATCGATGACATCCTAGTATACTCGCGAACTAGAGAGCAGCATGAGAGACATTTGAGGGAGGTCCTTGAGGTACTGAGGTCGGAGAAGCTATATGCAAAATTCTCCAAGTGTGACTTCTGGTTGCGGGAGGTCCAATTTCTTGGACATGTTGTTAATCAGGCAGGGATATTGGTCGATCCGGCCAAGGTGGAAGCAGTGATGAGTTGGGAGGCACCGAAGTCACCTTCCGAGATCAGGAGTTTCCTTGGGTTGGCGGGGTACTATCGGAGGTTTATTAGGGACTTCTCCAAGATCGCGGTACCACTCACCAGGTTGACCCGGAAGGGTGTTACATTCTCATGGGGACCCGAGCAGCAGACTTCCTTCGAGACACTTCGCCAGAGATTATGCGAAGCCCCGGTATTAGCTCTCCCGGAAGGGATGGAGGACTTTGTCGTATATTGCGACGCGTCGATTTCGGGACTGGGTGCGGTGTTGATGCAGAGAGGTCATGTGATAGCTTATGCGTCGAGACAGCTGAAGCCTCATGAGGCGAGATATCCCACACATGACTTAGAGTTGGGGGCAGTAGTGTTCGCTCTCAAGATATGGCGTCACTACCTGTACGGGGTTCGTTGTACTATATACACGGACCATAAGAGTTTGAAGTATTCGATGGATCAACCCAACCTAAATATGCGTCAGAGGAGATGGTTGGACGTGGTTAAGGATTATGATTGTGAGATCCTATACCACCCAGGCAAGGCTAATGTAGTAGCCGATGCATTGAGTCGTAGAGCGGAGAGCACTCCATTGCGAGACGTATGTTTAAGACTGACAGTGATGACCCCGATATGGGATGCTATTCGTGGGGCGCAGGCCGAGTTTGCGAGATCCGAGATACAGAAGAAAGAGAGAGTCGTTGGGTTAATTTCAGAGTTCGTTAAGGATGGACGAGGACTTTTGACGTTTCAGGGTCGGATTTGGGTACCATTCGTGGGCGGTACGCGTACTATTTTGATGGAGGAGGCTCATAGATCGAAATTCTCGATCCATCCCGGTGCTACGAAGATGTATTTAGACTTGAGGAGGGAATATTGGTGGCCTTGTATGAAGAGAGACGTCGCATGGTTCGTTGAGAGGTGTTTGACTTGCCGTAGGGTTAAAGCCGAGCACCAGAGACCGCATGGTAAGTTGCAGCCCTTGGAGATTCCTGAGTGGAAGTGGGAACAGATTACTATGGATTTCATCACCAAATTGCCAAGAACTGCTAGGGGAGTCGATGCAATTTGGGTGATTGTGGATAGATTGACGAAGAGTGCACACTTCCTTGCCATTAGCAAGAGTTCATCAGCGGAGAAGTTGGCGGAGTTATACGTGAGAGAGGTAGTATCTCGGCATGGAGTGCCGATCTCGATTGTTTCAGACCGTGATGTACGTTTCACTTCCAGGTTTTGGAAGAAATTTCATGAGGAGCTGGGTACTAAACTGCATTTTAGTACCGCATACCATCCCCAAACCGACGGGCAGAGCGAGCGGACGATTCAAACATTGGAGGACATGCTTCGAGCGTGTGTGTTAGACTTCGGGGGTAGCTGGGATGCGTATTTACCCTTGGCAGAGTTTTCCTACAACAACAGCCATCATTCGAGCATTGGTATGCCACCTTTTGAGTTGTTGTATGGTAGGAGGTGTCGGACCCCCATTTGCTGGGGAGAGGTGGGTCAGAGAGTGATGGGCAGTACAGAGATCGTACTCCAGACGATAGAGCAGATTCAGCAGGTTAGGCAGAGATTATTGACCGCCCAAAGCCGACAGAAGAGTTATGCGGACAGACGCCGGTCCGAGCTGGAATTCCAGGTCGGCGACTTCGTTCTCCTGAAGGTTTCTCCTTGGAAGGGAGTGATCCGGTTCAGAAAGAGGGGCAAGTTGGGGCCCCGGTTCATAGGTCCATTTTGGGTAATTGCAAGGGTAGGTCGGGTAGCTTATCGGTTGGAGTTGCCAGCAGAGTTGAGACAGATTCACAATACCTTTCACGTATCACAGTTGAGGAAGTGCATAGCCGATGAATCGGCGGTGGTTCCGTTAGAGGATATTCAGGTGGATGCGAGCCTGAATTACGCCGAGATACCAGTAGCTATTAGGGATCGGAAGATCAAGGTTCTGCGGAACAAGGAAGTACCTCTGGTGTTGGTTCAGTGGCAACACCGGAAGGGATCGGAGATGACTTGGGAGCCGGAGCGTGAAATGCGGGAGCAACATCCGGAGTTATTCGCAGAGTGAGACTTCGAGGGCGAAGTCTAGTTCTAGTGGGGGAGAGTTGTAATAGCCCGGAATTTCAGGTATTGTTTTAAAACTATTTTTGGGGACATTTTACGAAGGGACTCGGCGAGTTGGCACCTGACTCGCCGAGTAGGACCACAGACTTGGTCGCAGATTCGCGACTGGACTCGACGAGTCCATTAGGGACTCGGCGAGTCGGCGCTGTTCAGCAGAAACCCTAGCCGTTTGGTTTTGGATCGTTTATAACGCCTCTTAGGCCGTCATTGTTCGTTTTTGCTTACTGAGAAGAAGCCTAGAACGATTGTGTTCATCTGGAACAAGGATTGAAGACCATTGTTGGGTTTGGAAGATTTGTGTGCAAGGAAGAGGAAGGTTTAGCTAAAGAAACAGCAAGAGAGTCACGTTCTGAGGATTGGGAACACAGAAAGTGCATCAATCAGGTAATATCTCGGATTTCGTTCTTCTGTGATTGATGTGTATATGAAGTTAGGGTTTATAGAACCCATTTGATGATTAGAGGGATTATTATGTTGTTACCCAAGTGTTTATACCCCAGTAATAGGATGTTTAGAGGTCCAGATAGTCCCATGAGTATGTATTTCGGGACCATACGTGTTTCAGGAAGCAGTTGATCGACTGCATGGCATGAACTCGCCGAGTCGGATGAGCAGACTCGGCGAGTAGCTTGAAGATTCACTGGGACTCGCCGAGTTGTTCTTCAGACTCGGCGAGTGGAGTCGTGGTGGCCCCGCGATTCTTCCACGAGGACCTCGTCGAGTCAAGAGGGATACTCGACGAGTAGAAGGGGAACAACAGGGAAATTTGGGGAGGACGTCTAGACTCGCCGAGTCGCCTTTGCACTCGACGAGTCCGGTCAAGTTGACCGTTGACCAGAGTTGACCTGCATGTAAATTCTTAGGGTCAGTTGTCTTGAATGATAAGAGTATTACTAAGGGTATATGGTATTATAGGGAGACTGCAGATCGGCGGATCGAGTGCGAGTAGTTTCAAGAGTTGATAGCTTACATTACCATGAGGTGAGTCTTCTCACTATACTGTACCCGAAAGGGTTTGACTGTGTAACCGGAAGGTCGAATATGTTACGTGTTATATATGTGCTATAATTGAAAGGAATAGTTGCTATGCATGCTATGTATGTTCTATGGGCCGGAAGGCAATGTATTTTGTGGCAGGAAAGTCAGGTATGATATATGATGTATGTGACATATGTGTTAGAGTAAATGTATTATGTGTTATGTATGTTTATGGGCCGGAAGGCAATCATGTTATGGGCCGGAAGGCAATTATCTTATGGGCCGGAAGGCAATTATTTTATGGGCCGGAAGGCAATTATCTTACGGGCTGGAAGGCAATTATATTATGGGCCAGAAGGCAATTATCATATGGGCCGGAAGGCATGGTACTGTGGACCGGAAGGTCCGGGCCTGGAAAGGCGTATATGTGTAAGTGGTATACTGGGGAACTCACTAAGCATTTATGCTTACAAGTTGTTATGTATGTGTTTCAGGTACTAGCGAGGACCGTGGGAAGGCGCCAGCATGATGCATACACACTGCTGCTATTTGAGATCTTGGGAATTTTACATATGTATTTGTTTTGAAACATGAAATAAATATTATTGGTTGAATGAACTCACTTTATTTAAAATGAAAAATTTATTTGAAAATTTGCGTTGTTACAGACCTAGTCTAAGAATATTTCGTCGGGGCGACAACACATGCTTCCGGGGTTCCTCAACAATATAAATCAAATAAGGAAACCATGAGGGGGATGGAGTACAGCGAATGAACACCCAAGTTCATTAACACCTACAGGTGGCGAACCTACTAGCGTTCCACATGATTATCCAGAAAAGTCTGTGGTCGTCATCTAAACTCCGCTAGATGACTGAATCAAAACAACATTGTCACACCCCGAAACCACGAACGGCGGAAACGTTCAGGGGTGGAGGACGTCATGTGCAGTATCACAATAGTGTAATATAATAAACAAGAAACAACATCATCCATTGCATTATAAGTAAAGTTTTAATACATGTGTGTTTCTTTCATTGTATTAAGACACCAAAAATATACAATCAAAATAAAAGACGAGACTTGTCTGCTCCGTCTTCTCAAAACCTGGCCTCCGTACCTGTCTATTGATGACCTGAGAATACAAGTTATTTTGAAAGCGAGTATCAGATTTAAAGCTGGTGAATTCATAAGTATATAAGTGTCATTGCCTTGTTTGTGAAAACCTGTTTTAAAGGCCATGTAAATCGTTAAATGAAAATATTGATGTACGTATGAAAACCCTAGAAAATCCCTTATTTCCTATCAGTTTGAGGTGTAGTCTTCTACCAAGACCCGAATGTTTTGTAAGTAAAATGATAGTTTTCCTTTAATTGTTTAGTACTAAAGTACTTAGTCTAACTCATCGTTTATGTGAAAGAATCACAAAATAAAGTAAATAGGAAAATGTACTACTGTAAGTGTTGTCACTAGGTATTTGGACCAACACATCATATGTAACTGTTACCCCCAAGTACTAGGGTTAACACGACCTATATAACCTAATGAACATCTGAAGATTTGTCCACTCACCCTCTGTAGCGGCAGCAGGGTGGATGGGGGGTTAATCCCATAACAGTGTTAACCTAATGATCATCCGAAGAGTTTCATCTAATCCTCTGTTGCAACAGGAGATGGAGGAATGGTTAGTTCCGCAACTGACTCCTAATATACAAAACAACCTTAGACATCCGTAGATGTTCATCACCCAGTGTTGCTAACAGCTGGGTTCCGGAATGGTTAGGCCCGTATAGACATCCCCTTGAACTGGGATAGGCAGGAAAATTTACACCGAAGGTACGAATAAATCTTCCTAATAACTCTAGGTACAAGTATCCACGTAAGTGAGTACAGGATAATGTATCTAAGTAACAGTATTCATGTATGGTATTCATGTATCATGTAAGTATATGTAAACATACTCATGTATCATGTAATCAAATGTAAAGGTACTCATGTATTAGGTAATGTACTAGTATAGACTCATGAATGAACTGACTCTTGTGTGATTCCTTGTAATAGGAATTATGTTTGGTATCTCCAAATTATCCCTATGATAATTTACTGGAAGGTAATTGGTTGTTCAAGTACGTTTATACACTCTTACTACTCAAGGGTGTGAGAATCTAAATGAAAACTGTAAACTATAACATCAATACATATATAAGAATATAGGTGTACATGCATAGTTTAGTTCAAAAATGTAAAATGGTTTTATAATACATCTTATGGGTTTTGAAACAATAATTACCAACGACTTGATGTCATTTTTGATATACATTTGAAAGATAAAACAATTGATAACAATGCGTTTTTAAGATTTAAAACCATTTCATGCATCACATTTTGTAGTATGTGAAATCTATTAAATGACAAACACAGTTATAAAATACATAACAATGATTTAATAACATGTTTGTTTCTACTTGTATTCCCCCCCCCCCCTTAAAGCATTTAAAATCATTTAAAACATTGATTAGGGGTATGAACTCACCTGTAGTTGGTGATTGGAATGAACTGAACGGTATCGGATTGCTATGTGTCAAGCGAGGACTTGTGCACACACTACGATCCTAATGAACATATAATCACACATATATGCACTCAATTAGACTTAAATGACTAATTGATAAAGTTAAGACATCCTAGACATAATAAACACTTTATATAAGTGTTTTAAGCCTTAAGGATTGCATCTAAGTTATTGTGGGACAAGGTACTTGTGTTTAGGGTTTCCAAAGGACCCTATATGAGAGTTTACTCTATATAAACCATCACACATGGAGTTTACGGTTGTAAACTCTTGAGTTTACGGCCGTAAACTCCCAAACATGTGTGTTTGGTGTGTTTTGAAGTCCCAAATGCTTTCTAGAATTATTCTAACTTAGTGGCTAAGTCCTTGGAAGGGTTTAAGGTCTAGAAGTACTCCAAATAGGAGTTTACGACCTCAAGGACATTCCCCTTGGAGTTTACGGCCGTAAACTCCCTTGGGGTGTTGTTTTTGTTGCTTTCAAGCCTCTTGCACTTGTGGGATATGTTCTAGACTTTTATTCCTAGCATATGAAGGCATTAGGCACACCTTAGTGTCCTTTTTAGGAGTTTACGGCCCGAGAACCATGTCTTGGCTGTAAACTCACTTGGTTGAGTGATTTTGATGTGGTTTGGTCCTTACATTATGTGTGTAACAGTTTCTTGTAAAGGTCTAGGGCTTTAGGTGTCATGAAAACACCCTTTTGTCCATTTAAATGGAGTTTACGGCCTAAGATTCTCTTGGGCCGTAAACTCACTTTTTTTTGTGTCATTTGATGTGTTTAAGACCTTGTGCTACTTGGGAAAATAGCCTAGATACAAGCCTTAAAGTCCTAGTGTCCTCAAAACACCATTTAGTGTTAGAAAATGGAGTTTACGGCCTAAGAGAGTTCTGGGCTGTAAACTCCCAATCTTGGGTGGATTTTGGCTTGCTTTCTTGTCCCTAAGATGCATACATAAACATCTAAGGCCTTATCATAACACAAGGGTAGGTTTTGGCTTCGTTTCGGGAGTTTACCGCTCAAGAACACCTTGAGGTGTAAACTCCTAGATTTCATGTTTTAGCCTTCTAAATCATGTTATAGACACATATAAAGCTTTCTAACGTTACTATAAAGAGTTACTCATGTTTTGGTATGAAAACCCGAAGATCCGTCAGAGAGAAAATGGCTTTTCTCTAGTCGGAAATGTGAATAATGAATGATTTTGGTTTAGAAATCTATTTATAGTCCTGAGATATTTTGGCAGAAAATATTTTTATTCCTGAAATGATCCCTAATAAAATAGAGTGTTGGAATAACAGTGTTGCACAAAACCCTAGTACACCCATTCTCCTGATATTTTCTGAAGTATAAACCCTGAATTACTCAAACTTACGCAAAAGTCTGAAAATTAGCTGTGACTACTATAACTTGTATTGAAGTGATATAGTTTGTACAGAATGGAAATTTCGGGTTGTCACATCATCCCCCCGTTAGAAGGAATTTAGTCCCAAAATTAGAATTTAAGCAAATAAGAAATTACAAATAACTAAGCGAAAAGGTGAGGGTATTTCAGTTTCATATGATCCTCACGTTCCCAAGTGAATTCCGGTCCACGCTTTGCGTTCCAGCACACCTTCACTATCGGGATACGGCTCTGCTTTGTTTGCTTGACCTCTCGGTCCATGATCTCTACTGGTTCCTCCACGAAGTTGAGGCTCTCGTTGATCTCGATCTTGTCGAGTGGAATAACAAGAGGTTCGTCGGATAGACACTTTTTCAAGTTTGAGACGTGGAAGGTAGGATGTACGTTACTGAGTTCTTGCGGTAGATTGAGCTTGTAAGCTACAGGGCCGATTCTCGCAAGAATCTCAAAAGGCCCTATGTATCTTGGATTGAGCTTCCCACGCTTTCCAAAGCGTATCAAGCCCTTACAGGGTGAGACCTTCAGTAGGACTCGGTCGCCCACCTGGAACTCAAAAGGTTTCCTACGCTCGTCAGCGTAGCTTTTCTGTCGGTCTCTAGAGGCTTTCAATCGTTCACGAATTTGAACGATCTTCTGTGTCGTTTCCCGAATGATTTCCGGACCCGTGAGAGTGCTTTCGGGAACTCATCCCTTAGCTTACTGGGTATCACCCACTTCAGCCCAGCACAGAGGGGACCTGCACTTTCGGCCATAGAGGGCCTCGAATGGAGCTGCCTTTATGTTCGTGTGATAACTTTGTTGTAGGAAAATTCGACTAGGGGTAAATAAGTATCCCAAGCTTTTCCAAAGTCAATCACACAGGCACGCAACATATCTTCTAAGGTTTGGATAGTCCTCTCACTTTGCCCGTCGGTCTGTGGATGGTAGGCTGTACTCATGTCGAGCCTAGTTCCTAGGGAATTTTGTAATGACTGCCAGAACCTCGATGTGAATCTACTATCTCGGTCCGAGATGATAGATAAAGGAACACTGTGCAGCCTTACAATCTCCCTAATGTAAGTTCAGGTAAGTTTCTCCATCTTGTCTGTTTCTTTGATCGGTAGGAAGTGTGCAGACTTGGTCAGTCTATCGACGATGACCCATATGGAATCAAGTCCACCCGTCGTCTTGGGCAACTTGCTTATGAAGTCCATAGTGATCCGCTCCCACTTCCATTTTGGTATCTCCGGTTGTTGTAGAAGACCAAAGGGTTTCTGGTATTCGACCTTGACCTTTGCGCAAGTAAGGCATTTACTCACGAAGGTAGAAATATCTGCTTTCATGTTAGGCCACCAGTATAGCTTTTTAAGATCCGAATACATCTTATCTAAACCCGGGTGGACGGAATAACGAGTGTTGTGAGCTTCGGTCATGACCAAGTCTCTGAAGCCACCGTGTTTCGGTGTCCAAATCCGATCCATGAGGTATAAGGCTCCGCCACCCTTGACATCCAAGTTCTTATCCATCCCTCTAAGGGATTCACCAGCCACGTTTTCAGGTTTCAAAGCGTCGAGCTGAGCCTCCTTAATTTGCGTGGACAAGTGTGAATGGATAGTTAGAGTCAAAGATTTGACTCTATGACCAGTATATTCTTTCCGACTCAAGGCATCGGCTACTACATTGGCTTTACCCGGATGATAACGAATTTCGCACTCGTAATCACTAAGTAGCTCGACCCACCTTCATTGTCTCATGTTGAGCTCTTTCTGGTCGAAAATATGTTGTAGACTCTTATGGTCCGTAAAGATCGTGCTTTTTATACCATATGGTAATGTCGCCAGATCTTCAGAGCAAACACAACTGGTCCTAGGTCAAGATCGTGGGTCATCTAGTTAACCTCATGTGTCTTCAGCTGTCTCGAGGCATAGGCGATGACTTTACCTCGCTGCATCAGAACACATCCGAGTCCTTGATTGGATGCATCGCAATAGACAATGAAGTCTTCTATCCCTTCGGGGAGGGATAGTATCGGGGCGGTGCACAAGGCTCGTTTGAGCGTTTGGAACGCTCTTTCCTGTTTCTCTTCCCAGTCAAAGGCCACGCCTTTCTGGGTCAGGGTTGTAAGAGGTTCCGCTATGCTGAAGAAGTTCTGAATGAACCTACGATAGTAGCCAGCGAGACCTTGAAATTGACGAATTTCGGTAGGTGTCTTCAGTGCTGACCAGTTCTCGATGGCCTTAATTTTGGAAGGGTCCACGTGTATTCCCTCTTCGCTAACTACATGGCCCAAAAATTCGACTCGTCGAATCCAAAATTCGCACTTGGAGAACTACGCATAGAGTTTCTACGCTCGCAATGTTTCTAAGATTTTACGGAGATGTTGACTATGTTCCTCCTTACTTCGAGAGTAGATGAGTATGTCACCAATGAAGACTATGATGAACTGATCCAAGTAAGGACGACACAACCTATTCATCAGATCCATGAATACTGCGGGCGCGTTAGTTAATCCGAATGGCATCACTACAAACTCGTAGTGCCCATAACGAGTTCGGAAGGCTGTTTTGGGAACATCCTCCTCTAACACTCGTAGTTGGTGATATCCGGATCGCAGGTCTATCTTCGAGAAGTAGTTGGCTCCTTGGAGTTGATCAAACAAATCATCAATGCGAGGCAAGGGATAACGATTTTTAATGGTAAGTTTGTTGAGTTCTCTATAGTCGATGCACATGCGAAACGATCCATCTTTCTTCTTGACGAACAAGACCGGTGCTCCCCATGGTGAGAAGCTTGGCCGAATGAATCCCTTCTTGAGAAGTTCGTTAAATTGACTGGAAAGTTCCTGCATCACAGCCGGTGCCAAACGATAAGGAGATTTGGCTACTGGGGTAGCTCCTGGCACTAAGTCGATTCTAAACTCGACTTGGCGTTGCGTTGGTAAACCAGGAAGTTCTTCTGGGAATATGTCGGGAAAGTTGCGTACTTCTGGGATTTTCTGGATGTCCTTCAGTTCTTGACTGGTATCGATGACGTGTGCTAGGAATGCATGATATTCCTTTTACAAGCACTTCTGGGCTTGAATGCACGAAATGATACGAAGGCTCGTACTAGGTTTGTCGCCGTAGATAATTAAGGTTTCGTTGTTAGGAAGGTTAAGACAAACTGCTTTTTCAAAGCACAAGATGTCGGCGCGAAGAAGACTCAACCAATCCATACCGATGATAACATCGAAACATTTAATTGTGACTGGCATGAGATCTATCTTGAAAGTATGGCCATCTAAAGCTAAGGTACAACCTACGTATATGCAGTTTGTACTCTCTGTTTTCCCGTTAGCCATTTCTACCGTGAATGAATTATCTAATGCACATGGTTTTTGTTTAAGCAGGTGTGCAAATTTGTGACTTACGAAACTTTTCTCGGCTCCACTATCGAAAAGTATGCAAGCATATGAGTTATCGAGGAGGAACGTACCAGTACCTATCATAGGATCAGCTACTGCTTCCTCGTGACCTAGGGCCATAACTCTTCCCACTCCTCCAGTCGTCCCTACTTTAGGGAAGTTCCTCTTGTAATGGCCCACCTCGCCACAACCGTAGCAAGTTTGGCCCATACTGGCGTTAGGGACCTGGGCGGCTTGAGCTGTTGGAGCCTTGCAGTAACGGACGGTGTGCCCCTTCCTGTTGCAGTTAGAGCAGAACATCTCCTTGCAAGGTCCGTGGTGGTGGAAGTTGCACTTAGTGCACTTCGGAAGGGTTCCAGCATAAGTTTTTGCTGGTAAGGGGTTCGCAGGGACAACAGGAGTCACTGTGGCAGCATTAATCGCCACAAGTTGTTGTTTATTGGAGGATCCTAGCGAAGCCCCTCTTTTCCTCTTATTCCACCCCTTCTTGTTGTGGTCGGGGTTGGACTTTTGTGGTACGGGTATAGGGATTGATGGGTTCTGAGGTTTCCGGCGATCGATGAGAGATTGTGCTAGCTCTTTGGTGCTATCGAAAGTAACAGGCCTGGAAGCTATAACACTTGATTGGATTTGGGGAGATAGCCCCCAAATATATCTTTCTATCTTTTTGCTCTGGGGAGCAACCATGTTAGGGCATAAGTTTTCCAGATCACAAAACCTATTCGTGTAGGTTCCTATGTCAGATCCAACCATTTGCAGGTTCCAGAGTTCCTGCTCGAGTTTTTGTATTTCTCCCCGAGGACTGTACTCTCTCATCAGCATGTCCTTCAAGTGTTCCCAGCTAATGGAATATGCCACCACCAGAGTCAGATACTTAACATGGCCGTTCCACCATGTTAATGCTCTGTCCGAGAAGGTACAAGCTGCGAACTTGACCTTGTTGCCTTCTTAGCATCCGCAGATCTCGAAGACAGATTCCATCTTCTCGATCCACTGCCTTAACACCATAACACCCCCAGTTCCATTGAAGCTGCGGGGTTTAGCGTTCGTGAAATCCTTGTAAGTGCATTCCCGAGGGTGTCCATGGCTTTCGCTGTGGTTCGAGGGAGGTGCACCTGTTCCCGATCCACTAGGGACAGGAGTGTTGATTGCTGACACAGCAGCTGCAACTGCTACTGTGAAAGCCGCCTGAAACATGTTGGCATCAAAGGGGTTAGGTGGTAGAGGAGGTTGAGGTTGTGGTTGTGGTGGTGGAGGAGGCGGTGGTATCGGTGTTTTGTTGATTGGATTACGCCTTGTACTTCTGCGTGGCGGCATGTTTAACTATACGTTTAAATGATGACGACATGGATAAGAATAAATGATTTATGAATGTGTCCCATGGACTAACTCCCCATAGTCCAACAACAGAATGAATAGAATAAGTAACTGAAAGTGACAACATTTGGATAATAATTTCCATATGATTGGATATCTGTCAATAATACTGGAATTACAGATGTAACAAGTTCGTGAAAAATAGCCTAAAAGTAGGCCTTACATCAACCAAGATGGAAAATTTTGACAAAATTAAGACTAGATCAAGACCTAACAGGTCTAAGATTTATACAGATAGGAAGTTAGCCCAAAGTTTTACATAAACTAGGTTATATCCAAAAGATGAGATGACGATATTCTATCGGCGATGAGAACTGCTAGCATGAGTCCTCGATCCCGACAGTAGACGTTCAATGTCCCTTATACGCCTGTCCGACCTTGCTTGCTGAGCTTGAAGTTCTCTAACTTCTGCTCGGGTTTCAGCAAGTTCCCTCTGCAGATTTGCATCGTGGACCAGAGTCCTTTCATTAGCAGACTCTAGTTGGCGAATGTGGACAGTGTTAACACCAGAGTTGGCGTCAACTTCCAAAACTTGATTGATAGAAGCTTGAGCCATAATCGTGTTTCGAGAAATCCTACGCACCATGATTGGTAGGACTCTATCAGCAGAACCTCCTTCAGTGAGGTTGTAGAAACTTCGATCTCCATTGTAGGGAATGGGTTGACCTTGTTCCTGACTCCATTCAGTCAAGTTAATGGCCCACAAGGGTGTGGGTCCTTGAAACACAGGGCGAGGGTTCAGGTTTGGGTTTTGAGCAGCTGGGGGTAGGTTGTTGACTTCTGGCTCCGAGTCCGAACTATCGGAAAAGCCCTCAGCATGGTGATCATCCAAAGGAATTGGGTGATCATCTTCTGGTTCTGCCTCTAGCCAACCGGCATTGCCTTGGTTTGGGAAGTACGGATCACCATGGTGAAATCCAACCATCTTAATCTACGCGAGAAAAGGGATATAAGAAATAGTTTAAATAGACGAACTAACTAAGATAATTACAGTAAGATCAAATACCCATATGGTATTTCTTTATGGTTGTGTTGGTAAGTTTTTACACTTGTTGCCACATCACAACCATTCTTGGGCATATGCTAATCACTCCTCGGACCAGCATAGTTGATCAAGCTATGCTATTCCCAAGACTGACTATATATCCCCAGGCTCACTTATGATGTTCAACAATCGTAATACTTTTGTTCTTGTCATTGTGACACTGGTTTTAGTATGAATGCAGGCACGTATACTTTGTTAAATATTTTGTTATTTAAAAGTATAACTCTTAGACAGAGTGTTTTAATCCCATGTATTTATAGTTAGTATATCTTTTATGGGTTGATATACTTAATTCACTATAAACAATGCTCTGATACCAATCTGTCACACCCCAAAACCACAAACGGCGGAAACGTTCAGGGGTGGAGGACATCATGTGCAGTATCATAACAGTGTAATATAATAAACAAGCAACAACATCATCCATTGCATTATAAGTAAAGTTTTAATACATGTGTGTTTCTTTCATTGTAGTAAGACACCAAAAATATACAATCAAAATAAAAGACGAGACTTGTTTACTCCGTCTTCTCAAAACCTGGCCTCCGTACCTATCTACTGATGACCTGAGAATACAAGTTATTTTGAAAGCGAGTATTAGCTTTAAAGCTGGTGAATTCATAAGTATATAAGTGTCATTGCCTTGTTTGTGAAAATCTGTTTTAAAGGCCATGTAAATCGTTAAATGAAAATATTGATGTACGTATGAAAACCCTAGAAAATCCCTTATTTCCTATCAGTTTGAGGTGTAGTCTTCTACCAAGACCCGAATGTTTTGTAAGTAAAATGATAGTTTTCCTTTAATTGTTTAGTACTAAAGTACTTAGTCTAACTCATCGTTTATGTGAAAGAATCACAAAATAAAGTAAACAGGAAAATGTACTACTGTAAGTGTTGTCACTAGGTACTAGGACCAAAACATCATATGTAACTGTTACCCCCAAGTACTAGGGTTAACACGACCTATATAACCTAATGAACATCCGAAGATTTGTCCACTCACCCTCTGTAGCGGCAGCAATGTGGAAGGGGGGTTAATTCCATAACAACGTTAACTTAATGATCATCTGAAGAGTTTCATCTCATCCTCTGTTGCAACAGGAGATGGAGGAATGGTTAGTTCCGTAACTGACTCCTAATATCAGAAACAACCTTAGACATTCGTAGATGTTCATCACCCAGTGTTGCTAACAGCTGGGTTCCGGAATGGTTAGTCCCGTATAGACATCCCCTTGAACTGGGATAGGCAGGAAAATTTACACCGAAGGTACGAATAAATCTTCCTAATAACTCTAGGTACAAGTATCCACGTAAGTGAGTACAGGATAATGTATCTAAGTAATAGTATTCATGTATGGTATTCATGTATCATGTAAGTATATGTAAACGTACTCATGTATCATGTAATCAAATGTAAAGGTACTCATGTATCAGGTAATGTACTGGTATAGACTCATGAATGAACTGACTCTTGTGTGATTCCTTGTAATAGGAATTATGTTTGGTATCTCCAAATTATCCCTATGATAATTTACTGGAAGGTAATTGGTTGTTCAAGTAGGTTTATACACTCTTACTACTCAAGGGTGTGAGAAACTAAATGAAAACTGTAAACTGTAACATCAATACATATATAAGAATATAGGTGTACATGCATAGTTTAGTTCAAAAATGTAAAATGGTTTTATAAAACATCTTATGGGTTTTGAAACAATAATTACCAACGACTTGATGTCATTTTTGATATACATTTCAAAGATAAAACAATTGATAAGAATGCGTTTTTAAGATTTAAAACCATTTTATGCATCACATTTTGTAGTATGTGAAATCTATTAAATGACAAACACAGTTATAAAATACATAACAATGATTTAATAACATGTTTGTTTCTACTTGTATTCCCCCCCCCCCCTTAAAGCATTTAAAATCATTTAAAACATTGATTAGGGGTATGAACTCACCTGTTGTTGGTGATTGGAATGAACTGAACGGTATCGGATTGCTAGGTGTCAAGCAAGGACTTGTGCACACACTACGATGCTAATGAACATATAATCACACATATATGCACTCAATTAGACTTAAATGACTAGTTGATAAAGTTAAGACATCCTAGACATAATAAACACTTTATATAAGTGTTTTAAGCCTTAAGGATTGCATCTAAGTTATTGTGGGACAAGGTACTGGTGTTTAGGGTTTCCAAGGTCCTATATGAGAGTTTACTCTCTATAAACCATCACACATGGAGTTTACGGTTGTAAACTCTTGAGTTTACGGCCGTAAACTCCCAAACATGTGTGTTTGGTGTGTTTTGAAGTCCCAAATGCTTTCTAGAATTATTCTAACTTAGTGGCTAAGTCCTTGGAAGGGTTTAAGGTCTAGAAGTACTCCAAATAGGAGTTTACGACCTCAAGGCCATTACCCTTGGAGTTTACGGCGGTAAACTCCCTTGGGGTATTGTTTTTGTTCCTTTAAAGCCTCTTGCACTTGTGGGATATGTTCTAGACTTTTATTCCTAGCATATGAAGGCATTAGGCACACCTTAGTGTCCTTTTTAGGAGTTTACGGCCCAAGAACCATGTCTTGGCCATAAACTCACTTGGTTGAGTGATTTTGATGTGGTTTGGTCCTTCCATTAAGTGTGTAACAATTTCTTGTAAAGGTCTAGGGCTTTAGGTGTCATGAAAACACCCTTTTGTCCATTTAAATGGAGTTTACGGCCTAAGCTTCTCTTGGGTTGTAAACTCACTTTTGTTTGTGTCATTTGATGTGTTTAAGACCTTGTGCTACTTGGGAAAATAGCCTAGATACAAGCCTTAAAGTCCTAGTGTCCTCAAAACACCATTTAGTGTTAGAAAATGGAGTTTACGGCCTAAGAGAGTTCTGGGCCGTAAACTACCAATCTTGAGTGTATTTTGGCTTGCTTTCTTGTCCCTAACATGCATACATAAACATCTAAGGCCTTATCATAACACAAGTGTAGGTTTTGGCTTCGTTTCGAGAGTTTACCGCTCAAGAACACCTTGAGGTGTAAACTCCTAGATTTCATGTTTTAGCCTTCTAAATCATGTTATAGACACATATAAAGCTTTCTAACGTTACTATAAAGAGTTACTCACGTTTTGGTATGAAAACCCAAAGATCCATCAGAGAGAAAATGGCTTTTCTCTAGTCGGAAATGTGAATAATGAATGATTTTTGTCACACCCCGAAAATCAAAGGCGGAAACATTTCCGAGGTGGACTACCACGTTGTGAATCAAATCCAATGTACATAGTAAGCAAAGTAAACAACCATAACATTACATATCAAAGTTTACATTTGTTCAAAAGTAAAGTTGTACATTTGTAATACATAATATATATGAACAAAAGTAGAGACGAGTCTTTTGTACGCTCCGTCTTCTCCAAAAGATTTGCTAGGTACCTGTCTAATGTGAACGATGTTAAAGATGTAAAAGATGTATACGTGATTAGGTAATGTTTTGTTTTCCCCAAGAAAGTCCCGTACTTTCCTAAAAGTAATTGTTATTTATTGAACCTCGATATACTGATTTATTTCCATTCGTACCTATTGTATTATCTAGTTATGCTGATATCCTAATGGTAATATTTCGGAATGTACTTAGATTCACATTTTCATATTCGTGTTCTTATTCTTAATCAGTTATGATTGTACTTATTCATGTTCGTATTCGTATTCGTTACTGTATTCGTTTCCTTATTCTTACTCCTATTACTATTTGTATTCGTATTCATATCCCAGTCGTATTCGTAGTCGCATTCCTATCCCTAATCCTACTCCTAATACTATTAGTAGTCGTATTCGTATTCATATTCGTATTCGCAGTCGTATTCGTATTCGTATTCATAGTCGCATTCCTATCCCTAATCCTACTCCTAATACTATTCGTATTCACAGTCGTATTCGTATTCGTATTCGTATTCGTTCTGTTTATAGTTGTAGTTTCTTTATTCGTTCTATTCCTAGTTGTAGCTTCGTAATCGTCTTCGTTTTCGTAATTAGTTATCATTGGAAATTAGTAAGTTATTCGTATATTATAAAACATAGTTTAGATTAGAGCATTTCATCGAGATATCTATGATTCGTTTGAAAGCTAAATTCGTAATTCGAACTATTTGATAAACACAGTTATTGATATTAGAACATATAGAATGAAAACGATTAAACTGAAAACAATAAGTTTGAGTACAAGTTTTCCTTGTACTTTTGCTTGTATTCCCCCCTGAAAACAGTGAAAAAACAGTTGAAAAAGGGTAGGGGTATGAACTCACCGGACGAGAAAGGTGGCGAATTCGGATGCTAAGAGTTGGTCCAGGACTTGTAAACACGCGAGGTTCCTAAGTATAATGTAAAGATACACATTTGTATCTAATTAGGACTTAGATTGATTGTTGGATAGGGGAAATTGCTTCAAGTCATGAAAACACTCTGATACAAGTGTTTGGAGGGACCCGGGTGGCGTTTAAGGACGGGAATTGAAGCAAGGGACTTGGGACTTGAGTTTACTCCCCATGAATAAACTCATACAAGAGTTTTTGGTCCAAAACACCCATTCCCCATGAGTTTACGGCCGTAAACTCATGGTGGGTGGTTTATGGTGCAAATTTGGGTCATAAATGGAGGGACACTTGGAAATGCTTGGATTAATTTTTCTTAAGGCTTGGATTGAATTAAAAGCATCATTTACAATACATAAGGGAGTTTACGGCCTAGGCAAGGGGTCTTTGGCTGTAAACTCTCAAATCTCCAAAATTTAGTGTTTTTAAGGTGTTAAAATCAATCACATGTGATTCTAAAAATTCTCACAAGCTTAGAAATGAGTTTAAGGCACCATTTGATACCTTTTTATGAGTTTACGGCCATGAGACATGTTCTATGGCCGTAAACTCTCAAATGTGGGGTTTTGATATTTGTAAAGCCCTAAAACTATTTTTGGTTGATCCTTTGATTTATTCCAAGGCTTTTGGTGGTGTTGGATGGCTTTCAAACACCCTAGAATTGGATTTGCACCATGTTTCATGGAGTTTACGGCCCAAGCACAAGCCTTGGCCGTAAAATCATGTTAGTCCTCCAAAAATTGTGTTTCAAGTGTCCAAATGCAAAGATCTATGTTCTATAATTCATAACTAAGACATATGAGTGATTTGGAAGGGTTTAAGGGCGTGAAAACCCTAGTTTAATGAGTTTTCGGACCAAGAATGATCCTTGGCCGTAAAATCCTTCAAATGACTCAAAATCCAAGTTTGAAATGTTATAAGTCCAATTCATAAAGCCATCTAGCCATATCTAAGATCCAATTGTGCTTAGGAAGGGTTTTTGAGCTCCAAAACCCATGATATATGAGTTTACGGCCTAGGATGGTTCCATGGCCGTAAAATCATGATTATGGTCATATTTCATGCTTTGAACTCGAATTTGAAGGCTAGGAATGTTACATAACAAGCTAAGGGAAGTTCCTCAAAGATTTGGAGCTTAAAATTGATGATTTGGACCTTTGAACTTGGATTTAGGAGAGAGGTTAGAGAGAGAGAGTAGAGAGAGGAAGAAAAAGCTTCAAATGAGTGCTTAGATAACTTTAAATAGTGTCTAGGTTTTGGATACGGTGGAATTCTACCCGATACCGGCATTAAACGCGGCTTTTGGTCGCACTCGATTAAGTTACCGTCACCCGGCGGGAATGTTTCTAACTTTTTGAAATGAATACTTTTGGGTTAATTTCATGAGTTCCTAAGGGATTTGAACACTCATTAAATTATAATAACATATAAATTTAATTGATTAACCCGAAGCGAGAACGAAACGAATCGATTGACGGCGAAGTTTCACGGGTAGAACAAGTTTTCGATGATGGAAAACTTCGAGTTGTTACATTATCCCCTCGTTAGAGGGAATTTCATCCCAAAATTCAAAGATTTGGATCCAAATTGCAAGTTGAAAACAGAATCGTGGCTGAGTTTACTGCTTCGGATCTTCACGCTTCCACGTGGAATCGAGTCTCCACTAGACGTTCCAGTGAACCCTCACTATTGGGAAACATCTAGGTTTTGTTGGGTAGATATTTCTAAAAGACCGAGACGTGACGTACAATAGGAATGTTTCTAAGTTTCGAGGTTAATCGAAGTTTGTATGTTACGGAAATAATCCTAAAGAGGATTTCGAAAAGTTCTACGTTTATGGAGAGATTCGAATGAATAGATAACAGTTTATCTTTCTAGGTTAGAGTTGAAAAAGAACTGCAAGTAAAATGGTTGTCGAAAAGGAATATACATGGGGCAACCGTGGGATCGGTGGATGTCTCACCTTGTCCTATAGCTAGGACTCTTCCAGAGTTACCAGCTGTTGTTGCATTGGGGCAGTTTCTCTTATAATGCCCGACCTTTCCGCAACCGTAACAGACCTGATTAATGCCCGCTCCGGGAGCTTGATTTGTTGGTGTTCTACAATTCCGCGCAAGGTGACCCTCTTGGCCACAATTTTTGCAAAGTTTTATACGACAGGGACCGGGGATATAGTGGTGGTAACTGCACTGGTTACACCACGGGAGAACACCGGCATATCCGGTGATAGGTGCTTGAGCTGGGGAACTGATGACGGGTACAACAGCAGGGGTAGTGGCAGCGTGGACTGTCACCATTTGTTGTCTCTTCGAGAACTCCTGAGAAGGCTAATATTTATCCCCTGCCTCCCAGTACTTTCTTTTCTCACCAGTTCTTTCTGTTGGCTCAGGAGTGGTGGCTGCTTCCTCTACGTCCTCACTATGGTCAATCAAGATTTGCGCTAGGCATTTGGCACTGTCGTATGTATCCGGCCTCGCAGCTAAGACGTTCCCTTTGGTTGGCTGGGTTAATCCCCAGATAAATCTCTCAATCTTCTTACTTTCAGGGGTAACCATCCCTGGACAAAGAAGTGCTAAGTCATCGAATCTGGATGTGTAGGTAGCGATATCGGAACCTTTCATCTTCAGATTCCAAAGTTCATGCTCCAACTTCTGGATTTCACCCCGAGGGCAATACTCAGCGTGCAGAAGTTCCTTCATAACTTCCCAACCCATAGCATTGGCTACAGGTAGAGTTAGAGATTTGACTCGGCTGTTCCACCAAGTCAGGGCTTTGTTGGTGAGAGTGCAAGCAGCAAACTTCACTTTGTCGGATTCTGAACAAGCACAGATCTCGAAGATAGATTCGATTCTTTCCAACCATCGAGTTAGAGCAATGACACCTCCTGTGCCATCGAAGAATGTAGGTTTGGCATGCATAAAGTCTTTATAGGAACACTCCTTTCGGTGTCCCTGGCTATTCTCCTGGTTTTGAGGTTGGGGACCACCTCCTGAACTTCCGGGGTTCGTTTGCGACATGGCTGCTGAAAATGCTGCAGTTAAAACTGACTGAAGGGTTACCAGGTCGATTTGAAGAGAAGGTGGTGTTTGAGGAGGGTTGTTGTTGTTCTGCGAGCTGGGTCTCTTTCTTGGAGGCATCTTGATCTAATAAGATCAGGAAGAGAGGATGATAAGCCCTCTAAGTTGAATCAAGAGATATGATACAAAGGATATCTCTTTATGGCATACATAGAATTCTATTAAGCGATAAAGCAGGAAGGATTTATCAAACAGATAAATTATCGCTAAAGAAATGATCAAGGAGCAACGCTGGGATGAGGAATTCTATAACGGATTTGGCTCGAGAAATACTCCCATAGTATTTCATGATTCGCTGCAGCGACGGCTCATTGTTTGGGTATTGGGTAAGTCTTAGGCATGTTGTGTACCACAGTCACTCCCAAGCACATGTTGGCCGTGTCTTGCATGAATATAGTTGGCCAGGCTATAATGATACTAGACACGACTACATAACTGCCAAGGTTTAACCGTAGTGTACAACACCCATTTACTTATGTTTTGTTCTACTTGTAGTTACGGATTTTCGACTATCGGGTATACTTGTATACTTTTGAAAATACTTATATTTGAGGTATACTTTTAGTTCAGAGCATTTAGGCCCTTTAGTGTTTATAGTTTTATACCATGTATAGTTTGGTATACTCCATTCACTATAAACAAGGGCTCTGATACCAATCTGTCACACCCCAAAAACCAAAGGCGGAAACATCTCCGGGGTTGACTCCAAGTTGAGTATCAAATCCAGTGTACATAGTAAGCAAAGTAAACAACCATAACATTACATATCAAAGTTTACATTTGTTCAGAAGTAAAGTTGTACATTTGTAATACATAATATATATGAACAAAAGTAGAGACGAGTCTTCTGTACGCTCCGTCTTCTCCAAAAGATTTGCTAGGTACCTGTCTAATGTGGACCTGAGAATACAAGCAAAAGTACAAGGAAATCTTGTACTCAAACTCATTGTTTTCAGTTTAATCGTTTTCATTCTTTATGTTCTAATATCAATAACTGGTTCTATCAAATAGTTCGAATTATGAATTTAGCTTTCAAACTAATCATAGATTTCTCGATAAAATGCTCTAATCTAAACTATGTTTCATAATATACGAATAACTTATACTAATTTCCAATTATAACAAATTACGAATACGAATACGAATACGAAACTATAACTAGAAAATAGAACAAATAACACATCTATAACTAGGAATAGAATGGATAACGAAACTATAATTAGGAACAGAACGAATACGAATACGAATACGACTGCGAATACGAATACGAATACTAATACGACTGCGAATAGTATTAGGAGTAGGATTAGGGATAGGAATGTGACTACGAATATGAATATGAATACGAGTGCAAATACGAATACGACTGCGAATAGTATTAGGAGTAGGATTAGGGATAGGAATGAGACTACGAATACGAATACGAATACGACTGCGAATACGAATACGAATACGAATAGTAATAGGAGTAAGAATAAGGAAACTAATACAGTAACGAATACGAATACGAACATGAATAAGTACAATCATAACTGATTAAGAATAAGAACACGAATATGAAAATGTGAATCTAAGTACATTCCGAAATATTACCATTAGGATATCAGCATAACTAGATAATACAATAGGTACGAATGGAAATAAATCAGTATATCGAGGTTCGATAAATAACAATTACTTTTAGGAAAGTACGGGACTTTCCTGGGGAAAACAAAACAGTACCTAATCACGTATACATCTTTTACATCTTTAACATCATTCACATTAGAAACCAACATGCAGGAAAGCATGGGGCTTTCCTAGGTAATACTTATATAACTAGAAAGAGTAACAAACTGAATAACATTACATCTTTCACAATTAGTAATATACAATTAGGAAAGTATGGGACTTTCCTGGGATCATAGTTAAACAACCAGAACCGTGTAACCTACCAATCAACCAACTTTCTCTTTTAAGAAAATATGGGATTTTCTTGGATAACAACTTTTCGGTAAACTAAAGGAAACTCGTACATTTTCACAAAGCAAACATCTTATGAACTCACCAGCTTTATGCTGATTTTCAAATTGCTTGTATTCTCAGGTCCACATTAGGCAGGTACCTAGCAAATCTTTTGGAGAAGACGGAGCGTACAGAAGACTCGTCTCTACTTTTGTTCATATATATTATGTATTACAAATGTACAACTTTACTTCTGAACAAATGTAAACTTTGATATGTAATGTTATGGTTGTTTACTTTACTTACTATGTACATTGGATTTGATACTCAACTTGGAGTCAACCCCGGAAACGTTTCCGCCTTTGGTTTTCGGGGTGTGACAATTTTGGTTTAGAAATCTATTTATAGTCCTGAGATATTTTGGCAGAAAATATTTTTATTCCTGAAATGATCCCTAATAAAATAGAGTGTTGGAATAACAGTGTTGCACAAAACCCTAGTGCACCCACTCTCCTGATATTTTCTGAAATATAAACCCTGAATTACTCAAACTTACGCAAAAGTCTAAAAATTAGCTGTGACTGCTATAACTTCTATTGAAGTGATATAGTTTGTACAGAATGGAAATTTCGGGTTGTCACAAACATCGAGGCCTCTCACCTATTTATTACACACCAACTATCTACCCATGTTCTACCCAAGATATTAGTAGATAAAATATACATTTTTATACATAGTTTTAAAACCTGTATAGCATGCTCAATCAATACATTTTCCACATAACAGATGAGGCACACACACATAACATGTATTTCATAGAGAAATAATCAAATCTATAAGATAAAAGAAGGTGAATATACATTCACACACATAACAACAAAATATACACATAACACGTATTTCATATAAAATACTTCATAATTATGCGTTAGAAGAAAGTAACTACACACTCACTTGATTAGAAGATGATCGGACAACACTACGGCTTGCAGAAGTAGTAATCCTCAGCAGATCTGGAAGATCTCTACAAAAATCGAACTTCTCGCGGGCAGAGCTTCGGCTCGGGAATCGCACTTCTCGGGATCCTGGGAGTGTAAAACTTCCTTCTTAACTTGGATATGAGATCCGGGGTGTCGGGATGGCTTTGGGGGTTTACGCGCAGAGCTTCGGCACAAAAAGGAGAAGAAATGAGCAAAAATACCCGGAACCCTCGCATCCTATTTATAGGAGGCTGAGGCCTCGCTGGGCGTAAGCCTCTGAATGCGTCACTACATGCGTCATCCGAAGAACTCGAGTGCGAGGAGAGTCATGCTTCGTGGTACGCTGGGCGTACTTCGGATCAGATCGGTGACTCCTTCGGATATACATCCGAATTAAAGATTAAATTTAAATACAAATTATTTAATAAAATTTGGAAATTCATATCTTCTTCATACGAACTCCGTTTTCGACATTCTTTATATCCACGCGTAGGTGAGACTACGCTCTACAACTTTCGTTTAGACTCCGTCGGCTAAGTTTGATTTTATTTTTATTATCTATTTTTAGTAGGCCCGGACAGGAAAACTTCGTTATAAATTCATAACTTCTTCGTTTGACGTCCGCTCTCGCCTAACTTTTCATCGCTTCGATACCAAAAACGAGATCTTCAATTCTAGTTTAGATTGCTTCAGCTAAAAACCGCTCGATCTCAAATCGAGTATTTCAGGCTGCATACCGCTAAGTCGAAACTTCAGAAAATCATACCTTCCTCATACGAAGTCAGATTTGGGCATTCTATATATATTTGGAAACCTCATTTCAACTACTACAACATTATCCAAAGATATCAAGTTTATTTTACACGTAAATTATGACGCTTATTTTTTATTCTTAATTAATCAAACCACATAATTAAGCAATTAATCACAAAACACATAATACTCAAATAATACACTTTTATTATTTGAAAACGGGTTACAAAGGTTAACCTAGACTATTACATCAACGAAAATGCCTAGCCTGGATATGTGGGCGTTACAATTCTCTCCCCATTAGGATGATTCCGTCCCCGGAATCACACATCAACAAACAAATGCGGATAGCGACTCAACATGTCACTCTCCGTTTCCCAGGTGAGATTTGGCCCATTCGAATGTTTCCAACGAACAAGCACTAATTCGACCATCTTGCGTCGAAGCTTCTTAGTCTTTCGGTCAACAATTGCCTCTGGTTCTTCAATAAACCTTTTGTTTTCATCAATTCTCAATTCAGAAATTGGAATTATATTAGGAAATTCTCCCGTTAACTTCCTCAAATAACACACATGGAAAGTGTTATGAATTTCATTCAGTTCTTCGGGTAATTTGAGCTTCTAAGCTTGGTTCCCAACCCTCTGAAGAACTTTAAATTGTCCAATAAACCTTGGACTCAACTTTCCCCTTTTACCAAATCTTATAAGTCCCTTCCACAGCGAGTCTTTAAGCAAAACCGAATCTCCAACTTCGAAAGTCATCGTTCTTCGCTTCTTGTCAGCATAGCTCTTTTGACGATCTTGAGTTGCTAACATTCTTTCTCTAATTACTTTCAACTTTTCAGCGGTTTGATGGACCGTCTCGGGACCCATAAACTGCTTTTCTCCAGCCTCAAGCCAACAAGACGGCGTACGACACTTCTGTCCGTACAAAGCTTGATAAGGTGTCATCTTAATGCTCGAGTGGAAACTATTATTGTAGGAAAATTCTACCAAAGGTAAATGTTCATCCCAATTACCTAGGAATTCCAAGGTACATGCTCTCAGCATATCTTCAAATGTTTGTATTGTTCTTTCACTCTGATCACCAGTCTGCGGATGGTAAGCTGTACGTAAACACAACTTGGTACCTATTTCCTCTTGCAGACTTTTCCAAAACCGTGAGGTGAAACGGCTATCACGACCCAATACAATCGTTAACGGAACACCATGAAGCCTCACAATTTCCTTTACATAAGAATTTGCAAGCTTATCCATAGACCATTTCTCCTTGGCTACTATGAAATACGCACTCTTAGTGAATCGATCAACGACCACCCAAATCATGTCGTGACCATTCTTTGTTCTGGGCAGTTTAGTGACAAAATCCATAGCAATGTCTTCCCACTTACCCATAGGCACATGCAATGGTTCTAAACTCCCGTACGACGTCTGATGTTGTGTCTTTACACTGGCACATGTCACACACTCGTCCACATACTTTGCAACATCAAGCTTCATCGTCGACCACCAGTAGTAGGGTTTCAGGTCCCTATACATTTTAGTGCTACCGAGATAAATTGAGTACATGGTCTTGTGAGCTTCTTCCATCAGAAGATCTCTTATCCCTCCGGACTTAGGTACCCAAATCCGACCTTGGAACACCTTCAGTCCATGACCGTTTGTATCAAACACCAACGTGTTTCCCAAACGTTCCTCCCTTCGGTCATTCTTCTTAGAAGCTTCCTCTTGAGCTTTCTTTATACTTTCCACAATGGTCGAGACAACTTCAATTCTCAACGCTCTTGGCCTTTTCCTTTCAAGATTGACTTTCCGACTGAGAGCATCAGCAACAACATTAGCCTTACCGGGGTGGTAAAGTATCTTGCAGTTGTAGACTTTAAGTAATTCTAGCCTTACCGGGGTGGTAAAGTATCATGTGATTAATTGTACCATACTATCGACTGGTAACAACGACAAATGTTAGGTCGTAAAAAGAAATGACATTTGGCACCCGCAGACCTGCAGGTCCGGCGGTAGCTAGCAGCAAGGTGTAGGATAGTCATTCCAATACAGATCTATACGCAAACTCACGCTCTCCCTCCAAGAGACTCTGGCTACAACTCGGGCCATGACATTTAAGGCATGCTCCGATATTGTGGATCACAATTTTGTTAACTTATTCATGTATATGTACTCATGTAAGCGTAATCATGTAAAAGTATATAGATATGCCTTTGCTACCCAAAGGTATTCAATTGAATGAAAGGAAACTATTATGTTCATATATCTATACATGTTATATAATTAATGTTTAAACAACCTTCGGACGGTACCCGATATCCCACCAGACCACATCTCAAGTGCGAAAAGGAAATAGGGTGGATAGCCTTCCTAAGTCCTTTAAACATTGCTTATATAATTATACATATATAGGCATGTTTATAACAGGATCTCTATGTAAATGTATTAATGTAAATGTAAAGTAACGTACTGTAATGTTCTGCGTGTGCTAGCTGTAATGTGTGTTCTTTCTCTATCTAGCAAGTATTGACTCATGAATGAACTGACTCATTATATGATATCGCGTTCTAGTAATGGTTCTAGTATCTTCCTAAACTACCCATATGATAGTTTACTAGTAATCTAACTGTTACGTATGAACATGGATGTATACCCTTGCTACCCAAGGGCATTGGCTGAACATGATAGACCTTTTATGACTATATATGTACACATGATATATAACTAATATTTAAACGACCTTCGGACGAGTACCCGATATCCTATCAGACCACATCCAAATCGAGGAAAAGGAAACAAGGTGGATAGCCTTCCTAAGTCCTTTAAACATTACTTATATAACTATACATATAGAGGCATGCAATTTATAATATAAAAGCATAAAATAAGTTTTGTAAAACCTTTGAATATAATTATTATCTAAGAAAAAAGATCAACTTGATGTCAATCTATAAAACGGTTTGAAGGCATGGGTTTGATAAAACAATTTAGTATAAGGAAACATTTGTTTGAATCACAATTGTAAATAAGTTTAAAATAAAACATACAGAGTAAAATGTACAGTGTAATAAGGAGTTTTAAACATATAAAATATTTATGAAAATCATTTGAAGGAAACTGTTTGGTAAAACGGCTAATGAGTAGTAAATCATTTGAATGCTGCTTATTAATCACATGTGATTGATATAATAAGTAGCATGATTCTACTTGTATCCCCCCATAAAACATTTAAAAATAGTTAAAACATTGATTAAGGGGTATGAACTCACATGTTGTGGGTGATACAGATGAACTGAAGAGGTAGGACCGCTAGGTGTCAAGTGAAGTCTTGAACACACTCTATGATCCTAGTTAACATATAATTTCACATATATGTAACAAATTAGTCTATGAAAACTAATAAACAAGTCAAGACACCCTAGGACATGCTAAACACTTTTATCAAGTGTTATTAGCCTCTAGGATTGCATCTAATTGTTTGTAGGGGAAGCTATTGTGTGTAGGGCTCAAGGAAAACTCCATAAGGGAGTTCACGACCCTAATGACACTACCAAATGAGTTTACGGTCGTAAACTCATGAGTTTACAGCCGTATGGTCATACTTAGGTTACCATTTGATGTTTGATGCTCTATAAGGCCCTAATAAGCATTTCTACTTAATGGCTTGGTCTATGGAAGAGTTTAGGGCATAATATAACTCCTTTTAGGATTTTACGGCCCTGGGACCATATCCCTTGGAGATTACAGCTGTAATCTCCTTTGGGAGGATGTTTGTGGTGTTTTCAAGTCCCTAAATTAACTAGGAACTAAACTAGGATTTTGTACTAGGCTTTAGAAGAGTTTATGGCACCATTTGGCACCATTTTAAGGAGTTCATGGCCCTAGAACTTCTTGGGTCGTGAACACCTTACTCTTGTTGTTCTAAGTGTGTTTTCTAGTCCTAAACTCATTTAGCTACATGTCTAATTTAGTCTCTTGGCTTAAGGAGGGTTTTTAAGGCATTTTGGCACATAAAAATGGAGTTCACGGCCCAAGAACTTCCTTGGCCATGAACTCACTTCTAGCCATGATTCCTAATTGTTTTGTGGTCTAAAACATGAAATGGAGGCTTCTAGTTTGAGTTCCAAGGTTTTGAGGGACATTGGGCACACTTTTGGCCCTTAAAATGGAGTTTACTCTTCAAGTGTTCTTGGGCGGTAAACTCCCAAATATTGGGGTTTTGATTCGATTTTGATGTTATAAAACATAATCTAAGCTATATAATACAACTAGATAGAAGTACTCACGATTTGGGATCAAAACCCGAAGATCCATGAGAGAGAATTCGGCTTTTCTCTAGTTGGAAATGTAACTAATGAATTATTTCGTTCAGATTTCTATATATAGTCCTGAGATTTTTGGGCAGAAAATATTTTATTTCTGGAATGAACTCTAATATCCTAGAGTATTGGAATAACAGTGTTGCACAAAACCCTAGTGCATCCACTCTCCTGATATCTCCTTAAGTGTAAATCCATGAAAAACTCAAACTTATACCCAAAGTTTGGAATTTTACTGAAACTGTTCTAACTTCTATTGGCTTGATATGGTTTCTTCAGAATGGAAATTTCGGGTTGTCACAATAATAAGTGTTTACGATAAACATTTGAAGGAAACTGTTTGGTAAAACGACGAATAAGTAGCCAATCATTTAAATGCTGCTTATTAATCACAAGTAATTGATATATAATAACTAGCATGATTCTACTTGTATCCCCCCATAAAACATTTAAAAATAGTTAAAACATTGATTAAGGGGTATGAACTCAACTGTTGTGGGTGATACGGATGAACTGAAGAGGTAGGGCTGCTAGGTGTCAAGTGAAGACTTTAGACACACACAATGGTCCTAATTACATATGAAGACATATGTATATAAAAAATTAGTGACTTTAACACTATTTAAACATGTATAAACATCCTAATGCAAGGAAAACACTTTGGTCAAGTGCTAGGAGGCTAATGGGTTGCAACATAGGAGTGCAAGACCTCATCTGGAAATGACGATTCACCAATTTCCACCATGAAAAACGAAATACTTTATTAGGTTTTAATTGGATTTGAAATTCCTAGATCTTTTGAGATTCATTGAAATTTTTCAATGGCATGTTTCAATCTCGAGTGTGCCCTCTCAAATTTTGTGACTGGGATGCCGAGGATCACAAAACAAGGTGTGAATAACCATACCAATTCACTTGGCACCCTTAATATTATCACCTAATCAATGTGCCGGTTACCCACACACGCTCCATTGATCTATGACAAACATTAAGACACCCTTCGTGATCCTTACTAGTCCAAGTTAGTGTGCCAGTTACCCACACACGCTCCACCAACAACTTGGTAAGGTACAAAGTGTGAATTCCATGGGCTAGCACCAAATTCACATTTTTCCTAAAGTAACTAAGATTGGGAATTAAATAAAATATATTTAGTTACTTTATAATAATAATTATACTTTTAATAAGAATTTAAAGTCATTGTCCTACCCATTCGGCTAACGACCCTCCACCGATCAAGCAAGCGGTGGGTGAGAGTGGACACCCATTAAGTCGCCATTTTATAGGCAACAACCTTATACCCACCTTATAGACCGGCTTCGTGAATGAGGCCTACTAACGGTAAAACGACTTGTTCTTATACATATATATAATAATTAACCATTAATGTTATAAATAGTATAAGTGTTGAATTTTAACTTTTAAAATTCTAAGTGTTGGAATTAAAGTTTATTAAAGTGTGTGAAACTTTTCCAAATTCCAAAACTTGAGGACAAGTTTTGAACAATTCATAAACTTTTGGATATTCATAACTTATGAGTTTTAATTAAGTGTTTTAAAGCTTTTAATGAAGAGTCTCTTGGAAATCCATAACTTGAGGACAAGTTATGGAGTCCATAAAACATTTATGGGAAAAACTCTTCAAGAAAATGTAACCTACAACTTCTTAAAAAAAATTAAAAGAAAACCTCTTGGAATTCCATAACTTCAGGACAAATTAAGAATTCTATTAAAACACATTAAGATCAAGAATTAACTAACAAACAATTTGCAAATAATTCCTATGATCTAACAAAACTCATATGAACATAAACATCCACATCAACAATTTCAAGAATCATATGAACACATATAAACTTGAAATTTTGATTATAACTTTGAAATTGGTCCACCATCATCATTACCACATCAAAAACAGGTTTTATGAGTCCAAAACAATTGAAGGTAATGATTCTAGACCAATTCCAGCACCAAAACTCGAAGATATGCTGTCTGGGGGTCCAACTCGTCGAGTGCATGAACCAACTCGCCGAGTTGGATGAGTTTTGCCTTGGACTCGTCGAGTCCCCTCATGGACTCGGCGAGTCAGCTGTGCAGACAGCATAAAATCTTCGATTTTCAGCAATTTGCATCAAGTATTCAAACAAGCAAGCCTAGGCTCTGATACCACTGTTGGGTTTTTTGATCAATCTAACACTTCCTAAGTGCACATGCAACCCTAATAAACCTTGAATCTATGTTTGTCTAAATACATGCAAAATAATAATTTTCTAAGGTTTATAACCTATCTAACATGGCATGGGGAACATTTCAACATAAAGAGTTAGAAGAGATTACATACCTTTTTGATGAGTTTGGTTCTTGAGGAGTTTGAGGGCCAAGCACCAATAGTGTGAATGCCTCAAATGGAATCACAAAACACCACAAACTCTTGGAAAACTTTGAGAGAGTGTATACACTTGTATATTTCGGCCACACACAAGCTCACACACACTAGTTCACTAGTTATACTTAGGCCCCATTTCATGCTCCATAAGCATGCTAATATAGTGTGCATGGTTAGGGTGAAACCCTAATAACCCATGACCATTCCTTTCCAAGGATCCATGGGTTAAAAGCTCCATGGATCATCCATGGACTTCCATATAAGCCTAGCCCATTAACAAAAGAGTATTAGCCCACACTATATAAAACCAATAGCCCATAATCTAATTAGTCTTCCTTTTAATCTAAATTAATTCATAATTAATTTAAGACTAAAACTAATTAAACAACATAATCTCATATTAATATATTATAACTTATAATATATTAATAAACATATGTGTATAACTCTCATAAAATTATCCATAAATAGTTTGGATGAGATGCAACCCAAATGGACCATGCCAGGTCGGGTCAAGTATATACCAAATAAGTTATGGACTTAGATACCTTATCCAATAGTTATACCCAACAAATTTATAGATAATATATATATATATATATATATATATATATATATATATATATATATACAGTTTAAATCATTTTAAAACTTGTATAAAACATTCATTCAACAATCATCTCAAATAAACAATTAATATATATATATATATATATACACACACACACACACATAACACATATTTATATAAAATACTTTATATCTATGTGTAAGATGAAAGTGACTATACACTCACTTGATTTGATGATAATCGGGCAGCAATTCGTTCCTTAAAATGATCGTTTCTGTCACACCCCGAAACCCAAGTAGGAAACGTTCTGGGGCGGAGGTGACTTCATGTGAATATCATAACCAATGTACATAGTAAGCAAAGTAAACACAAAACATTACATTACATAGATTTCATTACATCAGTTTGAAAGTAAAGTGATACAAGTTTCATAGATACATAAGTTTAAGCAAAAGAAAGACGTGACTTCCATACGCTTCGTCTTCAAAGAACGCGGGATACCTGTCTAAGGAGAACCTGAGAATACAAGCATTTTAAAAATCAGCCTAAAGCTGGTGAGTTCATAAGCGGTATGTTTTGTGAAAATGAATAAGATTCCTTTTGTTTTCTGAAAAAGTGATTATCCAAGAAAATCCCATATTTTTTTAAAAGTAATGTTTAGTTGTTCTGTTATGTTACACAGTTCTGGTTATGAATAGTTATTACCTCAGGAAAATCCTATATTTTCCTAATGTGAAAGATGTGTACTGAAAACCTGATTAACCATATGAAGCGTGTGTTAGTTTACCAACCCAAAAATGTAATGTAAAAGATGTATAATGAAAACCTGATTATCATAGTAAACTAATTCTTAAGGTTATTAATTTACTATATCCTTTATTATTAAAAACTAAATCTCTGTTATCCAAATTGTGAGTTCTATAACCATACTATAGACGAGATATGGCAAAGGAAGGCCAGTATCATTATGACTTTTGTCACCCTTAAACCTTTCGGTTTGGTTGTAGCTAGCAGCCAGGTGCGGGGTAGTCAGCCTCATATAGATCTATACACTCAAGTCATGCTCCCTATCTAATAGATTCTGGTTATAGGGCGGTCCTCCACTCACGTATCTTTGTGGAGTGTTCTCCGAGGACATGTCTCCAATTTATAGGAATAACAAATCTACAAGTAATAATGCGGGATATCCTGTTTAAGTTCTATCTAAAAAGACTATCCTCCACTCGCGTATCTATGTGGAGTGTTACCGACGACAAAACAATATACTAAGTTTCATGTTCAAAGTTTAAAGGTTATGTTTTTAACTATTATAATGTGGAAAACCATTTGTGAAAATATAAAATACAACAATTTATAATGTTTTTCACAAATAATAAGATAATGTGATTTGCAAGTTCAAACGGTTATTTGTTATGATTGACAGTGTTAAAAACATATGTAATATGAAACACAATACTTATAAAACAAGTTTTGATTACAAGTATTCCTTGTACTTTGCTTGTATTCCCCCCTGAAAACAGTGAAAAACATTGAAAACGGGTACGAGTATGAACTCACCGAACGAGGAATGTGTCGACTAGGATGCTAAACATCGGATCGAGGATTGAAAACGTGCGAGGTTCCTATGTAATATTAAATGATACACAAATGTATCTAATTAGATTTTAAATCACTAATTAGTTAAGGATATACACTTCTAGTCGCGAAAACACTTCAATTCAAGTGTTTGGAGTGACCCGGTGACTTTTATGGATATGTATGGCTTGGATATGGAGTTTACTCTTCAAGAGTAAACTCTTAGAAGAGTTTTCGGCCCTAAACACCACATCCTCATCATTTTACAGCCGTAAACTCATGGATGGTGTTCTTAAGTGCTAAATGGCCTTAAATCAATTGAGGGGTGATGCTAGGTTGGGTTCTAGGGCATTTGAAAGGAATTAAATCAACCATGTGGACCATTTGATGAGTTTACGGCAGTAAACTATGAGTTTACAGCCATAAACTCTCACCCACTCCATTCTTAAGTGATTTAAAGGTCATAGATTAAACACAAGTGATTCTACTCATTTTTACAAGCCAAGGGGTGAATTTAGGGCATCATACAACCCATTTATAGGAGTTTACGGCCTAGGAACCCATTCTTGGGGGGTTCGCAGTCGTGAACTCCTTATGGAGTTGTTTTCATCAAGTTTAAGGTCCCTATCTTGTTTGTGGTTGCTTCTAGACTTTAGTTCAAGGCTTAGGAGGTGTGTAAGTTGCATTTTAACACCCAAAAAGGAGTTTACTACCCATGAAAGGGTGTTTACAGCCCACACATGTTCTTGGGCAGTAAACTCATGTTTACTCCCAAAATGTTGAGTTTAAGGTGTTCTATGTCTAATCCAATAAGTCCTTAAGCCATATCTATGCTCCAATGGTGATTTGGAAGGGTTTTGAGGCTCAAAAACACCATTTATATGTGTTTACGGCCGAAGAGTGTTCTAGGGACATAAACACATGTTTATGGTCCTAAATCATGATTTGAACTCGAAATTTAAGGCTAAGGATATTATACAAGAAGCTAGGATAGTTACCTTGGTGTTTTGAAGCTTGAAATGAGTGATTTTTGGACCTCAATCTTGGATTGAGGAGAGAGGTTAGAGAGAGAGAGAGAGAGAGTGAAAAGGCTTCAAATGAGGCTTAAACCACTTTAAATATGGTTTGGATTTGCGACACGGTGGAATTCTACCAGATACTGATGTTAACCGAGACTTTTGGTCGCACCCGATTAAGTTGTCGTCACCCGATATGGTCGAAACTAAAATTTTTCTAATTACTAGTTTGGGACGTTTTCATGTGTTTCTAACACGTATGGATACTTACAAGGTCAAAATAAAGTCTTAACTTAATTGACCTAATCCAAAAACGAAATCGGAATAATTTGATTAAAACGAGTTTTAAGGACGGAACGGGTTGCGGCGATGGAACAACTTCGGGTTGTCACATTATCCCCCCGTTAGAGGGAATTTCGTCCCGAATTTCAAAGATTAAGATACAAGTTATGGAAAAAGATGCGGATGTTTCTGCTGTATCGAGTCTTCGCACTCCCAAGTGAATTCAAGTTCTCGCTTGGAATTCCAGCGAACCTTCACTAACGGGACGTGGCTTTGTTTCGTATGTTTGATCTCTCGGTCTATGTCTTAGTCTTGCTATCTAAGCTTTCCTTTTCGGCTAAGGGCGACCCATGTTCATGTCTTTCTGATCAAAGCTATGTTTTAGTCTCTTAAGGTTAGTGAAATTCGCGTACTTGGTTCCATTGAGATCATGTCTCTCATTCTTCAGTGTAGGGACTACTGCTCCAAATTCCAAGTTGTGAGTTGTATAGTTAACTTCGTGTGCCTTTTTGTTTGTCTCATAGCGTGAACGACAACTTTTCCTTCTTGCCTAAGCACATGATTTAAATTTTGATTGGACGAACCGCAAAGGACAATGAAATCCTCTATTTCTTCTGGCAGGGACAGGTTAGGTGTGATGCATAGGTCTTACTTCAATGCTTGGAATGATGTATCTCACTTTTTACTCCAACAAAAAGGGTACACCTTTTTGTGTTGGAGTGGTTAAGAATTTGATGATTTTGGAAGAAATTTCTGAATGGGTCTGCGATAACAGCCGGCGAAACCCAAGAATTGACAGGTTTTCTACGGGTGTCTTCGGTGCCGACCAATTCTCTATTGCTTCGACCTTAGGAGGATTCACGCGTATGTCTTCAACACTTACTACATGACCAAGGGAAATGGGTTTGACCAAAGGGTATCAATACAAACTCTTAGTGATCATATCGAGTCCTGAATACTGTCTTGGAAACACTATCCTCGTGAACTCGTAGCTGATGGTGTCTTGACCTAAGGTCTATCTTCGAGGAGTAGCTAGCTCCCTGGATTTTATCGAAGAAGTCATCTAATTAAGGAAAGAGGATATCGGTTTTGACGGTCAACTCATTCAGCCGACTGGATAACTCGTGCATTTCTGCTGGAGCAAAATGGTATGGAGATTTGGCTACGGGGGTAGTATCCAGGGATTAAGTCGATACGAGACTCGACTTGACGTTCGGAAGGAATTCTCGGGAGCTCTTCGGGAAGATATCAGGAATATTAAAGTTTTCGGGGATGCTCTAGAGGTCTTTAACTTCTTGTTTCTCACTGATTGCATGAACTAGGAATAACTAACACTCCTTTTTGCAGATGTTTTCGAGCTTTGATATAGGAAATGATGCGAAGATTTGAGCTAAGATTGACACCATATATCATGAGGGGCCGGTCAGAGAGGAAGTTGAGACGAATAACTTTTTCATAACAAAATGTATCAGTATGATCAGAACTCAATTGATACATGCCAAAGATAACATCAAATGTCTTTACTGAAACTGACATCAGGTCAATGAGGAAATAATGATTACTCAAGGTAAGGATACAACTTGGGGATAAGTCGTTAGTGCACTCATTCTCACCGATAACCATACTAACGGTAAATGTTTCGGTTATTAGACGAGGGCTATGTTTACGAAGATATTTGAATGAATGACTAATAAAACTTTCTTGACACTAGATTCGAAAAGAATGCGGGCATAAGAAGTGTCGAGAAGAAATGTACCAGCGGCGATGGTGGGATCGGTGGCTGCCTCCTCCTCTTGCTTCATGGCTAAAACCATCTCGGCGTTGTTAACATTGTTGGTGGTTGCTGCTTTTGGGCAGTTTCACTTGAAATGCCCGATTTCTCCACAACTAAAACAGGCCCGAACAGTACTCGATCCAGAAGCTTGATTGATTAGATAAACTGGTGTTTTGTAGTTTTGAGCGGAGTGGCCCTTTTTGCCACATCTTTTGCAGATCTTCTCAAGGCACGGGCCAGGGGTATAATGGTGATATTTTCACTTTTTGCACCAAGGGAGGTTACCCGCATATCTAGTGGCAGACGCTTGAACTGTAGACACAGCAACAGGAGTAGTGGCAGCTTGAACTACCACGGTTTCATGCCTCTTGGAGGGTCCTTGTGAACTCTAACCCTTTCGCTTTTTCCAGAAAACTTTCTTACTCTTATCACCTTCATTTTGATGCTCCTGAACATTTTCATGGTTTTGGGGGTTGGTGTTCCTTCTTGATCCACCGAACCTGTCAAGGCACAAATATGTCACTGCGGCAGTCACTACGGCAGAAACAGCCAACTGGAACACCACTGGTTCGAATTGAGAAGGAGGTGGCGACAGAGAGCTATTGTTACTTGAACTGGATCCTTACTTTGAAAACATTTCGATCTAAAGTGATTAGGAAAAAGAGGATGGTAAGTCCTCTGCATTAAATCAAGAGATATGAAACAAGGGATATCTCTTTATGACAGACATATAATTCTATTAAGTGATAAAGCATGAACGAATTATCAAGGCAGGTAAACTATCGCTAAAGGAATGATCGAGGGGTAACACTTGAATGAAAATTTTCTACAACAAAGTTGGATCTAGAAATACTCCCATAGTATTTCATGATTCGCTGCGACGACGGCTCGTTGTTTGGGGTATTTGGGTAAGTTTTAGGCATGCTAAACACCACAGTCACTCCCAGGCACATGTTGGTCGTGTCTCGAATGAATATAGTTGATCAGGCTATATTGACCCTTGACACGACTACATAACTGCCCAGGTATAACCGCAGCATACAACACTCATTTACTTATGTTTTGTTCTACTTGTAGTTACGGATCTCGGCGGTTAGGTATACTTGTATGTTTTTGAAAATACTTATATTTTGAATAATACTTTTAGTTCAGAGCACTTAGGCCCCTTAACGTTTATAGTCTTATACCATGTAAGGTTCGGTATACTCAGTTCACTATAAACAAAGGGCTTTGATACCAATCTGTCACACCCCGAAACCCAAGTAGGAAACGTTCTGGGGCGGAGGTGACTTCATGTGAATATCATAACCAATGTACATAGTAAGCAAAGTAAACACAAAACATTACATTACATAGATTTCATTACATCAGTTTGAAAGTAAAGTGATACAAGTTTCATAGATACATAAGTTTAAGCAAAAGAAAGACGTGACTTCCATACGCTTCGTCTTCAAAGAACGCGGGATACCTGTCTAAGGAGAACCTGAGAATACAAGCATTTTAAAAATCAGCATAAAGCTGATGAGTTCATAAGCGGTTTGTTTTGTGAAAATGAATAAGATTCCTTTTGTTTTCTGAAAAAGTGATTGTAACAACCTGAAATTTTCCATCGCCGAAAAACCCATTCTACCCGTAAAAATTCGTCGTTTATCGATTCGTTCCGATTTCGTTTTGGGTTAAATTATTTAAACTTATATGTTTATTTGATACTAACGAGTGTCCAAACCCCTTAGGAACTCATAAAATTAGCCCAAAATATTTATTTCAAAAATTTTAGAAACGTCCCCGCTGAGTTACGAAAACTTAATCGGGTGCGACCAAAAGCCCCATTTAACGTCGGTATCGGGTAGAATTCCACCGTGTCCCAGTTTTGGGACCTATTTAAACGTGTTCAAGCTATCATTTGAAGCTTTTTCCCTCTCTCTCTACTCTCTCTCTAACCTCTCTCCTAAATTCAAGTTTAAGGTCCAAATCTCAAATTTAAGGCTTCTAATCACCAAGGTACCTTCCCTAACTTGTTATGCAACCTCATTAGCCTTCAAATCCGAACTTAAACTTTGATTTTGATCCTCAAACATGATTTTACGGCCAAGGAGCATGATTGGGCCGTAAACTCATGATAAGAGGGGTTTTATGCCTTTAAACCCCTCCTAAACAATTTTGGGACTTAGATTCGACTATATGGCTTACCAATTCGGACTTAGAACACCCTAATCATAATTTTTGAAGAGTAAACATGAGTTTACTGCCCAAGAACAAGCTTGGGCCGTAAACCCCTCATTCATGGGGAGTAAAGTCATTTTCTAGTGTTAAAAAGCCATATAACTTCATCAATAGCCTTGAAATAAATCCTAGAATCATCTAAAAACAGTTTGGGGACCTTAAACATGTCAAACACCCTCCAATTACGTGTTTACGGCCATGACACCCCAAGAACATGTTCCAGGGCCGTAAACTCCTAAAGATGAGTCATTTGGTGTGACAACCGGAAATTTAGGGCTATTATTATAACCAACAATCAATCCATAAATCTCTTGTTTATCCGAATTACTGAGTTTTAGTTCATCTAAAGTAAAATAAATAATTTTATTTCAATTATTACATGATATCAGATGATACCTTACTTCCAAATGTGTAAACTGTCAACCGAATGAAACCGCTTAAACGACAACACTAATTAATGCGTTAGAAAAAGCTGAAATTTTGCATTAGGCAGTTTTAAGCAAAACAAACATTAAAATATTATAGTACACGTTCTCTGTTTCCAAAAATATAAAGGACGTCCAAAACGGAGTTCGTATGCAAAAGATTCAACTATTTTAAGAAAATAGACAATAAAAACACTGATTTTTCTTTAATCGTGTAAAACCGAATCGAACCGTTGAGGTACTTAAGCTTTGCGGACAGGATTTATAAGAGCGTTTTTGGACTCAGGTTATATTCTATCACTTAATTTCAAACTTGAAATAATTTTTACGAAAATATTTACAAAAGTTGCGAAAACAGACATCGCGCAGCCGTTAGACGCAAAAACTTTAAATACGATTTCCCGAAATTCCGTAACTCCAAAAATTAATCCGTTTGATGTTCTAGAATTCTTGAATTAAACTCTTTCTAACGGTATTCTCAAAAAAAAATCTCGATACACGGTTTCCGATGCACCCGAATTGGGGTGTCTTTGAGCACCTAATGGAGGTATAGCCCTATATGGGGCCCACATGGGAGGATAGACTCAAAAAAAAAATGATCTTCTTTAAGCTTGTATCAAACCCACGTGCCTTTCCTTCACCTCCATTCCTTTGTGTACAAGTTTCACCAAAGGTACAAGATGAGTTGGAGGTATGGGCATTGATCAAGTATGTGTGTGTGCTTATACTATAAATAGAAGACAATACTTCCCCTGAATCCTCACAAATTCATCAGCTCCGTCTTCTCTCTATCACTCCCTCTCGTAATCTCTCCCCCTCTTCCCCCTTTCTTACACCACCTTACACCACCACCCCACTGCCTGCTGCTGTCAAGGATCACCGGCCACCACCACCTCCATCTTCCCCCATCCACCGTGAGCCTCCTTTCTCCTTTTTGTTTCATTGTATGTGAGTCTAGTTGCAAACCAAGAACAAGTGTGGTGTGGTTTTTTTTAATAATAACCCATGCACTTGAAGATGGTTTCACAGTAAGTTATATGACCAAACTCATTTATGTCTCTCATACGTGGTGCCTGTGATGTACGAGTCTTGTTCAAAAAAAAATATGGATTTTTTTTTTGTTGTTACAAACCTTGTTAAATAACGCAATGCACAATAAGTTTATCAAAACCAAATACAGGAATCATTTTTTTTGGTTTGTGTCTTTTTGTTTCATTATTGTTCTGATGTTTCTGTGATTATCAAGATTCATGCCAAAGAAAAATATTATTCATTTGTTTTATTTTGGTTTTGGGTCACCTTTGTGTCTCGTATGCAACCCAAGAAACCAAGGAGATTGTTGTGTAGTTTTGAAAAGCTCATGCAGACGATTTTCTGTTTGTGCACAATAAACCTCAAAACTTTTCTGTGAGATTCGAAATTTGCCAAGACCCATTTCATTTATTTTATTGTTTAAAAGACATGTATTGTTAATTGGTTTTTATAAAAAAACAACATTTATTTCTAATATTTATAACCCACCGTTTATTTTTCTTGTGTGTCGATGATCCAAATGATCCAACCAAAACCTGTTTTCATTTTTTTTAACGCTTCCTTCATGCATACATTCACAGGGAATGAAACCATTTAAAACTCAAACTTCCATTTCTAATTGATACAAACTACCCCTTTTAAAAATTTCTTACAAAAAGCGTCCTATTTAATTTATTTAATTTCGTAAATGAACCCTATGATATGGTTAAGTTACCAAACAATCATCCACGTATTAATTTATGTTAATATTTCATAGGCAATTAAATAAATATCGACGATTCGTTTCGAAGCATCACGTCTCGGTTTCTCGCATCAATTCTCGAAAAGACTCAACAACCACACTTTAAGGTGAGTGTTACGGCCCCACTTTTACATAATTTAAGGTGAGTGTTATGTTGTTAAGATAATACAACTAATAAAAATAACATATACATTCCGACAAAATTTGTGCTATGACTGTATAGCCGGTTATAACCTTGGTAGTCTAATTATACCTCATACATACACAAAAATATATAAGTTTATATATTTATATGAGTTATAGAGCTTGTATCATAGGCTTGTTATGTGCTTCTACTCAAAGTTTTATCAACTGTTTAAACAAGTATCGTACACTTTGTATACACTTACCAAATATACTTGTTATTTATCTGTTTATCCGTATCTGCGGTTGTTCAGATCAAACTTGGCAGATAACTTTATCCGTATATATGTATGTCTGTTTATCCATATCTGCGGTTGTTAAGATCAACCTTGGCAGATAACTTTATCCGTATATCCGTATGTCTGTTTATCCGTATCTGTGGTTGTTAATTATAACCTTGGCAGAAAACTTTATTTGTTACCCGTACAACCATGGACTTGGTTGTTTTCCAAACGGTTTTTAAGTATGAAATTTCTTATGGAACATAACGTTTTGGCTTTCAAAGATTCATTACAAACACAATTTCACGTATGGTTTTAGTTATACAAACTATACATTTTTGCTTTTAAAGACTCATTTCAAACATTGTTTTAACTGTTGTTATACATACAAAGAAAATACTTTTTGGACATTCTAAAAGTATTACTGCGGTTAGTAGAAAACCTGTAACACTCACCAACCTTTGTGTTGACTTTTAAATTACATGTATTCTTAGGGGATCATTAGCCAAACGTTCAGACAAAAGATTAGTTGTGGATTGCAAACGACCTAGCCAGCTTGTTTTTGATATTTTCTTACATGTTTAAGGCAACTACTATACTATTATTATCTATAAGAACCTTGTATTCAAACTTAATGATGGAATACAAATGCAATTTTGTTTATCGTTGTACTTGTGCTATATATTCAGTTTATCTGTGATCCATGAACTTAGTCCCACTGCCGGCGTGTTCCGCCTTGGCCGGGGGTGTGACAGAATGGTATCAGAGCTAAATTGGCTATAGAGAACTCGTATCCGCGAAATAGGAATACAACTATAGTAGACTAGCTTCTAATAAAAGTATTATTAATAATAAAACTATTTCTCGACTACTTACGCCGTTTGATGTTCGGCCATCGTTTGTGCTCGGTATTTGGGAAGAACAAAGAAAAATTAATAATACTACAAACCCCACCAACCATAATATATAAGAGTTTTTATATACTCTGGCCTGCGATGAGAACACTTAATAAAATTTTAACATCCCTTCAACTAAAACTACCAACTCAACCCTTTAGGTCAGACGCCTCAATTAGGGTTAGTACCGTACATAAGTCATACCATAAATAAATCTGGAATGCGCACCTATGCTATTTATGGTCAGGCCGGTGCACAACCAACCCCGAGCAAGGAGTCTGACAGACTACAACGGTTGAATGTTTTAGAGATTGAAGGATGTTCTCCAAATTCGCTACAACAACCTAGTACCTTAGAATCCATACATACGTTTTAAAAAACTTACAATTCATTAGAAATTAAAGGTCCCCTTTCTATCCTTTAGAAATCTAGAGGATTTCTAAACCAAGCACCTTTTCCTTATCATTTGGAAATCTAGAGGATTTCTAAATCAATCCTTTTTTTCTTATAACTTGTAGGATTTCACAAGCAAACTATATCATAAAATGCATCTCCTGCATACGTGTTAGGATTTTATAGTATTAACACAACTTAACATGTTCGTTTTAAATATATTAGGAGATGGCCCCACGAAAGCAACCTGGAGTTCGTCCACCACCAACTCCCCGAGGCAACCCAAGGAAAACCCCACCAGTAACTCAAACATTAGTGGAAACGCCAAACCAGGGAGGAGACCTAGAAGTAACAAATGTAAACCAAACATTCCAAATGAATTCTACCATGATGCAAAACATGCTCGCACAAGGAATTGCTACAGCCTTGGCAGCATACAAGGCAGCCCGAAATGGAAATATTGGAAATAGTGGAAGTGGCACTCCTGCAACTCACCAAAGCAACACCAGACACTGTTCCTATAAGGATTTCATGAGCTGCAAACCTCGAACCTTCTACGACACTGAAGGAGTTGTTGGGCTATCTCGTTGGATAGAAAAGACTGAGGCTGTCTTCCACATCAGTGCTTGCCCCAATGACTGTAGGGTTAAGTATGCTACCTGCACGTTGATGGACTCTGCCTTAAATTGGTGAAATAACCATGCGAAGTCCATGGGAATCACTGAAGCTTATGCCATGGGTTGGGAATACCTAAAGTAGCTAATGACCAAGGAGTATTGTCCCCGACAGGAGATACAGGCTCTAGAGCAAGAGCTTTGAAACCTTGTCATGAAAGGATCAGAAGTAGCTGTCTACACCTCTCGATTCAATGACCTTGCAAACTGTTGGCCAGGAATGGTGACCCCGGAAGACAGGAATATTGAAAGGTACATCTGGGGACTAGCTTCACCTATTCAAGGTCTGGTGATGGCATCCAAACACTCTACTTTCGATAGTGCTAAGCAATTAGCCTATCAGTTGACTGAACAGTGTGTCTGACAGGGTACCATAACCCCACCGGTAGAGAAGAAGCACAGTGGAGGCACCAAAAGAAAGTTTCATGGGGAAACAAAGGAGGACTCCAAGCATCACAAGTTTGAACCAGAACCATTAGCTGTCTACGCCGCAGTTACCAATACTCCCACACCAACTAAGCCCTACTCTAGGACTTTACCTCATTGTACAAAGTGCAATTTCCACCATGTTGGAAATTGCAGGGAGGTGATCTGCAACAAGTGTAACATGAGAGGTCACATCTCGAGGTACTGTAGAAGAACCCCAACTACTACGGCAGAAGGAAGTCGTAACTGTTACGAGTGCAATCAGCCAGAGCATTTTAGGAAGGATTGCCCACAACTAAAGAACCAATGTGGCAATGGAAGGGTACTTATGATCACATCAAGAGAGGCTCTTCCAGAACCACCTGTGGTTATTGGTACATTTCATAACAACAACGTTTAGGCCTAGGTATTTATTAATACTAGTGCCAATTAAAGCTTTATCGACCATAGGTTTCAACACGCGACATAATATAAAATTTCGGAAACTTAATGAAACCTACGCAGTAGCTATAACAAAAAGTACTTGCTAGTTACCTTATCACCCTAGTTAATCATGACATTCACATAGAAGCTAAGGACCCTTGCTGGTAATCTATGCTTGCTAAGTGTATATGTTAGGGTGGTATATAATTAAGATTCTACAGACTTAGGATTCATGATTCCGCTTTACTTCCTGTTCCTTGTTTGGTTGTGGGCTCAGGGTAGAATCACTTATTCGACTGTCTATTCGATCTTGATTATATACGACTTGTATACACCAAGGGAATGTAGAAGGACCAGCCAGGGATCATGCAACACGTAAGTACATTACTAGTTATCGATATGGCAAAAGTACTCCCTAGTTTCTTTCTCACCCGAATTAATCACATCATTCATGTAGAAACTAAGGACTCTTGCTGGTAATATATGATTGCTAAGTGTATACGTTAGGGTTATATATAATTAAGATTCTACCGACTAAGGATTTATGATTCCGCTTTACTTCCTGTTCCTTTTTTTGATTGTGGGCTTAGAGTAGAATCACTTATTCGAATGACTCAATCTTGATTATATACGACTTGTATGCACAAGGCGATATAGAAGGACCAGTCGTGGATCATACCACAAAATTATATTACTATTTATCAAAACCCTTGTACTACCAATACCAACTCAATTTCGGGATGAAATTTCCTTTAACGGGGAGGTAATGTGACAACCGGAAATTTAGCGCTATTATTATAACCGACAATCAATCCATAAATCTCTTGTTTATCCGAATTACTGAGTTTTAGTTCATCTAAAGTAAAATAAATAATTTTATTTCAATTATTACATGATATCAGATGATACCTTACTTCCAAATGTGTAAACGGTCAACCGAATCAAACCGCTTAAACGACAACACTAATTAATGCGTTAGAAAAGCTGAAATTTTGCATTAGGCAGTTTTGAGAAAAACAAATATTAAAATATTATAGTACACGTTCTCCTGTTTCCAAAAATATAAAGGACGTCCAAAACGGAGTTCGTATGCAAAAGATTCAACTATTTTAAGAAAATAGACAATAAAAACACTAATTTTTCTTTAATCGTGTAAAACCGAATCGAACCTTTGAGGTCCTTAAGCTTTGCTGATAGGATTTATAAGAGCGTTTTTGGACTTAGGTTATAGTCTATTACTTAATTTCAAACGTGAAATAATTTTTACGAAAATATTTACAAAAATCGCGAAAACAGACACTGCGCAGCCGTTAGACGCAAAAACTTTAAATGCGATATCCCGAAATTCCGTAACTCCAAAAATTAATCCGTTTGATGTTATGGAATTCTTGAATTAAACTCTTTCTAACGGTATTCTCGAAAAAAAATCTCGATATACGGTTTCCGATGCACCAGAATTGGGGTGTCTTTGAGCACCTAATGGAGGTATAGCCCTATATGGGGCCCACATGGGAGGATAGACTCAACAAAAAAATCTGATCTTCTTCAAGCTTGTATCAAACCCACGTGCCTTTCCTTCACCTCCATTCCTTTGTGTACAAGTTTCACCAAAGGTACAAGATGAGTTGGAGGTATGGGCATTGATCAAGTATGTGTGTGTGCTTATACTATAAATAGAAGACAATACTTCCCCTGAATCCTCACAAATTCATCAGCTCCGTCTTCTCTCTATCACTCCCTCTCGTAATCTCTTCCCCTCTTCCCCCTTTCTTACACCACCTTACACCACCACCCCACTGCCTGCTGCTGTCAAGGATCGTCGGCCACCACCACCTCCATCATCAACCTCCCTCTTCCCTCATCCACCGTGAGCCTCCTTTCTCCTTTTTGTTTCATTGTATGTGAGTCTAGTTGCAAACCAAGAACCGGTGTGGTGTGTTTTTTTTAATAATAACCCATGCACTTGAAGATGGTTTCACAGTAAGTTATATCACCCAAACTCATTTATGTCTCTCATACGTGGTGCCTGTGATGTACGAGTCTTGTTCAAAAAAAATATGGATTTTTTTTGTTGTTACAAACCTTGCTAAATAACGCAATGCACAATAAGTTTATCAAAAACCAAATAAAGGAATCATTTTTTTTGGTTTGTGTCTTTTTGTTTCATTATTGTTCTGATGTTTCTGTGATTATCAAGATTCATGCCACAGAAAAATATTATTCATTTGTTTTATTTTGGTTTTGAGTCACCTTTGTGTCTCGTATGCAACCCAAGAAACCAATGAAATTGTTGTTTAGTTTTGAAAAGCTCATGCAGACGATTTTTTGTTTGTGCACAATAAACCTCAAAACTTTTCTATGAGATTCGAAATTTACCAAGACCCATTTCATTTATTTTATTGTTTAAAAGACATGTATTGTTAATTGGTTTTTATAAAAAAAAAAAACATTTATTTCTAATATTTATAACCCACCGTTTATTTTTCTTGTGTGTCGACGATCCAAATGATCCAACCAAAACCTGTTTTCATTTTTTTTAACGCTTCCTTCATGCATACATTCACAGGGAATGAAACCATTTAAAACTCAAACTTCCATTTCTAATTGATGCAATATATATCACACAAAAATAGTATTTATTACGCTACTACTTACGGTACGGGGAATCTGGTTTGAAGGGCCGCACGGGTTTTTGGATTTCAGAACAACTTAATTGCCAAAATGATCCTGCCCTCGGTGTTTCATGTCTGGCCCTCGTCTATGCATGGTAGTACGTGTACTAAGTAATATTTATAATACAAAATACACAAACAAAAAAAATCGTTGTTTTGTGTAAATACTTTACCAGTTTTAGAAATATTTGTTTCAATGCTTACATATTAAGTAAACAAAATCGTTTTAAACCTCATTAGCTTCATATGTTATGTTGTTAAGATAATACAACTAATAAAAATAACATATACATTCCGACAAAATTTGTGCTATGACTGTATAGCCGGTTATAACCTTGGTAGTCTAATTATACCTCATACATACACAAAAATATATAAGTTTATATATTTATATGAGTTATAGAGCTCGTATCTTAGGCTTGTTATGTGCTTCTACTCAAAGTTTTATCAACTGTTTAAACAAGTATCGTACACTTTGTATACACTTACCAAATATACTTGTTATTTATCTGTTTATCCGTATCTACGGTTGTTAAGATCAACCTTGGCAGATAACTTTATCCGTATATACGTATGTCTGTTTATCCGTATCTGCGGTTGTTAAGATCAACCTTGGCAGATAACCTTATCCGTATATCCGTATGTCTCTTTATCCGTATCTGTGGTTGTTAATTATAACCTTGGCAGAAAACTTTAATTGTTACCCGTACAACCATGGACTTGGTTGTTTTCAAAATGGTTTTTAAGTATGAAATTACTTATGGAACATAACGTTTTGGCTTTCAAAGATTCATTACAAACACAATTTCACGTATGGTTTTAGTTATACAAACTATACATTTTTGCTTTTAAAGACTCATTTCAAACATTGTTTTAACTGTTGTTATACATACAAAGAAAATACTTTTTGGACATTCTAAAAGTATTACTGCGGTTAGCAGAAAACCTGTAACACTCACCAACCTTTGTGTTGACTTTCAAATTACATGTATTCTTAGGGGATCATTAGCCAGACGTTCAGACAGAAGATTAGCTGTGGATTGCAGACGACCTAGCTAGCTTGTTTTTGATATTTGCTTACATGTTTAAGGCAACTACTGTACTATTATTATCTGTAAGAACCTTGTATTCAAACTTAATGATGGAATACAAATGCAGTTTTGTTTATCGTTGTACTTGTGCTATATATTCAGTTTATCTGTGATCCATGAACTTAGTCCCACTCCCGGCGTGTTCCGCCTTGGCCGAGGGTGTGACATTTGGTGCCCTAAATTCATACTAAGGCTTAGAAAATTAGTTTGGAATCACATGTGATTGTTTAAAGACCAAAACTTAAAGGAATTGAAGTGAGGGGGGAGTTTACGGCCGTAAACTCCAAGTTTACAACCGTAAACTCCAATAAATGGTCTTTAAGTGAGCCTAAAATCATCCTAATGCCCTAGATAAAATCCTAGATAGATTATCCTTGTGTTTTGAAGCCATTTTGCATCCAAAAACACCACCTATGAGTTCACGGCTATGAACTCATGTGGGTGTGGTGTTTAAGGCCGTAAACTCCCTAAGGAGTTTACTCTTTAAGTCCCAACTCCATATCCAAGCCTTATGTGACTTCGAACACCACCTGGGTCCCTCCAAACGCTTATAATGAAGTGTTTTCGCGATTAGAAGCATATGTCCCTAACAAATAAATAATTTAAGTCCTAATTAGATACAAATGTGTATCATTTGATAATCCATAGGAATCTTGTGCGTTTGTAAACCCAAAACTGACGTTTAGGATCCAAACCAACGTGTTCCCCAACCGGTGAGTTCATACCCCTACTCTTTTTCAAATGTTTTCACTGTTTTCGGGGGGGGGGGGGGGGGGGGGGGAACAAGCAAAAGTACAAGGAAATCTTGTACTCAAACTTATTGTTTTCAGTTTAAATGTTTATATTTTGTATGTTTTAAATATCGATAACTGTGTTTATCAAATAGTTCGAATTACGAAATCAGCTTTCAGATTAATCATAGATTTCTTGATAAAATGCTACAATCTAAATTATATGTTATAATCTATGAATAATTCATACAAATTGTCAACTAGAACTAATTCAAATACAAATACGAATACGGAAGTACAACTAGGAATAGAACGAATATGAAAGTACAATTATGAATAGAACGAATATGAAAGTATAACTAGGAATAGAACGAATAGGAATACTAAAATAATAATGCGAATACAAATACGAATACGAATAGGAATACAAATAGTAATAGGAGTAGGAATAGGGATAGAGATACGAATGCAAATATGAATGCGAATACGAATACGAATACGAATAGTATTAGGAGTAGGATTAGGGATAGGAATACGACTGCGAATACAAATACGAATATGATTAGGATTAGGAATACGAATACGAATACAAATACGAATAGGAGTAAAATATAAATACGAATACAAATATAAAATATAAATATGAATATGATCAAGAATAGGAATACGAATACGAAGGCACGCATCTTGGTACATTCAACTGTAGCACCATTAGGATATCAGAAAACCTAGTTAATATAACAAGTACGAAAGGTAATTAATAATTACATCGAAATTCAATAACTAAACTTACTATTAGGAAAATATAGGATTTTCTTGGGATCATAGTTAAACATAACTAGAACCGTGTAACCTAACAATTAATCAAACATTGCTTTTAAGGAAATATGGGATTTTCTTGGATAACAAACTTTTCGAAAACTAAAGGGAACTTGTTCATTTTCAGAAAACAAACCTCTTATGAACTCACCAACTTTATGCTGATTTTCAAACCGCTTGTATTCTCAGGTCCGCATTAGACAAGTATCTAGCAATCCTTTTGGAGAAGAGGGAGCATACAAAAGACTCGTCTCTACTTTTGTTCATATATACTATGTATTACAAATGTACAACTTTACTTTTGAACAAATGTAAACTTTGATATGTAATGTAATGGTTGTTTACTTTGCTTACTATGTACATTGGATTTTATACTCAACGTGGAGTCCGCCCCGGAAATGTTTCCGCCTTAGGTTTTCGGGGTGTGACAGTGATTATCCAAGAAAATCCCATATTTTCTTAAAAGTAATGTTTAGTTGTTCTGTTATGTTACACACTTCTGGTTATGAATAGTTATTACCCCAGGAAAATCCTATATTTTCCTAATGTGAAAGATGTGTACTAAAAACCTGATTAACCATGTGAAGTGTGTGTTAGTTTACCAACCCAAAAATGTAATGTAAAAGATGTATAATGAAAACTTGATTATCATAGTAAACTAATTCTTAAGGTTATTAATTTACTATATCCATTATTACTAAAAAGTAAATATCTGTTATCCAACTTGCGAGTTCTATAACCATACTATACATGAGATATGTCAAAGGAAGGCCAATATCTTTATGACTTTTGTCACCCTTGAACCTTTCGGTTCGGCTGTAGCTAGCAGCCAGGTGCGGGGTAGTCAGCCCCGTATAGATCTATACACTCAAGTCACGCTCCCTATCTAAGAGATTCTGGTTACAGGGCAGTCCTCCACTTGCGTATCTCTGTGGAGTGTTCTCCAAGGATGTGTCTCCAATTTATAGGAATAACAAATCTACAAGTAATAATGCGGGATATCTTGTTTAAGTTCTATCTAAAAAGACTATCCTCCACTAGCGTATCTCTGTGGAGTGTTACCGAGGACAAAACAATATACTAAGTTTCACGTTCAAAGTTCAAAGGTTATGTTTTTAACTATTATAATGTGGAAAACCATTTGTGAAAATATAAAATACAACAATTTATAAGGTTTTTCAAAAATAATAAGATAATGTCATCTACAAGTTCAGACGGTTATTTGTTATGATTGATAGTGTTAAAAACATATGTAATATGAAACACAATACTTATAAAACAAGTTTTGAGTACAATTATTCCTTGTACTTTGCTTGTATTCCCCCTGAAAACAGTGAAAAACATTGAAAAAGGGTACGGGTATGAACTCACCGGACGAGGAATGTGTCGACTAGGATGCTAAACGTCGAATCGAGGCTTGAAAACGTGCGAGGTTCCTATGTAATATTAAATGATACACAAATGTATCTAATTAGATTTTAAATCACTAATTAGTTAAGGATATACACTTCTAGTCGCGAAAACACTTCAATTCAAGTGTTTGGAGTGACCCGGGTGACTTTTATGGACATGTATGGCTTGGATATGGAGTTTACTCTTCAAGAGTAAACTCTTAGAAGATTTTTCGGGCCTAAACACCACATCCCCATGAGATTATGGCTGTAAACTCATGGATGGTGTTCTTAAGTGCTAAATGGCCTTAAATCAATTGAGGGGTGATGCTAGGTTTGGTTCTAGGGCATTAGAAAGGAATTAAATCAACCATGTGGACCATTTGATGAGTTTACGGCAGTAAACTATGAGTTTATGGCTGTAAACTCTCACCCACTCCATTCTTAAGTGCTTTGAAGGTCATAGATTAATCACAAGTGATTCTACTCATTTTTACAAGCCAAGGGGTGAATTTAGGGCACCATACAACCCATTTATAGGAGTTTACGGCCCAGGAACCCATTCTTGGGGGGTTCGCGGCCGTGAACTCCTTATGGAGTTTTTTTCATCAAGTTTAAGGTCCCTATCTTGTTTTTGGTTGCTTCTAGACTTTAGTTCAAGGCTTAGGAGGTGTGTAAGTTGCATTTTAACACCCAAAAAGGAGTTTACTACCCATGAAAGGGTGTTTACGGCCCAAGCATGTTCTTGGGAAGTAAACTCATGTTTACTCCCCAAATGTTGAGTTTAAGGTGTTCTATGTCTAATCCAATAAGTCCTTAAGCCATATCTAAGCTCTAATGGTGATTTGGAAGGGTTTTGAGGCTCAAAAACACCATTTATAAGTGTTCACGGCCCAAGAGTGTTCTAGGGCTGTAAACACATGTTTATGGTCCTAAATCATGATTTGAACTCGAAATTGAAGTCTATGGATGTTATACAAGAAGCTTGGATAGTTACCTTGGTGTTTTGAAGCTTGAAATGAGTGATTTTTGGACCTAAATCTTGGATTGAGGAGAGAGGTTAGAGAGAAAGAGTGAAAAGGCTTCAAATGAGGCTTAAACCATTTTAAATATGGTTTGGATTTGCGACACGGTGGAATTCTACCCGATACTGATGTTTACTGAGGCTTTTGGTCGCACCCGATTAAGTTGTCGTGACCCGATATGGTCGAAACTAAAAATTTTCTAATTTACTAGTTTGGGACGTTTTCATGTATTTCTAACATGTTTGGATACTTACAAGGTCAAAATAAAGTCTTAACTTAATTGACCTAATCCAAAAACGAAATCGGAATAATTTGATTAAAACGAGTTTTACGGACGAAACGGGTTGCGGCGATGGAACAACTTCGGGTTGTCACAGTTTCTGATAAACCCAGGAGTTTTGTTGAGAAACCGGGCTCTGCGAGGGTTGGAGCTTCAAAACCGAAAAGATAAACTTTTCGAGCTTCTCGGGAGTTTCGGGATGTGTTTCGGGTGCTAAAATTGATACCGGGGCTTCGGGGAAAGTCAAAATAGTGAATATATGAAATTAGGGTGAAAAAGTGTCAAATTTTTAAAGTTACCCGGGAAGGCTCGCAGCCCCCCCCCCCCCCCCCCCCTTTATATAGGGCCGAGGGCTCGGACCTTGTGGCTGAGAAGGGTCCACGTCGCATCTGCGAGGTTCGGACGAAGGGTGACGAAGCAGCCCGGTGGCATCAGCAGTGAGGGGCAACATGGCTCGGATGCGAGGCTGGTAGGCGATACTGGCTCGGGTCGGACTGGCCACCGATGCAAGATGTGTCTCGTTCTTACTGGTCCTCGGCCTCGGCGAATCAGAAAAGGACACGAAGCAGACTCTGTCACACCCCGAAAACCAAAGGCGGAAACATTTCCGGGGTTGACTCCATGTTGAGTATCAAATCCAATGCACATAGTAAGTAAAGTAGAACAACCATACGTTACATATTGAAAAGTTTTGCAGTTGTTACAATAGTAAAGTTATACAGTTGTGATACATAGTATATAATAACAAAATGAACGGATCTTCTACGCACTCCAACCTGGAACAAAATGATCTTCGGATACCTGTTCTAATGCTGACCTAAGAACACAAGCGGTTTGAAAATCAGCATAATGCTGGTGAGTTGATAAGCGGTTTTTGTTTTATGAAAATGTTTGAGTTTCCTTTCTGTTTCTGAAAATGTTACACACACCAAGAAAATCCCATATTTTCTTAATAAGGTTGGTTATCAAATCCAAAGTGTAAAGTGATAGATGTATACTGAAAACATGTTCACCCTTGTAAATTATAAAGTTTAGTTGTCTAAAATCTGTTATACGAATCTAGTTATGTAAGAGTATTACCCCAGGAAAATTCCATATTTTCCTAAATGTTGATTACTAATGTGAAAGATGTATACTGAAAACCTGGTTGTTCTTGTGAGTGGTGTTAGTTTTAACACATATATAAAACTAATGTAGGTAAAGTAAACATAATTACTTGTTCATTATTACCATTTAGTAAATCTCTGTTATCCAAATTGCGAGTTCCATAACCATACGATAGACTAGACATGGCAATAAGTAGTCCACATCACCTTATGACTTTCGTCACCCTTGAACCATTCAGTTCGGCTGTAGCTAGCAGCCAGGTGTGGGGTAGTCACCCCCGTATAGATCTATACACTCAAGTCACGCTCTCTAAATCCCAGAGATTCTGGTTACGGGTGTAGTCCTCCACTCGCGTATCTCTGTGGAGTGTTCGCCGAGGACGTGTCTCCAATCATACAGGATTAACAAATTTACTAGTAATAATATGATAGTCCTCCACTCGTGTATATATGTGGAGTGTTACCGAGGACAAAACAGTGTACATATATTATGTTCAGAAGTTCTAACGTCATGCTTGTAACTGATAACTGTGGAAAATCATTTGTGAAATATATGTAAAACATAACAGTTTAAAATTTCATTTCACAAATATATGTTTACGTGATCTGCATGTTGAAACGGCTATCGGTTGTAACGATCAGTGTTAAAAGCATATAAAATGTGAAACACACACATGAAAACAAATTTTGAGTACAAGAAACCTCTTGTACTTTGCTTGTGTTCCCCCCCCCCCCCCCTAAAAACAGTAAAAAACAGTGAAAAAGAGTAGGGGTATGAACTCACCGCTTAATGTAGGGTTCGAGTGTCGACGGATGCCCTGAACGTCTATGGCCCCTATTATTCATGTGACGACCCATAGATGAGTTAGAATTAAGGTGTTTCATGACTAAAATGATCGGAAAACACCTTTAGGGCTTGGAATTACTAAGAATAAGTACCCTAGGATCCAGGCTTAAAGATTTATGCAAGTTTAGGGCCAAATGTGGGCATTAAAGTGAGTGTATGGCCTTGAAAATGAGTGTGCGACTGGGGTGTGCGGCCAGGAGTGTGTGTGCAGCACACAAGAGTGTGCGGCCGTACAGAGGGTGTGTGCGGCCGTACATAGGAGTGTGCGGCCTTACACTCCTCATTTGAGTCCGTATGATGAATTTTCTAACATCCCGGAATAGCAAGAGTAGAGTTGAAGGGCTAAAAGTGTAGGTTTTAGAGGACAACTCGGCGAGTCCATGGATGGACTCGGCGAGTAGGGTCGCGACTTTGGTCGCGTGTCAAGTGGCCTACTCGGCGAGTCCAAAGATGGACTCAGCGAGTAGGTGCTGAGTGGAGAAAAACCCTAATTCTTGGGGTTGAGCTCTATATAAAGAACATTATGTTTCCTCCCCAGTCTCTTTGATTCCCCTTGAGCCCCAGAAACCCTAATTTCGTGGAGGAACACCATTGTTGGGAAAATTGGAGCTTGGAGAAGTGCTAGTTGAAGAAATCTTGAAGAAGAAAAGACTTGGATCAAAGGGTTTTGCTTGGATTCGAGTTTCATTGCAGTTGGGGCATTCTTTGAAGGTAATATCTCGTTCTTGAGCTGCTATTGTCTAGATTCTTCACTTTTGGAGGTGTTGAGATCACATCTATTGGTGTTTTGGAGTCTAGAGGTTAGATCTGAGGTTGCTACCTCAGATCTAGATTAGAGAAGGGTTGGAATGCCTGAAAGTCCCTGTGATTGAGTATGTAGTGAAGCTATCTTGTCCCAAACCTTAGCCCTAATGTGTATTATGCCTAGATCTTCATGGATTCACGTAAAGTTTGCCACTTTACGTGATGGATGGGTTGTAGGAGGCTAGATCTATGTTTTGGATCAATTGCATGGCCTGGGATGCTTCTGTATGGATTCAGACCGGTGGTACTCGGCGAGTCATAAGGGTGGACTCGACGAGATGCTTGAAGATGAGCTGGAACTCGGCGAGTTGGATGAACAACTCGGCGAGTAGGTTGAAGATAGCCTTAGACTCGGCGAGTCTGTTCTTGGACTCGGTGAGTCTTGTCGAAGAGTCCCAATATTTTCTGGTTGAGTAGAGAATCGGTGAGTCAAGGGATGACTCGGTGAGTTGGGTGCGAGTAGACTCAGAGCGGTTGGACTCGGCGAGTCTCGGGGTGACTCGGTGAGTCAGGTTGCGGATTGAGGGAAGTTCTGAACTTGGGGACTCGGCGAGTCATCAGGTTGACTCGGCGAGTAGAGTCAGTCAGGGGTTGACTTTGACCTTGTCCAAGGGTTGACCAGTTGTCTTCCAGGGGTATTTTGGTAATTAAGGGTATATATTGACTTGAGTGTTTTGGTGTTCAGTGGAGGAGTTTGTGTTGGAGTTCGGAGCAGCAGGATCTTATCCTTTTAGCCGGCAGTTTCTAGGTGAGTTATCCTCACTATATCAACAGGGTCTATGGCACCAAGGCCGGCCCTTTATTGGATTGAGATTTGGATATGGTTATTATGTTATTGTTTAATATGTCTGCATCCTGGTAGCTAGGATGGTATATGCTGGAGACCTAGTTAAGGTCAGTTTTCCGATATGTAGAGTGATGCTATGCTAGTGACCGGCTAGGTCGGTAACTTGGTTAGGGTAATGATATGCTATGTGATCTGCTTGCTCGGTTTGTTGACTATGACTGTTATATGAATGTATGTTATGTGCACATGTCTGTTTGGACTGGAGATGGGTTGAGGCGGGTCCTGCTTTGTGCTGTAGGACAAGATACCCAGGGCGGACCGGTTATTCCGAAGGCCCAGCGAGCGGTCCGGATAGGCTGTAGGCCCCACGAGGGCGGAGCAGACATGCCGAGGCTCGGAGAGTGGACCAGGCCGATTGAAGGCCTGATGCGGGCGGACCAGTCACACTGTAGACTCAGAGTGGACCAGGTGGGTTGAAGGCCTGGTGCGAGCGGACCAACCACACTGTAGACTCAAAGGACATGACTAGACTCGGAGGGTGGATCCGGTGGACTGAAGGCCCGATACGGCGGACCAGTCACACAGTAGACCCGATATGCATGGCTGTTCTATGTTCTGTTATGTTATGTATGCTTTTTATGCTATGGGCCGGAAGGCAATATGTTTTGGACCGGAAGGTCGTAGCCTGGAAGGGCGTATATATGGTTGGTATTTTGTGGGTATCTCACTAAGCTTTCCGGCTTACAGTTGTGGTTTAATGTTTTTCAGGTTCTTCGAGAGACTGTGGCAAGGCAAAGGTGTGATCGTACCGTCCCTCGCGTTTATGTTTTATGAAATGGACCTGGGAATATTCTGATAAATAATGTATTGAAAACCTTTTTGTAATAATTTAATGAAATCTGATTGTTTTTGAAAAATTTAAATTAGTTGGACTTTTCGGTCGTTACAAGTTGGTATCAGAGCCTTGGTTTGAGTGAATTGGAGGAACACTTGTGTGACTCCAGTCTCAAATCAAGGAGGGTTTTCAAAAGAGAATTTAAAATGGTTTTCAAAATAAGTAAAGGAGGACACGGAGCTACGATCAGCCAGAGCCAGTAAGTAACCCCAAATTACCATTCATGACATTTGTTTATTTGAGCTTTAATAGAACAGCATGCTAGTGATAGGCTAGGGATCTTCAGGATTTCATGATAATGTTGCCTGTTATGTGACGCCTGTTAGCCTAGGGTTCCTTTATTGAGGGTTCCAGTGTTCCTCTAGGAGTGAGGATCGAGCGTTTGCTATGTATATTTGCCTCTAGGGAGTTGTGGTAGTACTTCATACAAATATGGGTAGGTGTGGAAGGTAGTATGGGCCCGTACTACTGAAAGCACAGGACCCATACGCGTATCAGGGAAACCATGACCTCTAGGGTTGGGTTGAGAGTTGGTTCCCGGGATAGTGGGAGGTGTCTGAGATTTTGGTGTTTTATTTTCAATATGGAGATTTTAGGGCATACTGGGGGTGGATCCGGGTTAGGATCAGGAGCAGGAGAGGGAGTTTCGGGTGGGTCCGTACCGCCCGAGGTTGTCGGTCAGATGAGTACGAGCGAATTGGATGCGAGGATTCGTGAGATCCTGCATGATGAGGTTGCTGCATTGTTCCGGGATGAGCTGCCGGAACTATTTGGGTCGATCAAGACCGCCATGGTGGAGTATTTTGATGAGCGTTATGCGGCTCTCACGGAGACGGCTGCCGCAGCGGCTACAGTGGCTGTAGCAGCGGCAGGGGGAGGAGCTAGTAGAGGTTTTCAGTATCGGAACTTCGATAATACTAAGCCTCCCACCTTCGATGGAGTTCAGGATCCGATCGTTGCTATGAGATGGTTATCAGACGTGGAGGGGTGTTTCTTCACGTGTTAATGCCCTGCTGATCATAGGGTGAGGTGTGCTCTGAACCTGTTAAGGCTCGGGGCAAAGGATTGGTGGAGATTGACCACGACATCATATTCGGATGCGCAGAGGGCTGCGATTTCATGGGATCAGTTCAGAGAGATGTTCAGCACTCGCTATGTTCCGCAGGTCGAGAGGGAGAGGTTGGCTCAGGTGTTCCTTGAGCTGAAGCAGGATACGAAGTCGGTGACGGAAATCACCAGGATGTTTACTGAGAGGGCGATGTCCTGCCCTGAGTTCGCTTCGGAGCAGGCTCAGATGTCCCGATATCTGAGTATGCTAAAGAGGGACGCCAGGCAGTTTGTGTCCGCGCAGAGGTGCGAGACCTTGTTGGAGTTGCAGGAGGCCGCCAGGCGGCGTGAGTTAGAGATTGAGTTGCAGATATGTGAGCTGAGGCAAGCTCCGGTTCAGTCGCAGCCGGCGACGAAACGGTCTAAGACCGTTGATTCCAGGATGGGAGATCAGGGCAGCCACGTTTGTGGAAAGTGTGGGAGGGGTCACGCCGGAGTTTGTCAGTCTGGTGGAACATGCCGCAAGTGCGGAAAGGAGGGACACTATGCGAGGGATTGTCGGCAGTCAGTGCTGGTTCGGGATTTGAGGATATGTTATCATTGTCATCAGGTTGGGCACTTGAGGGTCAACTGTCCACAGCTTGCTGCAGGACCGGTGCAGGCTCCAGCACCGGCCATGTTGAGGATCACAGGTGGAGGTCAGAGTGGAGCGGAGCCCCCAAGGGCTTAGGGTCGTGCTTTTCAGCTTGCTGCTGTAGGTATGTTTCTTTCTGTTGTTTTGATTATTTATGATTATTATGGAGTATCATTATCTACTAGTCTCGTTGGATGGTTATGGAATTGCGTTTCGGGTTTTCGTGTGGTATCCGTTGTTCCTTGAGGGTTTGGCGAGTTGTGTTCGGGATTTCGTTTTGGTATCCTTTGTTCCCTGAAGGATCGATATGATTATGGATTAGTGCTTCGAGCTATCGTTGATTATCTTTGTGAGGATGAGTGGCGGATGAGGCGTTGGTTTGAATGTTGGGTAGCCTCTGCAGTCTGAAGAATGGATATTTGAAGATTGGGTTCCTTTCGAGCGGGTTGTTCAGTGTGGAAATATGATTTTTATGAAAGTTGTTAGCGCTGGTGAGAATCGATTTGCGTATAAGTGTTGGTTTTTCTGCAAGGTTGTTTTGGGAGATCGGTGATGGCGACCGGTGGTTAATTGTTAGTGTCTTAAGTGGGGGAGAATGGGAAATTCTTCGGATGGTCGTTAAGCTTGAGAGGTTGTTTAGCTGCTTGGGGAATTTTACAGTTTTCTATCAGCCGAGATCAGGCTCGTTTGGGTGAGTAACAGGCGTGTTGGGTGGAATACAGACCTAGGGCATTTGATTGTGGAAGGCCTGGGAGCAGGCCGGGATCGAGTATGTATGATGGAGATAGAGTTCGGAAACCCTAGAGAGCTAGAACGGTATGCACGGGAGGATTTCCCAAAGAGATATCTCGGAATGATGAATGCTAGTTGAGCGGTCCGGGTAGACTGAAGGCCGGTAGGCGTACCAGTCAGGCCGAAGGCTCGGAGGACGGTCCAGCCAGACTGAAGGCACTGAGAGCGGTCCAGATTGGCTGAAGGTTCTGAGAGTGGTCCAGATTGGCTGAAGGTCTGGTGAGGCGGTCCAGTCATGCTGAAGACTCTACGAGTATTGTTGGATCGGTTCGAGGTTATGTATTGCGTATGTTGCAGTGTGATTGCATTGGAAGGTCTTACCCCGGGTAGTGATCTTGATCAGTGAAGATACTACATGGGCTTGAGAGTCCCTGCGATGAGAGTCAGAGTAGTTGTGTTGAATGGATATCGGGTGTGCTTTAAAGAGGTGGTGTGGCGTGGGGTGAGCACCATAGTACTTGTCGTGGTGACAAGGCGGTCGAGTGGTTTCCTTGGTAAGGAAAGAGGTAGGAATGAAATTCCGAAAGGGAGTGCAAATTCACGGAAGTGAAAGCGGCAGTGTAGAGTTATGATCGGAGTGGTTCGACGGTGGTCATTGAGCAGTGTGTGCGGCGGCGGTTTGGGATGACATCATGAGGGGATGCCTGCCGGGGTTGCAGAAGGGATTTCCAAGGCTGTAAAGTCAAGAGGCTCGTAAGGGATGTAGATATTGTGTTCTGGGTTCCCAGTTTGATTTCGGAAAAGGATTTGTGTATCAGTGGTTCATCCTGAGGGGTGTTTTGAGGATCGTCAGAGTGATGGATTTCCTGACCCGAGGGTGCTAGAGATAGTTCAGCATGTGCATGCGATTGCAAGAAGAGAACTCATGGGAGTTGCTCTGAAGAGTGTGTCTTTCTATCAGCCTAGAATGGATAGAGTTGGACTAGGATCGGGAATCGGGTGGTGCAAAGTTAATTATAGTTCATATGGGTCGAGTAATGGTTGGGATTTGGAGCAGTAATGGATTACGGGTAATTCTCGGTTGTTGAGTGCGGTTATCGGAGGGTACAGCTAGTGCCCGGCTTAAGACGATGGTCAGGACACCGTATGGAAAGAGAAAGTGAGTTTGAGATTCGTTGGATATGCCTTGAGGGACCTGGTCCGGTTAAGGCTAGGTGGTGTGTTGTGGGAGTATTGTTGGAGATGAGTTGCCATAGGCTTCGAGGACGAAGCCTAATTTAAGTGGGGGAGAATTGTAACATCCTGGAATAGCAAGAGTAGAGTTGAAGGGCTAAAAGTGTAAGTTTTGGAGGGCAACTCAGTGAGTCCATGGATGGACTCGGCGAGTAGGGTCGCGACTTTGGTCGCGTGTCAAGTGGCCTAATCGGCGAGTCCAAAGATGGACTCGGCGAGTAGGTGCTGAGTGGACAAAAACCCTAATGCTCGGGGTTGAGCTCTATATAAAGAACATTATGTTTCCTCCCCAGCCTCTTTGATTCCCCTTGAGCCCCAGAAACCCTAATTTCGTGGAGGAACACCATTGTTGGGCAAATTGGAGCTTGGAGAAGTGCTAGTTGAAGAAATCTTGAAGAAGAAAAGACTTGGATCAAAGGGTTTTGCTTGGATTCGAGTTTCATTGCTGTTGGGGCATTCTTTGAACGTAATATCTCGTTCTTGAGCTGCTATTGTCTAGATTCTTCACTTTTGGGGGTTTTGAGATCACATCTATTGATGTTTTGGAGTCTAGAGGTTAGATCTGAGGTTGCTACCTCAGATCTGGATTAGAGAAGGGTTGGAATGCCTGAAAGTCCCTGTGATTGAGTATGTAGTGAAGCTATCTTATCCCAAACCTTATCCCTAATGTGTATTATGCCTAGATCTTCATGGATTCACGTAAAGTATGCCACTTTACGTGATGGATGGGTTGTAGGAGGCTAGATCTATGTTTTGGATCAATTTCACGGCCTGGGATGCTTCTGTATGGATTCAGACCGGTGGAACTCGGCGAGTCACAAGGGTGGACTCGACGAGTTGCTTGAAGATGAGCTGGAACTCGGCGAGTTGGATGAACAACTCAGTGAGTAGGTTGAAGATAGCCTTAGACTCGGCGAGTCTTGTCGAAGAGTCCCAATATTTTCTGGTTGAGTCGAGAATCGGAGAGTCAAGGGATGACTCGGTGAGTTGGATGCGAGTAGACTTAGAGTGGTTGGACTCGACGAGTCTCGGGGTGACTCGGCGAGTGTAACAGCCCGGATCCCCAGGTACCTTCATTTTCATATTTTTGATATTCTGTGAGGGGACTCGGCGAGTTGGAGGTCGAACTCGCCGAGTCGGGTCGCGGTTTTGGGCGGAGGTTCGCGTCCGGACTCGGCGAGTCCAAGGGATGGACTCGGCGAGTCCGCGCTGTTTAATGAAACCCTAATTTCCCGGTCCTAAGCCCTATTTAAAGGACGTTATGGCCCTCATTTGCGGCCACCTTGAACCCTAAGAGCCCCCATACGACTGTGAACCCTTGTGAGTGTGTTTGGAGGCCATTTGTTCATCATTTTGTGTGTTATTGCAAGAAAGGAGGGAGAGGATCAAGCTTGAAGAGTTGGGGAGCTTGGATCTGTTGCTATTTCATCAAGGGAGCCTTCTTGAGGTAACTTTCAGAGCCAAACTTCATGTTTTGGGTTGATGTGTCAAATCTAGGGTTTCTTCTTGCATTTCTTAGCTTGAATTGGAAGTATGAAAGGTCCCATGGAGATATGGAACCTAGATCTGGACCTTAGCAGGTCCAGGAGACCCCATATGACAAGCTTTATGTCCATTCTTTTGAGTTAGAAGCTAAGGTTGCCATATTAGAGGTTGTTTCTCCAAAATAAGCCTTGTATGCATTGCATGGCGACCAAGACTGAGACTTTACGTGACAAATAAGCTTGGGAAGGCCAGATCTATGTATGTATGGAACGGATCTGACCGCAAAAGCCAGTTTTAGCTGGTGCATGGCATGGACTCGCCGAGTCTGAAGAACAGACTCGACGAGTCGCTTGAAGATTGTCCTTGAGACCACCCAGTGTGTAGTCCTGACCGAGTTGTGGGCGACTCAGGGAGTCGCAGAGAGTTGGAAAGGTTTTGACAGGTGGACCAAGTCAAGTTGGGACTCGCCGAGTTGACCTTGCGACTCGGCTAGTTGAGTCGCGGTGGCCCTGTGATTAAGGCCCAGGTGGAACTCGTCGAGTCGGGGGAGTACTCGACGAGTCAAAGGGAAAATCCTTGAGAGTCACTATAGTGCACTCGCCGAGTCCGATCCAAATTGACTAAAGACTGTTGACCAAGTCAACCTGTGTTGACTTGATATGGATGGTCAACCTTAGTGGTACAAGTAATAATTATAGATTTATAATATCATAGGAGGATTGCAGGTCGAGGGTTCGAGCACGAGTGATTCCAGGATTCACGATTAGCGACTTAGCGAGGCATATGAGGTGAGTCTTCTCACTATACTGTACCCGGAAGGGTTTTGACTGTGTGACCGGAAGGTCGAATATGATATGAGATATATGCCTTATGTGTGTTAAGTTATTCGTTATATGTGCCATGTATGATATGCTTGATTTGGGCCGGAAGGCAACATGTTATGGGCCGGAAGGTGTGGTCACATGGACTGTAAGGTTGACGTGGGTAGGACCGGAAGGTTTACCCAGTCGGGACGGAAGTACCCTGAGACACATGGACGGGAAGGTCAAGGCCTGGAAAGGCGTACGTGCGTAGGTTGTATTTTGGGGAACTCACTAAGCATTTATGCTTACAGATGTTGTGTTATGTGTTTCAGGTACTAGCGAGGACCGTGGGAAGGCGCCGGCGTGATCGTACACACACTCGGGGAAACCATTTTGTGATCATTTGTTATGTAATCGGTTGTGGCTAAATTGTTACATTGGAACCTAAACTTATTACATATGTTTCGATGATTGTAAAAATGAAAAATTTTTGGTTTGGAATTTTATGAGGTTACAAGTTGGTATCAGAGCCTTGGTTTCAGGGATTCGGGTACACCTTCGGGCGTAACTGAACTCAAACTGGGGATTTGAGAAAATTTTAACTAATAAATCAAAAAACAAAAATTTGATAAGTGACTTTGAGACAACCAAAGAAGAAAGAATGTGTACGGTCAGCCAGCGCCCGAACGGTAAATCCCTAAAATACTCTTACAATATGTGTTATGAGATATGATATGATATGATACGCATGGTCGTGGACTAGGTATACATATTAGGACTAGAGTGGCCTGATTTTGTGATGCCTTAGTCTAGGGAAACCTTCTTCTATGAGGTGCTTGAGAGCGAGTGGGTAACTAGTGTATGGTAGGAATAGAGTACTCAGGATTCGGGGTTTAGGGAGGAGGACTTGGGGTGAATACCGACGCGGTGTAATTAGTAGTATTGGGCCCGTACTACCAAGGACACCGGGTTAGTGGACAGCCCAAGTAAGAATCCCTGGGCATCAGAGACGGAGTAGGACTGCGTTATCGAGTGCGATTATGCCCGATAGAGTCTCTGGTATTTTTATGTTGTATTTCAGAGACATCATGGTTGGACCACAACACAGACCTGATACGAGTGGTGTGACTGACGAGGAGCTTCGTCAGATGATTCATTAGGAGGTAGCTGCAGCGATCCGGGCCGAGATTCCGGAGATGTTTGGGTCTATTAAGACCACGCTGATGGAGACATTTGATGAGCGGTACGCCGCGTTGACTGAGGCTGCCGCCGCTGCAGCTACCGCAGCTGTGGCCGCTGCCAGACCACAGGGGGGTGACTCGTTGCTGTTCCGGGAGTTTAGCAACACGAAGCCGCCAGAGTTTGACGGGACGTAGGATCCGATTGCTGCAATGAGATGGATTGCTGATATCGAGGGATGCTTCTATACTTGTTCATGTCCGGAGCATCTGAGGGTTCGGTTCGCCCTGAACCAGCTCCACCTGGGAGCAAAGGATTGGTGGAAGTTCGTGACGGCGAACTTCACTCTGGCGGAGGTCTCAGCTGTGACTTGGGAGAGGTTTACTGATATGTTCAGAGACGAGTATGTTCCCCCGGTGGAGAGGGAACGGTTGGTTCAGGAGTTCTTGACCCTCAAGCAGTGTAATGATTCTGTTACGGTGATCACGCGGAAGTTTCATGAGAGGGCGATGTTCTACCCCGAGTAGGTGTCTTCGGAGCAGGCTCGGATGAGTAGGTATTTGGGGGTGCTGAGGAGGGATATCCGGGAGTTCGTGTCGAACTCGTCATATCAGACTTTTGCTGAGCTTCAGGCGAATGCCAGGAAGCGTGAGATCGAGTTGGAGACCCAGGCTAGGGAGGAGGCCGAGTCTCAACGGGTGGATCGGCGGTCGGCTCAGTCTCAGCCGGCAGCCAAGCGGATCAAGTCCGCTGATTTGAGATCCGGAGCTCAGAAGAGCCGCACTTGCGGGAAGTGCGGCAAGGGTCACGAGGGGGCGTGTCGATCGGGTGCTTGCTACAAGTGTGGCAAGGAGGGGCAAATTGCTAAAGATTTCCCCAAGGGATTCATGGTTTGCTTCCATTGCAACCAGACTGGCCATCGAAAGGCCGAGTGCCCCCAGCTTCGCCAGGGATCTACGCCTGCTGCCAGGGTTCCCGAGGTTCGGCCAGTAAAGGCCGAGGTTCCGAAGGCTCGTGGGAGAGCTTTCCAGTTGACTGCGGAGGAGGTCCGCGCGGCGCCTGATGTCGTGGCCGGTATGTATTCTTTCATGTATTTACATTTATACTGAGATATTGTGCATATATTATTATATGCGTAGGTACTTTTCTTGTGAATCATGTGCCTGCTTTGGTATTATTCGACTCGAGTGCGAGTCGGTCCTTTGTTTCGTTGGCTTTTAGCCAGCACATCGATATCGATCGGGAGGCGATGAGTTGTCCCCTGCGAGTGCTATAGCAAATGAGAAAGCGGTATACGCCACTGAGGTGATTCGAGGATGCGTGCTCGAGATTTTTGGGGTCGAGTTTCCTATAGACTTGGTCCCTATAGCTATGGGGAATGTTTGCGTTATTGTGGGCATGGATTGGTTGAGCATGTTTGGAGCAGTCATTGACTGCGAGAGACAGCTGGTAATGGTTCGAGACCCTAGTGGGGGAGTGCTCACGGTTTATGGCGAGGGGATCCGATGTAGGTCGGCGTTTTGTTCGGCTGCCAGGGCAAGGCAGAGTTTGCAGCAGGGCTGTGATGGATTCATAGCCTATGTGATGGATACTCGTGTGACCGCGGAGAGGCCCAATTTGATTGATGACGTTCCGGTTGTATGCGAGTTTTCAGATGTGTTCCCCGAAGAGTTACCAGGTGTGCCTCCGGAGAGGCAAGTGGAGTTTCGTATCGATTTGGTTCCGGGAGCGGCGCCCATCGCCAAGGCGCCTTATCGTCTCGCTCCGCCGGAAATGCAGGTTTTATCCTCGCAGCTTCAGGAGCTATTGGGAAAGGGATTCATTCGACCGAGTAGTTCGCCTTGGGGAGCGCTGATTTTGTTCGTCAAGAAAAAGGATGGTTCACATCGGATGTGTATCGATTATCGGGAGCTGAACAAGTTGACGGTTAAGAACCGATATCCGTTACCTAGGATCGACGATCTGTTCGATCAGTTGCAGGGGGCATCTTGGTTTTCCAAGATTGACTTGAGGTCGGGATATCATCAGATGAGGGTTCGCGAGGAGGATATCCAAAAGACTACTTTCAGGACTCGTTATGGACATTATGAGTTTGTGGTGATGCCTTTTGGGCTCACCAATGCCCCGGCCGCATTCATGGATCTCATGAAGCGGGTGTGCCGATCGATGCTGGATCGGTCGGTGCTCGTATTCATCGATGATATTTTGGTGTATTCGAGGACTAGGGACCAGCATGAGGAACATTTGAGGGAGATTCTTGGGGTTTTGAGATCGGAGAGACTGTATGCCAAGTTCTCCAAGTGCGATTTATGGTTACGAGAGGTCCAGTTCCTCGGGCATCTTGTGAACCAGAAAGGGATATTGGTCGACCCGGCCAAGATTGAGGCGGTGTTGAGGTGGGAGGTGCCGAGATCGCCCACCGAGATCAGGAGTTTTCTGGGTTTGGCTGGAGATTATCGCAGATTTATCAAGGATTTCTCCAAGATCGTTGTGCCACTTACTAGGATGACCCGGAAGGGTGTTACGTTTTCATGGGGACCGGAGCCACAGTCCTCATTTGAGACGCTTCGTCAGAAATTGTGCGAGGCTCCAGTGCTTGCACTCCCGGAAGGGATGGAGGATTTTGTGGTATACAGTGATGCCTCTATATCGGGTTTGGGGGCGGTGCTTATGCAGAGGGGTCATGTGATAGCGTACGCTTCAAGGTAGTTGAAGCCTCATGAGTCGAGATATCCCACGCACGACTTGGAATTGGGGGCAGTGGTGTTTGCCCTCAAGATCTGGCGACACTATTTGTACGGGGTTTGGTGTACGATTTACACGGACCATAAGAGCTTGAAGTACTTGATGGATCAGCCAAATCTAAATATGCGACAGAGAAGGTGGTTGGATGTGGTGAAGGATTACGATTGTGAGATCCTGTACCACTCGGGCAAGGCTATTGTGGTAGCCGACGCGTTGAACCGTAGGGCGGATAGCGCCCCGTTCCGAGATATTTGTATGAGATTGACGGTTTTGACCCCGATTCGGGATATTATTCGAGGGGCTCAGGTGGAGGCTGCAAAGCCGGAACATCAGAAGAAGGAACGGGTTGTAGGTCAGGTATCAGGATTTGTTACGGATGGTCGAGGGCTTATGACTTTTCAGGGTCGGATTTGGGTGCCGTTTGTGGGCGGTGCGCGCACTATTTTGATGGAGGAAGCACATCGATCGAAATTCTCGATTCATCCTGGTGCTACGAAAATGTATTTGGATCTCAAGAAGGAGTACTGGTGGCCATGTATGAAAAGGGATGTCGCGTGGTTTGTCGAGAGGTGCTTGACTTGTCGGTAGGTCAAGGCCGAGCACCAGCGACCGCACGGTAAGCTGCAACCACTAGAGATTCCCGAATGGAAGTGGGAACAAATCTCTATGGATTTCATCACCAAGTTACCGCGAACGGCAAGGGGAGTCGATGCGATTTGGGTGATCGTGGATCGGCTGACAAAGAGCACTCATTTTCTAGCCATTAGCGAGAGCTCTTCTGCGGAGAAGTTGGTCGAGTTATATGTGAAGGAAGTAGTATCTCGGCACGAGGTGCCGATCTCGATTATTTCGGACCGTGACGTGCGTTTCACTTCCAGGTTCTGGAAGAAGTTCCATGAGGAGTTGGGTACTAGGTTACATTTCAGTACGGCATATCATCCCCAGACAGACGGTCAGAGTGAGCGGACAATTCAGACACTCGAGGACATGCTTCGGCCATGTTTGTTGGACTTCGGAGGGAGCTGGGACACCTATCTACCTTTAGCAGAGTTCTTGTATAACAACAGTTATCACTTGAGCATTGGTATGCGGCCCTTTGAGCTGTTGTATGGGCGGAGGTATCGCACCCCCATCTGTTGGGGTGAGGTGGGACAGCAGGTTATGGGTAGCACGGAGATCGTGCTTCAGACGACCGAGCAAATTTAGATGCTCAGGCAGAGGTTGTTGACCGCTCAGAGCCGACAGAAGAGTTATGCAGATAGGCGACGGTCCGAGCTTGAGTTCCAAGTTGGTGATCTCGTACTCCTGAAGGTCTCTCCTTGGAAAGGAGTGATTCGGTTTAGGAAGAGGGGCAAGTTGGGGCCCCGATATATTGGTCCTTTCCGTGTGATCGCGAGGGTGGGCCGGGTAGCCTACCGTTTAGACATGCCAGCAGAGTTGGGACAGATTCACGACACTTTCCATGTGTCGCAGTTAAGGAAGTGTATAGCCGACGAATTATGCTGAAGGACCTATAGCCATCAGAGATCGGAAGATCAAGGTTTTGAGAAACAAGGAGGTACCCCTGGTATTGGTTCAGTGGCAGCATCGGAAGGGATCACAGATGACCTGGGAGCCGGAACGTGAGATGCAGGAGCAGCATCCGGAGCTATTTGCCTAGCGGGACTTCGAGGGCGAAGTCTTGTTCTAGTGGGGGAGAATTGTAACAGCCCGGATCCCCAGGTACCTTCATTTTCATATTTTTGATATTCTGTGAGGGGACTCGGTGAGTTGGAGGTCGAACTCGCCGAGTCGGGTCGCGGTTTTGGGCGGAGGTTCGCGTCCGGACTCGGCGAGTCCAAGGGATGGACTCGGCGAGTCCGTGCTGTTTAATGAAACCCTAATTTCCCGGTCCTAATCCCTATTTAAAGGACCTTATGGCCCTCATTTGCGGCCACCTTGAACCCTAAGATCCCCTATACGACTGTGAGCCCTTGTGAGTGTGTTTGGAGGCCATTTGTTCATCATTTTGTGTGTTATTGCAAGAAAGGAGGGAGAGGATCAAACTTGAAGAGTTGGGGAGCTTGGATCTGTTGCTATTTCATCAAGGGAGCCTTCTTGAGGTAACTTTTAGAGCCAAACTTCATGTTTTGGGTTGATGTGTCAAATCTACGGTTTCTTCTTGCATTTCTTGGCTTGAATTGGAAGTATGAAAGGTCCCATGGAGATATGGAACCTAGATCTGGACCTTAGCAGGTCCAGGAGACCCCATATGATAAGCTTTATGTCCATTCTTTTGAGTTAGAAGCTAAGGTTGCCATATTAGAGGTTGTTTCTCCAAAATAAGCCTTGTATGCATTGCATGGCGACCAAGACTGAGACTTTACGTGACAAATAAGCTTGGGAAGGCCAAATCTATGTATGTATGGAACGGATCTGACCGCAAAAGCCAGTTTTAGATGGTGCATGGCATGGACTCGCCGAGTCTGAAGAACAGACTCGACGAGTTGCTTGATGATTGTCCTTGAGACAACCCAGTGTGTAGTCCCGACCGAGTTGTGGGCGACTTAGTGAGTCGCAGAGAGTTGGAAAGGTTTTGACAGGTGGACCGAGTCAAGTTGGGACTCGCCGAGTTGACCTTGCGACTCGGCGAGTTGAGTCGCGGTGGCCCTGTGATTCAGGCCCAGGTGGAACTCGTCGAGTCGGGGGAGTACTCGACGAGTCAAAGGGAAAATCCTTGAGAGTTGGTTAAAACGCGTAGACTCGCCGAGTCACTATAGTGCACTCGCTGATTCCGGTCCAAATTGACTAAAGACTGTTGACCAAGTCAACCTGTGTTGACTTGATATGGATGGTCAACCTTAGTGGTACAAGTAATAATTATAGATTTATAATATCATAGGAGGATTGCAGCTCGAGGGTTCGAGCACGAGTGATTCCAGGATTCACGATTAGCGACTTAGCGAGGCATACGAGGTGAGTCTTCTCACTATACTGTACCCGGAAGGGTTTTGACTGTGTGACCGGAAGGTCGAATATGATATGAGATATATGCCTTATGTGTGTTAAGTTATTCGTTATATGTGCCATGTATGATATGCTTGATTTGGTCCGGAAGGCAACATGTTATGGGCCGGAAGGCGTGGTCATATGGACTGTAAGGTTGACGTGGGTAGGACCGGAAGGTTTACCCAGTCGGGACGGAAGTCCCCTGAGACACATGGACCGGAAGGTCAAGGCCTGGAAAGGCGTACATGTGTAGGTTGTATTTTGGGGAACTCACTAAGCATTTATGCTTACAGATGTTGTGTTATGTGTTTCAGGTACTAGCGAGGACCGTGGGAAGGCGCCGGCGTGATCGTACACACACTCGGGGAAACCATTTTGTGATCTTTTGTTATGTAATCGGTTGTGGCTAAATTGTTACATTGGAACCTAAATTTATTCCTCATCTTTCGATGATTGTAAAAATGAAAAAATTTTGGTTTGGAATTTTATGACATTACTGCGAGTCAGGTCGCGGATTGAGGGAAGTTCTGAACTTGGGGACTCGGCGAGTCATCGGGTTGACTCGGCGAGTAGAGTCAGTCAGGGGTTGACTTTGACCTTGTCCAAGGGTTGACCAGTTGTCTTCCAGGGGTATTTTGGTAATTAAGGGTATATATTGAGTTGAGTGTTTTGGTGTTCAGTGGAGGAGTTCGTGTCGGAGTTCGGACCGGCGGGATCTTATCCTTTCAGCCGGCAGTTTCGAGGTGAGTTATCCTCACTATATCAACAGGGTCTAAGGCACCAAGGCCGGCCCTTTATTGGATTGAGATTCAGATATGGTTATTATGTTATTGTTTGATATGTCTGCATCCTGGTAGCTAGGATGGTATATGCTGGAAACCTAGTTAAGGTCAGTTTTCTGATATGTAGAGTGATGCTATGCTAGTGACCGGTTAGGTCGGTAACCTGGTTAGGGTAATGATATGCTATGTGATATGCTTGCTCGATTTGTTGACTATGAATGCTATATGAACGTATGTTATGTGCACACGGTTGTTTGGACTGGAGATGGGTTGAGGCGGGTCCTGCTTTGTGCTGTATGCCAAGATACCCAGGGCGGACCGGTTATTCTGAAGGCCCAGCGAGCGGTCCGGATAGCCTGTAGGCCCCACGAGGGCGGACCAGACGTGCCGAGGCTCGGAGAGTGGACCAGGCCGACTGAAGGCCCGATGCGGGCGGACCAATCACACTGTAGACTTAGAGAGTGGACCAGGTGGGTTAAAGGCACGGTGCGGGCAGACCAACCACACTGTAGACTCGAAGGACATTACTAGACTCGGAGGGTGGATCCGGTGGACTGAAGGCTCGATACGGCGAACCAGTCACACAATAGACCCGATATGCATGGTTGTTCTATGTTCTGTTATGTTATGTATGCTTTTTATGCTATGGGCCGGAAGGCAAATGTTTTGGACTGGAAGCTCGTAGCCTGGAAGTGCGTATAGGTGGTTGGTATTTTGGGGGTATCTCACTAAGCTTTCGGGCTTACAGTTGTGGTTTAATGTTTTTCAGGTTCTTCGGGAGACTGTGGCAAGGTAAAGGCGTGATCGTACCGTCCCTCGCGTTTATGTTTTATGAAATGGACCTGGGAATATTCTGATAAATAATGTATTGAAAACCTTTTTGTAATAATTTAATGAAATCTGATTGTTTTTGAAAAATTTAAATTAGTTGGACTTTTGGGTCGTTACAAATTTGAAGTGTTTTCTCTTCACACTTAGGAGATTTGAAGGTATGTTGCCCACATATGAAGGTGTGCGGCCGTACACCTTCATGGGATGATGAATATGATGAACATAATGAGTTTTAAGCTTGGAATTCAAGTGTTTACCACTATACTTAGCTTGAAGATGAAATAGATCACGATTATGAAGCCTTCTAAGTTTTCTTGGTTGGTGATTTAGATAGAGAAAGTAGATAGAGGGAAGAGAACATCTAAATGAATGAATGAGGGGTATCCATCCATATAAGAGTTTGAGTGTGAGGTTGAGGATGAGTGCAGTTGGGTGTGCGTCCGTACACACAGGTGTGTGGCCGCACACACCTTATTTGGTGTGTTTGGCCCGATTTTGTGATACTAAAGCACTTTCCAACCCTTCCTAGGACTTATATCCAGGTTATACTAAGTCTAGAGCACCCATATGGAACCACAAGATGTAACAAAAGATAATGAACTCAAGTTTTAGCGCTGAAACACAGATCAATTACATGGTTAGAAGTTTCGGGTTGTCACAGACTTGGCTACGAGGCTCGGACACGCGTGCGACACTCGTCTCTCTTTGGACGTGCCACGACTCCGGTGATGCTGCTGCTTCGTGCGAGGTGACGTGGCTGACACTGTTCATGCGAGATTTCTCGAATTTTGAGCCCCGAACTTCTAAAATCCATAACTTTCACATACGAGCTCCATTTTTCACGTTCTTTATATGCACGCGTAGCTAAAGTTGCACTCTACAACTTTTGTTTAGACTTCGTTGGCTAATTTTGAATTTATTTTTAATATTATTATTTTTAACAGACCGGGACAGGAAAATCCGTTAAAAATTCATAACTTCTTCATCCGACATCCGTTTTCGTCAGACTTTTTACCGTTGTACTACAAATGATGAGAACTTTGATTCTTGTTTAGGTTGTGTCAGCTAAATATCGCTCGATCTTAAATTCGAGTATTTAGCTGTCTACTGCTAAGCTAAAACTTAGAAAAAAGTCAGATTTGGACGTTCTTTTTATCAAAATTCTCGAATTAACGAATACTATGACTTTTGTTTAGATTGTTAAGGCTAAAAATCACTTTATCGTAAATTCACTTTTTACGCTTCCCAGTGCCGTGTCGGTTCCGTTGCGAAACTTCGACATGTCATAACTTCTTCATTGTAACTCGGATTTCGGCGTTCTTTATATCTCCGGAATCCTTGTTTCAGCCACTACAACTTTCTTAAAAGATATCGGGTTTTTCTAATATTTATTTTCAATGCTTATTTTCAGTATTAATTAATTAAATCATAATAATTAAGCAAATAAGCATATAATTCACATGATATTTACATAATTCCTCTTCATTACTTCAAAATGAGTTACAAGGGTTGACCTAGACTATTACAACATTATTAATGCTTTTAGCCCAGAAACACGGGCATTACAATTCTCTCCCCCTTAGGATGATTCCATCCCCGGAATCACACATCAACAAACAAATGCGGGTAGCGACTCATCATGTCACTCTTCGTTTCCCAGATGAGATTTGGCCCATTCGTATGTTTCCATCGCACAAGCACTAAATCGACCATCTTGCGTCGCAACTTTTTAGTCTTACGGTCAATGATTGCCTCTGGTTCTTCGATTAACCTCTTGCTTTCATCCAGCCTTAACTCAGATATTGGAATTATGTTGGGAACATCTCCCGTGAACTTCCTTAAATAACACACATGGAAAGTGTTATGAATACCATCTAGTTCTTCTGGTAGTTCTAGCTTGTATGCTTGATTCCCAATTCTCCGAAGAACTTTAAATGGTCCAATAAACCTTGGACTCAACTTTCCTCTTTCACCAAATCTTATAATTCCCATTCCACGGTGAGACTTTAAGCAAAACCAAATCACCAACTTCGAATGTTATCAGTTTTCTTTTCTTGTCAGCATAGCTCTTTTGACGATCCTGAGCTGCTAACATCCTTTCCCTAATCACTTTCAACTTTTCAGCAGTCTGATAGACTATCTCAGGTCCCATAAATAGCTTTTCTCCAGCTTCAAGCCAACAAGATGGCATACGACACTTATGTCCATACAAAGCGTGATAAAGTGCCATCTTTATGCTCTAGTGGAAACTATTGTTGTAGGAAAATTCTACTAAAGGTAAATGTTCATCCCAGTTACCTGGGAATTCCAGGGTACATGCTCTCAGCATATCTTCAAGTGTTTGTATTGTTCTTTCGCTCTGACCATCAGTTTGTGGATGGTAAGTTGTACTTAAACACAACTTGGTACCCATTTCTTCTTGTAGACTTTTCCAAAATCATGACGTGAAACGACTATCACGATCTAATACAATTGTTAGAGGAACACCGTGAAGTCTCACAATTTCCTTCACGTAAGCATTCGCAAGCTTATCCGTAGACCATTTTTCATTAGCTGCTATGAAGTGTGCACTCTTGGTGAAACGATCCACGACCACCCAAATCATGCCGTGACCGCGCTTTGTTCTGGGTAGTTTAGTCACAAAATCCATGGTGATGTCTTTCCATTTACCCATGGGTACAGGTAAAGGTTCTAAACTCCCATACGATTTCTAATGTTGTGCCTTGACTCTTGCACATGTCACACACTCGGCCACATACTTAGCAACATCGAGCTTCATCGTTGGCCACCAGTAATAGGGTTTTAAATCCCTATACATTTTTGTACTGTCGGGATGAATCGAGTACATGGTCTTGTGAGCTTCTTCCATCGAAACATCTCTTATTCCTCTCGTCTTAGGTACCCAAATCCTATCTTGGAATACCTTCAACCCTTGGTTGTTTGTACCGAATACTAACGTTTTGCCCAAGCCTTCTTCTTTTCGGTCATTCTTCTCTAAAGCTTCTTCCTGAGCTCTCTTTATACTCTCCACAATTGTTGAGACAACCTCAATTCTCAACACTCTTGGCCTTTTCTTTTCAAGGTTGACTTTCCGACTGAGAGCATCAGCAACAACATTTGCTTTAGCAGGGTGATAAAGTATCTCACAGTCGTAGTCCTTGAGTAATTCCAGCTAGCATCGTTGCCTCATATTTAATTCCTTCTGATTAAAGAGATATTGGAGACTCTTATGATTAGTGAACAGCTTGCACTTCGTGCCGTAGAGGTAATGCCTCCATATCTTTAGAGCGAAAACTACCGCTGCCAACTCCAAATCGTGAGTGGGGTAGTTCTTTTCATGCTCTTTCAGTTGTCTTGATGCATATGCTATCACCTTATCCCGCTGGGTCAGAACACAACCTAACCCAACTCCTGATGCATCACTATAGACTGCGAAGTCTTCAACTCCTTCGGGTAAAGAAAGACTTGGTACTTCACATAATTTCTTCTTCAATTTCTCAAAGGCTTCCTTATGATTTTCACTCCAAGTATAAGTAGCTCCTTTGTGGGTCAAGGCTTTCAGTGGAGCAGCTATCGAAGAAAAGCCTTGGATAAACCTTCAGTAATATCCAGCTAATCCCAAAAAGCTTCGAATCTCCGTAGGACTTTTTGGTTGTTCCCACTTCATTACAGCTTCAATCTTTGCTGGATCAACGATTATCCCATCTTGGTTGACCACATGACCCAAGAACTGGACTTCTTGAATCCAAAATTCAAATTTGGAGAACTTTGCATACAACTTCTCCTTTTTCAGGACTTCTAGCACTTCACGTAGATGCTTTTCATGCTCCTGCTTGCTTTTCGAATAAATCAAGATGTCGTCTATGAATACTATCACGGATTTATCTAGGAATGGTTTACAAACCCTATTCATCAAATCCATGAAAGCTGCTGGGGCATTGGTTAGTCCTAACGACATAACCAAAAATTTATAGTGTCCATATCTTGTTCTAAACACAGTCTTTTCGATATCCTACTCTCTCACCTTTAGTTGATGGTATCCCGACCTAAGATCGATCTTTGAGAAATAGCTCGAACCCTGTAACTGGTCGAACAAGTCGTCGATCCTTGGCAACGGGTACTTGTTCTTTATTGTTACTTTGTTCAGCTCTCTGTAATCAATGTACATTCTCATGCTCCTATTCTTCTTCTTTACAAATAACACCGGAGCTCCCCAGGGCGATGAACTAGGTCTAATGAAACCTTTGCCCAATAATTCCTGAAGTTTTGTCATAAGCTCCTTCATCTCCGTTGGTGCTAATCGGTATGGTGCTTTTGCTATTGGTGTTGTTCCTCGTAACAAGTCTATTCTAAACTCTACTTGTCTATCAGCGGTAATCCGGGAAGATCTTCGAGAAAGACTTCTGGAAAGTCAGACACCACTGGTATCTCCTGCACCTCCTTCTTTTCCTTCTTGGCATCGATCACAAATGCTAGATATGATGTACATCCCGTGACCAAACATTTTCTAGCTTTCATTGTGGAGATGATTCCAGAACTCACTCGGCGTTTGTCCCCATACACCATAAATGACTCTTTTCCGGGTGGGTTGACCCTTAATATCTTCTTCTTACAAAGAATCTTAGCATCGTTGGCGCTAAGCCAATCCATTCCCAAAACGATGTCGAAACCGTTCAACTCTATGGGTAATAACTCCTCATGGAATTTGTTTCCGTTTAAGTCGATGACGATGTTCCTAATACGATCACTAACAGGTACGAACTTGCCACTAGCAACCTCGACTATTAATGTATTATCTAGTCTATCGACAGTCAAAGCTAGTTTTCTACCAAATTCATGCGAAATAAAGGAGTAGTTGGCTCCAGAATCAAACAAAATTTGGTCAGGCAATTCGTTTACGAGGAAAGTACCTGAAGCGACATCCACTTCCTCCTTTGCAGCTTCAAGTGTCAGTTGGAAGGCTCTGGCTTTAGGCTTTGGTGGGAGATTGGGCCTTGCTTCCCCTTTCTTTTTTGGGCAATCCCTTGAGATGTGCCCTTCCTCACCACACCCATAGCAAACTTTCTTGATGAGGGTGCATTCATTGGCATAATGACTAGGCTTTCCACATTTAAAACATGTAACCTCTTCACGCACATTTCCCAGCATGTTTCTTCTTGCACTTATCGCACCATTTTGCTTCTTCTCCTACTCCTCTCGAACCAGACTTCGAGAATTTACTTTTCTTGTTGGGTCTTGAAGGTCCCTCAAACTTCCTCTTCTCACCAACATCTGTCCTCTCCAGACCCTTCTCCCTGATCTGGGTCTCAACATTCTTAGCATCCCGGATGACGGCTTTCAATGTGGTTGCTTGCTTAACCATTGGACCAAAATCCGCTGGTAAACCTTGTGCAAACTTATTGACCTTAGAGAGTTCAGTTGGAACTAAGTATGGAATAAGCTTCATCTTTTCAGTGAAACTAGCAACGTATTCAGTAACGCTCATTTTTCCTTTCTTCAAATTCTGAAACTCATTATTGATTTCCAGAATATCCTGCTCAGAGCAGTATTGCAATTTCAGTTGTACCACAAAATCTTCCCAAGACATCTTGCTAGCTTCTCCCTTTGGCATCGAATCATCTAGTAACTTCCACCAACTCAATTCACCAGATTTTAACAGAGGAATTGCAAGTGCGGTCTTCTGTTTGTTGTTGCACTCACAACTTTCAAACATTGTCTCCATTTTGGAGATCCAATTTATAACTTCCACCAGTGTTAAACTTTCGGATAGACAAGGTGGTTTGGATGCCATTAAATCTTTGTATTTGCATCCATGTCCATCACCTCCTCCATCCTAGTTGTTTCGTCTAGCTATCGGTGGGTTGGCTTGACCAACAGTCCCACTGTAGTTCCATCCTATCGATTGCCCTTCATTCAAATCAGGCTGTTCAACAGGTATCGTAGTTTCTTCCCTATTATGTTGTAGCAACCTCCTGGTCTCCTCCATCTGACGATCCAACATTGTCTGAATCATCATTTGCACTCGAGTCATCGTTATTGGCTTTGGTGCAGCTCCTTCAACAGGTACTTGCTCAAGTACTAGTGGTTGATTTCTATTTCCATTTGCATTCCCGGATCCACTGCGGGTTCTTGTCATCTTGATCTATACACCAAATAAGGTGAATTTAGATCTCTATTCACTATAGACTTTGAAACGTTTACATGCTAGTTCTAATATCGTAATCATACACTTAGAATCCTACACACATAAGGTTTTCTAGATCCAGTCGGCAACAGACCATAGATCCGAACAAATAATATCATGTACGGCAAACACATAACATTTACCACATAAAAACATTTTAGGCATCTTTCCTAAAATATACTAGTGCTCACACCACACAATCTTCGCTTAGCATTCTGAGTTTAAGTCTAGAAATCCTACAAATTCCTAGTTCGCTTAAACTAATGCTCTGATACCAACTGTGACATCCCCAATTTCACGGTCAGAAAAGATCGATTTTGTTTATGCTTGATTTTTATTTTACATAAAAGTGTTGCGGAATTTGTTCCCAAAATAAAAATATGATAAAGATTTATCAAAGCATTTCCGTAGAAATGTATTTCATTAAAAAGACTCGAGATGTCATATTTGATACAGATAAAAAACATAAACAATACATTATAAGCCTTATAACAGTTATTTACAACTACTGGCCTATAATCCAAAAATCCCTCATCATCATCCAAATTATGCTCTGGGTCCACTACCTGTAAAACAGAAAGCTGAGTGGGTCAGTCTTGGGAGCCTGGTGAGCATATAGGGTTTTCAACCCACAAATAATAATAAATTTATTAATTTCATCGATCAACAATAAATTTATTAATTTCATCAAACCAACAATAACCCTGATTACCCATTCCCGTTATCCTCACGTTACGTCCTTAAACACCTATACAAGGGACCTAGTCTAAGGATTTTATCATCGGGATGGACTTTACTGCTAAGGGGATTCCTTAGCCATATATATCCGTAAGGCAACCATGAGGGGGATGGAGTACACCGGTGAACATCAAGCCCACAAACATCTACAGGTTGCGAGCCTGCTAGCATTCCACTAGACTGTCTAGAAGAGTCCGTGGTCGTCATCCATACTCCGCTAGATGACTGGAACAACAACAACATCGAGGTCTTTCATCATTTTAACACACATCAACTATTTCATCTACCCATGTTATACCCAACATATTTATAGATAAAATATATATACAGTTTAAATCATTTTAAAACTTGTATAAAACATTCATTCAACAATCATCTCAAATAAACAATCAATATATATATATATATATATATATATATATATATATATATATCTATATATATATATATATATATATATATATATATATATATATATATATATATATATATGTATATATATAGCACGTATTTATATAAAATACTTCATATCTATGTGTAAGATGAAAGTGACTATACACTCACTTGTTTTGATGATAATCGGGCAGCAATTCATTCCTTAAAATGATTGTTTCTGATAAAACCGGGAGTTTTATTGAGAAACCGAGCTCTGCGAGGGTTGGAGCTTCAAAACCGAAAAGATAAAATTTTCGAGCTTCTCGGGAGCTTCGGGACATGTTTCGGGTGCGACATGCGTCGGGTGAATAAGAAAAGGACACGACTCGGCTATGAGGCTCGGACACGCGTGTCGACATGCGTCGCTCTTCGGACGTGCCACGACTCCGGTGATGCTGCTGCTTCGTGCGAGGTGACGTGGCTGACACTGTTCATGCGAGATTTCTCGAATTTTGAGCCCCGAACTTCTAAAATCCATAACTTTTGCATACGAGCTCCGTTTTTGACATTCTTTATATGCACGCATAGCTAAAATTGCGCTCTACAACTTTTGTTTAGACTTCGCTGGCTAATTTTGAATATGTTTTTAATATAATTATTTTTAACAGACAGGGACAGGAAAATCCGTTAAAAATTCATAACTTCTTCATCCGACATTCGTTTTCGTCAGACTTTTTACCGTTGTACTACAAATGATGAGAACTTTGATTCTCGTTTAGGTTGTGTCAGCTAAATATCGCTCGATCTTAAATTCGAGTATTTAGCTGTCTACTGCTAAGCTAAAACTTAGAAAAATCATAACTTCCTCATACGAAGTCAGATTTGGACGCTCTTTTTATCAAAATTCTCGGCTTAACGAATACTATGACTTTTGTCTAGATTGTTAAGGCTAAAAAGCACTTTATCGTAAATTCACTTTTTACGCTTCCCAGTGCCGTGTCGGTTCCGTCGCGAAACTTCGACAGGTCATAACTTCTTCGTTATAATTCGGATTTCAGCGTTGTTTATATCTCCAGAATCCTTGTTTTCGCCACTACAACTTTCTTAAAAGATATCGGATTTTTCTAATATTTATTTTCAATGCTTATTTTCATTATTAATTAATTAAGTCATAATAATTAAGCAAATAAGCATATAATTCACATGATAATCACATAATTCCTCTTTATTACCTCAAAATGAGTTACAAAGGTTGACCTAGACTATTACAACATTATTAATGCTTTTATCCCAGAAACACGGGTGTTACACGTGTTCATTAAATCTTTGTAGGAACACTCCTTCCGGTGTCCCTGACTACCCTCCAGGTTTTGAGGCTGAGTACCACCTCCTGACCCGCCTGAACCACTGGGGTTCATTTGTGAGATGGCAGCAGTAACAACTACTTGGAACATGGTGGGATCAAATGGAGAGGGAGGTGGTGGTGGAGGAGGATTGTTGTTCTTTGACCTGGGTCTTTTCCTTGGAGGAATCTTGATCTAAAATAGCCAGGAAAGAGAGGATTATAAGTCCTCTGAATTGAATCAAGAGATATGGAACAAGAGATATCTCATTATGACAGATATAGAGTTCTATTAAGCGATAATATAGGAAATAGCTATCAAAGTAGGTAAACTATCACTAAGGAAGGAATGAGTAGCAACACTCGGAATAAATTTCTACAACGTAATCGGCTTTGGCTAAAATACTCCCATCGTGTTTTATCTTTTGCTGCAACGATGAATCATTGTTTGGATATTAGGTAAGTTTTACGCATGCTGCACATCACAGTCACTCCCAAGCACATGTCAGCCGTGTCTCGAATGAATATAGTTGATTAGGCTATATTGACCCTAGACACGACTACATAACTTCCCAGGTTTAACCACAACGTACAACACCCAATTACTTATGTTTTGTTCTACTCGAGGTCACGGTATCTGACGTTTAGGTATTCTTGTATACTTTTGAAAAATACTTATATTTTAAAGTATACTTTTAGTTCATAGCACTTCGGCCCCTTTAGTGTTTATAGTTTTATACCATGTAAGGTTCGGTATACTTAGTTCACTATAAACAAGGGCTCTGATACCAATCTGTCACACCCCGAAACCGATGGCGGAAACGTTACGGGGCGGAGGACGTCATGTAAAGTATCAAAACCAATGTACATAGCAAGCATAGTAACATAAAACATTACATTACATAGGAACATTTACATTTGTTTGAAAGTAAAGTAATACATGTTTCATCTATACATTAGTTTGAACAAAAGTAAAGACGTGTCTGTTAAAACGCTCCGTCTTCTCCAAAAGATCGCGAGGTACCCGTCTAATGTGGACTTGAGAATACAAGCAGTTTTGAAAATATCAGCATAAAGATGGTGAGTTCATAAGCGGTTTGTTTCTGTAAAAGAACAAGTTGAAGAGGTGTTTTTGGATCAAACTCGAGTTTTAGAGAGAGAGTAGAGAGAGAAAGTTATGAGGGTGGGTAAAAGTCTTCAAAAGATGACCAATCAACTTTTATATAAGGCTTGAGTTTGATACCCGGTGGATATCTACCCGATACCAACGTTAAACGGGGTTTAAAATTTTACCCGATTAAATTATCGTAATCCGACTTAGTCGTAATAAAAAATTTTCCCAAATAAATATTGACGTATTTTCATGTGTTTCTAATGGGTTTGGAAACTCATAATGTCAAGGTAAAAAGTCCCAATTTAATTAATTTAAACCAAAAGTTAACGGAATAAAAATTGGAATATGAACGGTTGTATTAACGGGAACGGTTTATAGCGACAAAATAAATTACGGGTTGTCACACAACAAGTCTAAAAACTTACCAACACTACTACATGAACATTTGAACAAGAATACTATACGAATATTTTGTGAGCAATAGTTGCTAAGTGGATACTCTACGGTTATATGTGACTAAGGAGCTATAGACTCAGAATCTGTGACCTTTGCTTTACTTCCTGTTCCTTGTTTAGTTGTGGATTTAGAGTTAGGGCCACTTATTCGAAGGTCTATTTTGTTTCGGTCCCATGTAATTAGTATGCACTATGCAAGTATTGGCCTAACTAATAACGATCCTCTTATAAGTATCTTAGATTAGTACGTCTATTAACTATTCTTCTCCCATTTTCTCGCGTAGATATCATGGCTGGATTTCATCATGGTGACCCGTACTTCCCAAATCACGGCAATGTAGGATGGCTTGAAGAAGAGCCCGATGAGGAACATCAAATCCCTTTGGATGACCACCAAGTAGAAGGCTTCTCGGATGGGTCTGACTCCGAACCCGAAGTCAACAACCTAACTCCTGTGGCTTCGGTCCCAAATCCTAACCCCTGCCAGGCCTTCTAAGGCCCGACGCCTGCATGGGTGGAATGCATAGAGACATGGAGTGAAGAGCAAAATCAACCCATGACATTCAATGGAGACCGAAGCTTTTATGACATGAGCGAAGGAGGATCAGCAGACAGAGTCTTGCCCATCCTGGTCCGAAGAGTTGCCTGCAATGAAATCCAAGGCAGGACAGCCCTCCAGCGCATCGCATAAGTTGATACAAATGGAGGACTGCACTCCATTCGCACCAGTCGCCTGGAGCATGCTAGGGAGAGGTCTGCAGCGGACCACGAGGCCTTGCTTCAAGCATTAGCTGAGACTCAGTCTGAAGTCATAGAGCTCCGGGTTCGCTAGAGAGTCTATGAGCGACACCTCCTCGACATAGAACGCCAAATGGCAGACCTTAGGGTTCACCCGAGAAATGTCCGCCGCCGCCATTAAAATGATGTCTAGCACATTTTTTCTTTTAACTAAAGATTATCCTATAGCATCTACGCTTGAATGAAATACTTGTCTGTAGAATATTTCTATCTTTCAGTATGTTATATGGTCTTTTAAAAACGATCAATCATTTTCCCTCATATGGTTTGATGTAAGGCCTACTGTTAGGCCGTTTTTCCTGAACTTATTTACATCAGTAATACCAGTAGTATTGACAGTTATCTAACCTATTAGGAAAATTCTCTACTCTTATGTTTCCCTACTCTGTATATGACTCTATCTCACAATTTATATATGGTGATTTAATTCATGAAACACTCTCATCATACTCACAATTGTTTCTCACTATTGTCATCATCCTTATGAATTTTCAGTAAAAGATGCCACCCCGCAAGCGTCCAATCAGAAAAATGCCCGTAACTCAAGCTTCTCCACCTCCACCACCTCCTCCTCCATAGTTCGATCCAGTGATGTTTCACACAACTGTAACTGCAGCTATGGCCCAAATAAATTCTGGTGATGCAAGTGGAGCCGGAATGGGCACCAACTCTAGACATGGTGAAGTCCACTCACGTACACAGGGGTGTAACTATAAGGATTTCATGAGCTGCAAACCCACACTCTTCAATGGAACCGGAGGGATCATTGCACTGTCCCAATGGATCGAAAGAACTGAAGCCATCCTTGAGATGTGCTCATGCCCCGAGGAAAGCAAGATTAAGTTTGCTGCTTGCACCTTCACTGAAAGGGGCCTGACATGGTGGAATGGCCATGTCAAATCACTCTCCTTGGTAATAGCCAACGCCATGGGCTGGGACACACTGAAGGACCTTCTGACAAGGGAGTACTGCCCTAGGGGCGAAATACAGAAACTCAAGGAAGAACTCTGGAACCTCAAAATGAAGGGGACCGACGTAGTGGCTTATATGGCCAAGTTCTGCGACCTGGTAACTATGTGTCCTAACATGATCCCCATTGAGGGCAAGAAAATTGAACGATACATATGGGGTTTAGTACCCCCGTATCGGGGGAACGTTTTAGCATCACGCCCTACAACCTTTGACAGTGCCAAGGAATTGGCCCAAAGGTTGATTGATCATGAAGCTCCTTCCACTCCATCAACGACAACAACGGTTGCCACTACACCAATCAAGAACCAAAAACAAGAGGAAACGGTGGGACCGGAAGAAGGGCAAAGCAACCTAATCCTCTTCAAAGAACCGACAAGTGGTGGCTGCCCATGTGGCCACTACCCCTGCAGCCCTGTACCAACCAAAACATATGCAGGAAACCTACCCAAGTGGACCAAGTGCCCTTTCCATCATAATGGCCCCTACCGTGAAATGCACTGCATTAACTACGACCGGAAGGGCCATATCGCCCGGTTTTGCAGGTCTCAAACCAAACCCATTTCTCAAGTCCCTAGCTCGGGAGTAAGCCATGCCTACTATGGCTGTGGCGAAGTAGGGCATTTCAAAAGAAACTGTCCGAAAGCTGGGAATACGGGAGGAACAGGAAGACTACTTGCTATTGGCCACAATGAAGCAGTAGCAGACCCCACAGTAGTCACGGGTACGTTCATTCTTGATAACTCTTATGCTTGTATGCTATTTGATAGTGGGGCAGAAAGAAGCTTCGTAAACCAAAACTTTAAACACTTAAACAATCCCCACAACCATTAAAAGAAGCTTAGTAGAAATGGGCAACGGAAAGACAGAGAGTTCTAACGAGATCTACATGGGTTGTACCCTCACGCTGGATAATCACTCGTTTCCAATCGACCTCATACCAGTATCGATTAAGAGTTTTGATGTCATTGTGGGCATGGATTGGTTGAGTCTCCATCATACCGATATCCTGTGCATCGACAAGGCCATCCGTCTAAAACTACCGAATAACGAAACCTTGATGATCTACGGAGACAAACCTAGTATGAGCCTTCGTATCATCTCAAGTATTCAAGCCCAGAAGTACTTGTGTAAGGAATATTGTGCCTTCTTGCACACGTCGTCGATACGAGCTAGAAAACGAAAGATCTAAAGGATTTCCCCGTAGTATGCGACTTCCCCGACGTTTTTCCAAAATAGCTACCAGGTTTACCTCCCCAACGTCAGGTCAAGTTCAGGATCGACTTAATTCTAGGAGCTACCAGCCAAATTGCCCCATCATCTAGCGCTTGCTGAGATGCAAGAACTGTCCGGTCAACTTAACGAGCTGCTCAACAAGGGATTTATAAGACCAAGCTTCTCACCTTGGGGAGCACCGGTCTTGTTCGTAAAGAAGAAAGACGGATCGTTCCGTATGTGCATCGATTACAGAGAGCTCAACAAGCTGATGGTCAAAATTTGTTACCATCTTCCTCGTATAGACGATTTATTTGACCAACTACAAGGGGCGAATTACTTCTCCAAGATTGATCTGAGATCCGAGTATCACCAGTAACGAGTGCTAGAGGAGGATGTCCCAAAAACAACCTTACGAACTAGTTACGGACACTACGAGTTCATAGTAATGTCGTTCGGACTGACCAACGCGCCCGCAGTATTCATGGACTTAATGAATAGGGTGTGTCGTCCTTACTAGGATCAGTTCGTCATCGTCTTCATTGATGACATACTTATCTACTCTCGAAGTAAGGAGGAGCATAGCGATCATCTACGATGAGTCCTGGAAACCCTACGATCGGAGAAGCTATATGCAAAGTTCTCTAAGTGCGAATTTTGGATCCGAAGAGTTGAATTCTTAGGACATGTGGTTAGCGAAGAAGGAATCCACGTGGACCCATCCAAAGTTAAAGCTATTGAGAACTGGTCAACACCGAAGACAGCTATAGAAATTCGTCAATTTCTAGGCCTTGCTGGCTACTATCGCAGGTTCATACAAAACTTCTCTCGAATCGCGAAGCCCCTTACAACATTGACCCAGAAAGGCGTGGCCTTTTACTGGGGAGAGAAACAAGAGAAGGCATTCCAAACCCTAAAATGAGCCTTATGCACCGCACCGATACTATCCCTCCCCGAAGGGATAGAAGATTTTGTGGTATACTATGATGCATCAAATCAGAGGCTCGGTTGTATTCTGATGCAACGAGGTAAGGTCATCGCCTATGCCTCAAGATAACTAAAGACACACGAAGTCAACTACACCACACATGACCTCGAACTCGAAGCAGTTGTGTTCGCCCTAAAGATCTGGAGGCACTAGCTGTACGGTATGAAGAGCACGATATACACCGACCACAAAAGCCTCCAACACATATTCAACCAAAAGGAGCTCAATATGAGACAACGATAGTGGATCGAACTACTGAATGACTACGAATGCGAAATTCATTATCACCCGGGTAAAGCCAATGTAGTGGCAAATGCCCTAAGCCGAAATGAATATTCTGGACGAAGGGTCAAGTCATTAACAATGACTATCCATTCACATCTATCCGCACAGATTAAGGAGGCTCAGCTCGAAGCCTTGAGACCTGAAAATGTGGCAGGAGAATCCCTGCGAGGAATGGATAAGAACTTGGAAGTCAAAGGTGACGAAGCCCTATATCTCGTGTACTGAATCTCGACGCCACGACACGGTGGCTTCAGAGACTTGGTCATGAGGGAAGCCCACAACACTCGATACTCCCTTCACCCAGGTTCAGATAAGATGTATCTGGATCTTAAAAAGTTATACTGGTGGCCTAACATGAAAGCAGAGATTGCTACCTTCATGAGTAAATGCCTTACTTGCACAAGGTCAAGGTCGAATACCAGAAACCATCCGGTCTACTACAGCAACCGGAGATAGCTAAATGGAAGTGGGAGCGAATCACTATGGATTTCATAACCAAGCTACCCAAGACAACGGGTGGGCTTGATACCATATGGGTCATCGTCGATAGATTGACCAAGTCCGCGTACTTCCTACCCATCAAGGAAACAGGCAAGATGGAGAAGCTCACAAGAACATACATTAGGGAAATTGTACGACTGCATGGTGTTCCCATATCTATTATCTCCGATAGGGATATCAGATTCATTTAGAGATTTTAGCAGTCACTGCAAAACTCCTTGGGAACGAGGCTGGACATGAGTACAGCCTACCATCCGCAGACCGGCGGACAAAGTGAGAGAACTATCCAAACTTTGGAAGATATGCTGCGAGCCTGTGTGATCGACTTTGGTCAGGCATGGGATAGCCACTTACCCCTTGTCGAGTTTTCCTACAACAACAGTTATCACACGAGCATCAAGACTGCTCCATTCGTAGCCCTCTATGGTCGAAAGTGTAGGTCCCCTCTGTGCTGGGCTGAAGTGGGTGACACTCAATTAGCTAGAGGACGAGTTCCTAAAAGCACTCTCACGGGTCCGGAGATCATTTGAGAAACGATAGAGAAGATCGTTCAGATTCATGAATGATTGAAAGCCGCTAGAGACCAACTGAATAGCTACGCAGACAAACGAAGAAAACCCTTGGAGTTCCAGGTGGAAGATCGAGTCCTTTTGAAAGTCTCACCCCGGAAAGGCTTGATACACTTTGGAAATCATGGAAAGCTGAATCCAAGATACATAGGGCCTTTCGAAATTCTTGCTAGAATCGACCCCGTAGCTTACAAACTCAATCTACCTTGCAAGCTCAGCAATATACATCCTACTTTCCACGTCTCAAACTTGAAAAAGTGACTATCCGATGGGACTCTCGAAATTCCAATCGACGAGATTGAGATCAATGAGAGCCTCAACTTCGTGGAAAAACCTGTGGAGATTATGGATTGAGAGGTCAAACGAACGAAACAAAGTCGTATCCCACTTGTGAAAGTTCGCTAGAACGCCAAACGAGGATCGGAGTTCACTTGGGAGCCCGAGGATCAAATGAAACTTAAATACCCTCATCTTTTTGCTTAGTTATTGTATAATAACTTAGTTGTTTGAACTCTAATTTCCGGACGAAATTCCTTCTAACCGGGGAATGATGTGACATGTAACAGCCCGGAATCTCAGGTATTGTTTAAATTGTGTTTTTGGGGTGTTTTAAGAGGGGACTCGGCGAGTTGGAGCCAGACTCGCCGAGTAGGATCGCAGACCTGGTCGCGGGTTCGCGACTGGACTCGACGAGTCCAGATATGGACTCGGCGAGTCTGCGCTGTTTAGCGAAAACCCTAGCCGTTCAAATTTGGGACGTATAAAAGGGACTTATTGGCCGTCATTGTTCGTTTTAGCCTTCTGAGTGGAACCCTAAATCGATTGTGTGCATCTAGAGCAAGGTTAAAGGCCATTGGTGATCTTGAAGGAGTTGTTGTGCAAGGAAGAGAAGGGCTTGGCTAAAGGAACAGCAAGGGAGTCACGTTCTGAGGATTGGGGACACAGAGAGTACATCATCCAGGTAAGAATTCGAGTATGCTCTGCTATGGTGATGTGTTTAGAGGATTAGGGTTTATGGAACCCTTTTTGTGGATAGATTGAATGTTACCCTAGTCCCCCAAACGATTGTAACCCCATGTTGGGACCTTTGGAGGTCCAGAATGTCCCATGCCTGTGCATTTCGGGAAGTGATGAAGGTTTTGGATTGAAATCCTTATGCCTTAGGTCAATATGTAAATTATAAGTCTTGGGGTGTAGCATGAGCACCGAAATGAGGACCTTACGTGATGGACCAGTCTAGGAAAGCCAGACCCATGAATGGTCGGAGCAGTTCTGACCTTAGGAAGTAGTTTGAGCGGCTGCATGGCATGGACTCGCCGAGTCCGATGAACAGACTCGGCGAGTAGCTTGAAGAATAACTGGGACTCGTCGAGCTGTTCTTCAGACTCAGCGAGTGGAGTCGGGGTGGCCCCACGATTCTTCCAGGAGTAACTCATCGGGTCAAGGAGGATACTCGACGAGTAGAAAGGGAATCTTAGAGGATTGGAGGACGACTAGACTCGCCGAGTCGCCAGGGTACTCGCCGAGTCTGGTCGAGTTGACCGTGGACCGTTGACCAGAGTTGACCTATGTGTGATTTCTTAGGGTCAGTTAATTTGGAAGATAAAAGTATTAATAAGGGATATATGATATTATAGGGAGTTTGTAGCTCGGCGGATCGAGTACGAGTGATTTCAGGAGTTGCTAGCTTTCAGTATCCACGAGGTGAGTCTTCTCACTATACTGTACCCAGAAGGGTTTGACCGTGTGACCGGAAGGTCGGATATGATATGTGATATATGTGCTATATGTGGTAAGTTAATTGTTATGCGTGCTGTGTATGTTTATATGGGCCGGAAGGCAATATGTTATGGGCCGGAAGGCAATATGTTATGGGCCGGAAGGCAATATGTTATGGGCCGGAAGGCGATTATGTTATGGGCCGGAAGGCGTTGTGTTGTGGACCAGAAGGTCAGGGCCTGGAAAGGCGTATATGTGTAAGTTGTATATTGGGGAACTCACTAAGCATTTATGCTTACAGTTGTTATGTATGTGTTTCAGGTACTAGCGAGGACCGTGGGAAGGCGCCGACGTGATGCGTACACACTGTTTGATGTTTTGAGATCTTGGGAATTCTATGATTTGTATTTCGACTTAACACTTGGAATAATTATATTTAGTTTGAATAAAAATACCCTATTTGATTGAAATGAAAATTTTGTTTGAAAATTTGCGTTGTTACAATTGGTATCAGAGCCTTGGTTTGAGGGATTCGGGTGCACCTTCGAGTGTAACTGAACTCAAACCGAGGATTTGAGGAAAACTTAAAAAAAAAAAAATAAAGGCATAAACTTTTATAAATGATATTGTGGTAAACAAGAAAGAAGCAGTGTGTATGATCAGTCAGCGCCCGAACGGTAAAGATCCCCAGAATACCTTACAATGTTATGTTATGAGATGAATTATGATATGAATTGCTATGCATGCTAGAAGACTAGGTATTCATGATAGGACTAGAGTGGCCTGATTTGTGATGCCTTAGTCTAGGGAGTTCGTCGATATGAGATACTTGATAGCGTGCAGGTAGATAGTGCATATCAAAAGTAGAGTACTAACTATTCGGGGTTTGGGGAGGAAGATTTGGGACGAATGCTGATACGGTGTGGTCGGTAGTATTGGGCCCGTACTACCGAAGACACCGGGTTGGTGGGAGACCCAAGTAAGAATCCCTGGATATCGGAGACTGAGTAGGGTTGCGTTATCGAGTGCGATTGTACTTGATGGAGTCTCTGATAGTTTTATGTTGTATTTCAGAGACATCATGGTTAGACCACGCCACGGGGCGAGTTCGAGCGGTGTGAGTGACGAGGAGATTCGTCAGCTGATTCAGGAGGAGGTAGCTGCAGCGATCCGGGCTGAGATCCCGGAGATGTTTGGGTCTATTAAGACCACCCTGATGGAGACGTTTGAGGAGCGGTACGCCGCACTGACTGAAGCTGCAGCCGCTGCCGCTGCCAGGCCACAGGGGGGTGACTCGTTGCTATTCCGGGAATTCAGCAACACGAAACCACGTGAGTTCGATGGGACGCAGGATCTGATTGCTGCGATGAGGTGGATCGCTGATATTGAGGGGTGCTTCTACACTTGTTCATGCCCGGAGCACCTGAGGGTACGGTTCGCTTTAAACCAGCTCCGTCTGGGAGCGAAGGATTGGTGGAAGTTCGTGACGGCGAACTTCACTTTGGCAGAGATTGCAGCAGTGACATGGGAGAGGTTTACAGCTATGTTCAGGGACGAGTACGTTCACCCAGTGGAGAGGGAACGATTGGTTCAGGAGTTCTTAACCCTCAAGCAGGGTACTGATTCGGTTGCGGTGATCACACAGAAGTTTCATGAGAGGGCGATGTTCTGCCCCGAGCTGGTGTCCACAGAGCAGTCTCGGATGAGCCGGTACTTGGGTGTTTTGAAGAGGGATATCTGGGAGTTTGTGTCAAACTCCACCTATCATACTTTTGCTGAGCTTCAGGCGAATGCTAGGAAGCGCGAGATCGAGTTGGAGACCCAGGCCAGGGAGGAGGCCGAGTCTCAGCAGGTGGACCGGCGACCGGCTCAGTCTCAGCCGGCAGCCAAGCGGACCAAGTCCGTCGATTCGAGGACGGGAGGTCCAAAGGGCCGCACTTGTGGAAAGTGTGGCAAGAGTCACGATGGGGCGTGTCGAGCTGGTGTTTGCTACAAGTGTGGCAAGGAGGGACACATCGCCAGGGATTGCCCTAAGGGGTTTATGGTTTGCTTTCATTGCAACCAGACAGGCCATCGGAAGGCCGAGTGCCCTCAGCTTCGTCAGGGATCTACACCTACTGCCAGGACTACTGAGACTCGACCGGCGAAGGTCGAGGCCCCGAGGGCTCGCGGGAGAGCCTTTCAGCTGACTGCGGAGGAGGTTCGCGCTGCGCCCGATGTTGTGGCAGGTATGCTGTAATTCACGTATTTATTTAAAGTCGAAATGTTATGCTTATGTTATTATATGTGTAGGTACTTTTCTTGTGAACTCTGTGCCTGCTCTAGTGTTATTTGACTCGGGTGCGAGTAGGTCCTTTGTATCCTTAGCTTTTAGTTAGCATATCAGCATTAGTCGTGAGTCGTTAAGTCGGCCTCTGAGAGTTTCTATAGCGTCCGAGAGAGTGATTTGTGCCACGGAGGTTCTTCGGGGATGCGTGCTAGAGATATTCGGGGTTGAGTTTCCAATTGACCTTATTCCTATTGCGATGGGTGATGTCTGTGTCATCGTGGGCATGGACTGGTTGAGTCGATTCAGCGCTGTCATCGACTGTGAGCGTCAGCTGGTGACTATATGAGACCCTAGTGGGGGAGTTCTTACGGTGTACGGCGAGGGTACCCGTTCGGGATCATCTTTTTGTTCGGCCGCTAGGGCGAGGCAATGTCTACAGCAGGGATGTAAGGGTTTTGTGGCGTATGTGATGGATACACGGGAGGCTTCTGAGAGACCGAGGTCAGTGGAGGAGGTCCCAGTGGTGCGTGAGTTTCCAGATGTTTTTCCCGAGGAGCTGCCGGGAGTACCTCCTGCGAGACAAGTAGAGTTTGGTATCGATCTGATTCCGGGAGCCGCGCCTATTGCGAAGGTGCCTTATCGTCTCGCACCTCCAGAGATGCAAGAGCTGTCCTCGCAACTCCAGGAGTTGCTGGGGAATGGATTCATTCGGCCGAGCAGCTCGGCGTGGGGAGCACCTATTCTGTTCATCAAGAAGAAGGATGGTTCACACCGGATGTGCATTGATTACCGGGAGTTGAACAAATTGACGGTCAAGAACCGTTATCCGTTACCGAGGATCGATGATTTATTCGATCAGTTGCAAGGGGCATCTTGGTTTTCCAAGATCGATCTAAGGTCAGGGTACCATCAGGTGAGAGTGCGGGATGAGGACGTCCAGAAGACAGCATTTAGGACGCGATATGGGCATTATGAGTTTGTGGTGATGCCTTTCGGGCTCACCAATGCCCCGACTGTGTTCATGGACCTCATGAACAGGGTATGCAGGTCGATGTTGGATCGGTCAGTGATTGTATTTATCGACGATATCCTAGTGTATACGAGATCTAGAGAGCAGCATGAGGAACATTTGCGGGAGGTCCTTGAGGTATTGAGGTCGGAGAAGCTCTATGCAAAGTTCTCCAAATGTGACTTCTGGTTGAGGGAGGTCCAACTTCTAGGACATGTTGTTAATCAGGAAGGGATATTGGTCGATCCGGCCAAGGTTGAGGCTGTGATGAGTTGGGAGGTGCCGAAGTTACCCTCGGAGATCAGGAGTTTCCTTGGGTTGGCAGGGTACTATCGGAGATTTATTAAGGACTTCTCCAAGATCGCAGTGCCGCTCACCAGATTGACTCGGAAGGGTGTTGCATTCTCATGGGGACCCGAGCAACAGACTTCCTTTGAGACACTTCGCCAAAGACTGTGCGAAGCCCCGGTATTAGCTCTCCCGGAAGGGATGGAAGATTTTGTTGTATATTACGACGCATCGATTTCGGGACTGGGTGCAGTATTGATGCAGAGAGGTCATGTGATAGCTTATGCATCGAGGCAGCTGAAGCCTCATGAGGCGAGATATCCCACGCATGATTTAGAGTTGGGGGCAGTAGTGTTCGCTCTTAAGATTTGGCGTCACTACCTGTATGGGGTTCGATGTACGATATACACGGACCATAAGAGTTTGAAGTATTTGATGGATCAGCCCAACCTAAATATGCGTCAGAGGAGGTGGTTGGATGTGGTCAAGGATTATGATTGTGAAATCCTGTACCACCCGGGCAAAGCTAATGTGGTAGCCGATGCATTGAGCCGCAGGGCGGAGAGCACTCCATTGCGAGATGTATGTTTGAGACTGACTGTGATGACTCCAGTATTGGATGTTATTCGTGAGGCACAGGCCGAGGCTGTGAGACCAGAGATGCAGAAGAAAGAGTGGTCGTTGGGTTAATTTTAGAGTTCGTTAAGGATGGACGGGGACTTCTGACGTTTCAGGGTCGAATTTGGGTACCGTTTGTGGGCGGTACGCGTATTACTTTGATGGAAGAGGCTCATAGATCGAAATTCTCAATCCATCCCGGTGCTACGAAGATGTATTTGGATTTGAGGAAGGAGTATTGGTGGCCCTATATGAAGAGGGACGTCGCCTGGTTCATTGAGAGGTGCTTGACCTGCCGTAGAGTTAAGGCTGAGCACCAGAGACCGCATGGCAAGTTACAGCCATTGGAGATTCCTGAGTGGAAGTGGGAACAGATCACTATGGATTTCATCACCAAATTGCCGAGAACTGCCAGGGGAGTCGATGCAATTTGGGTGATTGTGGATAGGTTGACGAAGAGTGCACACTTCCTTGCCATCAGCGAGAGTTCATCAGCGGAGAAGTTGGCGGAGTTATATGTGAGAGAAGTAGTATCTCGGCATGGAGTTCCGATCTCGATTGTTTCGGACCGTGATGTACGCTTCACTTCCAGGTTCTGGAAGAAATTCCATGAGGAGCTGGGTACTAAACTGCATTTTAGTAACGCATACCATCCCCAGACAGACGGTCAGAGCGAGCGGACGATTCAGACGCTGGAGGACATGCTTCGAGCGTGTGTGTTAGATTTCGGGGGTAGCTGGGATGCGTATTTACCCTTGGCAGAGTTTTCCTACAACAACAGCCATCATTCGAGCATTGGTATGCCACCTTTTGAGTTGTTGTATGGTAGGAGGTGTCGGACCCCCATTTGTTGGGGAGAGGTGGGACAGAAACTGATGGGTAGTACAGAGATCGTGCTTCAGACGACAGAGCAGATTCAGCAGGTTAGGCAGAGGTTATCGACCGCTCAGAGCCGACAGAAGAGTTATGAGGACAAACGCCGATCCGAACTTGAATTTCAAGTCGGCGACTTCGTTCTCCTGAAGGTCTCTCCTTGGAAAGGAGTAATTCGATTCAGGAAGAGGGGCAAGCTGGGACCCCGGTATATTGGGCCATTTCGCATGATCGCAAGGATAGGCCGGGTAGCCTATCGTTTGGAATTGCCAGCAGAGTTGGGACAAATCCACGACACTTTTCATGTGTCACAATTGAGGAAGTGCATAGCCGATGAGTCGGCAGTGGTCCCATTAGAGGATATTCCGGTGGATGCGAGTCTGAATTATGCTGAGAGACCAGTGGCCATCAGGGATCGGAAGATCAAGGTTCTGAGGAACAAGGAGGTACCTATGGTGTTGGTTCAGTGGCAACACCGGAAAGGATCGGAAATGACTTGGGAGCCGGAACGTGAGATACGGGAGCAGCATCCGGAACTATTTTCAGAGCGAGACTTCGAGGGCGAAGTCTAATCCTAGTGGGGGAGAATTGTAGCAGCCCGGAATCTCAGGTATTGTTTAAATTGTGTTTTTGGGGTGTTTTAAGAGGGGACTCGGCGAGTTGGAGCCAGACTCGCCGAGTAAGATCGCAGACCTGGTCGCGGGTTCGCGACTGGACTCGACGAGTCCAGATATGGACTCGGCGAGTCTGCGCTGTTTAGCGAAAACCCTAGCCGTTCAGATTTGGGACGTATAAAAGGGACTTATTGGCCGTCATTGTTCGTTTTAGCCTTCTGAGTGGAACCCTAAATCGATTGTGTGCATCTAGAGCAAGGTTAAAGGCCATTGGTGATCTTGAAGGAGTTGTTGTGCAAGGAAGAGAAGGGCTTGGCTAAAGGAACAGCAAGGGAGTCACGTTCTGAGGATTGGGGACACAGAGAGTACATCATCCAGGTAAGAATTCGAGTATGCTCTTCTATGGTGATGTGTTTAGAGGATTAGGGTTTATGGAACCCTTTTTGTGGATAGATTGAATGTTACCCTAGTCCCCCAAACGATTGTAACCCCATGTTGGGACCTTTGGAGGTCCAGAATGTCCCATGCCTGTGCATTTCGGGAAGTGATGAAGGTTTTGGATTGAAATCCTTATGCCTTAGGTCAATATGTAAATTATAAGTCTTGGGGTGTAGCATGAGCACCGAAATGAGGACCTTACGTGTTGGACCAGTCTAGGAAAGCCAGACCCATGAATGGTCGGAGCAGTTCTGACCTTAGGAAGCAGTTTGAGCGGCTGCATGGCATGGACTCGCCGAGTCCGATGAACAGACTCGGCGAGTAGCTTGAAGAATAACTGGGACTCGTCGAGCTGTTCTTCAGACTCGGCGAGTGGAGTCAGGGTGGCCCCGCGATTCTTCCAGGAGTAACTCGTCGGGTCAAGGAGGATACTCGACGAGTAGAAAGGGAATCTTAGAGGATTGGAGGACGACTAGACTCGCCGAGTTGCCAGGGTACTCGCCGAGTCCGGTCGAGTTGACCGTGGACCGTTGACCAGAGTTGACCTATGTGTGATTTCTTAGGGTCAGTTAATTTGGAAGATAAAAGTGTTAATAAGGGATATATGATATTATAGGGAGTTTGTAGCTCGGCGGATCGAGTACGAGTGATTTCAGGAGTTGCTAGCTTTCAGTATCCACGAGGTGAGTCTTCTCACTATACTGTACCCGGAAGGGTTTGACCGTGTGACCGGAAGGTCGGATATGATATGTGATATATGTGCTATATGTGGTAAGTTAATTGTTATGCGTGCTGTGTATGTTTATATGGGCCGGAAGGCAATATGTTATGGGCCAGAAGGCAATATGTTATGGGCCGGAAGGCAATATGTTATGGGCCGGAAGGCGATTATGTTATGGGCCGGAAGGCGTTGTGTTGTGGACCGGAAGGTCAGGGCCTGGAAAGGCGTATATGTGTAAGTTGTATATTGGGGAACTCACTAAGAATTTATGCTTACAGTTGTTATGTATGTGTTTCAGGTACTAGCGAGGACCGTGGGAAGGCGTCGGCGTGATGCGTACACACTGATTGATGTTTTGAGATCTTGGGAATTCTATGATTTGTATTTGGACTTAACACTTGGAATAATTATATTTAGTTTGAATAAAAATACCCTATTTGTTTGAAATGAAAAATTTGTTTGAAAATTTGCGTTGTTACATGACAACCCGAAATTTCTTTCTTGTACAAGAGACCAAGTGAATCCAAGTTAGACTCATTTTGTTATCTTTTAACACTGTTTGGGGTCTATTGGAGTGTTCTAAATGTAATACAAATAAGTTAGGAACCTAGACACAGGATAACACAATGTATATCAAACAAAATCTGGCCAAGCACTCCAAAACATGGAGTGTGCGGCCACACACTTGAGTGTATGGCCACACACAGGTGTGTGCGGCTGCACACCCATCCCAACCACACACTCTCCCCTATATATACCATACTTAGTCATTTTGAGCACTTTTTCCCACTCCTTCAAGCTAGAACTCGAAATCCTCTCAAGTATCATCCCACTTTTCACTTCAATCTTCAAGTAAGTAAGTGATTCATCCCTTGATTAACTGTTACATGACCTTAACTAGCCTTCTTCCCCACTTTGAGCCATGATAACATGTTTTTGGTGTTAAATCATCAAGGACACCAAGAACACACACTAAGTTTTGGACTCTAATCACCCTTTTCTAGCCTCTATAACACATATATACTTTTTATAACTTGTTTTGGGCCAAGAACACTTGAAGATATACTTGAAAAACGTCATTTCCCATGACCTTCAAGTGTGTAAGGCTGCACACACCAAGTATACGGTCGCACACACCTTGTGCAACCGCACACACCCTTTTTAGGTCCCAAAATGGCAACAAACTTCATTTAAGGCTAAGGCATGAAGAATGAAAACTTCCTAGATGTCCCTTATAGCTTAAAATCATGTTTTGACACATTCCATAAGGAGTGTACCGTACACACCTCCTGGCCGCACACACCTCCTGGCCGCACACCCACATTTGTTGTGCATTTTGACCATACAATCCCTTGTATAGTCATATACCACTCATATACAATCTTATATGGTTGTAACACTTCATAATAAGTGTTTACTAGTCCCTAAAGTGGTCCTAATGCAATAATTAGTTATTCCAAACACTAATTGCACACACACACACACACACATATATATATATATATATATATATATATATATATATATATATATATATATGTTATTATATGGTTAATAGGATCTGTTTGTGCTCAAGTCCACAATTGACACTCAACCTCCTAAACCGATCCTACCGTCGCATGACTCACTACAGGTGAGTTCATACCTCTTAATCAACCTTTTAAATGTTTTAAATGCTTTTATGGGGGGGGGGGGGGGAATAAAAGTTGAATCAAACAAGTTATAGTATCAATCACATGTGATTTATAGCTTATAACCAAAAGGACTTTCTATACTTTTAATTGCTTTGCCAAAAAAACAAAAATTGTTTTAAATGTTTATCAAACTCAGTTTATGTTAAATTGTTATAAAAATATTTCCAACTCTTTTAAATTTCTTTGTTCCTAAATCATATCTACGCCTATATAGTTGTATAAGTAAGAATTGAAGGACTTAGAACTGATAACTCACCTTACTTCCCGTTCTTGTTTGATTGTGGACTTAGGGTATCCTGTTATCTGTCCGACTGTCATTGAATTCTTAGTTATATAATATAAATATAAATATATATATATATATATATATATATATATATATATATATATATATATATATATATGTATATTTGTGTTAGATATAAAAGTCTTCACTTTAGTTTAATACCTTTGTGTATCAAAGGCTTGCAGTCAACATCTCTATTTAACTATAATAGGTATAGTTAAGGATTACCGCTCATTAATATTTTTACCATGACACTTACAATAGTTAGTATAGTTATGAGTCTATACATGCTAAATACTATACGAAGAGAATACTATATATCATACAAGAGAATACTCAATACATTAAACTAAGAAGTACATTATACAATAATACAAGAGAATACACTAAAATAGAATGTGACATACTACTTCTCGATACAACACTTCACCATGCGATCACCATGTAACCAGAGTCTCCTGGAGGGAGAGCGGGCATTATGTGTATAGATCTATACGGGACAGACACTCCCACATCCCGACTGCTAGCTACAGTCCGAGCCGACTAGGGCCAGGGGTGACAAAATGTCACCATACTACGTGTGACCTGGAGGTTCATCTGTTATTTGATCGTCAATCAACATGGTTACATATGAGTTCACATTCAGACCTTTAATTAACACATTAAGAATTAAAGGTAAAACGGACTCCCCAAGGTGTATTGTACATTTAATGCTACCTGGAGTTTGCATCTTTATTACCTTCAACCGGCAGTGACACTGCTGGGGTAAAACATTCTTTTCCCAATTACTTTATATGAACGAAATTTAAAACTATATTTTCATACTGATAGTTTCATTGGGAAAACTTTTACATTTTCAAAGGATCAAACATACAAATAACCGAGTCTTAGTAGAAGACTACTTTTGCTGGAAAATATAGGATTTTCTAGGGATCATACTATTTTCAAACCTTGATAACAGCTATTATATTACATGATTGTAAACACTTTTATATATATTACATGATTGTAAACACTTTTATACAAGCAATGACACTAAATACTTATGAACTCACCAGCTTTATGCTGATACTCGTTTTCAAAATAACTTGTATTATCAGGTCCTCAGTAGACAGGTACAGATGCAACTTTTGAGAAGGTGGAGCACATACAAGACTCATCTTTTATTTTGATTATACTTTTGGTGTCTAACAAAACTATATTGAAAACACTTGTATTACAATTATTATATTAATGCAATGGATGTTGTTGCTTGTCTTTACTATTATGCATTGTTATGATATTGTACATGATGTCCTCCACCTCAGAACGTATTCCACCATTCTCGGTTTTGGGGTGTGACACACCTACCTCAGCCCAGTACAGAGGGGACCTGCACTTTCGGCCGTAGAGGGCTTCGAGTGAAGCAGCCTTGATGCTCGTGTGAAAACTGTTGTTGTAGGAAAACTCAAGTGGGGTAAGTGGGTATCCCATGCATTACCAAAGTCGATCACACATGCTCACAACATATCTTCCAAAGTTTGGATAGTTCTCTGACTTTGTACGTCGGTTTGCGGATGGTAGGCTGTACTCATATCCAACCTCGTTCCCGAGGAGTTTTGCAGTTACTGCCAAAATCTTGAAGTGAATCTGCTATCCCTATCGGAGATAATAGATATGGGAACATCGTGCAGTTGTACGATCTCCCTAATGTATGTTCTTGTGAGTTTCTCCATCTTGTCTGTTTCCTTGATGGGTAGGAAGTGCGCGGATGTAACATACACGTTCTAAAATCATGTTTTGTAATAAATAAAATTGTGAAATATTATGTAAAATTGATTGTTGAGTTCTAACAGATGGTTTTTACTAGAAATGAAGTAAAACTATGTTTAGAATCACTCAGAAAATTTGAAAGTCTTATGAGATTCCAATTAAAAGCCAAATAGTGAAATTTAGCGAAAATATGAAATTTTAAATAAGTAAAATTTTATTATTTGATGTTGTAGAGAATCTCATTAGAAATTTGTAGGCGAAAACCTCGTCAAAATCCGAGTTATAACGAAGAAGTTATGACCAACCGAAGATCCGCGACAAAACCGGGGCGGCGCCGAATGACGTAAAAAGTGAGTTTTTTATAAACTACTTTTTAACCTTAGTAATCTAAACGAAAGTCGTAGTATTCGTTAAACCAAGAAATTCGATAAAAAGAACGCTAAAATCTGACTTCGTATGAGGAAGTTATGATTTTTCGAAGTTTTAACTTAGCAGTACACAGCTAAAAACTCGAATTTTAGATCGAGCGATATTTTACCGATACATCCTAAACGAGAATCGAAGGTCTCGTCATATGTAGTACAACGGTAAAAAGTCTGATGAAAACGGATGTCGGATGAAGATGTTATGAATTTTTAATAGATTTTCCTGTCCCGGTCTGTTAAAAATAATAACATTAAAATTAAAATCAAAATTAGCCGATGAAATCTAAACAAAAGTTGTAGAGCGTAATTTTAACTACGCGTGCATATAAAGAACTTCACAAACGGATCTCGTATGCGAAAGTTATGGATTTTAGAAGTTCGTGGCCCAAAAACCGAGAAAACTCGCATGAACAGTACCGGCCACGTCACCTTCGCACGAAGCAGCAGCGTCACCAGAGACGTGGCCGAATGCGAACTCAGCAAGTGTCACAAGGGGATTCGCCGAGGCCGAGGTCCAGCAGGAAGGGGACACGTCTCGTATCGGTGGCCAGTCCGACGCGAGACACGTCTCGCCTACCTGCCTCGCTCCCGGTGCCACGTCCGAGCCTCGCAGCGGCCTCATGGCCTTCGCCCCTCCTGCCACATGTCCGCAGCTCGCAGGTACACGTCTTCTCCCCTCCTCTCGCTTCGTGGCCTTCGCTCCAGCAGCCACATCGTCGCTTCTCAGCCACAGAATCCGAAGCTCGCACCCTATATAAAGGGGGCTGCGAGCCTTCCCGAGTATTTTTGGAAAATTGACATTTTTCACCCCTAAACTTATATTTTGACTATTTTGACTTTTCCCGAAGCCCTGGTACCATTTTTAAAGCCCAAAACACGCCCCGAGACCTCCGAGAAGCCCGAAAATTTTATCTTTTCGGTTTTGAAGCCCTACCTTCACAGAGCCCGGTTTTCAAACAAACTCCCGGTTTTCAACATAGAAAGGCATATTTAAAGCCGAAGTGCTATCCAAATTACTATTTTAACCCCCAGTTAACTTAAGGTGAGTTCAATATATAGGAACAATTGTATGTTATGTGTTATATGTGCTATGTGCTTTTCAGTATTATCATTCTGAGTTATTTTCTCATGTTATTCGCTATGTTTATAGCAATTGTAATACCTTTGACCATGTGATCAGTGAAAGGACTTAGATTCACATTGGTACTGGTATGTAGCCTCTGTCCATGTAGAGCATGTCTCCGTAAGAGAATGACTTCTATTCTATGGCATTGGCAAATGGTTAGACAGGATTATAAGCCTGAAATCTAACAAGATGTTAATCAGAAATTGCATGTCTTCTATGCCAATTGGGCCAAAGCTTTATTGATGTATATCAAGAATTGAAAAGAATATCTTTGAATAATGTCTTTGATTGATATGAATGCTTGTTACATGATCTCACATACGTCTTGTTGTTCCTCTTTACCTTGTCACATTGAAGTATATATATATGGCATAACATTATATTGTATCTATTTTTGAACTCACTAAGCGTCACCGCTTACCCTATCAATGTTTAACAATTGCAGGTGATAAATAAATAGTATGTTTACATACTAATGAAAGATGTAGAATAGTTTGTAATAGTACATTTGTACTACTTTTTATGTTTGTATACATTACAATATCCTGGGTAGTTATGTAATATATATAACACTTTGTAATAGAAGGTTTGTATCCAATAGTTTGTAAATCCTTTATATCAATGTAAAATATTGCTTTTATGAATATGCAAATAACATGTTTTGGAGTAATAATAATGTGAAATATGAAAGTTTGGGTCTTTCAAAAAAAATACGAAAGTTGGGGTCTTTCAACCATGGTATCAGAGCAGTAGATTAAGCGAACTAAATTCCATGGATTGGTATTTAGACTTAAACTATAGGAAGTTCAATATATGAAATTAATCATTGTAAGTATAGGGATACAAACCATAGGAAATATATAAGTAAAAGTATTGGGTAGTAGTAAACCCTAAAATTCTAAAATACTATCTTACTCCGTATTTTAGATCAATGGCTGAACAAGTAAGTAGCCATACCCCTAATGTTGGTGGAGATCCTCAACCCGAGGAAGTGAATACTCCAGTATCTCCTCGTGAGGAGCGACTTTTAGGTAAACTTACCGGTGTTATTCGACAAACTCTTGAAGAACACAAAAAGAATGATGATAAAGGAAAAGAGAAAGTCACTAGAGAATCGTCAAGCGGAAAAGTGAAGCGTCCTTTGTTCAAAGATTTCAAGAGTAGTGGTGCTACAGAGTTTTCTGGTGTCCTTAATCCTATAATCATTCTAATTTGGATTCAGAACACCGAGAAAGTATTTCGTGTTTCTCATGTGGATGATGAAGACAAGGCTATTTATGCTTCTGCAATGCTCATTGGAGAAGCTTTAGTCTGGTGGGAAGCAACATATGAAGCTCTGGATGGATGTGACCAGGAGAACTTATCCTGGGAATTATTCAAGACTCGTGTGTTAGAGAAATATTGTCCTCTAGATATGAGGAGAAGATTGGAGAAGGAATTCCTCGAGCTTAAACAAGGAGGAATGACTGTGAATGAGTATGAAACTCAATTTAATCAAAGAGCAAGGTTTGCTACGAAGTATATTCCAACTGAAGACGAGAAAATTCAGTTATTCATGGAAGGACTACGACACGAAATCCATGATTTCGTTGTCAACCGAGATGTTTTGTCATTTGATAAAGCTGTTGAGTATGCTCGAAGGCGTGAGCATTACTTAGAAATACGTGATGCTACTCTTACTATTCCAAAGCATCCACGTACTGAAAGAACTACTCTTGCTTCCACTATTCCACCAGCTCAATCTATTCGAACTGATCCTAGCAAGCAAGCACAATCTCAGAGTGCTTTTCGTGGCCGTGGTAGGTCACAATCTTTTTCTATTTAATCACCATCATGTCACGTTTGTGGAAGGAATCATCCAGGTGAATGCAAAATAGACAAAGAATCCATTGTCTGTTATGGGTGTGGAGAAACAGGTCATATCAAGCCAGCTTGCCCAAGGGAGGATGTGACTTGTTATGCATGTGGTATTACTGGCCACAAGAAGCGTTTTTGCCCTACTCTTACTAGCCAAGTGACGGGAAGTCAAGCTTCTGTTCAACAACCAGCGAGAAGTCAAGTCCCTATCCAACAACCGAAGAATACTCCAGCTAAAAAGGAGGAGGTGCCAAAAGCTAAGGGTCGTGCACTCCAGATTACCGCAGAGGAAGCACGTGAGGACCCAAATGTCGTGACGGGTACATTTCTTGTCAACTCTAGACCTGCTCACATCTTATTTGATTCTGGTGCTTCAGATTCTTTCATATCTTATGAATTTGCGCATTCTTTTCAAACTATTTTATATGCACTCGCGCAACCATTTCACGTAGATACTGCAGGAAGTGTATCATTACTTGCTGATAAAATCTATAGGGATTGTGTCATAGAAATTGAAGGCTATAATTTTCTTGCTAACCTAATCCCTATCTCCTTGCCCAATTTCGATATTATTCTCGGCATGGATTGGTTGTCAAAGAACCATGCAGAACTCTTGTGTTACGAAAAGATGGTACGCATTCCAATTGAAGGGGAAGATCCTATTCATGTCTATGGTGAACAAAGAATCTTAAAAATAATCTCTTTCCTCAAAGCTCATAAATTCATATCGAAAGGTTGTCCTATCTATCTGGCCTATACAGTTGACATCTCAAGAAAGGAGAATAAAACTGTAAATGATATTCCCATTGTTAACGAATATCCCGATGTTTTTCCCGATGATCTGCCTGGACTTCCTCCGGACAGACAAGTAGAATTCCGAATTGACCTTGTGCTCGGTGCTGCTCCGATCGCAAAGACTCCTTATCGTCTTGCACCAGCCGAGATGAAAGAAATGATGATCCAACTACAGGAATTACTTGACAAAGGCTTTATTCGATCGAGTACCTTTCCCTGGGGTGCTCCAGTATTGTTTGTCAAGAAGAAGGACGGATCAATGCGAATGTGCATTGATTATCGTGAGCTGAATAAGGTGACTATCAAGAACAAGTACCCACTACCTCACATTGATGATTTATTCGATCAACTTCAGGGTGTTAGCTATTTCTCAAAAATTGATTTGAGATCTGGCTAGCATCAGTTAAAAGTACAAGAGCAAGACGTACCGAAGACTGCTTTCCGTACTCGTTATGGGCATTTCGAATTCCTTGTCATGCCATTCGGTTTGACAAATGCTCCTTCCGTATTCATGGATATGATGAATCGAGTGTGCCGCCCAATGCTCGATAAGTCTGTCATCGTATTCATTGACAATATTCTAATCTATTCCAAGTCTGAAGCCGATCATGCCATTCATATTCGTGAAATCCTAGAACTCCTTCGAAAGGAGAAACTTTATGCTAAATTCTTGAAATGTGAATTTTGGCTCCGTCAAGTTCAATTTCTCGGCCATATTATTTCCAGTAATGGTGTATCTGTAGATCCCATCAAAATCGAAGCCATTCAAAATTGGAAAGTGCCTCGTAATGCTTCTGAAATTCGTAGTTTCTTAGGTCTCGCGGGATATTACCGGAGATTCATTAAAGACTTTTCTCGTATAGTCGTACCCCTCACAAGCGTTACACGGAAGAAAGTGAAGTTCGAATGGGGTGAAGATCAAGAAAAAGCTTTCTCAACTCTAAAAGATCTCTTAACTCATGCTCCCATCTTATCACTCCCAGAAGGTGATGAGGATTTCTCCGTATATAACGATGCTTCAAGATTGGGACTCAGTTGTGTGTTGATGCAGCGTGGTAAATTAATAGCCTATGCCTCAAGACAACTGAAAGATTATGAAAAGGATCATCCCACCCATGATCTTGAACTCGTTGCAGTAGTATTTGCCCTAAAACTTTGGAGACATTACCTTTTTGGTACGAAATGCCAATTATTCACCGACCACAAGAGTCTCAGGTATATATTCAGTCAGCAAACTCTGAATATGAGACAACAACGAGCCATGGAGCTAATCAAGGACTATGATTGCGAAATTCTGTACCATCCTGGAAAGGCTAATGTGGTTGCAGATGCACTTAGCAGGAAAGTTTATCGTAATAGTATGTGTTATACTATTACTCACACTACGGTGAAGTTCACCATTCTTGATGAACTAGAGAAATGGCAAGTTGAAGCCTTAAAGCCAGGAAATGTAAAGAAGGAAGGAATGGTACATTATGCCGATGTTTTACTTGATGATCCACGAGGATTAAAAGTATTTAAGAATCGGCTATGGATTCCAAAGATTGGTGGATTAAGACAGAAGATTTTAGATGAAGCTCATAAATCTAAGCTATCAATACATCCTGGCACAAGTAAAATGTACTATGATGTAAGAGCTGATTATTGGTGGCCTGGATTAAAGAGAGATATTGGAAGATATGTACAGGAATGCTTAGTATGCTTACAAGTCAAAACAGAACACTAAAAGCCTTATGGAACTCCAGAAAGCCTTAGTGTTCCTGTATGGAAGTGGGAAGAGTTGTCCATGGATTTTATTACCAAATTGCCAAAGACTGCTAAACAGAATGATAACATTTGGGTAATCGTCGACCATCTAACTAAGAGTGCACATTTTCTCGCTATGCGTGAAACGGCTCCAATGGAGAAATACGCACAGGTATACTTGGATGAAATTATTGCAAGACATGGTGTGCCACTAAAGATCATTTCCGATCGCGATACTCGCTTCACTTCTCACTTTTGGGCGAGTATGCAACGCGGATTAGGATCTCGAGTTGCTCTCAGTACTGCTTATCATCCTCAGACAGATGGTCAGATAGAGAGAACAATCTAGACAGTAGAAGATATGCTTCGTGCATGTGTTTTGGAGTTTGGTGGTAACTGGGATAAATACTTACCGCTTGTCGAATTTTCGTATAATAACAGTTACCACACTTCAATCAAAATGCCACCATATGAAGCATTATATGGTCGCAAATGCCGTACGCCATTATGTTGGCGTGATGTAGGACAGAAGATCCTTGGAGGCCCTGAAATGATTCAAGACACCACCGACAAGATTCAAATCGTACGAGAAAGAATGAAAGCGGCCCAGGATCCACAGAAGTCCTATACGGAAAAGAGAAGATGACCTATAGAATTTCAAGTGGGTGATTTCATGATTGCTGAAGGTATCCCCATGGAAAGGCCTTATGCGATTTGGGAAGAAAGGAAAGTTGAGTCCTAGATTTGTTGGTCCTTTCAAAATCATCCAGAGAATTGGAAAGCAAGCTTACCGCTTAGAATTGCCTGATGATTTGGCGGGTATTCATGATGTGTTTCATGTAAGTTATCTACGCAAATGCTTGAGCATCTACGATGAGACAGTTCCATTATCCGAAGTGAAATTGGATAATAAGTTAAGATATGTAGAAGAGCCTGATGAAATCGTGAATGAAAGAACAACTAAGCTACGCAATAAAGAAGTAGAATTGGTGCTTGTCAAGTGGAAACACCATCATGGCCCAAACTATACTTGGGAGAATAAGAATGAGATAAAAGCAAAATATCCCCATTTATTTTAATCGATGTAATTTCGGGGACGAAATCCTCAAAAGGAGGAGGTATTTGTAACATACATGTTCTAAAATCGTGTTTTGTAATAAATAAAATTGTGAAATATTATGAAAAATTGAGTGTTGAGTTCTAACAGATGGTTTTTACTAGAAATGAAGTAAAACTATGTTTAGAATCACTCAGAAAATATTGGAAGTGTTATGAGATTCCAATTAAAAGCCAAATAGTGAAATTTAGCGAAAATATGAAAGTTTAAATAAGTAAAATTTTATTATTTGATGTTGTAGAGAATCTCGTTAGAAATTTGTAGGCGAAAACCTCGTCAAAATCTGAGTTATAACGAAGAAGTTATGACCAACCGAAGATCCGCGACAAAACTGGCGCGGTGTCGAATGATGTAAAAAGTGCGTTTTTGATAAACTACTTTTTAGCCTTAGTAATCTAAATGAAAGTCTTAGTATTCGTTAAACCGAGAAATTCGATAAAAGGAACGCTAAAATCTGACTTCGTATGAGGAAGTTATGATTTTTCGAAGTTTCAACTTAGCAGTAGACAGCTAAAAACTCGAATTTTAGATCGAGTGATATTTTACCGATACATCCTAAACGAGAATCGAAGGTCTCGTCATATGTAGTACAACGGTAAAAAGTCTGACGAAAACGGATGTCGGATGAAGAAGTTATGAATTTTTAACGGATTTTCGTGTCCCGGTCTGTTAAAAATTATAATATTAAAATTAAATTCAAAATTAGCCGACGAAGTCTAAACGAAAGTTGTAGAGCGTAATTTTAACTACGCGTGCATATAAAGAACTTCAAAAACGGAGCTCGTATGCGAAAGTTATGGATTTTAGAAGTTCGTGGCCCAAAAACTGAGAAAACTCGCATGAACAGTACCGGCCACGTCACCTTCGCACGAAGCAACAGTGTCACCGGAGATGTGGTTGAATGCGAACTCAGCAGGTTTCACAAGGGGATTCGCTGAGGCTGAGGTCCAGCAGAAAGGGGACACGTCTCGCATCGGTGGCCAGTCCGACGCGAGACACGTCTCGCCTACCCGCCTCACTCCCGGTGCCACGTCCGAGCCTCGCAGCGGCCTCGTGGCCTTCGCCCCTCCTGCTAGATGTCCGCAGCTCGTAGGTACACGTCTTCTCCCCTAATCTCGCTTCGTGGCCCTCGCTCCAGCAGCCACGTCGTCGCCTCTCAGCCACAGAATCCGAAGCTCGCACCCTATATAAAGGGGGCTGCGAGCCTTCCCGAGTATTTTTGGAAAATTGACATTTTTCACCCCTAAACTTATATTTTGACTATTTTGACTTTTCCCGAAGCCCCGGTACCATTTTTAAAGCCCGAAACACGCCCCGAGACCCCCGAGAAGCCCGAAAATTTTATCTTTTCGATTTTGAAGCCCTACCTTCGCAGAGCCTGGTTTTCAAACAAACTCCCGGTTTTCAACATAGAAAGGCATATTTAAAGCCGAAGTGTTGTCCAAATTACTATTTTAACCCCTGGTTAACTTACTGTGAGTTCAATATATAGGAACAACTGTATGTTATGTGTTATATGTGCTATGTGTTTTTCAGTATTATCATTCTGAGTTATTTTCTCATGTTATTCGCTATGTTTATAGCAATTGTAATACCTTTGACCATGTGATCAGTGAAAGGACTTAGATTCACATTGGTACTGGTATGTAGCCTCTGTCCATGTAGAGCATGTCTCCGTAAGAGAATGACTTATATTCTATGGCATTGGCAAATGGTTAGACAGGATTATAAGCCTGAAATCTAACAAGATGTTAATCAGAAATTGCATGTCTTCTATGCCAGTTGGGCCAAAGCTTTATTGATGTATATCAAGAATTGAAAAGAATATCTTTGAATAATGTCTTTGATTGATATGAATGCTTGTTACATGATCTCACATACATCTTGTTGTTCCTCTTTACCTTGTCACATTGAAGTATATATATATGGCATAACATTATATTGTATCTATTTTTGAACTCACTAAGCGTCACCGCTTACCCTATCAATGTTTAACAATTGCAGGTGATAAATAAATAGTATGTTTACATACTAATGAAAGATGTAGAATAGTTTGTAATAGTACTTTTGTAGTACTTTTTATGTTTGTATAAATTACAATATCTTGGGTAGTTATGTAATATATATAACACTTTGTAATAGAAGGTTTGTATCCAATAGTTTGTAAATCCTTTATATCAATGTAAAATATTGCTTTTATGAATATGCAAATAGCATGTTTTGGAGTAATGATAATGTGAAATATAAAAGTTTGGTTCTTTCAAAAAAAAATACGAAAGTTTGGGTCTTTCAGCGGACTTGGTCAATCTGTCGATGATGACCCATATGGTATCAAGGCCACCCGTTGTCTTGGGTAGCTTGGTTATGAAATCCGTAGTGATCCGATCCCACTTCCATTCAGGTATCTCCAGTTGTTGTAGTAGACCTGATGGTTTCTGGTATTCGACCTTGACCTTGGCCTAAGTAAGGCATTTACTCATGAAGGTAGCAATCTCTGCTTTCATGTTAGGCCACCAGTATGACTTTTTAAGATCCAGATACATCTTATCTGAACCTAGGTGATTGGAGTATCGATTGTTGTGGGCTTCCTTCATGACCAAGTCTCTGAAGCCATCGTGTCGCGGTGTCCAGATTTGGTCCACAAGATATAAGGCTCTGTTACCCTTGACTTCCAAGTTCTTATCCATTCCTCGCAGGGATTCTCCCACCACATTTTGAGGTTTCAAGGCTTCGAGCTGAGCCTCCTTAATTTGTGCGGATAGATGCGAATGGGTAGTCATTGTTAATGACTTTACCCACCGTCGTCATTGAGTAGCTCGACCCACTTTCGTTCTTTCATATTGAGCTCCTTCTGGTTGAATATGTGTTGGAGGCTTTTGTGGTCAGTGTATATCATGCTCTTCGTACCGTACAAGTAGTGTCTCCAGATCTTTAAGGCGAACACAACCGCCCCTAGTTCGAGGTCATGTGTGGTGTAGCTGACTTCGTGTGTCTTTAGCTGTCTTGAGGCATAGGCAATGACCTTACCTCGTTGCATCAGAACACAACCGAGTCCCTGACTAGATGCATCGTAGTATACCACGAAATCTTCTATCCCTTCAGGGAGGGATAGTATCAGTGCGATGCACAAGGCTCATTTCAGGGTTTGGAATGCCTTATCTTGTTTCTCTCCCCAGTTAAAGGCCACGCCTTTCTGGGTTAATGTTGTATGGGGTTTCGCGATCCGAGAGAAGTTCTATATGAACCTACGGTTCTAGCCAGTGAGGCCTAGAAATTAACGAATTTATGTAGGCATCTTCGGTGCTGACCAGTTCTCAATAGCTTTAACTTTAGAGAGGTCCACGTGGATTCCTTCTTCACTAACCACATGTCCTTAGAATTTGACTATTCGGATCCAAAATTCGCACTTAGAGAACTTCGCATATAGCTTCTCCGATCGTAAGGTTTCCAGGACTTATCGTAGATGATCACTATGCTCCTCCTTACTTCGAGAGTAGATGAGTATGTCATCAATGAAGACTATGAAAAACTGATCCAAGTAAGGACGACACACTCTATTCATTAACTCCATGAATATTACAAGTGCATTGGTCAGTCCGAACGACATCACTACAAACACGTAGTGTCTATAACGAGTTCGGAAGGCTATTTTAGGGATTTCCTCCTCAAGCACTCGTAACTGGTGATATAAGTAAGGACGGCACTCATAGTGTCTGTAACGAGTTTAGAAGGCTATTTTAGGGAGAAGTAACTCGCCCCTTGCAGTTGGTCAAATAAATCGTCTATACGAGGAAGGGGGTAACGATTTTTGACCGTCGGCTTGTTGAGTTCTCTTTAATCGATGCACATATGAAACGATCCGTCTTTCTTCTTTATGAACAACACCGATGCTCCCCAGGGTGAGAGGCTTGGTCTTATAAGTTGACTAGACAGTTCTTGCATCTCAGCAAGCGCTAGACGATAGGGCGATTTGGCTACGGGGGTAGCTCCTGGAATTAAGTCGATCCTTAAGTAGACCTGACGTTGAGGAGGTAAACCTGGTAGCTCTTCCGGAAAACGTTGGGGAAGTCGCGTACTATGGGGAAGTCTTTTAGGTCCTTCATTTTTTTGCTCATATCGACAACGTGTGCAAGGAATGCACGATATTCCTTACGCAAGTACTTCTAGGTTTGAATACTTGAGATCATATGAAGGCTCGTACTGGGTTTATCTCCGTAGATCATCAAGGTTTCGTTACTCTGGTTTAGACGGATGGCTTTGTCGAAGCACATGATATCGGTATGATGGAGACTCAACCAGTCCATACCCACAATGACATCGAAACTCTTGATCGATACTGGTATGAGGTCGATTGGGAATGAGTGATTATCTAGCGTGAGGGTACAACCTATGTAGATCTCGTTAGAACTCTCTGTCTTTCCGTTACCCATTTCTACGATGAAAGTTTCTTTCAATGGTTGCGAGGATTGTTTAAGTAAGTGTTTAAAGTTTTGGTTCACGAAGCTACTTTTTTCCCCACTATCGAATAGGATACAAGCATAAGAGTTATCAAGAAGGAACGTACCCGTGACTACTGTGGGGTCTGCTACTGCTTCATTGTGGCCAATAGCAAGTAGTCTTCTTGCTACTCCCGTATTAGCAGCTTTTGGATCGATTCTTTTGAAATGCGCTACTTCACCACAGCCATAGCTGGCCTGGCTTACTCCCACGCTGGGGACCTAAGAAATGGGTTTGGGCTGAGATCTGCAAAACCGGGCGGTATAGCCCTTCCAATCGCAGTTAGTGCAGTGCATTTCAAGGTAGGAGTTGTTATGATGGAAAGGGCACTTGGTGCACTTGGGTAGGTTTCCAGCATATGTTTTGGCTGGTGCAGGGGTAGCAGGAGTAGTGGCAGCATGGACAGCCACATTCTGCTGGTTCTTGGAAGAGGATTGAGTTGACTTGCCCTTCTTTCGGTCCCACTGTTTCTTCTTGTTGTCGGATGTCTTGATTGGTGCAGTGGCAACCGTTGTTGTCGTTGATGGAGTGGAAGGAACTTCATGATCAATCAACCTTTGGGCCAATTCCTTGGCACTGTCACAGGTCGTAGGGCGTGATGCTAAAACGTTCCCTCGTTACAGGGGAAATAAACCCCATATGTATCATTTGATTTTCTTGCCCTTAATAGGGATCATGTTAGGACACATAGTTACCAGGTTGCAGAACCATGCCGTACAATCCACTATGTCGGTCCCCTTCATCTTGAGGTTCCAGAGTTCCTCCACGAGTTTCTGTATTTCGCCCCTGAGGCAGTACTGCCACACCCCGAAATCGATGGCGGAAACGTTCCGGGGCGGAGGGCATCATGTAAAGTATCACAACCAATGTACATAGCAAGCATAGTAAACACAAAGCATTACATTACATAGGAAATTTACATTTGTTTGAAAGTAAAGAAATACATATTTTATCTATACACTAGTTTGATCAAAAGTAAAGACGTGTCTAATAAAACGCTCCGTCTTCTCCAAAAGGTTGATGGGCTACCTGTCTAACGTGGACCTAAGAATACAAGCAGTTTGAAAATCAGCATAAAGCTGGTGAGTTCATAAGCAGTTTGTTTTCTGAAAATGAACAAGTTTCGTTTGGTTTTCTGAAAAAGTGTTATCCAAGAAAATCCCATATTTTCTTATAAGTAAAGTTTAATTATCCGTTTGTTATACAATCTGGTTATGAACAGTTCAATTATCCCAGAAAAAACCCTTATTTTCCTTAAAAGTTTGTAGTTGGTTACCGGTTCTGAATATAATGTACAAGTATCTACCATACTTAAAGTGTTTGTGTGAAGTTTCCTGAAAGCCTGGTTATCCTTGAAATGTATATTAGTTTTAACACGTATATAAAACTATTGTGTGAGAAGTAAACTAATTCTTAAGGTTATTAGTTTACTAAATCCATTATTACTAACAAGTAAATCTCTGTTATCTAAATTGCGAGTTCCATAACCATACGATATACTAGATATGGCAATAAGAAGTCCAATATCATTTTATGACTTTCATCACCAGTAGACCTGTCGGTCCCATTGTAGCAAGCAACAAGGTGCGAGGTTGTCAGTCCCATATAGATATATACACTCAAGCCACGCTCTCCGTCCAGGAGATTCTGGTTACGGGGGCGGTCCTCCACTCGCATATCTCTGTGGAGTGTTTCAGAGGACATGTCTCCAATTATTAAGATTAACAAATTTACAAGTAATAATGCGGAAATTCCTGTTTGTGATTCTGGTTACAAAGGGGGTCCTCCACCCGCGTATCTCTATGGAGTGTTACCAAGGACGTGTTCTAATGTTCTAGGTTAATGATTTTAACATTAATGAAGTGGAAAAAAATCATTGGTGAAATATACAATATAACACTATATAATAAGATTTGCAATTAGTTTGAAAACTAACTCTGCAAGTCAAACAATTGGTTAATACGGTTTCTAGTTTTACAAGTATATGAAATATGAAACATTTCAAATGAAATAATAAGTTTGAGTACAAGATATTCTTGTACTTTTGCTTGTATTCCCCCCCCCCCCCTGAAAACATTGAAAACACAGAAAAAGGTGTAGGGATATCAACTCACCGGACGAAAAATGTGTCGGTTGTACCAAGAAGTAACACCAACCCCCAAAACCATGAAAATGTTCAGGAGCATCAGAATGAAGGTGATAAGAGTAAGAAGGTTATTTGGAAAAAGCGAAAGGGTCAGAGTTCCCAAGGACGGTCGAAGAGGCATGAAACGATGGCAGTTCAAGCTACCACTACTCCAGTTGTTGCGCCTACAGCTCAAGCACCTATCACTGGGTATGCTGGCAATCACCCTTGGTGCAACAAGTGCAGTTATCACCATCGTATCCATGGCCCATGCCGTGAGTGGATCTTCAAAAGATGTGGCAAAAAGGGCCACTCCGCTTGAACCTGCAGAACACCAGTTCATCTAATCAATCAAGCTTCCAGATCGAGTACCGGACAAGCCTGTTATGGTTGTTGAGAAATCAGACATTTCAAGCAAAACTGCCCAAAGGCAGCAACCACCAACAACATCAACAACACCGAGACGGTTTTAGCTATGAAGCAAGAGGAGGCAGCCGCTGATCCCACCACCGCCGCGGGTATATTTCTTCTCGATAATTCTTATGCTCGCATCCTTTTTGAATCTAGTGTCTAGAAAGTTTTATTAATCATCCATTCAAATATCATCGTAAACATAGCCCTCATCTAATAACCGAAACATTTGCCGTCAATATGGTTACCAGTGAGAATGCGTGCACTAACGACTTATCCCCAAGTTGTATCCTTACCTCGAGTAATCATTCTTTCCTCATTGACCTGATGTCAGTTTCAATAAAGAGCTTTGATGTTATCTTTGGCATCTATCAGTTGAGTCCTGATCATACTGATACACTTTATTACAAAAAAGCTATTCGTCTCAATTTCCTCTCTGACCGGACCCTCATGATATATAGTGTAAATCTTAGCTCAAATCTTCGCATCATTCCCAGTATCAAAGTTAAAAACCTTCTACAAAAAGGAGTGTTAGGTTTTCCTAGTCCATGCAATCAGCGAGAAACAAGAAGTTAAAAACCTCTAGAGCGTCCAAGAAAACTGTACTATTCCTGATATTTTCCCGAAGAGTTCTCAAGAATTCCTTCCGAACGTCAAGTCGAGTCTTGTATCGACTTAATCCCTGGAACTACCTTCACATCCAAATCTCCGTACCATTTTTTCCCCAACAGAAATGCAGGAGTTATCCAGTCGACTTAATGAGTTAACCGTCAAAACCGATATCCTCTTTCCCCAGTAGATGACTTCTTCGATAGAAATCAGGAGCTAGCTACTCCTCGAAGATAGACCTTAGGTCAAGACACCATCAGCTATGAGTTCACGAGGATAATGCTTCCAAGACAGTATTCAAGACTCGATAGGATCACTAAGAGTTTGTATTGATATCCTTCGGTCAAACCATTCTCCCTTGCTCATGTAGTGAGCGATGAAGACATACACGTGGATCCTCGTAAGGTCGAAGCAATAGAGAATAGGTCAGCACCGAAGACACCCATAGAAAACCTGTGAATTCTTGGGTTTCGCCGGCTAGTATTGCAGACCCATTCAGGAAATCTTTCTAGAATCGCCAAACCCCTGATCACTCCGATACAGAAAGGTGTACCCTTTTGTTGGAGTAAAAAGTGAGATACATCATTCCAAGCATTGAAGTAAGACTTATGCATCACACCTAACCTGTCCCTGACAGAAGAAACAGAGGACTTTGTTGTCCTTTGCAGTACGTCCAATCAGAGTTTAGATCCTGTGCTTAGGCAAGAAGGAAAAGTTATCGTTCACGCTTTGAGAAAAACAAAAGACACACAAAGTTAACTACACCACTCACGACTTGGAATTTGGAGCAACAGTCCCTGCACTGAAGAATGCTATACATGATCTCTATGGAACCAAGTACGTGAATTTCACTAACCATAAGAGACTACAACATATCTTCAATCAGAAAGACATAAGCATGAGGCGCCCTTAGCCGAAAGGAAAGCTCAGACAGCAAGACGAAGACATTAACAATGACCATCTATCCCCTCTTACTCACTCAAACCTGAGAAGCCTAGTCAGAACCCCTCGGGACTGTTCCAGCAGCCTAGATACCATTTGGGAAATAGGAGATGACTATCATGGAATTCATCATCAAGTTACCCAGTTTCCCGAGTGGGTGCGATACCATTTGGGAAAAATTGTCGATCCTTCGATAAAATCCGCTCATTTACTCCTGATCCGAGAATCATTCAAGATGGAAAGACTTACACGAACCCACATCCAAGAGACAGTATGACCGCCCGGTGTACCTGTGTCCACTATCCCTAGTTGAGATAACAGGTTTACCTCAAGGTTTAGACAGATTCCTTCCGAAAACTCTCGAAACCAAGCTAGATATGAGTACAACTTATCTTCCACAGACAATTAGACAGAGTGATAGAGTTATTCAGATCATGAAAGACACGCTAGGAGCATGTGTCATCAATTTCAGAACGACTTGGAACAACCAATTTACCTTTGATTAAACCCTCGTATGAAAACAGTTATCGCACCAGTATCAAGATTGCATCGTTCGAAACCCTCTACGGTCAAAAGTACTGATTCCCTCGTATTAGATTGAGGAAGGAGACACACAGTTAGCTAAGAGTCTATCCCCCAGTAGTACCCTCACTGGTTCTGAAATCATCCACAAAACCATCGAGAAGATCATCCAGACCTGAGAACAATTGAAAACTTCACTAGATCGATAGAAGAATTACACCAATGTACAATGGAAACCTCTGGAATTCCAAGTTGGAGATCGTGTCCTGTTAATGGTCTCACCCTGGAAAGACATGATACACCTTGGGAAAGCAAGGAAAACTTAACTCAAGGTAAATTGGACCCTTCGAGATCCTCATTAGGATCAAACCCGTAACCTTCGAACTCCGAGTACCTTCAGAACTTAGAAACATTCATCCTGTCTTCCACGTTCCAAATCTTTAGAAGTGCCTATCCAATGAAACCCTAGTAATCCCTCTTGAATAAATCAAGACCATAGACCGAGAGATCAAACGTACGAAACAAAGCCACGTCCCGATAGTGAACGTTCGCTGGAATTCCATGCGAGAACCTGAATTCACTTGGGAGCGCGAAGACCCGATGCAGCAGAAATATTTGCATCTCTTTCCATAACTGTATCATAATTCTTGAATTTCGGGATGAAATTCCCTCTAACGGGGGGATAATGTAACAACCCATAATTTATTCTGTCACTATAAACGTTCCTGGTAAACAAAACCGTTCGTATTCAAATTTTCCCGTTAACCTTAGAGTTAAATTAATTTAATCGCGACTTTTAATTTGGGTTCATAAGTGTCGGGATGCATTATAAACATTAAAATATTTTCCATATTTATTTGGAAAATTATTAGTTTCATCTAAGTCGTGATTACGACAATTTATCGGGTACGACCAAAAGCACCGTCTAATGGCAGTATCGGGTAGAATTTCACCGGGCCATAAACTCAACCCCTATATAAGGGATTGAGTGACATCATTTTGAACCTTTTTCGCTCTCTCTCTCTCTCTAAACACTTTCTCTCACTACTCTCTCTCTCTCTAGAATTCGAAATTCATCCAAAAACCCCATTTCAAGCCTCAATTTGGTAGGTACTCCATCCTAGCTTGTTGTTTAACTTGATTGGCATGCAAATTCATGTTTGAGACTCCCAAAAACACCCAAGAATAAGTGAATTGGCATGCAAATTCATGTTTGAGAGGGTTTTGAAGCCCCAAAACACCTCCAAACCCATTCTAGTGCTTGGAAATGGCTTCAAAACTTTCATGCATGAGCTTAGGACCCCAAATTTGTGCAATTTGAGTATTGGACATGAGTTTACGGTCTAAGAACATTCTTGGGCTGTAAACCCACATTCATGGACCATAAACTCCTTTTAAAGTGTCAAAATTCCCCTAAACACCTTCAAATGCTTCCATGATGTTTCCATGAGAGTGTAGAACCTTATAATCCTTCATGTGATACACCAAAACATATATAAATGGATGAAACTTGAGTTTACGGTCCAAGAACATTCATAGACTGTAAACTCATCTCCTTAGACCATAAACTCTTCTAATGGGTGTTAAACTGCCTTTAACACTTTGTATGGCTTGGAATTGAACCTAGAACCTTGTTAGCTTAACCTCCAACCACAAAAAAGCACGATTCATGGAAAATCATGAGTTTAAGGTAGTAAACTCATGTGTTTAAGGTAGTAAACTCCCTAAGAACATCTTCATAAAACGTAAACTTCTTTTCCAAGGCCCTTTCAAGTCCCGATCACTTCCTAAGCCATAGAATCAACCGTAGAACTTTCCTTTGTGCACTGTAAGATCATTTAGCATCCAAGAACACACCACGCATGAGTTTACGGCCGTAAACTCATGCGAATATGGTCATAGGACCGTAAACTCCCCTAAGGGCTTACTTTTGAAGAGTAAACTCTTTATCTAGGCCGTACACACCCTTAAATGCTACGCGGACCACTCCTAACACCTAATTAGAGTGTTTTCACGTCTTGGGGTGTATAAGCTTATCTAATTAGTGGTTTAATGTCTAAAATTTGTGTATCATTTCATATTACATAGGAACCTCGCACGTTCTCAAGCCTCGATCCGACGTTTAGCATCCTAGTCGACACCTTTCCTCGTCTGGTGAGTTCATACCCCTACCCTTTTTCAATGTTTCTCACTGTTTTCAGCAGGGAATACAAGCAAAGTACAAGGAATACTTGTACTCAAAACTTGTTTTATAAGTATTGTGTTTCATATTACATATGCTTTTAACATTGACAATCATAACAAATAACCGTTTGAACTTGCAGATCACATTATCATAGTATTTGTGAAAAATGTTATAAATTGTTGTATTTTATATTTTCAAAAATGGTTTTCCACATTATAATAGTTAAAAACATAACCTTTGAACTTTGAACATGAAACTTAGTATATAGTTTTGTCCTCGGTAACACTCCACAGAGATACGCGAGTGGAGGATCGTCTTTGTAGATAGAACTTAAACAGGACTTTCTGCATTATTTCTTGTAGATTTTTTATTCCTATAAATTAGAGACACGTCCTCGGAGAACACTCCACAGAGATACGCGAGTGGAGGACCACCCCTGTAACCAGAATCTCTTAGATAGAGAGCATGACTTGAGTGTATAGATCTATACGGGACTGACTATCTCGCACCTGGCTGCTAGCTATAGCCGAACCAAAAGGTTCAAGGGTGACAAAATTCATAAAAGTTATTGGCCTCGTCTCGAGTCATATCTAGTCTGTAGTATGGTTATAGAGCTCACAATTTGGATAACAGAGATTTACTTCTAGTAATAATGGATATAGTAAATTAATAACCATAAGAATTAGTTTACTATGATAATCAAGTTTTTAGTATACATCTTTTACATTACATTTTTGGGTTGGTAAACTAACACACACTTCACAAGGATAATCAGGTTTTCAGAATACATCTTTCACATTAGGAAAATATAGGATTTTCCTGGGGTAATAACTATTCATAACTAGAACTATGTAACATAGCGGAAAACTAAACATTACTTTTAAGAAAATATGGGATTTTCTTGGATAACCACTTTTTCAAAAAAACAAAAGGAATCTTGTACATTTTCATAAAACAAACCGCTTATGAACTCACCGGTTTTATGCTGATTTTTAAAATGCTTGTATTCTCAGGTTCTCCTTAGACAGGTACCCCGCGTTATTTTGAAGACGGAGCGAATGGAAGTCACGTCTTTCTTTTGTTTAAATTTATGTATCTATGAAACTCGTATTACTTTACTTTTAAACAGATGTAATGAAATCAATGTAATGTAATGTTTTGTGTTTACTTCGCTTACTATGTACATTGGTTATGATATTCACATGAAGTCACCTCCGCCCCGGAACGTTTCCGCCCTGGATTTCGGGGTGTGACAGATTGGTATCAGAGCCCTTGTTTATAGTGAACTGAGTATACCAAACCTTACATGGTATAAGACTATAAACATTAAGGTGCCTAAGTGCTCTGAACTAAAACTATACTTTAAAATACAAGTATTTTCAAAAACATACAAGTATACCTAACCGCTAAGATCCGTAACTACAAGTAGAACAAAACATAAGTAAATGGGTGTTATATGTTGCGGTTAAACCCAGTAGTTATGTAGTCGTGTCTAGGGTCAATGTAGCCTGATCAACTATATTCATTCGAGACACGACCAACATGTGCCTGGGAGTGACTGTGGTGTTTAGCATGCCTAAAACTTACCCAAATACCCCAAACAACGAGTCGTCGTCGCAACGAATTATGAAATACTATGGGAGTATTTCTAGATCCAACTTTGTTGTAGAAAATTTTCATTCAAGCATTGCCCCTTGATCATTCCTTTAGCGATAACTTATCTCCCTTGATAATTCATTACTGCTTTATCGCTTAATAGAATTATATGTCTGTCTTAAAGATATATCCCTTGTTATATATCTGTTAATTTAATGTAGAGGACTTACCATCCTCTTTTTGCTAATCACTTTAGATCGAAATGTCTACAAAGAAAGGATCCAGTTCAAGTAACAACAGCCCTCCATCGCCACCTCCTTCTCGATTTGACCCAGTGATGATCCAGTTGGCTGTTTCTGCCGCAGTGGTATATTTGTACCCTGATAGGTTCGGTGTACCAAGAAGTAACACCAACCCACAAAACCATGAAAATGTTCAGGAGCATCAGAACGAAGGTGATAAGAGTAAGAAGGTTATTCGGAAAAAGCGAAAGGGTCAGAGTTCCCAAGGACCCTCCAAGAGGCATGAAACTATAGCAGTTCAAGCTACCACTACTCCAGTTGTTGTGCTTATAGCTCGAGCACCTATCACTGGGTATGCTGGCAATCACCCTTGGTGCAACAAGTGCAGTTATCACCATCGTATCCCTAGCCCATGCCGTGAGTGGATCTGCAAAAGATGTGGCAAAAAGGGCCACTCCGCTCGAACCTGCAGAACACTAGTTCATCTAATCAATCAAGCTTCCATATCGAGTACCAGACAAGCCTGTTATGGTTGTGGAGAAATCGGGCATTTCAAGTGAAACTGCCCAAAGGCAGCAACCACCAACAATATCAACAACGCCGAGACGGTTTTAGCTATGAAGCAAGAGGAGGCAGCCGCTGATCCCACCACCGCCACGGGTATATTTCTTCTCGACAATTCTTATGCTCGCATCCTTTTCGAATCTAGTGTCTAGAAAGTTTTATTAATCATCCATTCAAATATCTTCGTAAACATAGCCCTCGTCTAATAACCGAAACATTTGCCGTCAATATGGTTACCAGTAAGAATGCGTGCACTAACGACTTATCCCCAAGTTGTATCCTTACCTCGAGTAATCATTCTTTCCTCATTGACCTGATGTCAGTTTCAATAAAGAGCTTTGATGTTATCTTTGGCATGTATCAGTTGAGTCCTGATCATACTGATACACTTTATTACGAAAAAGTTATTCGTCTCAATTTCCTCTCTGACCGGACCCTCATGATATATAGTGTAAATCTTAGCTCAAATCTTCGCATCATTCCCAGTATCAAAGCTCGAAAACCTCTACAAAAAGGAGTGTTAGGTTTTCCTTGTCCATGCAATCAGCGAGAAACAAGAAGTTAAAAACCTCTAGAGCGTCCCAGAAAACTGTACTATTCCTGATATTTTCCTGAAGAGTTCCCGAGAATTCCTTCCGAACGTCAAGTCGAGTCTCGTATCGACTTAATCCCTGGAACTACCTTCACAGCCAAATCTCTGTACCATTTTTTCCCTAACAGAAATGCAGGAGTTATCAAGTCGACTTAATGAGTTAACCGTCAAAACCGATATCCTCTTTCCTGAGTAGATGACTTCTTCGATAGAAATCAGGAGCTAGCTACTCCTCGAAGATAGACCTTAGGTCAAGACACCATCAACTATGAGTTCACAAGGATAATGCTTCCAAGACAGTATTCAAGACTCGATAGGATCACTAAGAGTTCGTATTGATATCCTTCGGTTAAACCATTCTCCCTTGCTCATGTAGTGAGCGATGAAGACATACACGTGGATCCTCGTAAGGTCGAAGCGATAGAGAATAGGTCGGCACCGAAGACACCCATAGAAAACTTGTCAAGTCTTGGCTTTTGCCGGCTAGTATTGCAGACCCATTCAGGAAATCTTTCTAGAATCGCCAAACCCCTTATCACTCCGATACAGAAAGGTGTACCCTTTTTGTTGGAGTAAAAAGTGAGATACATCATTCCAAACATTGAAGTAAGACTTATGTACCACACCTAACCTATCCCTGACAGAAGAAACAGAGGACTTTGTTGTCCTTTGCAGTATGTCCAATCAGAGTTTAGATCCTGTGCTTAGGCAATAAGGAAAAGTTGTCGTTCACGCTTTGAGACAAACTAAAGACACACGAAGTTAACTACACAACTCACGACCACAAAAAAGCACGATTCATGGACAAACATGAGTTTAAGGTTGTAAACTCATGTGTTTAAGGTAGTAAACTCCCCAAGAACATCTTCATAAACCGTAAACTCCTTTTCCAAGGCCCTTTCAAGTCCCGATCACTTCCTAAGCCATAGAATCAACCCTAGAACTTTCCTTTGTGCATTGTAAGAACATTTATCATCCAATAACGCAGCACACATGAGTTTACGGCTTTAAACTCATGGGAATATGGTTATAGGACCGTAAACTCCCCTAAGGGCTTACTTTTGAAGATTAAACTCTTTATCTAGGCCCTACACACCGTTAGATGCTACTAGGACCACTCCTAACACCTAATTAGAGTGTTTTCATGTCTTGGGGTGTATAAGCTTATCTAATTAGTGGTTTAATGTCTAAAATTTGTGTATCATTTCATATTATATAGGAACCTCGCACGTTCTCAAGCCTCGATCCGACGTTTAGCATCCTAGTCGACACCTTTCCTCGTCTGGTGAGTTCATACCCCTACCCTTTTTCAATGTTTCTCACTGTTTTCAGGGGGGAATACAAGCAAAGTACAAGGAATACTTGTACTCAAAACTTGTTTTATAAGTATTGTGTGTCATATTACATATGCTTTTAACATTGACAATCATAACAAATAACCGTTTGAACTTGCAGATCACATTATCATAGTATTTGTGAAAAATGTTATAAATTTTTGTATTTTATATTTTCACAAATGGTTTTCCACATTATAATAGTTAAAAACATAACCTTTGAACTTTGAACATGAAACTTAGTATATAGTTTTGTCCTCGGTAACACTCCACAGAGATACGCCAGTGGAGGATCGTCATTGTAGATAGAACTTAAACAAGACTTTCTGCATTATTACTTGTAGTTTTTTTATTCCTATAAATTAGAGACACGTCCTCGGAGAACACTCCACAGAGATACGCGAGTGGAGGACCGCCCCTGTAACCAGAATCTCTTAGATAGGGAGCGTGACTTGAGTGTATAGATCTATACGCGACTGACTATCACGCACCTTGCTGCTAGCTACAGCCGAACCGAAAGGTTCAAGGGTGACAAAAGTCATAAAAGATATTGGCCTCGTCTCGAGTCATATCTAGTCTGTAGTATGGTTATAGAACTCGCAATTTGGATAACAGAGATTTACTTCTAGTAATAATGGATATAGTAAATTAATAACCATAAGAATTAGTTTACTATGATAATCAAGTTCTTAGTATACATCTTTTACATTACATTTTTGGGTTGGTAAACTAACACACACTTCACAAGGATAATCAGGTTTTCAGAATACATCTTTCACATTAGGAAAATATAGGATTTTCCTGGGGTAATAACTATTCATAACTAGAACTGTGTAACATAACAGAAAATTGAACATTACTTTTAAGAAAATATGGGATTTTCTTGGATAACCACTTTTTCAGAAAACAAAAGGAATCTTGTACATTCTCATAAAACAAACTGCTTATGAACTCACCATATTTATGCTTATTTTTAAAATGCTTGTATTATCAGGTTCTCCTTAGACAGGTACCCCGCGTTATTTTGAAGACTGAGCGAATGGAAGTCACGTCTTTCTTTTGCTTAAACTTATGTATCTATGAAACTCGTATTACTTTACTTTTAAACAGATGTAATGAAATCTATGTAATGTAATGTTTTGTGTTTACTTCGCTTACTATGTACATTGGTTATGATATTCACATGAAGTCACCTCCTCCCCAGAACGTTTCCGCCATGGGTTTCGGGGTGTGACAGTGGAGGATGTCATGCGTAGTATCACAACCATTGTACATAGCAAGCATAGTAAACACAACCATTACATTACATCGAAATATTTACATTTGTTTGAAAGTAAGGAAATATAAGTTTTATATATACATCAGTACAAAAAAAGTAAAGACGAGACTTCCATATGCTCCGTCTTCTCCAAAAGAATGCGGGATACCTGTCTAACCTTGACCTTAGAGAATACAAGCAGTTTTAGAATATCAGCATAAAGATGGTGAGTTCATAAGTAGTTTGATTTCTGGTGAAAGAAAATGTTCCTTTGATTTCATGAAAAGTTGTTATCCAAGAAAATCCCATATTTTCTTATACGAGAAGTTTAGTATCCAATTGTTAAGCAGCCTGTTTATGAAAAGTTAAGTTATCCTAAGAAAAACCCTTATTTTCCTTAAAGTTGGTGGTTGGTTATCGATCCGGAATAAAGTGTACAAGTATCTACCATACTTGTATCGTTAAGTGAAGTCTCCCTGAAAGCTTGGTTATCCTCGAAAAGTACATTAGTTTTAACACGTATATAAAACTAATAAGTAGGCGGTGAACTAAATTCTAAGGGTATTACTGATACCCTCTGTCACACCCCCAAACCAAGGATGGCGGAAACGTCCGGGGGTGGAGGACTTCATGTCCAGTATCATAACAACGTGTATAATAGTGCTCAAAGTAAATACAACCATCATAAATATAATTGAAAAAGTTACACCAAAGTATATGTTTACATGTTCCAAAATCAATTACATTATGATGACAAAAATGAATTGTTGATGGTTTAACGTCCCATCCTCAAAGCGCTGAAGTTTTCCTGCTTCACTGATTTCCTGAGAATACAAGTAGTTTTGAAAAAGTGTCAACTATTAAGTTGGTGAGTTCATAAGAGTTTTGTTTGAGGAAGAAAATCATTTTCCTTGTAAAATCGATAGAGTTTGATTTCCATAAAATCCAATATTTTCTTAGTTAAGTGTGAACAAAATATTCCTATACGATGTGTAAATGAACCCTAGAATAACTCGTAGATTTCTCCTATAATCGTCCAGCGTATATATGTCATATAAGATTTAAGTTAGATAAAACGTTGAATATAATGGGTCTGCCCTAGGTCCACAACCAAACAAGGAACAGGAGATGAGGCGGGCCCCACAAATTCTAAGCCAATCGAGACTAAAATCTTATACGACTCAAACATATACGTTCAGCAATTATAATTGAAATCTAATAATTCTAGATGAAATATAGTTTTAAAGTCATAATAACTATTTTATGTGAACCTGGTACTTTGTATTTATACCCCTTTTTGTATAAAGATCCGGCACTTTGTATTTGTACCCCTTTTTGTATAAAAACTCGACACTTTGTACTTGTACCCCTTTTTGTTTAATAACCCGGTACTTTGTATTGGTACCCCTTTTTGTATAGAAACCCTCCACTTTGTATTTGTACCCCTTTTTGTATAAAAACCCGACACTTTGTATTTGTACCCCTTTTGTTTAATAACCCGGTACTTTGTATTCGTACCCCTTTTTGTATAGAAACCCGACACTTTGTATTTGTACCCCTTTTTGTTTAATTACCCGGTACTTTGTATTGGTACCACTTTTTGTATAAAAATATTTGGTAATGTAAATGATCATAAACTATACCTATTATAGTTTATTAAATAGTTTGAAATGTATATGCAACCTAACTATACTTATTATAGTTTACTATGTTTATTTGTGGTGTTTAAGAACCCTTTCTATGTAAGTCAAATGTATAGTACAATATAGCTATGTTTATCTTACTCCGTTTGGTACTAATGGTTATGATGGAGCATTCTTATAAATTCAGTGTGTGTTTTTCTATTATATAAATTGTACCGCTACAAGAAATAATTGTAATATATGAGATTATCAAGATTTAACACTTTGCTCAACATGTTACAAAGTGTTATGAAATTTATATGCTGTTAACTAATTTTAACCTTTCTGCCCTGTTTTATAAAAGTCATAGAAAAATCATACGAAGTCGAAAACTAAATCCGTAAATTCTGAGAGTTCCTAAAATGTGTCTAGTTTACTCATAATTTTTTTATCATGATTTTTAGTGACCTCCAACTTGGGTGAAAAAGTCCATAATCACAGACTGGTCCGGATTGGTGTTTGAAATGATAGGCCGTTTTGTAAGAATCACCATAAATTGTAGAAAAATCGTATGGAGATGTGCAAGTAGTCATTTTAAAGATCAGAACTTGAAATATTTGCACCTAATACAGTTTTGAAAACTAAAATGTTTAAGTTGTCCAAAACAGTCCATGAATGGAGTTGAACTTTTCTGATGAAGGCTGTTAGGAAAGTTTAGTTATGTTCTTGGTGTTTTAACATGTATTACCCCCCCCCCCCCCCCCCAAAAAAAAAAAAAAAAAAAAAAACTTGAGAAAACATGAAAATGTAGGGGTATGAACTCACCTTGAGTGATTTCAGAAGATGGATGATGGAGAAGAGAAGTGTTCAACTCAAGAACACTTGAAGAATCACTTGAAGATTCGAAGATCTAACAAGAATATGATGATGTTTGTGTAAGCAACTTATGATTTTGAGTAGGAGGATGTGTAATAATCATAAGAGAGATGATGATACTTACTAAATGAAGGAGAAAAGTTTTGGAGTATGCCTTGAATCTCGAATGTTTAGAGAGAGGAAGTGAGAGAGAAGATATGTTTGAGCTTTGAAGGAAGAATGAGAAAATGAGAGACGTGTGAGGAGAGAGGAGACTTTTCTAGCCTTTGACCAATTGTGAGGCTGTAAAATGGTGGGAAAATTACAATGATGTGACTAGGTAAAGGCTGATGGTGAATAGTGACATGGAGTGGGTATGGGAGTGGTTGGCTTGTGTCATAAGGTAAAGCAAAGTCAACACTCCACCTTAATTATTCATCACTAGATTTTATTACTTAAATAAGGATTTTCATGAGAATATGATTTAATTATGAACATTTAGTGTCTTTTATATAAAAATATAATTTCTGGAGAAAATCCCGCGTTAAAATCACGAAAAACGGGCTCAAAATGCTAAAAATATCAAAAATGGGTGAAAAGCGTCAAAAATCCAAAGTTCTGGCTGGAGGTTTGGTCCTCTGGTGTTCGAATCGAGAGAAAGAAAGAAGACCGAGAGGCGGGGAGAAGAGACTGAGAGCCGAGAGGGGAGATCGAGAGCTGAGAGGGGAGACCGAGAGGCGAAGAAGAGGGTCCGAGAGGCGAAGAAGAGTGACCGAGAGGCTTCTCTTCTTAGTTTCGGCTACTGAGTCTCGGCTGCTATAGGGTTTCGGTCCTAAGAAGGGTTTCGGTTCCTACGAAGGGTCTCGGTTCCTAAGAAGGGTTTCGGTTCCAAAGAAGGTTTCGGGCCCTTAAGTCTATTTTACTCGTTTTTACCCCGTTTCAAGCCGTTTTTTGACCCGGTTAAGGGTCGGGATGGCCCGAAAGACTATAAAAAGTTTAAGGAACTTTTGAGAGATATTTGGGAGAGATTTCACATTCTTGGAGAGATTTCTCATACAAAGAGAGATTTAGGAGAGATTTCACATTCTTGGAGAGATTTCTCATACAAAGAGGGATTTGGGAGAGATTTCACATTCTTGGAGAGATTTCTCATACAAGGAGAGATTTCACATTCTTGGAGAGATTTCTCATACAAAGAGAGATTTCACATTCTTGGAGAGATTTCTCATACAAAGAGAGATTTGGGAGAAATTTCTAAATAGAGAGAGATAGAGTGAAAACGATTGAGAGAGGTTTCGTGTGTGGCATTTGTGAGTGTCCGGCTTCGCCACGTAAGGTTCGTTGTAACAACCCGAAATTTGTTCGTCGCCAAAACCCGTTCTACCCGGAAAGTCGCCGTTATCGGAGTCGTTCCGTTTCCTCTTTAGAGTTAATTATACAAACTTATATGTTTATTTTATTCTAATGAGTGTCTAAATCACTCAGGAACTTATGTTATTAGCCCAAAAACATTTATTTCATAAGTTTTAAAATGTTCCCGTCGGGTGACGGAAACTCAATCGGGTACGACCAAAAGCCGTGTTTAACGTCGGTATCGGGTAGAATTCCACCGCGTGCAAATTTTAGGAACTATATAAACGTGTTTTAGCTTTCATTTGAAGCTTTTCCTTCTCTCACTACTCTCTCTCTAACCTCTCTCCAAAAATCCAAAGATTAAGGGTCCAAAACTCAATTTTAAGGCTTCAAATCCTTAAGGTACCTTCCTAACCTTAATCTAGAGCATGTTTGGCTTCCAAATTCGAGATTTAAACATGAAATGGGACACAATGTATGAGTTTATGGCCCAGGAAGGTGCCCAGGCCGTAAACACCAAAAATGAGGGGTTTTGAGCCCTTAAACCCCTCCTTGACTAGTTTGGACTTTAGATATGGCTATGGGACTTCAAGGTATGGACTCTAAACATGTAAAACATAAATTTTGTGATGTTTGAAGGAGTTTATGGCCAAGGATCATTCTTGGGCCGTAAACTCATATAATTAGGGTTTTCATGCCCTTAAACCCTTCCAAATCACTTCTATGGCTTAGATATGAATTATAGGACCTTGTTTTTAGCATTTGGACACTTGAAACATGAATTTTGGGGGATTTAGATGAGTTTACAGCCAAGGTGAGTGCTTGGGCCGTAAACTCCCCAAAACTTGACGTAAACTCCAATATTTTTGGTGTTAGAATGCAAACTAAACACCCCTAAGGCCCTTAGATGAATTTTAGAAGTCCTTCTATGCACGTTTCAGACCTTGAAACACTTTGTAGCACCCTATAGAAGAGTTTACGGCCATGAGGGGGGTCTCATGGGCCGTAAACTCCATAAACACCCCAAATGTCCCTTGCAAACTCATGATAGGCCTTGGATTAATTCTACCAATCACATGTGATTTGTTATGGAACCATTTAACATCATTTTCATGGAAAAATAGGGGTTTACGGCCATGGAGCCATGCTAGGCCGTAAACTCCCATAAAGGGGGTCTATTTGATGTTTTGTAATCATTCCAAGTCCTTAAACCAAGTTTAGAAATTATCCCCTAACTGTTGGAAGTCCAAATTGCACCATAAACCACCCATCATGAGTTTACGGCCGTAAACTCATGGGGAATGGGTGTTTTGGCCGTAAACTCCCTAAAGGGGGGTGTTCCTTTGATGTCCCAACTCATTTCCCAAGTCCCTTGTATCATTCATGTCCTTAAACGCCACCCGGGTCCCTCAAAACACTTGTATCGGAGTGTTATCGCGACCATAAGCATTTGTCCCTATCCAACAATCAATCTAAGTCCTAATTAGATACAAATGTGTATCTTTACATCATAATTAGGAACCTCGTGTGTTTACAAGTTCCGGATCAACTCTTAGCATCCAAACCGTCTCATACCTCGTCCGATGAGTTCATACCCCTACGGCTTTTTCACTGTTTTCAATGTTTTCAGGGGGGAATACAAGCAAACTATAACTGTTTTCCAATCACAACATTGATATGTTTCAAACAATATCTGACAAACTTATAAACTCTTTTACTCCTTATGTATTATGCTGAGCATAAGGAATGACTATTCGATTTCAACTAAATGAATTTTAGTTAAGGAAACAATCAAACTAATGAAATTATTATGGGAATAATTTGGGGGTCTTTACTGTTCTTTCTATCGTATACTGATATCTATACCAAGTTATTAAATAAACTATGTCTGATTCAGTTTATCTCCGTATCATTTGAATGTATTGTCAGATAATTTCATGTATGTATCTATAGTTACTGTACTATGTTTCATAATCTACTGTATGTCGATATCTTATGAGAACCCTGTGAATAGTTTAGTACTGGTTTGTATGATAGTCACTACCCTTTATGGATGATCAGTAAATCCTCCCCGGAAGTGTAACCAGAGTCTGCTGGAGGGAGAGCGCGGAATTTGTGAATAGATCTATTCGGGACTGACAATCCCACACCTTAACTGCTAGCTACAGTTAGGCAGGCACGCCTAAGGTGACAAATTTCTGGATATCGTTCGCCGTCTGACAAATGGCAAGGAGGTCACGTTGTCGTATTAGTATGGTTACCCGACTCACAACATGTATTAATACCAGCTTATTCACAGTTTGGGTTTAGAAACTATATTTCGTTCGGGATAGTGATCCCATGGTTTCGTATCTATATTTTATATCTCTTTCGGGATTGTGATCCCATGGTTTGTTTCTAGATCTCTTTCGGGATAGTAATCCCATGGTATTATCAAACTATTTTATATTTATGTCCTATACGGGATAGTGATCCCATGGTTTATTTCTATATCTCTTTCGGGATAGTGATCCCATGGTATTAACCAAACTAATTTGTATCTAGTTCAGGATAGTGATCCCATGGTTTTGTATCTATAACTTATACGGGATAGTGATCCCATGGTTTTCTAAATCTATATCTTATACGGGATAATGATCCCAAGGTTTTGTATCTATAACTTATACGGGATAGTGATCCCATGGTTTTCTAAATCTATATCTTATACGGGATAATGATCCCAAGGTTTTGTATCTATAACTTATACGGGATAGTGATCCCATGGTTTTCTAAATCTATATCTTATACGGGATAATGATCCCAAGGTCTTGTATCTATATCTTATACGAGATAGTGATCCCATGGTTTTCCAAAGCTGTATCTTATTCGGGATAGTGATCCCATTGTTTCAATCTATATTTACATATATACATCAACTTATCTCGTGTTTAGTTCGGGATGATAGTCCCATGATCTTAAACCTATACTTCCAAATGTGTCAAACTATCTTATATGTCTTTCGGGATAGTGATCCCAGGATTTTCATTATATAGTTTTGTGTGTTAAACTATACTTTGTGATATACAACTGATCTTTTGATTAGGAAAATATGGGATTTCCTGGGGTAAAATACAACACAAAATCGAATTGGTAACAAATGATAACTAAACCAACTTCACATAAGAAAATATGGGATTTTCTTGGATAACAAGTCTTTTCGGAAACTAAAGGAAATCGATACATTTTCATAAAACAAAACCGCTTATGAACTCACCAGCTTTATGCTGATTTTCAAACCGCTTGTATTCTCAGGTCCAAGTTAGACAGGTACCCGGTGATCTCTTTTGGTGAAGACGGAGTGCGTGGAAGACTCGTCTCAACTTTTGTTAATATGATGCATATGTATATTTTGTATAACTTTACTTTTGAAACAAATGTAAACTTTCATATATATGTAATGTAATGTTTGTTTACTGTGATTACTATGTACATTGGATTTGATACACAACTTGGAGTCAACCCCGGAGACGTTTCCGCCTTTGGTTTTCGGGGTGTGACAGATTGGTATCAGAGCCCTTGTTTATAGTGAACAGAGTATACCAAACCTTACATGGTATAAAACTATAAACACTAAAGGGCCTCAGTGCTCTGAATTAAAAGTATCTTCAAAACTACAAGTATTTTCAAAAGTATACAAGTATACCGAATCGTCGAAATCCGTAACTTCAAGTAGAACAAAACATAAGTAAATGGGTGTTGTACACTACGGTTAAACCTGGGCAGTTATGTAGTCGTGCCTAGGGTCAATATAGCCTGGCCAACTATATTCATTCGAGACACGGCCAACATGTGCTTGGGAGTGACTGTGGTACGCAGCATGCCTAAAACTTACCTAATATCTCAAACAACAAATCGCCACTGCAGCGAACCATGAAATACTATGGGAGTATTTCTCGAGCCAAATCCTTCATAGAAAATCCTCGTATACGCGATGTTACTTGATCATTCCGCTAGCGATAAAATGTTCTGTCTTGATAACTCTTTCCTGCTTTATCGCTTAGTATGATGCTATATCTGTCTTGATGAGATATCCCCTGTTCCATATCTCTTGATTCAATTCAGAGGACTTATAATCCTCTCTTTCCTGATCTTTTTAGATCAAGATGCCTCCGAGAAAGAGACCCAACTCGAAGAACAACGATAATCCTCCTCCGCCACCACCTGCTCCTCAATTTGATCTCGCATCACTTCAAACAGTTCTGACTGGTGCAATGGTGGCAGCTATGTCTCAAATGAATCCCGGTGGCTCCGGAGGTGGTCCCCAGCCACAAAACCCAGAAGGCAGCCAGGAACACCGAAGAGGGGGTTCCTACAAAGACTTCATGAACGCGAAACCCACAACCTTTGATGGCACTGGAGGTGTCATTTCCCTGACTCGATGGTTCGAGAAAATCGAGTCAATTTTCGAAATATGTGCCTGTTTGGAGTCTGACAAAGTCAAGTTTGCCGCCTGCACTTTCCTTGACAAAGCCCTGACTTGGTGGAACGGCCGAGTCAAATCCTTAACCTTACCTGTAGCAAACGCCATGGGTTGGGAAGCTATGAAGGAGCTTCTTCTCGCAGAGTACTGCCCTCGGGGCGAAATTCAGAAATTAGAACACGAACTCTGGAACCTTAAGATGAAGGGTTCCAACATAACAGCTTATACTTCAAGATTCGATGACCTGGCATTACTCTGTCCGGGAATGGTTACCCCGGAGAGTAAAAAGATCGAGAGATTCATTTGGGGATTGACCCAACCAACAAAAAGGAATGTCTTAGCTGCGAAGCCGGAAACGTACGACAGCGCTAAATGCCTTGCGAAAATCTTGATCGATCACGAAGACAACTCTAATGAGGAAACTACCACTCCTGAATCGGACACAAGTGGAGGTGAAAGTAAAAAGAAATCTCGGAACAAGCGAAAGGCCCAGAGTACGAGAGGGTCTTCGAAGAAACAACAAACGGTTGCAGTCCATGCTGCTATTGCCCCTGTTGCTGTCTCAGCTGTCGGTTCTACAGCCCAAACTCCCACCAGTGGATACACTGGTACCTTTCCATGGTGTGGTAAGTGAAACTACCATCACCGCATCCCTGGTCCATGTCGCGAAAGGAGCTGCGACAACTGTGGCAAGAAGGGCCATCTGTCTCGAACCTGTAGAAAACCAGCCAAATCAACGAACCAATCATCGGGGGCAGGAATCAGTCCATCCTGCTACAATTGTGGTGAAGCAGGGCACTTCAAAAGGAATTGCCCCAAGGCAACTACCATCACTGATCCCTCTGTCGCCGCAGGTATACTTCTCTTTGATAACTCTTATACCTGCAACTCTTTTCGATTCCCGTGTTTGGAGGGAAACCTATTATCTATCTATTCGAACGTTTTCTAAGCTCAATTCCTCGTATGTGATTGAAATGTGCATCATCAAGACGACTAACCAATGAGATTGAGAACACTAACTTCGTACCTATAGATTAAATCCTCGGTCCAGAGGACTATTCTGTTCCATCCAGTTAAATGGGAAACTTTTCGCGAAAATACTTTGATGCTACGTTTAACATGGAATGACGAAGTCTCATTCATGTTGTTATCTTGGTTTCGAGAGGGTTGCTTGTCTATATCTCTTTCCTTGACCTAACTCTCATGATCTTCGACATCAAACTTTTGTATTGTGTCATGCTTTAAAACTCAAGAGTTTTCCTGGTACGAATTACCACATTCCTCATTTCTGTGGTCATTGAGAAACGAGAAGTTAGTAGCTCTTTCTACTAAATGTCTGTCCCGAAGAGTTTCTGGGAATTTCATTCGAACATCTAAAGTTTAGTTCCATGCCATACTCTTCGAAATCTTCGTAGAGACCCGATTCCACTTGAGAAAGTGAAGATCCGAGGTAGCAAATCCATTCGAGTCTCATTTCAAACTCATGATCCATATCTTATTCTTTGAATTTCAGGACGAAATTCCCTCTAACGGGGGGATAATGTAACAACCCGAAATTTGTTCGTCGCCAAAACCCGTTCTACCCGGAAAGTCGCCGTTATCGGAATCGTTCCGTTTTCTCTTTAGAGTTAATTATATAAACTTATATGTTTATTTTATTCTAATGAGTGTCTAAATCACTCAGGAACTTATGTTATTAGCCCAAAAACATTTATTTCATAAGTTTTAAAATGTTCCCGTCGGGTGACGGAAACTCAATCGGGTACAACCAAAAGCCGCGTTTAACGTCGGTATCGGGTAGAATTCCACCGCGTGCAAATTTTAGGAACTATATAAACGTGTTTTAGCTTTCATTTGAAGCTTTTCCTTCTCTCACTACTCTCTCTCTAACCTCTCTCCAAAAATCCAAAGATTAAGGGTCCAAAACTCAATTTTAAGGCTTCAAATCCTTAAGGTACCTTCCTAACCTTAATCTAGAGCATGTTTGGCTTCCAAATTCGAGATTTAAACATGAAATGGGACACAATGTATGAGTTTATGGCCCAGGAAGGTGCCTAGGCCGTAAACACCAAAAATGAGGGGGTTTGAGCCCTTAAACCCCTCCTTGACTAGTTTGGACTTTAGATATGGCTATGGGACTTCAAGGTATGGACTCTAAACATGTAAAACATAAATTTTGTGATGTTTGAAGGAGTTTATGGCCAAGGATCATTCTTGGGCCGTAAACTCATATAATTAGGGTTTTCATGCCCTTAAACCCTTCCAAATCACTTCTATGGCTTAGATATGAATTATAGGACCTTGGTTTTAGCATTTGGACACTTGAAACATGAATTTTGGGGGATTTAGATGATTTTAAGGCCAAGGTGAGTGCTTGGGCCGTAAACTCCCCAAAACTTGACGTAAACTCCAATATTTTTGGTGTTAGAATGCAAACTAAACACCCCTAAGGCCCTTAGATGAATTTTAGAAGTCCTTCTATGCAAGTTTTAGACCTTGAAACACTTTGTAGCACCCTATAGAAGAGTTTACGGCCATGAGGGGGGTCTCATGGGCCGTAAACTCCATAAACACCCCAAATGTCCCTTGCAAACTCATGATAGGCCTTGGATTAATTCTACCAATCACATGTGATTTGTTATGGAACCATTTAACATCATTTTCATGGAAAAATAGGGGTTTACGGCCATGGAGCCATGCTAGGCCGTAAACTCCCATAAAGGGGGTCTATTTGATGTTTTGTAATCATTCCAAGTCCTTAAACCAAGTTTAGAAATTATCCCCTAACTGTTGGAAGTCCAAATTGCACCATAAACCACCCATCATGAGTTTACGACCGTAAACTCATGGGGAATGGGTGTTTTGGCCGTAAACTCCCTAAAGGGAGGTGTTCCTTTGATGTCCCAACTCATTTCCCAAGTCCCTTGTATCATTCATGTCCTTAAACGCCACCCGGGTCCCTCAAAACACTTGTATCGGAGTGTTATCGCGACCTGAAGCATTTGTCCCTATCCAACAATCAATCTAAGTCCTAATTAGATACAAATGTGTATCTTTACATCATAATTAGGAACCTCGTGTGTTTAAAAGTTCCGGATCAACTCTTAGCATCCAAACCGTCTCATACCTCGTCCGGTGAGTTCATACCACTACGGCTTTTTCACTGTTTTCAATGTTTTCAGGGGGGGGGAATACAAACAAACTATAACTGTTTTCCATACACAACATTGATATGTTTCAAACAATATCTGACAAACTTATAAACTCTTTTACTCCTTATGTATTATGCTGAGCATAAGGAATGACTATTCGATTTCAACTAAATGAATTTTAGTTAAGGAAACAATTAAACTAATCAAATTATTATAGGAATAATTTGGGGGTCTTTACTGTTCTTTCTATCGTATACTGATATCTATACCAAGTTATTAAATAAACTATGTCTGATTCAGTTTATCTCCGTATCATTTGAATGTATTGTCAGATAATTTCATGTATGTATCTATAGTTACTGTACTATGTTTCATAATCTACTGTATGTCGATATCTTATGAGAACCCTGTGAATAGTTTAGTACTGGTTTGTGAGATAGTCACTACCCTTTATGGATGATCATTAAATCCTCCCAGGAAGTGTAACCAGAGTCTCCTGGAGGGAGAGCGCGGAATTTGTGAATAGATCTATTCGGGACTGACAATCCCACACCTTAACTGCTAGCTACAGTTAGGCGGGCACGCCTAGGGTGACAAATTTCTGGATATCGTTCGACGTCTGACAAACGTCAAGGAGGTCACGTTGTCGTATTAGTATGGTTACCCGACTCACAACATGTATTAATACCAGCTTATTCACAGTTTGGGTTTAGAAACTATATTTCGTTCGGGATAGTGATCCCATGGTTTCGTATCTATATTTTATATCTCTTTCGGGATTGTGATCCCATGGTTTGTTTCTAGATCTCTTTCGGGATATTAATCCCATGGTATTATCAAACTATTTTATATTTATGTCCTATACGGGATAGTGATCCCATGGTTTATTTCTATATCTCTTTCGGGATAGTGATCCCATGGTATTAACCAAACTAATTTGTATCTAGTTCGGGATAGTGATCCCATGGTTTTGTATCTATAACTTATACGAGATAGTGATCCCATGGTTTTCTAAATCTATATCTTATACGGGATAATGATCCCAAGGTTTTGTATCTATAACTTATACGGGATAGTGATCCCATGGTTTTCTAAATCTATATCTTATACGGGATAATGATCCCAAGGTTTTGTATCTATAACTTATACGGGATAGTGATCCCATGGTTTTCTAAATCTATATCTTATACGGGATAATGATCCCAAGGTCTTGTATCTATATCTTATACGAGATAGTGATCCCATGGTTTTCCAAAGCTGTATCTTATTCGGGATAGTGATCCCATGGTTTCAATCTATATTTACATATATACATCAACTTATCTCGTGTTTAGTTCGGGATGATAGTCCCATGATCTTAAACCTGTACTTCCAAATGTGTCAAACTATCTTATATGTCTTTCGGGATAGTGATCCCAGGATTTTCATTATATAGTTTTGTGTGTTAAACTATACTTTGTGATATACAACTGATCTTACGATTAGGAAAATATGGGATTTTCCTGGGGTAAAATACAACACAAAATCGAATTGGTAACAAATGATAACTAAACCAACTTCACATAAGAAAATATGGGATTTTCTTGGATAACAAGTCTTTTCGGAAACTAAAGGAAATCAATACATTTTCATAAAACAAAACCGCTTATGAACTCACCAGCTTTATGCTGATTTTCAAACCGCTTGTATTCTCAGGTCCAAGTTAGACAGGTACCCGGTGATCTCTTTTGGTGAAGACGGAGTGCGTGGAAGACTCGTCTCAACTTTTGTTAATATGATGCATATGTATATTTTGTATAACTTTACTTTTGAAACAAATGTAAACTTTCATATATATATGTAATGTAATGTTTGTTTACTGTGATTACTATGTACATTGGATTTGATACACAACTTGGAGTCAACCCCGGAGACGTTTCCGCCTTTGGTTTTCGGGGTGTGACATTCGTAAACCCTGTTAAGCCTTGTTTAAGGATCTTACACACTCCCGATGAGTATGCAACATTGTTTTATCGGTTTGGCTCGCCACGTACCACAGTTTTAGGTTAAGGAGATCTAGATGTTCACACTTTTTTGATTTATGATCTCTCATTAGAATAGCGAGTTGTTTAGTAATTACATAACGTAAACCCTAGTACACCAGGGTTATTTGAGTTGACCGGTTTGACTTGCTGACTTTATTTGAATTTGAATTGACCAGAATTTGACGGTTGTCACATCATCCTCGTTAGAGGGAATTTCGTCCCAAAATTTTCACTTTGAATGGGATCCAAGAATTCGGAGGAAAGATGGGGAAAACTTTTCGCAGTATAAGAAATTGATTATGGTGAGGAATAACCCGCCTGATGTCACATGACGGCCTTGGAATTTCTTAATGTTTATGCTCTCACTTTAATCCTTGGCATTACTACTATGCATGCTTTAATCGATGCTAGATTTAACATATAAAGAAATTTAGAATTTAAACATCGATGTTAGTAACACGTACTGATATTTGTGGGCAGTTTCGGGGTGGTCTCTCCTTCGGTGATCGCAAGCACCTTTCCACCACTGTTGGCATCTCTTGTTCTTGGGCAGTCCCTTTTAAAGTGTCCCGTTTCTCCACACTTGTAACAAGTTGGGCTTACTCCAAAGCTAGGGTCCTGGTTGATGGGTCGTGCTGGTGCCTTACAGAAACGAACAATGTGCCCCTCTCTATCGCAATTTTTGCAGTGCATCTTCCGGCAAGCCCCAGTGTGATGGAAGTTACACTTGTTGCATTTCGGAAGGGTTCCAGCGTATTGTTTCATGGGGGTTGGCGTGGTGAGGGTTGTGGCAGCATGCACAGCAAGGATCTGTTGCTTCATAGCAAGGTCCTGGGCTGATTGGTCCTTCTTGTTGTCCCAAAACTTTCTTTTGTTGTTCCCTCCTCTTGCTTGGTTAAGGATGGTTGTCGTAGTGTCATGGCTGGCATGATGGTTGATGAGTTGTTGTGCCAACTCCTTGGCACTGTTGAAGGTAGTTGGTCTTGAGGCCAGCACGCTATGTTGAATTTCGGGGGATAATCCCCAGAGGTATTGCTCCAACTTTTTGTCTTCCGAGGTGACCATAGCAGGACAAAGGAGTGCTAGATCGCAAAATCGGTTGGTGTAAGTTGTAAGGTCGGAGCCTGCCATTCTGAGATTCCACAGTTCTTGCTCCAGCTTTTGCACTTCGCCTCTTGAGTAATATTCTTTCAGCATCATCTTCTTTAAGTCCTCCCAGCTTAACGAGTTAGCCACTGCAAGCGTAAGCGACTTAACTCTGCCGTTCCACCAAGTGAGATCTCTTTCGATGAAGGTGAATGCCGCGTACTTGACTTTGCTCGCTTCAGGGCAAGCACAAATCTCGAAGATTGCTTTGGTTCTCTCGAACCATTGAATTAGTGCGAGGACGCCCCCACTTCCATCGAAAGAATTAGGTTTGCCATTTGTGAAGTCCTTGTAAGTGCATTCCTTGGTGCGTCCGGCATTGTCCCCGTGGTTAGAGTTTGTGGCTCCAGATGCAGCACCACCAGTGCTATTTGTACCAATTTGTGACATTGCAGCTACCACGGCTGCTGTTACTGCAGTTTGGAACATTGCGGGATCAAACCGAGGAGGTGGCATTGGAGGTGGTGGCGCTGTGCTGCCAGAAGGTCTGGGTCTTTTCCTTGGTGACATAGTTCTGTCATAAGTTTGGAAAAGAATGATCAGATGGTAAGTTTCTCCTAGAAAAGACAAGTCAGTTGTTATTGAATTAGATTTTTCTATGTTATGCTCCGATTTAAGAATGCCTTATATGTAATTCATAAAGGAAGTCCATATGAATGAATTTCATAAGTTTAGTAGGTTTTGTATCCAAGTGAAACCTTAAAATTTGATCCAACCTTTGAAAGAGAATTAGGAATGATCCCGAAGCTAAATTACTTTATTCTAACAACTTGACTAGAGTGGGTTTCAGATAGACTCCTATGGTAGCATGATGGAAGTATTGGACAAGGGGTGACACATAATTTGGCTGACTGACAATGTCATTGATGTTTATGATGTAACAGGCTTAAGAAAATTGACCTTATAGAGGGTCTTACATTACTTCCAGAGCAAGAGAGTTTTGGCCGTCTAAAGGCCTAACCAAAAGTACCTATAGTACAAAATAGTTTCATAGAGAATGCCACATAGGACATAGATAGGAAAAACGATTCCTTTTTAATAGGGAAAGAAAGTAAGGCATCTAATACTGGCAGCGGTCTTCCCTCTGTTGAACCCTCAGTTCAGCTAGTTGTCGCTCCATATCAAGCATGTGCCTTACGTACATCCTCTAGCGTACTTGGAGTTCCATGACTTTGGTTCGTGTTTCAGTCGTAAACTCTCATTCATAGGCTGTAAACTCATGTTTACTCCCATTAAGACATGATTTTGGGGTTCTAAGTCCATGCATGCTAGTTTCTAAGTCATATCTAAGAATTAGAAGGGTTTTGGAGGGGTTTTGGGGCTTCAAAACCCACTTATGGGTGTTTACGGCTGTGGGGGTGTTCTCCAACCGTAAACACAAGTTTTGGGGCTTTTTGAATTATTTAATCATGAATTTTCATGCATATCAAGCTAAACAACAAGCTAGGAAGGATAACTTACGATTTCGAAGCTTGAAAGGGGTGTTTTTCGATCAAAATTCGACTTGTAGAGAGAGAGAGTAGAGAGAGTGTGCTAAGATTGGGGAAAAAGCTCAATTGAAGGCCCACTCATCCTTATATAGGGTTTTAGTTTGCGGCCCGGTAGGAATCTACCCGATCCCGACGTTATATGGAGTTTATGGTTGTAACCGATTAAATGGTCATAACCCGACTTGATCGTAAACTAGAAACTTTTCAAAGAAATATTGAGGGTGTTTCACGTGTTTCTAATTCGTTTCGACACTTATGAAGTCATAATAAAAGTCTCAATTTAATTTGCCTAATCCAAAATGTTATCGGAAAAATTAAATAAAAACAAGTTTTATTAACGGAAATGAGTTACAGTGACGGAATAAATTTCAGGTTGTGACATCCAGCCCATGGCTAGAGGGAATTTCATCCTGAAATTTAGAATTAAGATACAAATCATGAGAAGAGATGCGGATATTTCTGTTTCATCGAGTTTCCGCGCTCCCAAGTGAATTTGGGTCCCCGCTTGGCATTCCAGCAAACCTTCACTATCGGGATGCGGCTCTGTTTCGTACGTTTCATCTCTCGATCCATGATTTCGATTGGTTCTTCCACGAAGTTCAGGTTTTCGTTGATCTCAATCTCATCAAGAGGGATCACGAGGGTTTCATTGGATAGACACTTCTTAAGATTAGAGACGTGGAAAACAGGGTGGATGTTGCCAAGTTCTTGAGGTAGTCGGAGTTTATAGGCTACGGGACCGATCCTAGGGAGGATCTCAAAAGGTCCTATGTACCTTGGGTTCAATTTCCCGTGCATTCCAAAGCATATCATGCCTTTCCAGGGCGACACCTTCAATGGGACACGATCTCCAACCTGGAATTCCAAGGGTTTTCATCGTTTATCAGTGTAACTCTTTTGTCTGTCTCGTGAAGCTTCGAGTCGTTCTCGGATTTGAATGATCTTTTTGGTGGTTTCACGTATGATTTCAGGAACAGTGAGAGTACTGTCGGGGACTCAACCCTTGGATAGCTGCGTGTCCCTACCTCAGCCCAGCATAGAGGAGAGATACTTGCGACCGTAGAGGGCTTCGAACGGGGCAGCCTTGATACTGGTGTGGTAGCTGTTGTTATACAAAACTCGATCAAGGGTAAATAAGTGTCCCACAACTTGCCGAAATCGATGACACATGCTCTCAACATGTCTTCCAAGGTCTGGATAGTTCTCTCACTCTGCCCATCAGTCTAAGGATGATAAGTTGTACTCATATCCAGCTTAATTCCAAGGGCTTTCTGAAGGGACTGCCAAAACCTTAAGGTAAACCTGCTATCTCGATCGGAGATAATGGACACAGGCACATCGTGTAGTCGGAATATTTCTTGAATGTAGATTCGTGCAAGTCTTTCCATCTTGAATGTTTCTTTAATCGGAAGAAAGTGAGCGGATTTTGTCAGTCGGTCGACAATTACCCAAATGGTATCGTACCCACTTAGAGATTTGGGTAACTTGGTGATGAAATCTATAGTAATCATCTCCCATTTCCACTCAGGTATCTCAGCTGCTGGAGCAGACCTGAGGGCTTGTGATACTCGACCTTTACCTTGGCGCAAGTCAGACACTTGCCCGCGAAGGTAGCGATTTTAGCTTTCATGTTTGGCCATCAGTATAGTTTCTTGAGATCCAGGTACATCTTATCCGAACCTAGGTGTACAGAGTATCTAGCCTTGTGAGCTTCGTTCATGACAACCTCCCTGAAACCTCCGAACTTTGGGGTCCAGATTCGATTCATGAAACAATAGACTCTGTCACCTCTAATCTCAAGATTCTTATCCATTCCCCTCAAAGCTTCGTTCGACACGTTCTTTGGTTTTAGGGCTTCCAACTGGGCTTCTCGGATTTGTGAGAATAAATGGGAATGTATGGTCATTGTCAGTATCCTCGCTTTGTTGCTTGTGCTTTCCTTTCGGCTAAGGGCATCTACCACCACATTAGCCTTGTCGGGATGGTAGCGGATTTCACACTCGTAGTCACTGAGCAGCTCTACCCATCTCCATTGTCTCATATTTAAGTCCTTTTGATCGAAGATGTGTTGTAGACTCTTATGGTCAGTGAAAATCGTGCACTTGGTTCCGTAGAGATAATGTCTCCAAATCTTCCGTGCGAAGACCACTACTCCAAACTCCAGGTTGTGAGTTGTGTAGTTAACTTCGTGTGCCTTCATCTGTCTCAAGGCATAAGCAATAACTTTTCCACTCTGCATAAGCACATAACCTAAGCCCTGATTGGACGCTTCACAATAGACAATGAAATAATCTGTCTCTTCAGGCAAGGACAGGATAGGTGCGCTGCACAAGGCTCACTTCAATGTTTGGAATGCAATGTCTTGCTTTTCACTCCAACAAAAGGGTACACCTTTCTATGTCAGAGTGGTTAGAGGTTTAGCTATTCTGGAAAAATTATGAATGAATCTACGATAATAGCGAGCGAGACCTAAGAATTGATGGATTTCTATGGGTGTCTTCGGTACCAACCAATTCTCTATCTCCTTGATTTTGGACGGGTCCACGTGTATACCCTCCTCGCTTACCACGTGACTAAGGAAAGTTACCTTCCGAATCCAGAATTCGCACTTGGAGAATTTCGCGTACAGCTTTTCCGATCTAAGAGTTTCCAACACTAACCTCAAGTGTTGTTTGTGATCTTCTTCGCTTCTAGAATACACAAGTATGTCGTCAATGAACACGATAGCAAACTTATCCATAAAGGGGCGACACACCCGATTCATCAGGTCCATGAACACTGCCGGTGCGTTGGTTAGACCGAAGGGCATCACTACGAACTCGTAGTGACCATATCAAGTCCTGAATGCTGTCTTGGACACATCACTCTCACGAACTCGTAGCTGATGGTACCCTGATCTAAGGTCTATCTTTGAGAAGTAATTGGCTCCCTGAAGTTGATCGAAAAGGTCATCTATTCGAGGATGAGGATAACGGTTTTTGACAGTCAAATTATTCAACTCACGGTAGTTTATACACATCCGAAAAGATCCATCTTTCTTCTTCACAAATAATACCAAGGCTCCCCAGGGTGAGGAACTTGGTCTGATGAACCCTTTACTAAGTAGCTCATTAAGTTGGCTAGATAACTCCTGCATTTCTGCTGGTGCTAAGTGATATGGAGACTTGGCTACAAGATTTGCTTTGGAATTAGGTTGATGCGAAACTCGACTTGGCGTTTGGGAGGAATTCCTGGGAGCTCTTCAGGAAAGACATCAGGAAAGTTTCAGACTTCGGGGATGCTCTCTAGGTCTTTAACTTCCTATTTCTCGTTGATTACGTGAGCTAGGAATGTGTGGCACTCCTTTCGCAGAAGCTTTTGGGCTTTGATGCATGAAATGATGCGAAGATTGGAGCTAAGTTTGTCGCCGTAGATCATGAGAGTCTGGCCAGAGGGAAGATTGAGACAGATAGCTTTTTCGTAACAAAGGATATCAGCATGATTGGGACTCAACCAATCCATGTCAATGATAACATCAAAGCTCTTTATGGAAACTGGCATTAGGTCAATGGGAAAGGAATGATCATTCAGGGTAAGGGTATATAGCCTATGAACATATCGTTAGCGTTCTCTTTCTCGCCGTTAGCCATCTTGACGGTAAACGTTTCGGTTAATGGTTGAGGTCTATGCTTAAGAATATGTTTGAATGAATGGCTAACAAAACTTTGTTCCACACCAGAATCAAAAAAGATGCATGCATAAGAGTTGTCGAGAAGGAACGTACCTGTAACAACGGTGGGATCGGCGACTGCCTCCTCTTGCCCTATAGTTAGAACCCTCCCAGTGTTGCTGGTTGTTGTTGCTTTAAGGCAGTTTCGCTTGTAATGCCCGACCTCTCCACAGTTATAACAAGCTTGACCGATACCTACTCCAGAAGCTTGATTGGTGGGTTGGGCTGGGGTTTTGCAGAATCGAATCATATGCCCCTTTTTACCACAGTTAGAGCACAACAGTTCACGACATGGATCGGGGTTATGGTGGTAGTTACACTTGTCGCACCGAGGAAGGGTACCAGCTTATCTACTGGTAGGTTCTTGAGCTGTAGAAGCGACGATAGAAGCAGCAACAGGGGTAGTAGTAGCGTAGACTGCCATAGTTTGTTGCTTCTTTGGGGGCTCTTGCGAAGACTGACCCTTCTTCTGTTTCCAAAATTTTCTTTTCTCACCACTCCTTTTTTCCGGTTCAGGAGCGGTGGCCATTTCATCGAGATCATCTCCATGGTCGATCAGAGTTTGCACCAGGCATTTAGCACTGTCGGAGGTGTTTGGCTTCGCAGCCAAAACATTTCCCTTGGTTAGCTGGGTCAGCCCCCAGATAAATCTTTCAATCTTTTTTTCTTTTCAGGGTAACCATTCCCGGACAGAGAAGCACTAGGTCTTCAAACCTGGAAGTGTAAGTGGCGATATTGGAACCCTTTATCTTTAGGTTCCAGAGTTCGTGCTCGAATTTCTGCATTTCACCCCACGGGCAATACTCAGCAAGTAGAAGCTCCTTCATGCTCTCCCAACCCATAGCATTGGCTACAGGCAGGGTTAAGGATTTGACTCAGCCATTCCACCAAGCCAAGGCTTTATCGGTGAAAGTGCAGGCGGCAAACTTCACCTTGTCAGCTTCCGAACAGGAACATATTTCAAAAATAGACTCGATCTTCTCAAACCATCGAGTCAGATCAATAACACCTCTAGTGCCATTGAAAGGTGTGGGTTTTGCGTTCATGAAGTCTTTTTAGGAACACTCCTTTCGGTGTCCCTGGCCACCTTCCTGGTTTTGGGGTTGAGTACCACCTCCTGGCCCGCTGGAACCACCGAGGTTCATTTGTGACATTGCAGCAGCTACAACAGCAGTAAGAGCTGCTTGGAACATGGCGAGATCAAACGGAGGAGGTGGTGGAGGAGGATTGTTGTTCCTTGAGTTGGGTCTTCTTCTTGGAGGCATCTTGATCTAAAATGATCAGGAAAAGAGGATGGTAAGTCCTCTGAATTGAATCAAGAGATATCTCATTATGGCAGATAAAGTGTTCTACACACCCCAAAACTGAGAATGGCGGAAACGTTCTGGGGTGGAGGACGTCATGTAAAGTATCACAACACAGTGTAACAGTAAATAAGCAAACAACATCATCCATTGCATTAAATATATAATTTTAATACAAGCGTGTTCTGTAAAGTTATAGACACCAAAAATAATGTAAATCAAAATAATAAGATGAGTCTTGGATGCGCTCCATCTTCTCAAAAGCTGGTCTTGGTACCTATCTACTAATGACCTGAGAATACAAGTTATTTTGAAAGAGTTTATCAGCATAAAGCTGGTGAGTTCATAAGTATTTTAGTGTCGGTGTTTGTTATCAAAACGTTTGAACATGTCTCAAGTGTAAGTTTGTAAAATGTGTGTAAGTTTGTAAAATGTATGTAAATGTTTGTAAGTGTTTGTAAAAGTTTGAATCTCTCAGAAAAACCTATATTTTCTATAAAAGTAGCCTTCTACCAAGGCTTAATTGTTTTGTATGATCGTTTGTTGTAAAAGTGTGTAATTTCCCCAAGTGTAACTATCATTATCAAAATATAGTTTGTACATTAATGTTTAAGTGAAATAATCACTAAGTATATGTAATGGGTAAATTATTGTAGTACTGTAGTGTTGTATTATAGGAACTACTACTGTACTAACTACCTTAAACCGGATTTATATTAAGGTTTCCTGTGATTAATTGCACCATACTATCGACTGGATAAACAACGACAAATGTGGGTCGTAAAATGATATGACGTTTGGCACCAGCAGACCTGCAGGTCCGGCTGTAGCTAGCAGCAAGGTGTAGGATAGTCAATCCAGTATAGATCTTTTCGCAAACTCATGCTCTCCCTCCAAGAGAATTCTGGCTACAAATCGGTCCATGACATTTAAGGCATGCTCCGATATAGTGGATCAAAATTGTTAACGTATTCATGTATATGTAATGTAATGTTACTTCTTCTTAGTATAGTTGTATATGTTCTTCTCTAGTATAGTTGTATATGTTCATCTCTAGTATAGTTATATATGTACTCATAGTAATGTAATGTATAGGTTCTCATAGTAATAAGTATTGACTCATGAATGAACTGACTCATTGATCTAGAAATTGTAGTAGTATGATCCTGTGTTACCCCGATGGTAACTTAATAATGATGTAACTAATACGCATGAATATGGAAGTACTTTTATGTCTATATATGCATATATGATATATATTTAATATTGAAATGACCCTCGGACGGCTAGTCGACATCCCACCAGACCACATCCAAATCGAGGAAAAGGAAATAGGGCGGATGGCCTTCCTAAGCCCTTTAAACATTTCTTATATTTCTATACATATATGGGCATGCAATTTATAAGAAGTATAACAAAGTTTAAATGAAAGTATTTAGTAAGAAAAGAGTTTGTAAAACATTTTGAAGTAAAGCAGTTTGATAAACAGTTTGAACAGTGATAAAATCAATGGTTTTATAGTTATTAATCACATGTGATTGATGTAAGAACTATAAGTATTTAACTTGTATTCCCCCCCCCCCCAATAAAAGTACTTAAAACATTTTAAAGTATTTCAAAGGTTAATTAACAAGGGTATGAACTCACTTGTGGTGAGTGGATTGGATTGAAGTGTCGGATACTGTGCTAGGTGGCAAACGGAGACTTGTTCACACGCACGAGCCTAGTTATCATATAATCAGCACATATATAACTAATTAGCCAAATAATAACTTAATGAAATAAGTTGGGACACTCAGGAACATGTAACCACTTTGTATAAGTGTTATAGGTCCTAATGGTTGCATCTAAGTTGTTATGGGACAAGGCTAAAGGGGTTTAATGTACCAAAGGGACTTATATAAGTGTTTACTCCTCAATAAACCCCACACAAGGAGTTTACAGACGTGAACTCCAATCTTGGTGGTAAATGATGTTTTGAAGTGTTATTTGATCTCTAGAATAAGCCTTGTTTGGTTGTTTAATCCTTTGGGTAGTTTAGGGCATAGTAATACTCCTTTGAGGAGTTTACGGCCCCAAGGCCAAATCCCTTATAGTTTACAGCCGTAAACTCTCATGGGATGGGTGTTTTTATTCTTTCAAGTCCCAAGCATAAGTAGATAAGTTCTAATTATTTGTTTGAGGCTAAAGAGGACCCTAGGCACACTTTGGTGGTGTTTATGGCCTAAGAGTATTCCTTGGCCGTAAACTCCCTTTAAGGGGGTGCTTTTGATGTTTTAAAGTCCACAAATTAGCTAGAAGCAATTGAGGGTTAATGTCTAAACCCTTAGGAGTGATTAGGGCACATTATGGCCCTTGAATTTGGAGTTCACGGTCCAAGAAGTTCTTGGGCCGTGAACACCCTAAGCAATGTGTTTTTGATTGTTTTCTAGTCTCTAATGTACATATATATTATCCTAAGCTAGTTACCTAACAAGGAAATGGGACTAGATAGCCTTTAAGCTTCATTTTGGAGTTTACTCCCCAAGAACGTTCTTGGGCGGTAAACTCCCGAATCTCACATATTTGACATGTAATCTATGTTATTAAGCATATAACAAGCATTATAAAACAACTAGAGAAGTGTACTCATGATTTGGGATGAAAACCCGAAGATCTGTGAGAGAGAAAATGGCTTTTCTCTAGTTGGAAATGAGAATAATGAATGAATTTAGTTCAGAAATCTATTTATAGTCCTGAGATATTTTTGACATAAAATATTTTTATTCCTAAAATGATTTCTAATATAACAAAGTGTTGGAATAACAGTGTTGCACAAAATCATAGTGCATCCACTCTCCTGATATTTACTGAAGTGTAAACCATAAATTACTCCAACTTATATGAAAAGTCTGAAAATCGACTATGACTGTTATAACTTCTATTGAAGTGATACTGTTTTTATAGAATGGAAATTTCAGGTTGTCACATCTACTATGCGATAATATATCAAAAAGCTACCAAAGCAAGGGAATTTATCGCTAAAGGAAATGAGTAGCAACACTTGAATGAGGATTTCTATAACGAAGTTGAATCTAGAAAACACTCCCATAGTATTTTATGTTTTGTTGAGATGATGACTCATTGTTGGATATTTGGTAAGTTTTAGGCCTGCTGCACACCACATTCATTCCCAAGCAGATGTTGGTCGTGTCTCGAATGAATATAGTTGATCAGGCTATATTGACCCTAGACACGACTACATAACTGACTAGGTTTAATCGCAGTGTACAACACCCAATTTTTTATGCTTTGTTCTACTCGTAGTTACTGATTCTGGTATGTAGGTATACTTATATACTTGGAATAAAAATACTTATATTTTTAAAGTATACTTTTAGTTCGGAGCACTTCGGCCCCTTAATGTTTATAGTTATATACCATGTAAGGTTCGGTATACTTAGTTCACTATAAAACAGGGCTCTGATACCAATCTGTCACACCCCGAAACCGACGGCAGAAATGTTCCGGGGGGGGGGGGGGGAGGAGGATGTCATGCGTGGTATCACAACCAATGTACATAGCAAGCAAAGTAAACACAACCATTAAATTATATAGGAATATTTACATTTGTTTGAAAGTAGGGAAATACATGTTTTATATATACATCAGTACGAACAAAAGTAAAGACAGACTTCTATACGCTCTGTCTTCTCCAAAAGAACGCGGGATACCTGTCTAACGTTGAACTGAGAATACAAGCTGTTTTAGAATATCAGCATAAAGCTGGTGAGTTTATAAGTAGTTTGATTTCTGGTGAAAGAAAATATTCCTTTGATTTCATGAAAAGTTGTTATCCAAGAAAATCCCATATTTTTTTATAAGAGAAGTTTAGTTATCCAATTGTTAAGCAGCCTGTTTATGAAAAGTTAAGTTATCCCAGGAAAAACCCTTATTTTCCTTAAAGTTGGTGGTTGGTTATCGATCCAGAATAAAGTGTACAAGTATTTACCATACTTGTATCGTTAAGTGAAGTCTCCCTGAAAGCTTGGTTATCCTCGAAAAGTACATTAGTTTTAACACGTATATAAAATTAATAAGTAGGCAGTGAACTAAATCCTAAGGGTAATACTGATACCCTCTAGTAATCAAAACAGTTATTACTTTGAGGTTAGTTCACTAGGTTCATTATTACTATAAGTAAATCTCCATTATCTAAGTTGCGAGTTCTATAACCATACGATAAACTAGATATAGCGCGTAACGGGGTCAGTATCATTTTATGACTTTGTCACCCATAGACCCATCGGTCCTACTATAGCTAGCAGCAAGGTGCGGGGTAGTCAGCCCCATATAGATCTATACACACAAGTCACATTCTCCCTCCAGGAGATTCTGGTTACATGGTTGGTCCTCCACTCGCATATCTATGTGGAGTGTTACCGAGGACGTGTCTCCAATCTTAAGAATAACAAATTTACAAGTAATAATATGGAAAATCCTTTTTTATGAATGGCATGAAATCCTTTGTGAAATATAAAATATAACATTTTATAATGAGTTTCATAATTAGTTTGAAAACTAAGTCTGCATGTTAAACGGTTGGTAATACGGTTTTCTATGTTAAAAGCATACTGAATATGTAACATTTCGTACGAAGTAATAAGTTTGAGTACAAGATTTCCTTGTACTTATGCTTCTACCCCCCCCCCCCTGAAAACATAAAAAACACGGAAAAAGGTGTAGGGGTATGAACTCACCAGACGAGAATGTGTCGGGTAGGATGCTAAGTGCCAATTTAGGACTTGAATACACGCGAGGATCCTATGTAACATGAAGTGATACACAATTGTATCTAATGAGACATTGAACCGCTAATTAAGTAAGATAATACACTTCGATGCGCAAAAACACTTTATCTCAAGTGTTGGAAGTGATACGGGTTGCATCTAAGGAGTGTAGGGCCTTGATAGGGAGTTTACTCTTCAAGAGTAAACTCTTAGGGAAGATTACGGCCCAAAGACCATATCCCCCATGAGTTTAAGGCCATAAACTCTTGGATGGGGTGTTTTTGGTTGTTCAAAGGTCTTAAATTGCACAATGGGAGTGTCACACCCCGAAACCGATGGCGGAAACGTTCCGGGGCGGAGGACGTCATGTAAGTATCACGACCAATATACATAGTAAGCATAGTAAACACCAAACATTACATTACATATGAAAAATTACATTTGTTTAAAAGTAAAGTGATACATGTCTATCTATAAAAAAGTTTGAACAAAAGTAAGACGTGTCTTCTAAAACAATCCGTCTTCTCCAAAAGATCGCGGGTATCTGTCTAATGTGGACCTGAGAATACAAGCAGTTTGAAAATCAGCATAAATCTAGTGAGTTCATAAGCTGTTTGTTTATGTAAAAGGATCATATTTCCTTTGGTTTTTTGAAAGGTTGTTAGCCAAGAAAATCCCATATTTTCTTATATAGACAGTTTAGTTAAAGTTCTGAATTTCTGTTCGATACAACAGTAGATAGTTTAATACGTAAAACTATACATTGAAAGATCCCTGGGAATACCATCCAGGACAACAATAGGTAGTTTTAATATATAAAACTACAGATTTAGAACCACTGGGAATACCATCTGGTAAAACTATCAATTAGAGAAGATATAGATTCCGTGAATAAACTTATATTTTTATATTAATACGTATTGTGAGTCGGGTAACCATGCTAATATGACCACGAGACCTCCTTGACATTCTTCAGGCGTCGGATGATATCTAGAATTTGTCACCCCAGGCGTGCCCGCCTAACTGTAGCTAGCAGTTTAGGTGTGGGATTGTCAATCCCGAATAGATCTATTCACAAATTCCACGCTCTCCCTACAGGAGACTCTGGTTACACTTCCGGGGAGGATTTACTGATAACCTGAAGGGTTTAATGAAGATATATCTCACAAGCTAGTATTAAATTATTCACGGTATACTCGGTAGTTATCAAACACCATAAAGTAAAACTGTTTAACACAATGAAATTATCTGGCATGATATTCTAAATTAAACAGAGATAAACTGAATCAGACATAGTTTATCTATTAACTTTGCATGAAATCTGTGTCCGAAAAACAAGAACTAGAGACCCCAAATTATTCCCATAATAATTTGATTATTTTGATTGTTTCCTTTACCATAGTTGAAATCCATGTCATTTGATTCAATAAAACATCCCTTATGCTCCGCATAATACATAAGGGGTAAAGATATCTAAAAGTTTGCCAGATATTTATAAAATTTCATCCGTTTTAAGTTTCAAAAACATTTATAGTTTGCTTGTATCCCCCCCTGAAAACATTGAAAACACGGGAAAAGGCGTAGGGGTATGAACTCACCAGTCGAGAAACGAGTCGGTTTGGATGCTAAGTGTCAGGTCGGCGCTTGATAATGCGCGAGGTTCCTATGTAATATGAAATGATACATAATTGTATTTAATTAGAATTTGAATCACTAATTAGATAGGAGTAAACACTTCTAGACCCGGGTAGCATCTATGGATGTGTATGGCTTGGATATGGAGTTTACTCTTCAAAAGTAAACTCCTTTAGTAGTTTACGGTCCAAATGACCAACTCCCCATGAGTTTACGGCTGTAAAATCATGGTGGGGATGTTCTTGGTTGCTAAATGGCCTTATAACACTTGAGGGTTGATGCTAGACTTGGTTTCAAGGCATTTGATTGAGATTTGAACATCCTAAGGACCATTTGAGGAGTTTACGGTAGTAAACTATGAGTTTACAGCCGTACACTCTTGTGTGCCATGTTTTAATTTGTTTTGGTGGTCCTAGGTCAATTACAATGCTCATAGGAAGGTTCTAGGGTTGATTCCATGGCTTAGGAAGTGATTGGGACATGAATTGACCTTGTAAAAGGAGTTTATGGTCTATGAAGATGCTCTTGGGAGTTTACTACCTTAAACACATGAGTTTACTGCCTTAAACACATGAGTTTACATCCATAAACTCATGGTTGTCCATGATTCATGGGTTTTAGTGGTTGTAGGTTAAGCATACAAAGTTCTAGGTCCAATTCCAAACCATACAAGGTGTTAAAAGCACTTTAACACCCATTGGAGGAGTTTATGGTCTAAGGAGGTGTGTTTATAGTCCAAGAATGTTCTTGGGCCGTAAACTCAAGTTTGACCCATTTGTGTATGATTTGGTGCATTTCTTGAAGGATTATAAGGTTCTATGCACTCATGGAAGTTCATGGAGGCTTTTGGAGGTTTTTAAGGGCAATTTAACACCTTAAACAGGTGTTTATCGTCCATGAATGAGGGTTTACGGTCCAAGCATGTTCTTGGGCCGTAAACGCATGTCCATACATTAAATGGTACGATTTTTGGTGCTCTAAGTCCATTCCTGCAAGTCCAAAGGTCTTAACTAAGCACTAGAAGTGATTTGGAGGGGTTTTGGGGCTTCAAAACCCTCTTTAGAGGTGTTCATGGTTTTCAGAGGGTTCCCAAACCGTAAACACTTGTTCATGAGTGTTTTGGGTGATTCAAACATGAATTTGCATACCAATCAAGTTAACAACAAATTTAGGATAGATTGCTTACCAAATTGAAGCTTCAAAGGGGGGTTTTTGGATCAATCTCGAGTTCTAGAGAGAGAGAGTAGTGAGAGAAAGTGTTTTAAGAGAGAGAAAAAGCTTCAAAATGATGTCACTCAATCCCTTATATAGGGGTTGAGTTTATGGCCCGATGGAAATCTACCCGATACTGACGTTAAACGGGGCTTTTGGTCGTACCCGATTAAGTTACCGTAATCACGACTTAAATGAAACTAAATATTTTCCAAACAAAATATGGAAAATATTTTAATGTTTAAAATGTATCTCGACACTTATGAAACCTAAATAGAAGTCGCAATAAATAAATTTAAAACAAAGCTAATGGAAAATTTTGGAACGTAACGGCTTTATTAACGGAAACGGGTTACAGTGACGGAATAAATCACGGGTTGTCACATTATCCCCCCGTTAGAGAAAATTTTGTCTCGAAATTTAAAATTAAGATACAAATCATGTAATGGAAAAGAGATGCGGATATTTCTGTTTAATTGAGTCTTCGCGTTCCCAAGTGAACTCAGGTCCCCGCTTGACATTCCAACGAACCTTCATTATCGGGATGTGACTTTGTTTCGTACGTTTGATCTCTTGATCCATGATTTCTATGGGTTCTTCCACAAAGTTTAAGTTTTTGTTGATTTCGATCTCATCAAGGGGAATCACGAGGGTTTCATCTGATAGACACTTCTTAATATTTGAGACATGGAAGACAGGATGGATGTTACTAAGTTCTTGAGGAAGTCGGAGTTTGTAGGCTACAGGACCGATGCTAGCGTGGATCTCGAAAGGTCCTATGTACCTCGGGTTACGTTTCCCATGTTTTCCAAAGTGTATCATGCCTTTTTAGGGTGATACCTTTAACAAGACGTGATCTCCAACCTGGAACTCTAATGGTTTCTGTCGTTTGTCAACGTAACTCTTCTTTTGGTCTCGTGAAGCTTTCAGTCGTTCTCGGATTTGGATGATCTTTTCCGTGGTTTCGCGAATGATTTCAGGACCAGTGAGAGCATTGTCGGGGACTCGACTCTTAGCTAGTTGTGTGTCCCCTACCTCGGCCCAGCACAGAGAGGATCTGCACTTGCGACCGTAGAGGGCTTCAAACGGGGCAACCTTGATACTGGTGTGGTAACTGTTGTTATACGAGAACTCGATCAGAGGCAAATATGTGTCCCACGACTTTCCTAAATCGATGACACATGCTCTAAGCATGTCTTCCAGGGTTTGGATAGTTCTCTCACTCTGTCCGTCTATCTGAGGATGATAGGTCGTGCTCATGTCTAGATTAGTTCTAAGAGCCTTCTGGAGAGACTGCCAAAATCGGGAGGTAAACCTGCTATCTCTATCAACGATAATGGACACAGGTATACAATGCAGTCGAACTATCTCTTGGATGTAGATACGCGCGAGTCTTTCCATCTTGAACGACTCTTTAATTGGAAGGAAGTGGGCGGACTTTGTCAAACGATCGACAATTACTCAAATGGTATTGTACCCACTCGGACATTTGGGTAACTTGGTGATGAAGTCCATGGTAATCATCTCCCATTTCCAATTACGTATCTCGGGCTGCTGGAGCAGACCCGAGGGATTCTGGTACTCGACTTTAACATTGGCGCAAGTCATACACTTACCCACGAAGGTTGCGATTTCAGCTTTCATGTTTGGCCACCAATATTGTTTCTTGATATCCAGGTACATCTTGTCCGAACCTGGGTGAACAGAGTATTTGGTCTTGTGAGCTTCGGTCATGACGACGTCTCTGAAACCTCCGAACTTTGGGGTCCAGATTCTATCCATGAAATAGTAGACTCCGTCACCTCTAATCTCAAGTTTCTTCTCCATTCCTCTCAAGGCTTCGATCAATACGTTTTCTGGCTTTAGGGATTCCAACTGAGCTTCTTGGATTTGTGCGGATAAGTGAGAATGAATGGTCATCGTCAATGTCTTCGCCTTGCGAACTGAACTCTCCTTTCGACTCAGGGCATTTGCTACCACATTGGCCTTACCGGGATGGTAGCGGATTTCGCACTCATAATCACTGACTAGTTCAACCCATCGCCATTGCCTCATGTTTAAGTCCTTCCGATTGAAGATGTGTTGCAGGATTTTATGGTCAGTGAAGATCGTGCACTTAGTTCCGTAGAGATAATGTCTCCAAATCTCCAATGCGAAGACCACTGCTCCTAACTCCAAGTCATGAGTTTTATAGTTGACTTCGTGTGCCTTTAGTTGTCTCGAGGCATAAGCAATAACTTTTCCTCTCTGCATAAGCACACAGCCTAATCCATGATTGGATGCATCACAATAAACAACAAAGTCTTCTGTCCCTTCGGGCATGGACAGGATAGGTGCGCTACATAAGGATTGCTTTAACGTCTGGAATGCAGTTTCTTGCTTTTCACTCCAACAAAAGGGTACACCTTTGTGTGTCAGAGCGGTTAGGGGTTTGACGATTCTTGATGAACCTGCGATAGTAGCCAACGAGACCCAAGAATTGACGGATTTCTATGGGTATCTTCGGTGCTGACCAATTGTCTATCGCCTTGATCTTGGACGGGTATACCCTCCTTGTTTTCCACATGACCAAGGAAAGCTACCTTCTGAATCCAGAACTCGCACTTAGAGAACTTCGCGTACAGTTTCTCCATCCTAAGTGTTTCCAACACTAACCTCAAGTGTTGCTTATGATCTTCTTCGCTTCGGGAATAGACAAGTATGTCGTCAATGAACACGATGACGAACTTGTCCATGAAAGGATGACACAGCCGGTTCATCAGGTCCATGAACACAACCGGTGCGTTGGTTAGACCAAAGGGCATCACTACGAACTCATAGTGCCCATACAGAGTCCTGAAAGCTGTTTTAGAAACATCATTCTCATGAACTTGAAGTTGATGGTATCCCGATCTGAGGTCTATCTTCGAGAAGTAACTGGCTCCTTGAAGTTGATCGAAGAGGTCGTCTTTACGAGGAAGAGGATATCGGTTTTTGATGGTCAATTTATTCAGCTCACGGTAGTCGATAAACATCCGAAGGATCCATCTCACTTCTTTACAAACAATACCGGAGCTCCCCAGGGTGAGGAACTCGGTCTGATGAACCCTTTGTCGAGCAGCTCATTAAGCTGACTGGATAGCTCCTGCATTTCTGCTGGAGCTAAGCGATACGGAGATTTAGCTACGGGGGTAGCTCCAGGAATTAGGTCGATGTGAAAATCAACCTGTCGTTCGGGAGGAATTCCCAGGAGCTCTTTGGAAAAGACATCGGGAAAGTTGCAGACTTCGGGGATGCTCTCGAGGTCTTTAACTTCTTGGTTCTCGTTAATGACATGGGCTAGGAATGCTTGGAACTCGTTCCGCAGAAGCTTTTGAGCTTTGATGCAGGAAATGATACGAAGATTGGAGCTAAGTTTATCGCCATAGACCATGAGAGTCTGGCTAGATGGAAGATTGAGACGGATGGCTTTGCAGCCAAAACATTCCCTTTGGTTGGCTGGGTTAGCCCTAAATTAACCTCTCAATCTTTTTACTTTCCGTGGTAACCATTCCCAGACAAAGAAGCGCTAAGTCTTCGAATCTGGAGGTGTAAGAAGTGATGTCGGAACCCTTCATCTTTAGATTCCAAAGTTCATGTTCCAATTTCTGCAACTCGCCCCGCGAGCAATACTCGGCAAGCAGAAGATCCTTCATGGCTTCACAACCCATATCATTGGCTACAGGTAGGGTTAGGGATTTGACTCGGCCGTTCCACCAAGTCAAGGCTTTATCGGTGAAGGTGCAGGTGGAAGACTTCACCTTATCTAATTCAGAGCAGGCACAGATCTCAAAAATAGATTCGATTTTCTCGAACCATCGGGTTAAGGAAATGACACCTCCAGTGCCATCGAAAGTTGCGGGTTTCGCGTTCATAAAGTATTTATAAGAACACTCCTTCCGGTGTCCCTGGATGCCTTCTTGGTTTTGAGGTTGGGTACCACCTCCTGGACCAGCGGAGCCACCGGGGTTCATTTGAGGCATGGCGGCTGCTACTGCGGCAGTAACAGCTGCCTGGAACATCACAGGATCAAATTGAGGAGGAGGTGGTGGTGGAGGGTTGTTGTTCTTTGACCTGGGTCTCTTCTTTGGAGGCATCTTGATCTATAAAAGCCAGGAAAGAGAGGACCATAAGTCCTCTGAATTGAATCAAGAGATACGGAACAAGAAATATCTCTTTATGACAGATATAAAGTTCTAGTAAGCGATAAAACAAGAAAGAGTTATCAAAGCATATAAATTATCGCTAAAGGAGGAAGGAGTAGCATCACTATGAATGAATTTCTACAAAGTACTCGGTTTTGACTAAGATACTCCCGTAATATCTTATTTTTCATTGAATCGATGAATCATTGTTTGGATCTTAGGTAAGTTTTAGGCATGCTGCATACCACAGTCACTCCCAAGCATGCTGCATACCACAGTCACTCCCAAGCATATGTTGGTCATGTCTCGAATGAATATAAGTTAATCAGGCTATATTGAACCTAAACATGACCACATAACTGCCCAGGTTTAACCGCAGCACACAACACCCATTTACTTATGTTTTGTTCTACACGTAGTTACGGATTCCGGCGGTTAGGTATATTTGTATACTTTTGAAAATACTTATATTCTAAAGTATACTTTTAGTTCAGAGCACTTAGGACCCTTAGTGCTTATAGTTTTATACCATGTAAGGTTTGGTATACTAGTTCACTATAAACAAGGGCTCTGATACCAATCTGTCACACCCCGAAACCGATGGTAGAAACGTTCCGGGGCGGAGGACGTCATGTAAGTATCACGACCAATGTACATAGTAAGCATAGTAAACACAAAACATTACATTACATATGAATCATTAAATTTGTTTAAAAGTAAAGTGATACATGTTTATCTATACAAAAGTTTAAACAAAAGTAATGTAACAACCCGAAATTTTCCATCGCCGAAAAACCCGTTCTACCCGTAAAAATTCGCCGTTTATCGATTCGTTCCTATTTCGTTTTGGGTTAAATTATTTAAACTTATATGTTTATTTAATACTAATGAGTGTCCAAACCCCTTAGGAACTCATGAAATTGGCCCAAAATAATTAAATAGAAAAATTCTAAATTCTATTCCGCCGGATTACGGTAACTTAATCGGGTGCGACCAAAAGCCCCGTTTAACATCGGTATCGGGTAGAATTCCATTGTGTCCAAGTTTTGGGACCTATTTAAATGTGTTCAAGCTATCATTTGAAGCTTTTTCCCTCTCTCTCTACTCTTTCTCTCTACCCTCTCTCCTAAATTCAAGTTTAAGGGTCCAAATCTCAAATTTAAGGCTTCTAATCCCCAAGGTACCTTCCCTAACTTGTTGTACAACCTCATTAGCCTTCAAATCCGAATTTAAACTTTGATTTTGGACCTCAACCATGAGTTTACGTCCAAGGAGCATGATTGGGCCATAAACTCATGATAAGAGGGTTTTTATGCCTTTAAACCCCTCCTAAACAATTTTGGGACTTAGATTCGACTATATGGCTTACCAATTCGGACATAGAACACCGTAATCATAATTTTTGAAGAGTAAACATGAGTTTAGTGCCCAAGAGCAAGCTTGGGCCGTAAACTCCATATCTTGGAGAGTAAACACATATTAAAGGGGTTTTAAGCCCTTAAACCCTTCCAAAACACCAACAAGGCTTAGATATGACTTGTAGAATTATGGAATTGGCCTTGGAACACCTTGAACATAAATTTAGAGGAGTAAACTTGAGTTTACTGCCCAAGAACATGCTTGGGAGGTAAACTCATTGTTCATGGAGAGTAAACTCCTCTAAACGTGTTAAAATGCCACTTTAACACACCTAAAGCCTTGGGATAAATTCTAGAAGTGTTTACAAACAAGTATTGGACCTAAAATCATATAAAAACACCCTTTTTAATGAGTTCACGGCCATGAGGGGGTCCATGGACCGTAAACTCCAAAAACCATGCCAAAAGTCCCCTAAAAATCCATACAAGGCTTAGGAAAAATCATTAGAATCATGTGTGATTAATTTAGGACCAAAACATTAAGAATTGGAAGTGAGGGGGGGAGTTTACGGCCATAAACTCCATGTTTACAATCGTAAACTCCAATAAATGGTCCCTATGTGTGATATAATCCATTCCAAAGCCAAAAACCCAAGTCTAGCAATTATTCCTGAGTGTTATGAAGCCATTTTGCACCCAAAATCAACCTCCATGAGTTCACGGCCATGAACTCATATGGATGTGGTGTTTAGGGTAGTAAACTCCCTAAAAATTCTACTATTGAAGAGTAAACTTAATTCCCAAGTCCCACGCATCAATACACGTCCATAGATGTCACCCGGGTCACTCCAAACACTTGTTTTGAAGTGTTTTCGCTCATTGGAGTGTAATATCATATCTAATTAGAGTTTATTGAAGAGTAAACTTAATTCCCAAGTCCCACGCATCAATACATGTCCGTAGATGTCACCCGGGTCACTCCAAACACTTGTTTTGAAGTGTTTTCGCTCATTGGAGTGTAATATCATATCTAATTAGAGTTTATAAATCTAATTAGATATATTTGTATACCATTTCGTATTATATAGGAACCTCGCGTGTTATCAAACCTTGAATCGACACTTAGCATCCGGAACGTCGCGTTTCTCAACCGGTGAGTTCATACCCCTACCCTTTTTCAAATGTTTTCACTGTTTTCAGGGGGGAATACAAGCAAAAGTACAAGGAAATATTGTACTCAAACTTATTATTTTCAGTTCGATTGTTTACATTCTGTATGATCTAATATCAAAAATTGTGTTTATCAAATAGTTCGAATTACAAAGTTAGCTTTCAGATTAATCATAGATTTCTTGGTAAAGTGTTACAATATAAATTATATTTCATAATCTGCGAATAATTCATACTAATCATCAATTAGAACTAATACGAATACGAATACGAAAGTACAACTAGGAACAGAACGAATATGAAAGTGTAACTAGGAATAGAACGAATAGGAATACTAAAGTAATAATGCGAATATGAATACGAATACGAATACGAATATGAATAGTATTAGGAGTAGGATTAGGGATACGAATATGAATACGAATACGAATAGTATTAGGAGTAGGATTAGGGATTGGAATACGACTGCGAATACGAATGTGAATACGAATACGAATACGAATAGTATTAGGAGTGGGATTAGGGATAGGAATACGACTGCGAATACGAATACGAATACGAATACGAATACGAATACGAATAGGATTAGGAATAGGACTAGGAATACATATACGAATATGAATATGAATAAGTATATGAATATGATTAAGAATAGGAATACGAATACGAAGACACGTATCTAGGTACACTCCAGTGTAACACCATTAGGATATCAGAATACCTAGTTAATACAATAGGTACGAATGGAAATCAATCATTACATTGAAATTCAATAACTAAACTTACTTTTAGGAAAGTATGGGACTTACCTGGGGAACGTTACATAACTAGAAAAGTGTAATAAACCAGATAACTTTATATCTTTCACAATTGGTAACATACAATCAGGAAAGTATGGGACTTTTCTGGGATCATAGTTAAACATAACCAGAACCGTGTAACCTAACAATTAATCAAACATTACTTTTAAGAAAATATGGGATTTTCTTGGATTTCAAACTTTTCGGAAAACCAAAGGAAACTCATACATTTTCACAAAACAAACATCTTATGAACTCACTAGCTTTATACTGATTTTCAAACTGCTCGTAATCTTAGGTCAACATTAGACAGGTACGTAGCGATTCCTTTTGGAGAAGAGGGAGCATACAGAAGACTCGTCTCTACTTTTGTTCATATATACTATGTATCACGAATGTACAACTTTACTTTTGAACAAATGTAAACTTTGATATGTAATGTAACGGTTGTTTACTTTTCCTACTATGTGCATTGGATTTGATACTCAACGTGGAGTCCGCCCCGGAAATGTTTCCGCCTTAGGTTTTCGGGGTGTGACAGATTGGTATAAGAACCCTTGTGTATAGTGAATGGAGTATACCAAACCTTGCATGGTATAAAACTATAAACACTAAAGGCCTAAGTGCTTTGAACTAAAAGTATCCTTCAAAATATAAGTATTTTCAAAAAGTATACAAGTATACCTAACCATCGAAATCCGTAACTACTAGTAGAACAAAACATAAGTAAATGCGTGTTGTACGCTGCGGTTAAACCTGGGTAGTTATGTAGTCGTGTCTAGGATCAATATAGCCTGGCCAACTATATTCATTCGAGACACGACCAACATATGCTTGGGAGTGACTGTGGTGTACGGCATGCCTAAAACTTACCCAATACCCAAACAATGATCCGTCGTTGCAGCGAGACAAGAAATACTATGGGAGTATTTCTCAAGCCAAATCCGTTATAGAATTCCTCATCCCAGCGTTGCTCCTCAATCATTCCTTTAAGCTATAATTTATCTGTTTTGATAACTCCTTCCTGCTTTATCGCTTAATAGAATTCTATGTCTGTCATAAAGAGATATCCCTTGTATCATATCTCTTGATTCAATTCGGAAGACATATCATCCTCTCTTTCCTGATCTTATTAGATTAAGATGCCTCCAAGAAAGAGACCCAACTCAAAGACCAACAACAATCCTCCTCCACCACCACCTTCTCTTCAGATCGACCTGGCAACCCTTCAGTCAGTTTTAACTGCAGCATTTTCAGCAGCCATGTCGCAAACGAACCCCGGTAGTTCAGGAGGTGGTCCCCAGCCTCAAAACCAGGAAAGTAGCCAGGGAGACCGAAAGGAGTGTTCCTATAAAGACTTTATGAATGCGAAACCCACATTCTTCGATGGCACGGGAGGTGTCATTGCTCTAACTCGGTGGTTAGAGAAGATCGAATCTATCTTCGAGATCTATGCTTGTTTAGAATCCAACAAGGTGAAGTTTGCCGCCTGAACTCTCACCAATAAAGCTCTGACTTGGTGGAACGGCCGAGTCAAATCCCTAACTCTACCTGTAGCCAATGCTATGGGTTGGGAAGTTATGAAGGAACTTCTGCATGCAGAGTATTGCCCTCGGGGTGAAATTCAGAAGCTGGAGCATGAACTCTAGAACCTGAAGATGAAAGGTTTCGATATCGCTTCCTACACATCCAGGTTTGATGACTTAGCGCTTCTTTGTCCAGGGATGGTTACCCTGGAACGTAAGAAGATTGAGAGGTTTATCTGGGGATTAACCCAGCCAACCAAAGGGAACGTTATAGCTGCGAAGCCGGATACTTACGACAGCACCAAATGCCTACTGCAAATCTTGATCGACCATAGTGAGGACGTAGAGGAAGCAGCCACCACTCTTGAGCCGACAGAAAGAAGTGGTTAGAAAAGAATGTTTTGGGAGGCGGGGGAGAAATGTCAGCCTTCACAGGAGTTCTCGAAGAGACAACAAATGGTGGCAGTCCACGCTGCCACTACCCCTGCTGTCGTACCTGTCATCGGTTCCTCAGCCCAAGCACCTATTACCATATATGCCGGTGTTCTCCCGTGGTGTAACCAGTGCAGTTACCACCATTACATCCCCAGTCCCTGTCGTGTAAAATTTTGCAAAAATTGTGGCCAAGAGGGTCACCTTGCGCGGAGTTGCAAAACACCAACAAATCAAGCTTCCAGAGCGGGCATCATTCAGATCTGTTATGTTTGCGGTAAAGTCGGGCATTATAAGAGAAACTACCCTAATGCAGCAACAACTGGCAACACTGGGAAGAGTCCTAGCTATAGGACAAGGGGAGACAGCCACCGATCCCACCGTTGCCTCAGGTATATTCCTTTTCGACAACCCTTCTGCTTGCAATTTTTTTTTTCAATTCTAGTCCTGAAAGATAAAGTGTTACCCATTCATTCGAACCTCTTCATAATCATAGAACTCAATTATTAACCGAAACGTCCACCACCAAGGTAACCAACAATTAGAAAAATGGCGTATTACAATCTGGAACACGTATCCCAAGGAACATAGAACTTTTTGAAATCCTCATTAGGATTGATTCCGTGGCCTACAAACTTTGATTACCCTCAGAACTTAGTAACATCCCTCTGGTACTTCACGTCTCGGTCTTTTAGAAGTATCTACCCAACGAAGCGAAGACGCGTCCTGATATTGAGGGTTCGCTGGAACGTCAAGCGGAGACCCGATTCCAATAGGGAGCGTGAAAACACGGAGCAGCAGATCCATCCACATCTCTTTTCATTTCATAATTGTATCTTAATCTTTGAATTTCGGGATGAAATTCCCTCTAACGGGGGGATAATGTAACAAACCGAAATTTTCTATCGCCGAAAACCCGTTCTACCCGTAAAAATTCGCCATTTATCGATTCGTTCCGATTTTGTTTTGGGTTAAATTATTTAAACGTATATGTTTATTTAATACTAATGAGTGTCCAAACCCCTTAGGAACTCCTGAAATTGGCCTAAAATAATTAAATAGAAAAATTCTAAATTCTATTCCGCCGGATTACGGTAACTTAATCGGGTGCGACCAAAAGCCTCGTTTAACGTCGGTATCGGGTAGAATTCCACTGTGTCTAAGTTTTGGGACCTATTTAAATGTGTTCAAGCTATCATTTGAAGCGTTTTCCCTCTCTCTCTCTCTACTCTCTCTCTCTCTACCCTCTATCCTAAATTCAAGTTTAAGGGTCCAAATCTCAAATTTAAGGCTTCTAATCCCCAAGGTACCTTCCCTAACTTGTGGTACAACCTCATTAGCCTTCAAATCCGAATTTAAACTTTGATTTTGGACCTCAAACATGAGTTTATGGCCAAGGAGCATGCTTGGGCCGTAAACTCATTATAAGAGGGTTTTTATGCCTTTAAACGCCTCCTAAACAATATTGGGACTTAGATTCGACTATATGGCTTACCAATTCGGACTTAGAACACCCTAATCATAATTTTTGAAGAGTAAACATGAGTTTACTGCCCAAGAACAAGCTTGGGCCGTAAACTCCATATCATGGAGAGTGAACACATATTAAAGGGGTTTTAAGCCCTTAAACCCTTCCAAAACACCAACAAGGCTTAGATACGACTTGTAGAATTATGGAATTGGCCTTGGAACACCTTTAACATAAATTTAGAGGAGTAAACTTGAGTTTACTACCCAAGAACATGCTTGGGCCGTAAACTCATTATTCTTGGAGAGTAAACTCCTCTAAATGTGCTAAAATGCCACTTTAACACACCTAAAGCCGTGGGATAAATTCTAGAGGTGTTTACAAACAAGTATTGGACCTAAAATCATATAAAAACACCCTTTTTAATGAGTTCACAGCCATTAGGGGGTTCATGGGCCGTAAACTCCAAAAACCATGCCAAAAGTCCCCTAAAATCCATACAAGGCTTAGGAAAAATCAATAGAATCATGTTTGATTAATTTAGGACCAAAAATTTAAGAGTGTTATGTGTGATATAATCCATTCCAAAGCCAAAACCCAATAGATGGTCCCTATGTGTGATATAATCCATTCCAAAGCCAAAACCCAAGTCTAGCAATTATTCCCGAGTGTTATGAATCCATTTTGCACCCAAAATCAACCTCCATGAGTTCACGGCCGTGAACTCATATGGATGAGGTGTTTAGGGTAGTAAACTCCCTAAAACTTCTACTCTTGAAGAGTAAACTCAATTCCCAAGTCCCACGCATCAATACACGTCCGTAGATGTCACCCGGGTCACTCCAAACACTTGTTTTGAAGTGTTTTCGCTCATTGTAGTGTAATATCATATCTAATTAGAGTTTATAAATCTAATTAGATATATTTGTATACCATTTCGTATTACATAGGAACCTTGCGTGTTATCAAACCTTGAATCGACACTTAGCATCCGGAACGTCGCGTTTCTCAACCAATGAGTTCATACCCCTACCCTTTTTCAAATATTTTCACTGTTTTCAGGGGGAATACAAGCAAAAGTACAAGGAAATCTTGTACTCAAACTTATTATTTTCAGTTTGATTGTTTTCATTCTGTAAGATCTAATATCAAAAACTGTGTTTATCAAATAGTTTGAATTACGAAGTTAGCTTTCAGATTAATCATAGATTTCTTGGTAAAGTGTTACAATCTAAATTATATTTCATAATCTGCGAATAATTCATACTAATCATCAATTAGAACTAATACGAATACGAATACGAAAGTACAACTAGGAACAAAACGAATGCAAAAGTGTAACTAGGAATAGAACGAATAGGAATACTAAAGTAATAATGTGAATACGAATACGAATACGAATACGAATACGAATACGAATACGAATACGAATACGAATACGAATACGAATACGAATACGAATACGAATATGAATACGAATACGAATGGTATTAGAAGTAGGATTAGGGATGCGAATATGACTGCGAATACGAATACGAATATGAATACGGATACGAATACGAATAGTATTAAGAGTAGGATTAGGGATAGGAATACAACTGCGAATACGAATACGAATACGAATATGAATAGTATTAGGAATAGGATTAGGGATAGGAATACGACTGGGAATACAAATACGAACACAAATACGAATACAAATAGGATTAGGAATAGGACTAGGAATACAAATACGATTACGAATACGAATACGAATAAGTATATGAATATGATTAAGAATAGGAATACGAATACGAAGACAAGTATCTAGGTACACTCCAGTGTAACACCATTAGGATATCAGAATACCTAGTTAATACAATAGGTACGAATGGAAATCAATCATTACATTGAAATTCAATAACTAAACTTACTTTTAGGAAAGTATGGGACTTTCCTGGGGAACGTTACATAACTAGAAAAGTGTAATAAACCAGATAACTTTATATCTTTCACAATTGGTAACATACAATCAAGAAGGTATGGGACTTTTCTAGGATCATAGTTAAACATAACTAGAACCATGTAACCTAACAATTAATCAAACATTACTTTTAAGAAAATATGGGATTTTCTTGGATTTCAAACTTTTCGGAAAACCAAAGGAAACTCATACATTTTCACAAAACAAACATCTTATGAACTCACCAGCTTTATACTGATTTTCAAACTGCTCGTAATCTTAGGTCAACATTAGACAGGTACGTAGCGATTCCTTTTGGAGAAGACGGAGCATACAGAAGACTCGTCTCTACTTTTGTTCATATATACTATGTATCACGAATGTACAACTTTACTTTTGAACAAATGTAAAATTTGATATGTAATGTAATGGTTGTTTACATTGCTTACTATGTGCATTGGATTTGATACTCAACGTGGAGTCCGCCCCGAAAATGTTTCCGTGTTAGGTTTTCGGTGTGTGACAAGTAAGACGTGTCTTCTAAAACACTTCGTCTTCTTTAAAAGATCGTGGGTACTTGTCTAATGTGGACCTGAGAATACAAGCAGTTTGAAAATCAGCATAAAGCTGGTGAGTTCATAAGCTGTTTGTTTATGTAAAACAATCATGTTTCCTTTGGTTTTCTGAAAAGTTGTTAGCTAGTAAAATCCCATATTTTCTTATATAGACAGTTTAGTTAAAGTTCTGAATTTCCGTTCGATACAATAGTATATATGTAACGACCAAAATTTCGAAACAATTAAAACTTTTCAAAACAACCCATTTTAATAACGTTGTTACAAAAAGGTTTTCAAATACATTATTTAACAGAGTATTTTCCCAGGTCCATTTCATAAAACACCAACGCGAGGAACGGTACGATCACACCCTTGCCTTGCCACAGACTCCTGAGAACCTGAAAACATAAAAACCACAACTGTAAGCCCGAAAGCTTAGTGAGATACCCCCAAAATACCAACCACATATACGCCCTTCCAGGCCACAACCTTCCGGTCCAAAACATACCGCCTTCCGGCCCATAGCGTAATGCCTTCCGGCCCATAACACATTGCCTTCCGGAACATAACATATTGCCTTCCGGCCCATAACATATCGCCTTCCGGCCCGCAACGTAAAAGCATATATATATATATATATATATATATATATATATATATATATATATATATATATATATATATATATATATATATATACACACACATATATCATGACAGAACATAGAACAACCATGCATACCGGGTTACACTCCAGACCAGACAACTATACACATAACATGTAATCATATAACAATTCACAGTTAGCAATTCGATCAACAGATCACATAACATATCATTACCCTAACCAAGATACCAGCCTAGCCGATCACTAGCATAACATCACCCTACGACTCAGCCAACATAATAACTATGCACATACGCCTTTCCATGCCATGACCTTCCGGTCCACATCGCATTGCCTTCCGGCCCACAACATGTAATGCCTTCCGGCCCATAACATAACACCTTCCGGCCCATATCCCGCAATATCATACAACAGACAATTACCCGGATTTCCATCTGATAAAAGGGTCGGCCTTGGTGCCTTAAACCCTATAGATATAGTGAGGATAACTCACCTCGAAACTGCCGACTGAACAGATAACCCAAGCTGCTCCGATCCCTGATACGATCTCCACCACTGGACAGCCACCAATGCACTGAACTCAAAACCATAATCAACAATTACCAAAATACCCCTGGAAACCACTGGTTAACCCTTGGTCAATTACTAGGTCAAAGTCAACCCCTGACTGACCCTACTCGCCGAGTCAACCCTATGACTCGCCGAGTTCCCATACTCAAAACTTCACTCAATCCGCGACCTAACTCGCCGAGTCGCCCCGAGACTCGCCGAGTCCAACAACTCTGAGTCCACTCGCACACAACTCACTGAGTCATCCCTTGACTCGCCGGTTCTCGACTCAACTAGAAAATATTTGGACTCTTCGACAAGACTCGCTGAGTCCAAGAACAGACTCGCCGAGTCTAAGGCTATCTTCAACCTACTCGCCGAGTTGTTCATCCAACTCGTCGAGTTCCAGCTCATCTTCAAGCAACTCGTCGAGTCCACCCATGTGACTCGCCGAGTACCACCGGTCTGCATCCAAACAGAAGCGTTCCAGACCATGCAATTGATCCAAAACATAGATCTAGCCTCCTACAACTCATCCATCACGTAAAGTGGCAATCTTTACGTGAATCCAAAGAGATCTATGCATTTTGCACATTAGGGCTAAGGTTTGGGACAAGATAGCTTCATCTAACACTCAACACAGGGACTTTCCTGCATTCCAACTCTCCTCCATTCCAGATCTGAGGTAGCAACCTCAGATCTAACCTCTAGATTCCAATATCACCCAAGATAAGCTTCCCTCAAACCCCAAAATGAATAAACAAGATAACAACAGCCTAAGAACGAGATATTACCTCAAAAGAATGACCCAATCTGCAAGGAACTCGAATCCAAGCAAAGCCCCTTGCTCCACACCTTCAAACTTCCAAACTTTCTTCAACAAATACCTCTCCAAGCTCCAATCCACTCAACAATGGTGCTTCTCCATGATTTTAGGGTTTCAGGGACTCAAAGGGTGATAAAGAGGCTGGGGAGGAAACGTAATGCTCTTTATATAGGGCTCAACCCCGAGAATTAGGGTTTTCTCCACTCAGCGCCTACTCGCCGAGTCCATCTCATTGACTCGCTGAGTCGGCTATTTAACACGCGACCAAGTCGCGACTCTACTCGCCGAGTCCATCCATGGACTCGCCGAGTCACTCTTTCCCAAATTACACTTTTAGCCCTTCCACTCAACCCTTGCTATTTCGGGATGTTACAATTCTCCCCCACTTAAATTAGGCTTCGCCCCCGAAGCCTACAACAATACAACTCTAAAGATGTTCCCACAACGCGCTATCTGGCCTTAACCGGACCAGGTCCCACAAGGCATACCCGTCGAAACTCGAACACACTTTCCATTCCCTTATAGTGTCCTGACCACCGTCTCTAACCGGGCACCGGCTGTACCCTCAAATAATCACACTCAATAACTGAGAATTACCCAGGATGCATTACTGCCCCAAATCTCAATAATCACTCGACCCATAAGGGTTAGAAAACCATGGACCATCGGATCCCCGATCCGAATCCCACTCTATCCATTCCGGGACGACTGAGAGACCCATTCTCAATCTCAGAGCAACTCTCACGAGTTCTCCCCTTGCAATCGCATACACATGTTGGACTAGCTCTAACACCCTCAGGTTGGAAAAACCTGATACACTGGTAATGTCCTCAAACACTCCCCAGGATAAGCCACTAATACATACCCCATACCCTGATCAAAATCACACTGAGAGTTCAAGACTCTCTCCCTGCATCCTTTCCGAGCCTCATGGCTCTACACCTGCGGAATTCCCTTCGTAACCTCAGCAGGCATCCCAAACCGGATGAGCTCCTATTCCACTGCCGCAAACATGCGACTCAAAAACCATACTCGAATCACTCTAATCACAACTCTGCTCTGCCGCTTTCACTTCCGTGAACTTGCACTCCCTCTCGGAGTTACACCTCACTCTCTCTTCCTTTACCAAGGAAACCACTCGACCACATTGTCACTCTGAAAAGTGCCACGGTGCTCGCCCATGCTACACCACCCTTTAGCATGTCCGCTATCCATCCAACACACTCACTCTGACTCTCCTCGCAGGGACTCTTAAGCCCATGCACTACCTCAACTAAACAAGATCACTACCCGGGGTCAGACCTCCCAATGTAATCACACTGCAACCTACACAATCCATATCCTTAAACAGATCCAACACCTTCAGAGTCTTCAACATGACTGGACCGTCTTACCAGGCCTTTCAGCCCATTCTGGACCGCTCAACTAGCATTCATCATTCTGGGCTATCACCCCCGGAAATCCTCCCATGCATACCGTTCTAGCCCTCTAGGGGGGTTCCGAACTCTAATTCCATCATACATACTTGATCCCGGCCTGCTCCCCGGCTTCCATAATCAAATGCCCTAGGTCTGTATCCCGCCCCGCATGCCCGACACTCGCTCCTATCAGCCTATACTCTGGGATGACAGAACACTGTTGAATCCCAACAGCTAAGCACTCTAAAATACTCATCGATCTCCCAGAGAGTTCTCCAATTCTCCCCCACTTATAGCACTGATTAACAACCACCGGTCACCATCAGCGACCTTCCAGAACAACCCTGCACAAAGAAAACACTTACACGCGAACTGCTTCCCACAAGCATAAACAACCTTAACGAGATTTCACATCAACACTGATTAGCCCACTCGAAAGAAACTCAAATTGTATCTAACCACTCCTCGGAAAGCCGATGCTACCCGACCTTCAACCCAATGTCGCATCTCCACTAATAACCCTCACGAATGATAACCAACGAAAGCACAAAACACCAAACTATAACCATACCAAACCCTCAGGGAACAACGGTTACCAAGACGAAAAACCCGAAACACAAATCCATAACCATGCCAAACCCTCTAGGATCAACGGATACCAAGACGAAAACCCGAAACACAAATCCATAACCAAAACCTCAACCCGCAAAACGACAAATACCGCATCAAAAACCACACAAAGATACCAGCACAAACAATACACCACAAGAATCGCAAGGTAACATGACATCATGAAAGAAACATACCCGCAGCTGCATCCGGCACTGCTCTGACTTCCTCTGCCGCAAGCTAATAAGCACGACCCTGAGCCATTGGGGGGCTCCGCTCCACCCTGACCTTCTCCTGAAATCCTCAAAGTGGCCGGTGCTGGAGCCTGCACCGGTTCCGCGGAAAACTGTGGACAGTTGACCCTCATATGTCCAACCTGATGACAGTGATAGCAAATCCTCAAATCCCGAACCGGCGCTGACCGCCGACAATCCCTCGCATAGTACCCCTCCTTTCCACACTTGCGGCATGCACCACCGGACCTGCAAACTCCGGTGTGACTCCTCCCACACTTCCCACAAGTGTGGCTGCTCAGATCCCCCATCCTGGAATCAACAGTCTTAGACCGTTTCGTTGTCGGCTCCAACTGAACCGGAGCTTGCCTCAGCTCACGCAACTGCAACTCAATCTCTAACTCACGCCGCCTGGCGGCCTCCTACAACTCCAACAATGTCCCGCACCTCTGTGCGGACACAAACTGTCTGATGTCTCTCTTTAGCATACTCAGATATCGGGACATCTGAGGCTGCTCCGAAGCGAACTCAGGGCAAAACATCGCCCTCTCAGTGAACATCCTGGTGATCTCAGTCACCGACTCCGAATCCTACTTCAGCTCAAGGAACTCTTGAGCCAACCTCTCCCTCTCTACCTGCGGAACATAACGACTACTGAACATCTCTCTGAACTGATCCCATGAAACTGCAACCCTCTACGCATCCGAGTATGACCTCGTGATCAATCTCCACCAATCCTTTGCCCCGAGCCTCAACAAGTTCAGAGCACACCTCACCCTCAGATCAGCAGGGCATGAACACATGAAGAAACACCCCTCCACTTCCAATAACCATCTCATAGCAACAATCGGGTTCTGAACCCCATCGAAGGTGGGAGGCTCCGTATTATCGAAGTCCCGATACTGAAAATCCCTATCAGCTCCTCCCCCTACCGCTGCTACAGCCACTGTAGCCACCGCGGCAGCCGTCTCCACGAGAGCCGCATAGCGCTCATCAAAATACTCAACCATGGCGGTCTTGATCGACCCAAACAACTCCGGCAACTTAGCCCGGAACAATGCAGCAACCTCATCATGCAGGATCTCGTGAATCCTCGCATCCAACTCGTGCGTACTCATCTGACCGATAACCTCGGGAGGTACTGACCCGTCCACAACTCCTCATCCTGCACCCGATCCTGGCTCGGATCCGCTTCCAGCATGCCTTAAAATCTCCACACTGAAAATATACTAGAAAACCTCAGACTCTTCCCACTATCCCGGGAACCAACTCTCAACCCAACCCTAGAGGTCATGGTTTCCCTGATACGCGTATGGGTCCTGTGCTTTTAGTAGTACGGGCCCATACTACCTTCCACACCTACCCATATTTGTATGAAGTACTACAACAACACTCTAGAGAAACATGCATAACAACGCTCAACCCTCACCACTAGAGGAACACTGAGAATCTCCCATAAGGAAACCTAGGCTACAGGCATCACAATCAGGCAACATTAACATGAATTCCTGAAGATCCCTAGCCTAACTCTAGCATTCTGTTCTATCAAAGCTCAATAAAACAAATCTCATCAATGGTAATTCGGGGTTACTTACTGGCTCCGGCTGATCGTACCTCCGCGTCCTCCTTTTACTTAATTTTAAAACCATTTTAATTTCTCTTTTAAAACCTTCCTCGATTTGAGACTGGAGTCACACAAGTGTTCCTCCAATTCACTCAAACCAAGGCTCTGATACCAACTTGTAACGACCAAAATTTCGAAACAATTAAAACTTTTCAAAACAACCCATTTTAATAACGTTGTTACAAAAAGGTTTTCAATACATTATTTAACAGAGTATTTTCCCAGGTCCATTTCATAAAACACCAACGCGAGGAACGGTACGATTACACCCTTGCCTTGCCACAGACTCCTGAGAACCTGAAAACATAAAAACCACAACTGTAAGCCCGAAAGCTTAGTGAGATACCCCCAAAATACCAACCACATATACGCCCTTCCAGGCCACAACCTTCCGGTCCAAAACATATCGCCTTCCAGCCCACAGCGTAATGCCTTCCGGCCCATAACACATTGCCTTCCGGAACATAACATATTGCCTTCCGGCCCATAACATATCGCCTTCCGGCCCGCAACGTAAAAGCATATATATATATATATATACACATATATCATGACAGAACATAGAACAACCATGCATACCGGGTTACACTCCAGACCAGACAACTATACACATAACATGTAATCATATAACAGTTCACAGTTAGCAATTCGATCAACAGATCACATAACATATCATTACCCTAACCAAGATACCAGCCTAGCCGATCACTAGCATAACATCACCCTACGACTCAGCCAACATAATAACTATGCACATACGCCTTTCCAGGTCATGACCTTCCAGTCCACATCGCATTGCCTTCCGGCCCACAACATGTAATGCCTTCCGGCCCATAACGTAACACCTTCCGGCCCATATCCCGCAATATCATACAACAGACAATTACCCAGATTTCCATCTGATAAAAGGGTCGGCCTTGGTGCCTTAAACCCTATAGATATAGTGAGGATAACTCACCTCGAAACTGCCGACTGAACAGATAACCCAAGCTGCTCCGATCCCTGATACGATCTCCACCACTGGACAGCCACCAATGCACTGAACTCAAAACCATAATCAACAATTACCAAAATACCCCTGGAAACCACTGGTTAACCCTTGGTCAATTACTAGGTCAAAGTCAACCCCTGACTGACCCTACTCGCCGAGTCAACCCTATGACTCGCCGAGTTCCCATACTCAAAACTTCACTCAATCCGCGACCTAACTCGCCGAGTCGCCCCGAGACTCGCCGAGTCCAACAACTCTGAGTCCACTCGCACACAACTCACCGAGTCATCCCTTGACTCGCCGGTTCTCGACTCAACTAGAAAATATTTGGACTCTTCGACAAGACTCGCTGAGTCCAAGAACAGACTCGCCGAGTCTAAGGCTATCTTCAACCTACTCGCCGAGTTGTTCATCCAACTCGTCGAGTTCCAGCTCATCTTCAAGCAACTCGTCGAGTCCACCCATGTGACTCGCCGAGTACCACCGGTCTGCATCCAAACAGAAGTGTTCCAGACCATGCAATTGATCCAAAACATAGATCTAGCCTCCTACAACTCATCCATCACGTAAAGTGGCAATCTTTACGTGAATCCAAAGAGATCTATGCGTTTTGCACATTAGGGCTAAGGTTTGGGACAAGATAGCTTCATCCAACACTCAACACAGGGACTTTCCTGCATTCCAACTCTCCTCCATTCCAGATCTGAGGTAGCAACCTCAGATCTAACCTCTAGATTCCAATATCACCCAAGATAAGCTTCCCTCAAACCCCAAAATGAATAAACAAGATAACAACAGCCTAAGAACGAGATATTACCTCAAAAGAATGACCCAATCTGCAAGGAACACGAATCCAAGCAAAGCCCCTTGCTCCACACCTTCAAACTTCCAAACTTTCTTCAACAAATACTTCTCCAAGCCCCAATCCACTCAACAATGGTGCTTCTCCACGATTTTAGGGTTTCAGGGACTCAAAGGGTGATAAAGAGGCTGGGGAGGAAACGTAATGCTCTTTATATAGGGCTCAACCCCGAGAGTTAGGGTTTTCTCCACTCAGTGCCTACTCGCCGAGTCCATCTCATTGACTCGCCGAGTCGGCTATTTAACACGCGACCAAGTCGCGACTCTACTCGCCGAGTCCATCCATGGACTCGCCGAGTCACTCTTTCCCAAATTACACTTTTAGCCCTTCCACTCAACCCTTGCTATTTCGGGATGTTACAATATAGTTTAATACGTAAAACTATACATTGAAAGATCCCTGGGAATACCATCCAGGACAACAGTAGGTAGTTTTAATATATAGAACTATAGATTTAGAACCACTGGGAATATCATCTAGTAAAACTATCAATTAGAGAAGATATAGATTCCGTGAATAAACTTGTATTTTATATTAATAGGTATTGTGAGTCGGGTAACCATGCTAATATGACCATAAGACCTCCTTGACGTTCTTCAGGCATCGGACGATATCCAGAATTTGTCACCTCATGCATGCCCGCCTAACTGTAGCTAGCAGTTTAGGTGTGGGATTGTCAGTCCCGAATAGATCTATTCACAAATTCCACGCTCTCCCTCCAGGAGACTCTGGTTACACTTCCGGGGAGGATTTACTGATAACCTGAAGGGTTTAATGAAGATACATCTCACAAGCTAGTATTAAATTATTCACGGTATACTCGGTAGTTATCAAACACCATACAGTAAAACAGTTTAACACAATGAAATTATCTGGCATGATATTCTAAATTAAACAGAGATAAACTGAATCAGACATAATTTATCTATTAACTTTGCATGAAATTTGTGTCCGTAAAACAAGAACTAGAGATCCCAAATTATTCCCATAATAATTTGATTAGTTTGATTGTTTCCTTTACCATAGTTGAAATCCATGTCATTTGATTCGATAAAGCATACCTTATGCTTCGCATAATACATAATTGGTAAAGATATGTAAAAGTTTGCCAAATATTTATACAATTTCATCCATTTTAAGTTTCGAAAACATTTATAGTTTGAATGTATCCCCCCCCCCCCCCCCCCCCCCGTAAAAACATTGAAAACACGGAAAAAGGCGTAGGGGTATGAACTCACCGGTCGAGAAACGAGTCGGTTTGGATGCTAAGTGTCTGATCGGGGCTTGATAACGTGCGAGGTTCCTATGTAATATGAAATGATACATAATTGTATCTAATTAGACTTTTAATCACTAATTAGATAGGAGTAAACACTTCTAGACGCGAAAACACTTCAATTAAAGTGTTTGGAGTGACCCAGATAGCATCTATAAATGGGTATGGCTTGGATATGGAGTTTAGTCTTCAAAAGTAAACTCCTTTAGGAGTTTATGGTCCAAATTACCAAATCCCCATGAGTTTACGGCTGTGACCCCCCAAGGATAGGTTCCAGGGTCGTAAACTCACCTAAGCTAGTCAAATGGTGCCAAAATTCATCCCAAGGCTTGTAAAAATTGTCTAAATCACATGTGATTGTCCTAGCCACCAAAACACATAAGGATTGTGTGTGGGGGGAGTTTACGACTGTAAACTCCTAGTTTACTGCCGTAAACTCCATTAAATGGTCAATAGGTGGGTTAAATCCATTCATATGCCTTAGATGTGATCCTAGCTAATTTCCCCAAGTGATGTTTGACCATTTAGCACCTTAAAACCCATCATCCATGAGTTCATGGCCGTGAACTCATATGGACATGGTCTTAGGGCCGAAAACTCCATAAGGAGTTTACTCTTGAAGAGTAAACACAATCTCCAAGCCATATACGTCCCTAGATGTCACCCGGGTCGCTCCAAACACTTGATTTGAGGTGTTTTCGCATCCTAGAGTAAATAATCATATCTAATTAGTGAATTAAAATCTAATTAGATACAATTGTGTATCGTTTCACATTTCATAGGAACCACGCGCGTTTTCAAGCCTTGAACTGACGTTTAGCATCCAAACTGACACATTCCGCGATTGGTGAGTTCATACCCCTACCTTTTTTCCGTGTTTTTCAATGTTTTCAGGGGGGGGGGGGGAATACAAGCAAAGCTATAAATGTTTTCAAAAACCTAATACTTATGTAATTCTATAAATATCTAGCTAACCTTTAAATATCTTTACCCCTTATGTATTATGTTGAGCATAAGGAATGTTTTCTCAACTATAACTACGTGAATTTTAGTAAAGGAAACAATCAAACCAATTAAATTATTATGGGAATAATTTGGGATCTTTAGTTCATTTTTTACGAATATAGACTTACCTAAAGATAATAGATAAACTATGTCTAATTCAGTTTATCTCTGTTTAAATTAGATTATATTGCCAGATCATCTCATTGTATTAAACTGTTTATATTGTATTGTGTTTCTAAACGATTAGTATGTTTGATAACATTCAAGAACACCGTGAATAGTATAATACTAGCTTGTGTGGTTCATCATCATTATTAGTAAATCTTCCCCGGAAGTGTAACCAGAGTCTCCTAGAAGGAGAGCGTGGAATTTGTGGATAGATCTATTCGGGACTGACAATCCCACACCTTAACTGCTATCTACAGTTAGGCGGGCACGCCTGGGTGACAAATTCTTGGATACAGTTTCGACGTCTGACAAACATCATGGAGGTCTCTTTGTTGTATCAACATGGTTGCCCGACTCACAATACGTATTAATATACGTTTATTCACAGATTAAATTTCATATCTACTTTCTATCTATAGTATCTTATATCTAGTACGGGATGGTAGTCCCATGGTTTTGAATCTACATTTAGAACGGGATGATAGTCCCATGGTTTTGAATCTATATTTAGTATGGGATGATAGTCCCATGGTTTTGAATCTATATCTAGTATGGATGATAGTCATATGGTTTTAAATCTATATCTATCTAATAGTTTTGTGTATATCAAACTATCTTATAACTGGTACGGGATAGTAATCCCATGACTTTTCAGTAAATAGATTCATATGTAAAACTATACAATGTAATTCTTAACTAAAAGTTTACTTTTAGGAAAATATAGGATTTTCCTGGGATAACAACTGTACATAACCAGAACCGTTTAACCTAACAGTTAACCAAACATTACTATTAAGAAAATATGGGATTTTCTTGGATTCGTAACTTTTTCGGAAAACCAACCAAAAACTTAAACATTTTCAGATAAACAAACATCTTATGAACTCACCAGCTTTATGCTGATTTTCAAACCGCTTGTATTCTCAGGTCCGCGTTAGACAGGTACCCATCGATCCCTTTTGGAGAAGACGGAGTGAACCGAAGACCATGTCTCTATTTTTGTTCATATAATATATATAACACCTGTAACACTTTACTTTTAAACAAATGTAAATTCGAATATGTAATGTAATGGTTGTTTACTTTGCTTACTATGTACATTGGATTTGATACTCAACATGGAGTCCGCCCCGTAAATGTTTCCGCCTTAGGTGTTCGAGGTGTGACAGATTGGTATACAAAACCTTACATGGTATAAAACTATAAACACTAAGGGGCCTAAGTGCTCTGAACTAAAAGTATCCTTCAAAGTATAACTATTTTCAAAAGTATACAAGTATACCTAACCGTCGAGATCCGTAACTACAAATAGAACAAAACATAAGTAAATGGGTGTTGTATGCTGCGGTTAAACCTGGGTAGTTATGTAGTCGTGTCTAGGATCAATATAGCATGGCCAACTATATTCATTTGAGACACGGCCAACATGTGCTTGGGAGTGACTGTGGTGTGCAGCATGCCTAAAACTTACCCTAATATCCCAAACATCGAACAGTGGTCGTAGCGAATCATGAAATACTATGGGAGTATTTATGAGCCAATCCTTGTTAGAAAATCCTCAATCGAACGTTGTTCCCTGATCATTTCTCTAGTGATAAATCATCTGTTTTGCTAACTCCTTCCTGTTTTATCGCTTATTCAGAAAATATAACTGTCATATCTCTTGATTTAATTCGGAGGACATATCATCCTCTCTTTCCTGATCTTATTAGATCAAGATGCCTCCAAGAAAGAGACCCAGCTCAAAGACCAACAACAACCCTCCTCCGCCACCACCTTCTCTTCAAATCGATCTGGTAACCCTTCGAACACTTTTTACTGCCGCAGTGACAACAACCATGTCACAAAGGAACCCCAGTAGTTCAGGAGGTGATCCTCAACCCCAGAACCTAGAAGATAGTGAAGGACACCGAAAAGGGGGTTCTTATAAAGACTTCATGAACGCGAAACCCACATCCTTCGATGGCACTGGAGGTTTCATTTCCCTAACTCGATGGTTCGAGAAAATCGAATCTACTTTCGAAATTTGTGCTTGCTCTGAGTCGGATAAAGTGAAGTTCGCCGCTTGTACCTTCACCGATAAAGCCTTAACTTGGTGGAACGGCCGAGTCAAATCCTTAACTTTACCTGTAGCTAATGCTATGGGTTGAGAGGCCATGAAGGATCTTCTTCTTGCCGAGTACTGCCCACGGGGCGAGATGTAAAAGTTGGAGCATGAACTATGGAATCTAAAGATGCAAGGTTCCGACATAGTCGCCTACACTTAGAGGTTTGACGACTTGGCGCTAATCTGCCCGGGAATGGTTACCCCGGAGAGTAAGAAAATAGAGAGATTCATCTGGGGGTTGACCCAGCCAACAAAAGGAAACGTGTTAGCTGCGAGGCCGGATACATACGATAGTGCCAAATGTCTTGCGCAAATTCTGATCGACCACGAAGATAACTCTGATGACGAGACCACCGCTCCTGGGCTAACTAAGAGTAGTGGTGGAAGTAAAAAGAAATTCTGGAACAAGAGGAAGGCCCAAAGTACACAGGGAACCTCTAAGAAATAGCAAACAATAGTAGTCCACGCTGCTACTATCCCTACTACCGTCCCTACCGTTGGATCTACAGCTCAAACTCCTACCAGTGGATATACCGGTACCCTTCCTTGGTGCGACAAATGCAACTACCATCATCGTACTCCTGGACCATGCCGCGAAAGACTCTGCGACAACTGTGGCAAGAAGGGCCACCTTGCTCAAACATGTAGAAAACCAGCCAAATCAACAAACCAATCATCCGGAGCGGGTGTAAGTCGGGCCTGCTACGGTTGCGGCAAAGTAGGGCATTTCAAGAGAAATTACCCTAAAGCAGAAACAACTGGCAATGCTCTAAGAGTCCTAGCTATAGGACAAGGTGAGTCAGCCACCAATCCCACCGTTGCCACAGGTATATATATTCTTCCTCGACAGCCCTTATTGTGACAACCCGATATTTCAACTACATGTAAACGACCTAAAAAGTCAAGTATTGTAACCACATTAGTTGTAATAAAACTAACTTCGAAAATAAAATATCCAAAAATCACTAATTAAATTACCTATTATGTTAGATGTCATTAAACCATGATCGTGCATAAAAAGAACGCCCAAATCCGACTTCGTATAAGAAAGTTAGGAATTTTTCAAGTTCGGCTTAACGGCAGACGGCTAAAAAATCGAATCAGAGATCGAGCGACTTTTGGCCGGAATGACCTAAACGAGAATCGAAGGTCTCAACAATGGTATTTCAGCGGTAAAAAGTATGGCAAAAACCGAAGTCAGATAAAGAAGTTATGAATTTCTAAAGAAATTTTCTTACCGCGACCTTTTAAAAATAAATAATAAAAATAATTTCGGAATTTGCCGATGGGATCTAAACGAAAGTTGTAGAGTATGGTCTCACCTTCGCGTGGATATAAAGAACGTCGAAAACGTAGTCCGTATGAAGGAGATATGAATTTTTGAAGTTTGCTAAATAATTAATATATAAATTTAATTCAAAAATCGGTATTATCCGAAGGGTGAGTCACCGGGTCCATCCGAGTTACGCGCCGCGTACAGGCGTACGCCCCGCGTACTCAAGGCCTAGGCTCCGGTTGGTCCACGTCGCCCCTATACGAGACTACCCCGTCCCGTCCCATCTGAAGCCGAGGCAGTCGAGGACTCGGTCACGCATGACGCACGAGTACGCCCCGCGTACCAAGGCCTCTCAGCCCCTATAAAAGGGTTGCGAAGGTTCCGGGGAAACTTTCTCATTTTCTCTCGTTTTTCTTGCGTTTTGCCTCGTTTTCCGTAAAATAATTATCCCGAAGCCCCGGTTCCCATACTCAAGCCCCGAAGGAAGTTTGATGCTCCCGAGATTCCCGAGAATCCCGAGAGAATTCGATTTTTCAAGCCAAAGTTCTGCTCGGTTTCCGACACACCTTCTTCAATCTATCAAGTGAGTTCATACCCCTATAATTCACACTTTTAAATGTTTTATGAGTACTTTTACATACTTTTAAGGGGGGCGGGGGGGGGGGGGGCGAAATACAAGTAAAACACTCGATTATTATCGTGTGTTATATAAACTTTCACTATACGCGTTTTATCAAAGGAATCATATGTGATTTAAAACTATTATGGGGAAACTTTCATATGCAAATTATACCATGACAACAGTCTTTTGAAATGAGAAACGATTTAAGTATTTATATAAATCAGATACTTCGCTTATGCTACATTTCTGTGTGTCGGTTTGGCACTACAAAAACTACACTTTTCATAACAAGTGAACATTTTCACTAAGGGTTTATTATACAAACGAAACACACTTTTAGGAAACTATAATAGGTATAGTTTTACAAGAATACTACGAACTTTTACATACATGGAAATACTATTTCAAGAAGCTACTTTCATATACAATAACGAACGAACGTTTTCACACGTAAATCTGTTTTATACTAAGTTTTGTGAGACATTAACTTCACGTACGTTCAAGTACACATTTCAAGTCCTGTATTATATACCAGAATCCCTTGGAGAGGGAGCATGGTGTTTGTGTATAGATCTATATGGGCTTGAAAACCCGCGCCCTGACTGTTAGCTACAGTCCACCATTTGGGGTGACAAACGTCAGAACATTCCAACGCCTGAAGAACGTTGTGTATAGGCATTTCTAGTCAATAGCATGGTTATAAAACTCACATAGAGTATTAAAAACACAATGATTTACGGGGGTATTCAGACGTATTGGAAATTTTATACGTACATACTTTTACTAGAAACAAACATTGGTCTTGAAAGAGGGCTACATTTATACTAGTAGAAAATATAGGATTTTCTAGGAACAAACAAACAAGAACATAAACATTTCATTTTATACAAACATTGTCATTAAATACTTATGAAACTCACCAGCTTAAATGTTGATCTACTCTTTCAAAACTACTTGTATGTCCCAGGGATTCAGTAATTACAGGTAACAAACAGGTTTTGGAGAAGGAACATTGCGGCGCCAGCTTAATTTCATATTTTGACATCATATTGTAATTGGTTTTGAACATGTACTCTTTTAAACAATGTAAACTTTCAATTATATATATGATGGTTGTATTTCTTTCTTTACTATGTATTCATTTGTTACATTACCACATGAAGTCATCCGCCCCGGAACGTTTCCACCGCTCCGGTTTGGGGGTGTGACACTTATACTCATAATCCTTTTTTATTATATGGTTGAAAGAAAATTTGTTATCCATTCAATCAAAACATCACCTTAACCGTAGTCCTCCATTAGTAACCGAAATGTCAATCGTCGAGGTGTCTAACAACGAGAAGCAGAACATTAGCGATATATTCGTGGGTTGAACTCTTACCCTCAGCAATCGTTCTTTTCCTATCGATCTTATGCTGTTTTTGCAATTAAGAACTTTGAAATATCCATTGGCATGGATTGATTGTGTAACAGCCCGAAATCTAGGTATTCTTCTTTTGGCCTTGCATCTTGGGTAAGTTGTTAATTTAGGGTTTTCATGGTAGGCGAGTACGTTGGGCGTACAAGGTGTACGCTGCACGTACTCGCGCGCCTCATTTGGACGTGTTCCCCCTCAGGTACGCTGGGCGTACCCAAGGTTACGCATGGTGTAACTTGCCCAGATCTAAAAACCCTAATCTCTTTGGAGGGCTATAAAAGGAATGTGTGGTTGGACATCTCAGCCACCATCCCTCTGAGTGAAACCCTAAATAGTGTGTGCCTTCGTTCTTAAGCCTTTGTGTGTGCATTCTAAGCTTGGTGGTGCCATTCCAAGGTTGCAAAGGAGAAGAAGAGCTTATTGGAGAGGCTAGAAGTGGTGCTCAAGTGTAGATCTGAGCTTTACAAGGGTTAAAGCTTCATTATTAGGTAAAAAGTTCGGATCTTGTCACTTGGTTCATGTTATATGCTAAAGCTATCATTTTCTAGGGTTTAAGTCCCAAAGGTGGAGACTTTTTGTACAAATGGCCTCCATAAGCTTAGATACTTCATATTTCTGATCTATTGGAGTTGTAGACTCATAAAAATGACATCTTGGATGTGGATATTGCACCATGCATGAGATCTAGGTCCTTGAGTTTGAATAGAATGTTGTTATGTGATGTTGGAGCCTTTACAGCCATGCCAAGGCTTAAAGGTCTCGACTTTATGGGTTTAGACACACTAAAAGAGTCGGATCTAGAAGTTGGAGTAATGGCTTAACCGATTAAGACCAGAAATGAAGAGTGGCTGATTCTGATTGTTACGCTGGGCGTAACTTCCAGTACGCGCAGCATACTGGGTGGAGACCCCGATCCAGGTGATTGGCGATGTACGCCCCGCGTACATCTAGCAGTACGCCCCGCGTACTCTTAGGGTTGACTTTTGTTGACTTTTAGGGTTTTGGTCAACATGAGGACTTTAGGTCAAGGAAGGGTAAAATGGTCTTTTACCCTCTGAGGAATGATGATAAGGGGTAAAGTTTTAGTGGTGGAAGTCTTTGTGTATTAAATGATATTTATATGTTTAGGCGAGGTAGAGTCATCGTTGGGATTCGGTGATAGTGAGGACGCGAGATCATAGACTTTCCACGAGGTGAGTTTTCTCACTATCCTGTACCCGAGAGGGTTTGACTGTGTGACCGGAAGGTCGGATATGATATGAGATATATGTATTATGTGTGATAAGTTAATCGTTATATGTGCCATGTATGATATGCTTGATATGGGCCGGAAGGCATTAGGTTATGGGTCTGAAGGCGAATATGTTAAGGGCCGGAAGGCGTTATGATGTGGACCGGAAGGTTGACGTGGGTAGGACCGGAAGGTTTACCTAGATGGGACGGAAGTCCCCTGAGACACATGGACCGGAAGGTCAGGGCCTGGAAAGGTGTATGTGCGTAGGTTGTATTTTGGGGAACTCACTAAGCATTTATGCTTACCGTTGTTGTCTTATGTGTTTCAAGTACTAGCGAGGACCGTGGGAAGGCGCTGACGTGATCGTACACATTGTCGGGGAAAACTATTTTATGATCTTTGGGATGTATTTTGTTGTGACAATATTGTTTATGTTTGAATTTGAAGTATTAATCGATGTTTTTGATGTTTACAAAAAAAATGAAAAATTGGTTTTAAAATTTATGTCGTTACAAGTTGGTATCGGAGCCTTGGTTTGAGGGATTCGGATACACCTTCGGGCGTAACTGAACTCAAACCGGGGATTTGAGAAATTTTTAATTAATAAAATCAATAAAAAAAATTGATAAGAGATTTTGAAACAACCAAAGAAGAAGAAGTGTGTACGGTCAGCCAGCGCCCGAACGGTAAAATCCCCAAAATACTCTTACAATATGTGTTATGAGATATGATATGATATGATACGCATGCTAGTAGACTAGGTATTCATATTAGGACTAGAATGGCCTGATTTGTGATGCATTAGTCTAGAGAAATCTGCTGCAATGAGGTGCTTTGAGAGCGAGTGGGTAGCTAGTGCATGGCAAGAATAGAGTACTCATGATCCGGGTTTTAGGGAGGAGGACTTGGGGTGAATGCTGATGCGGTGTAGTTGGTAGTATTGGGCCCGTACTACTAAAGACACCGGGTCAGTGGGCAACCCAAGTAAGAATCCCTGGGTATCGGAGACCGAGTAGGGTTGCGTTATTGTGACAACTGCCAATTCAGGTCATTCTTGGACTCATGCATCTTTATAATAACCATTCATGCACAACATGCCATGACCTAGTAGTATAAATTAGGTCAAAAATCATGCATAAACTAGGATCCAACTAAGGTCTAGGACTAATATACTTGATACTTACAATTCTAGTAAGTTGCTTAGCTACAATAGGAAATGCCAATACTATAATTAGAATAAAGCTTCAAGCTTTGTTATAATTGAAATAGGGTATAAAACTCTAAAAATAAATTAAAACATTCTAATTATACTTCAACATGTTGTTGAATATCAAACAATATTCCAAAAACCCTAAAGAGCCAAAAATCCAAAGTTATAAATTATAAAGCTTAAAAACTTTATAAAATTTGGCTATAAACTTCCTAATATCAAATTTTATTAATCAAATTATGGATTATACCAATGAACTAGAAATATAAATTACAAGTATTAATCATAAATTATTTGTTGAAAACAAGATTTTTAAATAAATCAAATTGCTTAATAAACATTTTATAAAAATGAATGTTTTTATATAAAATATAGGAGGGAAGTTTATAAAGTTTAAAATTTAGGAGAGAGGAGGCCAAAATGCATGCAAAAACCAGCCATCACCTCTCCCCATTCCCTCTCTCTTCCCCAAAACACAATCATTAAGCTTAAACCCTTACTCCACCTCTTCCCTCTTCACTCTCTCACTTCACTCTCTTCACACACTTCACTCTCTTCTTCCCTCTCTCTAAACTCACGAAAATCCTCTCATTTCTCTGAAAAATTTCGAGATTGTGAAGCCCTTGAAGTGTTCTTACTTCTCTCAAGGTCAAAACCAAGGTAAACAACAACATCTTCTTCCATAGTTTCATGGTTAAACCTCTTTTTCTTCTTAGTCTTCTCTACTTTTCGGATTCTATGCCTTTCCATGGCTAGAAATCTTTATTCTCCCCTTGTGGTTTGTAGATTCTCACCATAACACAATGCATGTGTTAGAGATGGTGAAAATCCGGGATCAAACCCATGCAAGGAGTGGAAAAGATGCACATATGATCATGTGACATCAAAACCTAATATTTCATGTTCTTCTCCATTTCTTTTGTGTTCATGCATGAACAAAAGCATTTAAACCATTTCTAGTACATCTTGGATGCTCATTCATTCCATGCATGTGTTAGAAATCGGGCCTTACCAAAGACATGCATGATGTTCTTGTTGAAATACCCTAATAATGCACACAAGCAAACATGCAATCTGCCAGATTACTTTGTTCGACTTTGAACAGTCATAACTCAGTCATCTCTTAACCAAATCATGATATTCTTTTTGTATTGGTTAGTTCCACAAGTTAACTTTCAAACCCAACTGGTCTCACTGGAAAATATTAAATATCCGATTTTTAGCAGATTTTACAAAAAGGTTGCGCATACAGCTCTTTTTCTGTTATCACTATTTTTATCTTGCGTAAACAATGGCCTTAAACCCAACCATAAATCTGAGGAAAAATACCTTAGAAACTTAACGTATCTAGTGAATTATGGTTGAAATTTCGTGGCTTAAAACCTCACTGAATGGGCTACACAAATTCATGAACTTCAGCCACATTTACACTTCATGCATTATTGCATGCAACTTTTCTTAAATTGTTTGAAATCATTACCCTTATTTCTCTTCTGAATACATTTTTTTACATTTTTCCTTTTGAAAGCCCTTGCATGCATGAGATAATCTGGAAAATTTCAAGAGCTTTTGTTCTTTCTTTGATTTATTAGAATTATTGCTAAAACCAAGGGCATAAATCATATAAAATACTTCCAGAGGTCAATAAATCCTAAATAAATTCATGGATGATCCTTATGGGGAATAGTGACTCCTCACCAAATTTCAGCAATTTTTGTCACTGTTTCATATGATTTCTAATTTTCTTTTATTTAGGACATGATAAATTACAAAACCACTTTATAGGATGTGAAAATTGTATACCTTACCTGTGATGGGTGACACCAGAAAATAATTTCAAGATTTTCCATCATGTTTTACTATTTTTCCCAATTTTTGGTAATTATAATGGTCTAAAAATGGGAGAAATAGTTCTGATTATCCAAAATTCATGAAAATTTACCAGAATATAATATTATAGAGTAGGAGGTTACATAAAAATTTTGAATATTTTTCTCTACTGTAAACTATTTTTCTCTTATTTTCTAAAGTTAATTGCACTAAAATACACTTAAATATACATAAATACCCAAAACCAGTTTATACATTATGAAAACCACTTTTGATATTTTTCCCAGGATATTTATACTGTAAATGATGTTACAAAAATTTATGGTGATTTATTTTAAGTGTTTAATATTATTTATTTAATTAATGACTATTTAAAGGAATAAAGCAAGGAAAATTAGAAATACCCACTGAAAAATATCTTTTATATTTTTCCCAGCCTATTTATGTATAATAACAATTAAATAAAAAGTTTGGGTAATTTTGGAAACTGTTTTCTATTTATTTCAATTTTATTGAAATAAATGCTCAAAAATCATAAAATATAATTAAACAGCTTGGAAATCCATTTTTATAATTTTCCCAGCTTAGTATTGTGTAATAACAGTTAAATAAAAAGTTTGAGAATTTTTATCCCTCGAATGCTATTTTCGTGAATTTATGTTGTAATAAGGACTTAAAAATTTGGAAAGTTTATATTCCAAGGTTGTAATTAATCGCCCGATATATAGAATTTCATTACTTCAGAAAAAGTGTAACTAATTGATATAAAATCCAATACTAAAACATAAATTGGCATTTCCCTATATGTAGAGTTTAGTATATTAGCATTAGATATCGACATGGAAACTCACTAGTGCGTGTGTTTGATGTCGTAGGATCCCGGTAGTAAGACGTTGGTGCATCCCGAAGTACCGCTTGTGTCTACACAAAACATCGTGAGTATTCACGCACTCCCCTATTTTCGGTTTTTATGTTTTGGGGTGGAAAAGCATGTCCAGAAAAACTACTGTTTGCATGTTGTATTTAAATTGAATTGTATCAAACATGATTGCTATTGTATTGCTATGTTTCTTTATGTATGTCTATGCAACACGGAACATGAGAACTTATCGTACTAAGGCCCTTCCCTTATCTCTAACCATTAACTCTTTGAGCCAATGGTCGTTATGGATAGCGCTATTAGGAATTGACAACTCCTCACTCGCCCGAATCGCTGGAGTGCATGATACCATATTCATCTATGGAACGATAAGCATAGATCTCGATAGGGCTTCAGTCATAGGTTTGGTTGAGACTCATTGTTTGCTCATACACATACAAACTCGTTTCTCGTTATAGCAATAAACTTGTATTCATTAATAGCAATCAACTTGTTTATCATTGAAGCAATGTACTTGTATTTACGAAAAGCCTTATTGTACGCTCAATTTTTATAAACTTGTGATACTCACCAACTATTTTCATAGTTGACACTCGTTTTACATGCTTTTTCAGGAAGTAATTAGTAAGTGGATGTAAAGATTCATCATCATAGAGCATGCTACATCGTGTTGAAGCTATTATGAAGCTATATTTTGAACAATGTTATTTTGAAAAACTTGTATTTTGTTTCTTTTGAAGCTATGGGTTGTAAACTTTTAAATACTGCTATGGTGATGTATCTTTATCTTTTGCATTGAAACCGTTATCGCTGTCATACCTTGCGTTTCCGCTTTAGCGGGGTGTGACAGTTATCGAGTGCGATTATGCTCGATAGAGTCTCTGATATTTCTATGTTGTATTTCAGAGGCATCATGGTTGGACCATGCCAGAGACTTGGTACGAGCGGTGCGAGTGACGAGGAGCTTCGTTAGATGATTCATGAGGAGGTGGCTGCAGCGATTCAGGCTGAGATTCCGGAGATGTTTGTGTCTATTAAGACCACACTGATGGTGACTTTTGATGAGCGGTACGCCGCGGTGACTGAGGCCGCAGCCGCTGCAGCTACCGCAGCTATGGCCGCTGCCAGACCACAGAGAGGTGACTCGTTGCTGTTCCAGGAGTTCAGCAACACGAAGCCACCCGAGTTTCACGGGACGCAGGATCCGATCGCTGCGATGAGATGGATTGCTGATATCGAGGGATGCTTCTACACTTGTTCATGTCCAGGGCATTTGAGGGTACGGTTCGCTTTGAACCAACTCCGCCTTGGAGCAAAGGATTGGTGGAATTTCGTGACGGCGAACTTCACTCTAGCGGAGGTTTCAGCCGTGACTTGGGAGAGGTTTACTGCTATGTTCAGAGACGAGTACGTTCCCCCGGTGGAGAGGGAATGGATGGTTCAGGAGTTCTTGACCCTCAAGCAGGGTAATGATTCTGTCACGGTGATCACCCGGAAGTTTCATGAGAGGGCGATGTTTTGCCCTGAGCAGGTGTCCACGAAGCAGGCTCGGATGAGCCGGTATTTGGGTGTGCTGAGGAGGGATATCCGGGAGTTCGTATTGAACTCGTCATACCAGACTTTTCCTGAGCTTCAGGCGAATTCCAGGAAGCGTGAGATCGAGTTGGAGACCCAGGCCAAGGAAGAGGCCGAGTCTCAATGGGTGGATGGGCAGCCGGCTCAGTCTCAGCCGGAAGCCAAGCGGACCAAGTCCGCCGATATGAGGTCGGGAGGTCAGAAGGGCCGCACTTGCGGAAAGTGCGGCAAGGGTCATGAGGGGGCATGTCGATCGGGTGCGTGCTACAAGTGTGGCAAGGAGGGGCACATTGCTAGGGTTTCCCCAAGGGATTTATGGTTTGCTTTCATTGCAACCAGACCGGCCACTGGAAGGCCGAGTGCCCCCACCTTCGCCAGGGTTCTACGCCTGCTGCCAAGGTAACCGAGACTCAGCCAGTGAAGGCCGAGGCTCCGAAGGCTCGTGGAAGAGCTTTCCAGTTGACTACGGAGGAGGTCCGTGCGGCGCCTGATGTCGTAGCTGGTATGTATTCTTTCGCGTATTTACTTTTATGCTAAGATATTGTGCTTATATTATGATATGTGTAGGTACTTTTCTTGTGAATTCTGTACCTGCTTTGGTATTATTTGACTCGGGTGCGAGTCGGTCTTTTGTATCGTTGGCCTTTAGCCAGCACATCGGTATTGATCGGGAAGTGATGAGTCGACCCCTGCGAGTTTCTATAGCGGATGAGAAAGCGGTATACGCTACTAACGTGATTCGAGGATGTGTGCTCGAGATTTTTGGGGTGAAATTCCCTATAGACTTGGTTCCTATGGCGATGGGAGATGTCTGCTTCATCGTGGGCATGGACTGGTTGAGTAGGTTTGGGGCAGTCATTGACTGAGAGAGACAGCTGGTGACTATTCGAGACCCTAGTGGGGGAGTGCTTACGGTGTATGGCGAGGGGACCCGGTGTGGGTCGGCGTTTTGTTCGGTTGCCAGGGCGAGGCAGAGCTTGCAGCAGGGTTGCAATGGATTCATAGCCTACGTGATGGATACTCGAGTGGCCGCGGGGAGGCCCAATTCAGTTGACGACGTTCCTGTAGTATGTGAGTTCTTGGATGTGTTCCCCGAAGAGTTACCAGGTGTGCCTCCGGAAAGGCAAGTGGAGTTCCGTATCGATTTGGTTCCGGGAGCGGCGCCCATCGCCAAGGCGCCTTATCGTCTCGCTCCACCAGAAATGCAGGAGTTATCCTTGCAGCTTCAGGAGCTATTGGGGAAGGGGTTTATACGACCGAGTATCTCACCTTGGGGAGCGCCGATTTTGTTCGTCAAGGAAAAGGATGGTTCACATCGGATGTGTATCGATTACCGGGAGTTGAACAAGTTGACGGTTAAGAACCGGTATCCGTTACCTAGGATCGACGATGTGTTCGATCAGTTGCAGGGGGCATCTTGCTTCTCCAAGATAGACTTGAGGTTGGGTTATCATCAGATGAGGGTTCGGGATGAAGATATTCAGAAGAATGCTTTCAGAACTCGTTATGGATATTATGAGTTTGTGGTGATGCCTTTTGGGCTCACCAATGCCCCGGCTGCATTCATGGATCTTATGAACCGGGTGTGCCGGTCGATGCTGGATCGGTCGGTGATCGTATTCATTGATGATATTTTGGTATATTCGAGGTCTAGGGAGCAGCATGAGGAGCATTTGAGGGAAATTCTTGGGGTATTGAGATCGGAGAGGTTGTATGCCAAATTCTCCAAGTGTGATTTCTGGTTATGAGAGGTCCAGTTCCTTGGGCACCTTGTTAACCAGAAAGGGATATTGGTCGACCCAGCCAAGATTGAGGCGGTGTTGAGATGGGAGGTGCCGAGATCGCCCACTGAGATCAGGAGTTTTCTGGGATTGGCCGGCTATTATCGAAGGTTTATCAAGGATTTCTCCAAGATCGTCGTGCGACTTACTAGGATGACCCGGAAGGGTGTTGCATTTTCGTGGGGACCGGAGCAACAGTCCTCATTCGAGACCCTTCGCAGAAATTGTACGAGGCCCCGGTGCTTGCACTCCCAGAAGGGATGGAAGATTTTGTGGTGTATTGTGATGCATCTATATCGGGTTTGGGGGCGGTGCTTATGCAGAGGGGACATGTCATAGCGTATGCTTCAAGGCAGTTGAAGCCTCATGAGTCGAGATATCCCACCCACGACCTGGAATTGGGGGCGGTGGTGTTTGCCCTCAAGATCTGGCGGCATTATCTTTATGGGGTTCAGTGTACCATCTACACGGACCACAAGAGTCTGAAGTACTTGATGGATCAGCCAAATCTGAATATGCGACAGAGGAGATGGTTGGATGTGGTGAAGGATTACGATTGTAAGATCCTGTACCACCCGGGTGTCACACCCCAAAACCGGAACGGCGGAAACGTTCTGGGGTGGATGACGTCATGTCAAGTATCACAACACATGCATTATAGTAATCAAAGTACAACAAAAAATTGCATTAATAGTAATAGTTTTACAAGGTTACATTACAACAATTTAAAGTAATACAAGTAATAGAATAAATACAGCATGGTACAAAGCTATCTTCATCAACAGCTCCGGGGATGTACCTGTCTAATGCTAACCTGAGAATACAAGTTATTTGAAAAGCGAGTATCAGCATTTTTACAAATGTTGGTGAGTTCATAAGCATTTAGTGACATTTCATTCAAATAACTTAATAAAGTGATAGTTTAAGAGATTTCAGTGTATTAGAGTTCCTTCCAGAAAATCCTATATTTTCTTTAATAAAAGCAGCCTTCTACCAAGACTGGTCAGTGTAATGTGGTAAGAAGAAGTTTCCCTTAATTGCTAATAATATCAAAATACTGAATTTGATTATTAAAGAAAGCAGAGGCATCAGGGAATAATATATGCCTCAGCAGTGAGGACTGCTGACTAAGGCAAAAGAGTCATAGACTCCAGGAAAGTATCGAACTAATGACACGCCTGGTTTAGTCTAACAAATGGAGAAACAGACCCCCGAAGGTACCAAATGAAAGGTACAACTGGTAAGGTCTAAAACAGTGAACGCAGACCGAAGACGATACCAAATGGAAGGTACATCTTGCAAGGTCAAACAGTGATAACAGACCCCAGACGGTATCAAATGAAAGATACATCTTGTAAGGTCAAACAGAGATAACAGACCCTAGATGGTATCGAATGAAGATACATCTAGCAAGGTCAAAACAGTGTGACTCTGAAAAAGGTGACATCAGCATACAGTGTAAATCGCTGACGAAATACTGTTACCTTAAAGCCATGAATTATAAGGCAACCCAGGATACTCGTAACCATACTGACTAGAGTACTAGACGCCCTACAAGCATCTATATAATGTGACATTTGTCACCCCTTGGCTTGGTAGGCCGTGGACTGTAGCTAGCAGTCAGGGTGCGGGGTTGTCAATCCCGTATAGGCCTATACACACAATGTCCGCTCTCCCTACAGGAGACTCTGGTTACCAATCTAGACGACGGAGAAGGCCGCGTCCCGAAGATGCATCCCAAATAGAGGATAGTGTGTTACTAGGAGGGAGTGGGTTTCTTATGTAAGTGTAGACTAGAGGTATATACTCTTAACTGAATTGACTGAAGAAAACTCGTATGTCTATGCTCGTATACGTAATATATAACTAATGAATCGAACGACCTTCAGATGGACATCCGATCCCACCAGACCACATCTCAACGAAGAAAAGGAAATAAGGCGGACAAGCCTTCCTAAGTCCTTTCAATCATTATTTATATACATCTATACAAGCATAAACATACATCTAACTACGCTTGAGTGTGTATCATACGGTGAAGTATAAGTGTACAGTGGAACATCTGAGTCGTGAAGTATACGTGTACAGTGTGGGATAATCGAACCATGAAGTATAAGCGTACCAAGTATAAGTGTATCACGAAGCAGAGACGACAATAAGTGATGTAAGAACGTCTATCAAGTATAAGTGGAGTAAAGTCGTTATCCAGTATAAGTGAAGGAGAAATCGTATCACTAAGTAAGAGCGTGAATAAGTATAAGCTTCATCAAGTATAAGCGACTATAGGTGTAATTGAAAGTGTTACCGAGTCAGAGTATAAAATAAGTATAAGTGAAGCAGCAGTGTTTAACAAGTAAAAGTATACGTCAAAAAGGGAAATCTTTAATGAAAAGCCTTTATGTACAGAGAAAATCACAAATTGTATTCCTTTGTAAAATACGTTTAAAACCTTAGAGGATCTTTCATAAACCAATTTAGGATGAATTTGAATAAATCAGTATAAGTAAAAGTTATGAAATAAGTAAAAATCATTATAGTGTCCCACTCGGTAAAACAGTGTAAAGTGGTTAAATCTTGTGCATGCGGGTTATCAATCACATGTGATTGTCATGATAACTGGCATGTTTAACTTGTATTCCCCCCTTATAAAACATTTAAAAGCATTTAAAAGGTTCATTCAGGGGTATGAACTCACCTGGTGTAAGTAGGTTCGACGAGAGTGCCGATTGGGCGTTCGGGGTCACGCAAGGACTTGAACACACACAAGGACCTATTTTAACATATGATAACATATGTTCACATACAATTAGCATATAATATACTAATTAAACAATCATACACACTCAAAGGAGTGGAAAACACTTTTGGTTGAGTGTTTGGGGTCCCGGGTAACGTTTAAGGGTGCTACGGGTCTCCTATCAGTTGTGGGACTTTGCTATACTCACATATCAAGCGTGTAAATGGATTTAAAACACCAACATGGACCAAACCAGGAGTTTACGGTCCAACCTAAGGGAGTTTACGGCCGTAAACTCCCAAGGTCAATTTCTTGGGTGTTTCATGCTTCTAGCTTGTTCATAGAATTATTCTAAGCACTTTTCCTCAAAGGCATGAGTGGGTTTGAGGTTTCTAAGGGCCTTATAATGGAGTTTACGGCCTAAGAACAACTCCTAAAGGATTTTACGGCCGTAAAATCTAAATCATTGAGTTTTGTGATGTTTCAAGCCCCTAATGCCTTTCTAGTGATTTCTAATGAAGTGTGATGCCATTTTGGGTGATTAAAACCAACATTTGAGGGGGTTTTGGGGAGTTTACGGCCTAGATAAAGCTTGGGCCGTAAACTCCAAGAAATCCCTCATTTTCCTTGTGTTTAAGCCCTTAATTCCTTTCTAGCATTTTATAGAAATAGCCTATGGTCATTTGGGGGGCAAAAACTACAATTTTGGGCATGAATTAGGGTGTTTACGGCCTTGACCATGTCTAGGCCGTAAACTCCTTTCATTAAATCATTTTGGAGTGTTTCAAGGGTCTAAACTCAAGAGGCTAAGTCCCTAAATTATGTAATAAGCCCTAGGATGAGTTTGGGGGTGTTTTGGGGCACTTTTGACATGATTTTTGAGGAGTTTACGGCCTAAGCTTGTGCTTGGGCCGTAAACTCTTGTTTGAGTCCTAAAATCATGCATTTTATTGTTTAAACACCCCTAGGCTATATCCCCTAATTATTCCCAAGCTTATGGACAAGTTTAGAGGCATGTTTGGCACCATTTTAGGGGTTTACGGCCCTAGAATGTTCTTGGGCCGTAAACTCCTTATACCATGCCTTCTTGGATGATTTTTGGGCTATAAACATGAATCACCATGTTTAGAATAAGCTAGGGTAGGCGGACTTACGATTTGGAAGCGTTTGGTTGCGAACTCGGGGCGAAAACGGGTCTAGAGAGAGAGTATAGAGAGAGAGTGTAAAAAAGTCTCCAATAGACTCCACTCACCCTTATATAGGGTTTTGAGTTGGGACACAGTGGAAGTCTACCCGATACTGCCGTTAAACGGGGCTTTTGGTCGCACCCGATTTAGTGGTCGTAATAATAAACTAATATTTTCCAAGTAAATGGAAATATGTGCTATGTATTTTATTCCCTTTTATCACGACTTAACGGCATATAAACATACAAAATTGAAATGTTTATTAAACTTGAAGACTTCTCGTTAACGGAACTTTTGAATAGTGGAATATTCCGTTAACGGTAACGGAGAAATGTAACGGGACAACTTGGGTTGTCACATCATCCCCCCGTTAGAGGGAATTTCGTCCCGAAATTCAGATCTAGGCAAGGAAGTAGGTATGGGTGGCCAAGTAGAGGTAAAAGAGTACTTCCTATGTGATTGTCCTTGCATCCCCAAGTGATCTCTGGTCTGTGTGTGTCATTTCAACAGACCCTCGCGTACTGGATGCGGGTTCCGTCTCGTGTAGCTAGTGGGTTCCAACTGGTGTATCTACAAGGTTAGGGTTCTCGATGGATTTTATCGAGATGAGTGAAGCACGAAGAGTGTTGTCGGGAATTCACGTATCAAGTCTAAGAAGTGAGTCGATCGAATGTGAACTTTGTGGTATATCCGAAAGTAGTAGCGGCCTAAAAAGGGTCGGACCATGTCTCCATGAGGATTCTCGGATGGTACTAAGCTCTCGGAAAGGAGTAGAGCTTTTCAGTACTAAGAACATAGTGTACTTCTATGGCAAGATCAACACTGGCGTGATTGGCATTACGAAGTTCCTAACGTTCTCGCTTGTACCGGATGTGTAGTCCTTCAGGTTAATCCTTAGGAAGCTCAGGTGGTCTTCGGTTTCGTGTTTTCTTTCAACCGGCTGATAGAGACTTTCTAGATCGTCGAGTGGGTTGCGTGACTATGGTTATTGGTTTGCTATAGAGTGTCTATCTCACGCTTGTGCAAAATGAACCTGCACTAACGAAGCGTGAGATACGGAAATCCTGAGGATCGAGGAGTTTGGGTTTCACTAGACGAACGTTGGACTATCTCGGGAGGTGGTCCTACTATCTCTGCGTGAGATAGTATTTGTGGAACACCTAACAGTCCAATGAATCTCCTAGACTATGGTTTATTCTAGCGTGGAAAGTGCGTGCTCTTGCATAACCCTTCGACTAACACCAGGGCTGGTGTCAAGTCTATAATCTCTTCGGGATCAGGGTCACGAGGCTTAATGCAACTACGTTCTCACTTTACCAAATATTCTTGGCTGTGAAGGTTATCTTGTGGTTCTCGGCATTCTAGTGTCCTCTTCGGAGAATGTATTCCATCATCTACAGGGCGACGACGATTTCATCCATGCAATAGGGTAGAGGATGATAGGCACCACTTGTCTATAATGAGGTGGACGAAGTGCCGGAGTAGTGCGGGCATATACTGCAACTACTCATCCGGAGATTCTGGGTTTTCTCGGTCTAGGTTAAATCTAGTGAGTATAGAGTCTTCTCACTTGGAACTTTTAAGAGTTCAACCCGTAGTGATTTTCTTGACTTCGGCTCCTATGTTATGGAATATGGTGAAGGTGTTTTGCTAAGAGGTCCGTGGTAGAGCTCATACTAAGCCTAACCGCAAATACTGCGTGTATGCGAGCAGTATACAGTTGAGGTCGGCGGGACGTTCAGCTGTGCGACTCCACCCCAAACCCACAACCCAACGAGGAACAGGGAACAGGGAGGAAACACACACCTTTAATCTTTTTGATCTCAATTATATGCCGCCCTTATGCATATACCTGATTATAGCGGTCAGTCTCATGAGTTCAATTCTCTAGGTTCACGAACCTGATGTGCGAGATGCGAAGGGTCTCTCGGGGAAGTTATACGGAGTATGCTTCGGTCGGATGTCGTCTTCTAGAGGATCTTGTAGTGTGTTTCACTTTGGTGTTCATCTGACTACGAGGGGTCGGTCAACAGTGTATGGTATCTTCCCTTGGGTGCTTCGGAAGATTTGAGATAAGAGGGACGATTGACGGATCGTATTAAGTTGGTTTATTTGTGTTAGGTTCAGGTTTGGAAGAACCTTTATTTGTCAATATGGCTATGGAGAAAGTTCTTTTTACACAACACTTAAGGATTTACACACGGTTGCACGAAATCAAACCATGATCGATAGAGTCGTCGAAATTGGCACAATTCGACATGATATAAAGTGAAGATCGATAGAGTCATGTGCCGAACAGGCACACAAGTTCGAGGCGTCTCGGGTTTCGTCCTACGTATCACTACCACGGATACTTGGACCGATAGATTCGACGCGGAACTATAGAGAGTTCTAAGTGTTTCCGAATAGAGTATCTTTTCATGAACGGGTTCTCACGAGGCGTTTCTATAATCGCCTCACATATACTAGTCATGTACATTTAAGGTGGGGAGGACTGTTGACTGAGCGACCCCGCCCTAAATCCACAACCAAACGAGGAACAGGAGATGAGGCGGCATTCGCTCACTCTAGGTCTGTCCATGTTAAATATACATGGTCGTAACGTATATGTTTAGCCACTATAGTTTTACCTAATAAATTTTAAATTTTATAACATTGCTACGACTTTCGCCTTACTGGAAAGAATTTACATTGAATTAGTCTTTTAATGTATTTAGCTTTGTTATCTGAGATCGAGAGTCGTACCAAAATCTACCGAGTTCCTTGACGTTTCTCCCTAAGCAGTAGTGTCAGGCTCCTTCTGTGTCTTTGTCTTTTCCTTCGGTTGGGCAATCCTTCTTGAAGTGTCCGAACTCGCCACATAGGCGGCAAACCTGTGTGGCTGCCGCATTGGCGATTGATGCAATACGTTCCACCGGAGTTCTGCATACACGAGCAGTATGCCCCTTCATGTGGCACCTAGCACAATAGAGTTCTCGGCAGGCACCATGATGATGGTAGCTGCACCTGCTGCAGTGGGGAAGGTCTCCTAGATATGGTCTTCTTGGAGTCGGGAGGGAAGGGTTGACAGGGGTACAGACTGCCTCAGCTCGTTGCCCTTCGGAAGGTCCTTGAGCCGAGGTACTTCCCTCCTCTATCTTGAGTTTTCTCTTTAGTGGGTTCAGTTGAGGTTCTTGGGTGGCTGAGTATGGAAGTGTGGGTTGATGCTGTCCATTGTCAGGATTGGAATTTCCAACGGGCACCTTGCTAACATTGGCGTTGTTAGCATTCAGGTGAGCCATGACAGCTGCTACGGCTGCTGAAACTGCAGCTTGGAACGTAGCTTCATCAAATAGGAGAGTAGGTTTCTTGCTTGTGGATTGGTTACGCTTCTTCGGTGGCATGGTTTTTTTTTCCTACACGGAAAGGAATACAAGGTAATGAGAGACGATGGTTAACCCTGGACGTTTCTGTCCTGAACGTATTAGGCATAATATTTTTCCCGTGCCTCGGGTATTGGTTTTCTGAGTGTCGACCTACATCCCTATGATGTAGTCCTGGTAATCGAAGTGAGTGTATGAATATCAGAAAAAGGCCATAAGATGCGAGTCGTTCCTACTAAGTTACCTTTATACTGAGAAAGGTTTCACTCTCTGGTCTGGAGAGATTTGAGAACAGTTCGGAACGAAGCTGCGGGAAGAGAGGCTCATGAGCGCTTATAGCTAAATAACCTCACAGAGGTGTGAGGATCCGCTCTAAGCGCATTACTGGCAATGGGAACAAGGCGATTTACCTAACACATAGCGTGAGCAGTGTAATCACTAACTCACTAAATTGTATTATTTTATGGGTGTATTAGCGTGAAGAACACGAGGAAAAGGACACTTCTTGGGTTCCACGTACTGGCTCCCTCGGTCTGCCTCGTATCCTTGACTGGAATCGGCGTTGGTTTCCTTCGGGTAGTTTCCTAGGGTTCTCTCCTCGTACGGACATATTGAATTTCTACTCCGCCTTCCTTCTGACTCCGACTATGGGTGTCATCACTTCATGATGGATGACTGGGAATCTCCGAAGTTTAGGCGAATTTCTCACCGTTGTCCCTAAAAGAACACGGGCACTTGGTGCATTCAATAGTCTCGACCCAGTTCATTTATTTCCGAACAGGAAATCTTCTGAATGAACTTCTTCGGGGTCGGAATCAACTCTTCTGTTATGCGCTGAAGTGGGTAGGGTTTTCTACAGGGTTCGTGCGAGAATGGAAATGTCTAAAGAATCCTAATAGATTATTAACATTTCGCTGGATGATCCACATCGAGTCCTGCTACGATTACACAGGGTATACAAATCATATATAGCTTAGATCCGATAGGCCTTCGAATATGTGATACTACTCTAGAACCACATCCCAACGAGGAAAAGGAAATAGAGCGAAACCACACATTCTTAGTCTATGGGATCCTTATTATATATAACCTTGGAAGTATACCCTCTGTAGTTGTAGGTATATCAATAAGGATCTTTTAATTCTCACGTCAGGTTATCTATGTATCCTAAATACCCCTATGGTATTTTAATTCTTGTTTGTTTTCTCATCTTCTGAATGTCATTTTGGGATTAGTGTGAATCTTTTAGCGCTCTAAAATACTCCTATAGTATTTTAACTTTATGTTTGGCTCTAACAAATCCTAGTTGGTAAGTTTCAGACCTGTTGCACACCACAATCACTCCTGAGCACACGTTCATTGCATCTCGAATAAAGGTAGTTGATCAGGTTACATTTATTCCAGCATACGATTACATAACTGCCCAGATTTGTCTGTAGTGCTCAACATCCAAAGACTTTTATTCTTGTTCTTCTTGTGATACTTGTGTTCGAGTGTTTAGATTCCGGATGTTATTATACTTTGGTAAAATATGGTTATATTTTAAAGTATAATTCTTGGTCAGAGTGTTTTATCCCTTTTGTATTTATGGGCTGTATATCTTTTATGAATTGATATACTTAGCTCACTATAAACAATGCTCTGATACCAATCTGTCACACCCCAAAACCGGAACGGCGGAAACGTTCTGGGGTGGATGACGTCATGTCAAGTATCACAACACATGCATTATAGTAATCAAAGTACAAAAAAACATTGCATTAATAGTAATAGTTTTACAAGGTTACATTACAACAATTTAAAGTAATACACGTAATAGAATAAATACAGCATGGTACAAAGCTATCTTCATCAACAGCTCCGGGGATGTACCTGTCTAATGCTAACCTGAGAATACAAGTTATTTGAAAAGCGAGTATCAGCATTTTTACAAATGTTGGTGAGTTCATAAGCATTTAGTGACATTTCATTCAAATAACTTAATAAAGTGATAGTTTAAGAGATTTTAGTGTATTAGAGTTCCTTCCAGAAAATCCTATATTTTCTTTAATAAAAGCAGCCTTCTACCAAGACTGGTCAGTGTAATGTGGTAAGAAGAAGTTTCCCTTAATTGCTAATAATATCAAAATACTGAATTTGATTATTAAAGAAAGCAGAGGCATCAGGGAATAATATATGCCTCATCAGTGAGGACTGCTGACTAAGGCAAAAGAGTCATAGACTCCAGGAAAGTATCGAACTAATGACACGCCTGGTTTAGTCTAACAAATGGAGAAACAGACCCCTGAAGGTACCAAATGAAAGGTACAACTGGTAAGGTCTAAAACAGTGAACGCAGACCGAAGACGATACCAAATGGAAGGTACATCTTGCAAGGTCAAACAGTGATAACAGACCCCAGACGGTATCAAATGAAAGATACATCTTGTAAGGTCAAACAGAGATAACAAACCCCAGACGGTATCGAATGAAGATACATCTAGCAAGGTCAAAACAATGTGACTCTGAAAAAGGTGACATCAGCATACAGTGTAAATCGCTGACGAAATACTGTTACCTTAAAGCCATGAATTATAAGGCAACCCAGGATACTCGTAACCATACTGACTAGAGTACTAGACGCCCTACAAGCATCTATATAATGTGACATTTGTCACCCCTTGGCTTGGTAGGCCGTGGACTGTAGCTAGCAGTCAGGGTGCGGGGTTGTCAATCCCGTATAGGCCTATACACACAATGTCCGCTCTCCCTACAGGAGACTCTGGTTACCAATCTAGACGACGGAGAAGGCCGCGTCCCGAAGATGCATCCCAAATAGAGGATAGTGTGTTACTAGGAGGGAGTGGGTTTCTTATGTAAGTGTAGACTAGAGGTATAGACTCTTAACTGAATTGACTGAAGAAAACTCGTATGTCTATGCTCGTATACGTAATATATAACTAATGAATCGAACGACCTTCAGATGGACATCCGATCCCACCAGACCACATCTCAACGAAGAAAAGGAAATAAGGCGGACAAGCCTTCCTAAGTCCTTTCAATCATTATTTATATACATCTATACAAGCATAAACATACATCTAACTACGCTTGAGTGTGTATCATACGGTGAAGTATAAGTGTACAGTGGAACATCTGAGTCGTGAAGTATACGTGTACAGTGTGGGATAATCGAACCATGAAGTATAAGCGTACCAAGTATAAGTGTATCACGAAGCAGAGACGACAATAAGTGATGTAAGAACGTCTATCAAGTATAAGTGGAGTAAAGTCGTTATCCAGTATAAGTGAAGGAGAAATCGTATCACTAAGTAAGAGCGTGAATAAGTATAAGCTTCATCAAGTATAAGCGACTATAGGTGTAATTGAAAGTGTTACCGAGTCAGAGTATAAAATAAGTATAAGTGAAGTAGCAATGTTTAACAAGTAAAAGTATACGTCAAAAAGGGAAATCTTTAATGAAAAGCCTTTATGTACAGAGAAAATCACAAATTGTATTCCTTTGTAAAATACGTTTAAAACCTTAGAGGATCTTTCATAAACCAATTTAGGATGAATTTGAATAAATCAGTATAAGTAAAAGTTATGAAATAAGTAAAAATCATTATAGTGTCCCACTCGGTAAAACAGTGTAAAGTGGTTAAATCTTGTGCATGCGGGTTATCAATCACATGTGATTGTCATGATAACTGGCATGTTTAACTTGTATTCCCCCCCTATAAAACATTTAAAAGCATTTAAAAGGTTCATTCAGGGGTATGAACTCACCTGGTGTAAGTAGGTCCGACGAGAGTGCCGATTGGGCATTCGGGGTCACGCAAGGACTTGAACACACACAAGGACCTATTTTAACATATGATAACATATGTTCACATACAATTAGCATATAATATACTAATTAAACAATTATACACACTCAAAGGAGTGGAAAACACTTTTGGTTGAGTGTTTGGGGTCCCGAGTAACGTTTAAGGGTGCTACGGGTCTCCTATCAGTTGTGGGACTTTGCTATACTCACATATCAAGCGTGTAAATGGATTTAAAACACCAACATGCACCAAACCAGGAGTTTACGGCCCAACCTAAGGGAGTTTACGGCTGTAAACTCCCAAGGTCAATTTCTTGGGTGTTTCATGCTTCTAGCTTGTTCATAGAATTATTCTAAGCACTTTTCCTCAAAGGCATGAGTGGGTTTGAGGTTTCTAAGGGCCTTATAATGGAGTTTACGGCCTAACAACAACTCCTAAAGGAGTTTACGGCCGTAAACTCTAAATCATTGAGTTTTGTGATGTTTCAAGCCCCTAATGCCTTTCTAGTGATTTCTAATGAAGTGTGATGCCATTTTGGGTGATTAAAACCAACATTTGAGGGGGTTTTGGGGAGTTTACGGCTTAGATAAAGCTTGGGCCGTAAACTCCAAGAAATCCCTCATTTTCCTTGTGTTTAAGCCCTTAATTCCTTTCTAGCATTTTATAGAAATAGCCTATGGTCATTTGGGGGGCAAAAACTACAATTTTGGGCATGAATTAGGGTGTTTACGGCCTTGACCATGTCTGGGCCGTAAACTCCTTTCATTAAATCATTTTGGAGTGTTTCAAGGGTCTAAACTCAAGAGGCTAAGTCCCTAAATTATGTAATAAGCCCTAGGATGAGTTTGGGGGTGTTTTGGGGCACTTTTGACATGATTTTTGAGGAGTTTACGGCCTAAGCTCGTGCTTGGGCCGTAAACTCTTGTTTGAGTCCTAAAATCATGCATTTTATTGTTTAAACACCCCTAGGCTATATCCCCTAATTATTCCCAAGCTTATGGACAAGTTTAGAGGCATGTTTGGCACCATTTTAGGGGTTTACGGCCCTAGAATGTTCTTGGGCCGTAAACTCCTTATACCATGCCTTCTTGGATGATTTTTGGGCTATAAACATGAATCACTATGTTTAGAATAAGCTAGGGTAGGCGGACTTACGATTTGGAAGCGTTTGGTTGCGAACTCGGGGCGAAAACGGGTCTAGTTAGAGAGTATAGAGAGAGAGTGTAAAAAAGTCTCCAATAGACTCCACTCACCCTTATATAGGGTTTTGAGTTGGGACACAGTGGAAGTCTACCCGATACTGCCGTTAAACGGGGCTTTTGGTCGCACCCGATTTAGTGGTCGTAATAATAAACTAATATTTTCCAAGTAAATGGAAATATGTGGTATGTATTTTATTCCCTTTTATCACGACTTAATGGCATATAAACATACAAAATTGAAATGTTTATTAAACTTGAAGACTTCTCGTTAACGGAACTTTTAAACAGTGGAATATTCCGTTAACGGTAACGGAGAAATGTAACGGGACAACTTGGGTTGTCACACCGGGTAAGGCTAATGTGGTAGCCGATGCCTTGAGCCGGAGGGCGGAAAGCACCCCGATCCGAGATATTTGTATGAGGTAGATAGTGATGACCCCGATTTTAGATACCATTCGAGGAGCTCAGGCTGAGGTTGTGAAACCAGAAAACCAAAAGAGGGAGCGGGTTGTAGGTCAGGTATCAGGATTCGTTACGGACGGTCGAGGGCTTATGACTTTTCAGGGTCGGATTTGGGTACCTGTGACAACCCGAAATTTCCATTTGTACGAACATTATCTATTCAATAGAAGCTAGTCCAGTTTCTGTAAATTTCAGACTTGTCTGAACAAGTTTGTGTACGTTAGGGTTTTACATTTCTGGACATATCGGGAGAATGGATGCTCCTGAAATTGTGAAACTTGAACATTGTAAGTTTCATAATGTTATAGTCCGACTTCCGGAATAAAAATATTTTCTGTCAAAATATTCCAGGACTATAAATAGAATTCTGAATTTAATTAATTCATTATTTACAATTCCAACTAGAGAAAAGCCAATTCTCTCTGACGGATCTTCGGGTTTTCATCCCGGATTGTGAGTCTACTTTCCTTAATGTGTTTTAATGTTTGTTATATGCTTTATAACATTGTTACATGTCCAAAATCATCCAAGATCACAAGACTTTAGGAGTTTATGGCCAAGGGTTTCTTGGGCCGTAAACCCCATTTCCAAGGGACAAATGTGCCCTAACTCACCCCTTAAGCCTAAGGACTTTAACCACTAATGCTTGTGCTTATTTTCGACTTCAAAACACTTCAAAATGATAGAATTATAGGAGTTTACGGCCAAGGAAAGATCTTGGGCCGTAAACCCCTTTTTCTTGTGTTAAACATGCCACAAACACCCCTAAGGCTTAAGACACTTTACCTTGAACACATGGGACTTGAATGGGGATCAAAAGACTTCATAATCACTCCTTAAAAGGAGTTTACGGTTAAGGAACATATCTTGGGCCGTAAACTCCAAGTGATGACCTAAATGTGTGCATCTTGTCCCCATTAGCCTTAGATAAAATCATGGAAGCCATCCTTGATGTGCAAGTGCCTCAAATGAATTAAAAGCCATCACCCATAGGAGTTTACGGCCGTAAACTCTAGGGTATATGGACTATAGGCCGTAAACTCCCCTATGGAGCATTCTAGGGCCTTAAACTACTTCATGTATTATTCCAACAAAGCTAGGAGTGTTCTTGGATCAAGATAACACTTTAAAACACCCAAAACCACAATATGAGGAGTTCACGGCCATAAACCCATGAGTTTACGGCCGTAAACTCCAAAGGGTGGGGTTTGTTGGGTGGTGAACTCTTATGCAAGGCCATTTGATGTTTCAAACCCTTTTGCCTTGTCCCGTTTCAACTTAGATGCAACCATTAGGACCTATAACACTTATACAAAGTGTATACATGTTCCTAATTGTGTTAACTTACTTTGTTAAGTTATTATGTGGCTAATTAGTTATATATACGCTTATTATATGATAACTAGGCTCGAACGTGTGAACAAGTCTCCGTTTGACACTTAGCACGGTACCCGATACATCAATTCAATCTACTCACCACAAGTGAGTTTATACCCCTTTAATCAACCTTTGAAATACTTTTAAATGTTTTAAATACTTTATGGGGGGGAATACAAGTCAAATACTTATAGTTATTACATCAATCACATGTGATTGCATTAATCACATGTGATTAATAACTAGAAAACCAATGATTTTATCAATGTTCAACTGTTTATCAAACTGTTTCACTTCAAATGTTTTAAAAACTCTTTTTACTTATCAAATGCTTTTATTAAACTTTGTTTTACTTCTTATAAATTGCATGCCCATATATGTATATATATATATATATATATATATATATATATATATATATATATATATATATATATATATATATATATATATATAAGTAATGTTTAAAAGGCTTAGGAAGGCCATCCGCCCTATTTCCTTTTCGCGCACTGAGATGTGGTCTGGTGGGATTTCGGGTGACCATCCGAAGGTCGTTTCAATATTAGTTATATATCATATATACATGTATAGACATAAAAGTACTTCCATATTCATATTTATCAGTACATCAATAGTTAGTTACCATCGGGGTAACACAATACATATACAATGATGCTAGAAACAATACATATACATATACTAGAAACAATACATATACAATGATGCTAGAAACAATACATATACATATACTAGAAACAATACATATACAATGATGCTAGAAAATATACATATACATATACTAGACAATACATATACAATGATGCTAGAAACAATACATATACATATACTAGAAACAATACATATACAATGATTCTAGAAACAATACATATACAATGATGCTAGAAACAATACATATACAACTATACTAGAACGAGAAACAGTACATATACATGAATACTTTATTATTGTGATTTAAATCGGAGCATGACTTAACTGTCATGGCTCGAGTTGTAGCCAGAATTCTCTTGAAGGGAGAGCGTGAGTTTGCGTATAGATCTATACTGGATTGACAATCCTACACCTTGCTGCTAGCTACAGCCGGACCTGCAGGTCTGCGGGTGCCAAACGTCATTCCGTTAATTACGACCATTCATTTGTCGTTGTTACTAGTCGATAGTATGGTGCAATTTATCACGTAATGCCTTAATATAAATCCGGCTTAAGGTAGTTAGTACAACAGTAGTTCTTATAATACAAGGCTACAGTACTACAATGATTTACCCATTACATATTTTCAGTGATAACCTCACTTAAACGTTTATGTACAAACTATATTTTGTTAAATGATAGTTACATTTGGGGAATTACACACTTTTACATCAAACGAGCATACAAAGCAGTTAAGCCTTGGTAGAAGGCTACTTTAATAGAAAATATAGGTTTTTCTGAGAGATTCAAACTTTTACAAACAATTGCAAACCTTTACATACATTTTACAAACTTATAATTTATACATGTTCAAACATTTTTGGATGACAAATACCGACACTAAAATACTTATGAACTCACCAGCTTAATGCTGATAAACTCTTTCAAAATAACTTGTATTCTCAGGTCATCAGTAGATAGGTACCGAGGCCAGCTTTTGAGAAGATGGAGCGCATTCAAGACTCATCTTATTATTTTGATATACGTTATTTTTGGTGTCTATACTATACATAACACGCTTGTATTAAAATTATATATTTAATGCAATGGATGATGTTGTTTGCTTATTTACAGTTACTATGTTGTGATACTTACATGACGTCCTCCGCCCCAGAACGTTTCCGCCGTTCTTGGTTTTGGGGTGTGACAGATTGGTATCAGAGCATTGTTTATAGTGAATCAAGTGTATCAACCCATAAAAGATATACTAAACTATAAACCCATTTGGGATTAAAACACTCTGACCAAGAGTCTATACTTAAAATACTAAAATATTTAATTAAGTATACTAGTCTACATTCATACTAAAACCAGTGTCACAACGACAAGAACAAAAGTATTACGATTGTTAAATATCACAGGTAAGCTCGGGGATATATGGTCAGTCCTGGGAATGGCATAGCCTGATCAACTATGCTGGTTCGAGGAGTGATTAGCATATGCCCTAGAATGGTTGTGATGTGTTAACAAGTCTAAAAACTTACCAACAATACCACAAGAAGATTCAATAGAACCTAAAATTAAAATACTATAGGTGTATTTTGTACTACCAACTACTTGTATACTATATCTTTATACCTCTCTTCTCGCGTAGATTTAAATGGCTGGATTCCATCACGGCGACCCGTACTTTCCAAATGAAGGCAACGCAGGATGGCTCGAAGCAGAGTCTGACGATGAACACCCAATCTCGTTGGATGATCATCAAGCTGAAGGCTTCTCAGATGGATCAGACTCTGAGCCTGAAGTCAACAACCTACCTCCAGTAGGTCAAGCCCCGAACAACAACCCTCGACCAGCTTTTCTAGGTCCCACTCCCTTGTGGGTAGATAACTTCAATCGCTGGAGTGACGAACAGGGTCAACCCTTACCATACTTTGAGGACAGAACCTTTTACAACGTCAGCGGTGGTGGCTCTGCTGACCAAGCTCTACCTGTCATCATCCGTAGAATAGCTCGTAATGTCGAGCAAGGTCGAGCAGCCATCGACCGGGTCGTGGAGATTGATGCTAACTCTAGTGTCAACACAGTCCGCATTCTCCCTCTCGAAGAAGATATGGAACGGACCCGGAGAACCAATGAAACTCTGCAGCAACGTCTGGTTGCCTCTCAAGCTGAAGTCATGGAACTTCAAGCTCGTCAAAGGGCTCATGAACGACACCTTCAAGAGGTGGTACGTCAAATGAGAGACCTCAGGGTTCTCCCGAGGAATACTCATCGCCGTTAGATGATGTCTAGTACATCATTATCTTTTGGGTTAAAGATTAGCCTTTAACATCTGTGCTCTAAGTAGCACTTATCTGTAAAATATTCCTAACTTTCAGTACTCTAATTAGGAATCTAAGAACTATCAAACTTTCTGTATGGTATGATGTAAGACCTACTGTTAGGTCAATTTTCATTGAACTTGTTACATCAGTAATACCAGTATTATTGACAACTACCTACTCTGTGGGATGAATCTTTACATTTGGGTTTTCCTACACATCCTTCTGGTTATGAACACAAACACTCATTCAATTGTTGGGCTATGGTTAGTTAGTCCATGTGTCATTCGCAGATTACTTGCAAATTGATTCTTACTCTTTTCTCATCTTTATAAACTTATAGTTGAAAGATGCCTCCTCGCAAATCTACCCGGAATAACCCTACACCTCCACCACCTCCGGTCATTGATACAACAGCCCTAAATGTTGCCGTAGCTGCAGCAGTGGCAACTGCCATGGCACAGTATCTCTCTACTGATGCCAGCAGAGGTGGAACCCCGGTTAACTCCATTCCAGTTGAAACTCCTGTGCGCTCGAGAGAGTGCTCTTACAAGGATTTCACCAACTGTAAGCCGAAACCCTTCCATGGGACCGGCGGAGTCATTGCTCTCTCGCAATGGTTCGAGAAGACTGAATCAGTCTTCGAAATTTGTTCTTGCCCTGCTGCGAGCAAAGTCAAATATGCCGCATGCACCTTCGAAGGGAAGGCACTGACATGGTGGAACAGCCACGTTAAATCTCTAACTCTCGTCGTGGCCAACGACATAGGCTGGGATACGATGAAAGACCTCATGATTGAGGAATACTGCCCGAGGGGCGAGATCCAGAAACTGGAACAGGAGCTTTGGAGCCTGACCATGAAGGGTACCAACATTATTGCTTACACTGCCCGGTTTAGCGAACTGGTGGCCCTCTGCCCTAATATGGTTCCCACTGAAGGGAAGAAGATTGAAAGGTACATATGGGGGCTAGTGCCTCCGTATCAGGGGAATGTCCTATCATCAAACCCCGCTACCTTCGACAGTGCCAAGCGACTGGCACAACGACTCATTGACCATGGTGTCAAAACCCCTGCAACCACAACAACACTAGCCATCTCGGAACCATCCAAACCCGCTGACACCAAGCGGAAGTTCTGGGATGACAAGAAGAGGCAGCGAGCTGCCAAGAAGCAGCAAATTGTGGCAGTACATGCCGCGGTAACCCCTGCTGCTACTGCTTCGACGAAGTAGTATGCTGGAAGTTTGCCGAAGTGCAACAAATGCAACTTCCACCACAACGGCCCCTGCCGTGAAATGCAGTGCTCTAACTGCAACAGGAAAGGACACACCGTCCATTTCTGTAAATTCCCGGCGCAACCGATCACGCAAGTCCCTGGCTCTGGCGCGAGCCCAACTTGCTATGGATGTGGCGAAACAGGCCACTATAAGAGGGACTGCCCCAAAGCGAGAAATGCTGGAGGAGCAGGGAGGGTACTAGCTATAGGCCACGGGGAAGCAGTCGCTGACCCGACAGTGGTGACTGGTACGTTCCTCCTCGATAACTCCTATGCATGCATTCTGTTCGATAGTGGAGCGGAGCGAAGCTTCGTAAACCACAAATTTGCTCGCATGCTTAAACCACAACCACACGCACTTAAAGAATAATTCACAGTAGAAATGGCTAACGGCAAAACAGAAAACACCAGTAGCATATACATAGGATGTATCCTAACCCTAGATAACCATTCATTCCCAATCGACCTCATGCCGATCTCAATAAAAAGCTTCGACATTATCATCGGCATGGATTGGTTAAGTCTTCATCGTGCCGACATCATGTGCTTCGAGAAAGCAGTCCGACTAAACCTTCCGTCTAACGAAACTCTTATAGTCTACGGCGACAAACCTTGTGCGAGTCTTCGCATTATATCAAGTATTCAAGCACAGATATATCTGCGCAAAGAATACCACGCATTCCTTGCTCACGTCGTTGACACGAACCTCAAAACGAAAGAACTCAAGAACATTCCAGTAGTGAGCGACTTTCCCGACATTTTCCCAGAAGAACTACCTGGATTACCACCGCAACGACAGGTCGAGTTCAGAATCGACTTAGTCCCAGGAGCTACCCCAGTACCCAAGTCGCCCTACCAATTAGCACCAGCGGAGATGCAGGAATTATCTGGTCAACTTAACGAACTGCTCAGCAAGGGCTTCATAAGACTAAGCTTCTCACCTTGGGGAGCACCGGTCTTGTTCATTAAGAAGAAAGACAGATCATTCCGTATGTGTATCGACTATAGAGAACTCAACAAACTGACGGTCAAAAATCGTTACCCTCTACCTCGCATAGACGATCTATTTGACCAACTACAAGGGGCAAACTATTTTTCCAAAATTGATCTAAGATCCGGATATCACCAGTTACGAGTGCTAGAGGAGGATGTTCCCAAGACAGCCTTCCGAACTTGTTACGGACACTACGAGTTCGTGGTGATGCCATTCGGATTGACCAATGCGCCAGCAGTTTTCATGGACCTGATGAACAGAGTATGCCGACCTTACTTGGATCAGTTCGTCATCGTTTTCATTGACGACATCCTGATCTACTCCCGAAGTAAGGAAGAGCATGGCGATCACCTACGACTAGTTTTAGGAACTTTACGAACGGAGAAACTTTATGCGAAGTTCTCGAAATGTGAATTTTGGATCCGAAGAGTCGAATTCTTAGGACACGTGGTAAGCGAAGAGGGAATCCACGTGGACCCATCCAAAATTAAAGCCATTGAGAACTGGTCAGCACCCAAGACGCCGACAAAAATTCGTCAATTTCTAGGCCTTGCTGGTTACTATCGCCGATTTATTCAGAACTTCTCCCGAATAGCGAAGCCTCTTACAACCCTGACCCAGAAAGGCATGGCCTTTGACTGGGAAGAGAAACAAGAGAGAGCGTTCCAAACGCTCAAACGAGACTTGTGCACCGCGCCAATACTATCTCTCCCCGAAGGGATAGAAGACTTCGTAGTCTATTGCGATGCATCGAACCAAGGGCTCGCGTGTGTTCTGATGCAACGAGGTAAGGTCATCGCCTACGCCTCCAGACAGTTGAAGACACACGAAGTTAACTATACGACACACGATCTTGAACTAGGAGTAGTGGTGTTTGCTCTGAAGATCTGGAGACATTACTTGTATGGAACGAAGAGCACTATCTTTACCGACCACAAGAGTTTACAACACATATTCGATCAGAAGGAGCTCAACATGAGACAACGACGGTGGTTCGAGCTACTCAGTGATTACGAATGCGATATTCGTTATCATCCGGGTAAAGCCAACGTAGTAGCAGACGCCCTAAGTCGGAAAGAATATTCTGGTCGCAAGGTCAAGTCATTACCAATAACCATCCATTCACACTTGTCTAACCAAATTCAGGCGGCACAACTTGAAGCCATGAAACCTGAAAATGTGACGAGTGAATCCCTTAGAGGAATGGACAAGAATTTAGAAGCCAAGGGTGACGGAGCCTTATACTTCATGGATCGGATCTGGACACCGAAACACGGTGGTTTCCGAGACTTAGTCATGACCGAGGCGCACAACACTCGGTATTCCGTCCACCCAGGATCGGATAAGATGTATCTGTTGGGTTATGAGCATTCTAACACTCCTAAGTGTACATGCAACCCTAAATACCTTGGATCTATGTTTTCTCTATTATACATGCAAATATGAACATCCAAGGTATTATCCTAATCTAGCATACAAAACTATCAACATAACAAGATAGAATACATACCTCTTTGATGTAGAATGTCTTCATGAAGCTTGAGTGCCTAGTGCCCCAAGTGTGACACCTCAAATGGTTCACACAACACCAAATACACTTGGAATAACTTGAGAGAATTCTACACTTCATGAAATCGGCTAGCCCTTTCTTACTCTCACTAGTGGCCGATTTTGATCAAGAATAAGATGTTTATATAGTTATACAATTAGGGTAAACCCTAATTGTCATGACTTTCCATTTCCTTGGATCCATGGGTTCAAATACACCATGGAGCATCCATGGAGCATCATATGGGTTTTGGCCCAACTAGATAATCCATGGAGCATTAGCCCACTATACAAGTATGGATGATTCACACAATCAACCCATATATTTAATTAGTCTTCTTTTGATCACTTAATTAATCCTAGATTAATTGTTGATCAATACTAATTAAATAATATTATTATTCTTATTATTAATATACTAGAACTTATAATATATTAATAACCATAAGTGTCTTATTTCTCTCATTATAGTCTATCCAAGTGCATGATGCCATGCAACCCAAATGGACCATGCCGGGTCGGGTCAAGTCTTACCAATTATAGTTATGGACTTAGACATTAATCCAACAGTCTCCCACTTGGATAAGTCTAAAACTATTATTGCGTATGACTTCAGAAACCAACTGGCAATCGTAGCTCTCAAAAGCTTCTGTCGAACTCTGACCTTGTCGATAAACGCTAACCTTTGTCAATGACTTGTCCATTAGATAAGGGATCATATATTCCTCCATTCTAGATATCATATGGACTGAGACATGGATTATAATCATTCTCTCTGTCCATTTGTTGTTTCCCGATTTCCGATTTATGACGACTGACTAATTGAACAAATCAAATCAGTCCTGGCCCGGCCGAGCACTTCCATTTGTCATCATCAAATCATCGAGGGGCCCACATATATCGCTTTTATCCTGAAGGTAAAAGGAATGGATAAACTTCGACTCATATGGCTTGTTCTACTACTTGTTGAATCATACACAAAGGCACATTTTATAGCACCGAGTTACCAAATGCGGTTTTGTGCAATGAATGTACAACCAACTCATAGTAACAACTCATATCTCTAGGTTTGAAGAATATAAGATATTATCATCTCACGATCACTCGTGATAAAATCCATGAAGTGATTCCAATGAGCACGGGTTGAATCCAATACTCAGAACTTATGAGCACTCATGAGTGTTGTAGCCCTTTGTCCAACACCTTAGACCTCTACAAGCCAACCCATGACAGTCTTAATTCATATCTACTTCCAACATATGACTGACTGTGGATGGTTTGAATAACTTAGTCATCCAGAACAATGACCTAGTTATTCTGGAAGTTAAAACATACAAAAATGAAACACAATAATAATTGAATCCAATATGGTATCAAAACCTATGAACATAAATAAAACACCTTTTATTTATCACCATATGATTACACATTATTCATTGTATACTGTTTCAGCTATCAACTTTATTCTTGAATTTAAAACAATAGTTGTCCCATGCTCCAAGCATGTACACTATGTTTTCTGAACACTAGTCATGCCACACACCAAGTATGCATACTATGTTTGTCTATGATCTTTACTTTGTGAACTAGATCAACTGAACATAACTTCAATGATTCTCTTTTCATACTCCCAAATCCTTTACTGCAAATGCAAGAATTCCAAATTCATGCCATTTACTGAAATCTGTTAGATTCTAAACTTATATGCATTGATCCTCTTGTAACGATTATGCACAAATTCACAAAGACTTGGCAACAATCATTACAGAGTATTCCAAAGGAGATCAATTCCTTGGAAACATCCTTCTTGCATTAAGTTACCTTAATCTTACACAGATTGAAATTTCTGACTTTGAAACATCTCCAGATTCATTTTGACTATCACTTCTTAATAGGAGTTGCCTCCTTACAGATTATGTCAATATGGTTCTTCCAGAATTATCACTATACTTCCAATTGTCCTTGAGAAACCAATCTTTGGTAAACCTTAGATTTTCCTGGACAATTGTTTAATCCTTTTGGTCATATCCAGTTCTGAACCTTTTCCCTTCTTAATGCCCCAGGTATTTGGAAACTTTTAGAAAGGATGAATATAGCACATGTAATCGATCCTATATCCGAAGCGTATGGGACCCGATTCATGATGTCTCACATAAAGACTAAACCAGTCTTTTGCTATAACATTTCCATTTCTATTTGCCAAGTTCTCATAATTCAGATTATGAAAAGGGATGCCGTAATCATAATCGAATTTTAGAACGCAAATAATGGACCCATATACAGAATTTCCTTATGTTGAGCCATTCCAACATGAAATTCATATATATCCTTGACTAAATGATTAAAAACTCACGATCTAAGCTTATACATTTAAGATGAAGTATAATTTCCTCTCCCTTAATTATAGCAAAACAACTCTTTCCCAGTTGAAACTTTTGTTTTCTATAATTAACATTGCTAACTTGCAATACTTATCATTATTATCATGCTCCCACTAACATGATTATTATTAGCATAACACTTATGCTCCCACTAGCTTTGACATGTACTCAGAAAGCTCGACTTCTAGAAATCAATACTTTATTGACTTTCTTACCAAAGTTCAGATTTCTGATACTGGATTGTTTTGATAGAACTTTATCAAAATCATACACCTTCCCTTAGATAGCACACTTGTGTGTCTAAACAATTATGAAGAGGGATGTCATAATCACAATGCTTAGACCTTTTTGTCACTTCTCACAAGTCCAGGTTAGTGTGCCGGTAAACCACACACGCTCCACTAACGACTTTGAGAATCCAAATATCACAATTGCTATCTAGCTAAAATCTACTTAGTGAAAGTGTTTCCTCACCATTATTTTCATGAATCGGAGAGAAACCTTATGACACATAGATTTAATGATGTATGTGTTCTTATCCATTTGAATTGTCAAAACCATAGTCACAAGACAAGGATAATGACAAATCCAAACTCATATGGACTGAACTCAATCTTAACTTCTTACCACCTGGCAGCTCAAGGGCCTGCCATTGCTTCCAAGTTGTTGTGCAACCAATTGAGTACTCTAAGAACTCAATTTTAACTGGAATGGGCACAGAATATGTCAACACGATAGGTTATAAACCTCAAGTCGTGTGCTAGTGAAGAACTTTAGGTTTTATTCTTGATTAGTTCTTGAGACTTTCAAGACCTTTAAGACTCCCACTGTCCTCTTGACCTATAAGACTTCCTTGTCAAACATCCAAGAGATAATGTGGATTCTAATCAAGACAAACACTTCACACAATTGGCTGAAGTTGGTCTTTGTTTTATCCAAAACATCACAACTTATCAATTTCAAATGTACAAGAGTAGGAAACTTTTACTCTTCCATTTGACAAGTGTTTTAAACCTTCATTAAGACATGTCACTCAAATAACAATCTTGGAGTATGACTCTAAGACTTGTATTAGAACGAAGTATGACTCATCTTCTTGATTTAACCATTTCAACAATTCAAGTTCCTCTTCTTAGTCATAAGAATGTACTAAGATTTCCTTAGAGAACTAATTGTGCTATGGTTTCTAAATCATTAAGATGATCACAAAAAACCGATACTAAAGTACTCTCCCATCTTTTCAGATTTGAGAAACTTTTATCCTTCTGCCTAATTTCATTCTTCTTATTCGCTCTGTCATACATTGGAACCTTTTCCAATGTCTCAGAGTTACACTTAAGCTTGTAAGTATAATCATATTTACTGAGCTTTAGTAAACTATGACGAATATTTTTATCAATCTTTTGTGGTGGACTTGACCAGTGCACATGACTATGTACTCGATCCCTTAGTCCTTTACTTGACTCACACATCCATGTGAATAAGTAATTAGTCTTAATTTTTTTCCAATACTTGAAAGTTCTCATTCATCATGCTATAGAACTTGCATGATTCTAAGTCCCGGTCCAATTGACACTTTGGATGATGAGAATCTTTCCTTATTTGGTAAATTTAGACATTACCACAAATGAAGGGATCAATTTCAGATTTCCACTCTTGCTATTAATGGAATCATATAAGCAACAATTTTTCCTCAAATGTCATTGTAAGGATATTTTTAAAATAAATAAAATCATCATATTTTTTTCCTTTTATTTTAAAAACTTTGCGGAAAAAACTATCCTTACAATCCATATGAAAACTTGTTGTTATCTATTCCTAAGCAATGTCTCATAACTCCTAAGAATTAGCTCAAGAATCCGATTTTGTTTTTCAAACTACGCGATAGAAATCCATCTATGCGATCAGATTCAACATATTCTTTCTTTAAGTTCCTTTACTTTTCTTTGATTCTTAAAACATTACCACGTGACCCAGTCACATCATGTATCAGGAATCTCAGAATAGAAACTTAACAGAGTTAGATTAGTGGACTTTACCTGAAGTAGAGTCAATCTTATTGACTTTAACATCCTTAGGTAAATTTGGCAGCTTCGCAACTAATGACCCTTTCTTTGGCAATATAAACATATGGACCCTTTGATAATGGTACACGGATTATCACAAACTTAGCTTTTCTCTTTACCATTTGGTCAACCGAGTTGACTATGGCCGATCCCTTTCCATTGGGAAGAGAATGCCTTTTCTGTATTTCCAGTGTCACCATTGTCAATGTCCATAAAGTTTCAGGAAGTTGATCTTAACAAATAGATAAGATCATTAAGGGTCTTGTCATAGTCTGTTTCATAGGTGTTCCAAAAGAACTCACTATGTGACTTAGAAAGTAGTTGAACCACCAACTTTTTCAAGAATTTGACACCCAACTCTCCCGGCTTGTCAATATGTGACTACATCTCCAAGATGTGATCACACCTAGACCTTGCCTATAGGGCTTGAGTGACCTTAAGCTTTTCAAGAACTTGTGGGTTAGGGAGAATAATTGGAGGAGGAGAAAGAAGTATGATATCCATGGGACATCATCTTCATTTAGGAAAGCTTGTTTCAAGAGATTTGGGAAGATCATAGATGTCTAAACCAGACATGTTATGGGAGATATTCAAGATAGTTGATCTAAAGTCCTTAATATGACACCCAATATGAAATATTAAGGCTAGGACCCAACAAACTATTTTATAACTTAGAAGAGGTATGCCGTAATCCAAGCTATAAAATATTTGAAGGTAGGTGAATGACGATTCACCAATTTCCACCAAGATAAACGAAATGTATTATTAGGTTTTAATTGGATTTGAAACTCCTAGATCTTTTGAGATTCATTGAACTGTTCAATGGCATGTTTCACTCTCGAGTGTGCCCTTCAGGTTTTGTGACTGGGATGCCGAGGATCACAAAACAAGGTGTGAAGTAACCATGCAAATTACTTGGTACCCTTAAGTGTTTACCCCTCAATCGATGTGCCGGTTAACCACACACGCTCCATCGATACTATGATAAACATTAAGTTACCGTTTGCCTACCTTGTTAAATACGAGTTAGTGTGGCGGTTAACCACACACGCTCCACTAACCGACTTAAACAAAGTGCAAAGTGTAATTCCATGGATTAGCACCTTATTCACATTTTCCTAAGTAACTAAGATTGGGTATTATTAAGAGTTTAGTTACTTAGTATCTATCATTAATACTTTTAATGAAGGGAGAATTATAGTCCTGTCAAACCCGTTCGGCTAACGACCCACCACCGGTCAAGCAAGTGGTGGGTGAGAGTGGACACCCATTAAGTTGCCATTTTATAGGCAACAACCTTATACCCACCTTATAGACCGGCTTCATGAATGAGGCCTACTAACGGTAAGACTGACTTTACTCTTATACATATATATAAATATTATTAACTTATAATATTGTAAAGTATAAGGGTTGAATTTTAACTTTTAAAATTCTAAGGTCTAGTTTGGAATTAAAGTATACATGGGGGGTAACTTTACAAATTCCAAAACTTGAGGACAAGTTTTGAAACTATTCAAAACTAAATAATTCCATAACTTATGTGTTTAAAGTAGTTTTAATCCAAAAACTCTTCAAGTTCGATAACTTGAGGACAAGTTATGGAAGACTTTAAACTAATAAAAGAATTAACTTTTCTTTATTTTATAACTTATGGAATTAATTAAGGTTACACTTTTTTTTTATTTAATGAAGAGACTCTTGGTCCTCCATAACTTTGAGGACAAATTATGGAGTCATAACTCCAATTAATTAGAACTAGACTCTTCATTTTTGTAACCTTTGCCAACTTTTATGAGTTTTATGAAACTTAAATGTGACTTTTCATATAACTTGAGGACAAGTTACAAAAACACATTTTAGAATCAACTCTTAGATTAATTTGGATTGAAAACAACTTTTTCACTCAACTTTTCTATTAATCTAAGCAACTCATAAGAACAAGATAATTCAAATCAAACTTTTCATGTAATTAGTCAAACCTTTAAACTAATACAAAACATGAATCTATTGACAATTATCTTTGAAAATGGATGTGACAATCGTCAATCTTGAGTCAAGTCAAGTCATCAAGTCAAGCCGGTCAACTCTATTAAACCTTGTGTATTAGGGTTAGTGTTATGTTCGTATTGTATAACCTGCTATGTTAATGGGAAAACATCACAGGAGAGAAGTTGAGTATTTATTTCCAAAAATGCGAAACTCTTCTGCAATTTCATCATTTTATGACCCCATTTGCGAAGTTGAGTATTTATTTCCAAAAATGCGAAACTCTTCTGAAATTTCATCATTTTATGACCCCATTTGCGAAGTTGAGTATTTATTTCCAAAAAAAAAAAAAAAATGCGAAACTCCAGGGACAATATTTGAAATCTTCTGTTTTCTTCCCCAATTCGCATTCTACTGTGAAATACTTCGCATCCCTTCGCATTAATCACTTTCGCATCTTCATTCTTACACCCTTCGCATCCCTTCGCATTAATCACTTTCGCATCTTCATTCTTACACCCTTCGCATCCCTTCGCATTTTAACCTAATCAATCAAATGCGATTCACAAAATTTTCATTCCAGATGCGAATACAGTTTAGTTCTTGAACTCTAAACTTGCGAAATCAAAAATTCATATGTTGAACCCATATGCGAATATTAACCCAATTGACTTCAAGTTGATTCATAGATGCGAACACTCGATTGTTTTACTTTCGCAAAATGAGCATCAACAACTCCACAATCGAGTTTTTAAATTCTTGCAAACAACAATTTCATAGTCCTTGACTTCGCGTTTTTCTTCACGAATCATCCCTCAATCATCAATCCAATTGCGAATCAAAACTCATATGTTCTAGCTTTATCAATTCATCGACTACACTCATACAAATGCGAACAATACTCTCAAAATCGATTGAAACTTATAGCAAAGCTAAATCCAACTTCGCATTCAAAGCAGTGTTATTGATCCGCAGTCACAAGCAACCGCCCCACACCCACTCTCTGACCAGCCATGCCTCCCCACCTTACCTAGGTCACATCAACGTCTTTTCCCACTCAATTAACCCTCTTCCCGAGTTTTTGAGGACTGATTATTCATCCTCTCTCCTCATTTCCCTCATTTTGCTCTCATTTCACAAGAAGATCAAACTCTTTCCTCTCTCACTTTCTCTCTCTAGAAATTCGAGATTCAAGGGCTGATCTTGAGTTTTTCCTCCACATTTGGTAAGCATAATCCATTCTCTTTATGATTATCTCATTTATTTCCACTCAAATCATGGATATCTTAGACAAACTCTCTCATAATTGTGTTAGAGCTTCGAATCTTCAAGTGATTCTTCAAGTGTTCTTGGGTTGAACACTTTCCTTCTTCAACACGTATCTACTGAAATCACTCAAGGTGAGTTCATACCCCTACATTTTCATGTTTTCTCAAGTTTTCAGGGGGGGAATACAAGTTAAAACACTAAGAATATAACTAGATTTTTTTCTAACAGCCTTCATCAGAAAAGTTCAACTCCATTCACGGACTGTTTTGGGCATCTTAAACATTTTTGTTTTCAAAACTGTACAAGGTGCAAATAGTTCGAGTTTTTAGCTTTAAAATGGCTACTTGCACATCTCCATACGATTTTTCTACAATTTATGGTGATTTTTACAAAACTGCCTATCATTTCAAATAACAATCCGGACCAGTCTGTGATTTTGGACTTTTTCACCCAAGTTAGAGGTCATTATAAATTGAGATAAAATTTATGAGCAAACTAGACACATTTTGTGAACTCTCAAAATTTACGGATCTAGTTTTCGACTTCGTATGATTTTTCTATGATTTTTCCAAATACAGGGCAGAATGGCTAAAGTTAGCCAACAGCATGTAAATATCATAACACTTTGTATTATGTTGAGCAAAGTGTATAATCATAAGTTCTAATATTTGAATGTGTTTCCATGTTAGTTTATCATTATGAACTGAAAATTAAGACATTCATATTAAATATTAAATATTACTCATTCATTTTGGAACACGTATTATTAGACTATAAGAGGTATAGTTTGATAAATTCACAACACTAGTTACATTTCCATAAAAAGGGTTCATACATAGCACATACATTTTTGATAAACTATAATAGGTATAGTTTATGATACGTCACTCTACGCACTCGTACAAGAAGGGTACATTCATACAAGAAATATTTATATTCACACACAATTAACGTAAACTTGTTATCCTATATCGTGAGTTTCTCTATTTTTCGATCTCTATCTCTCTATCTCCCTGTACGTCCGAGTGCGGGATATAATTCCTGGAAGTTATAATCAGAATCTCCTTGAGGGAGAACGTGATACTTGTATATAGATCTATATTGGGTTTGACACCCCACACCTTGCTGCTAGCTACAGTGGGACCTGCAGGTCTACGGGTGACAAATGTCATTTCATTTTCGCGACGCCTGAGAAACGTTGTGGCAGGTTCACATAGTCACAGTATGATTATAGCGACTCACTTAGGGAGACAACAATCCATAAGTTTACGGGATTTTATTTTTAAAACCTAAATGAGTTTTATGTCGATTTAAAATCACTTTTTATCTCTATTAGTACAGATATTACTGTACACTTTTGGTTTTGGTAGTTACGACTACACATCATTTGAAACCACATTTATACTTTTAAGTATGGTCAATACTTGTTATTTCTCGGTCCTCTAATTTAGGACTACATATATATAAAGTATTAACGAACGTGAGAACATACAGAAATTTCATTTAATTCAAACGCGTCCATGTCCATTTAAGTACATAACATTTTCTATTAATAAGAAAGGTTACTTATACATTTTGGTCTTCAGTCATAAGACTACATTACGCAGATTTTAAAGAAAATATCGGATTTTTTTTTTTTTCTGAAACAACGCGGCATTTACATGAGAAAGACTTCTAATAAGATTATCAATAAAAGCTTATGAACTCACCAACCCTTGTGTTGACACTTTTCAAACAACTTGTATTCACAGGAAAACATTAATCGGGTTACTAAGTGCTTTTGAGGATGGGACGATGAGGCGTCAAACTTTTCACATTTTGACAACATATTGTAATTGATTTTGAAACATGTAATTCATACAAGTGATGTAACTTCTCAATTATATATATGTTGGTTGTGTTTGCTTGAATTACTATTGAAATTGTGGTTATGATGCTATACATGAAGTCCTCCACCCCCGAACGTTTCCGCCATCCTTGGTTTGGGGGTGTGACAGATTGGTATCAGAGCACGGTTTATAGTGAATTCAGTATATCAACCACATAAGATATACAAACTATAAACACATTTGGGACTAAAAGTCTCTGATTCTTAAAGTGATTTAAAGAGTTGTACTTTTAGAAAACAAATAATTTCTTGTTTTAAAGTATACTTGCATGCATTCTATACTAGCATGGTGTCATAACTTAGGAGAACATAAATTGAAAGAGGAGGAGTCGAACATTATTAATACGCCTTAGCATGTGTAATCAGTTCTGGGAAGAATATAGCCTGATCAACTATATCCGTCCAAGAAGTGACTTACGCACATTAAGGAATAGTCGTAATGAGCGACAAATCTGAAAACCTAATAACACTCCATAAAGAACACGCTAAGAACCAAATATAAACATTTAAAAATACTATAGGAGTATTTGTACGTTTCTATAGCGCCAAATTATTATTTTTCGATACATACTTCTTAACCCCGTTTCTCGTGCAGACGACATGGTAGGATTTCACATACCCGGGGACCCCTACTTTCCCAATCGGGGAAACGCGGGATGGATTGAAGATGAGCCCGAGGAAGATCCCGAAGAGGATCCCGAGGAAGGGCCCGAGGAGGAAGACGAACAAGAAGAAGAAGAGGAAGACAACCAAGAAGAAGAGGAAGAAGAGGAAGAAGAGGAAGAAGAGGAAGGTGATGAGGTAGTCATGGTTGGGAACGAAGCGGAGGAACAACCAGAAGTATTCAACCCTCCCTACATCGCGAGGGTACCCGCGCACCGTTTTGGTTACAATGGACCTGAACCCCCTTGGGTAACAATGATCGAAAGATGGAGCCGACAACAACGCCAACGGTCACCATATGGCTACCAACGAGGTTACTATGATCTCACTCATGGTGGACCGGCTGATAGGGCTCTCCCCGTCACGATACAACGAATGTCAAGAATGGATGATCGTGGTAGGACAACGACAAATCAGGTCCGGGAGTTAAGTGCCATTGTACAGTCTATTACGGGTCGCACCAGAAACCTGGAACGAGACTCCCACCACCGAGACCAACTCATTAGAGACCTTCTCGCGGCTCAAGCAGAAACAAGAGAGTATCGGGAAGGATACATGGCACTCGAAGAGAGAATGGTTGCAGCCGAACGCAAATTGGCGGAACTACAGGGCGCATCGACATCATCGCAGCCTCCGTCAAAGAAGGGTCGCAGTGATTAGAGCTCGTTGCTATTCTCCCGTCTAGGTAGTAGAATTTTATGGGTACGCGTTGGTGCTACTCCTTGTATGTAGGTCGACCCTGCGACTATGTGATCACACTATTCAAAGGGGTTTTGTAATGCCAAAAACTACCTTTTGTAACGATGTAATGTAGACCCTTATGAGGTCAAACTTTTCTCTCTAAGCGTTATGTACTAAAAGTTATCAATGAAATTTGGCATGTATTCTATTTATTGAATGTTGGACACTACACATCATAACCTGATCACACAAACAATTACGAATAATAAAGTTATGATAAAATACAAGAGGGATGAAGCCAGTAACACTCGACTCGTTATCACTATTGAAGTCTTACCGACTAGTCATTTTTTTTTTTATGACAGAACCATGCCACCAAGGAAAAGACCAAGGCCTTCCAACAACCCAGTGCCGCCTCCACCACCACCTCCGCAGTTTGATCCTGCAATGTTCCAGGCTGCAGTGACGGCAGCCGTGGCGGCAGCAATGTCGCAAATGGGAACCCATGGTTCCGGCGGTTCTGGATCCGGAGCTACCAATTCCATTCATGGGGACAGCGCGGGGCGTACGAGGGAGTGCACTTACAAAGACTTCACGAATGGCAAACCCGATCCTTTCAATGGAAGCGGGGGCGTCATCACACTGGTGCAATGGTTCGAAAGGACCGAGGCAGTTTTTGAAATCTGCGCTTGTCCCGAACCGAGCAAGGTCAAGTATGCGGCATTCACTTTCACTGGAAAAGCACTTACTTGGTGGAATGGCCGAGTTAAGTCACTTACTCCTGCAGTAGCTAACGCAATCAGCTGGGAGGATTTGAAAGCCCTAATGTTAAAGGAATACTGCCCGAGGGGCGAAATACAAAAACTTGAAGAAGAACTTTGGAACCTCAGGATGACAGGCACTGATCTTGAAACATATACTGCCCGCTTCAATGACCTAGCACTCCTCTGTCCAACAATGGTCACTCCAGAAGAGAAGAAGGTGGAACGATATCTCTGGGGCCTATCGTCCCAGATTCAAGATAGTGTCTTGGCCTCGAAACCCACTACCTTTGAGAGTGCCAAGGAATTGGCACAACAACTCATAGATCACAGGGCTAGCCGTGGTACCGTGATAACCACCACCGACCGAACAAAAGGAGGGAACAACAAGAGGAAGTTCTGGGGAAATAAAAGGAAACAACCAGTTCAGGACCCCGCCAAAAAGCAACCAATTGTTGCTGTTCGCGCCGCCACTACTGCTGCCGCTCCAGCGCCACCGAAACAGTATACAGGAACTCTTCCCAAGTGCAACAAGTGTAACTACCACCATAACGGTGCTTGTCGTGAGTTACACTGCAATAACTGTAACAAAAAGGGGCACACTGCACGATTCTGTAGAGCGACTACCCAACCCGCCACACAAGTCGCTACGACCGCCAACACTGGAGCAAGCCAAGCCTGCTATGGGTGTGGTGAAACGGGACACTTCAGGAGGAACTGCCCCAAGGCACGAGCCCCTAATGCTGGGGGTGTAGGGAGAGTCCTAACTTTAGGGCAGGGAGAAGCAGTCAAGGATCCCTCTGTGGTTACTGGTACGTTCCTCCTCAATGACTCTTATGCATGCGTACTTTTCGATAGTGGGGCAGAAAGAAGTTTCATAAGTCACCAATTCAAACATATACTTAAACAAAATTCTCAACCACTAGAAGATTCTTACATCGTAGAAATGGCAAATGGAAAGGTTGAGCGCGCTAATGATATTTTCATAGGGTGTACTCTCACTCTAGACAACCATTTGTTCAAAATCGACCTTATGCCGGTCACCATAAAAAGCTTCGATATAATCATTGGTATGGATTGGCTAAGCCTTCATCGTGCCGACATTCTATGTTACGAAAGGGCCGTCCGCCTCAATCTGCCGAATGGCAACGTTCTCACCGTTTATGGCAATAAACCTAGTGCGAACCTACAAATCATCTCTTGTGTTAAAACCCAAAAGTACCTCCGAAAGCAATACCATGTTTTCTTAGCCCACATCGTAGATAAGAAACAGGAGGTGAAGGACATCAAAGAAATTCCAGAAGTATGCAACTTCCCTGATGTTTTCCCAGACGATCTGCCTGGTGTACCACTCGCAAGACAAGTCGAATTTCGGATCGACTTAATCCCAGGAGCTACCCCCGTCGCCAGGGCTCCATATCGCTTAGCACCGGCAGAAATGCAAGAACTATCCAGCCAGTTGAATGAACTATTGAGTAAAGGATTCATCAGGCCAAGCTTCTCGCCCTGGGGAGCACCAGTCTTATTTGTAAAGAAGAAGGATGGGTCTTTTCGCATGTGCATAGACTATCGAGAACTAAACAAACTCACTATCAAGAACCGTTATCCCCTACCCCGAATCGACGACCTCTTCGACCAGCTCCAAGGAGCCAGCTACTTTTCAAAAATCGACCTGAGGTCGGGCTATCATCAACTGCGAGTTCAAGAAGAGGATATCCCCAAGACGGCATTCAGAACTCGCTATGGGCACTATGAGTTTGTAGTGATGCCATTCGGGTTAACTAACGCGCCCGCGGTGTTCATGGATTTGATGAATCGAGTGTGTCGACCCTTCTTGGATAAATTCGTCATCGTATTCATCGACGATATCCTGGTCTATTCGAGGAGCGAAGAAGAGCACAGACATCACCTACGACTAGTTCTGGAGGTTTTAAGGACCGAAAAGCTTTACGCTAAATTCTCAAAGTGTGAATTTTGGCTCCGAGAAGTAGGATTCCTTGGCCACGTGGTAAGCAAAGAAGGAATACATATGGACCCCTCGAAGATCAAAGCAATCGAAGATTGGTCAACACCTACAACGCCGACAGAAATCCGACAGTTTTTAGGACTCGCAGGCTACTATCGAAGATTCATACAAAACTTCTCCAAAATCGCTAAGCCTCTCACCACCTTGACTCAGAAAGGGGTGGTGTTCGAATGGGAAGATAAACAAGAAGCCGCCTTCCAGACACTAAAGCAAGCCCTATGCAGCGCACCAGTCTTGTCTCTTCCAGAAGGAACTGATGATTTTGTGGTGTATTGCGATGCTTCAAATCAAGGCCTCGGCTGTGTGCTCATGCAAAGGGGAAAAGTCATCGCTTATGCATCAAGACAACTGAAGACACATGAAGTTAATTACACAACCCACGACCTTGAATTGGGAGCTGTGGTGTTCGCCCTGAAGATTTGGAGGCACTACCTCTACGGCACCAAGTGCACCATCTTCACTGATCACAAAAGTCTTCAACACATTCTCAATCAGAAAGAACTAAACATGCGCCAAAGAAGATGGGTGGAATTACTGAATGACTACGAATGTGAAATTCGCTACCACCCAGGCAAGGCTAATGTAGTAGCCGATGCCTTAAGCAGGAAAGAATACTCGGGTCGCCGAGTCAAATCCCTAGCCATGACCATCCACTCCCAACTGGCCACTCAGATCAAGGACGCCCAATTTGAAGCCCTGAAACCAGAAAACGTGGCAAGCGAAGCACTAAGGGGGATGGATAAGAACTTGGAAGTCAGAGGGGATGGAGCTCGTTATCTCATGAATCGAATCTGGACACCGAAGTTCGGTGGATACCGAGACGTTGTAATGGATGAGGCCCACAAGACTCGATACTCCATTCATCCGGGGTCAGATAAGATGTATCTAGACCTCAAAAGATTATACTGGTGGCCAAACATGAAGGCTGAAGTTGCTACTTATGTGAGCAAGTGCCTCACTTGCGCCAAGGTCAAGGTGGAATATCAGAAGCCATCAGGACTACTTCAGCAACCAGATATACCCGAGTGGAAGTGGGAGCGAATAACCATGGACTTCGTAACCAAACTGCCTAAGACATCAGGTGGGATGGATACCATATGGGTGGTTGTGGACAGATTGACCAAGTCCGCGCACTTCCTGCCAATAAAGGAAACAGACAAGATGGAAAAGTTGACCAGGACGTACATTAAGGAGATTGTACGACTACATGGTGTACCAACATCCATTATCTCGGATCGAGATAGTAGATTCACCTCGCGTTTCTGGCAGTCCCTACAAAAGTCTCTGGGAACCAGGTTAGACATGAGTACGGCCTACCATCCACAAACGGACGGACAAAGCGAGAGAACCATCCAGACGTTGGAAGACATGCTGAGAGCCTGTGCGATAGATTTTGGTAAGGCATGGGATACCCATCTACCGCTTATCGAATTCTCTTATAATAACAGTTATCACACTAGCATTGGAGTCGCTCCATTCGAAGCTCTCTACGGCCGCAAGTGTAGGTCGCCACTGTGTTGGGCCGAAGTTGGAGATACTCAGCTAGCCAGAGGGCAAGTCTCTGATAGCACCCTTACGGGACCGGAAATCATAAGGGAAACCACAGAAAAGATCATTCAAATTCGGGAAAGACTAAAAGCGTCTCGTGATCGACAAAAGAGTTACGCGGATAAGCGACGCAAACCTTTAGAATTCCAGGTCGGAGACCGGGTACTACTAAAAGTTTCCCCCTGGAAAGGGGTGATACGTTTCGGTAAACGGGGGAAACTAAACCCAAGGTACGTTGGTCCGTTCGAAATCCTTGCTAGGATTGGTCCTGTGGCGTACAAACTCCGACTACCGCAAGAACTTAGTAATGTGCACCCTATCTTCCACGTGTCCAACTTAAAGAAGTGTCTGTCTGACGAGACACTCGTAACACCACTCGAAGAAATCGAAGTTAATGAGAATCTCCACTTTGTGGAGGAACCCGTCGAGATCATGGATCGAGAGATCAAGAGAACAAAACAAAGTCGCATCCCCATAGTGAAGGTTCGTTGGAACGCGAAACGAGGGCCTGAGTTTACCTGGGAACGTGAAGATCAAATGAAGCAAAAGTATCCACATCTTTTCCCAAACCCTTGAAGTCCCAGCCGAATTTAAATTTCGGGACGAAATTCCCTCTAACGGGGGGAAGATGTGACAATCGTCAATCTTGAGTCAAGTCAAGTCATCAAGTCAAGCCGGTCAACTCTATTAAACCTTGTGTATTAGGGTTAGTGTTATGTTCGTATTGTATAACCTGCTATGTTAATGGGAAAACATCACAGGAGAGAAGTTGAGTATTTATTTCCAAAAATGCGAAACTCTTCTGCAATTTCATCATTTTATGACCCCATTTGCGAAGTTGAGTATTTATTTCCAAAAATGCGAAACTCTTCTGAAATTTCATCATTTTATGACCCCATTTGCGAAGTTGAGTATTTATTTCCAAAAAAAAAAAAAAAATGCGAAACTCCAGGGACAATATTTGAAATCTTCTGTTTTCTTCCCCAATTCGCATTCTACTGTGAAATACTTCGCATCCCTTCGCATTAATCACTTTCGCATCTTCATTCTTACACCCTTCGCATCCCTTCGCATTAATCACTTTCGCATCTTCATTCTTACACCCTTCGCATCCCTTCGCATTTTAACCTAATCAATCAAATGCGATTCACAAAATTTTCATTCCAGATGCGAATACAGTTTAGTTCTTGAACTCTAAACTTGCGAAATCAAAAATTCATATGTTGAACCCATATGCGAATATTAACCCAATTGACTTCAAGTTGATTCATAGATGCGAACACTCGATTGTTTTACTTTCGCAAAATGAGCATCAACAACTCCACAATCGAGTTTTTAAATTCTTGCAAACAACAATTTCATAGTCCTTGACTTCGCGTTTTTCTTCACGAATCATCCCTCAATCATCAATCCAATTGCGAATCAAAACTCATATGTTCTAGCTTTATCAATTCATCGACTACACTCATACAAATGCGAACAATACTCTCAAAATCGATTGAAACTTATAGCAAAGCTAAATCCAACTTCGCATTCAAAGCAGTGTTATTGATCCGCAGTCACAAGCAACCGCCCCACACCCACTCTCTGACCAGCCATGCCTCCCCACCTTACCTAGGTCACATCAACGTCTTTTCCCACTCAATTAACCCTCTTCCCGAGTTTTTGAGGACTGATTATTCATCCTCTCTCCTCATTTCCCTCATTTTGCTCTCATTTCACAAGAAGATCAAACTCTTTCCTCTCTCACTTTCTCTCTCTAGAAATTCGAGATTCAAGGGCTGATCTTGAGTTTTTCCTCCACATTTGGTAAGCATAATCCATTCTCTTTATGATTATCTCATTTATTTCCACTCAAATCATGGATATCTTAGACAAACTCTCTCATAATTGTGTTAGAGCTTCGAATCTTCAAGTGATTCTTCAAGTGTTCTTGGGTTGAACACTTTCCTTCTTCAACACGTATCTACTGAAATCACTCAAGGTGAGTTCATACCCCTACATTTTCATGTTTTCTCAAGTTTTCAGGGGGGGAATACAAGTTAAAACACTAAGAATATAACTAGATTTTTTTCTAACAGCCTTCATCAGAAAAGTTCAACTCCATTCACGGACTGTTTTGGGCATCTTAAACATTTTTGTTTTCAAAACTGTACAAGGTGCAAATAGTTCGAGTTTTTAGCTTTAAAATGGCTACTTGCACATCTCCATACGATTTTTCTACAATTTATGGTGATTTTTACAAAACTGCCTATCATTTCAAATAACAATCCGGACCAGTCTGTGATTTTGGACTTTTTCACCCAAGTTAGAGGTCATTATAAATTGAGATAAAATTTATGAGCAAACTAGACACATTTTGTGAACTCTCAAAATTTACGGATCTAGTTTTCGACTTCGTATGATTTTTCTATGATTTTTCCAAATACAGGGCAGAATGGCTAAAGTTAGCCAACAGCATGTAAATATCATAACACTTTGTATTATGTTGAGCAAAGTGTATAATCATAAGTTCTAATATTTGAATGTGTTTCCATGTTAGTTTATCATTATGAACTGAAAATTAAGACATTCATATTAAATATTAAATATTACTCATTCATTTTGGAACACGTATTATTAGACTATAAGAGGTATAGTTTGATAAATTCACAACACTAGTTACATTTCCATAAAAAGGGTTCATACATAGCACATACATTTTTGATAAACTATAATAGGTATAGTTTATGATACGTCACTCTACGCACTCGTACAAGAAGGGTACATTCATACAAGAAATATTTATATTCACACACAATTAACGTAAACTTGTTATCCTATATCGTGAGTTTCTCTATTTTTCGATCTCTATCTCTCTATCTCCCTGTACGTCCGAGTGCGGGATATAATTCCTGGAAGTTATAATCAGAATCTCCTTGAGGGAGAACGTGATACTTGTATATAGATCTATATTGGGTTTGACACCCCACACCTTGCTGCTAGCTACAGTGGGACCTGCAGGTCTACGGGTGACAAATGTCATTTCATTTTCGCGACGCCTGAGAAACGTTGTGGCAGGTTCACATAGTCACAGTATGATTATAGCGACTCACTTAGGGAGACAACAATCCATAAGTTTACGGGATTTTATTTTTAAAACCTAAATGAGTTTTATGTCGATTTAAAATCACTTTTTATCTCTATTAGTACAGATATTACTGTACACTTTTGGTTTTGGTAGTTACGACTACACATCATTTGAAACCACATTTATACTTTTAAGTATGGTCAATACTTGTTATTTCTCGGTCCTCTAATTTAGGACTACATATATATAAAGTATTAACGAACGTGAGAACATACAGAAATTTCATTTAATTCAAACGCGTCCATGTCCATTTAAGTACATAACATTTTCTATTAATAAGAAAGGTTACTTATACATTTTGGTCTTCAGTCATAAGACTACATTACGCAGATTTTAAAGAAAATATCGGATTTTTTTTTTTTTCTGAAACAACGCGGCATTTACATGAGAAAGACTTCTAATAAGATTATCAATAAAAGCTTATGAACTCACCAACCCTTGTGTTGACACTTTTCAAACAACTTGTATTCACAGGAAAACATTAATCGGGTTACTAAGTGCTTTTGAGGATGGGACGATGAGGCGTCAAACTTTTCACATTTTGACAACATATTGTAATTGATTTTGAAACATGTAATTCATACAAGTGATGTAACTTCTCAATTATATATATGTTGGTTGTGTTTGCTTGAATTACTATTGAAATTGTGGTTATGATGCTATACATGAAGTCCTCCACCCCCGAACGTTTCCGCCATCCTTGGTTTGGGGGTGTGACAATGGATTAGCATGAACATTACCACATCAAAAACAAGTTTGTAAGTTCAAAAACAACTTAGGGTAATGTTCCTAGTCCATTTCTCGCCAAAAACCTCGAAGATATGCTGTCTGGGGTCCAACTCGTCAAGTGCATGAACAAAACTCGGCGAGTTGGATGCATTTTGCCTTGGCCTCGTCGAGTCCCTTCATGGACTCGGCGAGTCTGCTGGGCTGACAGCACTAATTTCGATTTTTCAGCTTCTATTGCAAGTATAACAAGAAAACAAGCCTAGGCTCTGATACCAATGTTGGGTTATGAGCATTCTAACACTCCTAAGTGTACATGCAACCCTAAATACCTTGGATCTATGTTTTCTCTATTATACATGCAAATATGAACATCCAAGGTATTATCCTAATCTAGCATACAAAACTATCAACATAACAAGATAGAATACATACCTCTTTGATGTAGAATGTCTTCATGAAGCTTGAGTGCCTAGTGCCCCAAGTGTGACACCTCAAATGGTTCACACAACACCAAATACACTTGGAATAACTTGAGAGAATTCTACACTTCATGAAATCGGCTAGCCCTTTCTTACTCTCACTAGTGGCCGATTTTGATCAAGAATAAGATGTTTATATAGTTATACAATTAGGGTAAACCCTAATTGTCATGACTTTCCATTTCCTTGGATCCATGGGTTCAAATACACCATGGAGCATCCATGGAGCATCATATGGGTTTTGGCCCAACTAGATAATCCATGGAGCATTAGCCCACTATACAAGTATGGATGATTTACACAATCAACCCATATATTTAATTAGTCTTCTTTTGATCACTTAATTAATCCTAGATTAATTGTTGATCAATACTAATTAAATAATATATTAATATACTAGAACTTATAGTATATTAATAACCATAAGTGTCTTATTTCTCTCATTATAGTCTATCCAAGTGCATGATGCCATGCAACCCAAATGGACCATGCCGGGTCGGGTCAAGTCTTACCAATTATAGTTATGGACTTAGACATTAATCCAACAGTATCTGGATCTTAAAAAGCTATACTGGTGGCCTAATATGAAAGTAGAGGTTGCTACCTTCGTAAGTAAATGCCTTACTTGCGCAAAGGTAAAGGTCGAGTACCATAAGCCCTCGGGTTTATTGCAACAACCAGAGATTCCAGAATGGAAGTGGGAGCGGATCACTATGTATTTCATAACCAAGTTGCCCAAGACAACGGGTGGACTTGATACCATATGGGTCATCGTTGATAGATTGACCAAGTCTGCACACTTCCTGCCTATCAAAGAAACCGACAAGATGGAGAAACTTACGAGAACATACATTAGGGAAATCGTACGACTACATGGTGTGCCTATATCCATTATCTCCGATCGAGATAGTAGGTTCACCTCAAGATTCTGGCAATCACCGCAACATTCCCTAGGAACAAGGCTGGACATGAGCACAGCCTACTATCCACAGACTGACGGACAGAGTGAGAGGACAATCCAGACTTTAGAAGATATGTTGCGTGCTTGTGTAATTGACTTTGGAAAAGCATGGGATACTCATTTACCCCTCGTCGAATTCTCCTATAACAACAGTTATCACACGAGCATAAAGGCAGCACCATTTGAAGCTCTCTACGGCCGAAAGTGCAGATCCCCTCTGTGCTGGGCTGAGGTGGGTGATACCCAATTAGCTAGAGGGAAAGCTTCCGACAGTACTCTCACTGGTTCGGAAATCATTCGGGAAACGACAGAGAAGATTGTTCAGATTCGTGAACGATTGAAAGCCTCTAGAGACCGACAAAAGAGCTACGCTGATAAACGCAGAAAACCTTTGGAATTTCAGGTGGGAAACCGAGTCCTTCTCAAAGTCTCACCCTGGAAGGGCTTGATACGCTTCGGTAAGCGTGGGAAGCTTAATACTAGGTACATAGGGCCTTTCGAGATTCTCGCAAGAGTCGGCCCCGTAGCTTACAAACTTGATCTACCCGACACACTTCGTAACGTACATTCTACATTCCACGTATCTAACTTGAAAAAATGTCTATCCGACGAGACTCTCGTAATCCCACTCGACGAGATCGAGATCAACGAGAGCCTCAACTTCGTGGAAGAACCTGTAGAGATCATGGACCGTGAGGTCAAGCAGACGAAGCAAAGCCGTATCCCTATCGTGAAGGTTCGCTGGAACGCCAAGCGAGGACCATAATTCACTTGGGAACGCGAGGATCAGATGAAACTGAAATATCCTCATCTTTTCGCTTAGTTATTTGTAACTTCTTATTTGCTTAAATTCTAATTTCGGGACGAAATTCCTTCTAACGGGGGGATGATGTGACAACCCGAAATTTCCATTTGTACGAACATTATCTATTCAATAGAAGCTAGTCCAGTTTCTGTAAATTTCAGACTTGTCCGAACAAGTTTGTGTACGTTAGGGTTTTACATTTCTGGACATATCGGGAGAATGGATGCTCCTGAAATTGTGAAACTTGAACATTGTAAGTTTCATAATGTTATAGTCCGAATTCCGGAACAAAAATATTTTCTGTCAAAATATTCCAGGACTATAAATAAAATTCTGAATTTAATTAATTCATTATTTACAATTCCAACTAGAGAAAAGCCAATTCTCTCTGACGGATCTTCGGGTTTTCATCCCGGATTGTGAGTCTACTTTCCTTAATGTGTTTTAATGTTTGTTATATGCTTTATAACATTGTTACATGTCCAAAATCATCCAAGATCACAAGACTTTAGGAGTTTACAGCCAAGGGTTTCTTGGGCCGTAAACCCCATTTCCAAGGGACAAATGTGCCCTAACTCACCCCTTAAGCCTAAGGACTTTAACCACTAATGCTTGTGCTTATTTTCGACTTCAAAACACTTCAAAATGATAGAATTATAGGAGTTTACGGCCAAGGAAAGATCTTGGGCCGTAAACCCCTTTTTCTTGTGTTAAACATGCCACAAACACCCCTAAGGCTTAAGACACTTTACCTTGAACACATGGGACTTGAATGGGGATCAAAAGACTTCATAATCACTCCTTAAAAGGAGTTTACGGTTAAGGAACATATCTTGGGCCGTAAACTCCAAGTGATGACCTAAATGTGTGCATCTTGTCCCCATTAGCCTTAGATAAAATCATGGAAGCCATCCTTGATGTGCAAGTGCCTCAAATGAATTAAAAGCCATCACCCATAGGAGTTTACAGCCGTAAACTCTAGGGTATATGGACTATAGGCCGTAAACTCCCCTATGGAGCATTCTAGGGCCTTAAACTACTTCATGTATTATTCCAACAAAGCTAGGAGTGTTCTTGGATCAAGATAACACTTTAAAACACCCAAAACCACCATATGAGGAGTTCACGGCCATAAACTCCAAAGGGTGGGGTTTGTTGGGTGGTGAACTCTTATGCAAGGCCATTTGATGTTTCAAACCCTTTTGCCTTGTCCCGTTTCAACTTATATGCAACCATTAGGACCTATAACACTTATACAAAGTGTATACATGTTCCTAATTGTGTTAACTTACTTTGTTAAGTTATTATGTGGCTAATTAGTTATATATACGCTTATTATATGATAACTAGGCTCGAACGTGTGAACAAGTCTCCGTTTGACACTTAGCACGGTACCCGATACATCAATTCAATCTACTCACCACAAGTGAGTTTATACCCCTTTAATCAACCTTTGAAATACTTTTAAATGTTTTAAATACTTTATGGGGGGGGGGGAATACAAGTCAAATACTTATAGTTATTACATCAATCACATGTGATTGCATTAATCACATGTGATTAATAACTAGAAAACCAATGATTTTATCACTGTTCAACTGTTTATCAAACTGTTTCACTTCAAATGTTTTAAAAACTCTTTTTACTTATCAAATGCTTTTATTAAACTTTGTTTTACTTCTTATAAATTGCATGCCCATATATATATATATATATATATATATATATATATATATATATATATATATATATATAAGTAATGTTTAAAAGGCTTAGGAAGGCCATCCGCCCTATTTCCTTTTCGCGCACTGAGATGTGGTCTGGTGGGATTTCGGGTGACCATCCGAAGGTCGTTTCAATATTAGTTATATATCATATATACATGTATAGACATAAAAGTACTTCCATATTCATATTTATCAGTACATCAATAGTTAGTTACCATCGGGGTAACACAATACATATACAATGATGCTAGAAACAATACATATACATATACTAGAAACAATACATATATAATGATGCTAGAAACAATACATATACATATACTAGAAACAATACATATACAATGATGCTAGAAAACATACATATACATATACTAGACAATACATATACAATGATGCTAGAAACAATACATATACATATACTAGAAACAATACATATACAATGATGCTAGAAACAATACATATACAATGATGCTAGAAACAATACATATACAACTATACTAGAACGAGAAACAGTACATATACATGAATACTTTATTATTGTGATTTAAATCGGAGCATGACTTAACTGTCATGGCTCGAGTTGTAGCCAGAATTCTCTTGAAGGGAGAGCGTGAGTTTGCATATAGATCTATATTGGATGGACAATCCTACACCTTGCTGCTAGCTACAGCCGGACCTGCAGGTCTGCGGGTGCCAAACGTCATTCCGTTATTACGACCATTCATTTGTCGTTGTTACTAGTCGATAGTATGGTGCAATTTATCACGTAATGCCTTAATATAAATCCGGTTTAAGGTAGTTAGTACTGTTGGTTTATGAGCATTCTAACACTCCTAAGTGTACATGCAACCCTAAATACCTTGGATCTATGTTTTCTCTATTATACATGCAAATATGAATATCCAAGGTATTATCCTAATCTAGCATACAAAACTATCAATATAACAAGATAGAATACATACCTCTTTGATGTAGAATGTCTTCATGAAGCTTGAGTGCCTAGTGCCCCAAGTGTGACACCTCAAATGGTTCACACAACACCATAAACACTTGGAATAACTTAGAGAGAGTTCTACACTTCATGAAATCGGCTAGCCCTCTCTAGAATAATCTAGTGGCCGATTTTGTCAAGAATAATATCTTTATATAGTGTTACAATTAGGGCAAACCCCAATTGTCATGACTTTCCATTACCTTGGATCCATGGGTTCAAATACACCATGGAGCATCCATGGAGCATCATATGGGTTTTAGCCCAACTTGATCATCCATGGAGCATTAGCCCACTATACAAGTATGGATGATTTACACAATCAACCCATATATTTAATTAGTCTTCTTTTGATCACTTAATTAATCCTAGATTAAATCTTGATCAATACTAATAAAATAATCTCATTATTCTTATTATTAATATACTAGAACTTATAATATATTAACAACCATAAGTGTCTTATTTCTCTCATTATAGTCTATCCAAGTGCATGATGCCATGCAACCCAAATGGACCATGCCGGATCGGGTCAAGTCTTACCAATTATAGTTATGGACTTCAACATTAATCCAACAGTCTCCCACTTAGATAAGTCTAAAACTATTATTGCGTATGACTTCAGGAACCAACTGGCAATCGTAGCTCTCAAAAGCTTTTGTCGAACTCTGACCTTGTCGATAAACGCTGACCTTTGTCAATGACTTGTCCATTAGATAAGGGATCATATATTCCTCCATTCTAGATATCATATAGACTGAGACATGGATTATAATCATTCTCTCTGTCCATTTGTTGTTTCCCGATTTCCGATTTATGACGACTGACTAATTGAACAAATCAAATCAGTCCTGGCCCGGCCGAGCACTTCCATTTGTCATCATCAAATCATCGAGGGGCCCACAGATATCGCTTTTATCCCGAAGGTAAAAGGAATGGATAAACTTCGACTCATATGGCTTGTTCTACTACTTGTTGAATCATACACAAAGACACGTTTTATAGCACCGAGTTACCAAATGCGGTTTCGTGTAATCAATGTACTATCAACTCATAGTAACAACTCATATCTCTAGGTTTGAAGAATATAAGATATTATCGTCTCACGATCACTCATGATAAAATCCATGAAGTGATTCCAATGAGTGCGGGTTGAATCCAATACTCAGAACTTATGAGCACTCATGAGTGTTGTAGCCCTTTGTCCAACACCTTAGACCTCTACAAGCCAACCCATGACAGTCTTAATTCATATCTACTTCCAACATATGACCGACTGTGGATGGTTTGAATAACTTAGTCATTCCGGAAGAATAACCTAGTTTATTCGGGAAGTCAAAACATGCAAAGTGAAACACAATAATAATTGAATCCAATATGGTATCAAAACCTATGAACATAAATAAAACACCTTTTATTTATCACCATATGATTACACATTATTCATTGTATACTGTTTCAGCTATAAACTATATTCTTGAATTCAAAACAATAGTTATCCCATGCTCCAAGCATGTACACTATGTTTTCTGAACACTAGTCATGCCACACACCAAGTATGCATACTATGTTTGTCTATGATCATTACTTTGTGAACTAGATCCATTGAACATAACTTCAATGATTATCTTTTCACACTCCCAAATCCTTACTGCAAATGCAAGAATTCCAAATTCATGCCATTTATTGAAATCTGTTAGATTCTAAACTTATATGCATTGATCCTCTTGTAATGATTATGCACAAATTCACAAAGACTTGACAACAATCATTACAGAGTATTCCAAAGGAGATCAACTCCTTGGAAACATCCTTCTTGCATTAAGTTTCCTTAATTTTACACAGATTGAAATTTCTGACTTTGAAACATTTCCAGGTTCCATTTCGACTATCACTTCTGAACAAGAGTTGCCTCCTTACAGATTATGTCAATATGGTCCTTCCAGAATTATCACTATACTTCCAATTGTCCTTTAGCAACCAATCTTTGGTAAACCTTAGATTGTCCTTGACAATTGTTTAATCCTTTTAGTCATATCCAGTTCTAAACCTTTTTCCCTTCTTAATGCCCCAGGCATTTGGAAACTTTTAGAACGGATAACTATAGCACATGTAATCGATCGTATATCCGAAGCATATGGGACACGATTCATGATGTCTCACATAAAGACTAAACCAGTCTTTTGCTATAACATTTCCATTTCTATTTGCCAAGTTCTCATAATTCAGATTATGAAAAGGGATGCCGTAATCATAATCGAAATTAAGAACGCAAATAATGGACCCATATACAGAATTTCCTTATGTTGAGCCATTCCAACATGAAATTCATATATATATATATCCTTGACTAAATGATTAAAAACTCACGATCTAAGCTTATAGATTTGAGATGAAGTATAATTTCCTCTCCCTTAATTATAGCAAAACAACTTTTTCCCAATTGAAATCTTTTGTGTTTCTATAATTAACATTGCTAACTTGCAATATTTATCATAATTATCATGCTCCCACTAACATGATGATCATTAGCATAACACTTATGCTCCCACTAGCTTTGACATGTACTCAGAAATCAGTTGAACTTCTAGAAATCAATATTTTATTGACCTTCTTACCAAAGTTCAGATTTCTGATACTGGATTGTTTTGATAAAATTTTATCAAAAACATACACATTCCCTTAGATAGCACACTCGTGGGTCTAAACAATTATGAAGAGGGATGCCGTAATCATAATGGTTAGACTTTTTTTTTGCCACTTCTCACAAGTCCAGGTTAGTGTGCCGGTAAACCACACACGCTCCACTAACGACTTTGAGAATGAAAATATCACAACTGCTATCTAACTAAAATCTACTTAGTGAAAGTGTTTCCTCACCATCATTTTCATGAATCGGAGAGAAACCTTATGACACTTAGATTTAATGGTGTATGTGTTCTTATCCATGTGAATTGTCAAAACCACAGTCACATGACAAGGATAATGACAAATCCAAACTCATATGGACTGAACTCAATCTTAACTTCTTGCCACCTGGCAGCTCAAGGGCCTGCCATTGCTTCCAAGTTGTTGTGCAACACATTGAGAACTCTAAGAACTCATATGCAAATCCAACTTTAACTGGAATGGGCACAGAATATGTCAACACGATAGGTTATAAACCTCAAGTCGTGTGCTAGTGAAGAACTTCAGGTTTTATTCTTGATTAGTTCTTGAGACTTTCAAGACCTTTAAGACTCCCACTGTCCTCTTGACCTATAAGACTCCCTTGTCAAACATCCAAGAGATAGTGCGGATTCTAATCAAGACAAACACTTCGCACAATTGGCCTTAGTTGGTATTTGTTTTATCCAAAACATCACAACTTACGAATTTAAAATGTACAAGAGTAGAAAACTTTTACTCTTACATTTGATAAGTATTTTTAAACCTTCTTAAAGACATGTCACTCATATTACAATCTTGGAGTATGACTCTAAGACTTGTATTGGAACGAAGTATGACTCATCTTCTTGATTTAACCATTTTAACAATTCAAGATCCCTTCTTCTTAGTCATAAGAATGCACTAAGACTTCCTTAGAGAACTAATTTTGATATGGTTTCTTAATCATTAAGATGATCACAAAACTGATACTAAAGTACTCTCCCATCTTTTCAGATTTGAGAAACTTTTATCCTTCTGCCTAATTTGATTCTTCTTATTCACTCTGTCATACATTGGAACCTTTTCCAATGTCTCAGAGTTACACTTAAGCTTGTAAGTATAATCATATTTACTGAGCTTTAGTAAACTATGACGAATAGCCTTATATCTTTTGTGGTGGACTTAATCAGTGCACATGACTATGTACTCGATCCCTTAGTCCATTACTTGACTCACACATCCATGTGAACAAGTAATTAGTCTTAATTTTTCCAATACTTGAAAGTTCTCATTCATCATGCTATACAACTTGCATGATTCCAAGTCCCGATCCAATTGAGACTTTGGATGATGAGAATCTTTCCTTATTTGGTAAATTTAGACATTACCACAAATGAAGGAATCAATTTCATATTTCCACTCTTGCTATTAATGGAATCATATAAGCAACAACTTTTCCTCAAATGCCATTGTAAGGATATTTTAAAATAAATAAAATCAAAATTTTTTTCTTTTATTTTAAAACTATCCGGAAAAACTTATCCTTACAATCCATATGAAAATTTGTTGTTATCTATTCCTAAGCAATACCTCATAACTCCTAAGAAGTAGCTCAAGAATCCGATGTTCAAACTACGCGATAGAAATCCATCTATGCGATCAGATTCAACATATATTCTTTCTTTAAGTTCCTTTACTTTTCTTTGATTCTTAAAACATCACCATGTGACCCAGTCACATGGTGTATCAAAAATCTCAGAATAGAAACTTAGCAGAGTTAGATATTGGACTTTACCTGAAGTAGAGTCAAACTTATTGACTTTAACATCCTTAGGTAAATTTGGAAGCTTCGCAACTAATGACCCTTCCTTTGATAATATAAACATATGGACCCTTTGATAATCGTACACGAGACTATCACAAACTTAGCTTTTCTCTTTACCATTTGGTCAACCTAGTTGACTATGGTCAACCCCTTTCCTTGGGAAGAGAATGCTTTTTATGTATTTCCAGTGTTACCATTGTCAATGTCCATAAAGTTTCAGGAAGTTGATCTTAACAAATAGACAAGATCATTAAGGGTCTTGTCATAGTCTATTTCATAGGTGTCCCAAAGGAACTCACTATGTGACTTAGAAAGTGATTGAACCACCAACTTTCTCAAGACTTTGACACCCAACTCTCCCAGCTTGTCAATATGTGACTACATCTCCAAGATGTGATCACACCTAGACCTTGCCTTGCCAATAGGGCTTGAGTGACCTTAAACTATTCAAGAACTTGTGGGGCTGGGAGAATAATTGGAGGAGGTGAAAGAAGTATGATTTCCATTGGAACATCATCTTCATTTAGGAAAGCTTGTTTCAAGAGATTTGGGAAGATCATAAATGTCTAAACCAGACATGTTTTGGGAGATATTCAAGATAGTTGATCTTAAAGTCCTTAATATGACACCCAATATGAAATATTAAGGCTAGGACCCAACAGATTATTTTATAACTTAGAAGAGGTATGTCGTAATCCAAGCTATAAAACAATTTGAAGGTAGGTGAATGACGATTCACCAATTTCCACCAAGATAAACGAAATGTATTATTAGGTTTTAATTGGTTTTGAAACTCCTAGATCTTTGAGATTCATTGAACTGTTCAATGGCATGTTTCAATCTCGAGTGTGCCCTTCAGGTTTTGTGACTGGGATGCCGAGGATCACAAACCAAGGTGTGAAGTAACCATGCAAATTACTTGGTACCCTTAATAAATTACCCCTCAATCGATGTGCCGGTTAACCACACACGCTCGATCGATACTATGACAAATCTTAAGTCACCCTTTACCTACCTTGTTAAGTCCAAGTTAGTGTGCCGGTTAACCACACACGCTCCACTAACGACTTAGGCAAAGTGTAAAATGTAATTTCATGGATTAGCACCTTATTCACATTTTCCTAAGTAACTAAGATTGGGTATTATTAAGAGTTTAGTTACTTAGTATTTATCATTAATACTTTTAATGAAGGGAGAATTATAGTCCTGTCAAACCCGTTCGGCTAACGACCCTCCACCAGTCAAGCAAGCGGTGGGTGAGAGTGGACACCCATTAAGTTGCCATTTTATAGGCAACAACCTTATACCCACCTTATAGATCGGCTTCGTGAATGAGGCGTACTAGCGGTAAGACCGACTTTACTCTTATACATATATATATATATATATATATATATATATATATATATATATTATTAACTTATAATATTATAAAGTATAACGGTTGAATTTTAACTTTTAAAATTCTAAGGGCTAACTTGGAATTAAAGTATTCATAAGAGAAAACTTTACAAATTCCAAAACTTGAGGGCAAGTTTTGAAACTATTCAAAACTAATTAATTCCATAACTTATGTGTTTAAAGTAGTTTTAATCCAAAAACTCTTCAAGTTCCATAACTTATGGAAGACTTTAAACTAATAAAAGAATTAACTTTTCTTTATTTTATAACTTATGGAATTAATTAAGGTTACACTTTTTTTTATTATTATTATTTTTTTTAATGAAGAGACTCTTGGTCCTCCATAACTTGAGGACAAATTATGGAGTCATAACTCCAATTAATTAGAACTAGACTCTTCATTTTTGTAACCTTTGCCAACTTTTATGAGTTTTATGAAACTTAAATGTGACTTTTCATATAACTTGAGGACAAGTTACAAAAACACATTTTAGAATCAACTCTTAAATTAATTTGGATTGAAAACAACTATTTCATTCAACTTTTCTATTAATCTAAGCAACTCATAAGAACAAGATAATTCAAATCAAACTTTTTCATGTAATTAGTCTAACCCTTAAACTAATACAAAACATGAATCTATTGAAAATTATCTTTGAAATTGGATTAGCATGAACATTACCACATCAAAAACAAGTTTATAAGTTCAAAAACCTCTTAGGGTAATGTTCCTAGTCCAATTCCAGCCAAAAGGATCGAATTTATGCTGTCTGGGGGTCCAACTCGTCGAGTGCAGTAACCAACTCGACGAGTTGGATGCTTTTTGCCTTGGACTCGTCGAGTCCCTTCATGGACTCGGCGAGTCTGATGGGCAGACAGCAACAAAACTCGATTTTTCAGCTTCTATTGCAAGTATAACAAGAAAACAAGCCTAGGCTCTGATACCAATGTTGGGTTATGAGCATTCTAACACTCCTAAGTGTACATGTAACCCTAAATACCTTGGATCTATGTTTTCTCTATTATACATGCAAATATGAACATCCAAGGTATTATCCTAATCTAGCATACAAACCTATCAATATAACAAGATAGAATACATACCTCTTTGATGTAGAATGTCTTCATGAAGCTTGAGTGCCTAGTGCCCCAAGTGTGACACCTCAAATGGTTCACACAACACCATAAACACTTGGAATAACTTAGAGAGAATTCTACACTTCATGAAATCGGCTAGCCCTCTCTAGAATAATCTAGTGGCCGATTTTGTCAAGAATAATATCTTTATATAGTGTTACAATTAGGGCAAACCCTAATTGTCATGACTTTCCATTTCCTTGGATCCATGGGTTCAAATACACCATGGAGCATCCATGGAGCATCATATGGGTTTTAGCCCAACTTGATCATCCATGGAGCATTAGCCCACTATACAAGTATGGATGATTTACACAATCAACCCATATATTTAATTAGTCTTCTTTTGATCACTTAATTAATCCTAGATTAATTCTTGATCAATACTAATTAAATAATCTCATTATTCTTATTATTAATATACTAGAACTTATAATATATTAACAACCATAAGTGTCTTATTTCTCTCATTATAGTCTATCCAAGTGCATGATGCCATGCAACCCAAATGGACCATGTCGGGTCGGGTCAAGTCTTACCAATTATAGTTATGGACTTAAACATTAATCCAACAAGTACAACAGTAGTTCTTATAATACAAGGCTACAGTACTACAATGATTTACCCATTACATATTTTCAGTGATAACCTCACTTAAACGTTTATGTACAAACTATATTTTGTTAAATAATAGTTACATTTGGGGAATTACACACTTTTACATCAAACGAGCATACAAAGCAGTTAAGCCTTGGTAGAAGGCTACTTTAATAGAAAATATAGGTTTTTCTGAGAGATTCAAACTTTTACAAACAATTGCAAACCTTTACATACATTTTACAAACTTATACTTTATACATGTTCAAACATTTTTGGATGACAAATACCGACACTAAAATACTTATGAACTCACCAGCTTAATGCTGATAAACTCTTTCAAAATAACTTGTATTCTCAAGTCATCAGTAGACAGGTACCGAGGCCAGCTTTTGAGAAGATGGAGCGCATTCAAGACTCATCTTATTATTTTGATATACGTTATTTTGGTGTCTATACTGTACAGAACACGCTTGTATTAAAATTATATATTTAATGCAATGGATGATGTTGTTTGCTTATTTACATTTACTGTGTTGTGATACTTACATGACGTCCTCCGCCCCAGAACGTTTCCGCCGTTCTTGGTTTTGGGGTGTGACAGTACCGTTTGTGGTCGGTACACGTACTATTTTGATGGAGGAAGCGCATTGATCGAAATTCTCGATTCATCCCGGGGCTACGAAAAGGGATGTTGCATGGTTTGTTGAGAGATGCCTGACTTGTCGACAGGTTAAGGCCGAGCACCAGCGTCCGCATGGTAAATTGCAGCCGCTAGAGATTCCCGAATGGAAGTGGGAACAGATTACCAAGGATTTTATCACCAAATTGCCGCGGACTGCGAGGGGAGTCGACGCGATTTGGGTGATTTTGGATAGATTGACGAAAAGCGCTCATTTTCTAGCCATCAGCGAGAGCTCTTCTGCTGAGAAGTTGGCAGAATTATACGTGAGGGAGGTGGTATCGCGGCATGGGGTTCCGATGTCGATTGTTTCAGATCGAGATGTGCGTTTTACTTCCAGGTTTTGGAAGAAGTTTCATGAGGAGTTGGGTACGAGACTACATTTCAGTACCGCATACCACCCGCAGACAGACGGACAGAGCGAGCGGACGATTCAGACGCTTGAGGATATGCTTCGAGCATGTGTTTTGGATTTTGGAGGGAGCTGGGACACCTATCTACCTTTAGCAGAGTTTTCGTACAACAACAGCCATCATTCGAGCATTGGTATGCCACCCTTTGAGCTGTTGTATGGTCGGAGGTGTCGCACCCCCATCTGCTGGGGAAAGGTGGGGCAGCGGGTGATGGGTAGCACAGAGATTGTACTCCATACGACCGAGCAGATTTAGCAGGTCCGGCAGAGGTTGTTGACCATGCAGAGTCGCCAGAAGAGTTATGCGGACAGGCGGCGGTCCGAACTCGAGTTTCAGGTTGGTGACCTTGTGCTCCTAAAGGTCTCTCATTGGAAAGGAGTGATACGATTCCGGAAGAGGGGCAAGTTGGGACCCCGGTATATTGGACCCTTCAGGGTAATTACTAGGATAGGCCGGGTAGCCTACCGGTTGGATCTACCTGCTGAGTTGGGGCAGATCCATGATACCTTTCATGTCTCGCAGTTGAGAAAATGTATTGCGGACGAGTCGGCAGTGGTGCCATTAGATGATATTCAGGTGGATGCAGGCCTGAACTATGTGGACAGACCAGTAGCGATCAGGGATCGGAAAGTTAAGGTTCTGAGGAACAAGGAAGTACCCCTAGTAAAAGTGCATTGGCAACATCGGAAGGGGTCCGAGCTGACATGGGAGTCCGAGTCTGAGATGCGGGATCAGTATCCAGAGTTGTTTTCAGTATGAGACTTTGGGGGCGAAGTCTGATTCTAGTGGGGGAGAATTGTAACAGCCCGAAATCCAGGTATTCTTCTTTTGGCCTTGCATCTTGGGTAAGTTGTTAATTTAGGGTTTTCATGGTAGGCGAGTACGCTGGGCGTACAAGGTGTACGCTGCGCGTACTCGCGCGCCTCATTTGGACACGTTCCCCCTCAGGTACGCTGGGCGTACCCAAGGTTACGCATGGCGTAACTCGCCCAGATCTAAAAACCCTAATCTCTTTGGAGGGCTATAAAAGGAATGTGTGGCTGGACTTCTCAACCACCACCCCTCAGAGTGAAACCCTAAATAGTGTGTGCCTTCGTTCTTAAGCCTTTGTGTGTGAATTCTAAGCTTGGTGGTGCCATTCCAAGGTTGCAAAGGAGAAGAAGAGCTTATTGGAGAGGCTAGAAGTGGTGCTCAAGTGTAGATCTGAGTTTTTCAAGGGTTAAAGCTTCATTATCAGGTAAAAAGTTCGGATCTTGTCACTTGGTTCATGTTATATGCTTAAGGTATCATTTTCTAGGGTTTAAGTCCCAAAGGTGGAGACTTTTTGTGCAAATGGCCTCCATAAGCTTAGATACTTCATATTTCTGATCTATTGGAGTTGTAGACTCATAAAAATGACATCTTGGACGTGGATATTGCACCATGCATGAGATCTAGGTCCTTGAGTTTGAATAGAATGTTGTTATGTGATGTTGGAGCCTTTACAGCCATGCCAAGGCTTAAAGGTAGACAAACTAAAAGAGTCGGATCTAGAAGTTGGAGTAATGGCTTAACCGATTAAGACTAGAAATGAAGAGTGGCTGATTCTGATGGTTACGATGGGTGTAACTTCCAGTACGCGCAACGTACTGGGTGGAGACCTCGATCCAGGGGATTGGCGATGTACGCCCCGCGTACATCTAACAGTACGCCCCGCGTACTCTCAGGGTTGACTTTTTTTGACTTTTAGGGTTTTGGTCAACATGAGGACTTTAGGTCAAGGAAGGGTAAAATGGTCTTTTACCCTCTGAGGAATGATGATAAGGGGTAAAGTTTTAGTGGTGGAAGTCTTTGTGTATTAAATGATATTTTTATGTTTAGGCGAGGTAGAGTCGTCGTTGGGATTCGATGATAGCGAGGACGCGAGATCTTAGACTTTCCACAAGGTGAGTTTTCTCACTATCCTGTACCCGGGAGGGTTTAACTGTGTGACCGGAAGGTCGGATATGATATCAGATATATGTATTATGTGTGATAAGTTAATCATTATATGTGTCATGTATGATATGCTTGATATGGGTCGGAAGGCATTATGTTATGGGCCGGAAGGCGAATATGTTAAGGGCTGGAAGGCGTTATGATGTGGACCGGAAGGTTGACGTGGGTAGGACCGGAAGGTTTACCTACGGGACGGAAGTCCCATGAGACACATGGACTGGAAGGTCAGGGCCTGGAAAGGCGTATGTGCATAGGTTGTATTTTGGGGAACTCACTAAGCATTTATGCTTATCGTTGTTGTGTTATGTGTTTCAGGTACTAGCGAGGACCGTGGGAAGGCACCGGCGTGATCGTACACATTGTCGGGGGAAAACTATTTTATGATCTTTGGGATGTATTTTGTTGTGACAATATTGTTTACGTTTGAATTTGAAATATTAATTGATGTTTTTGATATTTACAAAAAAATGAAAAACTGGTTTTAAAATTTACGTCGTTACAGATTGAGTCTCATACGTGCTGATATCCTTGTTCCGAAAAATCTATCCATCTCAGCCTTCCCCTGGCCAAACTCTCAACATCGGAGACAATAAACTTAGTTCCAGCTATTGTACAATTTCGTATGTCATAAGTCCGAAGGGCTTCCCAAAAGAGTGTGCCATAATTTCCTAGCCTAATTGACCATTGAGAAACAAGAAGTGCATCCCCAAAGTCTACAATTTTCCTGGCGTCTTTTCCCGAAGAGCTTCCAGGAATTCCTCCCGAGTGTCGAGTTGAGTTTCGCATTGACCTAATTCCTGGAATTACCCTCGTAGTCAAAACCCCCATGTCGATTAGTGCTAGCAGTAATGCAGGAGTTATTTACTCAGCTTGATGAGTTGACCATCAAAACTGATATCCTCTTTCCTCGAACAAATGACCATTTCGATCCACCTCAGAGAACCAACCACTTCTCAAAGATAAACCTTACGACAAGGTACCATCAGGTACGAGTCCAAGAGAGTGATGTTCCTTAGACAGAATGCCGAACTCGATACGGTCACTATAAGCTCGTAGTGATGCCCATCGATAAAACCACTTCCCTTAGTCATGTAGTAGACAATGAAGACATACGTGTGGAATCCTCATAAGATCAAGAAAATAGAGAAGTAGTCGGCACCGAAGACACCCACAGAAACTCGTCAATTCTTGGGTCTCGCTGACTACTATTACAGGTTCATCCAGAATTTTTCCTGAATCGCCAAAACCTTAACCATTCTGACATCGAAAGATGTACCCTCTTGTAGGAGGTCTTATATTGGAAAGACATAATACGCCTTGGAAAGCGCGGAGAACTTAACCCGTGGTACATTAGACCCTTCGAGATCTTCGTTAGTAACCTTCAAACTCCGACTACCTTCAGAACTTAGCAGCAACCATCCGGTATTACACGTCTTTATTCGTAAGAAATGCCTACTCGAAGAAACCCTAGTAATCCCTTCAATGTGACCGAAACCAACGAACGTCTGAATCTCATGGAGAAATCAATCGAAACCATAGATCGAGAGGTTAAACATACGAAACAAAACCATATCCTGATAACGAAGGTTCGCCGGAATACCATACGAAGACACGAATCCAATAGGAGCGTAAAGATCCGATAGAATTGAAGTATCTGTATCTCTTTCGAAATCGTTGAGTCGCATTTAAAGTTTGAATTTCGGGACGAAATTCCCTCTAACGGGGGGATAATGTGACAACCCGAAGTTTGTCCATCGCCGTAACCCGTTCCGTCCATAAAATTCATCTCTTTCGAATTGTTTCTGTTTAAGTTTTAAATTAAGTCATTATTTTTGAGATTTATATTATGACTTAATGGAAGTCTAAACATGTTTAGAACTCATTTTAACACTCCATATTAGTAATCGGAAACATCTTAGTTTCAACCATATCGGGTTACGACATCTTAATCGGGTGCGACCAAAAGCCCCGTTTAACGTCGGTATCGGGTAGAATTCCACCGTGTCCTGAACTTAGGACCTATTTAAAGGAGATTAAGCTTCCATTTGAAGCTTTTTCCCTCTCTCTCTAACCTCTCTCCTCAAACCAAAGATCTAAGTCCAAAAACATCAAATTCAAGCCCCAAATCTTCAAGGTAACCACCCTAACTCCTAGTATAGCATCTTAGACCTTCAAATTCGTGTTTAAATCATGGAATAGGACCTCATTCATGCGTTTACGGACCTGGAGCATGCTGGGACGTAAACACATAAAAAGTGGGTTTTTGAGCCTTAAAACCCCTCCAAACCAACTTTAGGACTTAAATATGACTTTGTGGCTTACCAATTCAGACTTAGAACACTCTAAACATGATTTTTGAGGAGTAAACATGAGTTTACTGCCCAAGAACATAGTTAGGCCGTAAACTCATCATTCTTGAAGACTAAACTCAAAAACAAGTGTTTAAAAGCCATTTAAACACACCATTAGCCTTGGAATAACTCCTAGAACCAACCACAATCAATTTGAGGACCTTAAACACAATAAAAACCCTCCATTTGAGAGTTTACGGCCATGACCCCCCAAGGATACGTTCCAAGGCCATGACTCACCTAAGCTAGTCAAATGGTGCCCAAAATTCATCCCAAGGCTTGTAAAAATTGTCTAAATCACATGTGATTGTCCTAGCCACCAAAACACATAAGGATTGTGTGTGGGGGGGGGGGGATTTTACGGCTGTAAACTCCATTAAATGGTCAATAGGTGGGTTAAATCCATTCATATGCCTTAGATGTGATCCTAGCTAATTTCCCCAAGTGATGTTTGACCATTTAGCACCTTAAAATCCATCATCCATGAGTTCATGGCCGTGAACTCATATGGACATGGTCTTAGGGCCGAAAACTCCATAAGGAGTTTACTCTTGAAGAGTAAACACAATATCCAAGCCATATACGTCCCTAGATGTCACCCGGGTCGCTCCAAACACTTGATTTGAGGTGTTTTCGCATCCTAGAGTAAATAATCATATCTAATTAGTGAATTAAAATCTAATTAGATACAAATGTGTATCATTTCACATTTCATAGGAACCACGCGCGTTTTCAAGCCTTGAACTGACGTTTAGCATCCAAACCGACACATTCCGCGATTGGTGAGTTCATACCCCTACCTTTTTTCCGTGTTTTTTAATGTTTTCAGGGGGGGGGGGGGAATACAAGCAAAGCTATAAATGTTTTCAAAAACCTAATACTTATGTAATTCTATAAATATCTGGCTAACCTTTAAATATCTTTACCCCTTATGTATTATGTTGAGCATAAGGAATGTTTTCTCAACTATAACTACGTGAATTTCAGTAAAGGAAACAATCAAACCAATTAAATTATTATGGGAATAATTTGGGATCTTTAGTTCATGTTTTACGAATATAGACTTACCTAAAGTTAATAGATAAACTATGTCTAATTCAGTTTATCTCTGTTTAAATTAGATTATATTGCCAGATCATCTCATTGTATTAAACTGTTTGTATTGTATTATGTTTCTAAACGATTAGTATGTTTGATAACGTTCAAGAACATCGTGAATAGTATAATACTAGCTTGTGAGGTTCGTCATCATTATTAGTAAATCCTTCCCGGAAATGTAACCAGAGTCTCCTAGAAGGAGAGCGTGGAATTTGTGGATAGATCTATTCGGGACTGACAATCCCACACCTTAACTGCTAGCTACAGTTAAGCGGGCACGCCTGGGGTGAAAAATTCTTGGATATAGTTTCGAAGTCTGACAAACGTCAAGGATGTCACTTTGTTGTATCAGCATGGTTACCCGACTCACAATATTTATTAATATAAGTTTATTCACGGATTAAATTTCATATCTACTTTCTATCTATAGTATCCTATATCTAGTACGGGATGGTAGTCCCATGGTTTTGAATCTATATTTAGTACGGGATGATAGTCCCATGGTTTTGAATCTATATTTAGTACGGGATAATAGTCCCATGGTTTTGAATCTATATCTAGTACGGATGATAGTCCTATGGTTTTAAATCTATATCTATCTAATAGTTTTGTGTATATCAAACTATCTTATAACTGGTACGAGATAGCAATCCCATGAATTTTTAGTAAATAGATTCATATGTAAAACTATACAATGTAATTCTTAACTAAAACTTTACTTTTAGGAAAATATAGGATTTTCCTGGGATAACAACTGTACATAACCAGAACCGTGTAACCTAACAGTTAACCAAACATTACTATTAAGAAAATATGGGATTTTCTTGGATTCGTAACTTTTTCGGAAAACTTAAATATTTTCAGATAAACAAACATCTTATGAACTCACCAGCTTTATGCTGATTTTCAAACCGCTTGTATTCTCAGGTCCGCGTTAGACAGGTACCCAGCGATCCCTTTTGGAGAAGACGAAGTGAACCGAAGACCATGTCTCTATTTTTGTTCATAATATATATATATATATATATATATATATATATATATATATATATATATAACACTTGTAACACTTTACTTTTGAACAAATGTAAATTCGAATATGTAATGTAATGGTTGTTTACTTTGCTTACTATGTACATTGGATTTGATACTCAACATGGAGTCCGCCCCGGAAATGTTTCCACCTTAGGTTTTCGGGGTGTGACAATTTACTACCTTAAACACATGAGTTTACAACCATAAACTCATGGTTATCCATGATTCATGGGTTTTAGTGGTTGTAGGTTAAGCATAGAAAGTTCTAGGTCCAATTCCAAACCATACAAGGTGTTAAAGGCACTTTAACACCCATTGGAGGAGTTTATGGTCTAAGGAGGTGTGTTTACAGTCCAAGAATAGTCTTGGGCTGTAAACTCAAGTTTGACCCATTTGTGTATGATTTGGTGCATATCTTGAAGGATTATAAGGTTCTATGCACTCATGGAAGTTCATGGAGGCTTTTGGAGGTGTTTAAAGGCAATTTAACACCTTAAAAAGGTGTTTATGGTCCATGAATGAGGGTTTACGGTCCAAGCAAGTTCTTGGGCCGTAAACTCATGTCCATACATCAAATGGTACAATTTTGGTGCTCTAAGTCCATTCCTTCAAGTCCAAAGGTCTTAACTATGCACTAGAAGTGATTTGGAGGGGTTTTGGGGCTTCAAAACCCTCTTTAGAGGTGTTCACAATTTTGGGAGGGTTCCCAAACCGTAAACACTTGTTCATGAGTGTTTTGGGTGATTCAAACATGAATTTGCATACCAATCAAGTTAAACAACAAGTTAGGATAGATTGCTTACCAAATTGAGGCTCGAAAGGGGGTTTTTGGATCAATCTCGAGGTCTAGAGAGAGAGTAGTGAGATAAAGTGTTTTACGAGAGAGAAAAAGCTTCAAAATGATGTCACTCAATCCCATATGTAGGGGTTGAGTTTATGGCCAGGTGGAAATCTACCCAATACTGACGTTAAATGGGGCTTTTGGTCGTACCTGATTAAGTTACAGTAATCACGACTTAAATGAAACTAAATATTTTCCAAACGAAATATGGAAAATATTTTAATGTTTAAAATGTATCCCGAAACTTATGAAACCTAAATAGAAGTCGCAATAAATAAATTTAAAACAAAACTAATGGAAAAATTTGGAACATAACGACTTTATTAACGGAAACGGGTTATAGTGACGGAATAAATCACGGGTTGTCACAGGGAGGTTCTAGGGTTGAATCAAAGGCTTAGGAAGTGATCGGGAGTTAAAATGACCTTGGAAATGGAGTTTGCGGTTCTTGAAGGACCCTTGGTGAGTTTACTATCGTAAACACATGGGTTTACGGCCCTAAACTCATGTTTGGCTCATGTTTGCATAGTTTGGTGCTTAAAATGAAGGGATATAAGGTTCTATGTATTAATCTAATCCATAGGAGGGAAGTTAGGGTACCATTTGACCCCTCAAGGGAGTTTACGGCCAAAGGACCAATTCCTTGGGGATTTACGGTCGTAAACTCTATAAGGTCTTGGTTTCTTTGATGATTAAGGCCCCTACTTTGATGGTGGTTGATTCTATGTTGAGTTCTAGGCATAAGGAAGGAAGAAAGGGCAATTTTGCACCATTTAAGGGAATTTACGGCCCAAGAACATTCATTGGCCGTAAACTCTCATTCATAGGTCGTAAACTCATGTTTACTCCCATTAAGACATGATTTTGGGGTTCTAAGTCCATGCATGCTAGTTTCTAAGTCATATCTAAGAATTAGAAGGGTTTTGGAGGGGTTTTGGGGCTTCAAAACCCACTTATGGGTGTTTACGGATTTGGGGGTGTTCTCCAACCGTAAACACAAGTTTTGGGGCTTTTTGAATGATTTGATCATAAATCTGCATGCATATCAAGCTAAACAACAAGCTAGGAAGGATTACTTACGATTTCGGAGCTTGAAAGGGGCGTTTTTCGATCAAAATTCGACTTGTAGAGAGAGAGAGAGAGAGAGTAGAGAGAGTGTTAAGAGTGTGGAAAAATCTCAATTGAAGGCCCACTCATCCTTATATAGGGTTTGAGTTTGCGGCCCAATAGGAATCTACCTGATCTCGACGTTATATTAAATGGCCGTAACCCGACTTGATCGTAAACTAGAAACTTTTCAAAGAAATATCAAGGGTGTTTCATGTGTTTCTAATTCGTTTTGACACTTATAAAGTCATAATAAAAGTCTCAATTTAATTTGCCTAATCCAAAATATTACCGGAAAAATTAAATAAAAACGAGTTTTATTAACGAAAATGAGTTATAGTGACGGAATAAATTTCAGGTTGTCACATCCAGCCCATGGCGTTGGCTGTTACCAGGGACAGTGATTTGACATGGACATTCCACCATGTCAAGGCCCTTTCGGTGAAGGTGCAAGTAGCGAACTTAATCTTGCTTTCCTCGGGGCACGAGCACATCTCAAAGATGGCTTCAGTTCTTTTAATCCATTGAGACAGTGCAATGATCCCTCTGGTTCCATTAAAGAATGTGGGTTTGCAGCTCATGAAATCCTTATAAGTACACCCCTGTGTACGTGAGTGGATTTCACCATGTCTAGAGTTGGTGCCCATTCCGGCTCTACTTGCATCACCAGAATTTATTTGGGCCAGAGTTGCGGTTACTGCAGTCTGAAACATCACCGCATCGAACTGCGGAGGAGGAGGTGGTGGAGGCGGAGTTTAATTCGCAGGTGGGTTTCTGGTTGGACGCTTGCCAGGAAGCATCAATTACTGAAAATTTATAAAGATGATGACAGTAGTGAGAAACACTTATAACTATGATGAGAGTGTTTCATGGACTAAATCGCTATAGACTAATTGTCAGATAAAGTCATAATGTAGAGTAGGGAAAACATAAGAGTATAGACTTTTCCAATAGATTAGATAACTTCCAATATTACTGGTATTACTGATGTAAATAATTTCAGGAAAAACGACCTAACAGTAGGTCTTACATCAAACCATAAGGAAAATGTTGGCAGCTTAAAAGTGTAGTTAGAGTGCTTTCAAGTTTAGAAATGTTTACAGACAAGTGCCCTACTGAGCATAGAAAAGCAAAGCTATTCCTTAAACAAAAGAGAAAGAGGAGTGGACATCTTCTACTGGCAATGGGTATCCCTTGGACGGACCCTAAGATCAGCCAGTTGGCATACAACTTCCTGAAGATGTCGTTCATGAACCCTCTGACGCACTCGGAGTTCCCTAACTTTGGCTCGGGATGCAGCTAGCTATTGCTGCAGAGCCTCATTGGTCTTCCTAGTCCTATCCATAGCTTCTTCAAGTTGGCGGATACGGAAAGTGTTAAGGTTAGAGTTGGCATCAATTTCCACAACTCTACCAATGGCTACATGACCTTGTTCGACATTCCTAGCAATCCTACGGACCACGGGCAAGACTCGGTCAGCTGAACCTCCCTCGCTTATGTTGTAAAAACTTTGGTCTCCGTTGAAGGGTAAAGTCTGACCTTGTTCATCGCTCCATCGATTCAAGGTTGTTGCCTACATGGGAGTGGGACCTTGAAATGTTGAACGGGGGTTGGGGTTTGGAGCTACTGGGGGTTGGTTGTTGACTTCTAGTTCGGAGTCAGAACTATCCGAAAAGCCTTCTGCATAGTGATCATCCAAAGGGATCAGGTGATCATCTTCTGGCTCTTCATCAAGCCATCCTCCAATGCCTTGGTTTGGATAGTACGGATCGTCGGGAAGGTGGAAACCAGCCATGCTATCTATGAGAGAATAGGGAAAGAATAGTTAATAGACGTTCCAATCTAAGATACTTATAAGATGATCGTTATGAGTTAGACCAATACTTGCATAGTGCATACTAATTACATGCGACCGAAACAGAGTAGACATTCGAATACGTGACCCTAACTCTAAATGCACAACCAAACAAGGAACAGGAAGTCAAGCAAAGATCACAAATTCTAAGTCTATAACAGCTTATTCATATGTAATCGTAGAGTATCCACTTAGCAACTATTGCTCTACTAGTAATGACCTTTTTAGTTCTCACATATGTAACTTATAGTAATACAGAATACTCCTATAGTATTCTTGTTCTAATGTTCCCGTAGTAGTGTTGGTAAGTTTTTTGACTTGTTGCAACACCACAATCACTCTTATTCACATGTTAGTCACTCCTAGGAAGATGTAGTTGATCAGGCTACATCCACCCATATTTGACTATATCTAAACCAATTTATGTTGTTCAACAATCTTAATACTTTTGTTGTGTTCTAGTATGATACTGACCCTTTGTATGAATGGATGTACATATATACTTAGTTAAACACTTTATTACTTAAAAGTATATATTCTTGGTCAGAGTGCTTTAATCCCGATGTGTTTATAGTTCGTATATCTTTTATGGGTTGATATACTAATTCACTATAAACAATGCTCTGATACCAATCTGTCACACCCCAAAACCGAGAACGACGAATATGTTCTGGGGTGGAGGATGTCATGTACAGTATCATAACAATGCATAATAGTAAAGACAAGCAACAACATCCATTACATTAATATAATAATTATAATACAAGTGTGTTCTGTACAGTTTTGTTAGACACCAAAAGTATAATCAAAATAAAAGATGAGTCTTGTATGTGCTCCATTTTCTCAAAAGTTGCATCTGTACCTGTCTACTGATGACCTGAGAATACAAGTTATTTTGAAAATGAGTATCAGCATAAAGCTGGTGAGTTCATAAGTATTTAGTGTCATTGTTTGTATAAAAATGTTTACAATCATGTCATACAATAGCTGTTATCAAGGTTTGAAAATAGTATGATCCTTAAAAAATCCGATATTTTCCGGCAAAAGTAGTCTTCTACCAAGACTCGATTATTTGTATGTTTGATCCTTTGAAATGTAAAAGTTTTCCCAGTGAAACTTATTAGTATGAAATATAGTTTTAAATTTCGTTCATATAAAGTAATTGGGAAAATAATGTTTTACCCCGGCAGTGTCACTGTCGGCTGAATGTAATAAAGATGCAAGCTCCAGGTAGTATTAAATGTACAACACACCTCGGGGAGTCCGTTTTACGTTTAATTCTTAATGTGTTAATTAAAGGTCTGAATGTGAACTCGTATGTAACCATGCTGATTGACGATCGAATAACAGATGACCCTCCAGGTCACACGTAGTATGGTGACATTTTGTCACCCCTGGGCCTATTCGGCTCGAACTATAGCTAGCAGTCGGGATGTGGGAGTGTCTATCCCGTATAGATCTATACACATAATGCCCTCTCTCCCTCGAGGAGACTCTGGTTACACGGTGATCGCACAGTGAAGTGTCGTATCGAAAAGTAGTAGGTCACATTCTATTTTAGTATATTCTCTTGTATTAGAGTATAATATACTTCTTGGTACCATGTATTGAGTGTTCTCTTATATAGTATATAGTATTCTCTTCGCATAGTATTTAGCATGTATAGACTCTTAACTGTACTAACTATAGTGAGTGTCATGGTAATAATAGTAATGAGAGGTAATCTTTAACTATACCTATTACAGTTAAATAGAAATGTTAGTTGCATGCCTTTGATACACAAAGGTATTGAACTGAAGTGAAGACTTTTATATCCAACACAAATATATAATAATCAAACAAGAACAGAATACCCTAAGTCCACAATCAAACAACAACAGGAAGTAAGGTGAGCTATTAGGTTTAAGTCCTTCAATTCTTACTTATATAAATGTATTGGTGTAGATATGATTTGGGAACAAAACAAGTTTAAAAGAGTTGGAAATAGTTTTATAACAATTTAACATGAAAATGAGTTTGATAAACATTTAAAACAGTTTTGTTGGCAAAGCAGTTAAAAGTATAGAAAATCCTTTTGGTTGCAAGTTATAAATCACATGTGATTGATACTATAACTTGTTTGATTCAACTTGTATCCCCTCCCCCATAAAAGCATTTAAAACATTTAAAAGGTTGATTAAGTGGTATGAACTCACCTGTAGTGAGTGAAGTGGATGGAAATTTCGGGTATGGTGCTAGGTATTAAGTGAGGACTTTAACACACACACACACGGATCCTATGTAACATTTAGTGATACATAATTGTATATGATTAGTTATTTGATCACTAATTTAGTAAGTAAAGGCACTCTAATGCATAAAAACACTTTGCTTCAAGTGCTAGGAGTGCTACGGGTTACATCTAAGGAGTGTATGGTCTCACTATGGAGTTTACACCTCAAATGGTCACCCTATATATGTTTACGGTTGAGAGACCATTTCCCCTATGAGTTTACAGCCATAAACTCATGGGAATGGTGTATTTGAGTGTTTCAAGGTCTCATGCTTCACAAAGAAGTGTCCTAGGGTTGAATCAAAGGCTTAGGAAGTGGTTAGGGCTCAAAATGGCACACTTTTTGGAGTTTACGGTCCTTGGACCACCTTTGAGAGTTTATGGCCATAAACCCATGAGTTTATGTCCGTAAACTCATTATTACTCCAACCATTTCGTGTTTTCGTGTTTCTAGTTCATGCATGCAAGGTTTTTAGCCTCTTGTCTAAGTATTAGGGGGTGTTAGGGCTTGAAAACACCCTTTGGGGTGTTTATGGTTTTGGGAGATCCCCAAACTGTAAACCCATGTTATTGGGGGGTTTTTGGTGTTTAGTCCATGAATTTTCAAGTATACTAAGCAAACAACTAGCTAGGAGGAGTATAGTTACTTAAAGAAGGCTTGTAAGAGTGCATAGGACTCAAGAACACTAGTGTGTGTTCTTGGTGTTCTTGAAGAACACTTGAAGATCTAAGAAAAACCAAGAATCCATGGATGAGAATATGTATAAACACTAGATTAAGTGTTGTATGAATGAATCTAGGAAGGAAGACTTACGTTTTTAGTGGATTTTGAAGAAATGTGTGATGATAGTTGAGAGAAAACTTGGTGTTCTTGAGGTTGGAAGTGTGAAAAAGGGTTAGAAATGATCAAGACTCACCTTTATAGGTGGTAGTTCACAGCCTTAGTGAGTTTACGGCCGTAAACTCCATGTTTATGGCCATAAACTCCATCTTATGGAGTTTAAGGCATGACTTTGGTGTTGGGGCTTTAGTAGTTGCTTTCTAACACTTGTTCCTTAAGTGTACAAGGCTCGAAAATATTCAAACAGTCTTCAAATTGTGCTAAATGATAGCGGAAATGAATTTGACTTTCAATGAAGTGTTAGACTGTAGAAATTATACATATGAAAAATTCGGGTTGTTGGGATTGGGGCTTCCTAAGGTAGATTTTCATCTTCAGGCTTGGGGTCAAGATTTTCAGGGAAATCTTCTGCAAGATCATTGTCTAAAGGGACTTCAAGTTTTGTTTCTGACTCTGCATTAAGCCCTCCTCCATTTACTTGGTCAGAAAAGTACAGTTTGTCGGGGAAGTGAAATCCCGCCATTGTTATCTAAGCGAGAAATAAGGGTAAGAAGGAATTAGCAATTCTATAATAAAGCGGTAAACAATTGCAAGTTTCTATAAGAGAAACCTACAAATAATCTTAATTAATATGATTCTTGCTGGTTCATTGTATGAAAACATAGTGCATACTAATTATATACTACTTGGGTCGAATAGACCTTCGAATAAGTGATCCTACCCTAAGTCCACATCCAAATAAGGAAAAGGAAATAAAGCTTAGACCACACATTCTTAGTCTATGAAACCTAATTATATATAACCATGCTGCATGCAATTAGTAATCATAGAATTATCAGCAAAAGCCTTTTGTTCTCATGAAGTTTCTTTCTTGAATGAATAGTGCCTAAAATACTCCTATAGCATTTTACTTTATGTTTTGTTCTATAGAATTCTTTGGACCTAGAATTGGTAAGCTTTAGACTTGTTGCAACATCACTATCACTCCCGAACACACGTTCACTGTATCTCAAATAAACAGAGTTGATTATGATATATTTATCCCAGGTTCGATTACATAACTGCCCACGTTTGACTGTTGTGTCCAACAATTAAATACTTTTGTTATGTTCTAGTATGACATTGTTCTGTAGTAAGTACGTAGGTATGTAATTATGTATACTTTTAGTTAAGTATTTTAGTACTTATAAAGTATAAACTCTTGGTCAGAGTATTTTAATCCCAGTGTGTTTATAGTTTGTATATCTTTTATGGGTTGATATACCTGATTCACTATAAAAAATGCTCTGATACCAATCTGTCACACCCTAAAATCGGACTGGCGGAAACATTCGAGGGCGGAGGACGAATCTTGACATATGCTCCGTCTTCTAAAAAATTGGTCATTGGTACCTGTATACTATCGACCTAAGAATACAAATTATTTTGAAAGCGTAGATCAGCATTAAGCTGGTGAGTTCATAAGTATTTAGTGTCAAATGTTTGTATTAGTTTCTTTGAAAATGCTTATAAAGTCTTGTAAAATGTTTGTTGTAAAAGTTTGTATACGTTCGAAAGCTCCTAGAAAATCTTATATTTTCTACTAGTACGAATATGTAGTCTTCTACCAAGACCTAACTGTTTTGTATGTTTGTACTTGTAATAGTCTGAAATGTGTGTTTTCCCAATGTTTATGACTATCTTTTCTAGAAAGGAGTTTCATTACCTTTTATGTGAGAATGTCTCTAAATGAATGAAATGAGAATATGAAAGTGTACAGTAATGTTAATTAAAAAGATTATTGACACACTAACTACCTTAAAAATTAGTTTGTTAATTTAGGTTTTGATGTGATGTACTAGTAACCATGCTAAAATAACAAGTAGATAACACGACGACCTGATGGCGCTGAATAGTAAATGCTGTTGGATTAATGTCTAAGTCCATAACTATAATTGGTAAAACTTGACCCGACCCGGCATGGTCCATTTGGGTTGCATGGCATCATGCACTTGGATAGACTATAATGAGAGAAATAACACTTAAGGTTTGTTAATATATTATAAGTTCTAATATATTAATAAGGTTATTTAATTAGTATTGATCAAGAATTAATTTGGAATTAATTAAGTGATCAAAAGGAGACTAATTAAATATATGGGTTGATTGTGTAAATCATTCATTCTTATATGTGTGGGCTTGTGATCCAAGATTCCTTATGTTGGACTAAGTCCATGGGGTGACCCATGGATACTCCATGGAGGTTAAAATCCATGGAGCATAAGGAATGGGTAAAGTCATGAGTTACATGGTGTAACCCTAATAGCCACCATATAAAAGAAACCCATGGCTCAAGAAATCGTTACACTATGTGTATGTATGAGGGCTAGACGATTTCATGAAGTGTTCTAATTTCTCTCTAAGTTATTCCAAGTGCTTATGGTGTTGTGTGAACCATTTGAGGTGTCACACTTGGGGCACTAGGCACTCAATCTTCATGAAGACAAGCACTATCAAAGAGGTATGTATTCTATCTTGTTATATCCATTATTTTGTATGCTAGATTAGGATAATACCTTGGATGTTCATATTTGCATGTATAATAGAGAAAACATAGATCCAAGGTATTTAGGGTTGCATGTACACTTAGGAGTGTTAGAATGCTCATAACCCAATAGTGGTATCAGAGCCTAGGCTTGTTTTCTTGTTATACTTGCAATAGAGGCTGAAAAATCGAGTTTTGTTGCTGTCAGCCCAGCAGACTCGCCGAGTCCATGAAGGGACTCGACGAGTCCAAGGCAAAATGCATCCAACTCGCCGAGTCGAGTTCATGCACTCGACGAGTTGGACCCCAGACAGCATATCTTCGAGGTTTTTGGCTAGAAATGGACTAGGAACATTACCCTAAGTTGTTTTGAACTTATAAACTTGTTTTTTAATGTGGTAATGTTCATGCTAATCCATTTTCAAAGATAATTGTCAATAGATTCATGTTTTGTATTAGTTTAAAGGTTAGACTAATTACATGAAAAAGTTTGATTTGAATTATCTTGTTCTTATGAGTTGCTTAGATTAATAGAAAAGTTGAGTGAAAAAGTTGTTTTCAATCCAAATTAATCTAAGAGTTGATTCTAAAATGTGTTTTTGTAACTTGTCCTCAAGTTATATGAAAAGTCACATTTAAGTTTCATAAAAACTCATAAAAGTTGGCAATGGTTACAAAAGATGAAGGGTCTTGTCCTTAAGTTATGGAGGTTCAAGAGTCACTTCATTAATAAATAAATAAATAAAATATGTAACCTTAATTAATTCCATAAGTTATAAAATAAAGAAAAGGTTAATTCTTTATTAGTTTAAAGTCTTCCATAATTTGTCCACAAGTTATGGAACTTGAAGAGTTTTTGGATTAAAACTACTTTAAATACATAAGTTATGGAATTAATTAGTTTTGAATAGTTTCAAAACTTGCCCTCAAGTTTTGGAATTTGTAAAGTTTTCTCTTATGAATACTTTAATTCCAAGTTAGCCCTTAGAATTTTAAAAGTTAAAATTCAACCCTTATACTTTATAATATTATAAGTTAATGATATTTATATGTATAAGAGTAAAGTCGGTCTTACCGCTAGTACGCCTCATTCACGAAGCCGGTCTATAAGGTGGATATAAGGTTGTTGCCTATAAAATGGCAACTTAATGGGTGTCCACTCTCACCCACCGCTTGCTTGACTGGTGGAGGGTCGTTAGCCGAACGGGTTTGACATGACTATAATTCTCCCTTCATTAAAAGTATTAATGATAAATACTAAGTAACTAAACTCTTATAAATACCCAATCTTAGTTACTTAGGAAAAATGTGAAGAAGGTGCTAATCCATGAAATTACACTTTGCACTTTGTTTAAGTCGGTTAGTGGAGCGTGTGTGGTTAACCGGCACACTAACTCGAATTTAACAAGGTAGGCAAAGGGTAACTTAATGTTTATCATAGTATCGATGGAGCGTGTGTGGTTAACCGGCACATCGATTGAGGGGTAAATACTTAAGGGTACCAAGTAATTTGCATGGTTACTTCACACCTTGTTTTGTGATCCTCGGCATCCCAGTCACAAAACCTGAAGGGCACACTTGAGATTGAAACATGCCATTGAACATTTCAATGAATCTCAAAAGATCTAGGAGTTTCAAAACCAATTAAAACCTAATAATACATTTCGTTTATCTTGGTGGAAATTGGTGAATCGTCATTCACCTACCTTCAAATTGTTTTATAGCTTGGATTATGGCATACCTCTTCTAAGTTATAAAATAGTCTGTTGGGTCCTAGCCTTAATATTTCATATTGGGTGTCATATTAAGGACTTTAAAATCAACTATCTTGAATATCTCCCAAAAAGCTGTCTGGTTTAGACATTTATGATCTTCCCAAATATCTTGAAACAAGCTTTCCTAATGAAGATGATGTCCCATGGATATCATACTTCTTTCTCCTCCTCCAATTATTCTCCCTAACCCACAAGTTCTTGAAAAGTTTAAGGTCACTCAAGCCCTATTGGCAAGTAAAGGTCTTGGTGTGGTCACATCTTGGAGATGTAGTCACATATTGACAAGCCGGGAGAGTTGGGTGTCAAAGTCTTGAGAAAGTTAGTGGCTCAACTACTTTCTAAGTCACATAGTGAGTTCTTTTGGAACACCTATGAAACAGACTATGACAAGACCCTTAATGATCTTATCTATTTGCTAAGATCAACTTCCTGAAACTTTATGGACATTGACAATGGTGACACTGGGATATACAGAAAAAGCATTCTCTTCCCAATGGAAAGGGATCGGCCATAGTCAACTCGGTTGAACAAATGCTAAAGAGAAAAGCTAAGTCTGTAATAGTCCTGTGTACCATTATCAAAGGGTCCATATGTTTATATTGCCAAAGTAAGGGTCATTAGTTGCGAAGCTGCCTAATTTACCTAAGGATGTTAAAGTCAATAAGATTGACTCTACTTCAGGTAAAAGTCCACTACTCTAACTCTGTTAAGTTTCTATTCTGAGATTCCTTATACATGATGTGACTGGGTCACATGGTAATGTTTTAAGAATCAAAGAAAAGTAAAGGAACTTAAAGAAAGAATATGCTGAATCTGATCGCATAGATGGATTTCTATCGCGTAGTTTGAAAAATCGGATTCTTGAGCTACTTCTTAGGAGTTATGAGATATTGCTAAGGAATAGATAACAACAAGTTTTCATATGGATTGTAAGGATAAGTTTTCCGCATAGTTTTAAAATAAAAGGAAATTTTTGATTTTATTTATTTTAAAATATCCTTACAATTGCATTTTGAGGAAAAATTGTTGCTTATATGATTCCATTAATAGCAAGAGTGGAAGTATGAAATTGATTCTTTCATTTGTGGTAATGTCTAAATTTATCAAATAAAGGAAACATTCTCATCACCCAAGTCTCAATTGGACCGGGACTTGGAATCATGCAAGTTGTATAGCATGATGAATGAGAACTTTCAAGTATTAGAAAAATTAAGACTAATTACTTATTCACATGGATGTGTGAGTCAAGTAATGGACTAAGGGATCGAGTACATAGTCATGTGCACTGATTAAGTCCACCACAAAAGATGTAAGGCTATTCGTCATAGTTTACTAAAGCTCAGTAAATATGATTATACTTACAAGCTTAAGTGTAACTCTGAGACATTGGAAAAGGTTCCAATGCATGGTAGAGCGGATAAGAAGAATCAAGTTAGGCAGAAGGATAAAAGTTTCTCAAATCTGAAAAGATGGGAGAGTACTTTAGTATCAGTTTTGTGATCATCTTAATGATTAAGAAACCATATCAAAATTAGTTCTCTAAGGAAGTCTTAGTTCATTCTTATGACTAAGAAGAAGGAATCTGGAATTGTTGAAATGGTTAAATCAAGAAGATGAGTCATACTTCGTTCCAATACAAGTCTTAGAGTCATACTCCAAGATTGTAATATGAGTGACATGTCTTAAAGAAGGTTTAAAACACTTATCAAATGTAAGAGTAAAAGTTTTCTACTCTTGTACATTTGAAATTGGTAAGTTGTGATGTTTTGGATAAAACAAAGACCAACTAAGGCCAATTGTGTGAAGTGTTTGTCTTGATTAGAATCCGCACTATCTCTTGGATGTTTGACAAGGGAGTCTTATAGGTCAAGAGGACAGTGGGAGTCTTAAAGGTCTTGAAATTCTCAAGAACTAATCAAGAAGAAACCTGAAGTTCTTCACTAGCACACGACTTGAGGTTTATAACCTATCGTGTTGACATATTCTGTGCCCATTCTAGTTAAAGTTGGCTTTGCATATGAGTTCTTAGAGTTCTCAATGTGTTGCACAACAACTTGGAAGCAATGGTAGGCCCTTGAGCTGCCAGGTGGCAAGAAATTAAGATTGAGTTCAATCCATATGGTTTTGGATTTGTCATTATCATTGTCTTGTGATTATGGTTTTGACAAATTCATATGGGTAGGAACTCATACACCAATAAATCTAAGTGTCATAAGGTTTCTCTCTGATTCATGAAAATGATGGTGAGGAAACACTTTCACTAAGTAGATTTTAGCTAGATAGCAATTGTGATGTTTGCATTCTCAAAGTCATTAGTGGAGCGTGTGTGGTTTACCGGCACACTAACTTGGACTTGTGAGAAATGGAAAAGGTCAAAATGATCAAGACTATGATTACGGCATCCCTTTTCATAGTTCTTAAAATTGTTTTGACACACCCATGAGCTATCTAAGGGAAGGTGTATGTTTTTTGATAAAGTCTTATCAAAACAATCTAGTATCAGAAATCTGAACTTTGGTAAGAAAGTCAATAAAGTATTGATTTCTAAAAGTCGAGCTTTCTGAGTATATGTCAAAGCTAGTGGGAGCATAAGTGTTATGCTAATAATCATCATGTTAGTGGGAGCATGATAATTACGATAAGTATTGCAAGCTAGCAATGTTAATTATAGAAAACAAAAGGTATCAACTGTGAAAAAGTTGTTTTGCTATAATTAAGGGAGAGGAAATTATACTTCATCTCAAATCTATAAGCTTAGATCGTGAGGTTTTAATCATTTAGTCAAGAATATATATGAATTTCATGTTGGAATGGCTCAACATAAGGAAATTCTGTATATGGGTCCATTATTTGCGTTCTTAATTTCGATTATGATTACGGCATCCCTTTTCATAATCTGAATTATGAGAACTTGGCAAATAGAAATGGAAATGTTATAGCAAAAGACTGGTTTAGTCTTTATGTGAGACATCATGAATCGTGTCCCATATCCTTCGGATATAGGATCGATTACATGTGCTATATTCATCCTTTCTAAAATTTTCCAAATGCCTAGGGCATTAAGAAGGGAAAAGGTTTAGAACTGGATATGACTAAAAGGATTAAACAATTGTCGAGGACAATCTAAGGTTTACCAAAGATTGGTTGCTCAAGGACAGTTGGAAGTGTAGTGATAATTCTGGAAGGAACATATTGACATAATCTGTAAGGAGGCAACTCTTGTTCAGAAGTGATAGTCGAAATGGAATCTGGAAATGTTTCAAAGTTAGAATTTTCAATCTGTGTAAGATTAAGGAAACTTAATGCAAGAAGGATGGTTCCAAGGACTTGATCTCCTTTGGAATGCTCTGTAATGATTGTTGTTAAGTCTTTTTGACTTTGTGCATAATCATTACAAAAGGATCGATGCATATAAGTTTAGAATCTAACAGATTTCAGTAAATGACATGAATTTGGAATTCTTGCATTTACAGTAAGGATTTGGGAGTGTGAAAAGAGAATCATTGAAGTTATGCTCAATTGATCTAGTTCACAAAGTAAAGATCATAGACAAACATAGTATGCATACTTGGTGTATGGCATGACTAGTGTTTAGAAAACATAGTGTGCATGCTTGGAGCATGGGACAACTATTGTTTTAAATTCAAGAATAATGTTGATAGCTGAAACAATATACAATAAATAATGTGTAATCATATGGTGATAAATAAAAAGTGTTTTATTTATATTCATAAGTTCTGAGACCATATTGGATTTAATTATTATCGTGTTTCACTTTGCATGTTTTGACTTCCCGAATAAACTAGGTTATTCTTCCGGAATTACTAAGTTATTCAAACCATCCACAGTCGGTCATATGTTGGAAGTAGATATGAATCAAGACTGTCATGGGTTGGCTTGTAGAGGTCTAAGTTGTTGGACAAAGGGCTACAACACTCATGAGTGCTCATAAGTTCTGAGTATTGGATTCAACCCGCGCTCATTGGAATCACTTCATGGATTTTATCACGAGTGATCATGAGACGATAATATCTTATATTCTTCAAACCTAGAGATATGAGTTGTTACTATGAGTTGATAGTACATTGATTACATGAAACGCATTGGTAACTCGATGTTATAAAACGTGTCTTTGTGTATGATTCAACAAGTAGTAGAACAAGCCATATGAGTCGAAGTTTATCCATTCCTTTTACCTTCGGGATAAAAGAGATATCTGTGGGCCCCTCGATGATTTGATGATGACAAATGGAAGTGCTCGGCCGGGCCAGGACTGATTTGATTTGTTCAATTAGTCAGTCATCATAAATCGGAAATCGGGAAACAACAAATGGACAGAGAGAATGATTATAATCCATGTCTCAGTCTATATGATATCAAGAATGGAGGAATATATGATCTTTTATCTAATGGACAAGTCATTGACAAGATCAGAGTTCATCTACAAGGTCAGAGTTCGACAAAAGCTTTTGAGAGCTACGATTGCCAGTTGGTTCCTGAAGTCATACGCAATAATAGTTTTAGACTTATCCAAGTGGGAGACTGTTGGATTAATGTCTAAGTCCATAACTATAATTGGTAAAACTTGACCCGACCCGGCATGGTCCATTTGGGTTGCATGGCATCATGCACTTGGATAGACTATAATGAGAGAAATAACACTTAAGGTTTGTTAATATATTATAAGTTCTAATATATTAATAAGGTTATTTAATTAGTATTGATCAAGAATTAATTTGGAATTAATTAAGTGATCAAAAGGAGACTAATTAAATATATGGGTTGATTGTGTAAATCATTCATTCTTATATGTGTGGGCTTGTGATCCAAGATTCCTTATGTTGGACTAAGTCCATGGGGTGACCCATGGATACTCCATGGAGGTTAAAATCCATGGAGCATAAGGAATGGGTAAAGTCATGAGTTACATGGTGTAACCCTAATAGCCACCATATAAAAGAAACCCATGGCTCAAGAAATCGTTACACTATGTGTATGTATGAGGGCTAGACGATTTCATGAAGTGTTCTAATTTCTCTCTAAGTTATTCCAAGTGCTTATGGTGTTGTGTGAACCATTTGAGGTGTCACACTTGGGGCACTAGGCACTCAAGCTTCATGAAGACAAGCACTATCAAAGAGGTATGTATTCTATCTTGTTATATCCATTATTTTGTATGCTAGATTAGGATAATACCTTGGATGTTCATATTTGCATGTATAATAGAGAAAACATAGATCCAAGGTATTTAGGGTTGCATGTACACTTAGGAGTGTTAGAATGCTCATAACCCAACAAATGCAACATTTGTTAACCCTGGCCTTTTAGGCCAAATGTAGCGAACAGTCAGGATGCGGGCTTGTCATTCCCATATAGATCTATACATACAATGTCCGCTCACCCTCCAGGAGACTCTAGTTACCAAACGTGTGACAACCCGAAATTTATTCCATCATCGCAACCCACTTTCCGCTAATAAAATAGTTTTTATTATTATTATTTCAATAAATTTTTGGGGTTAAACAAATAAAATAATGTTTTATTTTATATTTATATTTATTGAAATAAATAAAACATATGTAATATCCTTAATTTTTTTAAGAAAATCAAGTTTACAAGGTAAGCCGGGTTACGACCGTTTAATCGGGTAAAACTTTAAACCTCGTTTAACAGAGGTATCGGGTAATCGTATACCGGGTACAACACTCAAGCCCTATATAAGGGTGAGTGGACATCCTTTTGAACCTTTTACCACCCTAAACACTCTCTCTATCTACTCTCTCTCCTCAAGTCCGATTTCATCCCAAAAACCGCAAGTTTCCGCCTCCAAAACGTAAGTTCTCTCATCCTAGCTTGTTCTAAAGATCCTTGCATGAAATTATAGCTTGAAAATCATCCAAAAAGGGCATGAATAAGGAGTTTACGGCCCGAGAACACTCTTAGGCCGGAAACCCCTAAAAAGATGCCAAACATGCCCTAAATCTCTCCTTTAGGCTTAGAAACTAGTTTAGGATTAAACCTTGAAGTGTTTGAGTCATAAATCATCAAGTTTGTGGGCTTGAAAGAGGGTTTACAGCCCAAGAACATTCTTAGGCCGTAAACTCCCTCAATCCACGCAAATCAAGCCTTAAACCCCATTTTGGCCCTATACCTTCACTTAGAAATGGTTAGGAATGAGCAAAGGACCTCAAAAACAAAGTTTAAGGGCTTCCCAAGAGTTTACTACCGTAAACCATGGGGTTTACGACCGTAAACTCCAAGGAGTGGTCCTAGGACCGTAAACTCCAAGGGAGTACCCTCCTTTAGCCCTAAACACCCCTTAAGCCTTGGATTAAGCCCTGTAACTCCCCCTAGTAGTGTATGAACCCATTAAGCATTCAAAACCACTTCTTCCATGAGTTTACGGCCGTAAACTCATGGGGGAAATGGTCCCTCAGCCGTAAACTCACTCAAGGTGAGTTTTAGAAGAGTTAACTCCATGGTGAGGTCTTATACTCTTTCATTGCAACCCAATAGCCTCTCCTAACACTTAACAAAAGTGTTTTCCTTCACATTAGGATGTCTGTATGTGCTAAACTAGTGTTCATCCACTAGTTATATGAAAACATGTGTCTTCATATGTCACTAGGTTTATAAAGTGTGTTCAAGTCCTCACTTGACAACACACAACCGAGACTCCTATCTGATCCACTCGCTTCAGGTGAGTTCATACCCCGTAATTAACCTTTTTAAATGTTTTCACATGTTTTAGGGGGGGGGGGGGATACAAGTACATGCTACAAGCTCTAGTTTCAAATCATATATGATTTATATCTTATAATTAAAAAGGATTTCTCTATACTTATAACTATTTGTCAATAAAATTGTATGAATTATTCATCAAACGTATTTTCTAAACTAAATTGTTGTTAAAATACTTTTCTTTTAGACTATATTGACATCAATATAATTATATAAATAAGACTTGAAGGACTTAGGATCGATAGCTCACCCTATTTCCTGTTCTTGTTTGATTGTGGTCTTAGAGTATATTGTTATCCGTCCGACTATCGTTGATTTCTTAATTATATATCATATATATTTATGTCAAATATGAAAATCTTCATCTTATACAATACCTTTGTAAACCCAAGGCATACGATTCTACACTCTATTTAACTATAATAGGTATACTTGTTACTACTACTCGTTACCTCTATCACTATGATACCCGCTATAACTACTATTATCACGGGTTAAGACACATTTAAGAACTCACTCTTTATACAATACTAAAAGTTACCATACTATAATACAAGTGAATACACTAATCCATAAAATAACACACTATCCCTCTATACGACACTACTACGTAAGTACCATGTAACCAGGGATTCCCGAAAGGAAAGCAACACTACATGTATAGATCTATATAGGACGGATGCTATTACATCCTGACTGTTAATTGTAGTCTGAGTCGACTAGGCCTAGGGATGGAACTACATCACTACACTACGGATGACCGGGAAGGTCATCGGAACCTCTATAATCACTCAGTTTGGTTGTATGAGAAATTACATCCATATCCAATTTAACACACTAAAAATTAAAGTCTAAGCTAATTCCTGAAGTAAGTGAGCATATACTGAAGTTGCAACTCTATTACAATCAATCTGTAATACTTTTACTCAACTATGCTACTTGTATGAAACTTACTACTTTATTTTAGCACTGATAGTCTCAATGAAAACACTTTTACACACTCAAAGGATGTAACTTACACATTTCTAAATCTGGAAAATATAGGATTTTCTAGGGAGTTCTACTACTCTCAACATTTATTTCAACTTTTATTTTATCTAATTGTAAACACTCTTATACAAGAAATAACACTAAAAGCTTATGAACTCACCAGCTTTATGCTGATACTCGTTTTCAAAAGAACTTGTATCCTCAGGTCAAAGATAGACAGATACTGGTGCAGCTTTTGGAAAGATGGAGCATATAAAAGACTCATCTTTTATTTTTTTTATACTTTTGGTGTCTATCAACTGTACAAAACACGTTTGTAATTAAAATCACTATATTAATGCAATGGTTATTATCGCTTGTTTTTACTATTATGCAATTGTTATGATACTGTACATGATGTCTTCCACCCCAGAACGTATTCCGCTGTTCTCGGTTTTGGGGTGTGACAAAACGTGACACAAAAAATTGGTTGTTGTGTAACAACCTGAAGTTGTTCATCGCCAAAACCCGTTCTACCCGAAAAATTCGCCATTACCAAATTCGTTCCGTTTCCACTTTGGGTTAAATTATTTAAACTTATATGTTCATTTTAATTTAATGAGTGTCTAAACCACTTAGTAACTCATGTAATTAGCCCAAGATATTTATTTCATAAGTTTTAGAAACGTCCCCGCCGGGTGACAGAAACTTAATCGGGTACGACCTAAAGCTTCGTTTAAGGCCGGTATTGGGTAAAATTCCACCATGTCCAAGTTTTAGGACCTATATAAACGTGTTTAAGCACTCATTTGAATCTTTTTCTTCCTCTCTCTACTCTCTCTCTAACCTCTCTCCTAAATCCAAGTTTAAGGGTCCAAAACTCAAATTTAAGGCCTCAAATCTCTAAGGTACTTTCCCTAGCTTGTTATGTAACCTTCTTAGCCTTCAAATTCAAGTTCAAAGCATGGATTAAGACCACATTCATGAGTTTACAGCCATGGAGCCTTCATGGGCCGTAAACTCATATAACATGGGTTTTGGAGCACAAAAACCCTTCCTAAACACTATTGGACCTTAGATATGGCTAGATGGCATCATGGAATGGACTTATAACATTTTAAACTTCGATTTTGAGACATTTGAAGGAGTTTACGGCCAAGGCACAAGCTTGGGCCATAAACTCATGTAAATGGGGTTTTTAAGCCCTAAAACCCTTCCTAAACACAAATGGACTTTAGATATGACTTAATAGCTTCATGGAAAGGACTTATAACATTTAAAACATGGTTTTTGATGGATTTGAAGGAGTTTACGGCCAAGGCACATGCTTGGGCCGTAAACTCATGTATAAGGGGTTTTCATGACCTTAAACCCTTCCAAAACCTCAACAAGACCTGGATATGATTTCTAGAATAAGTGTTTTAGCCTTGGAACACTTTAAACATGATTTTTGGGGGACTTATATGAGTTTACGGCCAAGGCTTGTTCTTGGGCCGTAAACTCCATGAAACATGGTGCAATTTCATATCTAAGGTGTTAGAAAGCCATCCAACACCACCAAAAGCTTTGGAATAAATCATAGGACCAACCAAAAATAGTTTAAGGGTCTTAAACACATCAAAACCCTTTCATTTAAGAGTTTATGGCCATTGTATGTGTCCCATGGCCGTAAACTCCAAAAAGTGTGTCATAATGTGTCCCAAATTCATTTCAAGGCTTTAAGGGAATTTTAGAAGTCCTTTCAAACAAGTTTTTGGCTTTAAAACACATGGAATCACTCTCTAAGAGAGTTTACGGCCATGAAAGGGGTCTCATTGGCCGTAAACTCCAAAAATCCCTTCAAAACTTCAAGTAAATGTATGTAAGGCCTTGAAACAATTTTAGCAATCACATGTGATTAGTTTGGAATCCAAAAACACAACTTTTCATGGGTTTATAGGAGTTTATGGCCATGAGACCATGCTAGGCCGTAAACTCCTTAAAATGTGTCATTTTGGTGTTTAAAATTTATTCCAAACCCTTAAACCAAACCTAGAAATTGTCTCCTAAGTGTTTGAAGTCCAAATTGCACCATAAACCACCCACCATGAGTTTACGGCCGTAAACTCATGGGGAATGGGTGTTTAGGCCGTAAACACCATTTAGAAGTTTACTCTTGGGGAGTAAACTCATTTCCTAAGTCCCTCGCATCATTACACGTCCTTAAACGCCACCTGGGTCCCTCTAAACACTTGTATCGGAGTGTTTTCGCGACTAGAAGTAATTTTCCTTATCAAATAATCAATCTAAATCCTAATTAGATACAAATGTGTATCTTTACATTATACTTAGGAACCTCGTGTGTTTACAAGCCCCAGATCAACTCTTAGCATCCAAACCGTCACATATCTCATTCGGTGAGTTAATACCCCTACGCCTTTTTCGTGTTTTTCAATGTTTTCAGGGGGGAATACAAGCAAAGTATAACTATTTTTCAAATCATAAGATTGATATGTTTCAATTATATCTGACAAACTTATAAACTCTTTTACTCCTTATGTATTATGCTGAGCATAAGGAATGATTTATCAATTACAACTAAATGTATTTTAGTTAAGGAAATAACCAAACTAATGAAATTATTATGGGAATAATTTGGGGTTCTTTACTGTTCGTTTTATCATGTACTGATATCTATATAAAGTTATTAGATAAACTATGTCTGATTCAGTTTATCTCCATATCATTTGAATGTATTGCCAGATAATCTCATTGTATGTATCTATATTCGTTGTATTACGTTTCATAATCTTCTGTATGTTGATATCGTATGAGAACTCTGTGAATAGTTTAGTACTAGTTTGTGAGATAGTCACTACCCTTTATGGATGATCAGTAAATCCTCCCCGGAAGTGTAACCAAAGTCTCATGGAGGGAGAGCGAGGAATTTGTGAATAGATCTATTCGGGACTGACAATCCCACACCTTAACTGCTAGCTACAGTTAGGCGGGCACGCCTGGGGTGACAAATTTCTGGATATCGTTTCGACGTCTGACAAACGTCAAGGAGGTCTCGTTGTCGTATTAGCATGGTTACCCGACTCACAACATGTATTAATATTAGTTTATTCACAGTTTGGGTTTTAGAATCTATATCTCTTTCGGGATAGTGATCCCATGGTATTATCAAACTATTTTATATCTAGTCCGGGATAGTGATCCCATGGTTTTCAACTATATTTCTTAGCATATTAAACTATCTTGTAATTAGTTCGGGATGTTAGTCCCAAGGTTATCAAACTACTTTCTATCTACAATTCGTGAATATTATGGTATTTCATATCTAATTCGGGATGTATGCCCCATGATTTTTAACTATATCTTATACGGGATAGTAATCCCGTGGTTTTGAATCTATATCTATTACGGGATAGTAATCCCATGGTTTACACTTATATCTTGTCCGGGATAGTGATCCCATGGTTTTTAATCTATATCTATTACGGGATAGTAATCCCATGATTTCAACCTATATCAAGTACGGGATGATAATCCCATGGTCTAAATCTATAACTTGTTCGGGATAGTGATCCCATGGTTTTCAATCTATATTTCCATATATATCAAATTATCTCGTGTCTAGTCCGGGATGGTAGTCCCATGATCTTAAATCTGTATTTTCATATGTATCAAACTATCTTATATCTCTTTCGGGATAGTGATCCCAAGATTTTCAATATATAGTTTTGAGTAATAAACTATACTTTGTGATATACAACTGGTCTTAAAATTAGGAAAATATGGGATTTTCCTGGGGTAAAATACAACACGAAATCGAATTGGTAACAAATGATAACTAAACTAACTTTACATAAGAAAATATGGGATTTTCTTGGATATCAAACCTTTTCGGTAAACTAAAGGAAACTGATACATTTTCATAAAACATAAGTAAATGGGTGTTGTACACTGCGGTTAAACCTGGGCAGTTATGTAGTCGTGTCTAGGATCAATATAGCCTGGCCAACTATATTCATTTGAGACACGGCCAACATGTGCTTGGGAGTGATTGTGGTATGCAGGATGCCTAAAACTTACCTAATATCCCAAACAACGAATCGTCGCTGCAGCGAACCATGAAATACTATGGGAGTATTTCTCGAGCCAATCCTTCGTAGAAAATCTTCGTATACGCGATGTTACTTAACCATTCCTCTAGCGATAAAATGTTCTGTCTTGATAACTCTTTCCTGCTTTATCGCTTAGTATAATACTATATCTGTCTTGATGAGATATCCCCTGTTCCATATCTCTTGATTCAATTCAGAGGACTTATGATCCTCTCTTTCCTGATCTTTTTAGATCAAGATGCCTCCAAGAAAGAGACCCAGCTCGAAGAACAACGACAACCCTCCTCCGCCACCACCTCCTCCTCATTTTGATCTCGCATCACTTCAAATACTTCTAATTGCTGCAATGGTGGCAGCCATTTCACAAATGAATCCCGGTGGCTCCGGAGGTGGCCCCCAGCCCCAAAACCCCGAAGACATCCAGGAACACCGAAGAGGGGGTTCCTATAAAGACTTAATGAACACGAAACCCACATCATTTGATGGCACTGGATATGTCATTTCCCTAACTCGATGGTTCGATAAAATCGAATTGATCTTTGAAATATGTGTCTGTTCGGAGTCTGATAATGTAAAGTTCGCCGCCTGCACCTTCCTTGACAAAGCCCTAACTTGGTGGAACGTCCGAGTCAAATCTTTAACTTTACCAGTAGCAAATGCTATGGGTTGGGAAGCTATGAAGGAGCTTATTCTCACAGAGTATTGCCCTCGGGGCGAAACTCAGAAGCTAGAACACGAACTCTGGAACCTTAAGATGAAGGGTTCTGACATAGCCACTTATACATCAAGATTCGAAGACTTGGCATTACTCTGTCCGGGAATGGTTACCCCGGAGAGTAAAAAGATCGAGAGATTCATCTGGGGATTGACCCAGCCAACCAAAGGGAATGTCTTGGCTGCGAAACCAGACACCTACGACAATGCTAAATGTCTTGCGAAAATCTTGATCGATCACGAAGACAATTCTGATGAGGAAGCTACTACCCCCGAGCCAGTCACCAGTGGAGAAGGAAGCAAAAAGAAATCTTGGAACAAGCGGAAGGCCACAAGTACGAAAGGGTCTTCTAAGAAACAGCCAACGGTAGCAGTCCATGCTGCAACTGCCCCTGTTGCTGTCTCAGCTGTTGGATCCACGGCCCAAACTCCTACAAGTGGATACACTGGTACCCTTCCTTGGTGTGGTAAGTGCAACTACCATTATGTGACAATCGTCAATCTTGAGTCAAGTCAAGTCATCAAGTCAAGCCAGTCAACTCTATTAAACCTTGTGTATTAGGGTTAGTGTTATGTTCGTATTGTATAACTTGCTATGTTAATGGGAAAACATCACAGGAGAAAAGTTTGTGTTAAAAATTTCCTAAGCCTTCGTACTAATCAAGAACATATGAGTTTTTGATTCGCAATTGGATTGATGATTGAGGGATGATTCGTGAAGAAAAACGCGAAGTCAAGGACTATGAAATTGTTGTTTGCAAGAATTTAAAAACTCGATTGTGGAGTTGTTGATGCTCATTTTGCGAAAGTAAAACAATCGAGTGTTCGCATCTATGAATCAATTTGAAGTCAATTGGGTTAATATTCGCATATGGGTTCAACATATGAATTTTTGATTTCGCAAGTTTAGAGTTCAAGAACTAAACTGTGTTCGCATCTGGAATGAAAAATTTTGTGAATCGCATTTGATTAATTAGGTTAAAATGCGAAGGTGATTAATGCGAAGTTGGATTTAGCTTTGCTATAAGTTTCAATCGATTTTGAAATTGAGTATTGTTCGCATTTGTATGAGTGTAGTCGATGAATCGATAAAGCAAGAACATGTGAGTTTTTGATTCGCAATTGGATTGATGATTGAGGGATGATTCGTGAAGAAAAACGCGAAGTCAAGGACTATGAAATTGTTGTTTGCAAGAATTTAAAAACTCGATTGTGGAGTTGTTGATGCTCATTTTGCGAAAGTAAAACAATCGAGTGTTCGCATCTATGAATCAATTTGAAGTCAATTGGGTTAATATTCGCATATGGGTTCAACATATGAATTTTTGATTTCGCAAGTTTAGAGTTCAAGAACTAAACTGTGTTCGCATCTGGAATGAAAAATTTTGTGAATCGCATTTGATTAATTAGGTTAAAATGCGAAGGTGATTAATGCGAAGGGATGCGAAGGGTGTAAGAATGAAGATGCGAAGTATTTCACAGTAGAATGCGAATTGGGGAAGAAAACAGAAGATTTCAAATATTGTCCCTGGAGTTTCGCATTTTTGGAAATAAATACTCAACTTCGCAAATGGGGGTCATAAAATGATGAAATTGCAGAATTTTTAAAGAGATACACACACATAGACAACCACACATATATTTAGAAAATTAAACTAAAAGATGATAAATTACAGATTATAGCATTGTTCTTTGAGAATAAATTACTAAAAATGGGATTTAGACAATTATAAGACATTGTTCTTGACTTTTGAGTCCAAAGACGTATGATCCGAACTTTAATTGTGAAATCGTCCTTGATTGAGTCAATTTCCTTTATAGGAGTAATATATTCCATTGTGCCTTGCAAGTTAAAAAAAAAAAATCAAAGTCACAAGCAACCACCCCACACCCACTCTATGACCAGCCATACCTCCCCACCTTACCTATGTCACTTCAATGTTCCCTTACACTCAAATTTCACTCACTCCCACGTTTTTGAGCTGGAACAATCAACCACACTCCTCATTTTCTCTCATTTCTCTCATTCCACTAAGTAACAAACATCACTTTTTCTCTCAAACTCTTCTACACAAATTTTCGAGATCCAAGGCTGGATTCAAGTGTTCTTCCACACTTAATTCTCGAAAACCTTCAAGGCATCTCCAAGTGTTCTTGAATTAAACACTTCCATTCTTCAACAATCATCTACTGAAATCACTCAAGGTGAGTTCATACCCCTACATTTTCATGATTTCTCAAGTTTTCAGGGGGTGAATACAAGTTAAAACACTAAGAACCTATCAAAAGTTTTCTAACAGCCTTCATCAGAAAAGTTCAACTTCATTCACGGACTGTTTTGGGCATCTTACACATTTTTGTTTTCAAAACTGTACGAGGTGCAAATAGTTCAAGTTTTTAGCTTTAAAATGGCTACTTGCACATCTCCATACGATTTTTCTACAATTTATGGCGATTTTTACAAAACTGCCTATCATTTCAAACAACAATCCGGACCAGTCTGTGATTTTGGACTTTTTCACCCAAGTTAGAGGTCATTATAAATTGAGATAAAATCTATGAGCAAACTAGACACATTTTGTGAACTCTCAGAATTTACGGATCTAGTTTTCGACTTCGTATGATTTTTCTATGATTTTTCCAAATACAGGGCAGAATGGCTAAAGTTAGCCAACAGCATGTAAATATCGTAACACTTTGTATTATGTTGAGCAAAGTGTATAATCATAAGTTCTAATATTTGAATGTGTTTCCGTGTTAGTTTATCATTATGAACTGGAATTAAGACATTCATATTAAATATTAAATATTATTCATTCATTTTGGAACACGTATTATTAGACTATAAAATGTATAGTTTGATAAATTCACAATACTAATACATTTCCATAAAAGAATTCATACATATTACATACATTTTAGATAAACTATAATAGGTATAGTTTATGATACATCACTCAACGCACTCGTACAAAAAGGGTACATTCATACAAGAAAGATTTAAAATCACCTTTTATCTCTATGGGTACAAATACAAAGTACCGGGTCTCTATACAAAAAGGGGTACAAATACAAAGTACCGGGTCTCTATACAAAAAGGGGTACAAATACAAAGTACCGGGTCTCTATACAAAAAGGGGTACAAATACAAAGTACCGGGCCTCTATACAAAAAGGGGTACAAATACAAAGTACCGGGTCTCTATACAAAAAGGGGTACAAATACAAAGTACCGGGTCTCTATACAAAAAGGGGTACAAATACAAAGTACCGGGTCTCTATACAAAAAGGGGTACAAATACAAAGTGTCGGGTCTCTATACAAAGCTATTATGATATTAAAACTACACATCCTCTAAAATTGTTAGACTTCAACTATAGTCGCTGAGCGTATATGTTGAGTCATATAAGAATTTAGTCTTGATTGGCCTAGAATTGGTGGTGCCCGCCTCATCTCCTGTTCCTCGTTGGGTTGTGGACCTAGGGCAGACCCACTATATTCAACGTTTTATCTAAGTTAAGCCTTATATAACTTTATATGTTGGACGATTATAGAGGAACTCTACGGATTACTCTAGGGTTCATTACAGCATCATGTAGGATTATTTCTATTCATACTTAACTAAGAAAATATTGGATTTTCTGGAAATCAAACTAAATCGATTTTACAAGGAAAAACGGTTTCTACTTCAAACAAAACTCTTATGAACTCACCAACCTTTGTGTTGACACTCTTTAAAACTACTTGTATTCTCAGGAAATCAGTGAAACAGGAAAACTTCATCGCTTTGAGGATGGGACGCTAAAACGTCAACAATTTATTTTGTCATCATAATGTAATTGCTTTTGAAACATGTAAACATATACTTTGGTGTAACTTTTGCAATTATATTTATGGTGGTTGTTTTTACTTTGAGCACTATTATACACGTTGTTGTGATACTGTACATGAAGTCCTCCACCCCCAGACGTTTCCGCCATCCTTGGTTTGGGGGTGTGACACATTACCGCATTCCTGGTCCATGTCACGAAAGGATCTGCGACTACTGTGGCAAGAAGGGCCATCTTGCTCGAACCTGCAGAAAACCAGCCAAATCAACGAAACAATCATCCGGAGCGGAAATCAGTCCATCCCTGCTACAATTATGGTGAAGCAGGGCACTTCAAAAGGAATTGCCCCAAAGCAGCTACAACCACTAATCCCTCTGTCGGCACAGGTATACTTCTCTTTGATAATTCTTATACCTGCAACTCTTTTCGATTCCAATACAAAGAGGGAAACCTGTTATCTATCTATTCGAACATTTTCTAAGCTCAATCCTTAGTATGTGATCGAAGTGTGTATCATTGAGACGACTAACCAGGGAGATAGAGAACACTAACTTCGTACCTATAGATTGAATCCTCAGTCCAGAGGACTATTCTGTTCCATTAGATTTAAAAGGGGGAACACTTTTCACGAAAATGCTTTGATGCTACGTTTAACATGGAATGATTGACCCTCATTCATGTTGTTATCTTGGTTTCGAGAGGGTCGCCTGTCTGTATCTTTTCCTCGACCTGACTCTCATGATCTTCAGCATCAAACCTTCGTATTGTTTCATGCTTTAAAACTCAAAGGTTTTCCTGATACGAATTACCACACATCCCTGGTTTCTGTGATCATTGAGAAACGGGAAGTTAGTAGCTCTTTCTACTAAATGTCTATCCCGAAGAGTTTCCGGGAATCTCATTTGAACGTTTAAAGTTTAGTACCACATCAGACCTTTCGAGATCTTTGTAGAAATCGATTCTGCAATCTTCAAATTTTGGATGCTTTCAGAACCGGCAACATCTATCCAGTAATCACGTCTCGAATCCTTAGAAACATCTACCCAACGAAACCCTAGTGATTCCTTTGAGGAAACCGAAGTCGTACAGGGTTGGAACTTCCATGAGAAAACCGATTGATATCATAGATTGACAGAGAGTAAAGGTACGAAACAAAGACACGTCCCGATAGTGAGACTGTTGGATAAGGTGTCTAAGTCCATAACTTATTTGGTATATACTTGATCCGACCGGCATGGTCCATTTGGGTTGCATCTCATCCAAACTATTATGGATAATTTTATGAGAGTTATACACATATGTTTATTAATATATTATGAGTTATAATATATTAATATGAAATTATGTTATTTTATTAGTTTTAGTCTTAAATTAATTATGAATTAATTTAGAGATTAAAAGGAAGACTAATTAGATTATGGGCTATTTGTTTTATATAGTGTGGGCTAATACTCATTTGTTAATGGGCTAGGCTTATGTGGAAGTCCATGGATGATCCATGGAGCTTTTAACCCATGCATCCTTGGAAAGGAAAAGAAATGGGTTATTAGGGTTTCACCCTAACCATGCACACTATATAAGCATGCTTATGGAGCATGAAATGGAGCCTAAGAGAAAACTAGTAAACTAGTGTGTGTGTGCATGTATGTGGCTGATTTTATACAAGGTGTATACTCTCTCAAAGTTTTCCAACAGTTTGTGGTGTTTGTGATTCCATTTGAGGCATTCACACTATTGGTGCTTGGCCCTCAAACTCCTTAGAACCAAACTCACCAAAAGGTATGTAATCTCTTCTAACTCTTTTATGTTGAAATGTTCCCCATGTCATGTTAGAGAGGTTATAAACCTTGGAAAATTATTATTTTGCATGTATTTAGACAAACATAGATCCAAGGTTTATTAGGGTTGCATGCACACTTAGGAAGTGTTAGATTGCTCAAAACCCAACAGTGGTATCAGAGCCTAGGCTTGCTTGTTTGATACTTGGTGCAATAGTGAAAAAAGTCGAAATCGTTGCTGTCTGCATGGTGGACTCGCCGAGTCCATTGGGGGGACTCGACGAGTCCAAGGCAAACTTCAACCTACTCGACGAGTCAGTTTATGCACTCGACGAGTAGGATCGAAAGAGTGCAGATTCTCGACTTTTGCTGCTGGAAATGGACTAGAAACATTACCCTAAATTGTTTTGGTGTTATAAACTTATTTTAGTTGGTGTAATGGTTGTTCTAATCCATTTACAATAGCATATATCAAAATTCCATGATTTTATGTGTTCATATAATTCTTGAATTTTTGATGATCATGTTCATGTTCTTATGAATTTAGAAAATGATAGGAATTATTTGCTGAATTGTTTAGAATTAATTCTTGATCATTTATGTGTCCATAATTTGTCCTCAAGTTATGGATTTCCAAAGGTCACTCTTATTTAACACACACTTAAAACACATAAGTTACATGAAAATGAAGAGTCTTCATTTTTATGAACCTTTAATTCATAAGTTATGAAATAAAGAGTTTTGCAAAGTTACAAAACATGCCCTCAAGTTTTGGAATTTGTAAAGTTTCACACACTTTAATAAACTTTAATTCCAACCCTTAGAGTTTTAATAGTTAAAATTCAACCCTTATACTATTTATAACATTAATGGTTAATTATTATATATATGTATAAGAATAAGTCGTTTTACCGTTAGTAGGCCTCATTCACGAAGCCGGTCTATAAGGTGGGTATAAGGTTGTTGCCTATAAAATGGCGACTTAATGGGTGTATACTCTCACCCACCGCTTGCTTGATCGGTGGAGGGTCGTTAGCCGAACGGGTAGAATAATGACTTTAAATCCTCATTAAAAGTATAATAATGAATATTATAAAATAACTAAACTCTTTTAATTCCCAATCTTAGTTATTTTAGGAAAATGTGAACATGGTGCTAGTCCATGGAATTCACACTTTGTACCTTACCAAGTCGTTGGTGGAGCGTGTGTGGTTAACCGGCACACTAACTAGGACTAGTAAGGATCACGAAGGGTGACTTAATGTTTGTCATAGATCAATGGAGCGTGTGTGGTTAACCGGCACATTGATTAGGTGATAATATTAAGAGTACCAAGTGAATTAGCATGGTTATTCACACATTGTTTTGTGATCCTCGGCATCCCAGTCACAAAACTTGAAGGGCACAATCGAGATTGAAACATGCCATTGAAAAGTTCAATGAATCTCAAAAGAATATGGGAATTTCAAATCCAATTAAACCTAATAAATCATTTCGTTTTCATGGTGGAAATTGGTGAATCGTCATTCACCTACCTTTCAAATATATTATTACTTAGATTACGGCATCCCTCTTCTAAGTGTAATATATTGTGATTGGATCCTAGCCTTAATATTACATTTGGGTGTCTTATTAAGGATCCTAAATATCGAATCTAAACTTACTTTCTTCTTTCAGATGTCTTCCAACACTAATGCTTCAGGCTCTAACCCAACTGTTTCGTTCTCTCTCATGAATCCTTGTAGGAGGGTCATCTTTGATGGTTCCAACTTCATTGATTGGATTAGGAACATCAGGATGGTTACTCGTTATGAGGACAAGGAATATGTCCTCGATAAGGAGTTAAAAGAACTTGATGAGTCTACTGCTACTCCTGAGGAGATCGCTGAATTCAGGACTCATGAGAGAGATGCTACTAAGGTGGCATGTATCATGATGGCCACGATGACAGCCGAGCTCCAAAAGTCATATGAAGATTTCTACCCTTTTGAAATGCACCAAGACCTGATGGAAAGGTACCATCAGAGTGCTCGTCAGGAGCGGAATGAAATAATCTCCTCCATAATAACTACCCGCATGAAGGACAGTGAATCCGTCACGGGCCACATGCAAAAGATGCAAAGTATGTGGGCCGTTTGCTAAAGCTGAATGTTAACATCCCTGAGGAGTTGGCAATTGACATCATTTTTCACTCCTTGCCTTCTTGTTATGATCATTTTCAAATGACATATCATATGAACAAGGAGGAAGTTACCCTCAGCAAGCTTCAAGGACTCTTGAAGACCGCGGAATCCGATCTTAAGGGTAAAGCGGTTGTTACCTCTACTACTCCTACTCCAACATCTACCCCTGTTTTAGCTATTGGGCAAGGCAAAGGGAAGAAGAGGAAGCACCCTTTGAAGGGTACCAAGGGAAAGTCTCTTGAAGGCTCCTCATCAAATACTAAGAGCGGTTCTGCCACTCCTTCTGCCATTCCCAAGGATGCTGAATGCTTTTATTGCCATGAAAAGGCACACTGGAAGCGAAACTGCCCTAAGTACTTGCAGGATCTAAAGGATGGGAAAGTGAAACCCACCCATGCAGGTATTTACACTATATTGTCTAATTACTCAACATATTCTAACTCTTGGGTGCTTGATACAGGATGTGGTATTCACATATGTTCTGATTTGTATGGCCTAAGAAGAAGTGAGAATGTGGAGCATGGGAAGATAAACTTGATCATGGGGAATAGGAAGGCTTCACCTGTTTCCAAGATTGGAGTTTATACTTTGTTGCTTAATAATGGGTTAAAATTAGATTTGAATAAATGTGTGTACTCGTCTGAAATGGCGAGGAATATTATTTCTTTTCATGCTTTGTACAAACAAGGTTTTACCTTTTCATTTGATAATGAATGTGGTGGTATTAATGCTTTCTTTAAAAATGTGTTTTATTTTAAAGCGTTACCTTGTGATGGTGTGTATGAAACTGTGTCGATTGTAGACAACTTAGGAAATAATGTGTTGTATATTGATTCTTCTACTAGCCTAGATAAAGCATCATTGTGGCATTGTCGTCTTGGACATCTAAACAAGAAACGCATAGGCCAACTCCAAAAGAGTGGAGTCTTGGAATCATTTGACCTTAAATCGGATGATAATTGTGAATCTTGTCTACTTGGAAAGATGACAAAATCACCCTTCACTGGAACTTGTGAGAGGGGTGAGGGTTTGTTGGACCTAATACATACTGATGTATGTGGGCCATTCAAAACCGCCACAAGGGATGCTAATCGGTATTACGTGACTTTTATTGATGATTTTAGTAGATATGGGTATGTCTACTTAATCAAACATAAGTCCGAAACCTTTGAAAGGTTTAAGGAATTCAAACAGGAAGTAGAAAATCAATTGGGCAGGAACATTAAGATGCTTCGATCCGATCGAGGTGGTGAGTATCTTAGCACCGAGTTCCTTGACTATCTTAAGGAGTGTGGGATTGTCTCACAATTGACTCCTCCCAGGACACCACAGCTGAATGGTATAGCTGAGAGGCGTAATCGAACTTTGTTGGACATGGTTCGCTCTATGATGAGTCGAGTTTCGTTACCAATCTCTTATTGGGGGTATGCCTTAGAGACTGCCGCCCATATCCTTAATCTAGTCCCTACAAAGAAGGTTACCAAAACACCTCATGAGATGTGGACTGGGAAGGTTCCCAATTTGGACCACATCAAAATTTGGGGTTGCGAGGCTTTCGTGAGGCGTGAAACTCATGATAACCTTGAACCTCGAAGTGAAAGGTGTATTTTCATCGGCTACCAACAGAAATCCTTCGGTTACCTCTTCTACAGACCCAGTGAGAATGTGGTCTTTGTAGCACGAAGAGGGATCTTTCGCGAGAAAGAATTTATAAGCCAAGGAGACAGTGGGAGGCAGATTGATCTTGAAGAAATTCAAGAATCATTTGGTGAAGGAACCTCAGACACTAGCAATCAACCTGAGGAGGAAACTCCTGTTGATCCAGCTGACGAGTCTGTACCTCCGAGGCGTTCCACACGGGTTAGGAACACACCTTCGTTTTATTATGGCTTTCATATTACTATGGAAGGTGATACGTTTATTAGTGATAGTATACTGGTAAATTTGGATGAACCCAGCAGTGTTAAGGAAGCCATGGCAGGCCCGGAGTCTGCTAAATGGAAGGAGGCTATGGACAGCGAGATACAGTCCATGTATGAGAATCAAATTTGGAACTTGGTTGACAATGTACCAGGCCGTAAAACAGTCGGGTGCAAATGGATCTTCAAGAAGAAGACAGACATGGAAGGAAAAGTGCATACTTATAAGGCTCGACTGGTTGCGAAGGGTTTTACTCAAACTCAAGGTATTGATTATGATGAAACCTTCTCGTCGGTAGCAAAGATTAAGTCTATTAGGGTTATGTTAGCCATTGCATCATTTCATGATTATGAAATATGGAAAATGGATGTCAAAACCGCTTTCCTTAATGGAAAGTTGGCTGAGGATGTGTACATGAATCAACCAGAGGGTTTTGTCAGTGCAGAGTACCCTAATAGAGTATGCAAGCTTGAGAAATCTATTTATGGATTAAAACAAGCATCTCGTAGCTGGAATCTTTGTTTTGATGAGAAGGTAAAAGAGTTTGGCTTCTCGAGAAGCGAAGATGAGTCTTGTGTGTATGTCAGAGCTAGTGGGAGTATAGTTAGCTTCTTGGTACTGTATGTGGATGACATACAACTCATAGGAAATGACATCCCAACCTTGCAGGAGGTTAAGTCCTGGCTTGGGAAGTGCTTTGCTATGAAGGACCTAGGGGAGGCTACCTATATCCTAGGGATAAGGATATTAAGACAAAGGAGTAGAAGACTAATTGGACTTAGTCAGTGTATCTACTTGGATAAGGTGTTGAAAAGGTTCAACATGGAGAATTCCAAGAAAGGAGATTTACCGATCCAAAGCAATACCAAACTGAGTAAGACTCAGAGTCCGAGTACAGAGGCAGAGATAGCTGAGATGAGCCAATTACCGTATGCTTCCGCAGTTGGCTCGATCATGTATGCTATGACTTGTACCCGTCCTAATGTGGCATTTCCTTTGAGCATGGTCAGCAGGTATCAGGGGAACCCTGGCAAGGCTCATTGGACTACGGTAAAGAACATTCTCAAGTACCTGCAGAGGACTAAGGATTGGGTCCTTACCCTTGGTGGCAGTGATGACTTGAGAGTATTAGGGTATAGTGATGCTGGTTTTCAAACTGATAGAGATAATTTCCGCTCTCAGTCGGGCTGGATCTTTACCTTAAATGGAGGGGCAATTTCTTGGAAGAGTTCCAAGCAGGAGACAGTGGCTGATTCGACTTGTGAATCAGAGTATATAGCAACGAGTGAAGCAGCGAAGGAGGCGATATGGCTAAAGAACTTCATCGGAGACCTTGGAGTTGTACCAGCTATTAAGGAACCTATAGAGATTTTCTATGACAACAATGGTGCGGTTATCTTAGCCAAGGAACCAAGAGATCATGGTAGATCTCGACACATTGACAGAAAATAGCACTTCATAAGACACAAGATTGAAGAAGGACTCCTTGTGACAAGGAGGATATCGTCAGATGAGAATCCTGCAGATCCCCTTACAAAGGGACTGACGAGGGTTAAGCATTTTCAGCATGCAAGACGCATCGGGCTGAGGGACGATATTAGTTTTACAGATTAGATAGTTTTCCTGAAACTTGTAAAATGTAATCGACGTTTGATGATGAATAAAATTTGTGATTTATTTATGAGTAATGTGTTACTATCATTGTCAATTATTTACTATTGTTTCAGTTTTGCATGTTTTGACTTCCAGAATAATTAATAATTCAAACCTCCACAATCGATCATACGTCGGAAGTAGGTATGAATCAAGATTGTCATGAATTGGGTTTGTAGATGCCCTAAAGGTGTTTAGACATGGCAATGGTTGCTGCAACATTCATGAGTACTCATAAGTTATGAGTATTGGTATAAACCCACGCTCACTTGTATCACTTCATGGAATTTATCTCGAGTGATCGTGAGATGATAACATCATATAAATCTTTAAACCTAGAGATATGAGTTGTTACCTATGAGTTGGTTGTGCATTGATTGCACGTAAACACATTAGTAACTTGATGTTATAAAACGTGCCTTTGTGTACAATTCAATAAGTAGTAGAACAAGCATATCAGTCGAAGTTTATCTGTTCCTTCTAGAAATAGAAGCGATATCTGGACCCCTCGATGATTTTGTGTTGACCCATGTACCAGGCCTGGTCAGAACTAAACCGATGTGTTCAGTGAAGTTCTTCGTCAAACAAATCAGAAAATCAAGAAACAACTGCTAGACAATAAGCAAGACATAGTTCCATGTGTTTGTCCGGTTGATATCATGAGAACAGAGGATTATGTGATCACTTATCTAAAATGGCGCTTCATAGTTCGACAGAGTCTTCATTGTTCGAGGGAGTTTTCGAGAGCTACGATTGCTGGTTGGTTCCTGAAGTTATAGGCAAATACAGTTATTAGACTTATCCAAGTGGGAGTCTGTTGGATAAGGTGTCTAAGTCCATAACTTATTTGGTATATACTTGACTCGACCGGCATGGTCCATTTGGGTTGCATCTCATCCAAACTATTATGGATAATTTTATGAGAGTTATATACATATGTTTATTAATATATTATGAGTTATAATATATTAATATGAAATTACGTTATTTAATTAGTTTTAGTCTTAAATTAATTATGAATTAATTTAGAGATTAAAAGGAAGACTAATTAGATTATGGGCTATTTGTTTTATATAGTGTGGGCTAATACTCATTTGTTAATGGGCTAGGCTTATGTGGAAGTCAGTGGATGATCCATGGAGCTTTTAATCCATGGATCCTTGGAAAGGAAAAGACATGGGTTATTAGGGTTTCACCCTAACCATGCACACTATATAAGCATGCTTATGGAGAATGAAATGGAGCCTAAGAGAAAACTAGTGAACTAGTGTGTGTGTGCATGTGTGTGGCCGATTTTATACAAGTGTATACTCTCTCAAAGTTTTCCAAGAGTTTGTGGTGCTTGTGACTCCATTTGAGGCATTCACACTATTGGTGCTTGGCCCTCAAACTCCTTAGAACCAAACTCACCAAAAGGTATGTAATCTCTTCTAACTCTTTTATGTTGAAATGTTCCCCATGTCATGTTAGATAGGTTATAAACCTTGGAAAATTATTATTTTGCATGTATTTAGCCAAACATAGATCCAAGGTTTATTAGGGTTGCATGCACACTTAGGAAGTGTTAGATTGCTCAAAACCCAACAGAGAATTCACTAGAACGCCCAGTAAAGACCAGATTCCACTTGAGAAAATGAAGATCCGAAGTAACAAATCCGTTTGTGTCCCATTCCAAATTCATGATCTATACCTTATTCTTTGAATTTCGGGATGAAATTCCCTCTAACGGGGGGATAATGTAACAACCCGAAATTGTTCATCGCCAAAACCCGTTCTACCCAAAAAATTCGCCGTTACCAAATTCGTTCCGTTTCCACTTTGGGTTAAATTATTTAAACTTATATGTTGATTTTAATTTAATGAGTGTCCAAACCACTTAGGAACTCATGTAATTAGCCCAAGATATTTATTTCATAAGTTTTAGAAACGTCCCCGCCGGGTGACGGAAACTTAATCGGGTATGACCTAAAGCTTCGTTTAAGGCCGGTATCGGGTAGAATTCCACCATGTCCAAGTTTTAGGACCTATATAAACATGTTTAAGCACTCATTTGAAGCTTTTTCTTCCTCTCTCTCTATGCTCTCTCTAACCTCTCTCCTAAATCCAAGTTTAAGGGTCCAAAACTCAAATTTAAGGCCTCAAATCTCTAAGGTACTTTCCCTAGCTTGTTATGTAACCTTCTTAGCCTTCAAATTCAAGTTCAAAGCATGGATTAAGACCACATTCATGAGTTTACGGCCATGGAGCCTTCATGGGTCGTAAACTCATATAACATGGGTTTTGGAGCACAAAAACCCTTCCTAAACACTATTGGACCTTAGATATGGCTAGATGGCATCATGGAATGGACTTGTAACATTTTAAACTTGGATTTTGAGACATTTGAAGGAGTTTACGGCCAAGGCACAAGCTTGGGCCATAAACTCATGTAAATGGGGTTTTTAAGCCCTAAAACCCTTCCTAAACACAAATGGACTTTAGATATGACTTAATAGCTTCATGGAAAGGACTTATAACATTTAAAACATGGTTTTTGATGGATTTGAAGGAGTTTACGGCCAAGGCACATGCTTGGGCCGTAAACTCATGTATAAGGGGTTTTCATGACCTTAAACCCTTCCAAAACCTCAACAAGACCTGGATATGATTTCTAGAATAAGTGTTTTAGCCTTGGAACACTTTAAACATGATTTTTGGGGGACTTATATGAGTTTACGGCCAAGGCTTGTGTTTGGTCCGTAAACTCCATGAAACATGGTGCAATTTCATTTCTAAGGTGTTAGAAAGCCATCCAACACCACCAAAAGCTTTGGAATAAATCATAGGACCAACCAAAAATAGTTTAAGGGCCTTAAACACATCAAAACCCTTTCATTTAAGACTTTACGGCCATTGCATGTGTCCCATGGCCGTAAACTCCAAAAAGTGTGTCATAATGTGTCCCAAATTCATTTCAAGGCTTTAAGGGAATTTTAGAAGTCCTTTCAAACAAGTTTTTGGCTTTAAAACACATGGAATCACTCTCTAAGAGAGTTTACGGCCATGAGAGGGGTCTCATTGGCCGTAAACTCCAAAAATCCCTTCAAAACTTCAAGTAAATGTATGTAAGGCCTTGAAACAATTTTAGCAATCACATGTGATTACTTTGAAATCCAAAAACACAACTTTTCATGGGTTTATAGGAGTTTACGGCCATGAGACCATGCTAGGCCGTAACTCCCTAAAATGTGTCATTTTGGTGTTTAAAATTTATTCCAAACCCTTAAACCAAACCTAGAAATTGTCCCCTAAGTGTTTCAAGTCCAAATTGCACCATAAACCACCCACCATGAGTTTACGACCGTAAACTCGTGGGGAATGGGTGTTTAGGCCGTAAACACCATTTAGAAGTTTACTCTTGGGGAGTAAACTCATTTACTAAGTCCCTCGCATCATTACACCTCCTTAAACGCCACCCGGATCCCTCCAAACACTTGTATCGGAGTGTTTTCGCGACTAGAAGTAATTGTCCTTATCAAATAATCAATCTAAATCCTAATTAGATACAAATGTGTATCTTTACATTATACTTAGGAACCTCGTGTGTTTACAAGCCCCATATCAACTCTTAGCATCCAAACCGTCACATATCTCGTTCGGTGAGTTCATACCCCTACGCCCTTTTTCGTGTTTTTCAATGTTTTCAGGTGAGAATACAAGCAAACTATAACTGTTTTTCAAATCATAAGATTGATATGTTTCAATTATATTTGACAAACTTATAAACTCTTTTACTCCTTATGTATTATGCTGAGCATAAGGAATGATTTATCAATTACAACTAAATGTATTTTAGTTAAGGAAATAACCAAACTAATCAAAATATTATGGGAATAATTTGGGGTTCTTTACTGTTCGTTTTATCATGTACTGATATCTATATAAAGTTATTAGATAAACTATGTCTGATTCAGTTTATCTCCGTATCATTTGAATGTATTGTCTAATAATCTCATTGTATGTATCTATATTCGTTGTATTACGTTTCATAATCTTCTGTATGTTGATATCGTATGAGAACTCTGTGAATAGTTTAGTCCTAGTTTGTGAGATAGTCACTACCCTTTATGGATGATCAGTAAATCCTCCCCGGAATTGTAACTAGAGTCTCCTGGAGGGAGAGCGAGGAATTTGTGAATAGATCTATTCAGGACTGACAATTCCACACCTTAACTACTAGCTACAGTTAGGCGGGCACGCATGGGGTGACAAATTATGGATATCGTTTCGACGTCTGACAAACGTCAAGGAGGTCTCGTTGTCGTATTAGCATGGTTACCCGACTCACAACATGTATTAATATTATTTTATTCACAGTTTGGGTTTTAGAATCTATATCACTTTCGGGATAGTGATCCCATGGTATTATCAAACTATTTTATATCTAGTCCGGGATAGTGATCCCATAGTTTTCAACTATATTTCTTAGCATATTAAACTATCTTGTAATTAGTTCGGGATGTTAGTCCCAAGGTTATCAAACTACTTTCTATCTACAATTCGTGAATATTATGGTATTTCATATCTTATTCGGGATGTATGCCCCATGATTTTTAACTATATCTTATACGGGATAGTAATCCCATGGTTTTGAATCTATATCTATTACGGGATAGTAATCCCATGGTTTACACTTATATGTTGTCCGGGATAGTGATCCCATGGTTTTTAATCTATATCTATTACGGGATAGTAATCCCATGATTTCAACCTATATCAAGTACGGGATGATAATCCCGTGGTCTAAATCTATAACTTGTTCGGGATAGTGATCCCATGGTTTTCAATCTATATTTCCATATATATCAAATTATCTCGTGTCTAGTCCGGGATGGTAGTCCCATGATCTTAAATCTGTATTTTCATATGTATCAAACTATCTTATATCTCTTTCAGGATAGTGATCCCAAGATTTTCAATATATAGTTTTGAGTAATAAACTATACTTTGTGATATACAACTGGTCTTACAATTAGGAAAATATGGGATTTTCCTGGGGTAAAATACAACACGAAATCGAATTGGTAACAAATGATAACTAAACTAACTTTACATAAGAAAATATGGGATTTTCTTGGATATCAAACCTTTTCGGTAAACTAAAGGAAACCGATACATTTTCATAAAACAAAACCGCTTATGAACTCACCAGCTTTATGCTGATTTTCAAACCGCTTGTATTCTCAGGTCCATGTTAGACAGGTACCCGGTGATATCTTTTGGTGAAGACGGAGTGCTTAGAAGACTTGTCTCAACTTTTGTTAATATGATGCATATGTATATCTTGTATAACTTTACTATTGAAACAAATGTAAACTTTCATATATATGTAATGTAATGGTTGTTTACTGTGATTACTATGTACATTGGATTTGATACACAACATGGAAGTCCACCCCGGAAATGTTTCCGCCTTTGATTTTCGGGGTGTGACAGATTGGTATCAGAGCCCTTGTTTATAGTGAACGGAGTATACCAAACCTTACATGGTATAAAACTATAAACACTAAAGGGACTCAGTGCTCTGAATTAAAAGTATCTTCAAAACTATAAGTATTTTCAAAAGTATACAAGTATACCGAATCGTCGAAATCCGTAACTACAAGTAGAACAAAACATAAGTAAATGGGTGTTGTACACTGGGGTTAAACCTGGGCAGTTATGTAGTCGTGTCTAGGATCAATCCAGCCTGGCCAACTATATTCATTTGAGACATGGCCAACTTGTACTTGGGAGTGACTGTGGTACGCATCATGCCTAAAACTTACCTAATATCCCAAACAACGAATCGTCGCTGCAGCGAACCATGAAATACTATGGGAGTATTTCTCGAGCCAATCCTTCGTAGAAAATCCTCGTATACGCGATGTTACTTAACCATTCCTCTAGCGATAAAATGTTCTGTCTTGATAACTCTTTCCTGCTTTATCTCTTAGTATAATACTATATCTGTCTTGATGAGATATCCCCTATTCCATATCTCTTGATTCAATTCAGAGGACTTATGATCCTCTCTTTCCTGATCTTTTTAGATCAAGATGCCTCCAAGAAAGAGACCCAGCTCGAAGAACAACGACAACCCTCCTCCGCCACCACCTCCTCCTCATTTTGATCTCGCATCACTTCAAATAGTTCTGACTGCTGCAATGGTGGCAGCCATGTCACAAATGAATCCCGGTGGCTCCGGAGGTGGCCCCCATCCCCAAAACCTAGAAGACAGCTAGGAACACTGAAGAGGGGGTTCCTATAAAGACTTCATGAACGCGAAACCCACATCGTTCGATGGCACTGGTGGTGTCATTTCCCTAACTCGATGGTTCGAGAAAATCGAATCAATCTTCGAAATATGTGCCTGTTCGGAGTCTGATAAAGTAAAGTTCGCCGCCTGCACCTTCCTTGACAAAGCCCTGACTTAGTGGAACGGCCGAGTCAAATCTTTAACTTTACCAGTAGCAAATGCTATGGGTTGGAAGCTATGAAGGAGCTTCTTCTCGCAGAGTATTGCCCTCGGGGCGAAATTCAGAAGGTAGAACACGAACTCTGGAACCTTAAGATGAAGGGTTCCGACATAGCCACTTATACATCAAGATTCGATGACTTGGCATTACTCTGTCCGGGAATGGTTACCCCGGAGAGTAAAAAGATCGAGAGATTCATCTGGGGATTGACCCAGCCAACCGAAGGGAATGTCTTGGCTGCGAAACCAGACACCTACGACAGTGCTAAATGTCTTGTGAAAATCTTGATCGATCACGAAGACAATTCTGATGAGGAAGCTACTACCCCCGAGCCAGTGACCAGTGGAGAAGGAAGCAAAAAGAAATCTTGGAACAAGCGGAAGGCCCCGAGTACGAAAGGGTCTTCTAAGAAACAGCAAACGGTAGCAGTCCATGCTGCTACTGCCCCTGTTGTTGTCTCAGCTGTTGGATCCACAGCTCAAACTCCTACAAGTGGATACACTGGTACCCTTCCTTGGTGTGGTAAGTGCAACTACCATCACCGCATTCGTGGTCCATGTCGCGAAAGGATCTGCGAAAACTGTGGCAAGAAGGGCCATCTTGCTCGAACCTGCAGAAAACCAGCCAAATCAACGAACCAATCATCCGGAGCGGGAATCAGTCCATCCCTGCTACAATTGTGGTGAAGCAAGGCACTTTAAAAGGAATTGCCCCAAAGCAGCTACAACCACTGATCCCTCTATCGCCGCAGGTATACTTCGCTTTGATAATTCTTATACATGCAACTCATTTCGATTCCAGTACAAAGAGGGAAACCTGTTATCTTTCTATTCGAACATTTTCTAAGCTCAATCCTTCGTATGTGATCGAAGTGTGTATCATCGAGACGACTAACCAGTGAGATATAGAACACTAACTTCGTACCTATAGATTGAATCCTCAGTCCGGAGGACTATTCTGTTCCATTCGATTTAAAAGGGGGAACACTTTTCACGAAAATGCTTTGATGCTACGTTTAACAAGGAATGATTGACCCTCATTCATGTTGTTATCTTGGTTTCGAGAGGGTCGTCTGTCTATATCTTTTCATCGACCTGACTCTCATGATCTTCGGCATCAAACCTTCGTATTGTTTCATGCTTTAAAACTCAAAGGTTTTCCTGATACGAATTACCACACATCCCTCGTTTATGTGACCATTGAGAAACGGGAAGTTAGTAGCTCTTTCTACTAAATGTCTGTCCCGAAGAGTTTCCGGGAATCTCATTTGAACGTTTAAAGTTTAGTCCAACATCAGACCTTTCGAGATCTTCGTAGAAATCGATTCTGCAATCTTCAAATTTCGGATGCTTTCAGAACCGGCAACATCTATCCATTACATCACGTCTCGAATCCTTAGAAACATCTACCCAACGAAACCCTAGTGATTCCTTTGAGGAAACCGAAGTCGTCCAGGGTTGGAACTTCCATGAGAAAACCAATTGATATCATAGATTGAGAGAGAGTCAAGGTACGCAAAAAAGACACATCCCGATAGTGAGAATTCACTAGAACGCCCAGTAAAGACCTGATTCCACTTGAGAAAATGAAGATCCGAAGTAACAAATCCATTTGTGTCCCATTCCAAATTCGTGATCTATACCTTATTCTTTGAATTTCGGGACGAAATTCCCTCTAACGGGGGGATAATGTAACAACCCGAATTTGTTCATCGCCAAAACCCGTTCTACCCGAAAAATTCGCCGTTACCAAATTCGTTCCATTTCCACTTTGGGTTAAATTATTTAAACTTATATGTTCATTTTAATTTAATAAGTGTCTAAACCACTTAGGAACTCATGTAATTAGCCCAAGATATTTATTTCATAAGTTTTAGAAACGTCCCCGCCGGGTGACGGAAACTTAATCGGGTATGACCAAAAGCTTCGTTTAAGGTCGGCATCGGGTAGAATTCCACCATGTCCAAGTTTTAGGACCTATATAAACGTGTTTAAGCACTCATTTGAAGCTTTTTCTTCCTCTCTCTACTCTCTCCTAAATCCAAGTTTAAGGGTCCAAAACTCAAATTTAAGGCCTCAAATCTCTAACGTACTTTCCCTAGCTTGTTATGTAACCTTCTTAGCCTTCAAATTCAAGTTCAAAGCATGGATTAAGACCACATTCATGAGGTTACGGCCATGGAGCCTTCATGGGCCGTAAACTCATATAACATGGGTTTTGGAGCACAAAAACCCTTCCTAAACACTATTGGACCTTAGATATGGCTAGATGGCATCATGGAATGGACTTGTAACATTTTAAACTTGGATTTTGAGACATTTGAAGGAGTTTACGGCCAAGGCACAAGCTTGGGCCGTAAACTCATGTAAATGGGGTTTTTAAGCCCTAAAACCCTTCCTAAACACAAATGGACTTTAGATATGACTTAATAGCTTCATGGAAAGGACTTATAACATTTAAAACATGGTTTTTGATGGATTTGAAGGAGTTTACGGCCAAGGCACATGCTTGGTCCGTAAACTCATGTATAAGGGGTTTTCATGACCTTAAACCCTTCCAAAACCTCAACAAGACATGGATATGATTTCTAGAATAAGTGTTTTAGCCTTGGAACACTTTAAACATGATTTTTGGGGGACTTATATGAGTTTACGGGGCTTGTGCTTGGGCCGTAAACTCCATGAAACATGGTGCAATTTCATTTTTAAGGTGTTAGAAAGCCATCCAACACCACCAAAAGCTTTGGAATAAATCATAGGACCAACCAAAAATAGTTTAAGGGCCTTAAACACATCAAAACCCTTTCATTTAAGACTTTACGGCCATTGCATGTGTCCCATGGCCGTAAACTCCAAAAAGTGTGTCATAATGTGTCCCAAATTCATTTCAAGGCTTTAAGGGAATTTTAGAAGTCCTTTCAAACAAGTTTTTGGCTTTAAAACACATGGAATCACTCTCTAAGAGAGTTTATGGCCATGAGAGGGGTCTCATTGGCCGTAAACTCCAAAAATCCCTTCAAAACTTCAAGTAAATATATCTAAGGCCTTGAAACAATTTTAGTAATCACATGTGATTAGTTTGAAATCCAAAAACACAACTTTTCATGGGTTTATAGGAGTTTACGGCCATGAGACCATGCTAGGCCGTAAACTCCCTAAAATGTGTCATTTTGGTGTTTAAAATTTATTCCAAACCCTTAAACCAAACCTAGAAATTGTCCCCTAAGTGTTTCAAGTCCAAATTGCACCATAAACCACCCACCATGAGTTTACGACCGTAAACTCGTGGGGAATGGGTGTTTAGGCCGTAAACACCATTTAGAAGTTTACTCTTGGGGAGTAAACTCATTTACTAAGTCCCTCGCATCATTACACCTCCTTAAACGCCACCCGGATCCCTCCAAACACTTGTATCGGAGTGTTTTCGCGACTAGAAGTAATTGTCCTTATCAAATAATCAATCTAAATCCTAATTAGATACAAATGTGTATCTTTACATTATACTTAGGAACCTCGTGTGTTTACAAGCCCCATATCAACTCTTAGCATCCAAACCATCACATATCTCGTTCGATGAGTTCATACCCCTACGCCCCTTTTCGTGTTTTTCAATGTTTTCAGGTGAGAATACAAGCAAACTATAACTGTTTTTCAAATCATAAGATTGATATGTTTCAATTATATTTGACAAACTTATAAACTCTTTTACTCCTTATGTATTATGCTGAGCATAAGGAAAGATTTATCAATTACAACTAAATGTATTTTAGTTAAGGAAATAACCAAACTAATCAAAATATTATGGGAATAATTTGGGGTTCTTTACTATTCGTTTTATCATGTACTGATATCTATGTAAAGTTATTAGATAAACTATGCCTGATTCAGTTTATCTCCGTATCATTTGAAGGTATTGTCAGATAATCTCATTGTATGTATCTATATTCGCTGTATTACGTTTCATAATCTTCTGTATGTTGATATCGTATGAGAACTCTGTGAATAGTTTAGTACTAGTTTGTGAGATAGTCACTACCCTTTATGGATGATCAGTAAATCCACCCCGGAAGTGTAACCAGAGTCTCCTGGAGGGAGATCGAGGAATTTGTGAATAGATCTATTCGGGACTGACAATCCCACACCTTAACTACTAGCTACAGTTAGGTGGGCACGCCTGGGGTGACAAATTTCTGGATATCGTTTCGACGTCTGACAAACGTCAAGGAGGTCTCGTTGTCGTATTAGCATGGTTACCCGACTCACAACATGTATTAATATTATTTTATTCACAGTTTGGGTTTTAGAATCTATATCTCTTTCAGGATAGTGATCCCATGGTATTATCAAACTATTTTATATCTAGTCCGGAATAGTGATCCCATGGTTTTCAACTATATTTCTTAGCATATTAAACTATCTTGTAATTAGTTCGGGATGTTAGTCCCAAGGTTATCAAACTACTTTCTATCCACAATTCGTGAATATTATGGTATTTCATATCTAATTCGGGATGTATGCCCCATGATTTTTAACTATATCTTATACGGGATAGTAATCCCATGGTTTTGAATCTATATCTATTACGGGATAGTAATCCCATGGTTTACACTTATATCTTGTCCGGGATAGTGATCCCATGGTTGTTAATCTATATCTATTACGGGATAGTAATCCCATGATTTCAACCTATATCAAGTACGGGATGATAATCCCATGGTCTAAATCTATAACTTGTTCGGGATAGTGATCCCATGGTTTTCAATCTATATTTCCATATATATCAAATTATCTCGTGTCTAGTCCGGGATGGTAGTCCCATGATCTTAAATCTGTATTTTCATATGTATCAAACTATCTTATATCTCTTTCGGGATAGTGATCCCAAGATTTCCAATATATAGTTTTGAGTAATAAACTATACTTTGTGATATACAACTGGTCTTACAATTAGAAAAATATGGGATTTTCCTGGGGTAAAATACAACACGAAATCGAATTGGTAACAAATGATAACTAAACTAACTTTACATAAGAAAATATGGGATTTTCTTGGATATCAAACCTTTTCGGTAAACTAAAGGAAACCGATACATTTTCATAAAACAAAATCGCTTATGAACTCACCAGCTTAATGCTGATTTTCAAACCGCTTGTATTCTCAGGTCCAAGTTAGATAGGTACCCGGTGATATCTTTTGGTGAAGACGGAGTGCTCAGAAGACTTGTCTCAACTTTTGTTAATATGATGCATATGTATATCTTGTATAACTTTACTGTTGAAACAAATGTAAAATTTCATATATATGTAATGTAATGGTTGTTTACTGTGATTACTATGTACATTGGATTTGATACACAACATGGAAGTCCACCCCGGAAATGTTTCCGCCTTTGATTTTCGGGGTGTGACATGTTGTGCCATGAAGTAGACTCACATTAATGTTATGTTGTTCTTGTAAAGGATGTATGTTCCTTTCTTGACTTGTTATTGTATGTTCCTGTCTAATAATAGTATTCTCTTAATGTACTCGTATATGATAATATTCTCTTAATGTACTTGTATATGATTTTATTCTCTTTATAGTAATAGTATTCTCTTAATGTACTCGTATATGATATTATTCTCTTAAGGTAATGTATATGATAGTATTTAGTGAACCTCTAAACTATGCCTATTATAGTTTATTAGTAATCTCTGTAGTTTTGAATGAATGAATGTACACCTTTGCTACCCAAAGGTACTGAACTGACTGATAGTACATTTATATCTACATATGTATACATAATATATAACTAAGATTTAGACTACATTCGACCAACTAACCGATACCCTAAGTCAACATCCAAACAAGGAAAAGCAAATAAAGCGAGTTAGCAATCCTAAGTCCTTTAAACATTATTTATATAACTATACATATATAGACTTGCTTTTGACAATATATAAGTTTTAAAACGAAGTTTTGTAATAAATTTTGACAATTTGAATAAATATTGATGACTTGATGTCAATTTATAAAACAATTTGAAAATAGTTTGTTTGATAACACAGTTTAAAGTATAAGAAATCCTTTGTTTGAAACACAGTTATAAATCATATGTGATTGATTACATCGCTAGTATGTTTTCTACTTGTATTCCCCCCATAAAAGAATTTAAAATCATTTAAAATATAAGTTAAGGGGTATGAACTCGCCTATAGTGAGTAACTCGAATGTAAGATCCATAAGGATGTTAAGTGTCAAGTGAAGGCTTGAGCACACACGAATCCTATTTAGCATATAATGACACATATGTGAATACAATTAGTGTTTATAACAACTAATCATGAAATGGAACGACTTTAGGGACTAGGAAACACTTGTAATGTAGTGTTAAACCACATAGGGTTGCATATAAGGGGTGTAGGGCTTCACATAGGAGTTTACGGCCCAAATGGTAAGACCCTCATGAGTTCACGACCCATGGGTTTACAGCCCAATAAGTTTACGGCCGTAAACTCATTGTACTTTGTACCTAAGTGTGCTTTAAGGTCTAATGGTCCTCCAAGAAGTGTTCTAGTTCACAAGCTTAGCTCCTAGAAGAGTTTAGGGTCAAGATGGCACCATTTTAGGGGTTTACGAACAAGGGAGATGTTCTTGGCCGTAAACGCTTTTGTTCATGCCAAATGGATGTTTTCTAAGTGTTATTCATGTGCTTCTATCCTACAACAAGTTAAGGAAGGAGTACTTATGGTATTGAAGCTTGAAAGGGTGTTTAAGGTCCAAAAACACTGGTGTGTGTTCTTGCTGAAATGAAGAACACTTGAAGATCTAACCATAAACAGATGATTTCATGGATGAAATGAAAGGGTTATACTAGATAAAGCATTGTATTAACTAATCAAATGGAAAGAATTCTTACATTTTTGGAAGATCAAGATGAAGATCCTATGATACTTGAGAGAGAAATCAGGTTTTTTGGGTTGGAAAGATAAGTAATGACTAAAAATGACCAAGACACTCGTATATTGTCACACCCCGAAAACCAAGAACGGCATAAACGTTCTGGGGTGGAGAACGTCATGTAAAGTATCACAACAATGCAAAGTAGTAAACAAGCAAAGACATCATCCGTTGTATTAATAGTATAATTTTAAATACAAGTGTGTTATTTCATAGAATAAAACAACATAATGAATAATCAAAATAAAAGACGAGCCTTGACTGCTCCGTCTACACAAAACCCGGTCGTCGTACCTGTCTATTGGTGATCTGAGAATACAAGTTACTTTGAAAGCGAGTATCAGCATAAAGATGGTGAATTCATAAGTATTTTAGTGTGATTGATTTGTAAAAACTGTAATGTAAGACTTGTAATTGTTTGAGAAAAAGTTTTTTATTGGTATTAAAGATCCTAGAAAATCCCATATTTCCTACTAGTATAAAAAGTAGTCTTCTACCAAAACCCGACTGTTTTGTAAGTGTGCATCATTGTAAAAATGACGATTTTTCCCATGTATAACTATTATTAAAAAAATATAGTCTACTTCTTCGTTTAAGTGAATGTATCACAAAATAAATGTAATAGAGGAAATAATATATTTATATCAAAATATATCCTACCTCATCGTTTATGTGAATGTGTCACAAAGTAAAGGTAATAAGGAAAATTGTATAATCCTTATTGTGACAACCCGAAATTTATTCCGTCAATGTAACCCACTTCCGTTAATAAAAAGTTATTTTTATTAAAGTTTTCCGTTAACTTTTGAGTTAAGTAAATCCAATTAGGTTATTGTTGTATTTTTTGTATGCTTCTGAAAGCAATAAAATCACGTAAAATACCCTCGATTTCTTTCAGAAAAAATTCTAGCTCACGACTAAGTCGGGTTACGGCCATTTAATCGGGTACAATCGTAAACTCCGTTTAATGTCGGGATTGGGTGGATCCTCACCTGGCCGTGAACTCAACCCTATATAAGGGTTGAGTGGTCACCATTTGAACCTTTTTCACACTCTTATATCTTTCTCTCTCTACTCTCTATCTACAACTCGGAATTTGATCAAGAATTGCCCCTTTCAAGCTTCATAACAGTAAGTAAACCCTCCTAGCTTGTTGTTTAGCTTAGTATACTTGCAATTTCATGGTTTAATCATCCAAAAACCCCCAAGAACATGTGTTTACGGTTTGGGAGCATCCCAAAACCGTAAACACCCTAAAAGGGGCTTTTGATGCCCCAAAACCCTTCCAATGCTTATATAATAGCCTAGGCACTTACATGAATGATCTATGTCACACCCCAAAACCGAGAACGGCGGAAACGTTCTGGGGCGGAGGACGTCATGTATAATATCAACAACAATGTAAAGTAGTAAACAAGCAACAACATCATCCATTGCATTAATAAAATAATTATTATACAATTGTATTCTGTCAAATTTTGATAAACACTAAAGCATAAATCAAAATGAAAGATAAGTCTTGAACAAGCTCCATCTTCCTTTCTCCTTGCATCGGTACCTGTCTATGATGACCTGAGGATACAAGTAATTTTGAAAGCGAGTATCAGCTTTGAAGCTGGTGAGATCATAAGTATTTAGTGTCTTAATTTGTATGTAAGAATTTGTAAGTCTATGTATTGTAAGAATTTGAAAGTGTATATGAATTATAAGTGTTTGAAATAAAGTTTGAATCTCTCAGAAAAACCTATATTTTCTATTAAAGTAGCCTTCTACCAAGGCTTAACTGTTTTGTATGTTTGTTTGATGTAAAAGTGTGTAATTTCCCAAGTGTAACTATCTTTTAACAAAATATAGTTTGTACATTAAAGTTTAAGTGAGGTTATCACTAAAAATGTAATGGGTAAATCATTGTAGTACTGTAGTTTTGTATTATAGGAACTACTGCTGTACTAACTACCTTAAACCGGATTTATATTAAGGTATAATGTGATAATTGCACCATACTATCGACTGATAACAACGACATAAAGAACGGTCGTAATAACGGAATGACGTTTGGCACCCGCAGACCTGCAGGTCCGGCTGTAGCTAGCAGCAAGGTGTAGGATTGTCAATCCAGTATACATCTATACGCAAACTCAACGCTCTCCCTCCAAGAGAATTCTGGCTACAACTCGGGCCATGACATTTAAGGCATGCTCCGATACAGTGGATCACAGTTGTTAACGTATTAATGTAAGGGTAATGTTTCTCGTTCTAGTATAGTTGTATATGTTCTCTTCCTAGTATAGTTGTATATGTTCTCGTCCTAGTATAGTTGTATATGTTCTCGTCCTAGTATAGTTGTATATGTAATGTTCTAGAAAGTATTGACTCATGAATGAACTGACTCATTGTATGATATCGCGTTCTAGTAACGGTTCTAGTATCTTCCTAAACTACCCATATGGTAGTTCACTAGCAGTCTAACTGGTACGTATGGTCATGGATGTATACCCTTACTAACTAAGGGCATGGGATGAACTGGAAAGACCTTTTATGACTATATATGTACACATGATGTTGGATAAGGTGTCTAAGTCCATAACTTATTTGGTATATACTTGACCCGACCGACATGGTCCATTTGGGTTGCATCTCATCCAAACTATTATGGATAATTTTATGAGAGTTATACACATATGTTTATTAATATATTATGGGTTATAATATATTAATATGAAGTTACGTTATTTTTATTAGTTTTAGTCTTAAATTAATTATGAATTAATTTAGAGATTAAAAGGAATGCTAATTAGATTATGGGCTATTTGTTTTATATAGTGTGGGCTAATACTCATTTGTTAATGGGCTAGGCTTATGTGGAAGTCCATGGATTATCCATGGAGCTTTTAACCCATGGATCCCTGAAAAGGAAAAGACATAGGTTATTAGGGTTTCACCCTAACCATGCACACTATATAAGCATGCTTATGGAGCATGAAATGGAGCCTAAGAGAAAACTAGTGAACTAGTGTGTGTGTGCATGTGTGTGGCCGATTTTTATACAAGGTGTATACTCTCTCAAAGTTTTCCAAGAGTTTGTGGTGTTTGTGATTCCATTTGAGGCATTCACACTATTGATGCTTGGCCCTTAAACTCCTTAGAACCAAACTCACCAAAAGGTATGTAATCTCTTCTAACTCTTTTATGTTGAAATGTTCCCCATGCCATGTTAGATAGGTTATAAACCTTGGAAAATTATTATTTTGCATGTATTTAGACAAACATAGATCCAAGGTTTATTAGGGTTGCATGCACACTTAGGAAGTGTTAGATTGCTCAAAACCCAACAGTGGTATCAAAACCTAGGCTTGCTTGTTTGATACTTGATGCAAAATAGTGAAAAAAGTCAAAATCGTTGCTGTCTGCATGGTGGACTCGCCGAGTCCATTGGGGGGACTCGACGAGTCCAAGGCAAAATTCAACCTACTTGACGAGTCAGTTCATGCACTCGACGAGTAGGGTCGAAAGAGTGCAGATTCTCGACTTTTGCTGCTGGAAATGGAATAGAAACATTACCCTAAACTGTTTTGGTGTTATAAAACTTATTTTAGTTGGTGTAATGGTTGTTCTAATCCATTTACAATAGCATATATCAAAATTCCATGATTTTATGTGTTCATATAATTCTTGAATTTTTGATGATCATGTTCATGTTCTTATGAATTTAGAAAATGATAGAAATTATTTGCTGAATTGTTTAGAATTAATTCTTGATCATTTATGTGTTTTAATGGAGTCCATAATTTGTCCTCAAGTTATGGATTTCCAAAGGTCACTTTTATTTAACACACACTTAAAACACATAAGTTACATGAAAATGAAGAGTCTTCATTTTTATGAACCTTTAATTCATAAGTTATGAAATGAAGAGTTTTGCAAAGTTACCAAACTTGCCCTCAAGTTTTGGAATTTGTAAAGTTTCACACACTTTAATAAACTTTAATTCCAACCCTTAGAGTTTTAATAGTTAAAATTCAACCCTTATACTATTTATAACATTAATGGTTAATTATTATATATATGTATAAGAATAAGTCGTTTTACCGTTAGTAGGCCCCATTCACGAAGTCGGTCTATAAGGTGGGTATAAGGTTGTTGCCTATAAAATGGCGACTTAATGGGTGTATACTCTCACCCACCGCTTGCTTGATCGGTGGAGGGTCGTTAGCCGAACGGGTAGAACAATGACTTTAAATCCTCATTAAAAGTATAATGAATATTATAAAATAACTAAACTCTTTTAATTCCCAATCTTAGTTATTTTAGGAAAATGTGAACATGGTGCTAGTCCATGGAATTCACACTTTGTACCTTACCAAGTCGTTGGTGGAGCGTGTGTGGTTAACTGGCACACTAACTAGGACTAGTAAGGATCACGAAGGGTGACTTAATGTTTGTCATAGATCAATGGAGCGTGTGTGGTTAACCGGCACATTGATTAGGTGATAATATTAAGAGTACCAAGTGAATTAGCATGGTTATTCACACCTTGTTTTGTGACTCGGCATCCCAGTCACAAAACTTGAAGGGCACAATCGAGATTGAAACATGCCATTGAAAAGTTCAATGAATCTCAAAAGAATCTGGGAATTTCAAATCCAATTAAACCTAATAAATCATTTCATTTTCATGGTGGAAATTGGTGAATCGTCATTCACCTACCTTTCAAATATATTATTACTTAGATTACGGCATCCCTCTTCTAAGTGTAATATACTGTGATTGGATCCTAGCCTTAATATTACATTTGGGTGTCTTATTAAGGATCCTAAATATCTAATCTAAGCTTACTTTCTTCTTTCAGATGTCTTCCAACACTAATGCTTCAGGCTCTAACCCAACTGGTTCTTTCTCTCTCATGAATCTTTGTGGGAGGGTCCTCTTTGATGGTTCCAACTTCATGGATTGAATTAGGAACATCAGGATGGTTACTCGTTATGAGGACAAGGAATATGTCCTCGATAAGGAGTTAAAAGAACTTGATGAGTCTACTGCTACTCCTGAGGAGATCGCTGAATTCAGGACTCATGAGAGAGATGCTACTAAGGTGGCATGTATCATGATGGCCACGATGACAGCCGAGCTCCAAAAGTCATATGAAGATTTCTACCCTTTTGAAATGCACCAAGACCTGATGGAAAGGTACCATCAGAGTGCTCGTCAGGAGCGGAATGAAATAATCTCCTCCATAATAACTACCCGCATGAAGGACGGTGAATCCGTCACGGGCCACATGCAAAAGATGCAAAGGTATGTGGACCCTTTGCTGAAGCTGAATGTTAACATCCCCGAGGAGTTGGCAATTGACATCATTTTGCACTCCTTGCCTTCTTGTTATGACCATTTTCGAATGACAGATCATATGAACAAGGAGGAAGTTACCCTCAGCAAGCTTTAAGGACTCTTGAAGACCGCGGAATCCAGTCATAAGGGTAAAACGGTTGTTACCTCTACTACTCCTACTCCAACATCTACCCCTGTTTTAGCTATTGGGCAAGGCAAAGGGAAGAAGAGGAAGCACCCTTCGAAGGGTACCAAGGGAAAGTCTCTTGAAGGCTCCTCATCAAATACTAAGAGCGGTTCTGCCACTCCTTCTGCCATTCCCAAGGATGCTGAATGCTTTTATTGCCATGAAAAGGCACACTGGAAGCGAAACTGCCCTAAGTACTTGCAGGATCTAAAGGATGGGAAAGTGAAACCCACCCATGCAGGTATTTACACTATATTGTCTAATTACTCAACATATTCTAACTCTTGGGTGCTTGATACAGGATGTGGTATTCACATATGTTCTGATTTGTAGGGCCTAAGAAGAAGTGAGAATGTGGAGCATGGGAAGATAAACTTGATCATGGGGAATAGGAAGGCTTCACTTGTTTCCAAGATTGGAGTTTATACTTTGTTGCTTAATAATGGGTTAAAATTAGATTTGAATAAATGTGTGTACTCGTCTGAAATGGCGAGGAATATTATTTCTTTTCATGCTTTGTACAAACAAGGTTTTACCTTTTCGTTTGATAATGAATGTTGTGGTATTAATGCTTTCTTTAATAATGTGTTTTATTATAAAGCATTACCTTGTGATGGTGTGTATGAAACTGTGTCGATTGTAGACAACTTAGGAAATAATGTGTTGTATATTGATTCTTCTACTAGCCTAGATAAAGCATCATTGTGGCATTGTCGTCTTGGACATGTAAACAAGAAACGCATAGGCCAACTCCAAAAGAGTGGAGTCTTGGAATCATTTGACCTTAAATCGGATGATAATTGTGAATGTTGTCTACTTGGAAAGATGACAAAATCACCCTTCACTGGAACCTGTGAGAGGGGTGAGGGTTTATTGGGCCTAATACATACTGATGTATGTGGGCCATTCAAAACCACCACAAGGGATGCTAATCGGTATTATGTGACTTTTATTGATGATTATAGTAGATATGGGTATGTCTACTTAATCAAACATAAGTCAGAAACCTTTGAAACGTTTAAGGAATTCAAATAGCAAGTAGAAAATCAATTGGGCAGGAACATTAAGATGCTTCGATCCGATCGAGGTGGTGAGTATCTTAGCACCGAGTTCCTTGACTATCTTAAGGAGTGTGAGATTGTCTCGCAATTGACTCCTCCCAGGACACCATAGCTGAATGGTGTAACTGAGAGGCATAATCGAACCTTGTTGGACATGGTTCGCTCTATGATGAGTCGAATTCTGTTACCAATCTCTTTTTGGGGGTATGCCTTAGAGACTGCCACCCATATCCTTAATCTAGTCCTTACAAAGAAGGTTACCAAAACACCTCATGAGATGTGGACTGGGAAGGTTCCCAATTTGGACCACATCAAAATTTGGGGTTGCGAAGCTTTCGTGAGGCGTGAAACTCATGATAAGCTTGAACCCCGAAGCGAAAGGTGTATTTTCATCGGCTACCCACAGAAATCCTTCGGTTACCTCTTCTACAGACCCAGTGAGAATGTGGTCTTTGTAGCACGAAGAGGGATCTTTCGCGAGAAAGAATTTATAAGCCAAGGAGACAGTGGGAGGCAGATTGATCTTGAAGAAATTCAAGAATCAATTGGTGAAGGAACCTCAGACACTAGCAATCAACCTGCGGAGGAAACTCCTGTTGATCCAGCTGACGAGTCTGTACCTCCGAGGCGTTCCACACGGGTTAGGAACACACCTTCGTTTTATTATGGCTTCCATATTACTACGGAAGGTGATACGTTTATTAGTGATAGTACACTGGTAAATTTGGATGAACTCAGCAGTGTTAAGGAAGCCATGGCAGGCCCGGAGTCTGCTAAATGGAAGGAGGCTATGGACAGCGAGATACAGTCCCTGTATGACGATCAAGTTTGGAACTTGGTTGATAATGTACCAGGCCATAAAACAGTCGGGTGCAAATGGATCTTCAAGAAGAAGACAGACATGGAAGGAAAAGTGCATACTTATAAGGCTAGACTGGTTGCGAAGGGTTTTACTCAAACTCAAGGTATTGATTATGATGAAACCTTCTCGACGGTAGCAAAGATTAAGTCTATTAGGGTTATGTTAGCCATTGCAGCATTTCATGATTATGAAATATGGAAAATGGATTTCAAAACCGCTTTCCTTAACAGAAAGTTGGCTGAGGATGTGTACATGAATCAGCCAGAGGTTTTTTTCAGTGCAGAGTACCCTAATAGAGTATGCAAGCTTGAGAAATCCATTTATGGATTAAAACAAGCATCTCGTAGATGGAATCTTTGTTTTGATGAGAAGGTAAAAGAGTTTGGCTTCTCAAGAAGCGAAGATGAGTCTTGCGTGTATGTCAGAGCTAGTGGGAGTATAGTTAGCTTCTTGGTACTGTATGTGCATGACATACTACTCATAGGAAATGACATCCCAACCTTGTAGGAGGTTAAGTCCTAGCTTGGGAAGTGCTTTGCTATGAAGGACCTAGGGGAGGCTACCTATATCCTAGGGATAAGGATATTAAGAGAAAGGAGTAGAAGACTAATTGGACTTAGTCAGTGTATCTACTTGGATAAGGTGTTGAAAAGGTTCAACATGGAGAATTCCAAGAAATGAGATTTACCGATCCAAAGCAATACCAAACTGAGTAAGACTCAGAGTCCGAGTACAGAGGCAGAGATAGCTGAGATGAGCCAATTACCGTATGCTTCCGCAGTTGGCTCGATCATGTATGCTATGACTTGTACCCGTCCTGATGTGGCATTTCCTTTGAGCATGGTCAGCAGGTATCAGGGGAACCCTGGCAAGGCTCATTGGACTACGGTAAAGAACATTCTCAAGTACCTGCAGAGGACTAAGGATTGGGTCCTTACCCTTGGTGGCAGTGATGACTTGAGAGTATTAGGGTATAGTGATGCTGGTTTTCAAACTGATAGAGATAATTTCCGCTCTCAGTCGGGCTGGATCTTTACCTTAAATGGAGGGGCAATTTCTTGGAAGAGTTCCAAGTAGGAGACAGTGGCTGATTCGACTTGTGAATCAGAGTATATAGCAGCGAGTGAAGCAGCGAAGGAGGCGATATGGCTAAAGAACTTCATCGAAGACCTTGGAGTTGTACCAGCTATTAAGGAACCTATAGAGATTTTCTGTGACAACAATGGTGCAGTTATCTTATCCAAGGAACCAAGAGATCATGGCAAATCCCGACACATTGACAGAAAATAGCACTTCATAAGACACAAGATTGAAGAAGGACTCCTTGTGACAAGGAGGATATCATCGGATGAGAATCCTGCAGATCCCCTTACGAAGGGACTGACGAGGGTTAAGCATTTTCAGCATGCGAGACGCATCGGGCTGAGGGACGATATTAGTTTTACAGATTAGATAGTTTTCCTGAAACTGGTAAAATGTAATCGACGTTTGATGATGAATAAAATTTGTGATTTATTTATGAGTAAAGTGTTACTATCATTGTCAATTATTTACTATTGTTTCAGTTTTGCATGTTTTGACTTCCAGAATAATTAATTTATTCAATCCTCCACAATCGATCATATGTCGGAAGTAGGTATGAATCAAGATTGTCATGAATTGGGTTTGTAGATGTCTTAAAGGTGTTTAGACATGGCAATGGTTGCTGCAACATTAATGAGTACTCATAAGTTATGAGTATTGGTATAAACCCACGCTCACTTGTATCACTTCATGGAATTTATTTCGAGTGATCGTGAGACGATAATATCATATAAATCTTTAAACCTAGAGATATGAGTTGTTACCTATGAGTTGGTTGTGCATTGATTGCACGTAAACACATCAGTAACTTGATGTTATAAAACGTGCCTTTGTGTACAATTCAATAAGTAGTAGAACAAGCATATCAGTCGAAGTTTATCTGTTCCTTCTAGAAATAGAAGCGATATCTGGGCCCCTCGATGATTTCGTGTTGACCCATGTACCAGGCCTGGTCAGAACTAAACCGATGTGTTCAGTGAAGTTCTTCGTCAAACATATCGGAAAATCGAGAAACAACTGCTAGACAATAAGCAAGACATAGTTCCATGTGTTTGCCCGACTAATATCATGAGAACAGAGGATTATGTGATCACTTATCTAAAATGGCGCTTCATAGTTCGACAGAGTCTTCATAGTTCGAGGGAGTTTTCGAGAGCTACGATTGCTGGTTGGTTCCTGAAGTTATAGGCAAATACAGTTATTAGACTTATCCAAGTGGGAGTCTGTTGGATAAGGTGTCTAAGTCCATAACTTATTTGGTATATACTTGACCCGACCGACATGGTCCATTTGGGTTGCATCTCATCCAAACTATTATGGATAATTTTATGAGAGTTATACACATATGTTTATTAATATATTATGGGTTATAATATATTAATATGAAGTTACGTTATTTAATTAGTTTTAGTCTTAAATTAATTATGAATTAATTTAGAGATTAAAAGGAATGCTAATTAGATTATGGGCTATTTGTTTTATATAGTGTGGGCTAATACTCATTTGTTAATGGGCTAGGCTTACGTGGAAGTCCATGGATGATCCATGGAGCTTTTAACCCATGGATCCCTGGAAAGGAAAAGACATGGGTTATTAGGGTTTCACCTTAACCATGCACACTATAAAAGCATGCTTATGGAGCATGAAATGGAGCCTAAGAGAAAACTAGTGAACTAGTGTGTGTGTGCATGTGTGTGGCTGATTTTTATACAAGGTGTATACTCTCTAAAATTTTTCCAAGAGTTTATGGTGTTTGTGATTCCATTTGAGGCATTCACACTATTGGTGCTTGGCCCTCAAACTCCTTAGAACCAAACCTGAACGGCGGAAACGTTCGGGGGTGGATGACTTCATGTGGTAGTGTAACAAATGAATACATAGTAAACAAAGCAATACAACCATCATATATATAATTGAAAGTTTACATTTGTCAAAAGTTACATGTTCAAAACCAATTACAATATGATGTCAAAATACAAGATTTAAACTGGCGCCGCAACATCCCTTCATCGAAAGCGTAATGAATACCTGAATTTACTGATTTCCTGGGACATACAAGTAATTTTGAAAGAGTAGATCAACATTTAAGCTGGTGAGTTCCATAAGTATTTAAGTGATCTTGTTTGTATGAAATGAAATGTTTTGTCTTTGTTTGTTTGTGTTTAGAAAATCCTATATTTTCTACTAGTATAAAAGTAGCCTTCACTCAAGACCAATGTTTCTAAAAATGTATGTAAGTGTAAAACAACCAATGTGTTTGAAAACCTTGTAAATCAATGCATTTTTAATACCCCATGTGAGTTTTATAACCATACTATTAACTCGGAATGCCTATACTCAATGTTCTTTAGGCGTTGGAATGTTATGACGTTTGTCACCCCAAACGGTGGACTGCAGCTAACAGTCAGGGCGCGGGTTGTCAAGCCCGTATAGATCTATACACAAACACCATGCTCCCCCTCCAAGGGATTCTGGTATATAATACAGGACTTGAAATGTGTACTCGAACGTACATGAAGTTAGTGTCTCACAAAACCGTGGTATAAAAATAGATCTACTTGTTAAAATGTTACGTTTATTCTTGTATACGAAAGTGACTTCTTGAAATTCATGTTTCTAGTACATAAGAGTTAGAAATTTGTTCGTAAAACTATACCTATTATAGTTTTCTAAAAGTGTGTCTCTTTTGTTTAGAAATACCAAGAAAAGGAATCATTTGTTATGAAAGCATAGATTTTCGGTGTGGAGTCTAAGAATGATAAGTATAATCTAAGAAGGTTTAGTTTATACATGCATTACAACAAATTTATATTTCAAAAGATAGAATGCTATTTTAACATATGTTATATATATATATATATATATATATATATATATATATATATATATATATATATATATGAAAGTTCCTTAGAAGTTTGTAAATCGCATGTGATTTGGATATATATAAAAGCATATAAAAGAGTTCTTTATGTAACACACGATAATACTCGTGTGTTTTACTTGTAATCCCCCCCCCCCCCCTTGAAAGCATATAAAAGAATTTATAGAACCTTTAAAAGGTAAATTAAGGGGTATGAACTCACTTGAAAGTTTGGAGATAGCGAGATGGAAAACCGGGCAGAGTTTCATCTCGGGAAACGGATTTTTCTCGGGATTCTCAGGAATCTCGGGAGTAAAATCGACCCTCGGGACTTGAGCAAAAAGACCAGAGCTTCGGGTTTGAACGGGCACGGAAAACGAGGCAATATCGTGAAAGAAAAGAGAGAAATGAGCATTTTTCTCGGAAACCTTCGCATCCTATTTATAGGGGGTCTGAGAAGCCTCGTACGCGGGGCGTACGCTCGTACACAGCGCGTACGCGTACGTCATGCCTGACCGAAGCCTCGACTGCCTCGGCTTCGGATGGGACGGATCAGTCTGCCGGGTCGGATGGGACGGCGGGTCGGACGGGTCGGTCGGACGGGCGGGTCGGACGGGTCGGTAGCCTCGCATAGGGCGACATGGACGATTCGAGGCCAAGTCCCTCGGGTACGCAGGGCGTACAGGAGTACGCAGCGCGTACCTCAGATGAGGACGCTGACTCCTCTTCGGATTATGCTTGAATTTTGAATTAAATAAATATATAATTTATTTAATAAACTTCAAAAATTCATATCTTCTTCATACGAACTCCGTTTTCGATGGTCTTTATATCCACGCGTAGGCGAGACTACGCTCTACAACTTTCGTTTAGATTCCGTTGGCAAATTCCGAAATTATTTTTATTATTTATTTATTAAAATGACGTGATTAAGGAATTTCTTTTAAAAATTCATAACTTCTTTATCTGACGTCGGTTTTTGCCAGACTTTTTACCGTTGAAATACCATTGTCGAGACCTTCGATTCTCGTTTAGGTCATTCCGGCCAAATGTCACTCGATCTCCGATTCGAGTTTTTAGCTGTCTGTTGCTAAGCTGAACTTGGAAAAATCATAACTTCAATATAGGAAATCGGATTTGGGCGTTCTTTTTACGTACGGTCATGGTTTAATGATATTTAAACATAGAAGAATTTAAATAGAAACTTTTTGGATATTTTATTATCAAAGTTAATTTTATTAACTCAAAAATGTTTACAATACTTGACCTATTAGGCCATTACAAAGAGTTGAAATATCGGATTGTCACATCATCCCCCCGTTAGAGAGAATTTCATCCTGAAATTTAAAGTAGTAAAGATACTAGTGAACATGAAAGAGATGAGGGTACTTTTGTTTCATCTGATCTTCGCGTTCCCATGTGAATTCAGGTCCCCGCTTGGCGCTCCAGCGAACCTTCACGATGGGTATGCGACTTTGTTTTGTTTGTTTGACCTCTCGGTCCATGATTTCTACTGGTTCTTCCACAAAGTTGAGGCTCTCGTTGATCTCGATCTCATCGACTGGAATAACAAGAGTCTCGTCGGACAGACACTTTTTCAAGTTTGAGACGTGGAAGGTTGGATGGATGTTACTAAGTTCGTGCGGTAGGTTAAGCTTGTAAGCCACAGGGCCGATTCTGGCAAGAATCTCGAAAGGCCCTATGTATCTTGGATTTAGTTTCCCACGCTTTCCAAAGCGTATTAAACCCTTCCACGGTGAGACCTTTAATAAGACGTGGTCTCCTACCTGGAATTCCAAAGGTTTCCTCCTTTGGTCAGCGTAGCTTTTCTGTCGGTCTCTAGAGGCTTTCAATCGCTCACGAATCTGAACGATCTTCTCTGTCGTTTCTCGTATGATTTCCGGACCAGTGAGAGTGCTTTCAGGAATTCTTCCTTTAGCTAATTGGGTATCGCCAACTTCAATCCAGCACAGAGGGGATCTGCACTTTCGACCATAGAGGGCTTCGAACGGAGCAGCCTTTAAGCTTGTATGATAACTATTGTTGTATGAAAATTCGACAAGGGGTAAATGGATATCCCATGCCTTTCCAAAGTCAATCACACAGGCTCTCAGCATATCTTCTAAAGTCTGTATCGTTCTCTCACTCTGCCCATCTGTTTGTGGGTGGTAGGCTGTACTCATGTCTAGCTTAGTCCCCTGGGAACCTTGTAGTGACTGCCAGAATCTTGAAGTAAATCTACTATCTCGGTCGGAGATAATGGATATCGGAACACCATGCAGTCGCACTACTTCCTTTAAGTAAGTTCTTGTAAGCTTTTCCATTTTGTCAGTCTCCTTGATGGGTAGGAAATGCGCGGATTTGGTCAACCTATCGATGATGACCCATATGGTATCGAGCCCACCCGTCGTCTTGGGCAACTTGGTTATGAAGTCCATAGTGATCCGTTCCCATTTCCATTCTGGTATCTCCGGTTGTTGTAGTAATCCTGAAGGTTTCTGATACTTGACCTTAACCTTAGCGCAAGTAAGGCATTTACCTACGAAGGTAGCAATTTCTGCTTTCATGTTAGGCCACCAGTACAAGTTTTTAAGATCCAGATACATCTTATCTGAACCCGGGTGAACGGAATACCTCGTGTTGTGTGCATCAGTCATTACTACGTCTCTGAACCCGCCATGTTTTGGCGTCCAGATTCGGTCCATAAGATAATATGCTCCGCTACCCTTGACTTCTAGATTCTTTTCCATTCCCCTCAGGGATTCACCCGCCACGTTTTCAGGTCGCAAAGCTTCCATTTGTGCCTCTTTAATTTGGGTGGATAAGTGGGAATGGATAGTCATAGTCAGCGATCTGACCCTCCGACCAGTGTATTCCTTTCGACTGAGGGCGTCAGCTACCACGTTGGCCTTGCCAGGATGATAACGAATTTCGTACTCGTAGTCATTGAGTAACTCAACCCATCGTCGTTGTCGCATGTTGAGTTCCTTCTGATCAAAAATGTGTTGAAGGCTCTTGTGATCGGTGAAAATAGTGCTCTTTGTTCCGTATAAGTAGTGTCTCCAGATCTTCAGAGCAAATACCACTGCTCCTAACTCAAGATTGTGTGTCGTATAGTTCACTTTGTGTGTCTTAAGCTGTCGGGAGGCATAAGCAATAACTTTCCCTCTCTGCATAAGAACACAACCAAGTCCTTGTTTTGACGCATCGCAATACACTACAAAGTCTTCTATCCCTTCGGGGAGGGATAGTATCGGTGCGGTGCACAAGGCCTGTTTCAGTGTTTGGAACGCCTTCTCTTGTTTTGCTTCCCAGTCGAAGGCTATGCCTTTCTGGGTTAATGTAGTAAGAGGTTTCGCAATGCTAGAGAAGTTCTTTATAAATCTGCGATAGTAGCCAGCGAGACCTAGAAATTGACGAATTTTTGTAGGTGTCTTTGGTGCCGAACAGTTCTCGATGGCTTTGATTTTGGAGGGGTCCACGTGTATCCCTTTCTCGCTAACCACGTGGCCCAAAAATTCGACTCTTCGAATCCAAAATTCGCATTTAGAGAACTTCGCATAGAGTTTCTCCGATCGTAGTGTTTCGAGGACTTTTCGTAGGTGTTGACTATGCTCTTCCTTACTTTGGGAGTAGATAAGTATATCATCGATAAAGACGATGACGAACTGATCTAAGTAGGGACGGCATACCCTATTCATTAGGTCCATAAATACTGTTGGTGCGTTGGTTAATCCAAATGGCATTACGACAAATTCGTAGTGCCCATAACGAGTTCGGAAAGCTGTCTTGGGAATATCCCCCTCAAGTACCCGTAATTGGTGATATCCGGATCGTAGATCTATCTTCGAGAAGTAGTTTTCTCCTTGAAGTTGATCAAACAAATCGTCAATGCGGGGTAGGGGATAACGGTTCTTGACAGTAAGTTTGTTCAGCTCTCTGTAGTCGATGCACATACGGAACGATCCGTCCTTCTTCTTTACGAACAAGACCGGTGCTCCCCAAGGTGAGAAACTTGGTCTTATGAATCCTTTTTGCAGGAGTTCGTTAAGTTTACTGGAAAGTTCTTGCATCTCTGCCGGTGTCAGACGATAAGGCGATTTCGCTACTGGGGTAGCCCCTGGAACTAAGTCGATTCTGAATTCGACTTGGCGTTGTGGTGGTAATCCTGGTAGTTCTTCTGGAAAGATATCGGGAAAATCGCGTACTTCTGGAATGTTCTTGATGTCCTTTAGTTCCTGGCTTATATCGATGATGTGCGCTAGGAATGCTCGACAATCCTTCCGTAAACATTTTCGAGCCTGGATGCACGAAATGATACGAAGGTTCGTACTTGATTTGTCGCCGTAAATCACTAATGTTTCGTTGTTAGGAAGATTAAGGCGAACTGCTTTTTCAAAACACATAATGCCGGCGTGAAGAAGACTTAACCAATCCATACCGACTATGACGTCAAAACTTTTAATAGGAACCGGCATAAGATTGATTGGGAAAGAATGACCGTCTAAAGTTAACGTACAGTCCTTGTATATGTAGTTAGTGTTTTCGGTTATTCCGTTGGCCATCTCTACAGTGAATGATTCTTCTAGTTTGCTTGGTTTAGGTTTAAGTAAGTGAATAAAGTTTTGACTCACGAAGCTTCTCTCCGCTCCACTATCGAATAATATGCATGCATATGAATTATCGAGGAGGAACGTACCAGCAACTACAGTTGGGTCTGCTATAGCTTCGTCGTGGCCTATAGTCAAAACTCGTCCTACGTCGTTGGTGTCTGCTGTCTTGGGGCAGTTCCTCTGTAGTGGCCCACCTCGCCACAACCGTAGCAAGTCTGGCCTATATTTGTACTGGGGACTTGAGTGATCGGCCTTGCAGGATCCCTGCGGAAACGGGCTGTGTGTCCCTTTCTGTTGCAGTTGGTGCACTGCATTTCCCGACAAGGTCCATGGTGGTGGTAAGTGCATTTGGTGCACTTTGGACGGTTACCTTCATAAGGCTTTGTTGGGTAGGTGATTGTAGGAGTTGTAGTAGGTACCGTGACAGCATTTACCGCAACCAATTGTTTCTTTGCGGGTTCTTGGGAAGACCCACCCTTCCCTTTATTCCATACTCTCTTCCTATTGTTGTTGTTGTTGTTGTTGTTTCCTCTCTGTGGTTCTGGTGCAGAAATAGTTGAGTTTCGATGGCCTCCGTAGTCAATCAGAGATTATGCCAATTCCTTAGCACTTTCAAAGGTGTCAGGTTTGGAGGCTAACACGCTTGACCGTAATTGGGTCGTTAGTCCCCATATGTACCTCTCTATTTTCTTGCTCTCAGGAGCAATCATATCTGGGCAAAGGATTGCCAGCTCGCAGAATCTGTTGGTATATGTTGCGATGTCGGTACCAACCATTCCGAGAGTCCAGAGTTCATGTTCGAGCCTTTGAATCTCTCCCCGTGGGCAGTATTCTCTCATCATCATGGCTTTGAGGCTCTCCCAGCTTATGGAGTTTGCCACTATTAGAGTAAGTACTTTAACGTGGCCGTTCCACCAAGTCAAAGCTCTATCAATGAGTGTGAAGGTTGAAAATTTGACCTTGCTGTGCTCGGGGCAGGAGCAGATTTCAAAGACTGCTTCTGTCCTTTCAATCCACTATCTTAGAGCCATCACACCACCAGTTCCATAAAACATACGGGGTTTTGCATTAGTAAAGTCCTTATATGTGCATTCTCGGGGTTGCCCATGACTCTCGCCATGGTTAGAAAGGTGTGTGCCAGCTCTCGAGTCATTGGTACTCGAGTTATTCATTTGTGACATGGCAGCTGCTACTACTGCAGTGATTGCTGCTTGGAACATGACAGCATCAGATTGAGGAGGTGAAGGTGAAGGTGGTGGTATCGGTGTTTCATTGATAGGGTTACGCCTTGTATTCCTGCGTGGCGTCATCTTTAACTATACGTTTAAAAGATGATGATATGGATAAGAATAAGTGACAATTGAATGTGTCTCATGAACCAAATTGCCATGGTTCAACAATAGATGATAGCATAGAAAAATGAAAGTTATTTGTAAGACTAAAAGTATGAAACAAGTATTTGCTTTCTCGATGACTTTTCAAGGTTTGAACGAAATACTCAACGTAGTAATAATAGTGTCACTTATATTAAAATAAAAGTTGATACAATGATTATGAAAATTTGACCCTTATAAGGGTCTCCGATTACAAAGTTCGAGAAATTTAAAGACTTTTGGCCGAGGTCCTAAGTTATAACAAAATTTGAGGTTTCCACAAGTACTACTTGCGACATGTGTTGCGCTTGGAGCTCGATTCTGCATCTGATTGCTTTGACTCCATAAGACGCCTATCAAGGGCGGCTTGTTGTTCCCTCAATTCTGCGAAGGCTGCATTCGCTTGTGCTTGGAATGCTTCGGTGCGAACGTGGATGTCGTTCTGCAACATCTCTAGGCGGTTGATATCGGCCGTGTGGATTTGTACTTCAACGTTAACCTCTCGGATTCGGTTTGCTTGAACCCCCGATTGGTAGGACTGATTGGCGAGTTTGCCCACCATAACCGGGAGTGCCCGATCGGCTGAACCTCCATTTCGGACATCGTAGAAATCTCGGCACATGCCGTAGGGAGAGCGTATACTTTGTTGTTGGCTCCAGTGGACGAGGTGACTTCCCCAGACGGGAGTCGGTCCTTGAAAGTTCCTCCTAATGGGTGGAGGGTTGACTATTTCCAGTTTTGAGTCTGTCCCGAAGTCGTCCCCGCTATCCAACTCAATGGGCTCTTCGTCTTCTTCCGGATCCTCTTCAATCCATCCTTCGTTGCCCTGTTGTGGGTAGTAGGGGTCTCCATGCGGGTGAAATCCAGCCATTTGACTATACGGGAATAGGGTTATAGGATTTGAATAAAACCTGAGACATGTAGTACTAATTTATCTAACGTATGTACCAAATACTCCTATAGTATTTAAATCCTTGTGTTTGATCTTTGTGATGTTTTTGGTAAGTTTTGACTTGTTGCTCACTACGAGCGTTCCTTGATATACATTGGTCCGATATCGGGCAAATATAGTTGATCACGCTATATTTGTCCCACGTCTGATTACATATATCGAGTCTCAATCGTAGTGTCCAACTTGTCTAAATACTTGTTGTATAGTTAATAACCATGAAAATAATGTGTTGTATGCATGTGTTTATACTTGCGTGAACTAACATTTTTAAGTTTACACGAAACGCGGCTTAGGCGTAAATAAAAATCCTTTTGTCAGAGAGAATTAGTCCCTTAAGCATTTATAGTTTGTATATCTTATGTGATTCGATATACTTAGTTCACTATAAACATTGCTCTGATACCAATCTGTCCAACCCCCAAACCTGAACGGCGGAAACGTTCGGGGGTGGATGACTTCATGTGGTAGCGTAACAAATGAATACATAGTAAAGAAAGCAATACAACCATCATATATATATAATTGAAAATTTACATTTGTCAAAAGTTACATGTTCAAAACCAATTACAATATGATGTCAAAATACAAGATTTAAACTGGCGCCGCAGCATCCCTTCATTGAAAGCGTAATGAATACCTGAATTTACTGATTTCCTGGGACATACAAGTAATTTTGAAAGAGTAGATCGGCATTTAAGCTGGTGAGTTCCATAAGTATTTAAGTGACCATGTTTGTATGAAATGAAATGTTTTGTCTTTGTTTGTTTGTGTTTAGAAAATCCTATATTTTCTACTAGTATAAAAGTAGCCTTCACTCAAGACCAATGTTTCTAAAAATGTATGTAAGTGTAAAACAACCAATGTGTTTGAAAACCTTGTAAATCAATGCATTTTTAATACCCCATGTGAGTTTTATAACCATACTATTAACTCGGAATGCCTATACTCAACGTTCTTTAGGCGTTGGAATGTTATGACGTTTGTCACCCCAAACGGTGGACTGCAGCTAACAGTCAGGGCGCGGGTTGTCAAGCCCGTATAGATCTATACACAAACACCATGCTCCCCCTCCAAGGGATTCTGGTATATAATACAGGACTTGAAATGTTTACTCGAACGTACATGAAGTTAGTGTCTCACAAAACCGTGGTATAAAAATAGATCTACTTGTTAAAATGTTACGTTTATTCTTGTATACGAAAGTGACTTCTTGAAATTCATGTTTCTAGTACATAAGAGTTAGAAATTTGTTCGTAAAACTATACCTATTATAGTTTTCTAAAAGTGTGTCTCGTTTGTTTAGAAATACCAAGAAAAGGAATCATTTGTTATGAAAGCATATATTTTCGGTGTAGAGTCTAAGAATGATAAGTATAATCTAAGAAGGTTTAGTTTATACATGCATTACAACAAATTTATATTTCAAACGATAGAATGCTATTTTAACATATGTTATATATATATATATATATATATATATATATATATATATATATATATATATATATATATATATATATATATATATATATATGAAAGTTCCTTAGAAGTTTGTAAATCGCATGTGATTTGGATATATATAAAAGCATATAAAAGAGTTCTTTATGTAACACACGATAATACTCGTGTGTTTTACTTGTAATCCCCCCCCCCCCCCCCCCTTGAAAGCATATAAAAGAATTTATAGAACCTTTAAAAGGTAAATTAAGGGGTATGAACTCACTTGAAAGTTTGGAGATAGCGAGATGGAAAACCGGGCAGAGTTTCGTCTCGGGAAACGGATTTTTCTTAGGATTCTCAGGAATCTCGGGAGTAAAATCGACCCTCGGGACTTGAGCAAAAAGACCAGAGCTTCGGGTTTGAACGGGCATGGAAAACGAGGCAATATCGTGAAAGAAAGGAGAGAAATGAGCATTTTTCTCGGAAGCCTTCGCATGCTATTATAGGGGGGTCTGAGAAGCCGCGTACGCGGGGCGTACGCTCGTACGCAGCGCGTACGCATACATCATGCCTGACCGAAGCCTCGACTGCCTCGGCTTCGGATGGGACGGATCAGTCAACCGGGTCGGTCGGACGGGCGGGTCGAACGGGTCGGTAGCCTCGCATAGGGCGACGTGGACGATTCGAGGCCAAGTCCCTCGGGTACGCAGGGCGTACAGGAGTACGCAGCGCGTACCTCGGATGAGGACGCTGACTCCTCTTCGGATTATGCTTGAATTTTGAATTAAATAAATATATAATTTATTTAATAAACTTCAAAAATTCATATCTTCTTCATACGAACTCCGTTTTCGTAGGTAAGACTACGCTCTACAACTTTGGTTTAGATTCCGTTGGCAAATTCCGAAATTATTTTTATTATTTATTTATTAAAATGACGTGATTAAGGAATTTCTTTTAAAAATTCATAACTTCTTTATTTGACGTCGGTTTTTGCCAGACTTTTTACCGTTGAAATACCATTGTCGAGACCTTCGATTGTCGTTTAGGTCATTCCGGCCAAATGTCGCTCGATCTCCGATCCGAGTTTTTAGTTGTCTGTTGCTAAGCAGAACTTGGAATAATCATAACTTCAATATACGAAGTCGGATTTGGGCGTTCTTTTTACGTACGGTCATGGTTTAATGATATTTAAACATAGAAGAATTTAAATAGAAACTTTTTGGATATTTTATTATCAAAGTTAATTTTATTAACTCAAAAATGTTTACAATACTTGACCTATTAGACCATTACAAAGAGTTGAAATATCAGGTTGTCACATTACGGCCGTAAACTCATGGTAGGGTGGTTTATGGTGCAAATTTGGGTCATAAATGGGTATGGACACTCGGAAATGCTTGGATTAATTTTTCTTAAGGCTTGGATTGAATTAAAAACATCATTTGCAATACTTAAGGGAGTTTACGGCCTAGTCATAGGATCTTTGGCCGTAAACTCTCAAATCCCCTTGATTTAGTGTTTTAAAGGTGTTAAAATTAATCACATGTGATTCTAAAAATTCCCACAAGCCTAGAAATGAGTTTAGTGCACCATTTGACACCCTTTTATGAGTTTACAGCCATGAGACATGTTCTATGGCCGTAAACTCTCAAATGTGGGGGTTTTGATGTTTGTAAAGCCCTAAAACTATTTTTGGTTGGTCCTTTGATTTATTCCAAGGCTTTTGGTGGTGTTGGATGGCTTTCTAACACCCTAGAAATGGATTTGCACCATGTTTTATGGAGTTTGCGGCCCAAGCACAAGCCTTGGCCGTAAACTCATGTAAGTCCCCCAAAAATTGTGTTTCATGTGTCCAAATGCAATTATCAATGTTCTATAATTCATAACTAAGGCATATGAGTGATTTAGAAGGGTTTAAGGGCATGAAAACCCTAGTTATATGAGTTTACGGCCCAAGAATGGTCCTTGGCCGTAAACTCATTCAAACTTCACAAAGTTCATGTTTTAATTGTTTAGAGTCCATATCTTGAAGCCATTAAGCCATATCTAAGTCCCAAACTTGTCAAGGAGGGGTTTAAGGGCTCAAAAACCCACTTATTGTGAGTTTACGGCCCATGAATGCTCCATGGCCGTAAACTCATGAATGTGGTCACAAATCATGTTTTGAATTCTAATTTGAAGGCTAAGAAAGTTACAATACAAGCTAAGGAATGTACCTTAGAGATTTGAAGCCTTAGATTTGAGTTTTGGACCCTTAAACTTGGATTTAGGAGAGAGGTTAGAGAGAGAGTAGAGAGAGAAGGAAAAAGCTTCAAATGGGTGCTAAAACATGTTTATATAGGTCTTAAAACTTGTACACGGTGGAATTCTACCCGATACCGACGTTAAACACGGCTTTTGGTCGCACCCGATTAAGTTACCGTCACCCGGCGGGGACGTTTTTAAAACTTATGAAATAAATAATTTGGGCTAATAATATGAGTTCCTGAGTGATTTATACACTCATTAAATTAAAATAAACATATAATTTTAAATAATTAACTCCATAGAGAAAACGGAACGAATTTGATAACGGCGATTTTTCGGGTAGAACGGGTTTTGGCGACGAACAATTTCGGGTTGTTACATTATCCCCCCGTTAGAGGGAATTTCGTCCCGAAATTCAAAGAATAGGATATAGATCATGAGTTTGAAATGAGACACGAATGAGTTTGTTACTTTGGATCTTCACTTTCTCAAGTGGAATTGGGTCTCTACTGGGCATTCTAGTGAATTCTCACTATCGGGACGTGTTCTCGTTTCGTACCTTGACTCTCTCTCAATATATGTTATCAATCGGTTTTCTCATGGAAGTTCCAACCCTTGATGACTTCGGTTTCCTCAAGGAATCACTAGGTTTTCGTTGGGTAGAAGCTTCTAAGGATTTGAGACATGATGTACTGGATAGATGTTAACAAGCTCTACGAGCATCCGAACCCTGAAGATTGTAGAATCAATCTCTACGAAGACCTCGAAAAGTCTGAGGTGGAACTAAACTTTAGACGTTCGAATGAAATTCCCGGAAACTCTTCGGGACAGACATTTAGTAGAAAGAGTTACTAACTTCCCATTTCTCAATGATCACAGAAACGAGGAATGTGTGGTAATTCGTATCAGATAAACTTTTGAGTTTTAAAGCATGAAACAATATGAAAGTTTGATGCCGAAGATCATGAGAGTTAGGTCGAGGAAAAGATATAGACAGGCGACCCTCTCGAAATCAAGATAACAACATGAATGAGGCTCAGTCATTCCATGTTAAACGTAGCATCAAAGTATTTTCGTGAAAGGTTTCCCATTTAACCGAATGGAACAGAATAGTCCTCTGGACCGAGGATTCAATCTATAGATACGAAGTTAGGGTTCTCAATCTCATTGGTTAGTCGTCTCGATGATACATATTTCGATCACATACGAAGCATGGAGTTTAGAGAACGTTCAAATAGATAGGTAACAGGTTTCCCTCTAAATACCGGAATCGAAAAGAGCTGCAGGTATAAGAGTTATCAAAGAGAGGTATACCTGCGGCGACAGAGGGATCAGTGGTGGTAGCTGCTTTGGGGCAATTCCTCTTGAAGTGCCCTGCTTCACCACAATTGTAGCAGGCCGGACTGATTCCTGCCCCCGGTGATTGGTTCGTTGATTTGACTGGTTTTCTGCAGGTTCGAGCAAGATGGCCCTTTTTGCCACAGTTATCGTAGATCCTTCCACGACATGGACCAGGAATGCGGTGATGGTAGTTGCACTTACCACACCAAGGAAGGGTACCAGTATATCCACTGGTAGGAGTTTGGGCTGTGGATCCAACAGCTGAGACAGCAATAGGGGCAGTAGCAGCATGGACTGCTACCGTTTGCTGTTTCTTAGAAGACCCTTTCGTACTCGGGGCCTTTCGCTTGTTCCGAGATTTCTTTTTACTTTCACCCCCACTTGTGTCCGATTCAGGAGTGGTAGCTTCCTCATCAGAGTTGTCTTCATGATCGATCATGTAATAACCCGAAATTTCCGTATCATTTGTTGTAACTCTTTCGTAGTACAATTCGCTCAACCAATCGTCGTTTCCGATTTCGATTTCCGATCTTCCGTTTAATTAAGTCATTATCTGGTACACATTTAAAATGACTTAATGGGTGTCTTAATACATTTAGAAATCATTTTAACACCCAACTTTAGTGATCGGAATATTTCTAGGAATTTACCGTATCGGGTTACGGTAACTCAATCGGGTACGACCAAAAACCTCGTCTAACGCTGGTATCGGGTAGAATTCCACCGTGTCCAAAACTTAAACACTATATAAACATGTTTAAGCCTTCATTTGAAGCCTTTGGTCAATTTCTCATTTAACACTCACAACCTCTCTCCTCAACCCAAAATCAAGGTCCAAAACAAAGATTTAAGGCTTGAAATCAAAGAGGTAACACCCCTAACTTGTTATTCAACCTCTTTAGCTTTCAAATTTGTGTTTAATTTGTGTTTTGGGACCAAGAACATGAGTTTACGGCCAAGGAACTAGCTTGGGCCGTAAACTCCTAACAATGGGGTTTTTAAGCCCTAAAACCCTTCCTTAGCATGGTTGGACATTAGATATGACTTAATGGCTTAATGGAAAGGACTTATAACATGTAAAACATTGATTTTGAGGGATAAAAGTGAGTTTACGGCCAAGACACATTCTTGGGCCGTAAACTCATATTCAAAGGGTTTTTGAGCCAATTAACCCTACCAAATCATAGTTGGGACTTAGATATGACTTGTGGGACATTGGTTTTAGCATCTAAACACTTTAAACATGATTTTTGGGGGACAAAAGAGAGTTTATGGCCAAGACATATTCTTGGGCCGTAAACTCCTCTTAATTGGGGATTTAGAGCCTTAAAACTTGTCCAAATGCCTTGAAACTCAACCAATGGCCTTGTGGTTAAATCTAGATGCATCTAAAAATAGTTTAAAGATTTGAAACACATCAAAAGTGTCATTTATAGGAGTTTACAGCCTAGGAGCATACCCTTGGCCGTAAACTCATAAATCTATGTTAATGATGCATCAAATACACTCAAATGGTTTGTTCAAATTTCTAGAATCACATGTGATTGTTTTAAGCATCAAAAACTAACTTTTCTTGGATATCATAGAGTTTACGGCCTTAGAACATGCCTCTAGGCTGTAAACTCCAAAATGTATGTAAAATGATGTTTTAAATTCATGTTAAGGCTTGGAAAATTAACTAGAATCACATGTGATTATCCTTTGAAGCTCAAATCAATTTTTCCTTGGCCATAGGTTAGTTTACGGCCGTAAACTCCTATGGTATGGCCGTAAACTCCCTTTTAAGTGTTATAATTTCATTCAATTAATTCCAAGGCATTTTAGAAATCCATTCCAACAATCCCCATATCCATTTAAGCCATTTAAACACCCAAAACCACACCCACATGAGTTTACGGCCGTAAACTCATGCCGTAAACTCATGTATGTGTGTGTTCAATGGTTGTAAACTCTTTAAAATGTTTACTCTTGGGGAGTAAACTCAAGTCCCAAGTCCCTAGTGCCATTACACGTCCGAAGATGTCACCCAGGTCACTCCAAACGCTAGTTTTGAGGCGTTTAACCTCATTGGAGTGTAATGTTCCATATGATTAGTGAATGTATCCCTAATTGTATATATATGGACATTATTTCATTTTACATAGGGACATCACGTGTAATCAAACCCCAAACCAACGTCTAGCATTCAAAACCGACACGTTTCCGAGTCCGGTGAGTTCATACCCCTACCCTTTTTCAGTGTTTTCACTGTTTTCATGGGGGAACACAAGCAAAGTACAAGGAAATTCTTGTACTCAAAACATGTTTTCAAATGTGTGTTTCATATTTCATATGCTTTTATAACTGATTACTACAACTGATAACAGATTGAACATACAGATCACGTAACATATATTTGTGAAATAGGTCTTTAAACTAGTATGTTTTACATATATTTCACAAATGGTTTTCCACATTTTATCAGTTAAAAGCATGACATTAAAACATTTGAACATAATACATGTACACTGTTTTGTCCTCGGTAACACTCTACACACATACACGAGTGGAGGACTATTATATTATTACTAGTAAATTTGTTAATCCTGTATGATTGGAGACACGTCCTCGGAGAACACTCCACCAAGATACGCGAGTGGAGGACTACACCCATAACTAGAATCTCTGGTATTTAGAGAGCGTGACTTGAGTGTATAGATCTATACGGGGCTGACTACCCCACGCCTGGCTGCTAGCTACAGCCGAACCGAAATGGTTCAAGGGTGATGAAAGTCATAAGTATGTGGACGACTTATTGCCATATGTGGACGACTTATTGCCACAGGTTTTAGTCTATTGTATGGTTATGGAACTCGCAATTAGGATAACAGAGATTTACTTATAGTAATAACGAAGTACTTTACACATCTTTTTACATCTTTTACATCTTTCACATACTGCAACTAACATTCAGGAAAGTACGGGACTTTCCTGGGGGAAAACACGGAACCTAAGTACATTACATCTTTTACATCTTTAACATCGTTTACATTAGAAACCAACATGCAGGAAAGCATGGGGCTTTCCTTGGTAACACTTACATAACTAGAAAGAGTAACAAACTAGATAACATTACATCTTTTACAATTTGTAACATACAATAAGGAAAGTATGGGACTTTCCTGGTAACACATGATAAGTAAACAGAACAGTTTAACAAGTCAGATAACCAACTATACATTTTCATATGAGTAGACATGTTTTCAGTGTACAAACTTACTATACTTTACATTTGTGAAACAATAACCAACTATTAAGAAAATATGGGATTTTCTTGGTGCATATAACATTTCAGAAACAGAAAGGAAACTCGAAACATTTTCACAAACCGAAAACCGCTTATGAACTCACCAGCTTTACGCTGATTTTCAAACCGCTTGTGTTCTCAGGTCAGCGTTAGAACAGGTACTCGAAGATCCTTTTTTCTTGAAGACGGTGTTCATAAAGATCCGTTTCTTTTGTTTATATATATATATATATATATATATATATATATATATATATATATTGTATCACTCCAGACGATGATGACAGGTGCAATGGTAGCAGCTATGTCGCAAATGAACCCTAGTGGTTCAGGAGGTGGTCCTCAATCTCAAAACCCTGAAGGTAGTCAGGGACACCAAAGAGGGAGTTCCTACAAGGATTTCATGAACGCAAAACCAACATCCTTTAATGGCGCTGGAGGTGTCATTTCCTTATCTCGATGGTTCGAGAAAATAGAGTCCATCTTTGAAATCTGTGCTTGTGCGGAGTCCGATAAAGTCAAGTTCGCAGCCTGTACTTTCGTTGATAAAGCCTTGACTTTGTGGAATGGCCGAGTCAAATCTCTGACCTTACCCGTAGCCAATGCCATGGGATGGGAGGCCATGAAAGAACTTCTCATTGCCGAGTACTGCCCCCGTGGTGAAATGCAGAAATTAGAGCACGAGCTCTGGAACCTGAAGATGAAAGGTTCCGACATTGCTGCATATACTTCCCGATTTGATGATCTCGCACTTCTTTGCCCGGGACTAGTCACTCCTGAAAACAAAAAGATCGAAAGGTTCATTTGGGGGTTATCTCAACCGACAAAGAGTCATGTTTTGGCTGCTCGTCCGGATACCTATGATAGTGCCAAGACTTTAGCTCAAATTCTAATTGATCACAATGACGATATCAAGGAAATCACTACCACTTCTGAACCGACTCAAAGGAGTGGCGAAAAGAGAAAATTCTGGAAGAAGAAGAAGGGTCAATCTTCTCAAGGATCTTCCAAGAAACAACAGACGGTAGCAGTCCATGCTGCTACTACTACCCCTGTTGCTGCTATTTCTGTCATGGGATCCACAGCCTCAACTCCTACCAGTAAATATATTGGTAACCTCCCTCTGTGTGACAAGTGTAAATACCATCATCATCCTGGTCCCTGCCGAGAATTGTCTTGCACCAACTGTGGTAAGAAAGGGCACACAGTTCGATTCTGCAGAACTCCTACCCAATCAGCCAACCAATCATCGGGAGCAGGTGTTAGTCAAGCCTGCTACAACTGTGGAGAAATTAGGCACTTTAAAAGGAACTGTCCCAAGAAGTCAACTGCTGATAACACTGGAAGGGTTCTAACCATGGGAAGGGAGGAAGCAGTTGCTGATCCCACTGTTGTTTCGGGTACGTTCCTTCTCGACAACTCATATGCTAGTATTCTTTTCGATTCGGGTGCAGAAAGGAGTTTTGTTAGCCATGCATTTAAACATAATCTAAAACCTAATCCTCGACCTCTAACCGAAACGTTTACCGTCGAGATGGCTAACGGTGAAAAAGAAAGCGCTAACGATGTATTCATAGGTTATGCGCTTACCTTGAATGATCACTCATTTCCTATAGATCTCATGCCCGTTTCCATTAAGAGCTTTGATGTTATCATTGGCATGGATTGGTTGAGTCCCAATCATGCTGACATTCTTTGTTACGAAAAAGCTATCCATCTCAATCTTCCTTCGGATCAAACTCTCGTAATCTATGGCGATAAACCCAGTTCCAATCTTCATATCATTTCTTGCATCAAAGCTCGAAAGCTCCTTCGAAAGGAGTGTGTTGCATTCTTAGCTCATGTGATCAACGAGAAACAAGAAGTTAGAGACCTCGCGAGCATCCCAGAAGTCTGTAACTTTCCCGATGTGTTTCCCGAAGAACTTCCAGGAATTCCTCCCGAACGTCAGGTCGAGTTCCGTATTGACCTAATTCCTGGAGCTACTCCCATAGCAAAATCTCTGTATCGCTTAGCTCCGGCAGAAATGCAGGAGTTATCCAGTCAACTCAATGAATTGCTTAATAAAGGATTCATTAGACCGAGTTCCTCACCCTGGGGAGCTCCGGTTCTGTTTGTCAAGAAGAAAGATGGATCCTTTCGGATGTGTATCGACTATCGTGAACTGAACAAGTTAACCGTTAAGAACCGATATCCTCTTCCAAGAATAGACGACCTCTTCGATCAACTTCAGGGAGCCAGCTACTTTTCTAAGATAGACCTTCGGTCAGGGTACCATCAGTTACGAGTCCAGGAGAATGATGTTTCCAAGACAGCTTTTAGGACTCGGTATGGACACTACGAGTTCGTAGTGATGCCCTTCGGTCTAACCAATGCACCGGTTGTGTTCATGGACCTGATGAACCGGGTGTGCCGTCCCTTCTTAGACAAATTTGTCATCGTGTTTATTGACGACATTCTCGTCTACTCCCGAAGCGAAGAAGACCACAAGCAACACTTGAGGCTAGTGTTGGAGACCCTTAGATCCGAAAAGCTATACGTGAAATTTTCCAAATGTGAATTCTGGATACGGAAGGTAACTTTCCTCGGTCACGTGGTAAGCGAAGAGGGTATTCATGTAGATCCTTCCAAGATCAAAGCGATAGAGAATTGGTCGGCACCGAAATCACCCACAGAAATTCGTCAATTCTTGGGTCTCGCCGACTACTATCGACGATTCATTCAGAATTTTTCAAAAATAGCCAAACCTTTAACCAGTCTAACACAGAAAGGTGTACCCTTTTGTTGGAGTGATAAACAAGAAACTGCATTCCAAACGTTGAAGAAAGCCTTATGCAGCGCGCCTGTTCTATCTCTGCCCGAAGGGACAGAGGACTTTGTTGTCTACTGCGATGCGTCTAATCAAGGTTTAGGCTGTGTGCTTATGCAAAGAGAAAAGGTGATTGCCTACGCCTCAAGACAGCTGAAAGCACATGATGTCAACTATACTACGCATGACTTGGAACTAGGAGCCGTAGTCTTTGCATTGAAGATTTGGAGACATTACCTATACGGAACCAAGTGCACAATCTTCACTGATCACAAGAGCCTGTAACACATCTTTAATCAGAAAGACTTAAACATGAGGCAACGGCGATGGGTAGAATTACTCAATGATTATGAGTGTGAGATCCGTTACCACCCCGGCAAGGCCAATGTGGTAGCAGATGCCCTTAGCCGAAAGGATAGTGCAGGCCACAAAGTGAAGAACCAGACGATGACCATCCATTTCAACTTACCCATACAAATCCGAGAAGCTCAGTTAATAGCCCTCAAACCCGAGAACATGTCGAATGAAGTCTTGAGAGGAATGGAAAGGAAAATTGAGATCAGAGGTGACGGAGTTCACTGTTTTATGAATCGAATCTTGATTCCCAAATCCGGTGGATTCAGGGAAATAGTCATGGAGGAAGCACACAGAACCAAATACTCTGTTCACCCGGGTTCGGACAAGATGTACCTGGATCTCAAGAAGCAATACTGGTGGCCAAACATGAAAGCTGAGATATCTACATTTGTGGGCAAGTGTCTGACTTGCGCCAAAGTCAAAGTCGAACATCAGAAGCCTTCAGGTCTGCTCCAACAACCCGAGATTCCCGAGTGGAAATGGGAGATGATTACCATGGACTTCATCACCAAACTACCCAAGTGTTCTAGTGGGTACGATACCATTTGGGTAATTGTCGATCGTTTGACAAAATCCGCTCACTTCATTCCAATTAAAGAATCGTACAAGATGGAGAGACTCGCGTGAATCTACATCCAGGAGGTAGTACGTCTACACGGTGTACCTGTATCCATTATCTCTGATCGAGATAGTAGGTTTACCTCCAGATTCTGGCAATCCCTTCAGAAAGCCCTTGGAACCAAACTAGATATGAGCATGGCATATCATCCTCAGACCGATGGACAGAGTGAGAGAACAATCCCAACCCTGGAGGACATGCTTAGGGCATGTGTCATTGACTTTGGAAAGTCGTGGGACACACATCTATCCTTGACCGAATTCTCATACAACAACAGTTACCACACCAGCATTAGGGCTGCTCCGTTCGAAGCCCTATACGGTCGTAAGTGTAGATCCCCTCTGTGCTGGGCCGAGGTGGGGGATACACAGTTAGCCAGGAGTCGAGTCCCTAACAGTGCTCTCACTGGTCCTGAAATCATCCGCGAAACCACCGAAAAGATCATTCAAATCCATAACCGACTGAAAGCCTCACGTGATCGTCAAAAGAGTTACGCTGATAATCGTCGGAAACCACTAGAATTCCAGGTTGGAGACCGTGTCCTGTTAAAAGTCTCGCCCTAGAAAGGCACTGTACGCTTTGGTAAGCGTGGGAAACTTAATCCAAGGTACATTAGACCCTTTGAGATCCTCTCCAGGATCGGTCCAGTTGCTTATAAACTTCATTTACCTCATGAACTCAGTAACATTCATCCTGTCTTCCATGTTTCAAATCTCAAAAAGTGCCTATCCGATGAAACCCTAACAATTCCTTTAGACGAGATCGAGATCAATGAAAACCTTAACTTTGTGGAGGAACCGATCGAAATCATGGATCGAGAAGTCAAACGTACAAAACAAAGTCGCATCCCGTTAGTGAAGGTTCGCTGGAATGCCAAGCGGGGACCGGAATTCACTTGGGAACGGGAAGATTCAATGAAAAAGAAGTATCCGCAACTCTTTTCTTATCCATGATTTGTATCTTGTCTTATGTTCTAAACTTTGAATTTCGGGACGAAATTCCCTTTAACGGGGGGATAATGTAACAACCCGAAATTTCCGTATCATTTATTGTAACTCTTTCGTAGTACAATTCGCGCAACCAATCGTCGTTTCCGATTTCGATTTCCGATCTTCCGTTTAATTAAGTCATTATCTGGTACACATTTAAAATGACTTAATGGGTGTCTTAATACATTTAGAAATCATTTTAACACCCAACTTTAGTGATCGGAATATTTCTAGGAATTTAACGTATCGAGTTACGGTAACTCAATCAGGTACGACCAAAAACCTCGTCTAACGCCGGTATCGGGTAGAATTCCACCGTGTCCAAAACTTAAACACTATATAAACATGTTTAAGCCTTAATTTGAAGCCTTTGGTCAATTTCTCATTTAACACTCACAACCTCTCTCCTCAACCCAAAATCAAGGTCCAAAACAAAGATTTAAGGCTTGAAATCAAAGAGGTAACACCCCTAACTTGTTATTCAACCTCTTTAGCCTTCAAATTTGTGTTTAATTTGTGTCTTGGGACCAAGAACATGAGTTTACGGCCAAGGAACTAGCTTGGGCCGTAAACTCCTAACAATGGGGTTTTTAAGCCCTAAAACCCTTCCGTAGCATGGTTGGACATTAGATATGACTTAATGGCTTAATGGAAAGGACTTATAACATGTAAAACATTGATTTTGAGGGACAAAAGTGAGTTTACAGCCAAGACACATTCTTGGGCCGTAAACTCGTATTCAAAGGGTTTTTGAGCCAATTAACCCTACCAAATCATAGTTGGGACTTAGATATAACTTGTGGGACATTGGTTTTAGCATCTAAACACTTTAAACATGATTTTTGGGGGACAAAAGAGAGTTTACGGCCAAGACATATTCTTGGGCCGTAAACTCCTCTTAATTGGGGATTTAGAGCCTTAAAACTTGTCCAAATGCCTTGAAACTCAACCAATAACCTTGTGGTTAAATCTAGATGCATCTAAAAATAGTTTAAAGATTTGAAACACATCAAAAGTGTCATTTATAGGAGTTTACGGCCTAGGAGCATACCCTTAGCCATAAACTCATAAATCTATGTTAATGATGCATCAAATACACTCAAATGGTTTGTTCAAATTTCTAGAATCACATGTGATTGTTTTAAGCATCAAAAACTAACTTTTCTTGGGTATCATAGAGTTTACGGCCTTAGAACATGCCTCTAGGCCGTAAACTCCAAAATTTATGTAAAATGATGTTTTAAATTCATGTTAAGGCTTGGAAAATTAACTAGAATCACATGTGATTATCCTTTGAAGCTCAAATCAATTTTTCCTTGGCCATAGGTGAGTTTACGGCCGTAAACTCCTATGGTATGGCCGTAAACTCCCTTTTAAGTGTTATAATTTCATTCAATTAATTCCAAGGCATTTTAGAAATCCATTCCAACAATCCCCATGTCCATTTAAGCCATTTAAACACCCAAAACCACACCCACATGAGTTTACGGCCGTAAACTCATGTATGTCTGTGTTCAATGGTTGTAAACTCTTTAAAATGTTTACTCTTGGGGAGTAAACTCAAGTCCCAAGTCCCTAGTGCCATTACACGTCCGAAGATGTCACCCAGGTCACTCCAAACGCTAGTTTTGAGGCGTTTAACCTCATTGGAGTGTAATGTTCCATATGATTAGTGAATGTATCCCTAATTGTATATATATGGACATTATTTCATTTTACATAGGGACATCACGTGTAATCAAACCCCGAACCAACGTCTAGCATTCAAAACCGACACGTTTCCGAGTCCGGTGAGTTCATACCCCTACCCTTTTTTAGTGTTTTCACTGTTTTCATGGGGGAACACAAGCAAAGTACAAGGAAATTCTTGTAATCAAAACATGTTTTCAAATGTGTGTTTCATATTTCATATGCTTTTATAACTGATTACTACAACTGATAACAGATTGAACATATAGATCACGTAACATATATTTGTGAAATAGGCCTTTAAACTAGTATGTTTTACATATATTTCACAAATGGTTTTCCACATTTTATCAGTTAAAAGCATGACATTAAAACATTTGAACATAATACCTGTACACTGTTTTATCCTCGGTAACACTCTACACACATACACGAGTGGAGGACTATTATATTATTACTAGTAAATTTGTTAATCCTGTATGATTGGAGACACGTCCTCAGAGAACACTCCACCAAGATACGCGAGTGGAGGACTACACCCATAACCAGAATCTCTGGTATTTAGAGAGCATGACTTGAGTGTATAGATCTATACGGGGCTGACTACCCCACGCCTGGCTGCTAGCTACAGCCGAACCGAAATGGTTCAAGGGTGATGAAAGTCATAAGTATGTGGACGACTTATTGCCATATGTGGACGACTTATTGCCACAGGTTTTAGTCTATTGTATGGTTATGGAACTCGCAATTAGGATAACAGAGATTTACTTATAGTAATAACGAAGTACTTTACACATCTTTTTACATCTTTTACATCTTTCACATACTGCAACTAACATTCAGGAAAGTACGGGACTTTCCTGGGGGAAAACACGGAACCTAAGTACATTACATCTTTTACATCTTTAACATCGTTTACATTAGAAACCAACATGCAGGAAAGCATGGGGCTTTCCTTGGTAACACTTACATAACTAGAAAGAGTAACAAACTGGATAACATTACATCTTTTACAATTTGTAACATACAATAAGGAAAGTATGGGACTTTCCTGGTAACACATGATAAGTAAACAGAACAGTTTAACAAGTCAGATAACCAACTATACATTTTCATATGAGTAGACATGTTTTCAGTGTACAAACTTACTATACTTTACATTTGTGAAACAATAACCAACTATTAAGAAAATATGGGATTTTCTTGGTGCATATAACATTTCAGAAACAGAAAGGAAACTCGAAACATTTTCACAAACCGAAAACCGCTTATGAACTCACCAGCTTTACGCTGATTTTCAAACCGCTTGTGTTCTCAGGTCAGCGTTAGAACAGGTACTCGAAGATCCTTTTTTCTTGAAGACGGTGTTCATAAAGATCCGTTTCTTTTGTTTATATATATATATATATATATATATATATATATATATATATATATATATTGTATCAGAACTGTACAAACTTTACTTTTGAAACAACTGTAAAACTTTATTATGTAATGTATGGTTGCTTTACTTTACTAACTATGTGCATTGGATTTGATACTCAACGTGGTAGTCAACCCCGAAAATGTTTTCCGCCTTCGGTTTTCGGGGTGTGACAGATCAAGATTTTTTCAAGGCATTTAGCGCTGTCGTAGGTGTCTGGCTTTGCAGCTAAGACATTTCCTTTAGTTGGCTGGGTTAATCCCCAGATGAATCTTTCGATCTTTTTACTCTCCGGGGTAACCATTCCCGGACAGAGTAATGCCAGGTCATCGAATCTTGAAGTATAAGCAGCTATGTTGGAACCCTTCATCTTAAGATTCCAGAGTTCGTGTTCTAGTTTCTGAATTTCACCCCGAGGGCAATACTCTGCAAGCAGAAGCTCTTTCATAGCTTCCCAACCCATATCATTTGCTACAGGTAAGGTTAAGGATTTGACCCGGTCGTTCCACCAAGTCAGGGCTTTGTCAAGGAAAGTGCAAGCGGCGAACTTTACTTTGTCAGACTCCGAACAGGCACATATTTCGAAGATTGATTCGATTTTCTCGAACCATCGAGTTAGGGAAATGACACCTCCAGTGCCATCAAAGGTTGTGGGCTTCGCGTTCATGAAGTCTTTGTAGGAACCCCCTCTTCGGTGTTCCTAGCTGTCTTCTGGATTTTGGGGTTGGGGACCACCTCCTGAGCCACCGGGATTCATTTGTGACATAGCTGCCACCATTGCAGCAGTCAGAACTGCTTGAAGTGATGCGAGATCAAATTAAGGAGAAGGTGGTGGCGGAGGAGGATTGTCGTTGTTCTTCGAGTTGGGTCTCTTTCTCGGAGGCATCTTGATCTAAAAAGTTTAGGAAAGAGAGGATTATAAGTTCTCTGAATTGAATCAAGAGATACGGAACAGGGGATATCTCAATAAGACAGATATAGCATCACACTAAGCGATAAAGCAGGAAAGAGTTATCAAGACAGAACATTTTATCGCTAGTGGAATGATCAAGTAAAATCGCGTATACAAGGATTTTCTACGAAGGATTGGCTCGAGAAATACTACCATAGTATTTCTTGGTTCGCTGCAGCGATGACTCGTTGTTTGAGATATTAGGTAAGTTTTAGGAATGTTGCGTACCACAGTCACTCCCAAGCACATATTGGCCGTGTCTCGAATGAATATAGTTGGCCAGGCTATATTGATCCTAGACACGACTACATAACTGCCCAGGTTTAACCGCAGTGTACAACACCCATTTACTTATGTTTTGTTCTACTTGTAGTTACGGATTTCGACGATTCGGTATACTTGTATACTTTTGAAAATACTTATAGTTTTGAAGATACTTTTAATTCAGAGCACTGAGGCCCTTTAGTGTTTATAGTTTTATACCATGTAAGGTTTGGTATACTCCGTTCACTATAAACAAGGGCTCTGATACCAATCTATCACACCCCGAAAATCAAAGGCGGAAACATTTCCGAGGTGGACTACCACGTTGTGTATCAAATCCAATGTACATAGTAATCGCAGTAAACAACCATTACATTACATATATATAAAAGTTTACATTTGTTTCAAAAGTAAAGTTATACAAGATGTACATATGCATCATATTAATAAAAGTTGAGACGAGTCTTCCACGCATTCTGTCTTCTCCAAAAGATATCACCGGGTACCTGTCTAACTTGGACCTAAGAATACAAGCGGTTTGAAAATCAGCATAAAGCTAATGAGTTCATAAGCGGTTTTTGTTTTATGAAAATGTATTGGTTTCCTTTAGTTTCCGAAAAGGTTTGTTATCCAAGAAAATCCCATATTTTCTTATGTGAAGTTGGTTTAGTTATCATTTGTTACCAATTCGATTATGTGTTATGTTTTACCCCAGGAAAATCCCATATTTTCCTAATTGTAAGATCAGTTGTATATCACAAAGTATAGTTTAACACACAAAACTATATGATGAAAATCTTGGGAACACTATCCCGAAAGAGATATAAAATAGTTTGACACATAGGAAAGTACAGACTTAGGATCATGGGACTACCATCCCGAACTAGACACGAAATAATTTGATATATATGGAAATATAGATTGAAAACCATGGGATCACTATCCCGTATAAGATATAGATACAAAACCATGGGATCACTATCCCGTATAAGATATAGATACAAAACCATGGGGAAAGATATCTCGTACAAGTTATAGGTACAAAACCATAGGATCACTATCCCGTATAAGATATAGATACAAAACCATGGGATCACTATCCCGTATAAGATATAGATAAAGACCATGGGGAAAGACATCCCGTACAAGTTATAGGTATAAAACCATGGGATTACTATCCCGGACTAGATACAAAATAGTTTGATAATACCATGGGATCACTATCCCGAAAGAGATATAGAAACAAAACCGTGGGATCACTATCCCGTATGTGATATAGATTCAAACTCATGGGATCACTATCCCGAAGGAGATATAGATACAAACTCATGGGATCACTATCTCGAAGGAGATATAGATACAAACTCATGGGATTACTATCCCGAAGGAGATATAGATTCAAAAACCCAAACTGTGAATAAACTAATATTAATACATGTTGCGAGTCGGGTAACCATACTAATACGACAGCGTGACCTCCTTGACGTTTGTCAGACGTCGAAACGATATCCAGAAATTTGTCACCCTAGGCGTGCCCGCCTAACTGTAGCTAGCTGTTAAGGTGTGGGATTGTCAGTCCCGAATAGATCTATTCACAAATTCCTCGCTCTCCCTCCAGGAGACTCTGGTTACACTTCCGGGGAGGATTTACTGATCATCCATAAAGGGTAGTGACTATCTCACAAACTAGTACTAAACTATTCACAGAGTTTCCATACGATATCGACATACAGAAGATTATGAAACATAGTACAATGAATATAGATACATACAATGAAATTATCTGACAATACATTCAAATGATACTGAGATAAACTGAATCAGACATAGTTTATCTAATATTTTTATATAGACATTAGCATATGATAGAAAGAACAGTAAAGACCCCAAATTATTCCCATAATAATTTGATTAGTTTGGTTATTTCCTTAACTAAAATTCATTTAGTTGCAATTGATAGATCACTCCTTGTGCTCAGCATAATACATAAGGAGTAACAGAGTTTATAAGTTTGTCAGATATTGTTTGAAACATGTTAATGTTATGATTTGAAAACAATTATAGTTTTCTTGTATTCCCCCCCTAAAAACATTGAAAACAGTGAAAAAGCTGTAGGGGTATGAACTCACCGGACGAGATATGTGACGGTTTGGATGCTAAGAGTTGATCCGGGACTTGTAAACACACGAGGTTCCAAATTATGAAGTAAAGATACACATTTGTATCTAATTAGGACTTAGATTGATTGTTGGATAGGGACAATTGCTTCAAGTCGCGAAAACACTCCGATAAAAGTGTTTGGAGGGACCCGGGTGGCGTTTAAGGACGGGAATTGAAGCGAGGGACTTGGGACTTGAGTTTACTCCCTATGAATAAACTGATACAAGAGATTTTGGTGCAAAACACCCATTCCCCATGAGTTTATGGCCGTAAACTCATGGTAGGGTGGTTTATGGTGCAAATTTGGGTCATAAATGGGTATGGACTCTCGGAAATGCTTGGATTAATTTTTCTTAAGGCTTGGATTGAATTAAAAACATCATTTGCAATACTTAAGGGAGTTTACGGCCTAGTCATAGGATCTTTGGCCGTAAACTCTCAAATCCCCTTGATTTAGTGTTTTAAAGGTGTTAAAATTAATCACATGTGATTCTAAAAATTCCCACAAGCCTAGAAATGAGTTTAGGGCACCATTTGATACCCTTTTATGAGTTTACAGCCATGAGACATGTTCTATGGCCGTAAACTCTCAAATGTGGGGGTTTTGATGTTTGTAAAGCCCTAAAACTATTTTTGGTTGGTCCTTTGATTTATTCCAAGGCTTTTGGTGGTGTTGGATGGCTTTCTAACACCCTAGAAATGGATTTGCACCATATTTTATGGACTTTACGGCCCAAGAACAAGCCTTGGCCGTAAACTCATGTAAGTCCCCCAAAAATTGTGTTTCATGTGTCCAAATGAAATTATCAATGTTCTGTAATTCATAACTAAGGCATATGAGTGATTTGGAAGGGTTTAAGGGCATGAAAACCCTAGTTATATGAGTTTACGGCCCAAGAATGGTCCGTGGCCGTAAACTCATTCAAACTTCACAAAGTTCATGTTTTAATTGTTTAGAGTCCATATCTTGAAGCCATTAAGCCATATCTAAATCCCAAACTTGTCAAGGAGGGGTTTAAGGGCTCAAAAACCCACTTATTGTGAGTTTACGGCCCATGAATGCTCCATGGCCGTAAACTCATGAATGTGGTCACAAATCATGTTTTGAATTCGAATTTGAAGGCTAAGAAAGTTACAATACAAGCTAAGGAATGTACCTTAGAGCTTTGAAGCCTTAAATTTGAGTTTTGGACCCTTAAACTTGGATTTAAGAGAGAGGTTAGAGAGAGAGTAGAGAGAGAAGGAAAAAGCTTCAAATGGGTGCTAAAACACGTTTATATAGGTCTTAAAACTTGTACGCGGTGGAATTGAACCCGATACCGACGTTAAACGCGGCTTTTGGTCGCACCCGATTAAGTTACCGTCACCCGGCGGGGACGTTTTTAAAACTTATGAAATAACTAATTTGGGCTAATAATATGAGTTCCTGAGTGATTTAGACACTCATTAAATTAAAATAAACATATAAGTTTAAATAATTAACTCCAAAGAGAAAACGGAACGAATTTGATAACGGCGACTTTTTGGGTAGAACGGGTTTTGGCGACGAACAATTTCGGGTTGTTAAATTATCCCCCAGTTAGAGGGAATTTCGTCCCGAAATTCAAAGAATAGGATATAGATCATGAGTTTGAAATGAGACACGAATGAGTTTGTTACTTTGGATCTTCACTTTCTCAAGTGGAATTGGGTCTCTACTGGGCTTTCTAGTGAATTCTCACTATCGGGACGTGTTCTCGTTTCGTACCTTGACTCTCTATCAATATATGTTATCAATCGGTTTTCTCATGGAAGTTCCAACCCTTGATGACTTCGGTTTCCTCAAGGAATCACTAGGGTTTTGTTGGTTAGAAGCTTCTAAGGATTTGAGACATGATGTACTGGATAGATGTTAACAAGCTCTACGAGCATCCGAACCCTGAAGATTGTAGAATCAATCTCTACGAAGACCTCGAAAAGTCTGAGGTGGAACTAAACTTTAGACATTCAAATGAAATTCTCGGAAACTCTTCGGGACAGACATTTAGTAGAAAGAGTTACTAACTTCCCATTTCTCAATGATCACAGAAACGAGGAATGTGTGGTAATTCGTATCAGATAAACTTTTGAGTTTTAAAGCATGAAACAATACGAAAGTTTGATGCCGAAGATCATGAGAGTTAGGTCGAGGAAAAGATATAGACAGGCGACCCTCTCGAAATCAAGATAACAACATGAATGAGGCTCAGTCATTCCATGTTAAACGTAGCATCAAAGTATTTTCGTGAAAGGTTTCCCATTTAACCGAATGGAACAGAATAGTCCTCTGGACCGAGGATTCAATCTACAGATACGAAGTTAGGGTTCTCAATCTCATTGGTTAGTCGTCTCGATGATACACATTTCGATCACATACGAAGGATGGAGTTTAGAGAACGTTCAAATAGATAGGTAACAGGTTTCCCTCTAAATACTGGAATCGAAAAGAGTTGCAGGTATAAGAGTTATCAAAGAGAGGTATACCTGCGGCGACAGAGGGATCAGTGGTGGTAGCTGCTTTGGGGCAATTCCTCTTGAAGTACCCTGCTTCACCACAATTGTAGTAGGCCGGACTGATTCCTGCCCCCGGTGATTGGTTCGTTGATTTGACTGGTTTTCTGCAGGTTCGAGCAAGATGGCCCTTTTTGCCACAGTTGTCGTAGATCCTTTCGCGACATGGACCAGGAATGCGGTGATGGTAGTTGCACTTACCACACCAAGGAAAGGTACCAGTATATCCACTGGTAGGAGTTTAGGCTGTGGATCCAACAGCTGAGACAGCAATAGGGGCAGTAGCAGCATGGACTGCTACCGTTTGCTGTTTCTTAGAAGACCCTTTCGTACTCGGGGCCTTTCGCTTGTTCCGAGATTTCTTTTAACTTTCACCCCCACTTGTGTCCGATTCAGGAGTGGTAGGTTCCTCATCAAAGTTGTCTTCATGATCGATCAAGATTTTTGCAAGGCATTTAGTGCTGTCATAGCTGTCTGGCTTCGCAGCTAAGACATTTCCTTTGGTTGGTTGGGTCAATCCCCAGATGAATCTTTCGATCTTTTTACTCTCCGGGGTAACCATTCCCGGACAGAGTAATGCCAGGTCATCGAATCTTGAAGTATAAGCAGCTATGTTGGAACCCTTCATCTTAAGATTCCAGAGTTCGTGTTCTAGTTTCTGAATTTCACCCCGAGGGCAATACTCTGCAAGCAGAAGCTCTTTCATAGCTTCCCAACCCATATCATTTGCTACAGGTAAGGTTAAGGATTTGACCCGGCCGTTCCACCAAGTCAGGGCTTTGTCAAGGAAAGTGCAAGCGGCGAACTTTACTTTGTCAGACTCCGAACAGGCACATATTTCGAAGATTGATTCGATTTTCTCGAACCATCGAGTTAGGGAAATGACACCTCCAGTGCCATCAAAGGTTGTGGGCTTCGCGTTCATGAAGTCTTTGTAGGAACCCCCTCTTCGGTGTTCCTAGCTGTCTTCTGGATTTTGGGGTTGGGGACCACCTCCTGAGCCACCGGGATTCATTTGTGACATAGCTGCCACCATTGCAGCAGTCAGAACTGCTTGAAGTGATGCGAGATCAAATTGAGGAGAAGGTGGTGGCGGAGGAGGATTGTCGTTGTTCTTCGAGTTGGGTCTCTTTCTCGGAGGCATCTTGATCTAAAAAGATCAGGAAAGAGAGGATTATAAGTTCTCTGAATTGAATCAAGAGATACGGAACAGGGGATATCTCAATAAGACAGATATAGCATCACACTAAGCGATAAAGCAGGAAAGAGTTATCAAGACAGAACATTTTATCGCTAGTGGAATGATCAAGTAAAATCGCGTATACAAGGATTTTCTACGAAGGATTGGCTCGAGAAATACTACCATAGTATTTCTTGGTTCGCTGCAGCGATGACTCGTTGTTTGAGATATTAGGTAAGTTTTAGGAATGTTGCGTACCACAGTCACTCCCAAGCACATATTGGCCGTGTCTCGAATGAATATAGTTGGCCAGGCTATATTGATCCTAGACACGACTACATAACTGCCCAGGTTTAACCGCAGTGTACAACACCCATTTACTTATGTTTTGTTCTACTTGTAGTTACGGATTTCGACGATTCGGTATACTTGTATACTTTTGAAAATACTTATAGTTTTGAAGATACTTTTAATTCAGAGCATTGAGGCCCTTTAGTGTTTATAGTTTTATACCATGTAAGGTTTGGTATACTCCGTTCACTATAAATAAAGGCTCTGATACCAATCTATCACACCCCGAAAATCAAAGGCGGAAACATTTCCGAGGTGGACTACCACGTTGTGTATCAAATCCAATGTACATAGTAATCACAGTAAACAACCATTACATTACATATATATAAAAGTTTACATTTTTTTCAAAAGTAAATTTATACAAGATGTACATATGCATCATATTAACAAAAGTTGAGACGAGTCTTCCACGCACTCTGTCTTCTCCAAAAGATATCACCGGGTACCTGCTAACTTGGACCTGAGAATACAAGCGGTTTGAAAATCAGCTTAAAGCTGGTGAGTTCATAAGCGGTTTTTGTTTTATGAAAATGTATCGGTTTCCTTTAGTGTCCGAAAAGGTTTGTTATCCAAGAAAATCCCATATTTTCTTATGTGAAGTTGGTTTAGTTATCATTTGTTACCAATTCGATTATGTGTTGTGTTTTACCCCAGGAAAATCCCATATTTTCCTAATTGTAAGATCAGTTGTATATCACAAAGTATAGTTTAACACACAAAACTATATGATGAAAATCTTGGGATCACTATCCCGAAAGAGATATAAAATAGTTTGGCACATAGGAAAGTACAGACTTAGGATCATGGGACTACCATCCCGAACTAGACACGAAATAATTTGATATATATGGAAATATAGATTGAAAACCATGGGATCACTATCCCGTATAAGATATAGATACAAAACCATGGGATCACTATCCCGTATAATATATAGATACAAAACCATGGGGAAAGACATCCCGTACAAGTTATAGGTACAAAACCATGGGATCACTATCCCGTATAAGATATAGATACAAAACCATGGGATCACTATCCCGTATAAGATATAGATAAAGACCATGAGGAAAACAATTATAGTTTTCTTGTATTCCCCCCCTAGATAGATAAAGACCATGGGATTACTATCCCGGACTAGATACAAAATAGTTTGATAATACCATGGGATCACTATCCCGAAAGAGATATAGAAACAAAACCGTGGGATCACTATCCCGTATGTGATATAGATACAAACTCATGGGATCACTATCCCGAAGGAGATATAGATACAAACTCATGGGATCACTATCTCGAAGGAGATATAGATACAAACTGATGGGATCACTATCCTGAAGGAGATATAGATTCAAAAACCCAAACTGTGAATAAACTAATATTAATACATGTTGTGAGTCGGGTAACCATACTAATACGACAATGTGACCTCCTTGACGTTTGTCAGACGTCGAAACGATATCCAGAAATTTGTCACCCCAGGCGTGCCCGCCTAACTGTAGCTAGCAGTTAAGGTGTGGGATTGTCAGTCCCGAATAGATCTATTCATAAATTCCGCGCTCTCCCTCCAGGAGACTCTGGTTACACTTCCGGGGAGGATTTACTGATCATCCATAAAGGGTAGTGACTATCTCACAAACTAGTACTAAACTATTCACAGAGTTTCCATACGATATCGACATACAGAAGATTATGAAACATAGTACAATGAATATAGATACATACAATGAAATTATCTGACAATACATTCAAATGATACTGTGATAAACTGAATCAGACATAGTTTATCTAATATTTTTATATAGACATTAGCATATGATAGAAAGAACAGTAAAGACCCCAAATTATTCCCATAATAATTTGATTAGTTTGGTTATTTCCTTAACTAAAATTCATTTAGTTGCAATTGATAGATCACTCCTTGTGCTCAGCATAATACATAAGGAGTAACAGAGTTTATAAGTTTGTCAGATATTGTTTGAAACATGTTAATGTTATGATTTGAAAACAATTATAGTTTTCTTGTATTCCCCCCCTAAAAACATTGAAAACAGTGAAAAAGTCGTAGGGGTATGAACTCACCGGACGAGATATGTGACGGTTTGGATGCTAAGAGTTGATCCGGGACTTGTAAACACACGAGGTTCCTAATTATAAAGTAAAGATACACATTTGTATCTAATTAGGACTTAGATTGATTGTTGGATAGGGACAATTGCTTCAAGTCGCGAAAACACTCCGATAAAAGTGTTTGGAGTGACCCGGGTGGCGTTTAAGGACGGGAATTGAAGCCAGCGACTTGGGACTTGAGTTTACTCCCTATGAATAAACTGATACAAGAGCTTTTGGTCCAAAACGCCCATTCCCCATGAGTTTATGGCCGTAAACTCATGGTAGGGTGGTTTATGGTGCAAATTTGGGTCATAAATGGGTATGGACACTCGGAAATGCTTGGATTAATTTTTCTTAAGGCTTGGATTGAATTAAAAACATCATTTGCAATACTTAAGGGAGTTTACAGCCTAGGCATAGGATCTTTGGCCGTAAACTCTCAAATCCCCTTGATTTAGTGTTTTAAAGGTGTTAAAATTAATCACATGTGATTCTAAAAATTCCCACAAGCCTAGAAATGAGTTTAGGGCACCATTTGACACCCTTTTATGAGTTTACGTCCATGAGACATGTTCTATGGCCGTAAACTCTAAAATGTGGGGGTTTTGATGTTTGTAAAGCCCTAAAACTATTTTTGGTTGGTGCTTTGATTTATTCCAAGGCTTTTGGTGGTGTTGGATGGCTTTCTAACACCCTATAAATGGATTTGCACCATGTTTTATGGAGTTTACGGCCCAAGCACAAGCCTTGGCTGTAAACTCATGTAAGTCCCCCAAAAATTGTGTTTCATGTGTCCAAATGCAATTATCAATGTTCTATAATTCATAACTAAGGCATATGAGTGATTTGGAAGGGTTTAAGGGCATGAAAACCCTAGTTATATGAGTTTACGGCCCAAGAATGGTCCTTGGCCGTAAACTCCTTCAAACTTCACAAAGTTTATGTTTTAATTGTTTAGAGTCCATATCTTGAAGCCATTAAGCCATATCTAAGTCCCAAACTTGTCAAGGAGGGGTTTAAGGGCTCAAAAACCCACTTATTGTGAGTTTACGGCCCATGAATGCTCCATGGCCATAAACTCATGAATGTGGTCACAAATCATGCTTTGAATTCAAATTTGAAAGCTAAGAAAGTTACAATACAAGCTAAGGAATGTACCTTAGAGATTTGAAGCCTTAAATTTGAGTTTTGGACCCTTAAACTTGGATTTAGGAGAGAGGTTAGAGAGAGAGTAGAGAGAGAAGGAAAAAGCTTCAAATGGGTGCTAAAACACGTTTATATAGGTCTTAAAACTTGTACGCGGTGGAATTCTACCCGATACTGACGTTAAACGCGGCTTTTGGTCGCACCCGATTAAGTTACCGTCACCCGGCGAAGACGTTTTTAAAACTTATGAAATAACTAATTTGGGCTAATAATATGACTTCCTGAGTGATTTACACACTCATTAAATTAAAATAAAAATATAAGTTTAAATAATTAACTCCAAAGAGGAAACGGAACGAATTTGATAACGGCGACTTTTCGGGTAGAACGGGTTTTGGCGACGAACAATTTCGGGTTGTTACACATTTGAAGGAAACTGTTTGGTAAAACGGCTAATGAGTAGCCAAATCTTTTGAGTGTTGTATATTAATCACATGTGATTGATGTAATAACTAGTGTAATTCTACTTATTAATCGCATGTGATTGATATAATACTAGCATGATTCTACTTGTATCCCCCCCAATTAAACATTTAAAAATAGTTTAAAACATTAGTTAAGGGGTATGAACTCACTTGATTGAAGTGGTTGATTTGAAGTAGTTGAGAGTGGAATAAGCAGAACTTCGACAGGAAGAGTTGAAAACGCGGGAAATCTCGGGATTCTCGGGAATCTTGGGAATCTCGGGAACACAAAACCTTCCTTCGGGACTTGAAGGTGAAAACCGGGGCTTTGGGAGGGTCTCGGGTGTGCCACGTCGTGGCAAGGTATGGCCACGTCGTGGGGAGTCAAACTTACCCTCTTCCATTGATTGGACGCCCTCAGTCACTTGCCGGGTCGCGGCAAGCTTGTGCCACGTCGTGGGGGGCCTGACAGCCTCGAATTTTGGACCCCACACTTGTAAAATCCATAACTTTCGCGTACGAGCTCCGTTTTCGACATTCTTTATATGCACGCGTAGCTAAAAACATGATCTACAACTCTCGTTTAGACTCATCGCCAAATTCTGACTTTATTTTTAATTATTTATTTTTAACAGGTCGGGACGCGATAATTCCGTTAAAAATCCATAACTTCTTCATCCGATGTCCGTTTTCGTCAGACTTTTCATCGTTGCGCTACTAATGTTGAGACCTTAGATTCTCATTTAGGTTGTTTTGGTCAAAAGTATCTTGAGCTCTATTTCGAGTTTTTAGCTGTCTACTGCTATACCCGAATCTTGGAAAAATCATAACTTTCTCATACGAAGTCAGATTTGGACGTTCTTTTTATGTACGCTCACGGTTTGAGGTTATCTATAACTTTCATTTAGATACTTAAGGCTAAAAACTATTTTATTGAAACTTCGCGTTTTTCGTTTAATCGGTGTTGCCGGTTTTGCCGAGAATCTTCGGTTGGTCATAACTTCTTCGTTATAACTCGGATTTTAGGGTTCTTTATATGTACGAAAACCTTGATACGATTCCTACTACTTTATTTAACCCAAATAAGATTTTAGGAAAGTTATATTTTGACCTAAATTTGATTGGTTTTACATTACATTGTCTCGAAATATCGGGTTGTCACATTATGCCCCCGTTAGAAGGAATTTCATCCCGAAATTAGAATTTAAGCAAGGAAGTATGCACGAATGATCAAGTCGTGAGGAGGAAACTTCCTAATCGATTGGTTCTAGTGCACCTAAGTGATAACAGGTTCTCGGTTGGCATTCCAACGAACCTTCACTAACTGGCGATGGCGTTTCTTCGTCTGCTTGACCTCTTGGTCGAGGGTCACTACGGTTCTAATATGAAGGCGAGGATCTCGATGAGTGGACTTGCAAGAGTCCTAACGGAAAGGTATGGTTTCACGATCGAGATGCGAAGAGTAGAAAGTACGTTACTGAGTTCGTGGAGTAGGTCTAGTTTGTGTGAGGCACAGGACCGATTCTGATAAGAATCTCGGAGGTCCTGTCTACCTTGGATTTAGCTTTCCACGCTTTATGAAGCGTATTAAGCCATTCCCAGAGTGAGTTATCCTAAAGAACTTGGTCACTCACTTGGAATCTCAAAGGTTCCTTTTCTTGCGTAACCTCCCAGTCAAAGGCCATCCCTTGCTGGGTCAAAGTCGTACGAGTTTCTGTAGCTTGCGAGGAGTTCTGAATGAACTAAGGCGGTAGGTCGGTAAGAACTAGAATCTGGCGAAAGACTGTCGGCGTCTCTGATGTCGATAAATGCTCAACTGTTTTGACAAATTGCAAGAGTGCTCATAATTTCTCACATTACTAACAGTGTCTCTTTGGAAATTTGACTCTTCAATTTCAAAACTCGTGCTTTGAGAACATCGCTAAAAGTTCCTCTGAAGGAAATGTTTTCCCATGGGTTCCTTCTTACTACAAGGGTAGATAAGTAAGTCATTACATGGAGAAATGACGAACTGATCCAGGTAAGAAAGACGTACCCTACTCGTTTAGCTCATAAAAGCTATGGGCGTATTGGTCCTATCCGAAGGGTATCACTACGGACTCGAAGTGTCCGCATCGAGTTCAGGAGATAGTCTTCCGGACATCTTTCCCTAACACTCGAACTGGTGATATTCGGATCCCGGATCCATTCCTGGAAGTAGTTTCTTTCTTTGCGTTTGCTCAACCATTTTGTCTACGTGCGGCAGAGATAACGATTTCTAATGAAAAATCTCGACGGAGTCTTCGATAACCGAGGTACATGCAATGCGATTCGTCGATCTCTGGAAGAATATGACCGAGGTTCTCTAGGGTGAGAAACCTAGTCTTCTAATTCTATTTATGTGTAGTTCGCTAAGTTGTCCAAACTGTTCTTGTATCTCCGTGGGTGTTTAAACTATAAGGTGATCTGTTTACGGGAGTCGTACTGGGTTCTATGCTTGTTCTCATGACGATGTGATTACTCGTACTTAGGCAGTTCTCCGTCCTGAAGTTCATATTAGAATTCATACCTAGTTTCACAATTACCCTTTCGTGTATACGAGTCATATATAATTAAGGTTGAAAAGGTAGTCGAATAACTGGTTCTTCTTTAAGTTCACATGTCATCGGGGAAAAAGAATTTAAAGTGGAATCATCAATTCTAAACCTGTAGAACCTTGATTATATATCACTCTTATGCATACATTCTTCAGTGATAGATCAACCGCATGAATCCCTGGATTAAACTTGACGTACTGCACGAGTGGTACTTTGGGGATTTCTTCGGAAAGAAAGTAACTAATAGGTACTCCTGGAATGAGTACTTCGGCATTCTGATGTGACAGTTTCGCTGGAAAAGTGATCTACAAGAAAGAGATGTACGTATGAAGTTGTTTTCGAGAGGATCAAACTGAATCATTCATATGATAATGTCGAAATCATACTGAAACTTAAAGACATTGGATTTGAACATAAGACGTTTACAGACAAAGCACAACCGTGCAACCATGAACAAAGTTACAGTACTTTAGATTTACCATAAGACTATTGCTGCGAATAAGATATACTACCAAAGACAAGTATACGCAGCACGAGAATTCCTATACAGACAGGATCTCGCAAAAGGTAAGACTCTAGTTGCACTAGCTTTAGATAGTTTATAAGTCTGTTACAACGAAATGCCTAAATTACATTTAACGTGGTTCCGGAGCAGGCTCTCCTGCGGCTGTGATCCTGAGAATCTTCCTGTCTGCGCCAGAGTTTTGTGTTATCGGGTAATCCTTCTGGAGGTGTCCAATTTCACCGCATTAGTAACATATATGGACAGCACCCACATTGGTGGTGGAAGTGAAACGTTGAGTAGGAGTTATGGGGATGCGGGTTCTTTCCTTTTTCGAGCAATCTCTCTTATAGTGCCCAAACTCTCCACAATGATAGCAAGTCTGGTTCCCATCAGCGTTGGGCGAATTGTTGATCGGTTTTGATAGGCTCTTGCAGTAACGTTTGGTGTGCCCCCTTTTTGTTGAAATTTTTGCATTGCAAGGCTCGGCAGATTCCCTCGTGGTGGTAATTGCACCGGTTGCACTTCGGGAGTGTTCCTTTGTATAGTCTGCTCGGTACTAGGATGGCAGAGGTTTCCGCTTGCTGTTGCTGCATGGAAAGTTTTCGGGGTTTCTCGTGTTCTTTCTAAGTTTGACGCTTCCGTTTCTTGTTCTTTGGTTTTTGGCTTTGCGGGCCTGAGGCCGTTACCGTTTGGTGACTTCCTGGATGGATACCACGATTGGAAACTTCATTCCCATCAGTAGCATTGACTGTGTCGTTAGTGCTACGGTGCGCAAGAACCGCGGTTACGGCAGCCACTACGGCAGCTGTTACTGCCATTTGAAAGGTAGCGGCATCCATAGGAAAAGTAGAGGTCTCATTGCTTGGCTGGTTGTTTCCGGATGACGACATGATTCCGTTAAGACGAAAGAATAGAGATTTTGTGAGCGATTCTGGTTGACCCTTGATGTACTTAGATTGTTCTTGAAAAGAGTAAGAGTATGATCTCGAAAGTTTGACCTACATCCCTATGATGCAGTCCTAGTAAAGAATGAAAGTATGTTCGCGAAGGTTTGACCTACATCCCTATGATGCAATCCTAGTACGGAATGGGAGTATGTTCGTAGAATGGTCACAAGACGTTTGCCGTTCGAGCTGAGGTATCATGGGTTGGTGAATAACAAGATCCAACCCCGGAAAGAGACTTGGAAGTGTCTCTGGAGATAAATCGCTATAGTCCAATGACTTGACTAAAGCATGTTTCATATAGACTCCAACGAAAGTATGATAAGAGTACTTGAATGAAAAATGACACAGAAGTTAGCCGGCTGTCAATATCTTTGATATTCACGATGTAAAGATTCTGGAAAATGACCTTGTAAAGGTCTTACATCATATCCGCAGAAGATAGTTCCTAACAGCATAAAGACCTAGCTAAAGTACTTACGGAATAAGAAAATTTCCTAGAAAATGCCACATCAGGTATAGACAGAAAATTACGATTCTTCTTTATAAGGAAATAAAGTAAAGCATCTACTACTGGCGACGGTCATCACTCTGGTGAACTCTTAGTTCAGCCAATTGACGTTCCATGTCAAGTAGGTGTCTTTTGTACACCATCTGGCGTACTCGGAGCCTTATGACTTCAGCTCGTGATTCAGCCAGTGCTTGCAGCAGGGTTTCATGGTTTCTCTCTGACCTCTCGTGAGCATCTTCTAGACGAACAGTGCAGATGATATGCATTCTAGCATAGGCGACTACTTCTGTAATCTAATTTAGGGCTGTCCTGCCTTGAATCTCCTTTCGGTCCATTCTGCGGACCAAGATTGGCAAGACTCTATCTGCTGAGCCCCCATTGCTCAAGTCGAAAAAGCTTCAATCGCCATCAAATAGCATAGATTGATCTAGTCCTTGGCTCCATATTTCCAAGCATTCCACTCACTCAGGGTCGGGCCATGAAAAAGCCGGACGAGGGTTAGGAATTGGAAAGGGAGCTGCTCGGGGTAGGTTTTCAACCTCTGCTTCGGAGTTAGCATCATACGAAAAGTCTTCATCATGGTGATCATTCAAGAGGAAAAGGATGATCATTCTCTGGTTATTCTCCAAACTAACCAGCTATGACTTCATTTGGAAGGTACTGGTTGTCGAGGGGATGGAGTCCAGTTATGTTTTCTATGCGAGAATTTAAGGGTAAGAGAATAATTATTAGACGAGCTATCTAGATAATTATTTAGAAAACCTTCATTAGTTACATCGCTATTTGTGAAGTGCATACCAGCTATGTGTAATCTAAACATGATAGACCTTCGAATAAGTGGCCTTAATTTCCAAATTCACACAGAATAGGGATAAGGCAAACTTATCACAGATTCTAAGTCTATAACATCCTAATTACATATAGCCTTAGTGTATCCACTTAGCAACTATCAACTTAGAAATGAAGATCCCGTTTTAGTTCTCAAGTATAAAGTACTTCTAGTAACACCAAATACTCCTATAGTATTTTAAAATTTAATGTTATGTTCTATTGTTCTCATTGTGGTAGGGTTGGTAAGATTTTAGCATTGTTGCAACCACACACTTAAGCTTAGGCACATGCTAGTCAACCCTCGGATAATATAGGTGATCAGGTTATATCTTCCCAGTTTTGACCATATGTCTCTAAGCCCACTTGTGTTGTCCAACAATCGTAATTCTTTTATACTGTCCTAGTGACACTGATTTTAGTATGAATGCAGCACGTATACTTACTTAAATATTTTACTATTTAAAGTATAAACTCTTGGTCAGAGTATTTCTAATCCCTTATGTATTTATAGTTAGTATATCTTTTATGGGTTGATATACTTAATTCACTATAAGCAATGCTCTGATACCAATCTGTCACACCCCAAAACCGAGAACGGCGGAAACGTTCTGGGGCGGAGGATGTCATGTATAATATCAACAACAATGTAAAGTAGTAAACAAGCAACAACATCATCCATTGCATTAATAAAATAATTATTATACAATTGTATTCTATCAAATTTTGATAAACACTAAAGCATAAATCAAAATGAAAGATAAGTCTTGAACAAGCTCCATCTTCCTTTCTCCTTGCATCGGTACGTGTCTATGATGACCTGAGGATACAAGTAATTTTGAAAGCGAGTATCAGCTTTGAAGCTGGTGAGATCATAAGTATTTAGTGTCTTAATTTGTATGTAAGAATTTGTAAGTCTATGTATTGTAAGAATTTGAAAGTGTATATGAATTGTAAGAGTTTGAAATAAAGTTTGAATCTCTCAGAAAAACCTATATTTTCTATTAAAGTAGCCTTCTACCAAGGCTTAACTGTTTTGTATGCTCGTTTGATGTAAAAGTGTGTAATTTCCCAAGTGTAACTATCTTTTAACAAAATATAGTTTGTACATTAAAGTTTAAGTGAGGTTATCACTAAAAATGTAATGGGTAAATCATTGTAGTAATGTAGTTTTGTATTATAGGAACTACTGCTGTATTAACTACCTTAAACCGGATTTATATTAAGGTATAATGTGATAATTGCACCATACTATCGACCGATAACAATGACATAAAGAACGGTCGTAATAACGGAATGACGTTTGGCACCCGCAGACCTGCAGGTCCGGCTGAAGCTAGCAGCAAGGTGTAGGATTGTCAATCCAGTATAGATCTATACGCAAACTCAACGCTCTCCCTCCAAGAGAATTATGGCTACAACTCGGGCCATGACATTTAAGGCATGCTCCGATACAGTGGATCACAGTTGTTAACGTATTAATGTAAGGGTAATGTTTCTCGTTCTAGTATAGTTGTATATGTTCTCTTCCTAGTATAGTTGTATATGTTCTCGTCCTAGTATAGTTGTATATGTTCTCGTCCTAGTATAGTTGTATATGTAATGTTCTAGAAAGTATTGACTCATGAATGAACTGACTCATTGTATGATATCGCGTTCTAGTAACGGTTCTAGTATCTTCCTAAACTACCCATATGGTAGTTTACTAGCAGTCTAACTGGTATGTATGGTCATGGATGTATACCCTTACTAACTAAGGGCATGGGATGAACTGGAAAGACCTTTTATGACTATATATGTACACATGATATATAACTAATATTTAAACGACTTTCGAACGTATACCCAATATCCCACCAGACCACATCTCAAGGCGCCAAAAGGAAATAGGGTGGATAGCCTTCCTAAGTCTTTTAAACATTTCTTATATAACTATACATATAGAGGCATGCAATTTATAATATAAAAGCATAAATAAGTTTTGTAAGACATTTGAAATATAAGTATTATTTTAAGAAAAGATCGACTTGATGTCAATCTATAAAACAATTTGAAGGCATAAGTTTAATAAAACAGTTTAAGTATAAGGAAACATTTGTTTGAAACACAGTTGTAAATAAGTTTGAAAGGTAATGTACGGAGTAAGCTGTACAGTGTAAAAAGGAGTTTAAAACATATAAAATGTTTATAAAAAGTCATTTGAAGGAAACTGTTTGGTAAAACAGCTAATGAGTAGCCAAATCTTTTGAATGTTGTATATTAATCACATGTGATTGATGTAATAACTAGCGTAATTCTACTTATTAATCGCATGTGATTGATATAATACTAGCATGATTCTACTTGTATCCCCCCCCCCCCCAATTAAACATTTAAAAATAGTTTAAAACATTAGTTAAGGGGTATGAACTCACTTGATTGAAGTGGTTGATTTGAAGTAGTCGAGAGAGGAATCGAGTAGAACTTCGACAAGAAGAGTTGAAAACGCGGGAAATCTCGGGATTCTCGGGAATCTTGGGAATATCAGGAACACAAAACCTTCCTTCGGGACTTGAAGGTGAAAACCGGGGCTTTGGGAGGGTCTCAGGGGCTTAAACGCAGAGTTTCAGCGCGAGAAAGAAAGGAACTGAGCAATGGAGCTCGGAACCCTTGAAATCTACTTATAGGGGCATATCTGGGGTGTGCCACATCGTGGCAAGGTATGGCCACGTCGTGGGGAGTCAAACTTACCCTCTTCCATTGATTGGACGCCCTCAGTCACTTGCGGGGTCGCGACAAGCTTGTGCCACGTCGTGGGGGGCCTGACAGCCTCGGATTTTGGACCCCGAACTTGTAAAATCCATAACTTTCGCGTATGAGCTCCGTTTTCGACGTTCTTTATATGCACGCGTAGCTAAAAACATGATATGCAACTCTCGTTTAGACTTCATTGGCAAATTCTGATTTATTTTTAATTATTTATTTTTAACGGGCCGGGACGCGATAATTCCGTTAAAAATCCATAACTTCTTCATCCGATGTCCGTTTTCGTCAGACTTTTCATCGTTGCGCTACTAATGTTGAGACCTTAGATTCTCATTTAGGTTGTTTTGGTCAAAAGTATCTTGATCTCTATTTCGAGTTTTTAGTTGTCTACTGTTATACCCGAATCTTGGAAAAATCATAACTTTCTCATACGAAGTCAGATTTGGACGTTCTTTTTATGTACGCTCACGGTTTGAGGTTATCTATAACTTTCATTTAGATACTTAAGGCTAAAAAATATTGTATTGAAACTTCACGTTTTTCGTTTAATCGGTGTTGCCAGTTTTGCCGAGAATCTTCGGTTGGTCATAACTTCTTCGTTATAACTCGGATTTTAGGGTTCTTTATATGTACGAAAACCTTGATACGATTCCTGCTACTTTATTTAACCCAAATAAGATTTTAGGAAATTTATATTTTGACCTAAATTTGATTGGTTTTACATTACATTGTCTCGAAATATCGGGTTGTCACAATCTAAGAACCCCAAAACATGAAAATAGAGGTGTAAACATGAGTTTACGGTTTGGGAATGTCCCAAAACCGTAAACAACTCCAAAGGGTGTTTAAGTGCACCTAATACCTTGTATGGCTTATATATGGGTCTAGAACTTTGCATGCTTAACCTACAACCACCCAAACACATGAAAAGTGGGTAAACATGAGTTTACGGATGTAAACTCATGTGTTTACAACCGTAACTCCCCAAGGAGTGGTTCAGAAACTGTAAACGCATTCAAGGGTCATTTCAAGTTCCAATCACCTCCATAGCCTTTGATTCAACCTTAGGACCCTTACTTGAGTGAGATAAGACCTTTGAGCACCCAATGACACCACTCCCATGAGTTTACGGCCGTAAACTCATGGGGATATGGTCGTTGGACCGTAAACACCCCTAAGAGTTCACACTTGAAGAGTAAACTCCTTAACGAGGCCATACACTCCTAGATGCAACCCGTATCATTTCTAACACTTGAAATAAAGTGTTTATGTGCATTTGAGTCCATTTACTTGCTTAATTATTGGTTCAATGACTAATTAGATACAATTATGTATCACTTCCTGTTACATAGGATCCTCGCGTGTGTTCAAGTCCTAAATTGACACTTAGCGTCCTACCCGGCACACCCACGTCAAGTGAGTTCATACCCCTACATTTTTTCGAGTTTTTCATGTTTTCAGGGGGGGAATACAAGGGCTCTGATACCAATCTGTCACACCTCGAAAACCGAAGGCGAAAACATTTCCGGGACGGACTCCACGTTGAGTATCAAATCCAATGTACATAGTAAGCAAAGTAAACAACCATTACATTACATATTTGAATTTACATTTGTTCAAAAGTAAAGTTGTACAAGTGTGATACATATGTATATATGTTAGAATAAAGTTCTATCAGGATCGTATGATTCTAAGTAAAATATTAATAAGAATGTAAATAAGAACACAAGTATTGCGATGAAGATGTCGAATGATTAATGCAAAATACCCCAGAAGAGCTCGATTAAGAACTTCAATCTGTAGAGGTAAAAAATTAGGGTTACGAGAATCAACGTGAACGACTAATCTGTTATATACGCATACATGCATCCATATATTTATAATAAAACCCTAACAACTTATTTAGATAAAGGAAACTATTCTAGTTAACTACGGATGGATAAGCCCAATCCGATTACAAAACAAATAACCCAAGACGCAACACTTAAAATTTTCAACAATCTCCCCCTTTGCGTCTTTGGAGCAGAACCTCTATTCTCTTTTCACACCAGTGGTCTTCTTCACCGTTTCAAATATCCTCGGTATAATGGCCAGAACATGTTGTCTAAATGTTATATACCACCGAAGCATATCTGTAAAAAATTTCTTGTCTGATGCTGAATTCTGCTTGCATCGATGAATGATGTTGATAATATGCTCCAAACAATCTGTTGAAAACAGATGCTTGTCAACCAATGCAAACAGAAACTTAAGCCTGTCACCCTTAGTGAACATGACAGTCAAGTTAGTTGAATCAATCTGCCCCAACTTCATTTTATTTACATCACCGGGCTTAGATGTTGGCTTGACTGTTGGCTTCTTATTCATCACCCTTGCTATCTCCCGATCCATTGTGGCAAGCTCATGGATATAGGAGGCCAACATCCTTTTAAGATGTTTCAAAATTGGCTCATACTCTCGTTGATTTGAGAGCAGAATGTTGTATAGGAATATCCAATCATGAGGATTAAGATTGGGAAGATCTACCAGAGATATGAAATATTTCGTGTTTGCAGTACCACAGTTAATCTTGAAATGTACATTCATAAATCTCCCAGCAAGTGATGAGTTCAGTACCTTGACTCTTGTAATCTTCTGTGCACTCCAAGTCAAGTACTGTGGTTGACCATTCTTCAAGTAAAAATCAACTAGCTCCCTGTCAACCTTCAAGCTGGGAAAAGGAACCACAGCAGTGACCTCAAAGCAATGATAAGTGAATGCTCTTTTAGTGATTGGCATGTCAAATTGTGAGTCCTTTGAGTTTTCACATTCAAAAGAAGCAATCGATTCCAACCAATACACGGAAGGAAACACAATTGCTTGGGTGATAAGAGTATCTCTGTCCCACTCGGGAAACAGAGTCTTTTTGCAATTGTAAAATATCCTCTGCCACTTTAGTCTTTTTCTCCTTCTCTTCATCCTCTCTTGCCACCTTCATAGTCTCATCAAGCTCTCTGTCTCGTTTCTTTCGCTTGAGAGCTTCGACAATCTTCTCTTCAGGATCAGAGTCACTGTCATCTATAATTTGCTTTCCAGAAACCGAAGCTACATTAACCTTCGGTTCTGTTTTGACTTTACTCTCCTCTCCCCCTTGTGTCGGAAGAAAGACTTTCTCCGAGACACCTTTCATTTCACTAAGTAGAGAAATGGCAGGAAGAAGTTTAGTTTGGAGATGCTTCCGAATAGTTAAAGTCGGAATTGGATCATGGGCTTCGAGAAGAGCAGTCAACATATTCTTCACATCACCAGCACAACTTTGAAAAACAGCCCTTTGAGTCTTGAGCAGAGAGATCTCCTTTTCATTCTAGGCTAGTTGTAATTTCTGTAGATCAATAGTTGCCTGGTGTTTTATCAAGTCTTCTTTAAAGGTGCTTTCTGCAGTTAAAGTAGCAAAACGAGAATCCAAGGATTGAAGAAAAGAGGTGGATTCTGTTTTGAGATCAGCATGAAGGGCATCAAACTTAGTAGTCTCTTCTTGAAGAGTGTGAGAGAAGGAGTCAACAGAAGTCTGGTACTTTGCTGCATTAGTATCAGCATGAGCTTTGAGTGAGTCAAGGAAAATCTGAGTTGTATGAACAACCTCAGTAACCTTCTCTGTGGCCTCGGAACATGAAGTTGTGGACTTGTTTACGGCAGCAGTAGATTGGTCAATGGCTTCAGTATATTGCTGAACAGCCGTTTCCACAAAAGATTTCATGACAACCCCACTATAAGCTTTGCTTTCTGCAAGCAGTCGGTCAAGCTTTTCATTGATGTCTTCAAGCCGTTGATTGTTGGCAGGAGCATCAGCATCTGGATCAGTTGGAATCCGGTAAGGACTAAAGTATAATGAATCATACTCTTCGTCATCTCCTCCCAAAGTGGCACCAGAGGGAGAAGATGCGGTGGGAGATGGTGGTTTAGAAACAGGTGGATCAACCACAAGAGTAGCCCCTGTATCAGATACATTGACTTCAACTGGGATTTGGGAAATGGTAGTGGTGATGGATTCTGTTGCAAGAGGAGTTGAGATAGGTGTAGTGGAGATAGGAACAGAGGTATATGTATCTGAAGTTGGTAGAGAAGAAGTTTCAACAGGAAGGGTTGGTATATCTGTGGGAACAGAAAGTGGAGCTTTCTGTTTTGGTGATTGGGTTGGTGTGGAAATATTTGTGGGTTGAGGAGATGGAATGTGAGTATCTTTAGGAGATGGAGGTGGGGTTTGAGATCTCGTTGGTGTAGGCTCTCTGATGAACACTGGAGAATTCTCAGGTTCTGCTGCTTGATCTTCAACGGTGTCAGGTTCAGGAGACAAATTTCTCTTAGGCCTTTTATCCATCTTTTTAATCTTCTTCTGCTTTGTTTGAGAAGAAGCTTCCTCACCAGCCTTTCGCTTAGAAATTTTCGCCTTTCTCCTTTGTTTCTTCTTTCTCTGTTTTAACCACCCACTTGCCTCTGGGTGCAAGTTGTTCCAAAGCATCTAGGGCAGCTTGTTGTTCTGCAGACAAGACCCTTGGACCAACTGGAGACAATTTTCGGTAATCATCCATCACCGTGCTTTGTGCTGTGACACACCTGTACATCGATTCAGGAATTGATCCATAATGAGGAAACATACGTGGATCAGAGAGAATAATCTTCGTGGTGTGATATGTAGCGATAGAGGCAAGAAGAGCGTCTGTCATAACCGGAATCTCCAAAGTATCCATAGCTTTCCTTATAATCACAGTCCAGAATCGGCCACATGAAATTTCGGAGTGACGGGTTGTGGTATTCAAACTCTGCACCACTTGGGACCAGATTATTGTGCCATAATCCAGATTGATCTCGTTATATAGACCATAAAGCATGGTGAGAAAGCCTTTGCTAGTGGTATCAGAACCACCACTTCTTTCCGCAAAACCCTTGATGAGCAGGGTCAGCAACCCATTCCACTGCGATGGTGAGCAGGACTTCTTGACCTTCTCTACCATTGTAAGAACGTCGGTGTACCCCATTTCGTACAGCATTGTGAAGATTTGGGTTATAGTGATGAAGTCTAGAGAGATGATGGAGGAATCAACTGCAAGCCCTAAAAGGGAACAAAACTTCGTCTTTGAAATTAAGGATTGCCTATCGTGAATACTGAAGTAGATGCGATCCTTATTCTTGTCATACGTCGCTGATGAGTACACTTGAGAAAGTAGCGACATCGGAACTGCTTTGACTAGGGTTAGAGCCATTACCAGTGGGGAATATTTCAGACACTCCACCACATGCAACATATATGAGTCATATGCGAATGGACTCAGTTCGATTATCAGATTTTGGTTGGGTCGTATTGTAAGCAAGGAGGATGTAGCAGTTTGATCATGCACGAAGATGAGGTCGCCATTGTTGAACAAAGAAGAAGATGAACAGTTTAATCTTTGTATGAGAGAGATAATCTGTGACTTGGTAAATGTGACAACCGTCAAATTTCGGTCAAGTCAAAGTCAACTAAAGTCAGCAAGTCAAACCGTTTGACTCAATTTGCCCATGAGTACTAAAAATTCACACTATGAAACTTCTACATAACTTCTATTCTAATGAGAAATCATAAAGCTAAAAGTGCGAACATCTAGATCTCCTTAACCTAAAACTGTAGTACGTGGCGAGCCAAACCGATAAAACAATGATGCATACTCATCGGGAGTGTGTAAGATCCTTAAACAAGGCTTAACAGGGTTTACAAACCATGCATTGCGATGCCGGACACTCACAATTGTCACACATGGATCCTCTCTCAATCGTTTTCACTCTATCTCTCTCTATGTCAAATCTCTCCTAAATCTCTCCAAGTATGTGAAATCTCTCTCAAATATCTCTCTGTATTAGAAATCTCTCCAAGAATGTCGAATCTCTCCCAAATCCCTCTAAGTATGTGAAATCTCTCTCAAATATCTCTCTGTATGATAAATCTCTCCAAGAATGTCAAATCTCTCCCAAATCCCTCTAAGTATGTGAAATCTCTCTCAAATATCTCTCTGTATGAGAAATCTCTCCAAGAATGTCAAATCTCTCCAAGTATGTGAAAACTCTCGCAAATATCTCTATGTATGAGAAATCTCTCCAAGGATGTCAAATCTCTCCCAAATCTCTCCAGGTGTGAGAAATCTCTCCCAAATCTCTCTCAAAAGTTTCCCGTAACTTTTTGGAATCATTCGGGTCATTCCGACCCTTAACCGGGTCAAAAACGGCTCAAAACGGGGCGAAAACGAGAAAAATAGGCTTTAGGAACCGAAACCAAGAAGAGAGGCTTCTTAGGCGATGACCGAGCCTCTGTTGGCTGTGGCACGCGAGGACCGAGCCTCTGTTGGTTGTGGCACGCGAGGACCGAGCCTCTGTTGGCTGTGGCACGCGAGAACCGAGCCTCTGTTGGCTGTGGCACGCGAGGACCGAGCCTCTGTTGGCTAAGGCGTGCGAGGACCGAGCCTCTGTTGGCTAATGCACGCGAGGACCGAGCCTCGGTCTCTGTCGCTTCTCCACTTTCTGTCTCTACCCGCCTCTCGGTCTCTACTCCGCCTCTCTGTCTCTTCCCTACTCTCGGTCTTTGCTCCTTCTCTCCTCTCTGTCTCTTCGCGCCCCTCTGTTCTCTTCTCCCCTCTCGGTTCCTTCCCTCTCTCTTCTCCTCTCTCGGTTTCTACCCTCCCTCCTCTCGGTTTCAGCATCAGAAGGCCGAACCTCGGCCAGAATTCGGAAATTTGTCACTTTGAGCCCATTTTTGATATTTTTAACATTTTAAGCCCGTTTTTCGTGATTTTAAAGCGGGATTTTCTCCAGAAATTATATTTTAACATAATAAACTCTAAATATTCATAATTTAAACATATTTTGATGAAAATCATTATCTAAATAATAAAAATCAAGTGTGTGAATTATTAAAGGTGGAGTGTTGACTTTGCCTTATCCAATGTCACAAGCAACCACCCCACACCCACTCTTTGACTAACCACACCTCCCCACCTTACCTAGGTCACTTCAATGTCCCTCACACTCAATTTACACTCAATCCCACGTTTTTAGAGCTGGAACAAACATCCTCTCTCCTCATTTCTCTCATTTGCCCTCATTTCACTAAGTATCAAACACCACTTTTCTCTCAAACTTTTCCCACTCCAATTTCGAGATTCAAGGATGATTTTCAAGTGTTCTTCCACTCTTAGTAAGTATAATTCATCCTCCTTATGATTATTTCACTTCATTCTACTCAAATCATGAATATCTTACACAAACTCCATCATATTAGCGTTAGAGCTTCGAATCTTCAAGTGATTCTTCAAGTGTTCTTGGGTTGAACACTTCTCTTCTTCAACACTTATCTACTGAAATCACTCAAGGTGAGTTCATACCCCTACATTTTCAAGTTTTCTCAAGTTTTCAGGGGTGGAATACAAGTTAAAACACTAAGAACATAACTAAATTTTTCTAACAGCCTTCATCAGAAAAGTTCAACTCCATTCACGGACTGTTTTGGGCATCTTAAACATTTTTGTTTTCAAAACTGTACAAGGTGCAAATATTTCAAGTTGTTAGCTTTAAAATGACTACTTACACATCTCCATACGATGTTTCTACAATTTATGGTGATTTTTACAAAACTGCCTATCATTTCAAACAACAATCCGGACCAGTCTGTGATTTTGGACTTTTTCACCCAAGTTGGAGGTCATTAAAAATCACGATAAAAATTATGAGTAAACTAGACACATTTTTTGAACTCTCAGAATTTACGGATCTAGTTTTCGACTTCGTATGATTTTTCTATGATTTTTCCAAAACAGGGCACAATGGCTAAATTTAGCCAACAGCATGTAAATATCATAACACTTGTAATATGTTGAGCAAAGTGTATAATCATAAGTTCTAATTACTGAATGTGTTTCTTTGTTAGTTTATCATCATGAACTGAAACTAAGTCATTCATAATAAATATTATTCATTCATTTTAGAACACGTATATTAAACTATAAAAAGTATAGTTTGATAAATTCATAACACTAATACATTTCCATAAAAGAGTTCATACATATTACATACATTTTAGATAAACTATAATAGGTATAGTTTATGATACATCACTCAACGCACTCGTACAAAAAGGGTACATTCATACAAGAAAGATTTATATTCACACACATTTCACGTAAACTTATTAACCTATATTGTGAGACTCTCTCTCTCTCTCTCCCCGTACGTCCGAGTGCGGGATATAATTCCTGGTAGTTATAATCAGAATCTCCTTGAGGGAGAACGTGATACTTGTATATAGATCTATATTGGGTTTGACACCCCACACCTTGCTGCTAGCTACAGTTGGACCTGCAGGTCTACGGGTGACAAATGTCATTTTTATTTTTCGCGACACCTGAGAACGTCGTGGCAGGTTCACATAGTCATAGTATGATTATAGCGACTCACATAGGGATATAACAATCCATAAGTTTACGGGATTTTATTTTTAAAACCTAAATGAGTTTTATGTCGATTTAAAATCACTTTTTATCTCTATGAGTACAGATATTACTGTACACTTTTGGTTTTGGTAGTTACGACTACGCATCATTTGAAACCACATTTATACTTTTAAGTATGGTCAATACTTGTTATTTCTCGGTCCTCTAATTTAGGACTACATATATATAAAGTATTAACGAAACATGAGAACATACAAAAATTTTATTTAATTCAAACGCGTCCATGTCCATTTAAGTGCATAACATTTTCTATTAATAAGAAAGGTTACTTATACATTTTGGTCTTCAGTCATAAGACTACATTACGCAGATTTTAAAGAAAATATCGGATTTTCTGGATACATATTCTAACGCTTTTACAAGGAAAATGATTTACTTTTCCAACGAAATCTCTTATGAACTCACCAACCTTTGTGTTGACACTTTTTCAAAACTACTTGTATTCTCAGGAATTCAGTGAAAACAGGAAATCAACAACGTTTGAGGATGGGACGATAAATCGTCAAACAGTTCATTTTGTATTATAATGTAATTGATGTGAATCATGTAAACATGTGCTTTGATGTAACGTTTTCAATTATATTTGTGTTGGTTGTATTTACTTTGAGCACTATTATACTCATTGTTGTGATACTCTACATGAAGTCCTCCACCCCCGGACGTTTCCGCCATCCTTGGTTTTGGGGGTGTGACAGATTGGTATCAGAGCATTGTTTATAGTGAACTCAGTATATCAAACCACATAAGATATACAAACTATAAATGCATTGGACTAAGTCTCTGATTTAAAGTTTCAAAACAACTATACTTTTAGAAATAAATAGTTTCTTATTAAAGGTATACATGCATACATACATATTAAGGTCAGCACCACTCTAGAATAAAAGAAAAGTAATGATTGTTGAATATCACAGGTAAGCTCGGGGATGTATGGTCAGTCTTGGGAGTGGCATAGCCTGATCAACTATGCTGGTCCGAGGAGTGATTAGCACATGCCCAAGAATAGTTGTGATATGGCAACAAGTCTAAAAACTTACCAACACTACCACAATGAGAACATTAGAACAGAACATGAGTTTAAAATACTATAGGAGTATTTTGTAATATCATAACTTATATGAAAACTAAATAGATCCTTAATAATAGGTCTATAATCCCTATGTGGATACTTTAAGGTTATATATAACTTAGAAATTATAGACTTAAAATTTGTGGTCATTACTTTACTTCCTTTTCCTTGTTTGGATGTGAACCTAGAGTGGGATCACTTATTCAAAGGTCTATCGTATATTGTTATATGTAATTAGTATGCACTATGTCATTATAGAAGTAACTAATAAGGATTACCCCCCCCCCCCCCTATAAGTAATTAAGAATAGGGTTAGACGCATAGTACTTATCTCCTCCACTTCTATTCTCGCAAATACGGCATGGCAAAATCCTACTTACCGGACGACCCTTACTTTCCTAATCCGAACTCGAGGAATGGTGAATGATTATGAGAAGAATCATAAGCGGGACCGGAGGTAATCAATCCTCCATGCATAGCAAGGGTTCCGTGAATCGTTTCGACTATAACGAACCCGTGAACCGTTGGGCAATCGTGATCGAGGGTTGAATGTCGACAACAATGAAAACAACCACCATGTGGAGACCAACGAGGGTTCTATGACCTCAACCACGGGGGACTGACAGACAGAACCCTCCCGGCAAAGACCCGGCGGATTGCGATCATCAGGGATTAAAACAAGAAGACTACAATCTGAGTTCAGAAAACTGCGCACTACTATAGACCCCACCATCTCATGTACCGGTGACTCAGAATTATACTACTATTCCCGAGACCAACTCTCTTTTTAAGACCTTATCGTCACTCGTGAAGAGGAAAGAGAGTAACAGGGTAGGACACACATCATTCAAACAAAGGATGATTGTAGCCAAGCGTTGATTGGTAAAGCTACAAAATCGCATCTACCTTGCCTCAGGCATCACAAGGGATGGATCATCGTAAGTAAAGTTCATGCCGCTCACCAGACCTGGTAAATCAGCTTCATAAGTATGCGCTGGTGCTACTCTATTGTAAGTAAAATCACGACACTACAAATTAAGTGGTCATACTAATCGAGAAATCTATCTACTATCAGAGCCCGCCCATGCACAAATGTGAAGTAGACCTGCATCGAGGTCAAAATTTTCACTAAAATCATGATTACTAAAGTCATATTAACAAGATGGGCTTAGGATGTACCTAACAGACTCGAAGGACTATCTAGCCTTAATTATATAACTAAGCATACATCAGTAGGTCGTGATAAGGACTTAGCTTGGGTCAAGTATAAGGTTTCACTTGGATACCGAGCTACTAAAATACATGAGTTTATTATACAAAGAATCTCGTTATAAATTGTTTTCATAACACCCTAAACAACCGAACTTTGATACAAATCGATATGAGATAAACTTAGTTAGAAAACTCGTGACATATAGCCATTCTAGAAACTCATTATCGTCTCACCTTTAAACAATTGTTGAGAAGTTTCTTCTTCATAGACCTATGGAGTGCGTACGTTCCAGCACTAATGCACCGGATCCCATCAAAATTCCTCAGCCAAGTGTGTTCGGACAAACATGATTCTAAGAGGAGTAAAGCTTAACGTCTGTATGAAACCTACTCCTACCTACTGCCATAACTCCATCTCGGGAGCGTTAGCAGAAACACTAAGGATAGTACAGTAATGTGCAAAATTTTATATGCGTAAATATAAATTGTAAGGATGCACTTAAGACAATCATTCCCACTAACGAAGTCGTTTTTCGTCGTGAAACAGAGCTATGTCTTCACCAAGAGGCAACAAACCCACTAGCAAGGCGCCAACACTTCAGATAGACGCTGCTAGTTTTCAAGCTGCAGTCACGGCAGTCGTGGCAGCCGTCATGGTGCATTTCAATACTAACAACATCAACAAGGGTGGAAGCAATACTAACAATACAAATTGCGGTAACAATCAGGGACACCAATGGGTACCTACCAACAAAAATACCTCAGGCCACGAACCTACGAACAAGAAGAGAAAGTTTTGGGACATGAAAGAGCGCCACAAATCTAAGGGATACACTAAAAGACAACAACCTAGGGCCACCCCTACCATTACAACAGCAGTCATGACAAATGCCTCGACACTAGCCTCGGGGTCTGCCACCCAAATTCCTGCCAGACCATATGATGGATCACTCCCAAAGTGAAACAAATGTAGCTTTCATCACCATGGGGCTTGCCGGGAGATGCACTGTAAAAACTGCAACATGAAAGGGCATACCGTTCGTTTCTGTAGGGCCTCGGCCCATCACCTCCCTTCAATCACCTGCACCAAGGTAGGCCCAGTATGCTACCTATGCGGTGAAACGGGACACTTCAAGAGAGAATGTCCAACTGAGAAGAATGACGAAGGAACAGGAGGAACGTGATGAACACACCAACAAGAGCAGCAAGGGAACCATGTTAGGACTTTTGTAATGTTCCCAACGACAAAACGTTTAAGTACTATATGTTTGTAATGAATTTGGTACGCTTACTAAAGTAACCTTCCTTCTAAAAAGTAGCTAAAATATTTTCTCTCTCATACAAATCAAACCAAAGACATTCATATGTGACCTTAGGAGCATTACCTGTAAGTTGTGATGACCTTGTCCATACATTGGGGTTAATTTAAAATCAAAATACTTAAGTCTTGAAATAGATAATTCCATCCTGACTCCGATTCCATGTCTAGTATTAGGGGTTGAGTGGGGTCACCCACTCGACAAATTTCACGATGTCAATTTACATACGACAATCATATACCGCTCGATCGTAAGGAGACCTGTCAGGAATCATGATATCAAGTATCATTACTGACTATCGAAAACACACCTACTACCAGTGCTAGACACTGTGGTAGGAATCATCTACAATAATCATAACATCAAACAAAACGGAACACACAGAAAAGAAATACAGGACACTCTATCACTCTATTGATCTCTTCCTTTGAATACAACTTATCTCATGTTATCTAAAAAGATAGTGTTGTCGTATTCCAATTTTGATTGATATTGCCCTCGTTTTCCTGATTAAACGACTACAAAAGGGCCCTTCGCCTAACCCCCCGAATATCAAAACTATCGTCTCTCATAAACATCCAGCATGGACCTTTGGGTCACCTCTCGCTGTGGAACTCCAAAACACGCACCAGAGGAGTGTCATACTTCCCGAAGCCTTATCACATGTATTTACAGGAGACCTTCGGGAATGTCACGCATGTATCAGACAAGATTCAAGCATAGAAGCTTGGGACAGATATGGTACGAGTCCTGCCACGAGCTTCGGGCTAAGGTTGCCCAGAAGGACGAGTGAATGTCCTACCATTCAAAAAGGCCTAGTCGCGTAAACCAAACCCACATACTTCCTACCGAGCTACAAGAGCTGTCAGGTCAAACCTATCGAACTACTCAACAATGAAATTGAAGAACCAAGTTTCTCACCCTGAAAAGCTCTCGTCTTATTCTTCAAAGTAGAAAGACAAATTGCTCACAATTCCATCGATTTCAGAGGCCCCGGCAACATCTCTAATAGAAACCTTTACTATATGCCTCGCATTGACGAATAGGCCGACCAACCTCAAGAAACGAGGTACCCTTCAGGAATTGGACCTGAGATCTGAATATCACCAGTCACGAGTATTGAAGAAGGATATCCGAGAACAATCCTCCAATTTCGATGCAGACGCTGAAAGTTCGTAGTGATAACCCTCGGATAGGACCAAACCACTCGTTGGAGTCATGAATGTAATAAATAGGATATACCCTTCTTGCTAGGATCACTTCATCATCGTCATTACAAATGACTTACTTATCTACCCTCGTAGTAAGAAGGAAACCAAGGAGAGAAGCTACAACAAACCACGGAAGAAATACGATCAGAGAAGTATTACCCGAAGTTCTCTAGATACGAGTTTTGGAATTGAGGAGTTCAATTCGCAAGACACATCATTACCAAGGTGGAAATTCATAAGGACCCTTTCAATTGATCAAAACCATTGAGAAACAGTCGGCACCGAAGGCGTTAGCAGAAATACGCTAAGATTCTGGGTCTCGCTGACCTACCGTCTTAATTCCTTCAGAACTTCTCGAAAAATATGAACCCCCCTCCCAACTTTGACCCTAAAGAGAGCAACCCTTGACAGGAAGAGAAACAAGAGGAAGAAACCTTTAGAACTCCGGTATAACCGACCAAATTCCTCTAGAAACACTCACTCTGGGAAGGCTTAGTACGCTTCGGAAAGCGTGGAAAGCCAATACCCCAAATAATTGTGTCTTTCGAGATTCTTGTCAGAATCAGCCGTGTAACTCGCTACTTCAATCTACTCCCGCGAGCTTGGTAAAGTACACCCTACCCAACACATCCCAAATTTACAAGAAGAATCTATCCGATGAGACTCTTGCAATTCCCCTCGACGAGATCGAGTTCCACAAGAGCCTCACCTTCTTAGAAGTACTATGGTGACCATGGATCGAGGTCAAGTGGATGAAACAACGCCACTCCCTATTAGTGAAAGTTCGTTGGAATACTAACCAAGGACCTAGAGTCACATGGGAGCGCGTGAGTCAGTCGATTAGGAAGTATCCTCACTTCTCAGCTTGATTATTCATGCCTACTCCTTGCCTAAATTCAAATTTCGGGACGAAATTCCCTCTAACGGGGGAATGATGTGACAACCATCAAATTTCGGTCAAGTCAAAGTCAACTAAAGTCAGCAAGTCAAACCGTTTGACTCAATTTGCCCATGAGTATTAAAAATTCACACTATGAAACTTCTACATAACTTCTATTCTAAGGAGAAATCATAAAGCTAAAAGTGCGAACATCTAGATCTCCTTAACCTAAAATTGTAGTACGTGGCGAGCCAAACCGATAAAACAATGATGCATACTCATCGGGAGTGTGTAAGATCCTTAAACAAGGCTTAACAGGGTTTACGAACCATGCATTGCGATGCCGGACACTCACAATTGTCACACATGGATCCTCTCTCAATCGTTTTCACTCTATCTCTCTCTATGTCAAATCTCTCCAAGTATGTGAAATCTCTCTCAAATATCTCTCTGTATTAGAAATCTCTCCAAGAATGTCGAATCGCTCCCAAATCCCTCTAAGTATGTGAAATCTCTCTCAAATATCTCTCTGTATGAGAAATCTCTCCAAGAATGTCAAATCTCTCCCAAATCCCTCTAAGTATGTGAAATCTCTCTCAAATATCTCTCTGTATGAGAAATCTCTCCAAGAATGTCAAATCTCTCCCAAATCTCTCCAAGTATGTGAAAACTCTCGCAAATATGTCTCTGTATGAGAAATCTCTCCAAGGATGTCAAATCTCTCCCAAATCTCTCCAGGTGTGAGAAATCTCTCCCAAATCTCTCTCAAAGGTTTCCCGTAACTTTTTGGAATCATTCGGGTCATTCCGACCCTTAACCGGGTCAAAAACGGCTCAAAACGGGGCGAAAATGAGAAAATTAGGCTTTAGGAACCGAAACCAAGAAGAGAGGCTTCTTAGGCGAGGACCGAGCCTCTGTTGGCTGTGGCACGCGAGGACCGAGCCTCTGTTGGCTGTGGCACGCGAGGACCGAGCCTCTGTTGGCTGTGGCACGCGAGGACCAAGCCTCTATTGGCTAAGGCGCGCGAGGACCGAGCCTCTGTTGGCTAATGCACGCGAGGACCGAGCCTCGGTCTCTGTCGCTTCTCCACTTTCTGTCTCTACCCGCCTCTCGGTCTCTACTCCGCCTCTCTGTCTCTTCCCTACTCTCGGTCGCTGCTCCTTCTCTCCTCTCTATCTCTTCGCGCCCCTCTGTTCTCTTCTCCCCTCTCGGTTCCTTCCCTCTCTCTTCTCCCCTCTCGGTTTCTACCCTCCCTCCTCTCGGTTTCAGCATCAGAAGGCCGAACCTCGGCCAGAATTCGGAAATTTGTCACTTTTAGCCCATTTTTGATATTTTTAACATTTTAAGCCCGTTTTTCGTGATTTTAAAGCGGGATTTTCTCCAGAAATTATATTTTAACATAATAAACTCTAAATATTCATAATTTAAACATATTTTGATGAAAATCATTATCTAAATAATAAAAATCAAGTTGGTGAATTATTAAAGGTGGAGTGTTGACTTTGCCTTATCCAATGTCACAAGCAACCACCCCACGCCCACTCTTTGACTAACCACACCTCCCCACCTTACCTAGGTCACTTCAATGTCCCTCACACTCAATTTACACTCATTCCCACGTTTTTAGAGCTGGAACAAACATCCTCTCTCCTCATTTCTCTCATTTGCCCTCATTTCACTAAGTATCAAACACCACTTTTCTCTCAAACTTTTCCCACTCCAATTTCGAGATTCAAGGCTGATTTTCAAGTGTTCTTCCACTCTTAGTAAGTATAATTCATCCTCCTTATGATTATTTCACTTCATTCTACTCAAATCATGAATATCTTACACAAACTCCATCATATTAGCGTTAGAGCTTCGAATCTTCAAGTGATTCTTCAAGTGTTCTTGGGTTGAACACTTCTCTTCTTCAACACTTATCTACTGAAATCACTCAAGGTGAGTTCATACCCCTACATTTTCAAGTTTTCTCAAGTTTTCAGGGGGGGAATACAAGTTAAAACACTAAGAACATAACTAAATTTTTCTAACAGCCTTCATCAGAAAAGTTCAACTCCATTCACGGACTGTTTTGGGCATCTTAAACATTTTTGTTTTCAAAACTGTACAAGGTGCAAATATTTCAAGTTGTTAGCTTTAAAATGACTACTTACACATCTCCATACGATGTTTCTACAATTTATGGTGATTTTTACAAAACTGCCTATCATTTCAAACAACAATCCGGACCAGTCTGTGATTTTGGACTTTTTCACCCAAGTTGGAGGTCATTAAAAATCACGATAAAAATTATGAGTAAACTAGACACATTTTTTGAACTCTCAGAATTTACGGATCTAGTTTTCGACTTCGTATGATTTTTCTATGATTTTTCCAAAACAGGGCACAATGGCTAAATTTAGCCAACAGCATGTAAATATCATAACACTTGTAATATGTTGAGCAAAGTGTATAATCATAAGTTCTAATTACTGAATGTGTTTCTTTGTTAGTTTATCATCATGAACTGAAACTAAGTCATTCATAATAAATATTATTCATTCATTTTAGAACACGTATATTAAACTATAAAAAGTATAGTTTGATAAATTCATAACACTAATACATTTCCATAAAAGAGTTCATACATATTACATACATTTTAGATAAACTATAATAGGTATAGTTTATGATACATCACTCAACGCACTCGTACAAAAAGGGTACATTCATACAAGAAAGATTTATATTCACACACATTTCACGTAAACTTATTAACCTATATTGTGAGACTCTCTCTCTCTCTCTCCCCGTACGTCCGAGTGCGGGATATAATTCCTGGTAGTTATAATCAGAATCTCCTTGAGGGAGAACGTGATACTTGTATATAGATCTATATTGGGTTTGACACCCCACACCTTGCTGCTAGCTACAGTTGGACCTGCAGGTCTACGGGTGACAAATGTCATTTTTATTTTTCGCGACACCTGAGAACGTCGTGGCATGTTCACATAGTCATAGTATGATTATAGCGACTCACATAGGGATATAACAATCCATAAGTTTACGGGATTTTATTTTTAAAACCTAAATGAGTTTTATGTCGATTTAAAATCACTTTTTATCTCTATGAGTACAGATATTACTGTACACTTTTGGTTTTGGTAGTTACGACTACGCATCATTTGAAACCACATTTATACTTTTAAGTATGGTCAATACTTGTTATTTCTCGGTCCTCTAATTTAGGACTACATATATATAAAGTATTAACGAAACATGAGAACATACAGAAATTTTATTTAATTCAAACGCGTCCATGTCCATTTAAGTGCATAACATTTTCTATTAATAAGAAAGGTTACTTATACATTTTGGTCTTCAGTCATAAGACTACATTACGCTGATTTTAAAGAAAATATTGGATTTTCTGGATACATATTCTAACGTTTTTACAAGGAAAACGATTTACTTTTCCAACGAAATCTCTTATGAACTCACCAACCTTTGTGTTGACACTTTTCAAAACTACTTGTATTCTCAGGAATTCAGTGAAAACAGGAAATCAACAACGTTTTGAGGATGGGACGATAAATCGTCAAACAGTTCATTTTGTATTATAATGTAATTGATGTGAATCATGTAAACATGTGCTTTGATGTAACGTTTTCAATTATATTTGTGTTGGTTGTATTTACTTTGAGCACTATTATACTCATTGTTGTGATACTCTACATGAAGTCCTCCACCCCCGGACGTTTCCGTCATCCTTGGTTTGGGGGTGTGACAGTAAATGACAAAGAAAACAATCACCCCTATTTATACGGTTGCCTGGAGAAAGAAAGCGTGATGATGAGGTTGCTAAAACGTCGCCTAAAAAAGTGCGATTTGACAGGGTGGTTAATCCCAGGAAAACATAAGCACGCGTGGGTTTGAAACGGATCAAATTCACGCGCCCAAATCTTATCTTCAAACCGTTTGAAATTCCCTGTTACCTCGTGTTTGGTTACAACGGATAACCAAAACTTATACCAATCAGTAATTAGAATGTTGGAAAATATTAATTTTCGTGGATAAGAGTGTGAAAGATAAAGAAATAAAACAAGTGTGTATTGGGTGTGAGTGATGTCCTTTTAGAGAACAGAAAGCAGAGGATTCCGGGCAAGAATCACTTCCTTCAAAGTTAAGAGAGACTTGAAGTGCTTGTGCGGTTTCCCGAAAATACGATCAACTGTTTGTCAATAAACAATGAAAGGCTTATTTTGATCATAGGCATTGGGTGGCTTTCCTCCAACCAAACATTGAGTTTTAACATAAAACCGATCGTTGGTAGAGGTATCTGTGAGACCGATGTGATCTATTGTACATGTAGGTGGGATATATTATGTTTATGACTTATAGGAAGCAGAAATCTAAAAAAAATAAAAAATAAATAAATAAAAATAAAAATAAAAAAATAAATAAAAAAAAAAAACTGGATTTCTTTGGGAAGAAATGTCTTAGCTGTAGACGATTTCGTAAAAGATCACGCAAAATAAAAAAAAAGATTTCCTTAAGTAACCAGTTAAAGCTTGAGTATTTCACTCACCGTCAATTCATTATTGGTGTTGAATTTTGGGTTTCACTTAGAACGTGGTAATCGTATCTAAGATCATTAACACAGATTTTGTGTAACCATAAACCTCAGTGGTAAAGACCAAGAGTCTCATGGGTTACATAAGTGAACCGAAGGTAGATGGAGAATATAAGTAGGTGGTTAAGGAACCGAATGTACCTTCTGCTAGATAAGCGTGACAGAGTAGAGAAACTCTTTACTCAAATGAGAAGAGTAAGGTAGCTCTAGACCGAGTGAGTTAAAATAGTCTGATTTGGAAGAAATGATGGGTATCAATCGAATCATTAAGGCTTACTCGAGATCATAGAGGCTTTATGACAACATATAGCAGCATGCTTCTAGGGACACTTAACTAGTTTGTATAAAAGTTAAATCATACCTGCTTTGAGAATTTTCAACGGTTATTCTTGTGTTTTACCTATTAATAACAAAACAAACAAGCAACAAAAAGAAAAGAAAGAAAGAAAAAAAAATTGGATTTTTGGATATTTTCTGAGAAAAAATAAAATAAAAATAAAAACAGAAAGATCAAATATTTTTGGATTTTTGGATATTTTCTGAAAAAAAAAATATTAAAATAAAAATAAAAACAAAAAGATAAAATGTATATGACCGCAACCTTGTCTTATTAGTGAGAGCAGACATAGCAAAGCCGAGATTCACGGAGACGAGATATATACAGAGCGTTCTGTTTAATTCGAAAAGACTAGAGCAGAGATAGACCGAGCGCTCTGTCTATCTCTGTTGTCCTTATTTTAAGGAGAAAATTGAAGATTCGGTACCGACTCTCCTTCCATCATACCCAAGCCTTGTAAGATTTTATTGAAGGTTGTTTCTGGTAAGGCTTTAGTAAAGATGTCGGCCAGTTGATCGGCAGAACGAACAAAATGTACTTCAACGTTCCTGTCTTCTACGTGATCCTTGATGAAATGATACCTTAGTGCTATGTGCTTAGTTTTCGAATGTTGCACTGGATTATGACAAATCATGATTGCATTTTCAGAGTCACAGTAGAGAGGGATCTTTTTCATACTCAGCCCATAATCTCTCAACTGACTTTGAATCCAAACAACCTGAGAGGTACAAGATGCGGCAGCGATGTATTCTGCTTCTGCTGTGGACAAGGAAACACAAGTTTGCTTCTTTGATTGCCAACTGACAAGTTTTCCATCAAGGAATTGACATCCTCCGGTAGTGCTTTTCCTGTCCAATCCACATCCTCCAAGATCAGCATCTGAAAAGGCTTGTATGAAGAATCCAGATCATGCGGGATACCAGAGACCGAGAGTTGATGTCTTCTTCAGATATCGAAAAATATTCTTTACAGCAGTCACGTGGGGTTCTCTTGGATTAGCTTGAAACCTGGCACAATAACAGACAGAGAACATGATATCTGGTCTACTAGTTGTTAGATACATAAGGGATCCTATCATTTGTCGATAAAGAGTTATGTCTACAGCCGGTTTCTCCAGAGATGGGGTCAGCTTGGTACCAAATGCCATTGGAACCTTTACTTTTGAATCACCCTTCATTCCAAACTTAGTCAGCAGATTTTTGGTGTATGCTTCCTGGTTTATAAAGATGCCCTCTGGTCCCTGTCTAATACTCAAACCAAGGAAAAAGTTAATCGGACCCATTGTGCTCATTTCAAATTTAGTCTCCATCAACTTTCTGAATTCAGCGGTTAAGCTAGGATTCGTAGAGCCGAAGATGATATCATCAACATAAATTTGAACAATCATTAGATGTTCGCCTTCCTTCTTTCGAAAGAAGGTTGGGTCAACTGAACCTTGTTTAAACTTTGACATTTTTAGAAAGCGAGTAAGAATTTCATACCAGGCTCTTGGTGCTTGCTTTAGCCCATAGACAGCTTTATCCAGTATGTAGCAATGATCCGGGTACCTTTCATTCACAAAACCGGGTGGTTGCTCAACTTAGACGGTTTCTTCTAATTCTCCATTCAAGAATGCACATTTGACATCCATTTGGAAAACTTCGAAGTTCTTGTGAGCAGCATATGCTAGGAAAATTTGAACAGACTCTAACCGTGCCACAGGAGCAAACGTTTCTTCATAATCAATCCCTTCTTCTTAACAGCAGCCTTTTACAACCAACCGAGCCTTGTTACGAATGACATTTCCTTCTTTATCCAGCTTATTTCTAAATACCCATTTCAATCCAACAACAGAGGCATCTTTCGGTGTAGGAATCAATCTCCAAACTCTGTTTCTTTCAAATTCATTGAGCTCATCCTGCATTGCTTGAACCCACTCAGAATGATCGAGTGCAGCATTTACTGTTTTCGGCTCTATTTTGGAGATAAAAGAGTTAAACATACAAAATTCCACTTTGGAGAATAATGTTGTTTGTTTTGCCTTCAGTTGAGATCTAGTAACAACACTTTCAGACGATTCACCAATAATTTGCTCTTTGGGATGGTTTTTTGTCCATTTTATAAGCGGAGGATAGCTTGGATCATATTCTGGATTTAATTATGCTTCAACTTCAATTTCAACATCTGACTTATCCGCTTCACCTTCGTCAGTTGAACAATCACTTGTTCTCACCTTCTCCCCCTCGACTGGCAAAGTGTAGCCTATGTCTTCAACAGAATCAGCAGTAGGAGTCTCCCCCTCGATTGGAGTTACGCTTGTTAATTTTGGTTCAGTTGTTTGAGTATCAGATGTGGCGGAATGGTAATTCTCCCCCTCGATAGAAACTCCGGATGGTTGGAAAGTGTTATCGTCCTCCCCCTGGAATGTTTAATTGGAGTTTGAAGTACTAGTTGATGGTTTAGGAGTAGGTGTTTCGGTTTCCAATGATTTGGCAGCTTCGTCTATAACTTTCTTCAGATTATCTACCTTGTTGTCTGCTGCTGTTACTTCCGAATGGATTGCCTTTTCCGGTTCATCGAACAACCGAATGTATTCATCAAACAGATTTGATATTGGAACCGAGACCTGTCCAGATGAAGGAAAGATGTCTCCAAAGGCATCTTCTGTCCGTTGAACCATTTTCATGTAATTGTCGTCAAAGGTGACATAGTAAGTCTCTTCTATTCTTTTGGAATGCTTGTTCAATACTCGGTATGCTTTTGATGACAGAGAATAACCCAGAAAGATCCCCTCATCGGCTTTAACGTCAAACTTATTTCAGTTTTCTTTAGAGTTAAGGATAAAGCACCTGGAACCGAATATGTGGAAAAACTTGACGTTTGGTTTCCGATTGTTTAAAATCTCATAAGGAGTTAATGAGAATCGCTTGTTGAGGAGGGACCGATTCTGAGTATAACAGGTCGCAGCAATGGCATCAGCCCAGAAGTATAGAGGTAGAGAGGCATAACTGAGCATGGTCCTGGCTGCTTCACACAACGATCAGTTTCGTCTTTCAACGATTCTGTTTTGCTGTGGAGTATAAGGAGCAGAAAAGTTGTGTGTGATCCCCTTATCCGCCAGAAAGTCTTCGAAATCCTTGTTTTTGAATTCCAGCCCATTGTCACTTCTGATGTTTCTCACCGTCGTCTTTAATTGAACTTCCACTTGCTTGATGAACATCTTCAGCTTGGGAGTTGCATCTGATTTCTGTCTAAGAAAGAAAACCCACGTGAAACGTGAAAAATCATCTACAATTACTAGAATATACTTACTTCCTCCGATACTCTCTATAGCAGATGGTCCACACAAATCGATATATAACAATTCAAGTGCTTCCACGATCTTGGTATTAGCGCGTGTTGGGTGGCTTTTTCTGCTTTGCTTTCCCATTTCACATGCTGCACACAAATGCTCCTTTTCGAACTTTAGAAGAGGAAGACCTCGAACGTGATCACCAATTACCAGTTTGTTGATATCTTTGAAGTTCAGGTGAGATAGACGTCGATGCCAAAGCCAACTTTCATCAGTGTTTGCCTTTGATAGCAGACAGATAGCTGGTGTCCCTCGAATAGGATTAAGATTCAGAGGATACATTTCTCCTTTTCGTGCCGATTTTAGCAAAACTTTCTTGGTTTGCTTTTCGATAATCTCAGATCCTGTATCATCGAATGATACCTTCAAGCCTGTGCCCACAACTAATTGCGAGACACTTATGAGGTTGTGTTGTAATCCCTCCACATAAGCCACCTTTCTGATGGAAAAGTCTCCATTAGTTATCATCTCGTATCCTTTGATTGTTCCATAGGAGTTGTTTCCAAATTTCACCGAACCGCCATCCTTTAGAGACCGAAACTCCCTTAATTCCTCCTTTCTTCCTGTCATGTGACGCGAGCAGCCACTATCTATATACCATTCATCATCGAACTGCTCATCACTAATTACCTGCAATTTCAAGCAGATTTAGGAACCCAAAGTTTCTTGGGTCCTGGTGAGTTTTGCACAGAGAAAGGAATTACAATAGAAGCATCAACAAAATAAGTTCTTTTGACGAGAGTTGTTTGATCTTTTCTTTTGATAGTAAATACCTTGATTTTTGTTTTATCTTCTTTAAATTTTAAGGTACTTTATTAGTTAGTTTAGTGTTTTTCGTTTGATTCTTAGGGTTAGGGGAGAATCGCTTATGCTTATGTTGGAACGTGGAGGATCCATATCTAGTATTGGGATCGAACCCGGTGTCAGAACTGAATCTGGTGTAAGGACTGAACTTGGGTTGATGACGAAAGCTTGGTTTAGGACCGAAACTTGGTTTAGGACCGAAACTCGGTTGAGAACCGAAACTTGGTTTAGAACCGACACTCGGTTGAGAACCGAATCTTGGTTTAGAACCGACACTCGGTTGAGAACCGAATCTTGGTTTAGAACTGACACTTGGTTGAGAACCGAATCTTGGTTTAGAACCGAGACCTGACTTGTGGTTTTGGGATTTGGAATAATAGGAGTTAGGAGCAAAATCTTCCTTTAACTTTTGCTTCCCTTTATCCATGGATTCTTTCCTAGGAGATTCATAGTTAGGATTTTGAGAATTTCAATGCCTTTTCCGTTCATTTAGATTCGAGGCATATCGTTGATTTATGAGTCTTTTCTGTTCAGCTAGCTCCTGCTGAGATTTGTGAACACTGAAACTTGACTCTGATTTCTCCTTCATTCTCTTGTCTTCCACTCTGGTTTCGGTGCGTTCCTTAGTTTGAACTGCCGATGCTTCCTGTCTCTTGAGTGGAATTTTCGGTTCTTTTCTTTCGATTGGAGCGTCAGGTTGCATTGATGGTTCTTTAGGAACATATTTCGTTCCGCTTGTGCTGGGAATATCGAAACTTGAAGGTTTATTGATGGGTTCTGGTATGTATCGCCCTTTGACTCTCCATGTGGTTTTCTCAGACAGACCCACAGTTTCATCTGCATTGTCAATGGGAGCAAATCAGAAATAGTCTTCGCATCCTTCAGCATTATCCTCTTCAACTATCGTCCTTAATTCAGTTGTTTGTCTGTGAGTGACTCCAGTCACAGCATAAACTTGATTTGGTACGGTCTGTACCTTCTGATAAACCATAGCCTTTTCTTTCAGTTTCGATTTCTGTTCCTTTGACAAACGAGCAAACTCAACTGAGTTTTCTGAAATAAGAGGTTTTTCACTCTTGGCTTCATCTTTCACAAACTCATAACAATCAACAACATCCTCTACTGAGATTTCACTCATCTCACTCTCTGTTTCAAATTCAGAAGTATTATCTATTATAATTTTATTTTCCTTGACGATTTTGGCATTTGATTCATCGAATGTTTGTATAGTTTCGGTTTTAATATTCATCCTATCATTTTCATCTAAGATATCTCTTAACATACTTTTATGTTCCTTAGAATCGATGAAAGTTTCTATCTTATCTAAACCTAGCCTATATGACATGGATATTTCTTCAGAGGAAACTTCTGATTCACACTCTGCTATAACATCATCTTCCTTAAATTCAAGAAAGGGCAAAATCATTTTATGTATTTTCTTTCCAATTTCACAATTAAGATGTAATTGAGCAATATTAGTATAAAGACGCTTAGCAATTAAACAGAAAACATTTCTTTGTTTTAATAATTTCAAATTGTCTCTTTGTAAATAAATACTCTCATCCTTAGCCCTAACTAACTCCGCTTCCTTCTGCTCAATCCAGATCCTTCTCTCCTCACTTTTTGAAGACACCCTGCCGAGTTGGTCAGTTAGGTTAGAGTTTGCAAAGCGAGTTTACATGAGGCTGCTACTTAGGTTGTTAAATTTAAAGTTTAGTTCATTTAATTCTTCTAGATATTCAGTTTTGGAAATTTTAAGAGATTCAAGGAGAGAATGTACCTTCTTGATCAATCGATCGCAGTCGTTGATCTTCTCACTCACTGGCTTGGCTGCAAAACACTTGTTCTCAGTCATGTTCGGTTCTGTGTCTGCACTTTCGGTTGATGGTCCGGCAGTGACTATCAGGCATTTTCCACCAGAACCTCCATTCTTTGCCAGAAACGCCTTTCCGTGCGTGGGTCTTCTAACCTCTTCGTCTTCAGAATCAGCTGACCAGACTTCTACGCCACCAAACTCGTCTTCCCCTGCATCTTCTTGTACAATTAGAGCATTCATCGAGCTGTTGGAAGCCTTCTTCTTTTTTACTTCTTCAAGTTTTCTCATATAATACACTTCATCGTCTTCACCCTCTTTCTTCTCAGCCATCTTTCTTAACATGCAATCTTTGGCAAAGTGGTTCTTGCCGTGACAGTAATTGCAGTCGTATCTAGAGTCTCCCGCACGTTTGTTTTCTTCCACCTTTTGGGATGAGCCTTTCGGTTCTTCTTTTACTTTCTCGGAACTGTAACTTCCTTGCCAATTTCGGTTCTTATTGGTAGGAAATTTTCTTCTAGCAAATTTCTTTGGATTTGTTAGCATCAGAGCATACTCCTCACTTGTAAGATCACATTCTAACATGTCTGACTCTTCTTCTTCTTCAACAGTACTTTTTCCTTTAGAGACAAGAGCCAATGATCCCATGCTAGAGACCATTTTCACCTCCTTAGTTACAACACTTTCATGTGACTTCAGTATGCCAACTAGTTTCTCTAGAGAGTAGGATTTGAACTGTTCATGCGCCTTCACAGTGGAAACCACAGCCATCCATTCTGGTCTGAGCCCGTTCATGAATGTAACTTTCTATTCGATCACCTTCCTTTCAATTCCATGCTTGATCATCTTACTTAAAAGATGATTGAACCAATCAAAGGTCTGAATGAGCTTCTCTTCAGGTTTTTGTTCAAATGCTCCGAATTCTGAAAGCAACAGAGTTTGAATGGAATGTTCCAGATTCTCATCAGTTGAGTAGAGTTCCTTCAACCTATCCCAGATTTCCTTAGCAGTTGTGCAAGAGCCTACAAGCCGAAAGGTGTCAGATTGTAAGGCGGATCTTATCATTCGCATGGCCTTGACATTACACAGAATCTTGTCCTTCTCATCTTGCGGCATCTTTTGAACATCTGTTACCAACTTATTGTAATCTTTCTGTGTCTTGACGATGGTGTTTGTTTCTGAGTGCACGAACGGTCCAAGCAAAATAGCTTCCCAGATGAGATAGCGATTATCCTCGGATCCAACCACCTAATCTTCAAAGTGATGAGCCCATACTTCGTAGTCTTGAGTGTAGAGTATGGGTACTCTGGTTGGAGAACCGATGCTGTTTGATATGTTAATAGGGTTTGAATGCGTATCTTCATGAGACATGGTGAGCTGCTAGAATCTTACCTGTAAACTTTAGATTAGGGTTTTATCAAAAGCTGAGTAATCGTCGTTAAGAAGACGACGGCTTCGATAAAAGCGGAAACCCTAACTATTTGTGAATACAGAAGAGAAGTGTATCGACGAACACAATCTCCTGCTCTGATACCAATTGTTAGAACAAAGTTCTATCAGGATCGTATGATTCTAAGTAAAATATTACTAAGAACGTAAATAAGAACACAAGTATTGCGATGAAGATGTCGAATGATTAATGCAAAATACCCCAGAAGAGCTCGATTAAGAACTTCAATCTGTAGAGGTAAAAAACTAGGGTTACAAGAATCAACGTGAACGACTAATCTGTTATATACGCATACATGCATGCATATATTTATAATAAAACCCTAACAACTTATTTAGATAAAGGAAACTATTCTAGATAACTATGGATGGATAAGCCCAATCCGATTACAAAACAAATAACCCAATACGCAACACTTAAAATATTCAACAATATATATGAACGAAAGCAAGACGTGTCTTCTACGCACTCAGTCTTCGGCAAAAGGATCATCGGGTACCTATCTAATGCGGACCTGAAATACAAGCAGTTTGAAAATTAGCATAAAGCTGGTGAGTTCATAAGCGGTTTTGTTTCGTGAAAATGTACGAGTTTCTTTTTGGTTTCTGAAAATGTTGCGACCCAAGAAAATCTCATATTTTCTTAAAAGTAATGTTTGGTTAACTGTTAAGTTACACAGTTCTGGTTATGTTCGATTGTGATCCCAGGAAAATCCCATATTTTCCTAATGTGAAAGATGTATACTGAATACCTGGTTATCCTTGTAAAGTTTATGTTAGTTCATCTATCCAAATGTAATGTAAAGGATGTACACTAAAAATGTATTAGTTTTAACACGTTTATAAAACTAATAAATATCAAGTAAACTAGTTACTAAACCCATTATTACTAAAATGTAAATCTCTGTTATCTAAATTGCGAGTTCCATAACCATACTATAGACTAGTTATGGCAATAAGTAATCCATTTCACTCTATGACTTTTGTCACCCTTTAACCTTTCGGTTCGGTTGTAGCTAGCAGCCAGGTGTGGGGTAGTCATCCCCGTATAGATCTATACACTCAATTCACGCTCCCTATCTAAGAGATTCTGGTTACGGGGGCGGTCCTCCACTCGCGTATCTCTGTGGAGTGTTCACCGAGGACGTGTCTCCAATTTATAGGAATAACAAATTTACTAGTAATAATACTGAAAGATCAAATGACTATCCTCCACTCGCTTATCTCTGTGGAGTGTTACCGAGGACAAAACCATGTTCAAATGTTATACTTTTAACTGTTATAATGTGGGAAAAACATTTGTGAAAATATAAATACAACAATTTATAATGTATTTCACAAATAACATGATAATGTGTTTTGTAGGTTCAAACGGTTGTTTGTTACGACTGTCAGTGTCAAAAGCATATGTGATATGAAACAAAATGTATATAAAACAAGTTTTGAGTACAAGTATTACTTGTACTTTGCTTGTATTCCCCCTGAAAACAGTGAAAGTATTGAAAATGGGTAGGGGTATGAACTCACCAGACGAGAAAACGTGACAGTTTGGATGCTAGACGTCGGTTTGGGGCTTGATAACGCACAAGTTTCCTATGTAATATGAAATGGTATAAAAATGTATCTAATTAGACTTTAAATCACTAATTAGATATGATTACACACTCCAAGACGCGAAAACACTTCAAATCAAGTGTTTGGAGTGACCTGGGTGACATCTACGGACGTATATGGCTTGGATAACGAGTTTAGACTCCAAGAGTAAACTCCTTAGAGATTTTACGGCCCTAAACACCACACCCACATGAGTTCACAGCCGTGAACTCATAAGTGGTGTTTTTAGATGCTAAATGGCCTTGAAACACTTGGGGGTTAATTCTAGGTTTGGCTTTAAGGCATTGGAAAGCATTTTTAACATTTTAAGGACCATTATGGGAGTTTACGGCCCTAAACTAGGAGTTTACGGCCGTAAGCTCCTATACCCATCTTATATTGATGATTTGGTGGCTTTAGATCAATCACATGTGATTCAAACTAATTTTACAAGCCTTAGAATGAAGTTTGGGCATCGTTTGACTTGTGTAAATGAGTTTACGGCCCAGGAACCCTTTATAGGGCGGTTTACGGCCGTGAACACTCCAATGGGTTGTTTTCATCTAGTTTAAGGCCCCTAAATCGATTGTGGTTGGTTCTAGAATTTATTCCAGGGCTATTGGTGTGTTTAAGTGGCTTTTAAACACTTGGATTTCAGTTTACTCTCCATGAATATGAGTTTGCGACCCAAGCATGTTCTTGGGCAGTAAACTCATGTTTACTCCTCAAAAATGATGTTCAAGGTGTTCTAAGTCCGAATTGGTAAGCCATTTAGTCATATCTAAGTCCCAAAGTTGGTTTGGAAGGGTTTAAAGGCTCAAAAACCCTCTTCACATGTGTTTACGGCCCAAGCATGTTCCAGGGCCGTAAACTCATGAATATGGTCCTTTTCCAAAAATTAAACACGAATTTGAAGGCTAATGGTGCTATACTATGAGTTAGGGAAGTTACCTTGATGAATTTGAGCCTTAAATTGGTGTTTTTGGACCTAATTCTTTGGTTTGAGGAGAGAGGTTAGAGAGAGAGAGAGTAGTGAGAGAGAGAAAAAGCTTCAAATGGAAGCTTAATCCTCTTTAAATAGGTTCTAAGTTATGGACACGGTAGAATTCTACCCGATACCAGCGTTATACGGTGCTTGGTCGTACCCGATTAAGTTACCGTAACCCGATATGGTCAATTTTAAAATGTTTCCGATTACTAATATGGAGTGCTAATATAAGTTCTAAATATGTTTAGACACTCATTAAGTCATAATAGAAGTCCCACATTTATGACTTAATTTATTGACGTAACGGAAACAGAATTGAAAACGACGAATATATTAACGAAAAGGGTTACAATTGATGGAACGAACTATGGGTTGTCATAGTAAACTCATGTTTACTCCCCAAAATTTAATTTTAAGGTGCTCTAAGTCCAATCCAATAAGTCCTTAAGCCATATCTAAGCTCAAATGGTGTTTTGGAAGGGTTTTAAGGCTCAAACCCCCCCCCCTTTTATATGTGCTCACGGTCCAAGAGTGTTCCAAGGCCGTAAAAACATGTTTATCGTCCTAATCCATGATTTGAACACGAAAATGAAGGCTAAGATGTTATACTAGGAGCTAGGATAGTTACCTTGATGATTTGGAGCCTTAATTTGATGATTTTGGACTTATAGTTTGGATTTGACGAGAGAGGTTAGAGAGAGAATGAAAAAGCTTCAAATGAGGCTTAATCAACTTTATATATGGTTCGGGTTTGGGACACGGTAGAATTCTATCCGATACGGACGTTAAACGGGGCTTTTGGTCGCACCCGATTAAATTTGTCGTAACCCGGCGGGACCAATTCTAGAATTTTTCAAATTAATAATTTGGGTTGTTTACATGAGTCTCTAGGGAGTTTGGACACTCATTAGATTATAATAAACATATAAATTTAAATAACTTTTCCCAAAAACGAAATCGGAACGAATTGTTAAAGACGAGTTTTACGGGCGAAACGGGTTACGACAATGGAACAACTTCGGGTTGTCACATTATCCCCCCGTTAGAAGGAATTTCGTCCCGAAATTCAAAATTTAGATACAATTTATGGATTCGGAAAGAAATACGGATAATTCTACTTGGTCGGATTTTCACGCTCTCAAGTGAATTCGGGTTCTAGTGTGGCATTCCAGTGAACCTTCGCTATTGGGGATATTGCTAAGTTCTGAAGGTAGTCGGAGTTTGTAATTCACAGGATCAATCCTAACGAGGATCTCGAAGGTTCCAATGTACCTCGGGTTAAGTTTTCCGCTGTTTCCAAGGCGTACCATGTCTCTCTAGAGTAAGACCTCCAACAAGAAGGTACATCTTTTTGTGTCAGAATGGTTAGGGTTTTGGCGATTCAGGAAAAATTCTGGATGAACTTGTAATAATCGCCACCAAGACTCAAGAATTGACGGGTTTTGTGGATATATTCGGTGCCGACTAATTCTCTATTGCTTTGATCTTAGGAGGATTCCACACGTATGTCTTCATCGTCTACTACATGACCAAGGAAAATGGTTTGACCGATGGGCATCACTACGAACTTATGGTGACCATATTGAGTCCTGCATACTGTCCAAGAAACATCACTCTCATGGACTCGTAGTTGATGGTATCTTGACCTAAGGTTTATCTTTGAGAAGTGGTTGGTTCCCTGAAGTGGATCGGAAAGGTCATCTATTCGAGGAAAGAGGATATCGGTTTTGACGGTCAACTGACTGGATAACTCCGGTATTTCTGTTGATGTCAATCGATATGGAGATTTGGTTGCAGAGTTTGCTCCAGGAATTAGATCGATGCGAAATTCTACTTGATGTTCGGGAGAAATTTCCGGAAGTTCTTCGGGAAAAGACACCAGGAAAGTTATAGACTTCGGGGATGCAACTTACTGTTTCTCAATGGTCACATAGGCTAGGAATTTATGGCACTCCCTTCTGGGAAACCTTTTGAGCTTTGATGCAGGAAATGATATGAAGATTTGAGTTAAACTTATCGCTATAGATCGTGAGAGTCTGACTAGAGGGAAGGTTGAGGCGAATGGCTTTTTCGTAATAAAGGATATCCACATGATTGAACTCAATCAATCAATGCCGATGATAACATTAAAGCTCTCTATGGGAACTAACATTAGGTCGATGGGAAAGGAATAATCATTCGAGGTAAGGGTACAGCCTATGAATCTATCGCTAACGTCCTCTTTCTCACTGTTAAACATCTCGACGGTAGACATTTCGGTTACAAATGGAGGACTAAGGTTAAGATGATGTTTGATTGAATGAATAACGGATTCTCTTCCAACAATATAATTGAAAAAAAATTTGCAAGTATAAGGGTTGTTGAGGAAGAATATATATACCTATGGCAACGGTGGGATCGGCGGCTGCCTCACCTTGTCCTATAGCTAGGACTCTTACAGCGTTGCCAGTTGCTGCTACTTTGGGGCAATTTCTCTTGAAATGCCCTACTTCGCCACAACCGTAGCAAGCTTGAGTAACACCTGCTCCGGATGATTGGTTGGTTGGTTGGGCTGGTTTTCTGCAGTTTCGAGCAAGGTGGCCCTTCTTGCCACAGTTGTTGCTTCTTCGAGGGCTCCTAAGAAAGCTGACTCTTGTTCTTATTCCAAAATTTTCTTTTCTCACCACTCCTTTCTGATGGTTCAGGAGTGGTAGCTGCTTCCTCAAGGTCATCACTATGATCGATTAAGGTTTGTGCTAAGCTTTTGGCGCTGTCGTATGTATCCGGCCTCGTAGCTAATACGTTTCCTTTTGTTGGATGGGTCAGCCCCCAAATGAATCTCTCTATCTTCTTACTCTCCGGGGTAACCATTCCTGGGCAGAGTAGCACCAAGTCATCGAATCTAGAGGTATTCCCGGGTAGAGTAGCGCCAAGTCATCGAAGCATAGGATATTGGCGCGATGGGGACTCAACCAGTCCATGCCCACGATGACGTCGTAACTCTTGATCGATACTGGTATGAGGTCGATAGGAAATGAATGATCATCTAGCGTGAGGGTACAACCTATGTAGATCTCGTTAGAAATTTCTGTCTTTTCGTTAGCCATCTCCACGATGAAGTTTTCTTTTAACGGTTGTGAGGATTGTTTAAGTAAGTGTTTAAAGTTTTGGTTTACGAAGCTTCTTTCTACTCCACTATCGAAGAGGATACAAGCATAATAGTTATCGAGAAGGAACGTACCCATGACTACTGTGGGGTCTGCTACCGCTTCATTGTGACCGATAGCAAGTGGTCTTCCTGTTCCTCCCGCATTGCCAACTTTCGGGCAGTTTCTTTTGAAGTGTCCAACCTCTCCACAGCCATAGTAGGCTTGACTCACTCCGGTACTAGGAACTTGGCTGATGGGTTTGGGTTGAGACCTGCAAAACCAGACGGTATGACCCTTCCGGTTGCAGTTTGTGCAGTGCATTTCACGACAGGGGCCGTGATGATGGAAAGAGCACTTGGGTAGGTTTCCCGCATAGGTTTTCGTTGGTGTAGGGGCAGCAGGAGTAGTGACAACATGGACAGCCACCGTCTGTTGGTTTTTGGAGGATGATTTAGTTAACTTGCCCTTCATTCGGTCCCACCGTTTCCTCTTGTTGTCGGATGACGTGGTTGGTGTAGTGGCAACCGTTGTGGTTGTTGATGGGGTGGAAGGAACTTCATGATCAATCAACCTTTGAGCCAATTCCTTGGCGTTGTCAAAGGTCGTAGGGCGTGATGCTAAAACGTTCCCTCGATACGGGGGCACTAAACCCCAAATGTATCGCTCAATCTTCTTGCTTTCGGAAGGGATCATGTTAGGACACATAGCTACCAGGTCGCAGAACCTAGCCGTATAAGCCACTATCTCGGTCCCCTTCATTTTGAGGTTCCAGAGTTCCTCTTCGAGTTTCTGAACTTCACCCCTAGGGCAGTACTCTCTCATTAATAGGTCCTTCAGTATGTCCCAGCCCATGGTGTTGTCTGTTACTAGGGAGAGTGATTTAACATGGCTATTCCACCATGTCAAAGCCCTTTCGGTGAATGTGCAAGCAACGAATTTAATCTTGCTTTCCTCTGGGCACGAGCACATCTCGAAGACGGCCTCCGTTCTTTCGAACCATTGAGATAATGCAAGGACTCCTCCGGTCCCATTGAAGAAGGTTGGTTTGCAGTTAATGAAATCCTTATAGGTGCATCCCTGTGTCCGTTGATGATCTTCACTATGTCTAGAATTGCCACCCATTCCAGCACAAGTATCACCAGAATTTATTTGAGCCAGAGCTGCAGTCACCGCTGCGGTTACAGCTGTTTGAAACATCACCGGATCGAACTATGGAGGGGGTGGTGGTGGTGGAGGAGTTTGAGTCACAGGTCTGCCTCTGTTTGGGCGCTTACGGGGAGGCGTCTTTTGCTGAAAATTTATAAGGATGACGACAATAGTGAGAAACAATTGTGAGTATGATGAGAGCGTTTTATGAATTAAACCACCATATACAAGTTGTCAGACAAAGTCATATACCGAGTAGGGAAACATAAGAGTATAGACTTTTCCCAATAGGTTAAATAACTGTCAATATTAATGGTATTACTTATGTAAATAAGTTCTGGAAAAATGGTCTAACGGTAGACCTTACATCAAACCATAAGGGGAAAATGATTGACAGTCTAGATGACTACATAGCATACTAAAAGATGAGAATATTATATAGACAAGTGTTTCATTCAAACGCAGATGCTAAAAGCTATCCCTAAGTCAAAAGAATAGATGCGCTAGTCATCTTTTATCGGCGGCGGCGGATGTTTCTCGGACTAACTCGAAGATCAGCCAATTAGCATTCCATGTCGAGGAGGTGTCGCTCGTATACCCTCGTGATCTGCTGCAAACCTCTCCCTAGCATGCTCCAGGCGGCTGGTGCGAAGGGAGTGCAGTCCTCTATTTGTATCAACCTCTGCATTACGCTGGAGGGCTGTCATGCCTTGAATTTCATTGCGGGAAACTATTTGGACCAGGATGGGTAAGACTCTGTCCGCTGATCCTCCTTCGCTTGTTTCATAAAAGCTTCGGTCTCCATTGAATGGCATGGGTTGATTTTGCTCCTCAATCCACGTTTCTATGCATTCCACTCATGCAGGCGTCGGCTCGTGGAAGGCCTGCCGGGGGTTAGGGTTTGGGACCGGGGACACAGGGGGTAGGTTGTTGACTTCAGGTTCGGAGTTAGACCCATCCGAGAAGCCTTCTGCTTGGTGGTCATCCAAAGGGATTTGATGTTCCTCATCAGGCTCTTCTTCAAGCCATCCCGCATTGCCGTGATTTTGGGAAGTATGGGTCACCATGATGAAATCCGGCCATGATATCTATACGAGAAAAGGGGAAGAATAGTTAATAGACGTACTAATCTAAGATACTTATAAGAGGATCATTATTACTTAGACCAATACTTGCATAGTGCATACTAATTACATGAGACCGAAACAAGATAGACCTTCGAATAAGCGACCCTAACTCTAAATCCACAACCAAACAAGGAACAAGAAGTAAAGCAAAGATCACAGATTCTAAGTCTATGACTCTTAGTCACATGTAATCGTAGCATATCTACTTAGCAATTATTACTCTCCTAATAATGATGATTTTAGTTCTCACATATGTAAATTATAAAGATGCAGAATACTCATATAGTATTCTCGTGTTAGAGTTCTTGTGGTAGTGTTGGTAAGTTTTAGACTTGTTGCAACACCACAACCACTCTTAGGTACATGCTAGTCACTCCCAGATGTGACTATATGTCTCTAAGCCTAACTGTTTTGCTCAACAATCTTAATACTTTTGTTCTGTTCTAGTATGATACTATCCCTTTGTATTCGTGGATATATATATATATATATATATATATATATATATATATATATACACTTAGTTAAATATTTTAGTATTAAAAGTATATATTCTTGGTTAGAGTGTTTTAGTCCCGAAGTGTTTATAGTTTGTGTATCTTTTATGGGTTGATATACTTGATTCACTATAAACAATGGTTTGATACCAATCTGTCACACCCCAAAACCGTGAACGGCGGAATACGTTCTGGGGTGGAGGACGTCATGTACAGTATCATAACAATGCATAATAGTAAAAAAAAAAAAAAAAAACCACATCCATTTCATTAATATAAGGATTGTAATACATGTGTGTTCTGTACAATAGACACCAAAAGTATAATCAAAATAAAAGATGAGTCTTATATGTGCTCCATCTTCTCAAAAGCTACATCAGTACCTGTTTATTGTTGACCTGAGAATAGAAGTTATTTTGAAAACGAATATCAGCATAAAGCTGGTGAGTTCATAAGTATTTAGTGTCGTTGCTTGTATAAAAGTGTTTACAATCTTCTAGTGAAATGGCAGTTATCAAAATTTGAAAGTAGTTTGATTCATAGAAAATCCCATATTTTCCAGCAAAAGTAATATTTTACCAAAACTAGGTTATTTGTAAGTTCGCTTCTTTGTAAAGGTAATAGTCTTCTTGTGAAAATACCAGTAATGAAAATACAATTTTAAACTCGTTCATTATAAAGAAGGAATAGAGTTTCACCCCAGTAGCGTCCCTGCCGGTTAAATGTAATATTGAATGTAAAATCCGGATAGTATTAATTTGTGTACACCTCGGGATGTGTATTTAATTAAAGTTTGAATGTGAACTCGTATGTAATCATACTGAGTGATAGTAGTACAGCGGCCGACCCTCCAGATCACCAATAGTGTAGTAGTGTTTTGTCATCCCTGGGCCAAAAGTCTCGGACTGTAGCTAGCAGTTAGGATGGGGGAAAATCTGTCCCGTATAGATCTATACAGGTAGTGGTCGCTCTCCTTCTAGGAAGCGATGGTTACCCGACAGTTGCATAGCAAAGTGTCGTATAGAGAAATAGTACATCACATTCCATTGTAGTATTTTTTCTCGTATAGTATATAGTATTCTCTTAGTGTACTATGTAATGTTCTCTTGATGTAGTTTACAGTGTTTCTTCGTATAGTGGATAGTGTTACCTTAGTATAGTATAGTATATAGCGTTATTTTCACATAGTGTATTGTACATATAGTCTTGTAATTGTACTGGCCATAGTGTGTATCATAGTAACATCGGTAGTGAACTGTAATCCTTAACTATACCTATTATAGTTAAATAGAGTACTTAATTAAATGTCTTCGATATGTAGGAATATCGAACTAGAGTGAAAACTTTTATATCTAACACAAATATACAAGATATATAACTAAGCATTAAATGACAGTTGGATAGATAACCTAATACCCTAAGTACACAAACAAACAAGAACAGGAAATAAGGTCGGTTATCAGTTCTAAGTCCTTCAATACTTATTTATATAAATATATTAGTGTAGATATGATTTGGAAATAATTTAAGGTTTGAAAACATTGAGAGTCAGTTTTGAGACAGTTGATTCGTGAAAATGAGGTTGATAAACATTTGAAATAACTTTACTGACAAGATACTTTGAAAATTTAGATGTCACACCCCAAAACCGAGAACGGCGGAATACATTCTGCGGTGGAGGATGTCATGTACAGTATCATAACAATTGCATAATAGTAAAAACAAGCGACAACAACCATTGCATTAATATAGTAATTGTAAATACAAATGTGTTATGTACAATTAATAGACACCAAAAGTATAACAAAAATAAAAGATGGGTCTTGTATATGCTCCATCTTCTCAAAAGCTGCACCAGTACCTGTCTATCTTTGACCTGAGGATACAAGTTATTTTGAAAACCAGTATCAGCATAAAGCTGGTGAGTTCATAAGATTTTAGTGTCATTGCTTGTATAAAAGTGTTTACAATCATGTAATATAAAAGCTGAAATAAATGTTGAGAGTACTAGAAATCCCTAGAAAATCCTATATTTTCCAGAATTGTATATTTGTAAGTTAAATCCTTTGAGTGTGTAGCATTATTTTCTTTGAAACTTTCAGTGTTAAAAATAAGGTAATAAATTTCATACAAGTAATGTAGATGGGTAAAAGTATTGCTGATTGACTGTAGTAGTGTTGCAAACTTCAATATATTTTTATTTACTTTGGGAAATTAGCTTAGACTTTAAGTCTTAGTGTGGTAATTTGGATATGGATGTGATTTCTCATGTAACCAAACTGGGTGATTATAGAGGGCCCGATGACCTTCCTGGTCATCCGTAGTGTAGTGATGTAGTGCCATCCCTAGGCCTAGTCGGCTCGGACTGTAATTAACAGTCGGGATGTAATAGCATCTGTCCTGTATAGATCTATACATGTAGTGTTGCTTTCCTTCCGGGAAGCCCTGGTTACATGGTATTTACGTAGTAGAGTGTCGTATAGAGGGATAATGTGTTATATTCTAGATTAGTGTATTCTCTTGTATTATAGTATAGTAACTTTTAGTACAGTATAGAGAGTGTTCTCTTAAACATGTCTTAACTTGTGATAGTAATAATTATAGCAGGTATCATAGTGATAGAGGGAGCGAGCAGTAATATTAACTATACCTATTATAGTTAAATAGAGTGTGGACTCGCATGCCTTTGATTTACAAAGGTATTGTATAAGATGAAGACTTTCATATCTAACACAATATATATGATATATAACTAAGAAATCAACGACATTCAGACGAATAACAATATACCCTAAGACCATAATCAAACAAGAACAAGAAATAAGGTGAGCTATCGATCCTAAGTCCTTCAAGTCTTATTTATATAAATATATTGATGTCGATATAGTTTAAAAGAAAAGTAGTTTAAATACAATTTGAAAATAGTTTAACAACAATTTAGTTTAGAAAATGCGTTTGATGAATATTTAAAACAGTTTTATTAACAAATAGTTAAAAGTATAGAAAAATCCTTTTTGGTTGTATGTTATAAATCACATATGATTAGGAACTAGAACTTGTTGCATTTACTTGTATCCCCCCCCCCCTAAAACATTTAAAAAGGTTAATTAAGGGGTATGAACTCACCTGTAGCGTGAAGTGTCGGGTGAGCGCTTAGTGTCAAGTGAAGACTTGAACAAACTTTATGACCCTAGTAACGTATGAAGACATATGTTTACATGAAATTAGTGATTAAGACACTAATTAAACACATATAGACATCCTAATGCGAAGAAAAACTCTTTGGTCAAGTGTTAGGAGGCTACTGGGTTGCAAGGAAGGAGTGTAAGGTCCCACTATGGAGTTTACTCCTTAATTACTCACCTTAGGTGAGTTTGTGGTTGAGGGACCCATTCCCCCACGAGTTTATGGTCGTAAACTCATGGGAGGGGTGTATTTGTGTGCTTTTAAGCTTCATGCCTCACCAAGGAAGGTTCTAGGGTTGATTTCAAGGGTCTGAAGTGGTTAGGGCATGAATTGCCCACTATTTGGAGTTTACAGTCCTAGGACCTTTTTGGGGAGTTCACTACCGTAAACCCATGAGTTTACGATAGTAAACTCATGGTTTATCCATCCACTTCGAATTTTGAGGTTCCTAGATCATCCAAGCAAGTTCCTAGTCCATAAGTCATGCTAGATAGGGAGTTGGGTCATCAAAACACCCTTTTTGGGGTGTTTACGGTTCTTGAATGGTTCTTGGGAGTTTACTACCATAAACTCATGAGTTTACGGCAGTAAACTCATGGCTATTCCATCCATTTCGTGATTTGGGGTCCTTAGGTCATTTATGCAAGTTTCTAGGTTAATATCCAAGCATTGGGAGGGTTTGGGGCATCAAAAACCCCTTTGTTTGGTGTTTACGATTCATGAATGTTCATGGACCGTAAACTCATGTTTATCCCCCTAAATGCACGATTTTGGGTTTCTAATTTCATGCATGCAAGATCCCAAGTCATATACAAGCATTAGAAGGGTTTTGATGGGATTTTGGGGCCTTAAAACCCCTTTATGGGAGTTTACGGTTTTGGGTGATTAAATCCCTAATTTGAATGAATACAATGCAATACAACAAGCTAGGAATGATTACTTGCGGATTTGGAGCTTGAATGAGGTGTTTCTTGGCCAAAACCCACTTGTAGAGAGAGAGAGAGTAGAGTAGAGAGAGAGAGAGAGAGAGAGTGACTAGAGTGGTAAAAAGTTTAAGTTGTTGACCACTCAACCCTTATATAGGGTTTGAGTTTGTGGGCAGGTGGAAATCTACCTGATATCAATGTTAAATGGGGCTTATGGTCGTACCCGGTTTAGTCGTAAACTAAAAATTTTCTATAATTAAATTCGAGCGTGTTACACGTATATTTATTTTGTTTCAACCCTTATGAAATAAAATAAAAATATTAATTTATTTGTCTAACCCAAATCTTAATGGAAATAATAATAAAATATTTTATTAACGGAAATGGCTTACAGTGACGGAATAAATTTCAGGTTGTCACATTAGAAAATCCTTTTGATAGTAAGTCTTAAATCACGTGTGATTGATTCTGCAATGTATTGGATTCAACTTGTATCCCCCTCCCCCCATAAAAGCAGTTAAAAACATTCAAAAGGTTAATTTAGGGGTATGAACTCACAGTTTGACGTAGGGTTCAAGTGTGCTATCGATATGAGTGTTGAGTGTCAACGGATGCTCTGAACGCAAGTAGCCCCTATTAATCATATGGTGACACATATATAAGTTAGAGCTAGGGTGTTTCATGACTAAAATGATGGGAAATCACTCTAAGGACTTGGTATCACTAGGACTAAGTGTCTCGTGTTCTATACTCAATGATCTATGCAAGTTTAAGGCCAAATATGAGTTTTAGGGTGGTGTATAACCATAAAAGTGAGTGTGCGGTTGGGGAATGCGGCCAGACTTATGCATGAGGCTGCACACTAGAGTGTGCAGCCGTACACTCCTTGTTTGAGTCCTATGTGTCGGTTGTGGCCATACTCTCACTTTGGAGGGTGTTTTAAATGTGTGCGGTCACCTGATGAAGGTGTGCAGCCGCACTCCTTCAAGGGGTGAAGAATACGAAGAACACTATGAGTTTTGGGCTTGGATTCAAGTGTTTTACCTCTATAATAAGCTGAAAGATGATTTTTTCACGTTTTGGAGGCCTTCTAAGTGTTCTTGGGTGATGTTTTTAGAGAGAGAGAGCATCCAAAAGTGAATGGAAAGGGGCCCTCTACTATATATAGGGTCGGGTGTGAGGCTGGAGGGGGTTTGCGGTTGGGTGTGCGGCTGGCTGGCCGCACACACCTCTCTTGGTGTGTTTGGCTTGCTTTTGTAATGCAACACCCTTCCTAACCCTTCCTAAGGCCCATATCTATGATATACTAAGTCTAAAGCACTCGTGCGGACCCAAAATTCTGCTAAAAGATGCTAAATTCAAGTGAATGATAGATATATGGATCGATTGCACAGTGTAGACAGATCGGGTTGTCACACATATAATTATAACTATAACCTTAGTTAATTTACTTCACCCAAGAAGTTGAAGGAAAATTTAATAGAATCTAAATTTTTATTAATGGAGGTGGGTTAAAATAACGAAAGAATTTTTGGGTTGTCACACTACTTCTATTGTGGAAACTTAAGAATTAAACAATGCTCATCAAAGCTTTGCTAAATTGCATAGACTTATATTGTGGAACTCAAGAATTAAAAAAATTTCATCAAAACTTTGCTAAACTACATAGACTTCTATCGTGGAACTCAAGAATTAAATAATGCTCATAAAAGCTTTAATAAATCGCATATACTTCTATTGTGGAGCTCAAAAATTAAACAATGTTAATCAAAGCTTTGCTAAATCGCATAGACTTCTATTGTGGAACTCAATAATTAAATAATGCTCATCAAAACTTTGCTTAAATTGCATAGACTGTTATTGTGGAACTCAAGAATTAAACAATGCTCATCAAAGCTTTGCTAAATTGCAAAGACTACTTCTATTGTAGAACAAATGAATTAAAAAATGCTCATAAAATGTGTGTTAAATTGTATAGACTTATATTGTGGAACTCAAGAAATAAACAATGCTCACCAAAGCTTTGCTAAATTGCACATACTTATATTGTAGAGATCAAGAATTAAACAGTGCCCATCAATGCTTTGCAAAATTGCAAGGACTACTTCTATTGTGGAACTCAAGAAATAAATAGTTCTCATCAAAGCTTTCCTAAATTGAATAGACTTCTATTGTAGAACTCAAGAAATACAAAATGCTTATCAAAGCTTCGCTAAATTGCATAAACTTCTATCGTGGAACTCAATAATTAAACAGTGCTTATCAAACCTTTAGTAAATTACATAAACTTCTGTTGTGGAACTCCAGAAATTGACAAAGCTCAAAAAAGCTTTGCTAAATTGCATATAATTATATGGTAGAAATAAAAAATTAAAAAATGCTCATCAATGCTTTGCTAAATCGCAAAGACTACTTCTATTGGGAAACTTAAGAAATAAACAATGCTCATCAAAGCTTTGCTTAAATTGCATAGACTTCTAGTTTGGGAACTGAAGATTAAGCAATGCTCATCTAGGTTTTGCTAAATTGCATAAACTTCTATTGTAGAACTAGAGAATTAAACAATGCTCATCAAAACTTTGCTAAAGTTGCATAGAATTTCATTATGCAACTCAAGAATTAAACAATGCTCATCAAAGCTTTGCTAAAATGCAACGACTACTCATATCATGGAAGTCAGGAAATAAACAATGTTCATCAAAGCTTTGCTAAATTGCATAGACTACTATTGTGAATCTCAAGAATTAAACAATACTCATCAAAGCTTTCACTACTAGAAAAACAGCCTTTTACGACGCTCATTGCGCGTCGTAAAAGGCTCAGACGACACGCAAATGCGCGTCAAGGAAGGCCATGTCATAAAGAGAGACGACGCGCATTTACGATGCTCATTTACGACGCGCAATTACGACGCGCGTTTACGACACGCAATGCGTATCAAGGAAGGCCCTGTCATAAAGGAAGACGACACGCATTCGCGTGTCATAACCTTACGACGCGCGTGTTAATGACACGCAATCCGTATCAAGAAAGCCCCTGTCAAGAAAGGCCATGTCATAAATGAAGATGACACACATTTTTGCATATCGTAAATTTAAATGTTTAAAAAAATTATATATTTATTAATTTTTAAATTAAATTTTCATTTAATTTCTCATAATAGAAATAAAATACTTTTTTGATAGATTTACTAATTTTCAAATTAAATAACACATTAAAAGTCTCATAATACAAAATAAAATACCATAAACAATAAAGATAATTCATTGCACTAAGGACCATGTTAACAAAAGAATATAATATTATATACCATAAGTACCCTCAAGTAATCAATCTCTTACAATGTTACTAAAAATACCCTCAAGTAATCAATGTCTTACAAAGTTAAGAGACTTAGATACTCAGTTGGTATGTAATATGGCACTAAGAAGCCTAAAAATTGTTTGTGTTTTTCTTGTTCTTGGTGGATCCTACATGGACAAAAGGTAAGAATTAACATTTTCAAAGTACAATGCCTCAATAAGGAAATCAATGGTAAAAGGCAAATCCGAATAAGAACAAACTTTATACATATATACATGGAAGTATTGTAATACACAATAACAGCAACAAATACCACATTACCCTTTGCTTACCTTTTCTTATGGCCACCTCCAAAAGTGAGAATTTGATAAAAGATTTTGGTCACACATTCTCTCATCAAGCTTTGTATCCAAAAGTGAGAATTTGATAAAAGATTTTAAAAGTGGGAAAATATCAAGAATATAGAGGATAATACATTAAGATAAAAAAAAATTACCTTCACAAAGAGCAAGTTTCAACCTTCTTCCCCAACAATGTTTGAAAGCAAAAAGCTCATATATATCGATCTCTGCTAAAAGGATATCTATTGCTTGATGATCTTTCTGCAAATTGAAGTACAAAATATATTAGATCATATGCCTAATATATTTTGTACTTCAATTTGCAGAAAGATCATCAAGCAATAGATATCCTTTTAGCAGAGATAGATATATAAAAGGGTTGTTATACTTGTTTACCTCTTCATCATCCTCATCACCAAAGTCCTCTTCATCAGCATCCTTTAAAAAAAGAATTTCAAAAACAAAATCAGTAACACAATAATGAAGGAAGGTGGATTTCAAAAAAAGAAAAAGAAAAGGTTTTAAGAAAGGTTTTATTCAAGCAAACAATAAAAAGATGCTTATTTTTTATGATTAATTAAAAGAATATATAATCTGAACATACTCCATCTTGAATTTAATCCATGTCATCTTCACATTGGGTCCCACTTAACCAACTAAAGAAGCTGTTGCATCAAACCAATCAAGAAACAAAATATAGACCTTTTAGTTTATGTTTCTTGTTTACTTAACAAAAACAAGACTTAATCAAGAAAAAAAATATAGACCTATCCCTAACCTTCTGTGCTGTGGAAAAAGCTAATCCAACCAAACCTCTTATCTTACCAACCTCTTTCTCAATTGTAGCCTTCAACTTAGCATCCACCTGAAACCAAACTCATTTTATACATTAACCAATTATAAAACACTTTATATCAATATCTTAAAATTTTAACTAATGACAAAAATAACCTTGTCAATGCAATGATCAGCATCCAGGAGATAACATAAGTAGAGAGTTGCTTGTACACATCAGCCTCCGTATACTAGTCAAAAATTAAATTTTCAGTTTTTGATCAAGGGTAATGACAAAAATAGTGTTTTTGACTTTGAGATGAAAACCAATCCGTCTCACAAGACGACCATTACAGCGAAGGTAATTTGGGCATACTGTTCCTCTCTCAGATTCACCAACAACATGCAAGTTTAAACTCCATGTTGTATAGTCGCATGTTTCATCATCACACTGAAATTTTACATCCAATTCCAGTAAAAAAAATTAAAAAAATAAAAATCATAATAGCATTGTTTGCATACCATCATAATTCCTTTGTAGTATGTGGATATGAAGAATTCAATTCGTCTTTTTACCTGATTCCATTCCACCAATAATTTACTCACTTTATTTCTTTGATTTCCATGTATTATATACTATATATGTAGGAAAAACAAACCTGATTGGCTAAAGATGTTGGAGGGAGTTCCACTTGACACTTAGGGCAACAGAATTTCTGCCAAAAGGTAGTGGTGGTGTTATATCCACTGGAACCTGCAAAATACAAATCAAAATAAAATAAGGAGTAAATATAAGGGATAATTAAAGTTATATACTACTAAATAGAAGTAAATACATGTTAAGTTATATACGACTAAAGTCATATATGTAGGATGGAATTAAGCACAAAGTCCAGCAAGAAGATGCACACCACCAAGTCGCACATGAGAAGGGTGTTTATTATGAACGACTGCAATGAGCTGATGCAAAAATATCTTGGTCCCTTGGGGAATGTTGTGGATTCCTATGACTTACCAGTCAACAATTCCCATGAAAGGCTACACCGGAACAAGATTCTGCAAGTTATCAAGAAGAAACACATTGAAATGTTCAGCAAGATTGCTGAAAACAAGAAAGATGGAGAAGCTGTGGTGATATCTAATGAGAGGAATTCTGCATCGGGGAGAACTTCTCACTCTAGATTTATGGAGGAGGGTAGCTGTAGTGAGGTTAAAGAATCAAAAGAGAGTCAAATAGAAGTCATTATATAGTGGAAGGGCAAGCTTATATCGGAAGTTACTTGGGAAAAATTCATAACTGTGCCTTACGTTTTTTCCTTTCACCTTGAGGGCAAGGTGCATCTTTTGGGATGGGGTATTGCTAAGGCTTTAGTCATGTTTAAGAAGGATGATGGTTCTAGTTTCCATTATTTGCCCCCATGTTTGATTATTCATGAGAATGGCAAGACTGATGAAGCTGTTAAGTTGATCATGGGTGCAATGGAACAAGTGGGTGGAATATATATGGTGATTGGTGTGGTGGTTGCAGATCATGGTAAGACTGATGGCAAGAAGAAGAGGCCACCTGAGAGAATTTGGGTGTCATGCATTAATTCTATCCACCTTGAGGAAAAGGTGGTTCTTTTGGGGTAAGGTATTGTTATGCATCAACTTCTGCCATATATGATAGATAAGGGCAACATGGGAAAGTCAACAAATAAAGGGAGATTAGGGGCATTTTAGGTATTTTATAGGCGGGGGTTCAAAACTCAGCTTTTCAACTACACATAGTTGACACGAGTTCTCACTCATCGAGTGTTTCAGAGCTTAAATCTTTTCTACATTTGCTTTGCTCTGTATAAAATGAGAGATTCAAAAACAAACACCAAACAAGCATAACTCCATAAAGTAAAATGCAGATTCTGACCTTGCCAACCCACTGCCTGAGACCTGTTATATGCTCACGAACCTGCCTGAGATCTGAGACCTGTTATATGCTCACAACCTGTTATATGGTGTATTAGATATCTAAAAATTAATACAAATGATTAAAAGATAATGAAATGAAATCAATCATAAAAGTTGAAATAAAGAAAATATGTTATAAAACTGACCTTCATTTGCATGTGTTATAAAACTGACCTTCATTGTTGTTAGTTCTTCCACACACTACATTAGAACTCCACACTCTAGTACCTATTCAACCATTTGTGCGTGGATGAGAAGGGGGGGATAGATAGATTTGTTTCAACTTGAAATAAGAGGTGTATACGTGTAACAAAGCTCTTTTGTGTGTTTGTAAGAAAACTCTTTCAAGTAAAGTTACAGGTTTCAACCCATACTGTGAGTACATAAGTAGTATAATACCTTAAATGCCCTTAAAGTTGTTATGTAGCGTGATGTACAACATCATATGGTTCACTAACCCCTTTTCCAGATTCCCAACCCAATAATCATAGTCGAATCCAGAGGTAGAACAGTCTTCTGGGGAGCAATCGCAGCCTGAGTCAGACATTGAAGCAAACACCTCACGGGCGTCAAAAAATTCATCTTCGTTATCACTGTAACTACCCATCTTCGATTCCTAAAATTTCACCTTGTGAAAACCTAACTGACATATGTCACTAAATTAATATAATTTAGCACGGAAGATTGTATCTTGAATAAATGGAATTTTGGTTTAAGAAAAGGTGAAACATCTGAACCCTAATGCACCTAAGAAATCAAACAAGAAGAATTAAAATAAGGGAGAAGGAACAAAGCATACCTGAGATGCTAAGAGAGTAGAAGTGAGGACCGTGGAATGATGAGGAAATCGCCATTGAAACCTGCATAGTTTTTCAATTAGGGTTTTCACATGAGAAGATGAGAAGATCCAAAATCAAAATCAAAGCTATGAATAGAGGAGAGATTAAAGAAATAGAAGAACAAAAACATTAGGAATAGAGAATAAACATAGCATATCTTAGTCGGGCTAGGGTGTGGAAATTTGAGCAGTCTCTGAAGAGGTCACATGAGCCCAAGGTCACCGGAGGAAAATACCCCTAAGTTCGTTGAAGGAGAAGTGAGCAAAGATGTTGCCGACGAGGTGAGGCGAGATCATCGATCGATTGTTGTAGAGGCCAGAGAGCACCAAGTGTTTCCGTTCATGAAAAAAAGCCCTAGTCCCTGCGATTTTGTGGAATTTAGTAGTATTATCCTTGCTTATCTTCTTTTTTTCTTCTTAAATCTTAATAACAATCTCTATGAAATCGCAGGTTGCCTTTTTAGGTTAGAAGAAGAGAGAGAGAGAGAGAGAGAGAGAGAGAGAGAGAGAGAATTAAACAATGCACATCAAAGCATTGCTTAATTGCATACACTTCTATTATGGAACTCAAGAATTAAACAATGTTTATCAAAGCTTTTCTATACTGCAAAGATTACTTCTTTTGTGGAACTCTAGAATTAAAAAATTCTCATCAAAACTTATCTAAATTGAATAGACTTCAATTGTGGAACTCAAGAATTAAACAATGTTGATCAAAGCTTTGCTTAAATTGCATAGACTTCTATTATTGAACACAAGAATTAAACAATATTCATCAAAGCTTTGCTTAAATCGCATAGACTTCTATTGTGGAACTCAAGAATTTAACAATGCTCATTAAAGCTTTGTAAATTGCATAGACTTCTATTCTGGAACTGTAGAAATAAAAAATGCTCATCAAAGCTTTACTAAATTGCATATACTTATATTTTTGAACTGAAGAATTAAACAGTTCTCATCAATGCTTTGCTAAATTGCAAAGACAACTTCTATGGTGGAACTCAAGAAATAAACAATTCTTATCAAAGCTTTGCTAAATTGCATAGACTTCTATTATGGAAATCAATAATTAAACAATGATCATCAAAGCTTTACTAAATTGCATAGACCTCTTTTGTGGAACTCAAGAACTAAACAATGCTCATCAAAACTTTCGTAAATTGCATACACTTCTATTGTGGAACTCAATAAATAAACAATACTCATCAAAGCTTTGCTAAATTTCATATACTTATTGTAGAACTCAAGAATTAAACAGTGCTCATCAATGCTTTGTTTAATTCAAAAGACTAATTTTGTTATGGTAACTCAAGAAATAAACAATGCTCATCAAAACTTTTCTAAATTGCATAGACTTCTTTGTGGAACTCAAGAATTAAAAAATTCTCATCAATGCTTTGCAAAATTGCATAGAATTCTATCGTGGACCTCAAGAATTAAAAAATGCTCATCAAAGCTTTGATAAATTGCATAAACTTCTATTGTGGAACTCAAGAATTAAACAATGCTCATCAAACATTTTGTAAATTACATAGACTTCTATTGTGGAACTCCAGAAATAGACAATGCCCATCAAAGCTTTGCTAAATTGAATATAATTATATTGTAGAACTCAAGAATTAAACAGTGCTCATCAATGCTTTGCTAAATTGCAAAGACTACTTCTATTGTGGAACTCAAGAAATAAACAATGCTCATCAAAGCTTTGCTAAATTGCATAGACTTCTAGTGTGGAACTCAAGAATAAAACAATGCTTATCAAAGTTTTGCTAAATTGCGTAGACTTCTATTGTGGAACAAGAGAATTAAACGATGCTCATCAAAACTTTGTTAAGATTGCATAGACTTTTGTTGTGGTACTCAAGAATTAAACAATGATTATCAAAGCTTTGCTAAATTGCAACGACTACTCCTATTATGGAACTTAAGAACTAAACAGTGCTCATAAAAGCTTTGGTAAATTGCATATACTTGTATTGTGGAACTCAAGAAATAAACAATGATAATCAAAGCCTTACTAAATTACATAGACTTATATTGTAGAAATCAAGAATTAAACAATGCTCATCGATGCTTTGCTAAATTGAAAAGACTACTTCTTTGGTGGAACTAAAGAAATAAACAATCCTCATCAAACCTTTGCTAAATTGAATAGACTTCTGTTTTGGAACTCAAGAATTAAACAATGCTCATCAAAGCTTTGCTAAATTCCACAAACTTCTATCATGGAACTCAAGAATTAAACAATGCTCATCAAGGCATTAGTAAATTACATAGACTTCTATTACAGAACTCAAGAAATAAACAATGCTCATCACATCTTTGCTAAATTTCATATAATTATAAGATAGAACTCAAGAATTAAACAGTGCTCATCAATGTTTTGGTAAACTGCAAAAACTACTTCTATTGTGGAACTCTAGGAATAAACAATGCTCATCACAGCTTTGTTAAATTGCATAGACTTCTATTGTGAATCTCAAGAATTAAACAACACTCGTCAAAGCTTTGTCAAATTACAAATACTACTACATTTGTGGAACTCAAGATTCAAACAATGCGCATCAAAGCTTTGCTAAAATTGCATAGCCTTCTATTATGAAACTCAAGAATTAAATAGTGTTCATCAAAACTTTGCTTAAATTGAGTAAACTTCTATTATGGAACTCAAGAATTAAACAATGCTCATCAAAGCTTTGCTAAATTGAATAGACTTCTATTGTAGAACTCAAGAAATAAAAAATGCTTATCAATGCTTTGCTAAATTGCATAGACTTCTATCGTGGAACTCAATAATTAAACAGTGCTTATCAAACCTTTAGTAAATTACATAGACTTCTGTTGTGGAACTCTAGAATTTGACAAAGCTCAACAAAGCTTTGCTAAATTGCATATAATTATATTGTAGAAATCAAAAATTAAACAATGCTTATCAATGCTTTGCTAAATCGCAAAGACTACTTCTATTGTGAAACTTAAGAAATAAACAATGTTCATCGAAGCTTTGCTTAAATTGCATAGACTTCTAGTTTGGGAACTCAAGAATTAAGCAATGCTCATCTAGGTTTTGCTAAATTGCATAGACTTCTATTGTCGAACTAGAGAATTAAACAATGCTCATAGAAACTTTGCTAAAATTGCATAGAATTTTATTGTGGAACTCAGGAATTAAACAATTCTCATCAAAGCTTTGCTAAATTGCAACGACTACTCCTATCGTGGAAGTCAAGAAATAAACAATGTTCACCAAAGCTTTGCTAAATTGCATAGACTACTATTGTGAATCTCAAGAATTAAACACTACTCGTCAAAGCTTTGTTAAATTACAAATACTACTTCTTTTGTGGAACACAAGAATTCAACAATGCTAATCAAAGCTTTGCTTAAATTGCAGAGACTTCTATTATGGAACTCAAAAATTGAACAATGCTCATCAAAACATTGCTTAAATTGCATAGACTTCTATTATGTAACTCAAGAATTAAACAATGCTCATCAAAGCGTTGCTAAATGACATAGGCTTTTTTGTGGAACTCACGAATTACACAATGCCCATCAAAACATTGCTAAATTGCATATGCTTATTTTGTAGAACTCAAGAATTAAAAAGTGTTGATCAATTTTTGGCTAAATTGTCAACGCTGGTTCTATTGTGGAACTCAAGAAATAAACAATGCTCATTAAAGCTTTGCCAAATTGCATAGATTTCTATTATGGAACTCAAGAGTTAAACAATGCTCTTCAAAGCTTTGCTAAATTGCATAGGCTTCTATTGTGGAACTCGAGAATTAAATAATGCTCATAGAAACTTTGCTTAATTAAAAGACTACTTCTATTGTGGAACTTAAGAGTTAAACAATGCACATCAAAGCATTTCTAAATCGCATACACTTCTATTATGGAACTAAAGAATTAAACAGTGTTTATCAAAGCTTTTCTATACTGCAAAGATTACTTCTTTTGTGGAACTCAAGAATTAAAAAACTCTCATCAAAACTTATCTAATTTGAATAGACTTCAATTGTGGAACTCAAGAATTTAACAATATTCATCAAAGCTTTCCTTAAATTGCATAGACTTCTATTATTGAACACAAGAATTAAACAATATTCATCAAAGCTTTGCTTAAATATCATAGACTTCTATTGTGGAACTCAAGAATTAAACAATGCTCATTAAAGCTTTGTAAATTGCACAGACTTCTATTCTGGAACTGTAGAAATAAAAAATGATCATCAAAGCTTTACTAAATTACATATACTTATATTTTTGAACTGAAGAATTAAACAGTTCTCATCAATGCTTTGCTAAATTGCAAAGACAACTTCTATGTTGGAACTCAAAAAATAAACAATTCTTATCAAAGCCTTGCTAAATTGCATAGACTTCTATTGTGGAACTCAAGAATTAAACAATGATCATCAAAGCTTTACTAAATTGCATAGACCTCTTTTGCGGAACTCAAGAACTAAACAATGCTCTTCAAAACTTTGGTAAATTGCATACACTTGTATTGTGGAACTCAATAAATAAACAATGCTCATCAAAGCTTTGCTAAATTCCATATACTTATATTGTAGAACTCAAGAATTAAACAGTTCTCATCAATGCTTTGCTTAATTCAAAAGACTAATTCTATTGTGGAAACTCAAGAAATAAACAATGCTCATCAAAACTTTGCTAAATTGCATAGACTTCTATGTGGAACTTAAGAATTAAAAAATTCTCATCAATGCTTTGCAAAATTACATAGACTTTATCGTGGAACTCAAGAATTAAAAAATGCTCATCAAAGCTTTGATAAATTGCATACACTTCTATTGTGCAACTCAAGAATTAAACAATGCTCATCAAACATTTTGTAAATTACATAGACTTCTATTGTGGAACTCCAGAAATAGACAATACTCATCAAAGCTTTGCTAAATTGCATATAATTATATTGTAGAACTTAAGAATTAAACAGTGCTCATCAATGCTTTGCTAAATTGCAAAGACAACTTCTATTGTGGAACTCAAGAAATAAACACTGCTCATCAAAGCGTTGCTAAATTGCATAGACTTCTAGTGTGGAACTCAAGAATTAAGCAATGCTCATCAAAGTTTTGCTAAATTGCATAGAATTCTACTGTGGAACAAGAGAATTAAACACTACTCATCAAAGCGTTGCTAAATTGCATAGACTTTTGTTGTGGAACTTAAGAATTAAACAATGATTATCAAAGCTTTGCTAAATTGCAACAAATACTCCTATTGTGGAACTTAAGAACTAAACAGTGCTCATAAAAGCTTTGGTAAATTTCATATACTTCTATTGTGGAACTCAAGAAATAAACAATGATAATCAAATCCTTACTAAATTACATAGACTTATATTGTAGAACTCAAGAATTAAACAATGCTCATCAATGCTTTGCTAGATTGCAAAGACTAGTTCTATGGTGGAACACAAGAAATAAACAATCCACATCAAACCTTTGTTAAATTGAATAGACTTCTATTTTGGAACTCAAGAATTAAACAATGCTCATCAAAGCTTTGCTAAATTCCATAAACTTCTATCGTGGAACTCAAGAATTAGACAATATTCATCAAAGCATTAGTAAATTACATAGACTTCTATTATACAACTCTAGAAATAAACAATGCTCATCACAACTTTGCTAAATTTCATATAATTATAATATAGAACTCAAGAATTAAACAGTGCTCATCAATGCTTTGGTAAACTGCAAAAAACTACTTATATTATGGAACTCTAGGAATAAACAATGCTCATCACAACTTTGTTAAATTGCGTAGACTTCTATTGTGAATCTCAAGATTTAAACAACACTCGTCAATGCTTTGTTAAATTACAAACACTAGTTCTTTTGTGGAACACAAGATTTAAACAATGCGCATCAAACCTTTGCTAAAATTGCATAGCCTTCTATTATGAAACTCAAGAATTAAATAGTGTTCATCAAAACTTTGCTTAAATTGAGTAAACTTCTATTATGGAACTCAAGAATTAAACATTGCTCATCAAAGCTTCGCTAAATGACATAGACTTCTCCACTGGAAATCAAGAATTACACAATGCCCCTCAAAAGTTTGCTAAATTACATATAGTTATATTGTAGAACTCAAGAATTACACAAAGACGACTTCTATTGTGGAACTCAAGAAATAAACAATGCTTATCAAAGCTTTGCTAAATTGCATAGACTTCTAGTGTTGAACTTAAGAATTAAGCAATGCTCATCAAAGTTTTGCAAAATTGCATAGACTTCTATTATGGAACAAGAGAATTAAATGATGCTCATCAAAACTTTGCTATGATTGCATTGACTTTTGTTGTGGAACTCAAGAATTAAACAATGATTATCAAAGCTTTGCTAAATTGCAACGACTACTCCTATTGTGGTACTTAAGAACTAAAAAATGCTCATAAAAGCTTTGGTAAATTGCATATACTTCTATTGTGGAACTCAAGAAATAAACAATGATAATCAAAGCCTTACTAAATTGCATAGACTTATATTGTAGAACTCAAGAATTAAACAATGCTCATCAATGCTTTGCTAAATTGCAAAGACTACTTCTATGGTGGAACTCTAGAAATAAACAATCCTTATCAAACCTTTGCTAAATTGAATAGACTTATATTTTGGAACTCAAGAATTAAACAATGCTCATCAAAGCTTTGCTAAATTCCATAAGCTTCTATCGTGGAACTCAAGAATTAAACAATGCTCATCAAAGCATTAGTAAATTACATAGACTTCTATTATAGAACTTAAGAAATAAACAATGCTCATCACAGCTTTGCTAAATTTCATATAATTATAATATAGAACTCAAGAATTAAACAATGCTCATCAATGCTTTGGTAAATTGCAAAAACTACTTCTATTGTGGAACTTTAGGAATAAACAATGCTCATCAAAGCTTTGTTAAATTACATAGACTTCTATTGTGAATCTCATGAATTAAACAATACTTGTCAAAGCTTTGTTAAATTACAAATACTACTTCTTTTGTGGAACTCAAGATTTAAACAATGCGCATCAAAGCTTTGCTAAAATTGCACAGCCTTCTATTATGGAACTCAAGAATTAAATAGTGCTCATCAAAACTTTGCTTAAATTAAGTAAACTTCTATTATAGAACTCAAGATTTAAACAATACTCATCAAAGCTTTGCTAAATGACATAGACTTCTCCAGTGGAACTCAAGAATTACACAATGCCCATCAAAACTTTGCTAAATTGCATATAGTTATATTGTAGAACTCAAGAATTAAACAGTGCTCATCAATGCTTTGCTAAATTGTAAAGACTACTTCGATTATGGAACTCAAGAAATAAACAATGCTCATCAAAGCTTTGCTAAACTGCATAGACTTCTATTGTGGAACTCAAGAATTAAACAATGCTCATCAAAGCATTGCTAAATCCCATCGACTTCCATTACGGAACTCAAGAATTAAACAATGTTTATCAAAGATTACTTCTATTGTGGAACTCAATAATTAAACAATGCTCATCAATACTTATCTAAATTGCTTAGACTTCTATTGTGGACCTCAAGAATTAAACAATGCTAGAACTTAACCTAGCCTTACTTTTTCGCTTTATCTCTCTTGTTTCTCACTCTTCCCCTGATTCTCTCTATCGGTGGTGTGATCTAGTTCTTGGTTCATAGCGATGATGCTTTTCCAATGAACTTCATTTAATTGGTGAAGCAATTTCTCTTCTATTTCTATTGTCCTAATGGGTGCGTCATCCAAAGCGGAGCGATCGAAGGAAGTGAAAGTTAAACCACTAGATAAAAGTGTTGCTGTCCGGTATGTTAGATCTGAAGTGGATGTGAAAGAACAAGTTCCTCCTGGGGTCATTGATCAATTGTCAGCTACGATCTATAAAGCTCGTCGTAAGCCAAGTGCTTCTGGAGTTGTTGCTTTAGGGATTGGTAAAGCGGAATGGAAAATGGAGAAGAAAGCTTCCAGAATTAAGAATAGAGCTCGGAAGCTTGTAGATGGGATATATGTGATGGATGCTGAGGAATACTACACTAAAGAAGCTACGGAGGAGGAAACAGAAGATGACTCGGAGACTGTTTCGGCCTGGGAGTCGGATACCAATATTTCAGTTCCTGGACATGATAGCTCTGTGAAGGGGTTGAAGGATGGGGGTTCTGGTGAGCTAAAGGCTATTGGATCTCAGGTTGTCTCTATTCCTTCATGTAATACTGCTAACCTGTTGAAAAATTAGGATGGATCGAAGATGAGTGATGAATTATTGAGCCCTAGTTCGGAATTGAAGAATGTCACTAGTGAAATGATTAGGGTGAATTCAAACATTGTTGTGATTGAAGATACTATACTTATTAGCTCTGTGCTGATTGACAATAAAGTTGGGAAGTCTAGTGTTGAAGTCGATAAGAAGGTTATCAGTAATGAAGAGTTTGTTCCAGGAGTTGGCTTTCAATTTCTTAATAAATTGAAGGAGGATACGTATGTGGGGAAGGAAGTTGATAGTGGGGTGAATCAGGATATAGATATGGACATATCTAAGTTGGATAAGCAAGTTGATAAGAAATAAGGTGTTATTGAAGATGATAGTTCTACTGAATAGGAAGGGGAAGTTGATTCAAGTGAGGAGGAGTCTAGTGAAGATGAGGAAATTATGATGGAAGAGGAGGCTAATGCTAAGACTAGTAAAGAGCCTAGTGGGAAGTTGATGTCTGGTATTGTTATTAATAGTATTAATACACTTCCTTCTATTTTGGGAGTTGCTAATAATAGCAAAAAGGTGGATAGTGATATCCAGGGGAAATTAGTGAACTCTTATGCTAGTGTGTTAAAAGGTAATAGGCATAAGGGTAAGATTGATGTCAGATATATTCCTGGGGAAATAGGTAAAGAAGATGGACCTGTTATTATCCCGATTGAGAATTTAAAGAATGCTAGTATTCCTTATACTAATACTTTACATGGGTATATGATTGACAAGAAATTGGTGTTTCCAATGATTCAGAAAGAGGTTAGAAGGCTTTGGAAGAATGTGGGTCTAGAAGAGGTGTTTATGAACAGTAAAGGGTTCTTCTTTTTTAAATTTAGTGATGAGAAGGGGATGGTATCAATTTTGGATGGAAGTCCATGGCTGATGTTCAATAACATGCCTTTATTCCTTTAAAGATGGAGACCAGGTCTGACTTTAACCAAGAATAGTCATGATAAAATTCCGTTATGGATCAAAATTTTTGATTTACCATTAGAAGTATGGAGTGGTGAAAATCTGTGTATAATAGCTAGTAAGTTAGGGGTTCCATTGGCTTTTGATTCTTTACAGAGGAAATGTGTTTGGAACACAAAGGTAGAAATGCTTATGCACGAATTCTTGTTGAAATGGCAGCTGATAAGGAATGGAAGAGGAAAATTGAGGTCTCTACTTGGGATTTTGTCTCTAATTCTACTGTAATTCAGAGTTTTGAAGTGGAATATGCTTGGATTCCTTCGAGATGTAATCATTGTAATATATTTGGGCACTTGGATAAAGTTTGTCTTGCAACTTTGAATGAAGAGAAAGTGGGAAAGAAAGGGGATGATGAGAAAGTTAAGAATAATAAAAGGAAGGAAGTTGTTAATGATGATGGATTTGTGGAGGTCAGTTATAAGAAGGTGACAGGAAGCAATAATGGTGAGGGCACTAGCAAATCTAAGGAGGGTTATTCTCAACTGAACAACCAAAGATATAATGGGAAGAATGGGAATTTTAACAGGGGTAATAGTTTCAGAGGCAATAATGGGTATAGAGGTGATAATGGAAGAGGGCAGAATGGAAATTGGAATAATAAAGGGGTAGGTCATTAGAATTTAGAAAAGAATAGAAGATACGAGAAGTTTGTGAATGGTCAGAATATGGCTGGTAATCAGGGGATAAAGGAGAACAAGAAGCAAGGGTATTCTTACTTGGGCTGCCCACTGATCCGGTGTCTTTAGTAGTACGGGCCCTATATTACTGATTACACCGCATCAGTATTCACCCCAAGTCCTCCTCGTTGGATTTTGGAACGCAAGTACTCTATTCTCGCTATGAATTGGCTACCTACTCGCTATCAAGGCATCTCATAGCAGTAGGATTCTCCTAGACTAAGGCATCACAAATCAGGCCACACTAGTCCTAATATGAATACCTAGTCTACTTTAGCATGCATAACATATCATAGCATATCTCATAACACATATTGTAAGGGTATTTTGGGGATTTTACCGTTCGGGCGTTGGCTGACCGTACACACTGCTCCTTCTTTGGTTATCTCAAAACCTCTTATAAAACTTTATGCTTTTATTATTGGAAATTTTTTCTCAAATCCTCGGTTTGAGTTTAGTTACTCCCGAAGGTGCACCCGAATCCCTCAAACCAAGACTCTGATACCAACTTGTAACAACGTGAATTTTCAAAACAATTTTTCATTTTTCAAATAACATAAACCATCATTCAATATTCTCGAATCTCATGTTTAGCAAACGTCATCATAATAAAAATATATCCCAAGATCATAAAATAAATCTTCCGTCAGTGTATACAGATCATGTCGGCGCCTTCCCACGGTCCTCGCTAGTACCTGAAACACATAACACAATAACTGTAAGCATAAATGCTTAGTGAGTTCCCCAAAATACCACTTACACACACTCGCCCTTCCAGGCCATGACCTTCCGGTCCATTTGTGTCTCAGGGGACTTCCGTCCCAACCCGGTAAACCTTTCGGTCCTACCCATGTCGACCTTCCGGTCCATAACTCCCTAACCTTCCGGTCTACATCATAATGCCTTCAGGCCCATAACATAATGCCTTCCGGCCCATATCAAGCATAACATACACAGCACATACAAAACGGGTAACTAATCACATACAATGCATATATCTTATAGCATATCAAACCTTCCGGTCACACATAGGTACCCTTCCAGGTACAGTATAGTGAGAAGACTCACCTCTGATATCTCGGTAAATCACTGACTCGGTAGAAATACGATCTAGCCTCCGCCTAAACACATAAAATAATATTCTCATAAATATAACTCTCAGAACTAGACTCTACTTTCTCTAAGCTCCCTCAGAAGGGTGAAAGACCATTTTACTCCTCCTTTGGCTCAAAGGCCCTCGTTGTTGACCAAACCCTAAAAGTCAACCAAAGTCAACGGTCAAACCTTAACCCAACTCGGTGAGTGCACTTGGGCAACTCGGCGAGTCCACTTGTGTCCACTTAACTCTTTAGTCCCATTTAACACGTCGAGTCCTTCCCTTTACTTGATGAGTCCCCAGGTAAGAATCGTGGGGCTACCCCGACTCAACACGCTGAGTCCTAAGAACAACTCGGCGAGTACATGCCATGCATACGTTCTATTGACCTCCTAAGGTCAGATCTGTTCCTCAAATCCATAGATCTGTCCTTCCCAAGCAATATAATCACGTAAAGCTCGAAACTTGATGCTTATATATATATATATATATATATATATATATATACATAATGGCATCAAATGGTGATTTATTCCCAAAAATGGCAACCTAAGTCCAATCACCCCAAAAAGACTCATAAAGCTTCATGGGTTGAAGTCTCTAGACCCCTTTGAGTCCAGATCCAAAGCACACTCTCGAGAGGGGACTAAATACTCTACATATTCTTCTCCTAAAGGGTTTAAAAAAAACCAAACTCTATGAATCAACACCCAAAACTGGAGAAGGTCCGAAGGAATACCTTAATATGAAGCCTTTGAACTCTAAAGATACAAGATTTGCACTTCCTTTTGGTCACCTCTTCCTTCAAATTTTACCAACAATTGATCAACAATGGCCTCTCTTATCCTCACAAGCGATCTAAGACTCTCTCTGGGGTGTGGTAGCCGTACTGGATGACCATAAGGGCCTTTAAATAGGCTCCAACCCCGGAGGATTAGGGTTTCATTAAACAACGTGGACTCGCTGAGTCCACTCATGGACTCGCCGAGTCCAACACGAACCTGGATGATCAACCGCGACCCTACTCGGTGAGTCTAAGCATCAACTCGCTGAGTTCCTTCACAAATTCCAAAAATAAAATATTAAAATAATATACTTGGGATTCCAGATGTTACAATGCCTTAGGAGGTACGATAGTCTTTACTGCTTTGTAACCCTAAACATCTCTACAGTCGAAGTTCTTAATCAAGCTCTTTTGAGGTGTTCAAGTTAATCATTTGACATCTGTTCAATCATCTTGTGTTCATTAATTATTTGTCTTTATTTTCTGCTTGAATCTAACGATCATTAAGGTGTTAATATTCCAACAGTAATTAGTACGTTAGAATGTCAATTCATTAGACAACTAAGTACTTATATTTTCCCATTACTTTCATAAAGTGACAGTTCCACTTGAAAGTTAATGCAAGCTATTTTCAAGTCAATATAGTTATAGACTAGGGAAAATCTTACATCTTTTCAAACGACAAACAGAACATTCGGGTCTAGTACATTCAGTAGAAAAGGATCATAATGCTAACCTTATGATTCCTTAATGCATACATCAAGATATATATATATATATATATATATATATATATATATATATAATATCTGATAGGTAATAGGATGTATGCTTTCTACTTCATTTCCTGTTCCTTGTTTGGTTGTGGGCTTAGAGCGGATTCACCCAGCCTATTATCCATTCGATAGTAGTTATATATATATTCCGTATACATTAAGTCATCATAAGGGGTACCAGGTATGGGTCAGGTCATAGGACACTAATTCAATGCACAATTTTCTAGTACAAAACATACTTTTCAAATTAGAACTTTGGATATACAAAACTAGAAACTTACCGGTAAAGGGTTTAATTCATTATATTAAACCATCATTTTAAAGGACCGTAGGTAGTTAACTCTACAATACCTTAGTTTATACATCAAAGGTTATATATAGTTAATATCCAATGGGTAGTTGGATGTGTGCCTTCCGCCTCATTCCTGGTTCCTTGTTTGGTTGTGGGCTTGGGACAGATTCACACAATTAACTATCTGTTCGATATTAGATTATATATAGCTAGTATAAACTAAGTGATTATAGAAGGAACCACTGTGGTTACTATTTTATTATAAGAAATAAGGGTTTTCTTAACGAATCTTTTTCATAAATTATAAAGGAACTATTACAGTTAACTCCGTGAGTACTAAGGGAATACACCAGGGTTATATACAACAAGGATCTAACAACCAATAGGATGTGTGTCATCCGCCTCATTCCCTGTTCATTGTTTGGTTGTGGGCTTAGAGCAGATACACACAATTGATTGCTTGTTTACTCTGAGTTTTATATAACTTGTATCCATTTAGTACTCATAGAAAGGATTGTAGAGTCATTTTTACTTATCTTTCATCAAAACAGGAAATATAGGATTTTCTGGAGGAACGGACGAACTTTTCTAAACATAACTTACAACTTACTACATTTTTCAACTACATTTTACAATAATTTTCTACAACTTACTTACATCACTAAAATCTTATGAACTCACCAACTTAATTGCTGATAAACTCTTTCAAATAACTTGTATTCTCAGGAAACTAGTAGACATGTACTCGCGCTGGGAATTTAGAATATGGAGCTTAGTAGCTTCAAGTCTTGTTTTGTTATTTGATTATGTATTCTATGTTCTGTGAACACACGCATTGTAAACACTTTCTTTCTAAAGAAATGGTTGTTCATTACTTTGCTTAATATGATACATGTCTTGTGATACTAAACATGACGTCCTCCGCCCCCAAACGTTTCCGCCGTTCCGGTTTTGGGGTGTGACAAAATCGTTCATAAAGATGGATTGAAAATTGATTCATACAAATGGGTTTTTTGAGAGATCAATTTGATGGATTGTTCATCCAGATGAGTTTTTAAGAGATCAATTCTCTCTGTGTGGGTTTTGTTGCAGAGATCGAGAGATGTGTGTTATGGTGAGAAAAGAAGTGGAGTGTGGGAAGCCATGGATAAGGGTTGCGTTTTTTGTTATATCTTGTTGGTTCAAGAAGAAAGAGAAATAAGGACGGGAGAGATAATTAAAGAGAAAGAAAGAAAAGTCAAAGAGAGAGAAGATGGATGAGGCTCGTTGATTTTTTTATTTCTTTTTAATTTAAAAAATGTTCAAATAAATAGAAAGAAATGGAGAAAAGAAATTAAAAGGACAACTCGTCTTTTCAAGTTTTTTAAGGACTAAAATCATGAGAATTTCTTAATTTTGGGACCAAAACCACAAAAAATTCTTGATTTTTGGACCTTCTATACAAATCGAAAAGTTTTTGGACCATACCTACAATTTTTCTAAAACCACAAGGACCAATTTTGCAGATTTATAAAAAAAATCTAAATTACATAAGTTGTCTCTGTGGTAAGAACAAATTACATTAATTGTCCATATGGCATGAAAGACAAATAAGTCATTTCACATGTTAACTGAAAAAATTAAACACCGTTAGTCAAAAGGATCCGTTTTGCAAGATTTTCAAACAACAATGACCATCTATGAAAAAAACCACCATAGGAACTAAAATTGATGGATTTTATCAACATAAGGACCATTTATGTAACTTTGTATATATACAATGACTTCCACGAAAAAAGGGGAAAAGGGATTTTCACTTCTCAGCATATGACAAAAGTAGCTGATCACAAGATAATGTTAACAGAATCTTTCTACCCGCCCTTCCTTTTATCAATTGCCTAGAAGAGACTGATATAGCCAAATTTCCTTCACCACCAGCCAAAATTGCCGGCCCAATCTATTTGTCGTACTAACGATTCTCGATCATGCCCTCTTTCAGATTGTTCGTAAGCAGTGACGATCAGACGATTAACCAAATTTTCATATCCCTTCCACAATTGTGGCCACCTTTCAATTTCAAATGGGGCCAAGATCTGTCTATAAGGTGGACTTCGACTGTGGAAGTAAGATCACTCCCGCGGCACTTTTGTTCCCATGCAAACGATCATGTACTTTCACTAGTTGCTCTGTAAGTGACCTAATTTTGTCCTCTAGGGTTTCTGGGTTTGTAACTTGCAAGTAATTGAAGTACCAAACTGATATTTGGTATATCGTCGTTTCAGGTGGGACTCTGTCAGTTAGTAGCACAATCCTTTTCTGTTGTGTGAGAATGGGTTTTGAGCCACTGGTTTGGTTTTGCCGGCCGGAGGAAAATGGCATTTGGGCAAAGACAACCGCTAGTGCTCTTGGTGCTTATACACCGTGTGGCATTGAATCATTTGTGGGTTGTATATCGAATGTGGTTTTGATGGGGTTGTGCTTATACAGATTATGGTTGATCATGAGAGACTTTAGGGTCCAGAGGTTTTGCTTACGCTCAAAGTACTATAACTATATGTTGGCCTTTTTAGCAGGTTATTGTGCTTCAGAGTCCCTATACAGGTTACTCTTCGATGTTTCGATGTTTGAATTTGATGTACAAAGTAGCCTTGCTCCATTTGAGGTATATATTTCCTTTCAAGCTTGTCGTGACACTCAACATCAGAGCGAAAAAAAATCTAGTTTTATCTTCATAGGTGGCTGGGCGTTTATTTAATTTATAGTTTTTCAGCAAAATCTTTAAACACCTCTATTAGTTAGAAAATTTGGGAATTAAAGACTCCAAAAATCTGAATCTCACAGGCTTCAACCATGGGTGGCTAAGCTTGTTGTTATAAAAAAGTTAGAAATTCGGCCAGACCCTACCCAGCTACGTTACTGCATGCATTGTGTAAAGTGCTGTATGGATGACCAGCGTTTTAAAAACACACTTGGGGAATGGAAGGAAAATAATGAGGGAAAATTTGTAAAATTTAGGGCTTAGTGGTTTATTAAACTGCCCTCGTAGTTGTTCAATGAAAATGAAAAGAAACAACGCCCAACATTGTTAGCATATGAGTTGACTTGATAAAAACAAAAAGATGAAAGAGATTTTATTAATGTTTATGCAGGCAGTTTCACTATTCCTTGAGACCCTTGTTTGGAGCTGTTTGGTGATTATGGCCCTTTTGGAAACTAAAGTGTATATTAGAGAGTTCCGGTGGTATGTCCGCTTTGGTGCACTTTATGTCTTGGTTGGGGATACTGTGAAACTTAGTCTCATTCTTTCAGTAAAATATTTATACCCAAGGTACTCAGTATCATGCTACTTATTTCCTTTGTTTAAACTACTTGCATTTTCAATTCTAAATCTGATATAATAGTTGTTGATAAAGGTTTATTTGAAAGTATAGTGCAGCGCTATTATTATAACAATGGCACCCCTCTCAGATTGTGATATTTAGAATGCATACTCACAGTTGTATTATGTTATGCAGCTCTGTACTTTATGCGTACATCAGTTCATTGCTTTGCCAGGTTTGTTTTTGTATTGTAAGAATATATATATATATATATATATATATATATATATATATATATATTCTAGTTATTTTTTGAAAATAAAATTTCAATTTAATTATGATCATATGAAATTAAAACAAAAAAGATTTGTGTCATTAAGAACTACAAACAAAAATGCCCTTGCTATGGAATGGAAGGAATCACCTTCCCTCACCAATAATGGTCTATTTCATCATATCAGACACAACAAACAACTTTTTTTCATTACATTTCTTCTCCGATCCCATCAAACACTACCTTATAGTAGAGACTCCAAAACAACAAAGGAACTAGGAAACCCATTTAAATAGATCGTTAATGATGAACTTATTGATTCTTTATAGTATGATGGATTATGTGATGCAGGCTTTATTTGGAGTATTTCTTCTTTCTTACATACCAAATTTGGATGCCTACATGGGTCATATACCACTTCAAACAGACCCTCATGATGACATCAAGTATGAAGTGCTTCATGGAGGAGAACATATTTGCCCTGAAAGGCATGCCAACATATTTTCAAGTAAGACTCTGTTTATTTTTTGAGATAATAAATATCCTCCTACTTTTTGTTCCTACTATCCTCCTACCTATTTTAGATGGTGACAAGTGTCATTAAATTTGATTGGGATGTTAAATTTGTACACTTGTCATCATCTTAAATAAATAGGAACAAAAGGTAGTAAGATATTTAATTTCTCTTATTTTTTGGATAAATTGAGAAAATGACAGGACACTTGTGAAAATGGAAGGAAAAATTTGTAAAAAGGAAACACTCTAGTGCATGTAATTCGTAATTTGAGAAGCAAGTAGGTCTCCAAAACTCGATATTTTTGTTTTTATTCATGAACATAAAAATCATACTGAAACCCTATATATAAGTGTTCTGAGATAATCCCATCCTAAAATAAAAGATGCTAATAGATATCCTAATCCTAATTTCAAATAAAGATAGGTTGAATAAATAATTAAATAACTACTATCTTGACCAAATTAAATCCATTAAGTAAAAAAGAAATAACACCGGTGTATGTTTATCATGGACGGAATATATGTTGATAATAGGGTGGGTGGATAATGGTTTTGGCAGGAATATATTTTGGATGGATGACTCCCCTTATGGAGCAGGGGTACCGAAAGCCTATAACAGAAAAAGATGTTTGGACATTAGATACGTGGGATCAGACAGAGACACTGAGTAGGAAGTTCCAAAAATATTGGGCTGATGAATCTCACAAGTCAAAACCGTTTCTCTTACGCTGTCTGAATAACTGTGTTGGAGGAAGGTGACTATTTTTACTGCTATTCTATTCATGTCTTTTGCACAGACAAGAGTGATTATTAAGCCTTTTTGTGTGACATCAGTTCCACCGATACCAAACCTGGTTTTATTTAACTATTCGCTGTTGGTTGTCCTCTGCAGGTTCTGGTTTGGTGGCCTTTTCAAAGTAATGACCCTATCAGTTATACTTCAACTTTTGAATTACTTCACTCAACTAACTCAAGATCCACATCATTTCATTTGTAGGTTGGCAACGATCTTTCCCAATTTGTGGGACCAGTTATATTAAACTATCTTCTACAGGCAAGTCCCATTTTGTTTATTTTTCGTATATAAATATTAGGTAACTACAATAAACAATCATCATATCAGTTTACAAAACAAACTATTTAGAACTGAAACTTTATGAATTATGACCATATTGATATGATCCATCTTTTTGCATTGCAGTCTTTGCAACGAGGTGATCCTTCATGGATAGGCTACATCTATGCCTTCTCAATTTTTGTTGGTGTGGTATGTAGTAATTTGTCTTTGATATCCTCCTATTTTATAACTTGACATTTTGTGAGCAAAAGTATATAGGAAAAAAAAAGGTAGTGCTAACAAATAGTCGACTATTCTTTCATTACATCCAGTCATTAGGAGTTCTCTGTGAAGCTCAATACTTTCAGAATGTTGCAAGGACCGGTTTCCGTATAAGGTCAATTTTGGTAAGTTGTTTATTTTAATATTAATATTATCTTCGCATGTTATTTTCAGGTAGTTAGGATGGGAATGAGTGGTTCCGTTTGTTTCATTGGAATGACATAAGCTGTTTGTTTTGTCTCATGAAATGGAATCATCAACCATTCTTGAAGGAACATGAATCCTTCCAATTTGTTAATTTTCATTCCTTGTCCAGGGGAGGGGGTATTCTGTCATGGAATGGAATAGAATAGAATGAAAAATTGTAATATTTATCATTCGTATCTATGTAACATATAATGCCTTTTTCCAAGTATTTCATGATTTTAAGTACATTACAGTTTTGTTTTCTAAAAGTAGATAGAATTATAGTTTTATTTGTGATATTTGTTATGTTTAAATTTCCATTTTTGCAAATAAAAATTCGCTAGATTTAAAACTATACATTATTCTTGCATATGATATATAGTATTGATATGTTCCAGACATATAACTAAAGGATTTTTACCTTGAAATTGTGTGTTGTTTCTTTATTTTAGGACCATATATTATAATTAATATGTGCTGGATGATTCCCTGTAGTTGTGGGTGTAAATGATATACAATATTCGCCAGAAACTCATTAGTGTATATTGTTACAGGTGGCTGCTGTGTTTCGAAAATCCTTAAGGCTGACCCATGAAGCACGAAAGGATTTCCCATCTGGTAAAATTACAAATATGATAACCACAGATGCCAATGCACTCCAGGTGTGTGTGTATGTATGTATGCATTTGTTTCTTGATGTTACCAAAAACAAAAAGTATGAACTTATTCCTATTTACAGCAAGTATGCAATCAACTTCATGGGTTATGGTCAGCCCCATTTAGAATTGTTCTTTCCATGATTCTTCTTTACCAACAATTAGGGGTTGCTTCACTTGTGGCTTGTCTGCTTCTGATTCTCATGTTCCCTGTACAGGTAATTTTAATATATATATATATATATATATATATATATATATATATATATATATATTTCAAGTTTGATATCCTTGTATTAAAAACAGGGTTTCTTTAAAACATAAAAGTTTTATACATACCGTTATTTGTGATGGCTGATCTGATAACAGACGATGATTGTGAGCAAAATGCGGAAATTATCCAAGGAAGGCTTACAGTACACTGACAAAAGAGTGGGGCTAATGAGTGAAATAATGGCGGCAATAGAGACTGTAAAGTATGTATTATATTTAATATTTATTTTCCCAAGGAACCTCACAAATTTTGGTAAAATGTATTATATTTATTTTCCTGCTTCAGATGTTATGCATGGGAGCAGAGTTTCCAAACAAAAGTTGAAACTATCAGGAAAGATGAGCTTCTATGGTTATGGAAATCACAATTTCTGGGAGCGGTCCGCAACAATTTACAAACATTTTTTTATTTTTATTACTGTACATTGTTAAAAAAAAAGTAAGTTCCAAATTGCTTACTTCTGTTTGCATTTGCAATTACAATTGCAGTGCAACAATTTTATACTCAACAGCCTTCCGGTTCTTGTGGCGGTGATTTCATTTGGTGTCTTCACTTTGCTTGGTGGAGAGTTGACACCTTCAAGGGCTTTCACATCACTTTCCTTATTTACAGTGCTTCGAACTCCTTTAAACACGCTTCCTAATTTAATAACTCAGGCAGGTTCTCTCTCTCTCTCTCTCTCTCTCTCTCTCTTTGGGTGAGAATGAGATAGTTAGTGAAGATGGTTGGTTGTTTGTTTTGTAGGCTGTGAATGCATACGTATCGTTACAGCGTTTAGAGGAACTATATTTAGGTGAAGAAAGAATTCTGTTACCCAATCCACCTCTTGAACCGGGGCTTCCTGCAATTTCCATAAAAAATGGCTACTTTTCATGGGACCCGAATGCCACAAAACCAACATTAGCAGATATAAACATAGATATACCAGTTGGCAGTTTAGTTGCAATCGTAGGTGCTACAGGTGAAGGAAAAACATCCCTTATTTCAGCAATGCTTGGCGAGCTTCCTCCTTTGGAAAATACTAATACTAGTGTTGTCATCAGAGGAACCGCTGCCTATGTCCCTCAAATTTCTTGGATATTCAATGCTACAGTAAGACCTTTTTTTCTCTAAAAGTAAACTCCCAATTTTTATTTTTCAATGCTACACAAACATACATCATTTCACTTTACAATTTTTCGTTTTGTGTTTGTAGGTACGTGAAAACATATTATTTGGATCAAAGTTTGAAGCTTCACGATATTGGAAGACTGTACAAGTAACTGCATTGCCGCATGACCTTGATATTCTGCCTGTTGAGTGTCCCAATACTTTAGAGCATCAAAGTTTTGTATCTTTTTAAATTGTGTGAGCTTGATTCTTGAGTTTGGTGTTCTTTTTCTTAGGGTCGTGATCTCACAGAGATAGGTGAAAGAGGAGTGAATATCAGTGGTGGACAAAAGCAAAGAGTCTCAATGGCTAGAGCAGTGTACTCAAACTCAGATGTCTACATATTTGATGACCCATTGAGTGCTCTAGATACTCATGTTGGTCGAGAGGTAAATTTATGGTACCTTCTTTTCGATTTTCTTACAATAATAATAATGATTGCAGAGTATACTAATTATGAAAATATACCTTTTCTTTAATTAATGATTTCACTATTTATTTGGATAAAATGATATTAAAAAAGCATTCAAGGAATGTACGAAGAAAAATTTGTAAAAAGTTAGGATTCCCAGGAGTCCGACTTTCTCTATTAAGTCAAAAAGGAAACACTCATGTATAGGCATAGGCATAGCTTACCAGAATAAGGCCTGCTTCTTTGTTTCCCAGCTATAAGAGAAAATAACTAAGCACACTTGACTTGGGGAAATTGAAGGAAAAAATCTGTAAAAGTTAGGATTTATTAAGTTGTTCTGTCTACATGAAGTAAATAAGAAACAAGGTCCCATACATATTTAATAATATAGGTTATGAGATGAAGTAAATAAGAAACAGCACTTAGGTTAGTCTTTTTATGATAATCTATCTACATCTACTACTGACTGGAAACAGCATACATGACCTGTCCTCCAGGTCTTTGAAAGGTGCATCAAGGAAGAGCTGCGAGGGAAAACAAGGGTGCTTGTTACAAACCAGCTTCATTTTCTTCCTCAGGTGGATACAATTCTGTTGGTCTCAGAAGGTATGGTCAAAGAGGAAGGAACTTTTGAAGAGCTCTCGGAAAGTGGGTTACTATTTCGGAAGTTAATGGAAAAGGTGGGTGGAATGGATGGAAGTGGAACCACTGAATGCACAACCAATACATCCTCAAAACCATATTCTGATCATGATCACGACTCAATAAATGATCCAACAACCATTACACCCACATCATCAAAAAAGAATCATAAATCTCTTCTTATCAAGCAAGAAGATAGGCAAACCGGCATTGTTAGCTGGAAAGTTTTAGCAAGGTAAACTTTAGGGGCTGTTGATAAATTGAGTGATTTCTTTGGAAGCTTAGGGCTGTGGTTATTACATTACATTACATACAGGTACAAGGATGCTTTAGGAGGCCTGTGGGTTGTCATTATATTATTAGCATGCTATATTTCAACCGAAGTCCTTCGAATTTCAAGTAGCACATGGTTAAGTTACTGGACAGAGCAAAGCACTACAACAGCTCGGGGCCCAGCTTTTTACATTCTCATCTATGCCCTCTTGTCCATTGGACAGGTACCTACACTCTACATACTAACCTCAAATCTTTTTTATTGTTAAAATTCCCTCCTCAACCCGTAATATATATATATATATATATATATATATATATATATATATATATATATATGTATGTATATATCTGTATGTTGCTGTTATTATTACGTCAAATCGTCAGTATTTTGTTACCAGTCATATTTTCATATATTTGGAAATGAAAACCTAAGTTAAGGGATTTCTAACATTGAAAAAACTATTAAGCGATAGTTGGTTACCTTTAACCCTTTTTATGCAGGTATTGGTGACATTTGCAAATTCTTTCTGGTTAATTTCATCAAGTCTCCACGCTGCTAAAAAACTTCATGATACATTGGTGTATTCGGTTCTTCGAGCTCCCACAGCCTTTTTCCAAACAAATCCCCTTGGTCGGGTCATCAATCGCTTTGCAAATGATATCGGTGATATAGATCGTAATGTTGCTAATCTTGCCAATACATTTCTGAATCAAGTTTGGCAATTACTTTCCACTTTTGTGCTTATCGGCATTGTCAGCACAATATCTTTGTGGGCCATAATGCCTCTTCTTCTTCTGTTTTACACTGCCTACCTCTACTATCAGGTTAGTAATATATTAGATCTTAATGTGGAGTAGCTAGGCAAGATCGTTAAACTTTAATTTTTACCCATTATAGAAACATACTTACATTTTTTTTAATGATATTATCAACGTACTTATATATTTTACCAACCCTATGGGCATAGTACTCTATGCTAAATATTTCTGTTACCGGTAATAAAATGTAAGTATGTTGCTATAACGAGTAAGGAATTGTAAGTACGTTGTTATTATGTCTAAAGAAAATGCAAGTTTGTTGCTACTATGGTTACATACTGCTGTTATCGTTAAAAAATGTAAATAATCGCAAATTCGGCTATTATGGGTGGAAAATAAAAAGGGTAAAGTACACTGCTATTTCCTGCAACTTGCACATAATAGCTTAGCAACATCCTTATATTATCTTTAATGTTCTACATATGCTAAATAGTATGGGTGACAAATGAAGTACATTATTGGCTAGGAAAAGGAGTAAAGTAGGTTGCTATTTTATTTACAAGGTATGCAGCATGCTAAGATGAAAAGTTTTCGTGCAGAGCACCTCAAGGGAAGTGAAGCGGTTGGACTCCATTACAAGATCTCCTGTGTACGCACAATTTGGGGAAGCATTAAACGGTTTATCAAGTATCCGTGCTTACAAAGCGTATGATCGTATGGCAAGAATTAATGGGAAATCAATGGACAACAACATTAGATTCACCCTCATAAACTTTAGTTCCAACCGTTGGCTCACCATAAGACTAGAAACATTAGGTGGCATAATGATTTGGTTCACGGCCACATTTGCAGTGATGCAATCGGGAAGAACACATGACCAAGTAGCTTTCGCATCCACAATCGGTTTGCTCCTAAGTTATTCCTTAAATATCACAAATCTTATGAGTAATGTTCTAAGACAAGCAAGTAGGGCGGAAAATAGTTTCAATGCGGTCGAGCGTGTGGGCACGTATATCGACTTGCCGTCTGAGGCTCCGGAAATAATTGAAAACAACCGGCCGCCACCCGGATGGCCGTCATTGGGTTTAGTTGAGTTTGAAAATGTGGGATTTCGGTATAGAGATGGTCTTCCTCCGGTCTTGCATGGCGTCTCCTTCGCTGTGTCCCCGTCCGACAAGGTTGGGATTGTTGGAAGGACGGGTGCCGGAAAATCTACAATCATCAATGCATTGTTTCGGATGGTTGAATTAGAAAAAGGAAGAATTTTTATTGATAATTATGACATTTCCACTTTTGGGTTGAAGGATTTGCGTAAAGTTCTTGGGATTATACCACAATCACCCGTTCTTTTTTCAGGTATGATTATCGGCTTGCTTGCATGGGACTCACTCGTGCATCTCCGACAAAATTTCCAATTTTTTCCCCTCCTCAACCTTATTATCCTTATCGTCCAATATAGCCCTACAAACAATGTTTCTATTTTTGGGCCTAGTGGAAATATGTATAAAATACAACTACTTTTTGTCATTTTCCCCCCATAAAAGTGATAGATAACTATTTATTTCACTTACTTTATGTATTGATAACATACGCATGTTTATCATTGAGTTTGCCTCTATTTGGATTATTTCCTGCCTAGGGACATTTGCTATACCTTTTCATATTGGCCATGGGACTGATTGGTGGGGATACGGCTTGCATTTTCTCTTTCTTTTGTTCGTAGGTTTCATTTTTTTAATTTGAAATAAATATTGCCAGATGCAATTATTAAGATAATTGATAATTGATAATTGATGCAGGAAAACTTTATGCTCTTGTTTTTTTTTTCTTTAAAGATTGTTATAAATAACCCAAACACCAAATATCTAATGACTTTCTTCTTTTCTAGGTACTGTGCGTTTTAATCTTGATCCGTTTAATGAACATAGTGATGCGGATCTTTGGGAGGCTCTTGAACGATCATATTTGAAGAATGCGATTTCTAGAAATGCATTGGGTTTGGATGCCGAGGTATGACTTCATATATTTTATTTGAATTTTTGTTTAGTGCAACATATTTGAAAATGCTTCCGGTTTTTTCTTTTTCCCCCCATTGAGTGTCGTCCGGTTGTCTTGATGAATGATGTTTTACAAGGTATTTGAGAAAATCAGCACACTTGGGGAAATGGAAGGAGAAAATAAAGGGTTAAATGCAAGAAATAGCAACATGTCACCATTGGTTTTTCTATAACATCCCACTTTCATTTCTTCCTATTACTATTTTGTACACATTGAAAAATTTTCAAAATGCCTTGATAAGAAAAAAAAAAAAAAATCCGACATTACAATGCTTTAAGTGGATAGATTTTTAAAATATACTAAGATGTACTCTAAAGTCATAGACTACGGAATTAATTGGATTTTTATTTGACGTATTTGAGAATATTTGAAAAAACTTGGACCTTATTTAATTTTTCTCCATTAAGTGTTGCCTTGAATTTCAGATAAAGTATTTGAGAAAATGACGGTATACATGGGAAATGGTAGGAAAAATATAAAGGGTAAATGCAATTTCATTTCTCCTATTACAACATTATACATTGAAAACTCTACCCAATCATAACATTGTCTGTCTGTCATCCAAATGCAAAACAATTCTCTCTGCTATAATTGGACAGACTTTTCAAAATATAATATCTTAATAAGAGAATAATTGGAAGTACAATGCTATGCCCTATAATTAATATATATATATTTCAAAACACATTGCCTTAATAAGAAAGGAATTGAAAATAGTATGCTGGAATAGAAACAAGTGAACGTTGGGTTGGGTGGTATAATAATAGTAGCATAACTAAATGAAAATAGGTTTCTATTTGTTGTAGTTAGTCCAAAAATAAATGAAGGAAAAGTTAGGAGTTAATGGTGAAAGCTTGATTTCCGGGTGTATAAAAAGTAAATGGTGGGGTGTGGTGAGGCGATTATGAATGATAATATATTTTTTTATAAGGTATTGGTTGATGAATGATGGATGGCTTGGTTTGGTTTGTAATGAAGGTGTCAGAGGGAGGGGAGAACTTCAGTGTTGGACAAAGACAACTACTGAGTCTTGGTCGGGCGTTGCTAAGGAAATCAAAGATTCTTGTTCTGGACGAAGCAACTGCAGCAGTTGATGTCAGAACTGATCATCTTATACAGAAAACAATACGCAAAGAATTCAAATCATGCACAATGCTCATTATCGCTCATCGCCTCAATACCATCATTGACTGCACTCGGATTCTCGTGCTCCAGAATGGTCAAGTATGCACCCTTCTTGCCCCTTGGAATATGTTTATCCTTTAGGACTAAATAAATAAGCTTTCTAGGGCTATTTCCAATGATAAGGAATATATATATATATATATATATATATATATATATATATATATATATATATATATAAAGGGTTTAGGGTTTAAGGTTTAGGGTGTTTATAAAAGATTTAGGGTGTTTATAAAGGGTTTAGGGTTTTGAGTTACCCTAAACCCTTTATAAACATCTAAAGTTAGAGTACAGGATCCTTTGGTTGGGCCTAATGGGCCACTAAACTCTCAATTTGATTATTTTGGGTTAAGGAACCCTATTTGGGGCTTAAATAGACCCATATATATATATATATATATATATACCCACCTTTTTTGCAATTTTTGTCAGACATAAGTCCCACTCCTATGTATATACAAGATCGATCGTCTGTCATGCCTTGTACTGCGATTGACTGATGCATTGGACTAGGAGGAGACTGGAACACAAAAAAGTTGGAGACCTCTCACTCCCTTGTACAAAAGGCGTAAATACCCTTCTCCATCTTATCCACCCTTAGAATGGCTTTCAAGCCTAGTTTAATCCCATGTAACAAAAGTGAAGCAAAGCAGTTTTTACTTTTTATATCAAAGCTATTTGTTAAATATGAATTTGTTTTTCCAGATTGCGGAATATGATACTCCAGAAAGATTAATATCACGTGACGGGGCGTTCTTGAAGATGGTTCAAAGTACAGGGGCTGCAAATGCTCAGTATTTACAGGACATTGTACTAGGCAGAGAAGGAAATAAACAAGTTCACAAGTGATTGCTGACATTATCTGATGAGCACAAATTGGTCTGGAAGGATATATAGATATTATTAGATCACATTGAAACTCATGGTGGAAACAATATTGGTGCAGCAGGAGAAGAAAAGACAGACTCTAGTTATGTTGGTAAAAGTCAACTAACAAGGACCTTCAATTCATTCTACCATTAGGACACACTTATTTGTAGGGTATATATGTTGAAAGGGTGTTTTGATATACACCTTAATCTAGTATATCGGTCTCATGCTATGAATTATGTTGGGTTTTGTTCTTCCTATCTTTTAAACCTCAAATCTACTCTAATAAAAGAATGTTTTTGTTTGCCACATGTCACACTCCCAAATATCATTTTGTGGTTATTTTGAATTAATTTTTTTTTGCTATATATCACACCTTCATTTAATTTGCTAAATTTCATTTTGTGGTTATTTTGAATTAATTTATTTTCCATGACATTTTATAAGTTTTTCTATTCTAATAAATTCCGTAGAATATTTTAATGTAATAATTACAATAAATATAATAATAAATGAATATTAAATTCATTGGTGGATTTATATTTTTATTTCAAAATTTCCAAATTAAAGCTCATTATTTATTTTCTTTATTTATTTAGATTTAAAAGATATTAATAATTCATTATTTTTCTTATATTCTTATAAAGTTCTTAAATGATTTTTTAAAATTTTTTTTTTGATTAACCTACGTAATATATGGGTTTTACACCTAATCATTACATAAAATAATCGTTGTTTATCTTTCAATATTATATATTTTATTATTTGAAATTTTCAAATTGATATTTTATTATTGTTTTTAATTTTTAGATTTTAACATTATTAATTATTAACATGATATATCAGAATATATAAATATATTTAGTTGCTTTAATGTGTATTATATGATTAAAAAATAACGTTTTAACATTGATGTCACACGCTCACTTGCGATTTGTTTCTTAATTAACATTTAAAAAAAAGTTATTTAATACACCTCAGCGACTATAATAGTAATATTCATGTTAATTATTATTATGGTAATTTATCAAGGGTTTTTTTTATTTTTTTTTTATTTTTTTTTATATTATTTATTATTTTTATTTTTACCTTATCTAAAAAAAAAAGACAAATAATAACGAAAAATAATATATTAGTCACACCTATAAGTACATAAAATTAGTTATATTTAAAAAATATCGTTAATAATAATGCATGAAAAATGGCATGCTATTTTTAATCAGCATATGTTTATATGTTTTAGTAAAAATAATTTTAAAATCAGTTTTTTTTTATTAATAATGACAAACGATTCTATTATTTATGATAATATTAATTTATTTGTAGTTCATTAATTAATAAGCAAGATTTTATATACTTAAAAAAATATATATATATAATATTGTTTATTCAGTTTAATAAATATATTAAATGTTTGAAAAATTATGACAAAATGTTTCAAAATATAGAGATATTCACCAACGATTACCAAATTGTTTTGGATGCTAGTCACCAACAATTCCCACTTCTTCCATATATATAAACTCTTCCGAAAAAAAACCAATTACAAAATTGTTTTGGATGCTAGTCATTCTTGTAATAAAAGAATTTCTTAAGCAATCAAGACAAATGAACTAGTTTGTTTTAAAAGAGTTCCAATTATCATGATCTTCTAACTTTATCTTAACCATCTAAGACATAAAGAGGGAGAGAGGTGCTAAAAAATGGGATGTGATCAAAGAATAAGATACAAGCCTCTTAAACACTTCAAGAGTAGTTATTACATCGAGTTTATCCACTTTATGCACCATGCTTATATTAATAAAAGCCTATAGATTAAAGGGTATGGTTTAATTAATAAATAAGTCAAGCTTGTCTTTTGTTCCTTACCCTTTAGCCTGCGGTGATAGAAGAAAAGAAAGAAGAAAATGGCTGCCATTTTTTTTTTTATATAGAAAAGAAGTCTTAAAACCCTTATAAAAGATTTATATTTTCCATGCATGTCCTTCTCATGTTCATGACTAATGGTTATAAAGGAAACATGCTTCCAAATGTTGGTGATTTTAGTATCATCATGTCCATTTTATGTAACTGGAACTAACATATGAGCTAAGATGCTTTATAATTTGTACTCTAATATATGTACAGATTTGTGCGGAATGTACATGTATTAGATCAAATTAAAAGTCGGTTTGACGACAAGTCGGGGATCTAGGGGCAGCGCCCCTGGGTCTGGGGTTGCCAAAGGGGTAGTGCCCCTAGCGGGGTCCAAGGGGCAGAGCCCTTGGCTGGGGTTCCGCTGAGGGTGATTATGGTAAAACTAACGAAATTCGTTACTTTTGGAAACCCTAAACCCTCATTAAATTCTGGATTTCCCTGACTTGTTTCCAAAGAAACCCATACACGATCATTAGGTCACTTTTCTTCAAAAGAACATAGAATCCTTATAGCAATTTGGCTTACGATTTCTGTGCCTAGATTCGTAAGTGTCCTCTTGGATTATCCTAGGCTGAATTTCTTGTAACCCATACATATAGTAGAAATATCAGTCCGAAAATTGTTCACATGATCCAATGGGTATCCAGATCTCCAACATAAACCCTAATTCCTCCAACACCAAAGTAGGTGATTCTTAATATTATGAGCATAAAGGTGAAACATCCCAAAAGTATAATCCAAAAATTCCGTTTTACATCATCAAAGAAAAACCCATAACTCATAAAACAGCATAATAAAATCACATGTCGTGTATCTCAATCATCATATCATTAATACTATATCAAAATATTGTATCAAATATCAGAGTCTAAAATCTCCCAGGCTGAAGTGCGGTCATCCCGAGCCTTTCCCTTTACTAGCAGAAGTATCTGAAACCAAAACTGAAAACTGTAAGCATGAAGCTTAGTGAGCTACCCCAAACTACCACATGCCATATAATAACACATAATATCACATACCAGGCCTTGACCACTGCATTGGGCCCCGCCCGGCATCAGACGAATCCGACATTGGGCCCCGCCGGACATCAGACCGAAGTCCGACATCGGGCCCCGCCCGACATCGGTTTGAAGTTCGAAATACATATATCATAGCAACAAGCACATAACACATAAACATATAACATATAAACGTATAAAGCTTCCTCGGGCTTGCCCCGACATTAGACCAAAGTCCGAAACATTCAAACAAGTACATGCAAGAATCACAAAGACATCAAACATACAACATTCCTTGGGCTTGCCCCGACATCAGACCAGAGTCCGGAACATATACCTAAGTATGTATATGCTAACATACATGAACGGGTTGGCATTGGTGCCTTCGACCCGTTCCTCCTGGAGGAAAACTCACCTCTCAAACTGGATGATGATCTCGTGAGTGGGGAATCTCTGCTGGCCGCTCCCACGACTCCCCGACTGACTCTATACAACAATACTTAGTTAGAAAACTGGAAATTCATCGAAGGGTAAAATGACCATTTTACCCATGGTCAAAGCCAATGCTTTGGTCAAAGTCAACATTCTGGGTTGACCAACTCGCCGAGTTCTATAACTCATAAATCCTGGAATCGCAACTCAACTCACCGAGTCTTGTCGAGCTGCTCATAGTCGCGACTTGCCGAATCAACTCGTCGAGTCCCTCTACAGACTCGTCGAGTTCGACCATAAACTGAAACGGGACAACACGATCTGACTCGTCGAGTTCACTCATGGATTCCACGAGTCCTTCTGTCTGTTTGGCCATCTTAACATATTAAGCCCTTGTTCTATAGATCTAAAGCTCATACTTCAAATGTTTACTGGAAATGACCTTTCTAAGGGTAAGGTTTCCAACTTTACCCATTGATAACCCTTTTGAAGGGTTTAGCTAAAACCCTAATTCCTATAGGACATAGATCTTGTCCAAATAGCCTTAGTATCCCATACCAAATCATGAAAACCTAGATCTAGGGCCTAGATACCAGATAACCATGTAAAGTCTCGAGCTTGCTTCCATGCATGGCCCCTTTGGGGTTTTAAAGACCATAACAACATCCTTAGGGTTTGCATGAGGCTCATATGGCATAAATTTTGCACCTTTATGTGTTTACATCCCATAATGATTCCAGATCTGAAAGTATACTCCATTTGGGACATCCATGTCTCATAAATCATACTGCTTGGACAAAAACCCCATAAAAGCGACCACAAAGAGATCTAATGAACTATAAGATAAGTTGAGAGCTTGATTACCAGAAAGTGAAGAGGATGGAATGAAATCCTTGGATCTATAATCTCCTCCTTGAACCTTTAAGCTTCGTCTTCCTCTTCTAGGCTCAAAACATACAAAATCACTCAAAAATGTCTCCCACACTCAAAGAACACTCTAGGGTTTCGTGGATTAGGGTTTAAGACAAGGACGCTGTAAATGAGGCCAAGGGGTGGGGATTAGGATGCTTAAATAGGGTGCAAAACCCCAAAATTAGGGTTTCACCCTGACCGGGCTACTCGCCGAGTCGATAACTTAAACCCCGTGCATAGACTGCCCTCTACTAGACGAGTTAGGGCCACCAACTCGTCGCGTCCTTTTCTCAAAATAAATAAATTATTAATTTAAATGCGTACCAGGGAACCAGGCATTACAATTCTCCCCCACTTGTCTTAGACTTCATCCTCGAAGTTTGCTGCATCAAGAAACAACTCCGAGTAGTGCTCCGTCATCTCCACCTTGGGCTCCCATGTCCACTCTGAACCCTTACGATGCTGCCACTACACCTTTACTAGCTCAACCCTCTTGTTCCTCAACTCCTTTGTCTTGCGATCTAGAATCGCCACCGATCTCTTAATGTAATTCAGGCTATCATCAACCTGAATATCCTCTAAAGGTATAACTACCGTGTCATCCACTAAACACTTCCGTAGCTAGGAAACATGGAAAGTGTTGTGAATCTGGCTGAGCTCCACGGGAAGATCCAATCGATACATTACCCTTCCCACCTGGGCAATGACCCTAAAAGGGCCAATATACCTTGGGCCTAGCTTGCCCCGCTTCCGGAACCTGATAACACCCTTCCAGGGTGACACCTTCAGGAGAACCATATCGCCCACCTGAAACTCCAAGTCTGAACGTCTCTTGTCGGCGTAGCTCTTCTGCCGACTCTGAGTTGTCTGGAGCCTGCTCCAAACCTGCTAAATCTGCTTTGTGGTCTTGAGTACTACCTCCGTACTCCCCATGATCCACTGACCGACCTCACCCCAACAAATTTGGGCCCTACACTTCCTCCCGTAGAGCATCTTGAAGGGAGGCCGGTCTATACTGGCGTGGTAATTATTGTTATATGAAAATTCCGCTAACAGAAGATACGTATCCCAACTGCCACTGAAATCCAAAACACATGCACGAAGCATGTCCTTGAGAGTTTGAATCGTCCTCTCGCTCTGTCCGTTTGTATGGGGGTGGAAAGCGGTGCTGAAGTGGAGACAAGTACCCATCTCATCGTGAAACCGCTTCCAAAATTTGGAAGTAAAATGGACATCTTGATCTGACACCACTTAGACATGTACTCCATGACGCGCCACTACCTCTCGCACATAAATCTCGGCCAACTTCTCGGCCGATATTGTCACGCCCCCAAATCGGAACGACGGAAACGTTCGGGGGTGGAGGACGTCATGTTTAGTATCACAACACATGTATCATAGTAATCATAGTAACAAACAACCATTCTATTAATATATAAGTGTTTACAAGTAGTGATTCAAAAGAGATTGAATCCAAAAGTAAATAACAAAACAAGACATGAAGCTACCATACACCATCTTCTGAATCCTAGTGCGCATACCTGTGTACTAATTTCCTGAGAATATAAGTTATTTTGAAAGCATAGATCAACATTTAAGCTGGTGAGTTCATAAGTATTTTAATGATGTAAAGTAAGTTGTAAGTTATTTTCAAAAAAGTTTGCCTGTTCCTCCAGAAAATCCTATATTTTATGATATGATGAATGAAAGTAAAAATGACTCTATAATTCATTCTATGAGTACTAAATGGATATAAGTTATATACAATTTAGAGTAAACAAAAAATTGATTGTGTGAATCTGCCCTAAGCCCACAACCAAACAAGGAACATGCAATAAGGCGGAAGTCACACATCCCATTGTTTGTTAGATCTTCACTATATATAACCCTGGCATTTTCATTTGGTGCTTACGGAGTTAATTGTAATAGTTCTTTATATATGATGAAAACATTCTTTAAGAAAATCATATATTTCCTTTAGTAAAAATAGTAACCACAATAGTTCCTTCTATAATCACTTAGTTTATACAAGCTATATATAATCTAATATCGAACGAACAGTTAAATGGGTGAATTTTCCCTAAGCCCACAACCAAACAAGGAATAGGAAATAAGGTGGAAAGCACACATCCAATTGCCTATCGGATATTCATTATATATATACCTGATGTATAAACTAAGATATTATAGAATTAACCACTAAAGGTCTTTTAAGTTATACTGGTTTAATAGAATGAATTAAACCCTTTTTACTAATAAGTTTCTAGTTTAGCCTGCTAAATCTTCTATCTGAAAAGTATGTTTTTGTACTAGAAAACGGTATACTAAATTTATATGCTATGACCTAACCTATACCTGGTACTCCTTATGATTACTCGGTGTATGCGGAATATATATAGCTAAGACCGAATAAATAGTCGACTGGGTGCATCTGCTCCAAGCCCACAACCAAACAAGGAACATGAAATGAAGCAGAAGGAACACATTTTACTATCTGTCAGACCCGATTAATATATATCCCTGATGCATCTACCGATGAATCATAAAGTTAGCATTATAGGCCCCTTTCTAACTGTATGTACTACCTACCTTAAAACCATTTTGTTAATTAAGGTTAAAATGTGAGATGGTTGTAACCATGCTTGATTAACTAGTATAAGACACGACGTTCCAAAGACATAGAAATGGCATGACATTTGTCACATGTAGACCTGCAGGTCCCATTGTAGCTAGAATCAACGTGTGGGATGGTCAATCCATTATAGATCTATACTCAAAATCACACTCTCCCTCCAGGAGACTCTGGTTACAAAATGCAACTTAACAAGTATATTGCTAAGTCGTGAAGTAGTGGTTTCACATTATTGTTATCTTGTTCTTGTTATTGTATGTTCCTCCCTGTTTCTCTTTATAGTATGTCCTTTCTGTTTCTCGTTATAGTATGCTCTGAATCCCTAAACTATACCTATTATAGTTTGCTAGTATGTTTTGTTTTGAACTGACTCTGATTTGTAGAAAAGACTCGTTTATCAACTGAGTTATGCTCGTACTTTTTAAAAAACGGAGTTTTATAAACAATAAAGTAACATAATTTAAAAGATTTTTTGAAATGATTTTGATCACTTATAAAGTATAAGAAATCCTTTGAATATGATGGATATCACAAATAACATTTACACAATTATCATTGTGTTCAACTTGTATTCCACCCCCCGCCTTAAAAGCATTTAAAAACATTTAAAAGATTGGTTATAGGGGTATGAACTCACCTTATGTGGGTGATTCAATTATAGATTTGCGTAAGGATGAGAAGTTCCACGAATGAATTCCCGAGATAAAAAATGAGTCCTAATTGACATATAATGGCACATATAGGCATGTAATTAGTGTTTTAAAACAACTAAGTGCAAGGAAACACCCTTAGGAACTAGAAAACACTTTGACTAAATGTTACAATCACATGTGATTGACCAAAAGGGGTGTATGGTCACACAAAGGAGTGTACGACCAAAGGGGTGTACGGTCACTGAGTGTACGACCGTACATTCATGGAAACATGCAAAAGAGGGTTTTTGATCCTTGGGTTCAAGAGTTCTAATGGATAACAATCACCCATCAAGTGTTTAAATCTTAGGTTATGATCCAAACAAGGGTATACGACCGTAAATAGAGTGTACGACCGTACACTCTTGATGTTCATGAGTTTGATGATGTTTCAAGGCTATGATCTAGTGTTTAACATGTCTAACTAGATGATAGAGGGAATACTCACACTTTTGAGGGTCTTTAGGGAGTTCACAACCACCAAGGACAAGTGTGTGTTCTTGGTGTTCTTGGTGAAAGATGATGATTTGAAGATCTAGACAAAAAGAGTTGTTTTCATGGATGAATCACAAGATGTTTACAAAAATAAGGAGGATATTAAGAAGGATGGATGAATCACTTACCACTTTTGGAGATTAGAAGGAATGTTCTTGATGATAGTTGAGAGAGAACCGATTTTCTAGACTTGGAAGTGTAAGAAAGTGTGAGAAATAAAGGAATGCCTTATATATGGGCATGGGTTTACGACCACCTTGAGTGTATGGCCGTACACCCATATGTACGGCCGTACACTCCTCTTGAAGGAGTGTATGGCTTGAATACAACTCGATGTATTTAAGATAACATAACCCTACACCCAATCCTTAAGTGTACTAGGATTAGAACTCATAAAACGATCCTTAACAATGCTAAAATATAGTAGAAACAAATCTAACTCACGATTGATTGGCTGGACTTACAAGACGAAATTTTTTGGGTTGCCACATCATCCCCCCGTTAGATGGAATTTCGTCCCGAAAGTAGCTTTCTTAGCAGTACTACTGGGGTTGTGCTCCTCTGATTGGCAGAATACCCACTCGTCGACCTAGCAACTTTGCCCTAATGTTGATGATAAGATTCATACCTGGTGCATCTATCATTACTTCATGTATACAAGTCGTATATAATTAAGATTAGTAAGATGGTCGGATGTGCGACTCTACCCCAGGTCCACAACCAAACAAGGAACAGGAGATAGGAAGGAAACACACATACTAAATCTGCGTAATCATAATCATATACCACCCTCACGTATATACTTAATAGTAATAGGTGAGCTGTATTCGTCCTTAGCCTCTGTGCTTGAACTTGATCTGCTGGACGAGTGGTAGTTTGGGAAGGTCTGTGGAGTATATGGTGGCGGGGTTTCGGAGGGCAAGGTACTCCTCGCATAAGTACTTAGGGGTTTTAGAATACGAGGTAGATGATTCTAAGGTCTGGGTTAGGCTATTTGTAACAACCCGAAATTTCCGTACCATCTTTTGTAAATCTTTCGTAGTACAATTCACGCAACTAATCGTCGTTTCCAAATTCGATTTCCGATCTTCCGTTTAATTAAGTCATTAACTGGTACATATTTAAAATGACTTAATGGGTGTCTTAACACATTTAGAAATCATTTTAACACCCAATTTTAGTGATCGGAATATTTTTAGAAATTACCGTATCGGGTTACGGCAACTCAATCGGGTACGACCAAAAGCCTCGTCTAACACCGGTATCGGGTAGAATTCTACCATGTCCCGAACTTAGACACTATTTAAAGTGATTCAAGTCTCCATTTTGAAGTTTTTGCTCCATTTTACAACTATCACTCCAACCTCTCTCCTCAAACTAGATTTAAGGGTCAAAATCTCAAGTTTAAGGCTTCAAATCACCAAGGTAGTTTCCCTAATTTGTTATGCAACATCTTTAGCCCTCAAATTCGAGTTCAAACCATGGGATAGGACCATTATCATGAGTTTACGGCCCTAGAACAGTCCTAGGCCGTAAACTCATATAAAAGGGGTTTTTGGAGAAACAAAACCCTTCCAAACCTCAATTGGACCTTGTATATGGCTAGAGGACTTTATGAAATGGAATTAGAATGCCTCAAACCAAGATTTGAAGCTTTGTATATGAGTTTACGGCCTTGGAAGGTTCCTAGGCCGTAAACACATATTTAAAGGGTTTTTAAGCCATTTAACCCTTCCAAAACACAAACAAGACTTAGATATGATTTTTAGAATATTGGAATTGGACTTAGAACACTTCAAACATAAATTTTGAGAGGTTTATATGAGTTTACGGCCAAGGCATGTGCTTGGGCCGTAAACTCCTCAAAAATGGGTATAAATTCATTTCTAAAGTGTTAGAAAGCCATCTAACACCACCAAAAGCCTTGGAATAAATCATAGAACCAACCAAAAATAGTTTAAGGGCTTTAAACACATCAAAATCCCACATTTGAGAGTTTACGGCCATAGAACATGCCCCATGGCCGTAAAATCGTAAATGGATGTCAAATGGTTCCCAAAATTGATTTCTAGGCTTGTTAGAATTTTTAAAATCACATGTGATTAATTTTGAGACCTTAAAAACACTTATTCAAGAGGATATGTGAGTTTACAGCCATAGAACCCATGCTTAGGCCGTAAACTCCCTTAAGTGTTGTATTTGATGATTTTAATTCAATCCAAGCCTTAGTTAAACTTATTCCAAGCATTTCCAAGTGTCCATACCCATTTGTGAGCCATTAAACACCATAAACCACCCCTCTACGAGTTTACGACCGTAAACTCATGGGGAATGGGTGTTTAGGCCGTAAACTCAATTAGGAAGTTTACTCTTGGGGAGTAAACTCAAATCCCAAGTCCCACGCTTCAATTCCCGTCCGTAGATGTCACCCGGGTCACTCCAAACACCCGTTTTGAGGTGTTTTCGTTCGTTGGAGTGTAACCTCATATCTAATTAGAGTTTGTAAATCTAATTAGATATATTTGTATGCCATTTCATTTTACATAGGAACCTCGCGTATTATCAGGCCTCGACTCGACGTTTAACATCCGAAATCGACACACTTCCGCGTCCGGTGAGTTCATACCCCTACCCTTTTTAATGGTTTTTCAATGTTTTCAGGGGGGGAATACAAGCAAAAGTACAAGAATATATTGTACTCAATCACATGATTTCAGTTAAATGTTTTCATAATTGTACATTTTAAGAATTGAAAACCTTTTAAACAAACTGTTTTAACTTGCAGAGTTGTTTGTTTTCAACCCGATTTTCAATTCTTATTATACACTGTTATATTGTGTACTTTGCATTTGATTGTTCATACTTAAACTGATAGAATACATATACCATTGTAATGTTTGTAATAAAACACTAAGGTTCAAGTGTAAAAGACAGACTCCATTAGAAAACATAAAACATCTGTACGTCCTTAACAATACACCTAGGCTCGAGTGTGATAGACAAATACCATCATAACCCACAAATCACTGTAATGTCCTTAATAATACACCTAGGATCGAGTGTAAAGGACCATAATCATTAAATAACACCTAGGTTCGAGTGTAATGTCCTTAATAATACACCTAGGGTCGAGTCTAAAAGGACAGCCATCATTAAATAACACCTAGGCTCGAGTGTAATGTCCTTAATAAAACACCTAGGCTCGAGTGTAAAGGATAGGTACGTAGAATATAGTCAGTCGTAAATACTACTTTCCTAGTCGAAAAGTAAAGAGTAATCTTAATGATTGGAGACACGTCCTTGTAACACTTCCATGGCACGAGATAGTGGAGGACTAACCCTGTAACCAGAATCTCCATTCGTAGGAGAGCGTGGCTTGAGTGTATAGATCTATACGGGATTGACAATCCCACACCTGGCTGCTAGCTACAGCCGAACCGAATGGTTCAAGGGTGACAAAAGTCATAAAAAGGATACTGGCCATGGTCCGAGTCATATCCAGTCTGAGTATGGTTTAGGACTCGCAATCTAGATTATTAACGTTTTAGACTCAATTGCTAACTTTATGTGTGTAGTAAAGCTAATGTATATTCAAGAATGACAGACTCACACACACATATATTCAGGAAAATATGGGGTTTTCCTATGGATAATAATGAACATAATCAGAATTGGTAATGGTACACACACACATACAGGAAAACATGGGGTTTTCCTATGGATAATAATGAACATAATCAGAATTGGTAATGGTACACACACACATACAGGAAAACATGGGGTTTTCCTATGGATAATAATGAACATAATCAGAATTGGTAATGGTACACACACATACAGGAAAACATGGGGTTTTCCTATGGATAATAATGAACATAATCGGAATCAGTAATAGTCCACACTTACACACATAGGAAAATATAGGATTTTCCTGAGTAACAGTAGTAAGTAACTAGAAAGTCTAACAAGTTAAATAACTGAACCACATTTCACAAGAACAATCATGTTTTCATTGTACATCGTTTACTTTTCTTTCGGATTTGGAAACTAACTTAACTATTAAGAAAATATGGGATTTTCTTGAATAACCACTTTTTCAGGAAAACAAAGGAACTCATACATTTTCAAAAAAACTAACCGCTTATGAACTCACCAGCTTTATGCTGATTTTCAAACCGCTTGTATTCTCAGGTCCGTGTTAGACAGGTACCCGAAGATCCTTTTGTGCGAAGACGGAGTTCTCAGAAGACTCGTTTCGTGTTGTTCATATATACTATGTATCACTTGTATAACTTATGCTTTTGAAACAAATGTAAAACTTTCATATATGTAATGTAATGGTTGATTTACTTTACTTACTATGTACATTGGATTTGATACTCGACATGGAGTCAACCCCGGAAATGTTTCCGCCTTCGGTTTTCGGGGTGTGACAGATTGGTATCAGAGCCCTTGTTTATAGTGAATGAAGTATACCAAACCTTACATGGTATAAAACTATAAACATTAAAGGGCCTCAGTGCTCTGAATTAAAAGTATCTTCAAAACTATAAGTATTTTCAAAAGTATACAAGTATACTGAATCGTCGAAATCCGTAACTATAAGTAGAACAAAACATAAGTAAATGGGTGTTGTACACTGTGGTTAAACCTGGGCAATTATGTAGTCGTGTCTAGGATCAATATAGCCTGGCCAACTATATTCATTCGAGACACGGCCAACATGTACTCGGGAGTGACTGTGGTACGCAACATGCCTAAAACTTACCCAATATCTCAAACAACAAATCGTCGCTGCAGCGAACCATGAAATACTATGGGAGTATTTCTCGAGCCAATCCTTCGTAGAAAATCCTCGTTTACGCGATGTTACTTGAACATTCCTCTAGCGATAAAATGTTCTATCTTGATAACTCTTTCCTGCTTTATCGCTTAGTATAATGCTATATCTATCTTGATGAGATATCCCCTGTTCCATATCTCTTGATTCAATTCAGAGGACTTATGATCCTCTCTTTCCTGATCTTTTTAGATCAAGATGCCTCCAAGAAAGAGACCCAGCTCGAAAAACAACGACAATCCTCCTCCGCCACCACCTACTCCTCAACTTGATCTCGTGTCACTTCAGACAGTTCTGACTGCCGTAATGGTAACAGCCATGTCACAAATGAATCTCGTTGGCTCAGGAGGTGGCCTCCAGCCCCAAAACCCAGAAGATAGCTAGGGACGCCGGAAAGAGGGTTCCTATAAGGATTTCATGAACGCCAAACCCACGTCTTTTGATGGCACTGGAGGTGTCATTTCCCTTACCTGATGGTTTGAGAAGATCGAATCTTTCTTTGAAATCTGCGCTTGTTCAGATTCAGACAAGGTGAAGTTTGCCGCCTGCACCTTTCTTGACAAAGCTCTAACTTGGTGGAACGGCCGAGTCAAATCCCTAACCTTACCTGTAGCCAACGCCATGGGTTGGGAAGCCATGAAGGAACTTCTGCTGGCTGAGTACTGCCATCGGGGAGAAATGCAGAAGTTAGAACATGAAATGTGGAACCTGAAGATGAAAGGTTCCAACATTGCTGCTGATACTTCCAGGTTCGACGACTTGGCACTACTTTGTCCGGGAATGGTTACCCCGGAAAGTAAGAAGATAGAGAGATTTATCTGGGGGCTGACTCAGCCAACGAAAGGAAACGTCATAGCTGCGAGGCCGGATACGTACGACAACGCCAAATGCTTAGCACAAATCCTAATCGATCACAGTGATGACCTTGAAGAGGCAGCTACCACTACTGAGCCGACGGTGAGGAGTGGCGAGAAAAGAAAACTTGGGAAGAAAGAGAAAAGCCAAACATCACACGAATCTTCAAAGAGACAGCAAACGGTGACAATTCACGCTGTCACTTCCTTTGCAACTGTTTCTGTTGATGGGTCCTCAACCCGAAAATCTGCTAATAGGTATGCTGGAAACCTTCCTAGTTGTGGCAAGTGCAACTATCATCATCTTTCGTCCGGTCCATGTATAGAGGTAATTTGCAACAAATGTGGCATAAAGGGTCACATGGCGAAGAACTGTAAGACGCCAACTCAATCAACGAGTCAAACTTCCGGAGCGGGCATCGGTTGGGCCTGCTATGGTTGTGGAGAAGTGGGGCATCTCAAGCGAAACTGCCCCAAGGCTACAACACCTGGTAACACTGGAAGAGTTCTAGTGATAGGACAAGAAGAGACAGCCACCGATCCCACCGTTGCCACAGGTATATTTCCCCTCGTTAAATTTATATGCCTGTGATTCTTTTCGATTCTAGCACCGAAAGAAATTCGTTAACCATCCATTTGAACATTTTCTAACCCCCTTCGTTTACGAGTAACTGAAAATGTATGTCTTCGAGATGGTTATCACATGAAAACGAGAACGCTTGTGTCGTATTCGTAGATTGTTTTCTCAATCCGAGCGATTATTCTTTTCCATTCGATCTATTGGTAAACATTTTATGAAATGCTTTGATGCCACCCTTAACATGTAATGACTGAGCCTCATTCATATTGTCTTTCCTAGTTTCGAGAAAGCCATTTGTTCTAATCTTCCTCCAACTCGACTCTCATGATCTTCGTACATCAAAGCTTAAAAAGTTTGCCTATGTATCTCTCGTCCAAGTGATCATCGAGAAACGAGAAGTCTACGATCTTTTCCCGATGCTGTTTCTAAAGAATTCTTGAGAATTCTTTCCGAACGCATAATCTAGTCTCGCATCGACCTAATCCCGGGAATTTCCTTGTAACCAAACCTCAGTAAGCACAATGTGTGCAAGTCAGCAATCAGGGCATGATACGATCACTACGAGGAGGTAGTGACGCCCTTCGGTCGAACCATTCTCTTGTTCATGTAGATAAGCAAAGCAGTCATACTCATAGATCCTTTCAAAAGCTAAGGCAATAAAGAATTAGTCGACACCAGGAGCACCCATGGAACCTGTCGATCTTTGGGTCCCATCGGCTATGATCGTAGACTCACGTAGAAGTTTCCCTTAGAACCATTGGACCTTTAGTTACTCTGACATGTGAAAACGTACCCACTTGTTGAAGGTTTTACCCTGGAAAGACATAGTACGTCTTGGGAAGTGCGGAAAACTTAACTTGTGGAACCTTAGACCCCTCGAGATCTTTGTTAGGAATCGATTCCATAGCCCTCTCCGAGCTATCTTAAGGACTCAGTAGCAACCATCTGGTATTCCGCATCTTTATTCGTAAGGCTTGCCGACCTGACGAAACCCTAGTAAATTCCTTTGAGGAAATGAAAATCCAAATTTTCATATATGAATCAACTAAGATCGTAGATCGAGAGGTTAATCATGCGTAACAAAGCCACATCCTGACAGTGAGGGTTTGCTAGAATGTTAAGCGGAGACCCGAATGCAGTAAATTCATCTCCATATATCTTTCCACTTCGTGATCTGTGTTCATATCTTTGAATTTCGGGATGAAATTCCCTCTAATGGGGGGATAATGTAACAACCCGAAATTTCCGTACCATCTTTTGTAACTCTTTCGTAGTACAATTCACGCAACCAATCGTTGTTTCCAAATTCGATTTCCGATCTTCCGTTTAATTAAGTCATTAACTGGTACATATTTAAAATGACTTAATGGGTGTCTTAACACATTTAGAAATCATTTTAACACCCAATTTTAGTGATCGGAATATTTTTAGAAGTTACCGTATTGGCTTACGGCAACTCAATCGGGTACGACCAAAAGCCTCGTCTAACGCCGGTATCGGGTAGAATTCTACCATGTCCCGAACTTAGACACTATTTAAAGTGATTCAAGTCTCCATTTTGAAGCTTTTGCTCCATTGTACAACTATCACTCCAACCTCTCTCCTCAAACTAGATTTAAGGGTCAAAATCTCAAGTTTAAGGCTTCAAATCACCAAGGTACTTTCCCTAATTTGTTATGCAACATCTTTAGCCCTCAAATTCGAGTTCAAACCATGGGATAGGACCATTATCATGAGTTTACGGCCCTAGAACAGTCCTAGGCGGTAAACTCATATAAAAGGGGTTTTTGGAGCAACAAAACCCTTCCAAACCTCAATTGGACCTTGTATATGGCTAGAGGACTTTATGAAATGGAATTAGAATGCCCCAAACCAAGATTTGAAGCTTTGTGTATGAGTTTACGGCCTTGGAAGGTGCCTAGGCCGTAAACACATATTTAAAGGGTTTTTAAGCCATTTAACCCTTCCAAAACACAAACAAGACTTAGATATGGTTTTTAGAATATTGGAATTGGACTTAGAACACTTCAAACATAAATTTTGAGAGGTTTATATGAGTTTACGGCCAAGGCATGTGCTTGGGCCGTAAACTTCTCAAAAATGGGTATAAATTCATTTCTAAAGTGTTAGAAAGCCATCTAACACCACCAAAAGCCTTGGAATAAATCAAAGAACCAACCAAAAATAGTTTAAGGGCTTTAAACACATCAAAATCCCACATTTGAGAGTTTACAGCCATAGAACATTACCCATGGCCGTAAACTCGTAAATGGATGTCAAATGGTGCCCAAAATTGATTTCTAGGCTTGTTAGAATTTTTAGAATCACATGTGATTAATTTTGAGACCTTAAAAACACTTATTCAAGAGGATATGTGAGTTTACGGCCATAGAACCCATGCTTAGGCCGTAAACTCCCTTAAGTGTTGTATTTGATGATTTTAATTCAATCCAAGCCTTAGTTAAAATTATTCCAAGCATTTCCAAGTGTCCATACCCATTTGTGAGCCATTAAACACCATAAACCACCCCTCTATGAGTTTACGGCCGTAAACTCATGGGGAATGGGTGTTTAGGCCGTAAAGACAATTAGGAAGTTTACTCTTGGGGAGTAAACTCAAATCCCAAGTCCCACGCTTCAATTCCCGTCCGTAGATGTCACCCGGGTCACTCCAAACACCCGTTTTGAGGTGTTTTCGTTCGTTGGAGTGTAACCTCATATATAATTAGAGTTTGTAAATCTAATTAGATATATTTGTATGCCATTTCATTTTACATAGGAACCTCGCGTGTTATCAGGCCTCAACTCGACGTTTAACATCCGAAATCGACACACTTCCGCGTCCGGTGAGTTCATACTCGCGTGTTAATTTTTAAAGCAATTCTTAATTCGAAGACGTACCGCTGGTCGCTGGGGACTCCGAGGTAGTTTCTCCTGCAGTGATCATCAGAATCCGTCCATGCGCACCTTGGTTCTTTGTTATCATAAAGTCCCTCTTGTAATGTCCTGTCTCACCATAGCCATAGTAGGCCTGGTTTATTTCTACTTCGAGGAATTGGGAGACGGTTGTGCTGGTGCCCTGCAGAACCAGGCAGTGTGCCCCTTCCTGTGGCAATTCAAGAAATGCATTTCTCGACATACTGCCGTGTGGTGGTAGTTACACTTTCCACACTTCAGGAGAGCTCCAACATATCGACTGGCAGGTGCTGGAATAGCAGGTGTTGTGGCGGCGTATATAATACCCATTTGTTGCTCCTGCAGGGTTTCCTGGGTTGCTCGCTCCTTCCTCTTTTTCCATGACTTTCGTTTATAGTTTCCTCCCTTTGAGGGCTCTGGAACAGGGGCCACTACTGTGACAACCCGAAATTTCCATTATGAACAAACCATTTGAAGCCAATAGAAGTGGAACAGTTACAGTGAAAATTCAGACTTCAAGTATAAGTTTGGCGGTTTTCAGGATTTACACTTAAGTTTTGTGCAACACTATTATTCCAATACTCTAGGATATTAGAGTTCGTTCCGAGAATAAAAATATTTTCTGCCAAAAATATCTCAGGACTATAAATAGAAATCCGAACCAAATAGTTCATTAGTTGCATTTCCAACTAGAGAAAGCCGAATTCTCTCTCACGGATCTTCGGGTTTTTATCCCAAATCGTGAGTACTTCGATCTAGTTATATTACATAACTTAGATTGTGTATTATAACATCAAAATTGGACCAAAACCCCAAGATTTGGGAGTTTACCGCCCAAGAACACTTGGGGAGTAAACTCCATTTTAAGGGCTAAAAGTGTCCCAATGTACCTCAAAGCCTTAGAACTCAACATAGGGACTACCATTGCATGTTTAGGACACAAAAGAAATTAGGAATCAATGGTGAGAGTGAGTTCACAGCCAAGGAAGTTCTTAGGCCGTGAACTCCATTTTTTGGTTGCGAAAATGCCCTAAATGCCTTCATTGAGCCAAGAGACTAGCATAGCAAATTACCTTGATGAGTCTAGGACTCAATACAATCAAAATACGAACACCTATGGGTGTTCACGGCCGTAAACACATGGCCAATTGGTTCATGGGCCGAAAACTCCATATCAGGGGTGTTTTGATGCCACAAACACTACCTAAGGCTTAGGCTTGAATTTAGACATGTACCCTAAAGTGTTTACAGCCTAGAAAACATAAGGAATCACAAGTATTAAGGAGTTTACAACCAAGACGAGTTCTTGGGCCGTAAACCCTTGTAAAGGGGTTAAATGACACCCTAACTCCTTCCTTATGCCTAGAACCCAACATAAATCATAACCTTGAAGTGTTAGAGACTTGAAAACACCATAAACCTTCCCCAAGGGAGATTACGGCCGTAATCTCCATGGGATATGGTCCCAGGGCCATAAACTCCTCAAAGGAGTTAATTGGAAGCCCAAACACTTGATTTAGCCTTGAAACAATTCACCAAACTAGTTGTATAAATGATAGGATTCATTTAGAGACCTTGTTGAGATTTTACTCCCCTGGGCCGTAAACTCCAAAGCATATGGTCATTTGACCATAAACTCCCATTAAAGGCTTTGCACTCCTTGGTTGCAACCCATTAGCCTCCTAGCACTTCACCAAAAGTGTTTTCCCTGCGTTAAAATGTTTATACTTGTATAATTAGTGTTTTAATCACTAATTATTTATATACATATGTCTTCATATGTAATTAGGATCATTGTGTGTGTCTAAAGTCTTCACTTGACACCAAGCACTTGTCCGATCCTTCCTTACGATAACAGTCCGTTCAATTCCAGTCACTTACTACAAGTGAGTTCATACCCTTTAAATATTGTTTTAAACTACTTTTAAATGTTTTATGGGGGGGGGGGGGGATACAAGTAGAATGATACTAGTTATTATATCAATGACATGTGATTAATAAGTAGAATTATGCTAGTTATTATATCAATCATATGTGATTAATATGCAACATTCAAATGATTTACTACACATTAGCCGTTTCACCAAACAGTTTTCTTCAAATGATTTTATAAATATTTTATATGTTTTAAACTCTTTATTACATCGTACATTTTACTATGTATATTACATTTCAAACTTATTTACAATTGTGTTTTAAACAAATGTTTCTTTATACTAAACTGTTTTATCAAACCCATGCCTTCAAATTGTTTTATAGATTGACATCAAGTCGATCTTTTCTTAAAATAATAATTATGTTTCAAATGTTTTACAAAATATATTTATGCTTTTATATTATAAATTGCATGCATCTATATGTATAGTTATATAAGAAATGTTTAAAAGACTTAGGAAGGCTATCCACCCTATTTCCTTTTCGCGCTTGAGATGTGGTCTGGTGGGATATCGGGTACTCGTCCGAAGGTCGTTTAAATATTAGTTATATATCATGTGTACATGTATAGTAATAAAAGGTCCTTCCAGTTCATCCCATGCCCTTGGGTAGTGTGACAACTAGAAATTTTGTGCCTTGTAATCACAACACTCAAGTAAAATTTTGAATCAAAAACTTAAGAGCATGTAAGATGCTTACTTCATGGCAACAAAAATTTCAATCAAGTACACCATACAAGCATTTCAAATAGTCAACAAGTAATTGGAAACCCTAGAAGTTCTTGTTTAGGTCCATTTTGGACTAGGACTTCCTTATTGGACCCAATTGGCCAATAAGCTTCAAATTTGACTATCTTGGGCTTAGAACCTTTAAATGGGCTCTAATTGGACCCACTTTCATTTATTTCAACATTTTGGGCCATATTGGACCTAGAATGAAATAGATTAAATATTATGAACTATTATGGACCATAATTAACCTAATCTAGCCTAATAAAGCATAAAAATCACACTTATATTTTATAGGGCTAAAAATCACCCAACCTAACTCTAATATGGGCTTAGGGGCATTAAAGCCCAATAATCTCCTTTTTCTTTCCAAATCTCAGCCCAAGCCCAAACCCAAGGAGTGAAGAGTTGACTTGAGAAGTTGCCACCTCATTTATGCATCACATACCTCCATGCATGGACCAACATGCATCTAGGATTGTCATCTCAACTCTCTCTCTCTCTCTCTCTCTCTCTCTCTCTTCTCTTCTTCTTGTTCTCGGCCGAGAGCTCACACACACACACACACACACTTCAATCACTTTTTGCTTATCAAACACTCTCAAGGAACACCCTCACCTCTCTTCACCAAATTTTCGAGACTTAAGGGCATTTCGAGGAGATTTTTCACAAGAATCATCATCTAAGGTAAGTTTATACTTAAATCTATGAACTAGGTTCCTTGATTTATCAAACATCTCTTCTTAACTCATAATAAATCATGATCTTGTATCCTAGAATCACCTCAAATTTGAGATCTTCATCAAAGTGTTGCTAGGACCGAAAATCATCTCATTTTCTTCCATCTCTTCTCCATAACCGAAACCACACCCAAAGGTGAGCTTCATACCCCCTATTTTTCGGTTTCATAAGTTTTGTGGGGGGGGGGGGGGTAATACAAGCAAATGTGTAGATCTATGTGTATATGTATGATTTGTGTGATTTCTATGTTTATATTTGTGTTTTTATGTGATTGTGATGTTGGATCTAGTCAAAAAGTCCTTAAAACCGAGATTTGCATCAAGTTATATGATACTAGTATAAATTATATTACTACATACAAATCATTCTAGAAAAATAACCAAGCTGGTTAATATGAACTTCTTTGGGCTAAAAACCCATTTTTGGACTCAAAATCTCAAAAATATAAAATACAAGGACCCAAAATGACAAAATAGAAATTCTGTTGGTTGAAGTGAGTCAAAACAGTTACAATAATGTATTTTCTAGAAATACACTCTTTTGAAGGACTAAAATGTAAAATTTTAAGCTTAATGGGCCAAAAATGAATTTTTCGGCCCAATAAAGCCCATATGCGAGATTTTCAAATTTGAAGGGCTGAAACTGTATTTTTCTGTAAAACAGGGGACCACTAGTGCTCCAAGTCCATTTCAAGGATTAAACACACTTTTCATATTTAAAAAGGACCAAAGATGCAAAAAATTTCTATTTTGGGCCAAAAGTGTAAAAGTTGCAAAAAATGAGGATTCGATCGAGAAAACTTCATTTTGAGGGACTAAAACTGTTTTCAAATAAATATGAGCTGAAAAAAAAAATACCATTTTCAACAAGTTTTGATATCAAAATGTCAAGAAAAATGGTCTAAGGACTAAATTGGAAATTCTTTTATTCAAAGGGTTAAAACTGTAAACTCATAAAAGAAAGGGGCTGCAACCAGAAAAACTCCAAAGTTTAAACAATAAATCCGTTGATATAAAATACTAGTACCGCGACTACCGACAAAACCTAATACACCATCAACACCAAAAATCGTTACTAAACGAATTGATTCGGTCTCGAATCAATAACGAATCCGAAACTACTAACACGACGATATTCAATACACACACGGAAATTTCGGGAAGTCAATACATACGTGGGAATACACATAAATCGATACACCATCTTTGGGCCCAAAAGTGTCAAATCTTGCTTGTTGGGCCTAGCTAGCCCAATGACCTGATCTTTAGGCCCGAAGACAACTTACTTACATGATTGTTGGGTCTTACATGACCTAACTCCGTGTAAAAGGACTTTCAATGGCTTATAGGCTATTGGGCCCCAAGGGTCCTTTGGTACGGCTAGTAAAGTCGAGAATTCACAAAAATGCGGGTCGGGCCAAGGGCCCTTCGCATTCACTATAGCCTTGAACGACTTATGGAATTATTGAGGTCTTCGTGCCCTCTTTTCTCCTCGGTTGTGGGGCTACGAGAAGTCAGGGTGGTTGGATTAAGTGAATAGTACGGACGACGCCTAAGGGATCGTTAGTGTGGTTGTAAACTAGTCGTTTCTATTAACACGTTTTTATAACAATTCACAATACACATTTAATTCAATGTCACCTGGAATCATTGACTTCACATGTCGCAACGATACAACACCACACAAAAAACGTAATTCAAAGTATTAGGAAAACATCAGGTTTTCCTAGGGTTTTTTCAATACATACAACTACGAGATGCATACCAAGTACAACAAATTCTTTTTACATTTATAGAAACAAACAAGCATACTTACGGATCTTCACACTTTTTATACGATACTCTTTTCAGAAAATATGGGATTTTCTGGTGGTTTTCAAAACAATACAAAACGTTTTATTTCAAACATTACTTATGAACTCACCAACATTTCATATGTTGACGTTTTTCAAAATGCTTGTATTCTTAGGTAACAGGTAAATCGAAGGGAAAAATGTATTCAGTGATGTCATGTTGTTTGTTTAACGAGTATCGAACAATCTATTTTTGGGAATGTAATGTTTTGAAACAATATACTAAATGTAAACACTACCAGTTGTACTATTTCAATGCATGGTGATGAATGATGTTATGTTTCATGTATATTCACTGTGATGGTATTCAATTGAGTCACAACAGCCCTCGGACGTTTTCGCCGTCTGGTTCGGGGGTGTGACAGGTTGGTATAAGAGCTTTGTTTATAGTGAACTAGCATATCTAACCACACATGGATATGCAACTATAAACCAAAAGAGGGACTAACAACTCTGACCAAAACAAGTAAACACACAATAAAAAAAACACCCTTGCTTGCATTAGGAATAAAAACATAACACCGAACCAAACAAGATAATGCTAGTATCCTGGTTAATTCAGGACTGTTCTTAGTGGTATCAAGGAGTGGATGTAGCCTGATCAACTACATTCTCTCCAAGGTATAACTAACACCTGTCCTGATGAGATTGCGATAGCTAGGGAATCTAAAACTATACCCCTTTGACACGAAAAAGAGGACGCCTGCTTAGTCTGTACAATAGTTGTAGCATCCTAGGGATAATATGAGTGAACTTTTGCATATTTTTGTTATGATATTACCAATTGCTTTGCATTGCGAATCTATGATTGTATGCTGAGTGGTAGAAGTACTTAAACTCGTACCATGCAGTCAGTAGGATCACAACCTCACAGAACCCCCAAACACTCAACATCTTTCCGTTTCATGACAAAAAGATGCCTCGCCGACCTACTCGCGGAAACCCTGGACCAACCCCACCCGAAGTTGACTCCACTGCATTCCAGGCGGCCATATCTGCTGCGGTCACTGCAGCTATGGCACAAATTCACCAAGGGAACAACGGAGGAGGCAACGGGCAAGGGGTCGGGAGTTCGAACAACGGAGTGAATCACGGACCCACCAAAACGTGTACCTACAAGGACTTCACAAACGCAAAACCACGAACCTTTAACGGTACTGGAGGAGTGATCACCCTGAAGCGATGGATCGAGAAGGTGGAATCGGTATTCGAGATATGCGATTGTCCTGAAGAGATGAAGGTGAAGTTTGCAGCCTGCACTTTCGTTGACCAAGCGCTCACTTGGTGGAATGGACATGTGGAAGCCATGACAATCCCCGTATCCAACTCCATACCATGGGCAGAAATGAAGGAAATACTGATGGCTGAATACTGCCCTCGCGGTGAGATTCAGAAAATGGAGCAAGAACTGTGGAACCTCACTGTACGGAATGCCGATATCGATGCCTACATAGCAAGATTTAGTGAACTATCTCTGTTATGCCCGGGCATGATCACCTCGGAAAGAAAGAAGATCGAGCGATTCATCTGGGGACTAACCTCTCCGATCCAAGGAAACGTGACAGCTGCAGATCCCGAAACTTTCAACAGTGCTAAGAGATTAGCGAAGAAGCTGTACGACCACAACAACAAGAAGGGTGAGAGGCCAGCGGAGGCTGAGGCCAAGAAGGAAAGTGATGGTAAGAAGGGGAAGAACAAAAAAAAAAGGGGCATCAAGGCTCCGAGACCTCCAAGAAGCAGCAGACAGTGGCAATCAATGTTGCCACAACGCAAGTTCCAGCTACACCACATGCTCTAGCCTCAGCTGGTCCAAATGCTCCTAGACCTTATTCCGGTAATCTTCCCAAGTGCAACAAGTGCGGTTTCCATCATAATGGAGAATGCAAGGAGCAACAATGCACCAGTTGCAACCGGAAGGGGCACATGGCAAGGTACTGCAGGATTTACCCTCCTCAGAATCAACAACAGGGAAGCAACAACAACAACAACCGCAACAACAACAACACCAACAATGGCGGCAACAATGCCGGACCTAGCCACACCTGCTATGGTTGTGGAAGGGCTGGGCATTTCCATCAAAACTGCCCCAACAACAACAATTCCGGAAATGGAGGAACCGGAAGAGTGCTGGCCATGGGTCAGGGAGAAGCAATTCAGGATCCCGCTGTTGTTACCGGTACGTTTCCCCTAAACTGCACATATGCATACATCCTATTTGACACCGGAGCGGAGCAAAGTTTTGTGAGCAATAAGTTTAAGCATTTGTTAAAACAACAACCCCAGAAGCTCAATGAAACCTTTACGGTGGAAATGGCCAATGGGAAAACCGAATCCACTGGGGAAATCTACATCGGATGTACCCTAACTCTAAATCAACACGTCTTTCAAATAGACTTGATGCCTGTTTCCATTAGGAGTTTCGATGTGATTATTGGCATGGACTGGTTAAGCCCCCACCATGCTGAAATTATGTGTCATGAGAAGGCCGTTCGCCTTCATCTTCCCAATCACGAAACCCTAGTTATCTACGGAGACAAACCTAGCACGAACCTCTGCATCATCTCGTGCATCCAGGCACAGAAGTTTCTACGTGTAACAACCCGAAATTTGTTCGTCGCCAAGAACCGTTCTACCCGGAAAGTCGCCGTTATCGGATTCGTTCTGATTTCTCTTTGAAATTTATTTGTATAAATTATGCGTTTATTTTATCCTAATGAGTGTCTAAAGCACTCAGGAACTTATGTTATTCGCCCAAAATGATTATTTCACGAGTTTTTAAAATGTTCCCGTCGGGTGACGGAAACTCAATCGGGTGCGACCAAAAGCCGCGGTTAGCGTCGGTATCGGGTAGAATTCCACCGTGTGCAAACTTTGGGAACTATATAAACAAGTTTCAGCCTTCATTTGAAGCTTTTTCCTTCTCTCACTACTCTCTCTCTAACCTCTCTCCAAAATCCAAAGATTTAGTGTCCAAAACTCAATTTTAAGACTTCAAATCCTTAAGGTACCTTCCTAGCCTTAATCTATTGCATTTTTAGCTTCCAAATTAGACACTTAAACATGAAATTGGACAAAATACATGAGTTTACGGCCTAAGAAGGTGCTTAGGCTGTGAACACCCAAAATGGTGGGTTTTGAGCCTTTAAACCCTTCCTTGACTAGTTTGGACCTTGGATATGGCTATGAGACCTTAAAATATGTAATCTAAACATGTAAAACTTGAACTTTGTGGTGTTTGGAGGAGTTTACGGCCAAGGATCATTCTTGGGCCGTAAACTCATATAATGAGGGTTTTTATGCCCTTAAACCCTTCCAAATCACTCCTATAGCTTAGATATGAATTATGGGACTTTGATTCTTGCATTTGGATACTTGAAACATAGATTATGGAGGACTTAGATGAGTTTACGGCCAAGGAGAGTTCTTGGGCCATAAACTCCACAAAACTTGGCATAAATCTCATTCTAAGGTGTTAGAAAGCCATCCAACACCACCAAAAGCCTTGGAATAAATCAAGGGACCAACCAAAAATACTTTGAGGGCCAAAAACACAACATTTATGGGGTTTCTAAGGGTTTACGGCCAAGACATGTTCTTGGGCCGTAAACTCCAAAATTTTTGGTGTTAGAATGCAAACTACACACCCCTAAGGCCCTTAGATGAATTTTAGAAGTCCATTCATGCATGTTCTAGACCTTGAAACACCTTGGAACATCACACACTAGAGTTTACGGCCATGAAGGGGGTTTCATGGGCCGTAAACTCCATAAATCATTCATATGTCCCATGCAAACTCATGTTAGGCCTTGGATTTATTCTACCAATCACATGTGATTTGTTCTAGCATCATTAAACATCATTTTCTTAGACAAATAAGGGTTTACGGCCTTGGAGCCATGCTAGGCCGTAAACTCCCTTAAAGGGGGTCAAATTGATGTTTTGAATCATTCCAAGTCCTTAAACCAAGTCTAGAAATCATTCCCTAAGTGTTGGAAGTCCAAAAGGCACCATAAATCACCCATCATGAGTTTACGGCCGTAAACTCATGGGGAAGGGTGTTTTGGCCGTAAACTCCCTTAAGGGGAGTGTTCCTTTGATGTCCCAACTCATTTCCCAAGTCCCTTGTGCCATTCATGTCCCTAAACGCCACCCGGGTCCCACCAAACACTTGTATCGGAGTGTTATCGAGACCTGAAGCAATTGTCCCTATTCGACAATCAATCTAAGTCCTAATTAGATACAAATGTGTATCTTTACTTCATAATTAGGAACCTCGTGCGTTTACAAGTCCCAGCTCAACTCTTAGCATCCAAATCGTCTTGTACCTCGTTCGGTGAGTTCATACCCCTACGGCTTTTTCACTGTTTTCAATGTTTTCAGGGGGGGAATACAAGCAAACTATAACTGTTTTCCAATCACAGCATTGATGTGTTTCAAACAATATCTGACAAATCTCTAAACTCTTTTACTCCTTATGTATTATGCTGAGCATAAGGAATGACTACTCAATTTCAACTAAATGGATTTTAGTTAAGAAACAATCAAACTAATCAAATTATTATGGGAATAATTTGGGGGTCTTTACTGTGCTTTCTATCGTATACTGATATCTATACTAAATTATTAGATAAACTATGTCTGTTCAGTTTATCTCCGTATCATTTGAATATGTTAACTGATGATTTCATGTATGTATCTACACTTTACTGTACTTTGTTTCATAACTTTCTGTATGTCAATATCTTATAAGAACCCTGTGAATAGTTTAGTACTAGATTGTGAGATAGTCACTACCCTTTATGGATGATCAGTAAATCCTCTCCGGAAGTGTAACCAGAGTCTCCTGGAGGGAGAGCTCGGAATTTGTGAATAGATCTATTCGGGACTGACAATCCCACACCTTAACTGCTAGCTACAGTTAGGCGGGCACGCCTAGGGTGACAAATTTCTGGATATCGTTCGACGTCTGACAAACGTCAAGGAGGTCACGTTGTCGTATCAGTATGGTTACCCGACTCACAATATGTATTAATACCAGCTTATTCATAGTTTGGGTTCAGGATCTTTATTTCGTTCGGGATAGTGATCCCATGGTTTTATATCTATATTCTATGTCTCTTTCGGGATTGTGATCCCATGGTATTGTTTCTATGTCTCTTTCGGGATAGTGATCCCATGGTATTATCAAACTGTTCTATATCTATGTCCTATACGTGATAATGATCCCATGGTTTATTCTCATATCTCTTTCGGGATAGTGATCCCATGGTATTAACTAAACTATTTGGTATCTAGTTCGGGATAGTGATCCCATGGTTTTATGTCTACAACTTGTACGGGATGTCTTTCCCCATGGTCTTTAACTATATTTTATACGGGATAGTGATCCCAAGGTTTCATATCGATAACTTATACGGGATAGTGATCCCATGGTTTTCTAAATCTATATACGGGATAGTGACCCCATGGTTTCTAAATCTGTGAACTATTCGGGATAGTGATCCCAAGGTTTTCTAAATCTATATCTTATACGGGATAGTGATCCCATGAGTTCTAAAATTTGTATCTTATTCGGGATAGTGATCCCATGGTTTCAAATCTATATTTACATACATACATTAACTTATCTCATGTTAGTTCGGGATGATGGTCCCATGATCTTGGACCGTACTTTCGAAGATCTCAAACTAACTTATATGTCTTTCGGGATAGTGATCCCAAGATTTTCATTATATAGTTTTGTGTGCTAAACTATACTTTGTGATATACTATTGATCTTACAATTAGGAAAATATGGGATTTTCCTGGGGTAAATACAATACACAATCGAATTGGTGACAAACGATAACTTAACCAACTTCACATAAGAAAATATGGGATTTTCTTGGATAACAAATCTTTTCGGAAACTAAAGGAAACCGATTCATTTTCACAAAACAAAACCGCTTATGAACTCACCAGCTTTATGCTGATTTTCAAACCGCTTGTATTCTCAGGTCCAAGTTAGACAGGTACCCGGTGATCTCTTTTGGCGAAGACGGAGTGCGTAGAAGACTCGTCTCAACTTTTGTTAATATGATGCATATGTATATTTGTATAACTTTACTTTTGAAACACATGTAAACTTTCATATATATGTAATGTAATGTTTGTTTACTGTGAATACTATGTACATTGGATTTGATACACAACGTGGTAGTCAACCCCGGAGACGTTTCCGCCTTTGGTTTTCGGGGTGTGACACTACGGAAGAAAGAGTTGACATTTCTAGCTCACATAGTGGATAAAACCAAGGAGGAGACTAATATACGAGATATTCCAGTAGCACATGAATTCCCAGATGTATTTCCTGAAGATCTTCCTGGAGTACCCCAGAGAGACGAGTTAAGTTCCGAATTGAGGTCGTTCCAGGAGCAACCCGTCTCGCTAAATCGCCCTACCGGCTAGCTCCTGCTGAAATGCAGGAATTGTCCAGTCAACTCAGCGAACTCCTGGGCAAGGGATTCATCCGACCTAGATACTTGCCATGGGGAGCTCCGGTCTTATTTGTCAAAAAGAAGGACGGATCTTTTAGGATGTGCATCGATTACAGAGAGTTAAATAAACTCACTGTCAAAAATCGCTATCCACTCCCACGAATCGACGATCTATTCGACCAGCTCCAAGGAGCTAGTTATTTTTCTAAGATAGATCTACGGTCCGGATACCATCAACTCAAAGTCCGGGAAGAGGATATTCCAAAAACCTCTTTCCGAACTCGTTACGGACATTATGAATTTGTCGTAATGCCCTTTGGTCTAACAAATGCCCCTGCCGCATTTATGGATCTGATGAACCGAATCTATCGACCATTCCTCGACAACTTTGTCATTGTCTTCATTGATGATATTCTCGTCTATTCCCGAAGCGAGGAAGAGCATGGTCAACATCTCCGACAAATTCTAGAAACTTTGCGATCAGAAAAGCTGTACGCAAAACTCTCCAAGTGTGAGTTTTGGCTCCGTAGTGTGAACTTCCTAGGGCATGTTGTTAGTCAAGAAGGAATTCATGTGGATCCTTCCAAGGTCAAAGCCGTCGAAGGATGGGCCGTCCCGACAACACCCATGGAAATTCGTCAATTCTTAGGTCTAGCGGGCTACTATAGGAGGTTTATTCAAAACTTCTCAAAAATCGCCAAGCCACTTACCTCACTTACGCAAAAGGGTGTACCATTCAAATGGACGAACAAGCAAGAGGTTGCATTCCGAACCCTGAAGCAAGCTTTCTGTAGCGCCCCGGTACTATCTCTACTGGAGGGAACGGAAGACTTCGTAGTCTACTGTGACGCATCAAATCAGGGTTTAGGTTGCGTTCTCATGCAGCGTGGAAGGGTGATAGCTTACGCATCCCGCCAACTAAAGACGCACGAAGCGAATTATACAACCCATGAACTGGAATTAGGAGTAGTGGTCTTTGCTCTGAAGATTTGGAGGCATTACATTTATGGTACAAAGTGCACCATCTTCATGGACCACAAAAGTCTTTAGCACATCTTGAACCAGAAAGAGTTGAACATGAGGCAACAAAGATGGGTTGAATTATTAAACGATTACGAGTGTGAAATCAAGTATCACCCAGGCAAGGCCAACATGGTAGCTGATACATTGAGCTGAAAGGAGTACTCTAATCATCGTGCGAAAACTCTCTCAATAACCATCTAATCCCACTTAACCACTCAGATTGGGGTAGCCCAGTTGGAGGCCATGAAGACGGAAACCAGAGCAAGCGAAGCACTACGCGGAATGGAGAAGAATCTAGAGGTAAAAGAAGATGGAGTATACTACTTCATGAACCATATTTGGGTCCCTAAACTCGGAGGATTTAGGGAGGTAGTCATGAATGACGCACACAAGACGCGATACTCGATCCATCCTGGCTCAGGCAAGATGTATTTGGGTATTAAACAACACTATTGGTGGCCTAACATGAAGGAGGAAATCGCCACCTATGTTAGTAAGTGCCATACTTGTGCCAAGGTAAAGGTAGAGTACCAGAAGCCCTCAGGGTTATTGCAGCAAGCGGTAATCCCTGAGTGGAATTGGAAAGGGATTTCTATGGATTTCGTGACCAAGCTACCCAAAACGTCGGATGGACTAGACACCATATGGGTAATAGTCGACCGACTAACGAAATCTGCCCATTTCCTGCCAATAAAAGAATCCTACAAGATGGAGAGATTGACACGCTTATACATTCGAGAAATCGTGAGACTCCACGGAGTACCAGTGTCTATTATCTCGGATAGAGACAGTAGGTTCACTTCACGTTTTTGGCAATCACTCCAGAAAGCACTAGGAACTCACCTCGACATGAGCACCGCTTATCATCCACAAACGGATGGTCAAAGTGAACGAACCATTCAAACGCTCGAAGACATGCTTCGCGCATGTGTGATAGACTTTGGGAAGTCTTGGGATACCCATTTACCTTTAGTCGAATTCTCGTATAACAACAGTTACCATTCGAGCATCAAGGTCGCTCCTTTCGAAGCACTATACGGGCGTAAGTGTAGATCACCGTTATGTTGGGCTGAGGTGGGCAATACCCAGCTAGCAAGAGCACTCACATCGGACAAAGCGCTAACGGGACCGGAGATCATTCGTGAAACCACAGAAAATATCATTCAAATCAGAGCTCGATTACAAGCATCGCGTGACCGACAAAAGAGCTACGCCGATAAACGGCGAAAGCCCTTAGAATTTCAGGTCGGGGATCGAGTACTGTTAAAAGTCTCAACCTGGAAAGGAGTTATTCGTTTTGGGAAACAGGGAAAACTGAACCCATGATACATTGGACCTTTCGAAATCGTCGCCCGAATAGGTCCAGTGGCATACAAACTGCAACTACCCGCAGAGCTAAACAGTGTACACCCCGTGTTCCATGTCTCCAATCTAAAGAAGTGCCTATCGGATGAAACACTCGTCATTCCCCTTGACGAGATCGAAATCAACGAGAATCTCCTGTTCGTTGAAGAACCGGTTGAAATCATGGACAGGGAGGTGAAGCGTACTAAGCAAAGTCGCATCCCAATCGTGAAAGTACGGTGGAACGCAAAGCGTGGGCCAGAATTCACATGGGAACGCGAAGACCAAATGAAGAAAAAGTACCCTCACCTATTCTAGCATTCTCAAATCTAGCTTTCAAATAGAGTTTCAGGATGAAATTCCCTCTAACGGGGGGATGATGTCACAACTAGAAATTTTGTGCCTTGTAATCACAACACTCAAGTAAAATTTTGAATCAAAAACTTAAGAGCATGTAAGATGCTTACTTCATGGCAACAAAAATTTCAATCAAGTACACCATACAAGCATTTCAAATAGTCAACAAGTAATTGGAAACCCTAGAAGTTCTTGTTTAGGTCCATTTTGGACTAGGACTTCCTTATTGGACCCAATGGGCCAATAAGCTTCCAATTTGACTATCTTGGGCTTAGAACCTTTAAATGGGCTCTAATGAGACCCACTTTCATTTATTTCAACATTTTGGGCCATATTGGACCTAGAATGAAATAGATTAAATATTATGAACTATTATGGACCATAATTAACCTAATCTAGCCTAATAAAGCATAAAAATCACACTTATACTTTATAGGGCTAAAAATCACCCAACCTAACTCTAATATGGGCTTAGGGGCATTAAAGCCCAATAATCTCCTTTTTCTTTCCAAATCTCGGCCCAAGCCCAAACCCAAGGAGTGAAGAGTTGACTTGAGAAGTTGCCACCTCATTTATGCATTACATACCTCCATGCATGGACCAACATGCATCTAGGATTGTCATCTCAACTCTCTCTCTCTCTTCTCTTCTTCTTGTTCTCGGCCGAGAGCTCACACACACACACACTTCAATCACTTTTTGCTTATCAAACACTCTCAAGGAACACCCTCACCTCTCTTCACTAAATTTTCGAGACTTAAGGGCATTTCAAGGAGATTTTTAACACGAATCATCATCTAAGGTAAGTTTATACTTAAATCTATGATCTAGGTTCCTTGATTTATCAAACATCTCTTCTTAACTCATAAGAAATCATGATCTTGCATCCTAGAATCACCTCAAATTTGAGATCTTCATCAAAGTGTTGCTAGGACCGAAAATCATCTCATTTTCTTCCATCTCTTCTCCAAAACCAAAACAACACCCAAAGGTGAGCTTCATACCCCCTATTTTTCGGTTTCATAAGTTTTGTGAGGGGGGGGGGGGGAATACAAGCAAATGTGTAGAACTATGTGTATATGTATGCTTTGTGTGATTTCTATGTTTATATTTGTGTTTTTATGTGATTGTGATGTTGGATCTAGTCAAAAAGTCCTTAAAACTGAGATTTGCATCAAGTTATATGCTACTACTATAAATTATATTACTACATACAAATAATTTCTAGAAAAATAACCAAGTTGGTTAATGTGAACTTCTTTGGGCTAAAAACCCATTTTTGGACTCAAAATGTCAAAAATATAAAATATAAGGGCCCAAAACGACAAAATAGAAATTCTGATGGTTGAAGTGAATCAAAACAATTTCAATAATGTATTTTCTGGAAATACACTCTTTTGAAGGACTAAAATGTAAAATTTTAAGCATAATGGGCCAAAAACGAATATTTCGGCCCAATAAAGCCCATATGCGAGATTTTCAAATTTGAAGGGCTGAAACTGTATTTTTCTGTAAAACAGGGGACCACTAGTGCTCCAAGTCCATTTCAAGGGTTAAACACACTTTTCATATTTAAAAAGGACCAAAGATGCAAAAAATTTCTATTTTGGGCCAAAAGTGTAAAAGTTGCAAAAAATGAGGATTCGATCGAGAAAACTTCATTTTGAGGGACTAAAACTGTTTTCAAATAATTATGAGCTGAAAAAAAAAAATACCATTTTCAACAAGTTTTGATATCAAAATGTCAAGAAAAATGGTCTAAGGACTAAATTGGAAATTCTTTTATTCAAAGGGTTAAAAGTGTAAACTCATAAAAGAAAGGGGCTGCAACCAGAAAAACTCCAAAGTTTAAACAATAAATCCATTGATATAAAATACTAGTACCGCGACTACCGACAAAACCTAATACACCATCAACACCAAAAATCGTTACTAAACGAATTGATTCGGTCTCGAATCAATAACGAATCCGAAACTACTAACACGACGATATTCAATACACACGTGGAAATTTCGGGAAGTCAATACACACGTGGGAATACACAGAAATCGATACACCATCTTTGGACCCAAAAGTGTCAAATCTTGCTTGTTGGGCCTAGCTAGCCCAATGACCTGATCTTTAGGCCCGAAGACAACTTACTTACATGATTGTTGGGTCTTACATGACCTAACTCCGTGTAAAAGGACTTTCAATGGCTTATAGGCTATTGGGCCCCAAGGGTCCTTTGGTACGGCTAGTAAAGTCGAGAATTCACAAAAATGCGGGTCGGGCCAAGGGCCCTTCGCATTCACTATAGCCTTGAACGACTTATGGAATTATTGAGGTCTTCGTGCCCTCTTTTCTCCTCGGTTGTGGGGCTACGAGAAGTCAGGGTGGTTGGATTAAGTGAATAGTACGGACGACGCCTAAGGGATCGTTAGTGTGGTTGTAAACTAGTCGTTTCTATTAACACGTTTGTATAACAATTCACAATACACATTTAATTCAATGTCACCTGGAATCATTGACTTCACATGTCGCAACGATACAACACCACACAAAAAACGTAATTCAAAGTATTAGGAAAACATCAGGTTTTCCTAGGGTTTTTTCAATACATACAACTACGAGATGCATACCAAGTACAACAAATTCTTTTTACATTTATAGAAACAAACAAGCATACTTACGGATCTTCACACTTTTTATACGATACTCTTTTCAAAAAATATGGGATTTTCTGGTGGTTTTCAAAACAAGACAAAATGTTTTATTTCAAACATTACTTATGAACTCACCAACATTTCATATGTTGACGTTTTTCAAAATGCTTGTATTCTTAGGTAACAGGTAAATCGAAGGGAAAAATGTATTTAGTGATGTCATGTTGTTTGTTTAACTAGTATCGAACAATCTATTTTTGGGAATGTAATGTTTTGAAACAATATACTAAATGTAAACACTACCAGTTGTACTATTTCAATGCATGGTGATGAATGATGTTATGTTTCATGTATATTCACTGTGATGGTATTCAATTGAGTCACAACAGCCCTCGAACGTTTCCGCCGTCTGGTTCGGGGGTGTGACAGGTAGCAAGGGTATACATCCATGTCCATACGTACCAGTTAGATTACTAGTAAACTACCACAGGGGTAGTTTAGGAAGATACTAGAACTATTACTAGAACACAATATCATACTATGAGTTAGTTCATTCATGAGTCAATACTTACTACTAGAAGAACATATACAACTATACTAGAGAAGAATATATACAACTATACTAGAAAATAACATATACAACGATACTAGAACGATTACATTACTATACTTGCTAGGTTGAGAGCACGTACATTACAACTAGAACAGTTCATTACATTACATATACATGAATACGTTAATAATTGTGATCCACTGTATCGGAGCATGCCTTAAATGTCATGACCCGAGTTGCAGCCAGAATTCTCTTGGAGGGAGAGTGTGAGTTTGCATATAGATCTATACTGGATTGACTATCCTACACCTTGCTGCTAGCTACAGCCGGACCTGCAGGTGCCAAACGTCATTCCGTTTTACGACCATTCGTATGTCGTTGTTACCATTTGATAGTATGGTGCAATTAATCACATGATGCCTTAATATAAATCCTGTTTAAGGTAGTTAGTACCACAGTAGTTCCTATAATACAACACTACAGTACTATATTTATTTTCCCTTTACATATATTTAGTGGTCATTTCACTTAAACATTTAATGTAAAAACTATATTTTGATAATGATAGTTACACTTGGTAAAATTACACACTTTTACAAGAAACGAACATTTAGAACAGTTAAGTCTTGGTAGAAGACTACATTGAGAACAATAAAGTCTTGGTAGAAGACACCTTTATATAAAAGTAGGAATCATAGGGATTTCTAGAGTTTTTCAAACATTTACAGTTGTTTCACAAACATTTTCTATACTTACAGTTTACAAACATTTTTATACTTACAGTTCATAAACTTACAAATTCTTACATACAAATTAAGACACTAAAATACTTATGATCTCACCAGCTTCAAATCTGATACTCGCTTTCAAAATTACTTGTATCCTCAGTTCATCATAGACAGGTACCGATGCAAGGTTTAGAGAAGATGGAGCTTGCTCAAGACTCATCTCTCATTTTGATTTATGCTTTAGTGTCTATTATAATTTGACAGAACACACTTGTATTAACATTATAATATTAATGCAATGGATGATGTTGTTGCTTATTTACTACTTTTCAGATTGCAAAGACCGAATCCGTTTTCTCGAACCATTGCATCAGAGCAATGAATCCTCCATTTCCATTAAAGGATTTGGGTTTGTAGTCCATGAAGTCCTTGTAGGAATACTCTCGTGGGTGTCTGTGGGTAACTCCGGGGTTTGTTAAGTGGGTACCACTACCAGATCCATTGGTACCACCTTTGCTGATGTGAGCTAGAGCAGTTGATACTTCGGTTGATATCGCTGCTTGGAGAGCAGCAGGATCGAATTATAATGGTGGATTCTCTTTTGTGTTATTGACTCCGCGCCCTACAGGTATACCGCGAGGCATCTGTTGCTAAAAACAATACAAAGATGAGATGGAATAAGTCTATAGCAGAGGTTATAAGCCGAAAACTGAATGACAATGTTATCCTAGTCCTGAATGTATCTGGTCTTGAATTTGATAGGGTTCTAGAAACAATTCATAAAGGGAGTCTATACAAAATAGACTTTATGAATAAGATGTGGCTATCCTCAAATAAATTTCTGTGAATTGAATAACTGATACTGGCTGCATGAAAAGAAATAATCCTAATACATAGTGTGAGTAGTGTGGTGCATTGTGTAAATATTAGAAGAGTTGGAAGGAAGAAGGATCAAGGGAGAAGGACTAGATCTAGGAGCAATATCAGTTTCTCTTCACTTTTAGGTAATCAAGCTCAAAACTTGACTTGTGGGTTTATAGATTTTCTCCTTTGCCCCTTTATGGAGTTTTGGGGTCAATAAGCTTGATCCTTAAGACTTGGACATCCCAAGTCGATTCACCTTCAGATCTAGACTCTAGAACCAAGTTCATGGAATAAAGATGCAAGCTTTATGGCCATATTAGCCCATGCACCCCTTTAGACCTCATTTTTGGTCCTTAAAGCTTATACTTCCATGCATGCACGTAAAGTTCATAACTTTACATGCTAGATCAATCTTAGAAGCCCATATCTACCTTTTGGATGAGAGTTGTACGCTAGAAACCGAGATTATAGACTTGGACAATAGGCAACTCGACGAGTTGTTCTTAGAACTCGGCGAGTCCGAGGCTTCAGTCCCCACTCTGTTGTGGTTCAAAGGGATCCAACTGAGTGATAGCAATCATTTAGACGAGTCCGGAGGAGTGATTCGACATATTGAGATATAGCATCAATCTGGAAATCATGGGACTCGACAAGTGTTAGAACACACTCGGCAAGTCCAAGGCAATCTCCTTACCTATAAGAACAGGCTCGACGAGTTGTTCATACAACTCGGCGAGTCATAGTCTGGATGTGTACATATGATGAAGATGAACTCGCCAAGTTGTTCATACAACTCGACAAGTCGGATGAAGATTGACTCGAGGAATTATAGAAGGATAACTCGTTTGGTCTTTGCTAAGCTTGACGAGTAGAACCGGGTAAGGGGGCAGAAGGAAGGATAAGGACTCAGCGAGTTGGCTGCCCAACTCGGTGAGTCGGGACAAGTGGAAATTGACTTTGACCAGGGGTAAAATAGTCACTTTACCCTAGGATTTGTTATCAGTGTTTGCTTAAGTGTCTTTGTGGGAATTGTAGTCAGGGAGTTATCGAAGCAGCAGACAGACAGTTCCCGATCAACATTTCCGCAATTAGCCTTACGAGGTGAGTTTCCTTCCAGTAGGAACGAGTCTACGGCTACAATGCCGACCCGTTTAGATAGCAGTAGTTCAGTATGCTTGATGTCTTTGTGATTCAGGAATGTCTATGTGTTATGAGTTCCGGACTGTGGTCCGATGCAGTATACAGTTTATGAGTTATTGTTATATGTTATGATTATGTTATGCTATGTTCAGTCAGTTCCGGACTCCGATCCGATGCAGAGGGCGAGGCCCTAGTCAGTTCCGGACTTTGGTCCGATGCAGTGGGAAAGGCCCTTGTCAGTTCCAGACTTCGGTCCAATGCAGTAGGCAAGGCCCTAGTTAGTTCCGGACTTCAGACTGATGTAGTGGGCAAGGCCCTAGTTAGTTCCGAACTTTAGTACGAGTGGGCAAAGGCCCTAGTCAGTTTCAGACTCGGGCCGATGCAGTGGGCGATGCCCAGGATGTGCTTTACTTGTTATTGCATGGTATGTGGTAGTTTGGGGGAGCTCACTAAGCTTCGTGCTTACACTTTTTAGTTTTGGTTTCAGGTACTTCAACTAGCAAGGGGAAGGGCTCAGGTTGATGGCATAGCAGACACCATAGTTTTAGCCTGGGAGTTATACTCTGATATTTTGACATGATCATGACTTCCGATTTGATGTGATACATTTATTATGACATTTTGAGATACAAGACTCATGGTTTTTTATATGATATTTAGATATTATGGTTGTAGTAGTGTTTTCAAATGAAATTTTTGGCTTGTATTTTTGGGTTGTTTCAAGTTGGTATCAGAGCCTTGGTTTGAGGGATTCGAGCACACTCTCGGGTGTGTCTGAACTCGAACTGAGGAAATGGTATAAGGTTTTCAAAAGAAAAACATTTTCGAAAGAAACTTTTGAAAAAGAAACTTAAAAAAAAAGAGTTTTTGAAAAAGAAAAAGAATAGGTGTGGTGCTAGCGATCGGCCGAGCTCAAGTAAGTACTCCCAAATTACTAATACAAGTTTATGTTATGATTATCAGTTTCAGTAGAACAACATGCTAGAATAGGACTAAGGATATAGGAAGGATGTCTTATGTGCCTGCTATATGTGCTTCAGCTTTATGAGAATTGCATGCTAGTATCGAGTAGATAGTAGTAGGATAGCCTGTTTAGGTTATGCCTGATAGTATGAGCTTAGAATCGTATGCTAGTACAGATTCTTATTAGAATAGAATTGATTGGATTAGATTTCCCTTTTTGTTTGAATGCTACTTGCTTTGTGCTTTGTGGGACTCTGAGTGATAGGAGTTGGTCATAAGTGTATACGTCACGTCACATGTGATCAGGGTTGAATAATCTCAGCGTGCTGGATTTGGCCCTATTGTGTAGCTCTCGTTTGAGTCTAACTACTGTAGGGACGAGTCCTTTACTCGAAGGATTATCCGATCCTCGTCACATGTGATGGTATTCAGGTAATGCCTATTTGGCATTACAAAGATACCTTCAGTAGCTGAGGATCGGATGCGGGTTAGAGGTTCCCTAGGGCAAGCCTAAGATGAGAGTAGCAGAGATCAGTAGTAGTAGAAGGGACTTGGTGGAGTCAAGGTAGTTCTTGAGGAAAGTACGGATATATGTGGAAGGTAGTATGGGCCTGTACTACTGAAAGCAGAGGATCCGCACTCGAATCATGGAGGGATGAGATAAGACCAAGGAACTCGTAGTAGATATGATCCCTCGAGTTATAATTGCATTATGATGTTGTTGTTATGTGTTTTTAGAATGGTGGTTTTGCGCCATAGACCCGTAGTCGGCAGTTCTGATGCCAGAGAGGGATCAGGTTCAGGCTCGGGGGTCGAGCATTTGGATGAGCAAACTAGGGAGTTCATTTCCTTAGAGATTACACGCAATATACTTGAGCAGACTCCTGTGATCTTCGGTTCGATCAAGGATGGTATTTTGGAGTTTTTGGATGAGAGGATGAGTATGTTTCGAGCTGAGGTGGCGGCCATGTTGGGGTCGCGCACACTCATATTCAGGGAGTTCAAGGCTTGTGGAGCTCCAGATTATCAGGGGGCCCGAGACCCCATTGCAAGTACTAGATGGTTGGCTGATGTGACCAACGCCTTCCGCACTAGCAGATGTCCTGAGGGGGATAAGGTCCGACTTGCATCCTGTCTTCTGAAGGGCAGGGCACGTGATTGGTGGGAGGAGGTCGGGCATGTCATCGGGGATGATGCAACTCTTGATTCTATGACCTGGACGGATTTCATGACCAAGTTCAGAGCCAAGTTCGCACCTGTTATTAAGGTGCAACAGCTTGCTAAGGAGTTCTAGGATCTCCAGTAGACGATAGAGACAGTGGCGCAGATTACCGCCAACTTTAGGGAGAGGGCTCTTCTCGTTCCTTAGTACGTGGCAGATGATGAGATAAAGAAGGAACGATACCATGAGATGTTGAGGAGTGATATCAGACAGTTTGTGAGCCGTTCCAGCTATAAAACACTGGATGACATGATTGCGAGGGCTCGTGAGAGGGAGATTGATTTAGAGATGGAGAGGAAGAGGAAGCCAGAGGTGGTATCTAGCACAAGGAGTTCGGGAAAAAAATCCCAAGGTATCCGATCATAGACCTAGGGGATAGTAGAGCCACAGTCGGTGTGGCAAGTGTGGGAGGTTGCACGATGGAGTGTGCAAAGCAGGGAGTTCCGGCTGCTATAAGTGCGGTCAGACTGGGCACATGAGCAAGGATTCTACCGCTACTACCACTATGACTCCCACCTTAGTATCTTATCTGATTTGCTTTCGGTGAAATCAGAGGGGCCACAAGAGGTCCCAGTGTCCAAGCTTGGCAGCAGCAGGGAAGGTGACGACACCTGCCCCTGCTACCTTGAGGATTACAAATGGCCGTCCGGGTTGGGTTGAGGCGCCAGTGGCGAAGAGTAGAACTTTCCAGACGACAACATATGAGGCGCAAGCGACTCCTGATGTGGTGACGGGTATGTATTTTCCTCTTATCTTTGTTTTTTTGGTAATTATTGTTTCTCATGGTTATGTGTTGTGTATATGGTCGTTCTTAGTGAACGGCATATCAGCTACATTATTGTTTGATTCAGGGGCTACTTGATCATTTGTCTCGCTTGCACCTAGCAAGCGATTTAGCAGAGTTCCAGGGGAGCTGGATTGCCGACTTGAGGTTGAGATACCAGATGATAGGACCGCCAGGATCGCGAGGGTATATAAGGGGTGTTTGTTGCGATTATTTGATGAGCAGTTCTCAGTGGATTTGGTTCCTATTCCCCTGCGAGGGAATAAGGTTATAGTAGGTATGGATTGGCTAAGCCCCAATAGGGTAGTGATCGATTGTGAGCTGCAGTTACTAAGGGTTCGCACTCCAAGTGGGGAAGAGTTAGTGATTCAGGGCGAGAGGCCACAACACGGACCGATTCTCTACTCTACAGCGAGAGCAAGGCGCTACTTTCAATAGGGTTGCGAGGGGTATAACGCCTATGTTATGGATGCCCGAGAGAAGGGTAAGGCGACAGTTGACAATGTACCGGTGGTACGAGAGTACCCAGATGTATTTCCAGAGGATTTGTTTGGAATACCTCCTAAGAGAAAGGTTGAGTTCTGTCACACCCCAAAACCGGAACGGCGGAAACGTTCTGGGGTGAATGACGTCATGTCAAGTATCACAACATATGTAGTATAGTAAATCAAAGTACAACAATCATTGCATTAATAGTAATAGTTTTACATGGTTTACAGTATAATACATCAAATTAATACAAGTAATTATATGTGTGCAACTTGGTACTAAACTATCTTCATCAAATGCTCTAGGAATGTACCTGTCTAATGCTGACCTGAGAATACAAGTTATTTGAAAAGCGAGTATCAGCATTTTTACAAATGCTGGTGAGTTCATAAGTATTTAGTGTCATTTTAATCAAATAACTTTAATAAAAGTGGTAGTTTTAGGGTATCCATTACATTAGTGTCTTTTCCAGAAAATCCTATATTTTCTTTAATAAAAGCAGTCTTCTACCAAGACTGGACGGAGTTATGTAGTAAAAAATAGTTTTCCCTTAATCGCTATCATTATCAAAATACAGAATTTGATTATTAAAGAAAGAAAGAGAAATCAGGGAAATAACATATGCCTCAGCAGTGAGGACTGCTGACTAAGGCAAAAGGAATCATTGACTCCAGGAGAGTATCGAACGAACGACACGCCTGGCTCAGTCTAACAAAAGGAGATACAGACCCCAGACGGTACCAAATGAAAGATACAACTAGTAAGGTCTAAAACAAAGAATACAGACCGCAGACAGTATCAAATGAAAGATACAGCTGGCAAGGTCTAAAAACAGTATGTCTCTGAGAATGGGTTTCCAGCATACAATGTAAGTTGCTGGTGAAATACCGTTACCTTAAGGCCATGAATTATAAGGCAATCTGGGATACTCGTAACCATACTAACCGACACTACAGTACCTTACGCCCTACAAGCGTCTATAAAATATGACATTTGTCACCCCTTGGCTGGTGGGCCGTCGACTGTAGGTAGCAGTCAGGGTGCGGGGGTGTCAATCCCGTATAGATCAATACGCACAATGTCCGCTCTCCCTATAGGAGACTCTGGTTACCAACTAGACGACGGAGAAAGCCGCATCCCGAAGATGCATCCCAAAGAGTGGGTAGTGGGTTTCATAAATAAGTGCTGAACTAGAGGTAGAGACTCATAACTGAACTGACTAGAGTAAACCTATATGTCTATGCTCGTATAGATAACATACAACTAATGAATCAAACGACCTTCGAACGGCCATCCGATCCCACCAGACCACATCTCAACAAAGAAAAGGAAATAGGGCGGACAAGCCTTCCTAAGTCCTTTAATCATTATTTATATGCACCTATACAAGTACAGACATACCTATAACTACGACTGAGTGTGTGACAAGTAAAGACGTATCGTGATGTATAACTAAGTCGTGGTGTGTAAACGTACAATGTGGAATAACTGAATCATAAAGTGTGAACGAATAGTGTGGAATAACCGAGTCGTGATGTATAACGTACAGTGTGGAATAACCGAATCGTGATGTATAGCGTACAGTGTGGAATAACTGAATCATAAAGTGTGAACGAATAGTGTGGAATAACCAAATCGTAAAGTGTAAACAAACAATGTGGAATAATCGAATCGTGAAGTAAAAGCGTTACCAAATATAAGTGTATCACAAAGTGGAAACTTTATCAAGTAGGAGTTTAAACTAAGTAAAAGCGAAGCAGTGGCATCTAACAAGCAAGAGTATACGACAAGAGAGAGAACTTTGATGAAAACCTTAAAAAGAACCTTTATACTTAAGAAAGTCACAACTTGGTATTCTTTGGTAAAATAAGTTTGAAAACCTTTAGAAATTCTTTGGAAACCTTTCATAAGCCAGTTTAAAATGAACTTTGATAAAACAGCATAAGTAAGAGTCTTGAACAAGTGAAAACATTTCAGAAAACATTTATAGTATCTTACCCGGTAAAACCAATTACAGTGTGGTAAATCCTTGTCCATGCGGGTTATCAATCACATGTGTTTGATATGATAACTGGCATGTTTAACTTGTATCCCCCCTATAAAACATGTAAAAAAAACATTTAAAAGGTTCATTCAGGGGTATGAACTCACCTGGTGTAAGTGGATCTGAGAAAGGTGCCGGTTGGGTGCTCGGTGTCAAGTAAAGACTTGGACACACTTAGTGACCTATTTAACATACGATAACATATGTTCACATACAATTAGTACATTTAATACTAATCAAACAAGTATACGCACCCTAAAGTGCGGAAAACACTTTGGTTAAGTGTTTGGGGTGTCCCGGGTAACATTTGAGGGTGTGAATGGCTTAGGAATGGAGTTTACTCTCCAAGAGTAAACTCTCCATATGGTGTTTACGGCCGTGGGACAACTCCCCATGAGTTTACGGCCGTAAACTCATGGTGAGGGTTTTCTAAGATGTTTAAAGGCTTTATCTTCATCGTGGAATTATACTAAGTCCAAATCTAAATTGTATGTGTGGATTTAAGGTGTTTAAAGGGGCTATATGGGATTTTACGGCCCATGAACCACTCCCTATGGGAGTTCACGGCCGTGAACTCCCATCCCTTGATTTTATGGAAGTTTAAAGTCCCAAATTCACTTATAGTAATTTGTGATGAAAGTTTAAGGCCATTTAGGGGACAAAAACCATCTTTTGGCATAGTTTTGGGGTGTTTACGACCTAGGTACTTCCTTGGGCCGTAAACTCCAATCCACCCCACATTTCTTTGTGTTTGAATGTTCCAAACCCGAAATAGCAAGCCCCTAACTTATGTATTAAGCCTAAGGGTGGTTTGGGAGTGTTTTTGGGGTATTTTGCAAGGATAAGAGGTGTTCACGGCCTTAGCATGTGATTGGTCCGTAAACTCTCTTTTATGCCCTAAAATCATGTGTTTTGATGTTTAAACACTCCTAGATAAATTCCCTAACTAGTATCCAAGCTCAAATAAGGAAGAATCGAGACTTTCGGCCACTTTTTGGGGGTTTACGGCCTAAGGAGGCTCTTAGGACGTAAACTCCTTTTCCTCAGCTCATATGGTCGATTTTTGGGGTATAATCACAATCTAAGATGTTTACAATAAGCTAGGGTAAGGGGACTTACGATTTGGAAGCGTTTGGTTGCAGATTTGAGTCGAAAACGTGATTTATGCGAGAGAGTATAGAGAGAGGGTGATATAGGAGTGGGAAAAGAGTGGAATGAAGTCCACTCCCCCTGATATAGGGGTTCGAGTTGGGGTTCAGTGAAATTCTACCCGATACTACCGTTATACGGGGCTGTTGGTCGCACCCGATTTAGTGGTCGTAATAAAATTTAACCTTTTTCCAAATTAACATGGAAATGTAATTGAAGTGTTTTTATTTACTTTATTACGACTATAATGACATAGAAATATAAATAAATAAAACATTTATTTATTGGGCGACCTCTTATTAACAGAACTTTTATAAAATGGGATATTCCGTTAACGGTAACGGGGTAATGTAACGGAATAAACTTTGGGTTGTCACATCATTCCCCTGTTAGAGGGAATTTCCTCCCGAAATTCAGGTTTAGGCTAGGAAGTAGGTATGAATGGCCAAGTAGAGGCAGGAGGGTACTTCCTATTCTGTTTGTCCTCGTATTCCCAAGTGAACTCTGGTCTGTGTTTGTCATTCCAACAAACCTTCACCTATGGGATGCAGATTCTGTCTCGTGCAGTTTGCGATTTCCTATAGGTATGTCTACGAAGTTAGGGTTCTCAATGGTTTCTATCAAGATGAGTGGGATACGAAGAGTGATGTCGGTCAAGCACTTATCGAGTTTAAGAAGTGGATCGATCTGGTATGAAGCTTGTGGAATATCTGAAAGTAGTAGTGGTATGACGAGGGTTGGACCAAATCTCCATGAGGATTCTCAGATGGTCCTAAGCTCTCGGAAGGGTAGGGATTTTCAGTACTTAGAACATAGTGTACTTCTATGGCAAGATCAACACTGGCATGATCTCCATTCCGAAGTTCCTAACGTTCTCTCTTGTACTGGTAGTGTAGTCCTTCAGGTTGGTTCTTAGGAAGCTTGGGTTGTCCTTGGGTTTGCGTTTCCCGTCAATTGGCTTTTAGAGACTTTCTAGATCGTTGGATGGATTGCTTGTCTACGGTTATCTGTTTGCTGTAGAGTGTCTATCTCAAGCTCGTGTAAAATGAACCTGCACTTCTGATGCTTGAGGTATTTCTAACGGAAGCCCTCAGGGTTAGGGAGATAGGGTTTCACCAGACAAATGTTGGGCTATCTCGGGAGGTGGTTCTACTATTTCTGCATGAGATAGTATTCGTGGAACACTTGATGGTCCAATGAATCTTGTAATACATGTCCAAATTTCCAAGGCGTTGGTTTATTTGAGTGCCGAAAGTGTGCTCTTGTATAACCCATCGACTAACACCTAGACTGGTGTCGAGTCTATAATCTCTTCGGGATCTGGGTTATAAGGCTTAACGCAACTACTTTCATATTTTGATCAGGTATTCTTGGTTGCGAAGGTTATCATGTGGTTCTGGGTATTCTAGTGTTTTCTTCGGAGGATGCAGTCTATTGCCTACAAGGCGGTGGTGACTTCCTCCATGCGAGAGAGCGGAGGGTCCTAGGAACTATTTGTCTGCAACGGTGTGGACGAAGTGCCTGAGTAGTGCGAACATCTTTGGCAACTACTCTTCCGAAGGTCTTGAGTCTTCTCGGTCTAGGTCAAATCTAGTGCGTATAGGTTCCCATCACTCGGAACTTTAATCTCTTTATTAACCGAGGGTGTTAGTTATCATGTGAGCTTTACCGGTATGACAACAAATTTCGGATTGGTGGTCATTATAGGTAGCTCAATTTGTAGGGTTCTCTTGACTCTAACTCTCGTTCCATGGGATAGGATGAAGGGCTTTACTATGAGGTTCGCGGTAGAGCTCATACTCGACTTCACCACTAATACTTGGTGTATGCAAGCCGTATATAATTGAGGTCGGCGGGATGTTCAGTTGTGCGACTCCACCCCAGACCCACAACCCAATCGAGGAACAGGCAGTAGGGAGGAAGCACACATATTAAATCTTTTTGATCTCAACTATATACCACCTTTATGCATATACCTGGTTATAGTGGTCAGTCTCATGAGTTCTATCCTATGGGTTCACGAAACTGACGTGCGAGGTGCGAAGGATCTTACTGGGGAATCTACGGAGCATACTTCGGATGGTTATCGTTGTAACATCCCGGAATAGCAAAAGTAGACTAAAAGTGTAAATTTTGAAGGGCAACTCGGCGAGTCCATGGATGGACTCGGCGAGTAGGTGCTGAGTGGAGAAAACCCTAAATCCGGGGAATGAGCCCTATTTAAAGAGCATTATATCCTCTCCCTAGCCTCTTTGACCCCCCTTGAAGTCCATAAACCCTAGAAATCGTGATTGAAAAAGACTGGAGTGCATTTAGAGCTTGGGGAGGTGTTTGTTTAAGAAATCTTGAAGGAGAAGAGGCTTGGATCGAAGGGCTTTGCTTGGATTCGAGTTTAATTGCAGTTGGGGCATTCTTTTGAGGTAATATCTCATTCTTGGGCTATCACTCATATGGATTCATCATTTTGGGGTTTGTGGGGAGTATATCTTGGTATGTTTTGGAGTTTGGAGGTTAGATCTGAGGTTGCTACCTCAGATCTGGAATATTGAAGGCCTAGAGTGCATTAAAGTTCCTGTGTTTGAGTGCTTAGTGAAGCCATCATGTCCCAAACCCTAGCTCTAAAGTGAATAAGGTCTAGATCTCTTTGGATTCACGTAAAGTTTGCCACTTTACGTGATGGATGGGTTGTAGGAGGCTAGATCTATGTTTTGGATCAATTGCATGGCCTGGAAATACTTCTGTTTAGATTCAGACCGGTTGTACTCGACGAGTCACAAGGGTGGACTCAACGAGTTGCTTGAAGATAAGCTGGAACTCGACGAGTTGGATGAACAACTCGGCGAGTAGATTGAAGATAGCCTTAGACTCGGCGAGTCTTGTCGAAGATTCCTAATATTTTTTTGGTTTAGTCGAGAATCGGTGAGTCAAGGGATGACTCAGTGAGTTGGGTGCGAGTGGACTCAGAGTTGTTGGACTCGACGAGTCTCGGGGTGACTCGGCGAGTTAGGTCGCGGGTTGAGGGAAGTTCTAAGCTTGGGGACTCAGCGAGTCATTGGGTTGACTCGGCGAGTAGAGTCAGTCAGGGGTTGACTTTGACTTGGTCCAAGGTTGACCAGTTTTCGTCCAGGGGTATTTTGCTAATTAAGGATATATATATTGAGTTGAGTGTTTTGGTGTTCAGTGGAGGAGTTCGTGTTGGAGTTCTGAGCAACAAGATCTTATCCTTTCAGCTGACAGTTCGAGATGAGTTATCCTCACTATATCAATAGGGTCTACGGCACCAAGGCCGACCCTTTACCGGATGGAAATCCGGGTAGTTGTTTGTTATGGTATTGCTTGATATGGGCCGGAAGGCATTATGATATGGGCCGGAAGGCATTCTACGTTATGTGGACCGGAAGGTCATGGCCTGGAAAGGCGTATGTGTGTAAGTAGTATCTTAACTGAGACGTAGGGTGATATATGCTCATGATCGGCTAGGTCGGTATCCTGGTTAGGGTAATGATATGTTATGTGATCTGCTTGATCGATTTGTTGACTGCGAACTGTTATATGATTGAATGTTATGTGTACAAGGTTGTTTAGACTGGAGTTTTACCCGATATGCATGGCTGTTCTATGTTCTGTTATGTTATGTATGCTTTTTATGTTATGGGCCGAAAGGCAATATGTTTTGGACTGGAAGGTCGTGGCCTTGAAGGGCGTATATGTGGTTGGTATTTTGGGGTTATCTCACTAAGCTTTCAGGCTTACAGTTGTGGTGTAATGTTTTTCAGGTTCTTCAGGAGGCTGTGGCAAGGCAAAGGCGTGATCGTACCGTTCCTCGCGTTTATGTTTTATGAAATGGACCTGGGAATATTCTGATAAGTAATGTATTGAAAACCTTTTTGTAATAATATTATTAAATGAATTGTTTGGAAAAGTTTAAATTATGTTGAAATTTTTGGTCATTACAAGTTGGTATCAGAGCCTTGGTTTGAGCGAATTGGAGGAACACTCGTGTGACTCCAGTCTCAAATCGAGGAGGGTTTTAAAAAGAGAAAATAAAATGGTTTTTAAATTAAGTAAAAGGAGGACGCGGAGGTACGATCAGCCGGAGCCAGTAAGTAACCCCAAATTACCATTCATGACATTTGTTTTATTGAGCTTTGATAGAACAACATGCTAGTGTTAGGCTAGGGATCTTCAGGATTTCATGATAATGTTGCCTGTTTTATGATGCCTGCTAGCCTAGGGTCTGAGGTTTTCTGGTATATTTTCAGTATGGAGATTTCGAGGCATGCTGGGAGTGGATACGGGTTAGGATCGGGTGCAGGAGGAGGAGTTGCGGATGGGTCAGTACCGCTCGAGGTTATCGGTCAGATGAGTACGCACGAGTTGGATGCGAGGATTCATGAGATCCTGCATGATGAGGTTGCTGCGTTGTTCCGGGCCGAGCTGCCAGAACTGTTTGGGTCGATCAAGACCGCCATGGTGGAGTATTTTGATGAGTGCTATGCGGCTCTCACGGAGATGGCTGCCGCGGCGGCTACAGCGGCTGTAGCAGCGGCAGGGGGAGGAGCTAGTAGGGGTTTCAGTATCGGGACTTTGTTAATACGGAGCCTCCTACCTTTGATGGAGTTCGGGATCCGATTGTTGCTATAAGATGGTTATCAGACGTGGAGGGGTGTTTCTTCACGTGTTCATGCCCTGCTGATCAGAGGGTGAGGTGTGCTCAGAACCTGTTAAGGCTCGAGGCAAAGGATTGGTGGAGATTGACCACGGGGTCATACTCGGATGCGCAGAGGGCTGCAATTTCATGTGATCAGTTCAGAGAGATGTTCAGCACTCGTTATGTTCCGTGAGTCGAGAGGGAGAGGTTGGATCAGGAGTTCCTGGAATTGAAGCAGGATACGGAGTCGGTGATGGAAATCACCAGGATGTTTACCGAGAGGGCGATGTTTTTCCCTGAGTTCGCTTCGGAGCAGGCTCAGATGTCCCGATATCTGAGTATGCTAAAGGGGGACATCAGTCAATTTGTGTCCGCGCAGAGGTGCGAGACTTTGTTGGAGTTGTAGGAGGCCGCCAGGCGGTGTGAGTTAGAGATTGAGTTGCAGTTGCGTGAGCTGAGGCAAGCTCCAGTTTAGTCGCAGCCGGCGACGAAACGGTCTAAGACCGTTGATTCCAGGATGGGAGATCAGGGCAGCCACGTTTGTGGAAAGTGTGGGAGGGGTCACGCCGGAGTTTGTCGGTCCAGTGGTGCATGCCGCAAGTGCGGAAAGGAGAGGCAGTATGCGGGGGATTGTCGGCAGTCAGTGCCGGTTCGGGATTTGAGGATCTGTTATCATTGTCATCAGGTTGGGCACTTGAGGGTCAACTGCCCACAGCTTGTTGCAGGACCGGTGTAGGCTCCAGCACCGGCCATTTTAAGGATCGCAGGTAGAAGTCAGGGTGGAGCGGAGCCCCCAAGGGCTTGGGGTCGTGCTTTTCAGCTTGTAGCGGAGGAGGTTAGAGTAGTGTCGGACGCAGCTACGGGTATGTTTCATCCTTGTTGTCTTGTTTATTTATGATTATTGTGGAGTATCGTTAATCTGCTAGTCTTGATGGATGGATATGGATTTGTGTTTCGGGTTTTCGTTTGGTATCCGTGTTCCTCGAGGGTTTGGCATGGTTATGGATTTGTGTTTCAGGTTTTCGTTTGGTATCCGTGTTCCTCGAGGGTTTGGCATGGTTATGGATTGTGATTCGGGTTCTCTATTTGGTATCCATTGTTCCCTGAAGGTTTGGTAAGGTTATAGTTTGGTGTTTCGTGCTATCGTTGGTTATCATTCGTGAGGGTGATTAGTGGAGATATGGCGTTGGTTGAATGTCGGGTAGCATCTTCAGTCTGAGGAGTGGTTAGCTGAGGAATGAATACTTTTGAACAGATTTATCAGTGTGGAAATGTGTTTTGCGAAGGTTGCTAGTGCTAGTGGAAATCAGTCTGCATGTAAGCGTTGGGTTTTGTGCAAGATTATTTTGGGAGGTCGGTGTTAGCGGCCGGTGGTTGATAGTCAGTGCCCTAAGTGGGGGAGAATTGGAAATTCTCCGGATGATCAATAGACTTGAGAGGTTGTTTAGCTGTTTGGGTTTCGGTGGTATTCCTTTCAGTCGAGAGCAGGCTGGTATAGGTAAGTAGCAGGCGTACGGGGCGGATTACAGACCTATGGCATTGATTGTGTAGAACCTGGGATCAGGTTGGGTTCGAGTATGTATGATAGAGATAGAGTTCGGGACCCCTGACGGGCTAGAACAGTATGTAGGGGAGGATTCCCCGGAGGGATAACTGGGATTGATGAATGCTAGTTGAGCGGTCAGATAGACTGAAGGCCGGAAGGCGGTCCAGCCAGACGGAAAGCCCTGAAGGGCGGCCCAGATTGGCTGAGGGTTTTGAGAGTGGTCCAGCTTGACTGAAGACCTGGTGAGGTTGCCCAGTCATGCTGAAGACTCTATCGGTATTATCGGATCAGTGCGAAGTAATGAATTGAGTATGCTGCGATGTGTTAGCATCAGAAGGTCTGGCCCAGGGTATTGACCTTGACTAGTGGTGATGGTGCATGGACTCGAGAGTCCTTGCGAGCAGATTCAGGGCATATGTGTTGCATGGATAGCGGTTATGCTATAAGGAGGCGGTGTAACGTTGGGTGAGCACCGTGGCTCTTGTCATGGTGACGAGGCGGTCAAGTGGTTTTCCTTGGTAAGGAAAGAGGGAGGAATGTAATTCCGAAGGGGAGTGCGAATTCGCAGAAGTGAAAGCGGCAGTGTAGAGTTATGATCGGAGTGGTTCGACGGTGGTTTTCGAGCAGCGTGTGCGGCGGCGGTTGGGATGACATCATGAGGGGAAGTCTGCTGGGGTTGTAGAAGGGAATTTCAGGGCTGTAAAGTCAAGAGGCTCGTAAGGGATGTAGATATGGAGTTTTGGATTTACAGCTTGATTTCGGTAAAGGATTTGTGTATCAGTGGTTCATCCTGAGGGATGTTTTGAGGGTCGTTAGAGGGATGGGTTTCCTAACCCGAGGGTGCTAGAGCTAGTTCAGCATGTGCATTCGATTGCAAGAAGAGAACTCATGGGAGTTGCTCTGAAGAGTGTGTGGGGAGTATATCTTGGTATGTTTTGGAGTTTGGAGGTTAGATCTGAGGTTGCTACCTCAGATCTGGAATATTGAAGGCCTAGAGTGCATTAAAGTTCTTGTGTTTGAGTGCTTAGTGAAGCCATCATGTCCCAAACCCTAGCTCTAAAGTGAATAAGGCCTAGATCTCTTTGGATTCACGTAAAGTTTGCCACTTTACGTGATGGATGGGTTGTAGGAGGCTAGATCTATGTTTTGGATCAATTGCATGGCCTGGAAATACTTCTGTTTGGATTCAGATCGGTTGTACTCGGCGAGTCACAAGGGTGGAGTCAATGAGTTGCTTGAAGATAAGCTGGAACTCGACGAGTTGGATGAACAACTCGGCGAGTATATTGAAGATAGCCTTAGACTCGGCGAGTCTTGTCGAAGAGTCCTAATATTTTTTGGTTGAGTCGAGAATCGGTGAGTGAAGGGAGTACTCGGTGAGTTGGGTGCAAGTGGACTCAGAGTTGTTGGACTCGACGAGTCTCGGGGTGACTCGGCGAGTTAGGTCGCGGGTTGAGGGAAGTTCTGAGCTTGGGGACTCGGCGAGTCATCGGGTTGACTCGACGAGTAGAGTCAGTCAGGGGTTGACTTTGACTTGGTCCAAGGTTGACTAGTTGTCGTCCATGGGTATTTTGGTAATTAAGGATATATATTGAGTTGAGTGTTTTGGTGTTCAGTGGAGGAGTTCGTGTTGGAGTTCGGAGCAACAGGATCTTATCCATTCAGCCGACAGTTCGAGGTGAGTTATCCTCACTATATCAATAGGGTCTACGGCACCAAGGCCGACCCTTTACCGGATGGAAATCCGGGTAGTTGTTTGTTATGGTATTGCTTGATATGGGCCGGAAGGCATTATGATATGGGCCGGAAGGCATTCTACGTTATGTGGACCGGAAGGTCATGGCCTGGAAAGGCGTATGTGTGTAAGTAGTATCTTAACTGAGACGTAGGGTGATATATGCTCGTGATCGGCTAGGTCGGTATCCTGGTTAGGGTAATGATATGTTATGTGATCTGCTTGATCGATTTGTTGACTGCGAACTATTATATGATTGAATGTTATGTGCACAGGGTTGTTTAGACTGGAGTTTGACCCGATATGCATGGCTGTTCTATGTTCTGTTATGTTATGTATGCTTTTTATGTTATGGGCCGGAAGGCAATATGTTTTGGACCGGAAGGTCGTGGCCTGGAAGGGCGTATATGTGGTTGATATTTTGGGGGTATCTCACTAAGCTTTCGGGCTTACAGTTGTGGTTTAATGTTTTTCAGGTTCTTCAGGAGGCTGTGGCAAGGCAAAGGCGTGATCGTACCGTTCCTCGCGTTTATGTTTTTATGAAATGGACCTGGGAATATTCTGATAAGTAATGTATTGAAAACCTTTTTGTAATAATGTTATTAAATGAATTGTTTGGAAAAGTTTAAATTATGTTGAAATTTTTGGTCGTTAGAATCGTCTTCTAGAGTATCTTGTAGTGTCTTTCGCTTCGGTTTCCATATGACTAAGAGGGGTCGGTCAACAGCGCGCGATACCCTTCTCTTGGGTACTTCGGAAGGTTTGAGATAAGAGGGACGACTGACGGATCGTATTAGGTTTAATTATTTGTATTATGTTTTAGGTTCAAAAGAGCCTTTATTCGCCGACATGGCTACGGAGAAAGTTCTTTTTACATAGCACTAGGGGTTTACACATGTTTGCATGAAGTCGAACCATGATTAATAAAGGCGTCGAAGTTGGCACACTTCGACATGATATAAAATGAGGGTCAATAAAGTCATGTGCCGAATAGGCACACTCGTTCTAGGCGTCTCGGGTTTCGTCCTGTGTATCACTGTCACGGATACTTGGATCGATAGAGTCGACGCAGAACTATAGAGAGTCCTAAGTGTTTCGGACTAGAGTACCTTTTAATGAATGGATTCTCACGAGGCATTTCTATAATTGCCTAATATATACTAGTCATGTATAGTTAAGGTGGGGAGGACTGTTGACTGAGCAACTCCACCCTAAATATATAACCAAACGAGGAACAGGAAATGAGGCGGCATTCACTCACTCTAGGTCTATCCATCTTAACTTTACATGGTTGTAACGTATATGTTTAGCCATTATAGTTTTACCTGATGAAATTTTAAATTTTATAACAGTGTTGCGACTTTCGCTTTAATGGGAATAATTACTTAGAATTAGTCTTTTAATGTTTTCGGTTAGTTATCTGAGATCGAGAGACGTACCAAAATCTACCGGTTTCCTTGATGCTTCTCCGTAAGCATTATAGTTAGACTCCTCCTATGTCCTTGTTCTTTCCTTCAGTTGGGCAGTCCTTCTTGAGGTGTCCAATCTCACCACATAGACGGCAAACTGGATTGGCCGTCAAATTGGTGGTTGATGTAATGAACTCAACCAGGGTTCTGCAGACGCAAGCAGTATGCCCCACATGTGGCACCTAGCACAATAGAGTTCCCGGCATGTACCATGATGATGGTAGCTGCACTTGCTGCAGTGGGGAAGGTTTCCTAGGTATGGTCTTTTTGAAGTCAGGAGGAAAGGTTTGACAGGGGTATTGACTGTCTCAGCTCGTTGCCCTTCGGAAGGTCCTTGAGCCGAGGTACTTCCCTCCTCGATCTTGATCTTTCTCTTCAGCGGGTTTGAGTGAGGTTCTTGGGTGGCTGGGTATGCAGAGGTTGGTTGTTGCTGTCCATTGATAGGGTCGGAATTTCCGATAGGGCCCTTGCTAACATTGGCATTGTTAGCATTTAGGTGAGCCATGACAGCTGCTACGGCTACCGAGATTGCAGCTTGAAGCATAGCTTCATCGAATAGGAGAGTAGGTTTCTTGCTGGTGTACTGGTTATGCTTCTTTGGAGGCATGATTTTTCCTACACGGAAAGGAACACAAGATAATGAGAGACGATGGCTAACCCCGGACATATCGGTCCCGACTGTATTAGGCATAAATTTTTCCCGTGCCTCGGGTACTGGTTGTCTGAGTGTCGACCTACATCCCTATGATGTAGTCCTAGTGTACAAGGTAGGAGTATGAGTATCGGAAAAAGGCCATAAGGTGGGAGTCATTCCTACTAAGTTACCTTTATACTGGGAAAGGTTTCACTCTCCGGCCTGGAGAGATTTGAGAATAGTTCAGAACTAAACTGCGGAAAGAAAGGCTCATGAAGACTTATGGCCAAAGAATCTCAACAGAGGTGTGGGGATCCGCTCTAAACATATTACTGGCAAAGGGAAAAGATGACTTACCTAACACATAGCGTGAATAGTGTAGCCACTAACTCACTAAATTGTATTATTTTATGGGTGTATTAGCATGACAAATACGAGGAAAAGACACTTCTCGGGTTCCATGGACTAGCTCCCTCTGTCTGCCTCGTATCTTTGACTGGGATCGGTGTTGGTTTCCTTCGGGTAGTTACCTAGGGTTCTCTTCTCGTATGGACATATTGAATTTCTAGTCCTCCTTACTTCCGAATCCCACTCTGGGTGTCATCACTTCATGATGGATGACTGGAAATCTTGGAAGTTTAGGCGAATCTCTCACCGATGTCCCTAAAAGTTATAGGCACTTGGTGAATTCAATAGTCTCGACCTAGTTCATTCGTTTCCGAGCTGGAAATCTTCTAAATGAACTTCTTCGGGGTCGGAATCAACTCTTCTGCCGAGTACTGAAGTGGGTAGGGTTTTCTACAGGATTCGTGCGAGAATGGAAATATCTAAAGAATCCTAAGAGATTATTAACATTTCACTAGATGATCCATATCGAGTCCTGCTACGATTACACAGGGTATACAAATCATATATAGCTTAGATCCGATAGGCCTTCGAATATGTGATACTACCCGATATCCACATCCAAACAACGAAAAGGAAGTAGAGCGAAACCACACATTCTAAGCTTATGGGATCCTTATTACATATAACCTTGGGAGTATACTCTCTGTAATTATAGGTATATCAATAAGGATCTTTTTAGTTCTTCACACAAGGTTATCTACGTATCCTAAAATACCCCTATGGTATTTTAAATTCCTTGTTTGTTTCTTATCTCCGAAATATGATTCTGGGATTAGTGTGAGTCTTTTAGTGTCCTAAAATACTCCTATAGTATTTTAAATTTTATGTTTGGCTCTAGCATTCCTAGTTTGTAAGTGCCAAACCTATTGTAACACCACTATCACTCCCAAGCACACGTTCATCGCATCTCGAATAAATGTAGTTGATCAGGTTACATTTATTCCAGCTTACGATTACATAACTGCCTAGGTTTGACGGTAGTGCTCAACATCCGAAGACTTTTATTCTTGTTCTTCTTGTGATACTTGTATTCGAGTGTTTAGATTATGGGTGTTATTACACTTTGGTAAAATATGGTTATATTTTAAAGTATAATTCTTGGTCAGAGTGTTTTATCCCTTTTGTATTTATAGGTTGTATATCTTTTATGAATTGATATACTTAGCTCACTATAAACAATGCTCTGATACCAATCTGTCACACCCCAAAACCGGAACGACAGAAACGTTCTGGGGTGGATGACATCATGTCAAGTATCACAACATATGTAGTATAGTAAATCAAAGTACAACAATCATTACATTAATAGTAATAGTTTTACATGGTTTACAATACAATACATCAAAGTAATACAAGTAATAATATGTGTGCAGCTTGGTACTAAACTATCTTCATCAAATGCTCCGGGAATGTACCTGTCTAATGCTAACTTGAGAATACAAGTTATTTGAAAAGCGAGTATCAACATTTTTACAATTGCTGGTGAGTTCATAAGTATTTAGTGTCATTTTAATCAAATAACTTTAATAAAAGTGGTAGTTTTAGGGTATCCATTACATTAGTGTCTTTTCCAGAAAATCTTATATTTTCTTTAATAAAAGCAGTCTTCTACCAAGACTGGACGGAGTTATGCAGTAAAAAGTAGTTTTCCCTTAATCGCTATCATTATCAACATACATAATTTGATTATTAAAGAAAGCAAGAGAAATCAGGGAAATAACATATGCCTCAACAGTGAGGACTGCTGACTAAGGCAAAAGGAATCATTGACTCCAGGAGAGTATCGAACGAACGACACACCTGGCTCAGTCTAACAAAAGGAGATACAGAACCCAGACGGTACCAAATGAAAGATACAGCTAGTAAGGTCTAAAACAAAGAATACAGACCGCAGACAATATCAAATGAAAGATATAGTTGGCAAGGTCTAAAAACAGTGTGTCTCTGAGAATGGGTTTCCATCATACAGTGTAAGTTGCTGGTGAAATATCGTTACCTTAAGGCCCTAAATTATAAGGCAACCTGGGATACTCGTAACCATACTAACCGACACTAGAGTACCTGACGCCCTACAAGCGTCTATAAAATATGACATTGGTCACCCCTTGGCTTGGTGGGCCGTGGATTGTAGCTAGCAGTCAGGGTGCGGGGGTGTCAATCCCGTATAGATCTATACACACAATGTCCGCTCTCCCTACAAGAGACTTTGGTTACCAACTAGACGACGGAGAAAGATGCGTCCCGAAGATGCATCCCAAAGAGTGGGTAGTGGGTTTCATAAATAAGTGATGAACTAGAGGTAGAGACTCATAATTGAACTGACTAGAGTAAACCTATATGTCTATGCTCGTATAGATAACATACAACTAATGAATCAAACGACCTTCGGACGACCATCCAATCCCACCAGACCACATCTCAACGAAGAAAAGGAAATAGGGCAGACAAGCCTTCCTAAGTCCTTCAATCATTATTTATATGCACCTATACAAGTACAGACATACCTATAACTACGACTGAGTATGTAACAAGTAAAGACGTATCGTGATGTATAACTGAGTCGTGGTGTGTAAACGTACAGTGTGGAATAACTGAATCATAAAGTGTGAACGAATAGTGTGGAATAACCGAGTCGTGATGTATAACGTACAGTGTGGAATAACCGAATCGTGATGTATAGCGTACAGTGTGGAATAACTGAATCATAAAGTGTGAACGAATAGTGTGGAATAACCAAATCGTAAAGTGTAAACAAACAATGTGGAATAATCGAATCGTGAAGTATAAGCGTTACCAAATATAAGTGTATCACAAAGTGGAAACTTTATCAAGTAGGAGTTTAAACTAAGTAAAAGCGAAGCAGTGGCATCTAACAAGCAAGAGTATACGACAAGAGAGAGAACTTTGATGAAAACCTTAAAAAGAACCTTTATACTTAAGAAAGTCACAACTTGGTATTCTTTGGTAAAATAAGTTTGAAAACCTTTAGAAATTCTTTGGAAACCTTTCATAAGCCAGTTTAAAATGAACTTTGATAAAACAGCATAAGTAAGAGTCTTGAACAAGTGAAAACATTTCAGAAAACATTTATAGTATCTTACCCGGTAAAACCAATTACAGTGTGGTAAATCCTTGTCCATGCGGGTTATCAATCACATGTGTTTGATATGATAACTGGCATGTTTAACTTGTATCCCCCCTATAAAACATGTAAAAAAAACATTTAAAAGGTTCATTCAGGGGTATGAACTCACCTGGTGTAAGTGGATCTGAGAAAGGTGCCGGTTGGGTGCTCGGTGTCAAGTAAAGACTTGGACACACTTAGTGACCTATTTAACATACGATAACATATGTTCACATACAATTAGTACATTTAATACTAATCAAACAAGTATACGCACCCTAAAGTGCGGAAAACACTTTGGTTAAGTGTTTGGGGTGTCCCGGGTAACATTTGAGGGTGTGAATGGCTTAGGAATGGAGTTTACTCTCCAAGAGTAAACTCTCCATATGGTGTTTACGGCCGTGGGACAACTCCCCATGAGTTTACGGCCGTAAACTCATGGTGAGGGTTTTCTAAGATGTTTAAAGGCTTTATCTTCATCGTGGAATTATACTAAGTCCAAATCTAAATTGTATGTGTGGATTTAAGGTGTTTAAAGGGGCTATATGGGATTTTACGGCCCATGAACCACTCCCTATGGGAGTTCACGGCCGTGAACTCCCATCCCTTGATTTTATGGAAGTTTAAAGTCCCAAATTCACTTATAGTAATTTGTGATGAAAGTTTAAGGCCATTTAGGGGACAAAAACCATCTTTTGGCATAGTTTTGGGGTGTTTACGACCTAGGTACTTCCTTGGGCCGTAAACTCCAATCCACCCCATATTTCTTTGTGTTTGAATGTTCAAACCCGAAATAGCAAGACCCTAATTTATGTATTAAGCCTAAGGGTGGTTTGGGAGTGTTTTTGGGGCATTTTGCAAGGATAAGAGGTGTTCACGGCATAAGCATGTGCTTGGGCCATAAACTATCTTTTATGCCCTAAAATCTTGTGTTTTGATGTTTAAACACTCCTAGATAAATTCCCTAACTAGTATCCAAGCTCAAATAAGGAAGAATCGGGACTTTTGGCCACTTTTTGGGGGTTTACGGCCTAAGGAGGCTCTTAGGCCGTAAACTCCTTTTCCTCAGCTTATATGGTCGATTTTTGGGGTATAATCACAAGCTAAGATGTTTAGAATAAGCTAGGGTAAGGGGACTTATGATTTGGAAGCGTTTGGTTGCAGATTTGAGTCGAAAACGTGATTTATGCGAGAGAGTATAGAGAGAGGGTGATATGGGAGTGGGAAAAGAGTGGAATGAAGTCCACTCCCCCTTATATAGGGGTTCGAGTTGGGGCTCAGTGGAATTCTACCCGATACTGCCGTTATACGGGGCTGTTGGTCGCACCCGATTTAGTGGTCGTAATAAAATTTAACCTTTTTCCAAATTAACATGGAAATGTAATTGAAGTGTTTTTATTTACTTTATTACGACTATAACAACATAAAAATATAAATAAATAAAACATTTATTTATTGGGCGAACTCTAGTTAACGGAACTTTTATAAAATGGGATATTTTGTTAACGGTAACGGGGTAATGTAACAGAATAAACTTTGGGTTGTCACAAGTTCAGGATTGACCTGGTTCCTGGTGCGGCTTCGATAACCAAGGCACCATATCGGTTGGCTCTTCCAGAGATGCAATAGTTGTCTACACAACTGCAGGAGCTGCTAGACAAGGGTTTTATCAGGCCGAGTAGTTCACCATGGGGAGCCCCGATCCTGTTTGTGAAGAAGAAGGACGAGTCGCATCGCATGTGTATAGACTACCGGGAGCTGAACAAGGTAACGGTGAAGACCTGTTATCCACTTCCAAGGATAGATGATTTGTTTGACCAACTTCAGGGAGTATCTTGGTTTTCCAAGATTGATTTACGGTCGGGATATCACCAGATGCAGGTAAGGGATGAGGATGTATAGAAGACCGCTTTTAGGACCCGATATGGTCATTATGAGTTTGTGGTGATGTCGTTTGGGCTCACCAATGCTACAACTGCATTCATGGATCTCTTGAACCGCGTATGAGGCCGATGTTGGATCGGTCTGTGATAGTGTGACAACCCAAAATTTTCATTTGTATAAACTCCGCAATCAAGCACATCAAAAATTTGTCAAATTCATCTCAAAACATTTTTTTCTGGATTTAAGCCCGTTTGAATATTTTATTTTATATTCGTCAAGCAAACAAAAATAAGGAAGTATGCTTTAGAGTTTGTCGTATATCACATAAGTCGCGAAACTCCAAAAGTTTGGAGTTTACGGACGTAAACATGGAGTTTACGGCCGTAAACCCCAAAGAGTATAAATATGACACTTAGTCATTTTTAGCTCATTTTTCACTTCCAAGCCCAAGAACACCCAAGTTTTTCTCTCAAGCATCATATCCCATTTTCGTCAAATCCGCCAAAATGTAAGTGTTTTCTTCCTAGATTCGTTCATATAACACTTAATCTAGTGTTTCTACATGCTTTCATCCATAAAATCTTGTCTGTTCATAGATCTTCAAGTGTTCATCAAGAACACCAAGAACATACACACTAGTGTTCTTGGTTAAAATCGATCATTCAAGCTCCTAGATCGTAAGTACACTTGCCCTAGCTTCTTGTGTGCTTAATATGAACTTATTTACACTCGAAAATCATCAAAATCCCCATGTTCGTATGTGTTTACGGTTTGGGGAGACCTTCCAAAACCGTAAACACCTTCAAAGGGTGTTTAAGTGACCTTAACACCTTCCAATGCTTGTATAAGTGGCTAGAACCTTGAATGCTTAAGATAGAAACACCAAAACACAAAAGAAATGGAAAAACATGAGTTTACGGCTGTAAACCCATGTGTTTACGACCGTAAACTCCCAAGGAGTGGTCCAAGGACCGTAAACTCCAAAAGGAGGTCATTTCGAGCCCCAATGACTTCCTAAGCCCTTGATTCGAGTCTAGCATAATTCCTTGAGTGGTATAAGACTTTTGAACACCCAATGACACCACTTCCATGAGTTTACGACTGTAAAATCATGGGGGAAGTGGTCTAGAAACTGTAAACACCCCTAAGGGCCACCATTTGAGGAGTAAACTCCAATGTGAGGCCATACTATCTTTATATGCAACCCTTGGTACTCCTAGCACTTTTAGCAAAGTATTTTCATGCTTTAGGATGTCCTTAATTGCATAATTAGTTGTTAAATGACTAATTTGATACTTAAATGTATCATTACATGTTAAATAGGATTCGCGTGTGTGTTCAAGTCCTCACTTGACACTTAGCATCCTATACCGCCCATTCATCCGAATCACCCACGTCAGGTGTAACATCCCGAAATAGCAAGAGTAGAGTTGAAGGGCTAAAAGTGTAAGTTTTGGAGGGCAACTCGGCGAGTCCATGGATGGACTCGGTGAGTCAGGTCGCAACTTTGGTCGCATGTCAAGTGGCCGACTCGGCGAGTCAATGAGGTGGACTCGGCAAGTAGGCACTGAGTGGAGAAAACCCTAATTCTCGGGGTTGAGCCCTATATATAGAGCATTATGTTCCCTCCCCAGCCTCTTTATCACCCCCTTGAGTCCCAGAAACCCTAAAATCATGGAGAAACACCATTGTTGAGTGGATTGGGGCTTGGAGAAGTATTTGTTGAAGAAAGTTTGGAAGTTTGATGTAACGACCGAAAAATACAACCAATTAAATTTTTTTTAAAAACAACCCGATTTCATTAAATTGTTTACAAAAAGGTTTTCAATACAAATCATTTAGAGTATTCCCAGAATCACATTGCTACAAAATCATGAGGAGCGGTACGATCACGCCTTCGCCTTGCCACAGTCTCCTGAAGAACCTGAAAAACATTAAACCACAACTATAAGCCCGAAAGCTTAGTGAGATACCCCCAAAATACCAACCACATATACGCCCTTCCAGGCTATGACCTTCCGGTCCAAAACATATTGCCATCCGGCCCATAACATATAAAACATACATAACATAACAGAATATAGAACAGCCATGCATATCGGGTCTACTGTGTGACTGGTCCGTCGTATCGGGCCTTCAGTCCACCGGATCCATCCTCCGAGTCTAGTTATGTCCTTCAAGTCTACAGTGTGGTTGGTCCACCCGCACCGGGCCTTCAACCCACCTGGTCCACTCTCTGAGTCTACAGTGTGACTGGTCCGCCCACATCGGGCCTTCAGTCGGCCTGGTCCACTCTCCGAGCCTCGGCACGTCTGGTCCGCCCTCGTGGGGCCGACAGCCTATCCGAACCGCTCGCTGGGCCTTCAGAATAACCGGTCCCCCTGGGTATCTTGGCCTACAGCACAAAGCAGGACCTGCCTCAACCTATCTCCAGTCCAAACAACCATGTGCACATAACATACAATCATCTAACAGTCATAGACAACAAACCGAGCAAGCAGATCACATAGCATATCATTACCCTAACCAGGTTACCGACCTAATCGGTCACTAGCATAGCATCACTCTACATATCGGGAAACTGACCTTAACTAGGCCTCCAGCATGTACCATCCTAGCTACCAGGATGCAGACATATCAAACAATAACATAATAACCATATCCAAATCTTAATCTAATAAAGGGCCGGCCTTGGTGCCTTAGACCCTGTTGATATAGTGAGGATAACTCACCTCGAAACTGTCGGCTGAAAGGATAAGATCCCCCTACTCCGAACTCTGACACGAACTCCTCCACTGAACACCAAAATACTCAATCTCAAAATATATCCTTAATTACCAAAATACCCCTAGAAGACAACTGGTCAACCCTTGGACAAGGTCAAAGTCAACCCCTGACTGACTCTACTCGCCAAGTCAACCCGATGACTCGCCGAGTCCCCAAGTTCAGAACTTCCCTCAATCCGCGACCTGACTCGCCGAGTCATCCCGAGACTCGCCGAGTCCAACCACTCTGAGTCTACTCACACCCAACTCACCGAGTCATCCCTTGACTCACCGATTCTCGACTCAACCAAAAATTATTGGGACTCTTCGACAAGACTCACCGAGTCCAAGAACAGACTCGCCGAGTCTAAGGCTATCTTTAACCTACTCGCTGAGTTGTTCATCCAACTCGCCGTGTACCACCAGTCTGAATCCATACAGAAGCATTCCAGACCATGCAATTGATCTAAAACATAGATCTAGCCTCCTACAACCCATCCATCACGTAAAGTGGCAAACTTTACATGATTCCATGAAGATCTAGGCATAATACACATTAGGGCTAAGGTTTGGGACAAGATAGCTTCACTCAATACTCAACACAGGGACTTTATGCACATTTGGACCATCACCACTCCAGATCTGAGGTAGCATCCTCAGATCCATCTTCCAATCCCGAATAACTCATGAAATACACCCAAAAACCCCAAAACAACCCCCAAAGAAGACAACAAGGGGAAAAGAGCTCAAGACAGAGGATCCTTACCCCAAAGATGAGCCTAAACTGATGTAGACTCCAGATCTCCAAGCCCTCTTGAAGCTATCCACGAATTCCACCCACTTCTCTTCACAAACCCTTTCTTCCAAGCTTCAATCCTCTCAAAAATGGAGTTAATACGTTTGGGGTGTTCACTGGAACTCTCAGGGGGTATAGAGGCTGAAAAGGATGCATAACATCCTTTAAATAGGGGGCAAACCTCGAAGGTTAGGGTTTTCTTCACCCAACACCAACTCGCCGAGTCCAGCCGCCGACTCGCCGAGTTGGCCAATTAACACGCGACCAATTCACGACCCTACTCGCAGAGTCCACTCATGGACTCGCCGAGTTCCTCTTTTCTAATTTCCCCTTTTTGCCCCTCAACTCTACTCTTGGTATTTCGGGATGTTACATTTGAAGGTGTGGAGCAAGGGGCTTTACTTGGATTCGAATTCCTTGTAGATTGGGGCGTTCTTTTGAGGTAATATCTCGTTCTTAGGCTGTTGTTATCTTGTTTATTCATTTTGGGGTTTGAGGGAAGCTTATTTTGGGTGATATTGGAATCTAGAGGTTAGATCTGAGGTTGCTACCACAGATCTGGAATGGAGTAGAGTTGGAATGCAGGAAAGTCCCTGTGTTGAGTGTTGGATGAAGCTATCTTGTCCCAAACCTTAGCCCTAATGTGCAAAATGCATAGATCTCTTTGGATTCACGTAAAGTTTGCCACTTTACATAATGGATGAGTTGTAGAAGGCTAGATCTATGTTTTGGATAAATTGCATGGCCTGGGATGCTTCTGTATAGATTCAGACCGGTGGTACTCGGCGAGTCACAAGGGTGGACTCGACGAGTTGCTTGAAGATGAGCTGGAACTCGACGAGTTGGATGAACAACTCGACGAGTAGGTTGAAGATAGCCTTAGACTTGGCGAGTCTGTTTTTTGGACTCGACGAGTCCAAATATTTTCTGGTTGATTTGAGAACCGGCGAGTCAAGGGATGACTTGGTGAGTTGTGTGCGAGTGGACTCAGAGTTGTTGGACTCGGCGAGTCTCGGGGTGACTCGGCGAGTTAGGTCGCGGATCGAGTAAAGTTTTGAGTATGGGAACTCGGCGAGTCATAGGGTTGACTCGACAAGTAGGGTCAGTCAGGGGTTGACTTTGACCTAGTCTTTGACTAAGGATTGACCAGTGGTTTCCAGGGGTATTTTGGTAATTGCTGATTATGGTTTTGAGTTCAGCGCATTAGTGGCTGTCCAGTGGTGGAGATCGTGTCAGGGATTGGAGCAGCTTGGGTTATCTGTTCAGTCGGCAGTTTCGAGGTTCGTTATCCTCACTATATCTATAGGGTTTAAGGCACCAAGGCCGACCCTTTTATCGGATGGAAATCCGGGTAATTGTCTGTTGTATGATATTGCGGGATATGGGCCGGAAGGCGTTACGTTATGGGCCGGAAGGCATTACATGTTGTGGGCCAGAAGGCAATGCGATGTGGACCGGAAGGTCATGGCCTGGAAAGGCGTATGTGCATAATTATTATGTTGGCTGAGTCGTAGGGTGATGTTATTCAAGTGATCGGCTAGGATGGTAACTTGGTTAGGGTAATGATATGTTATGTGATCTGTTGATCGATTTGCTAACTGTAAACTGTTATATGATTACATGTTATGTGCATGGTTGTCTGGTCTGGAGTGTAACCTGGTATGCATGGTTGTTCTATGTTCTGTCATGATATATATGCTTTTATGTTGCAGGCCGGAAGGCGATGTGTTATGGGCCGGAAGGCAATGTGTTATGGGCCGGAAGACATTACGCTATGGGTCGGAAGGCGATATGTTTTGGACCGGAAGGTTGTGGCCTGGAAGGGCGTATGTGTGGTTGGTATTTTGGGGGTATCTCACTAAGCTTTCGGGCTTACAGTTGTGGTTTTTATGTTTTCAGGTTCTCAGGAGTCTGTGGCAAGGCAAAGGCGTGATCGTACCGTTCCTCGCGTTGGTGTTTTATGAAATGGACCTGGGAAAATACTCTGTTAAATAATGTATTGAAAACCTTTTTGTAACAACGTTATTAAAATGGGTTGTTTTTGAAAAGTTTTAATTGTTTCGAAATTTTGGTCGTTACATCAGGTGAGTTCATACCCATGAATTAACCTTTTAAATGATTTTAAATGCTTTTATGTGTGTGTGTGTGTGTTGGGGGGGGATACAAGTTGAACTATATTGTTATTATATCAATCACATATGATTAATAACTGTATTGCAAATAGATTTCTGCATGTTAAACTGTTTTATCCAGCTAAAGGTTTTCAAAGATCGTTTTATAAACTGACATCAAGTCATAAATTCTTATTTATAAGTTTCCAAAGGTTTTACCAAAACTTTTTTTATACTCTTGTATTGTTAAATGCATGCCTGTATATGTATAGTTATATAAGTAATGTTTAAAGGACTTAGGAAGGTTAACTTGCTTTAATTCCTTTTCCTTGTTTGGATGTGGCTTTAGGGTAATAATTATCCGTCCGAAGGTCGTTTCAATATTAGTTATATATCATGTGTACATATATAGTCATAAAAGTTCTATTATTCAATTCATCGCCTTTGGGTAGCAAAGGCATCTAGATAACCTCTCAAGTAAACTATAATAGGTATAGTTTAGAAACCAACTCTAACATTCATTAATGAGAACTTAGTTATATCTATATCCTAAAACATATACTTTTTAGTAAAAAGAAAGGTTTATAGAAATCAAAACATGAGATACATCTTCATGACGCGGATTCCACCGTTGTCAAGTTGGTAACCAGAGTCTCCTGGAGGGAGAGCGGGCATTGTGTGTTTAGATCTATACATGACAGACACTCCCACATCCTGATTGCTAGTTACTGTCTCGCCCGACCAAGCCAAGGGGTGAAAATATTACGTTTATTCTGACGCCAGTAGGTCGTCAAGTATTCGATTGTCAACTAGTATGGTTACGAGTATCTTTACGTTTACCTTATAATTCATGGCTTTAAGGTAATAAGTATTATCACGGTATTTTCTATATATGAAACCATCATGATATATTTTCCTAGTTATATACTAGGCCACACTTTAAACCGTTAAACTAATCCACATAAGATTAAAGGTTATTTTAGACTCTCTGAGGAGTATTGTTCCCTTAATACTTCCTGGGGTTTTTATTTCATTCTTTTAGACTCTCTGAGGCGTATTATTCCCTTAATACTTCCTGGAGTCTGTATTTCATTCTTTTAGACTCTCTGAGGCGTATTATTCCCTTAATACTTCCCGGAGTCTGTATATCATTATTTTAGACTCTCTGAGGCGTATTATTCCCGTTATACTTCCTGGGGTCTGTATTCATTCTTTTAGACTCTCTAAGGCGTATTGTTCCCGTAATACTTCCTGGAGTCTGTATTTCATTCTTTTAGACTCCCCGAGGCGTATTGTTCCCTTAATACTTCCTGGAGTCTGTACTTCATTCCTTTAGACTTTGCGAGGCATATGGTTCATTCAATACCACCTGGAGTCTGTGTTTTATTTACTTTTAGCCAGCAGTGTTACTGCTGAGGTAAAATATTATTTTCCCTATTACTTTTTCTTGTGATCTTCTCACATATTCTTTAAAATATAAACTATATTTTGATAATGATAGTACTTTTGGGGGAAATTACTCTTTAAACATAAAACAACTGGGTCTTGGTAGAAGACTACTTTTATTAGAAAATATAGGATTTTTTTGGAAAGGATTCTAATACTCTGTAGATTCTAAACCACCATCTTTATGAGATTATTTTGAAGAAAAACATGTATTTATATGAATGCCATTAAATACTTATGAACTCACCAGCATTAAAATGTTGATACTTGCTTTCAAAATAACTTGTATTCTCATGTCCTAAAAAGAAAGGTACACTCCAGGAGCTTTTGAGAAGTCAGCCTAGTACCAAACTGCAGCTTATGTTATTTCCTATATCTACTTTGATGTTATTGTTAAATGTAACCTATGTAAATTATTACTATAAATGCAATGGTTGTTGTACTTTGATTACTATACTGCATATGTTGTGATACTTGACATGACGTCCTCCATCCCTGAACGTTTCCATTGTTCCGGTTTTAGGGTGTGATAGATAGTGTTCATCAACGACATGTTGGTTTATTCCAAGACTCAGGATCGACACAAGGAGCAGCTAAGAGAGGCGCTAGAGACACTGAGGAGGGAGAAACGTTTCACGAAGTTCTCCAAGTGTGAGTTTTGGTTGCGCGAGCTGTAATTCCTTGGACACCTCATCAACTAGAAGGGTATACTTGTAGATCCAGCCAAGATAGAGGCCGTGATGTAGTGAGAAGTCCCGAGGTCTCCATCTGAGATTCAGAGCTTCCTAGGTCTAACAGGGTATTACAAGAGATTCATTCAGGATTTTTCCAAGATAGCAGTACCGCTCACTCGACTGACTCTCACTCGACTGACTAAGAAGTCAGTGGCGTTTCGCTGGGGTCCTGAGCAGCAGTCAGCATTTGAGACGCTCAAGCAGCGAATTTGCGAAGCACCGATTCTTACCTTGCCAGAGGGAGTGGATGACTTTTTAGTCTACTGTGACGCTTCAATCACAGGTATGGGAGCAGTATTGATGCAGCAAGGGCATGTGATAGCTTATGCCTCTAGATAGTTGAAGCCTCACGAGGCTAACTATTTGAAGCATGATTTAGAGTTGGGGGCAGTGGTGTTCGCCCTCAAGATTTGGCGACATCACCTCTATGGGGTCTGTTGTACCATTTACACGGATCACAAGCGTCTGAGGTACCTTATGGATCAGCCAAATCTGAACACGAGGTAGCATTGATGGTTGGATGTGGTAAAGGATTATGACTGTGAGATCCTTTACCATCCGGGCAAGGCCAACGTTGTGGCCGATGCTCTGAGCTGCAAGGCGGTGGCGGTCCCGATCCGAGATATATGTCTGAGGATGACAGTGATTACTCCATTGCTGGAGCATATCAAAGAGGCACAATTTGAGGTCCTGAAGGAGGAGATGCAAAAGTGTGAAAGGATCGTGGGCCGAGTAGCTTCTTTCGATTATGGCAGCCAAGGATTATTGACCCTGCATGGGAGGGTTTGGGTTCCGTACAAGGGTGGGGTATAGCACATGTTGATGGATGAGGCCCACAAGTCTCGGTTCTCCATCCATCCGGGGGCAACAAAGATGCATAGAGATATTTGACTCGATTATAGGTGGCCCTTCATGAAGCGAGATGTAGCGTGGTATGTAGAGAGATGCCTGACCTACACGAAGGTCAAGGCAGAGTACCAGAGACCCCATGACAAGATGCAGTCGTTGGATAATCCCGTGTGGAAATGGGAGGATATCACCATGGATTTCTTTACTAAGCTTCCCAGGACCGCACGTGGAGTTGATTTGATTTGTGTCATCGTGGATCGGTTAACCAAGAGTGCGCATTTTATAACGATCCAGGAGAGCATCTCGGCTAAGAAGTTAGCTGATATTTATGTGCGAGAGATAGTGGCACATCATGGAGTGCATGTTTCAGTGGTGTCAAACCGAGACGTCTTGTTCGCTTCCAGGTTTTGGAAGCGGTTTCATGATGAGATGGGTACTCATCTTCATTTCAGCACCACTTTCCACCCTCAGATGGACGGGAAGAGCGAGAGGACAATTCAGGCCCTCGAATACATGCTTTGGGCATGTGTCCTAGATTTCGGTGGCAGTTAGGATACATATCTTCCATTAGTGGAATTTTCGTATAACAACCAATATCATGCCAATATTGACCGTCCTCCTTTTGAGATGCGTTATGGGAGGAAGTGTAGGAACCCAGTCTGTTGGGGTAAGTGTTTGGTTTTGAGCAATCTAACACTTCCTAAGTGTGCATGCAACCCTAATTAACCTTGGATCTATGTTTGTCTAAATACATGCAAAATAATAATTTTCCAAGGTTCATAACCTATCTAACATGGCATGGGGTACTTTTGAACATAAAAGGGTTAGAAGAGATTACATACCTTTTTGATGAGTTTGATTCTTAAGGAGTTTGAGGGCCAAGCACCAATAGTGTGAATGCCTCAAATGGAATCAAAAATGACCACAAACTCTTGGAAAACTTTGAGAGAGTGTATACACACTAGAATTTTCGGCCACACACAAACACACACACACTAGTGGCTATTTCATCCAACAAAAGCATCCTTATATAGTGTACATGATTAGGGTGAAACCCTAATAACCCATGACCTTTCCTTTTCCAAGGATCCATGGGTTAAAAGCTCCATGGATCATCCATGGACTTCCATACAAGCCTAGCCCATTAACAAATGAGTGTTAGGCCACACCATATAAAACCAATAGCCCACAATCCAATTAGTCTTCCTTTTAATCTCTAAATTAATTCATAATTAATTTAAGACTAAGACTAATTAAATAACATGACTTCATATTAATATATTATAACTTACAATATATTAATAGACATATGTGTATAACTCTCATAAAATTATCCATAAATAGTTCGGATGAAATGCAACCCAAATGGACCATGCCGGGTCGGGTCAAGTATATACCAAATAAGTTATGGACTTAGACACCTTATCTAATAGACTCCCACTTGGATAAGTCTAATAACTATATTTGCGTATGTTACTTCAGGAACCAACCAGCAATTGTAGCTCTCAAAAACTCTGTTGAACTATGAAGCGCCATTTTAGATAAGTGATCCTATAATCCTCTGTTCTCATGATATCAGCCGGATAAATACATGGAACAACGTCGTACTTATTGTCCAGCAGTTTATTTCCCGATTTTCGATTTGTTTGACAAAGAACTTAATCGAACACATCAATTTAGTTCTGACCGGCCGGCACATAGGTCACAACAAAATCATCGAGGGGACCAGATATAGATTCTATTTCTAGAAGGAACAGATAAACTTCGACTCATATGCTTGTTCTACTACTTGTTGAATTGTACACAAAGGCACGTTTTATAACATCAAGTTACTGATGTGTTTACGTGCAATCAATGCACAACCAACTCATAGGTACCAACTCATATCTCTAGGTTTGAAGATTTATATGATATTACCATCTCACGATCACTCGAGATAAATTCCATGAAGTGATACAAGTGAGCGTGGGTTTATTCCAATACTCATAACTTATGAGTACTCATGAATGTTGTAGCAACCATTGCTATGACTAAACCCATTTAGCCATCTACAAACTCGATTCATGACAATCTTGATTCATACCTACTTCCAACATATGAACGACTGTGGAGTGTTTAAATAACTTAGTCATTTGGAAAGAATAACCTAGCTATTTTGGAAGTCAAAACATGCAAAGTGAAATACAATAATAATTGAATCTAATATGGTCTCCGAACCCTTTTGAATATAAATAAAACCACCTTTTATTTATCACCATATTGATTACACATTATTCATTGTATAAGGTTTCAAACAATCAACTTAAGACTTGAATAAAAACAACAGTCGTCCCATGCTCCTAGCATGTACACTTTGTTTTTCTAAACAATAGTTATGCCATACTCCAAGTATGCACACTATGTTTGTCTATGATCCTTACATTGTGATGTAGATCAATTGAACATGATTCCAATGATACTCATTTCACAATCCCAAATCCTTATTGTAAATGTGAGAATCCTCGATTCCTATCATTTACCAAAAAGAACTGGTAGATTTTAAACTTTTATGCAATGTTCCTCTTGTAATGATTATTCACAAAGTCACCAAAACCTTGTCACCAGTCATTACAGAGTATTCCAAAGAAGGTTAACTTCTATGGAACGGAAGTCTCATATTCAAAGTACATTACTTTGAACATCCTTCTTGCATTAAGGTTTTCTAATCTTACATAGATTGAATAACTTCCGCCTATGGAGACATTTCCATAGTCCCATTTTGACTATCACTTCCGAACAAGAGTTACTTCCAACTTTCCCTGAGCAACCAATCTTTGGCGAACCTCAGATTGTCCTCGACAACTGCTTAATCACTTTAGTCATATCCAGTTCTAGACTTTCCCCTTCTAAATGCCCCGAGCATTTGGAAAATTTAGAAAAGGATTAATATTATAGCACATGAAATCGATCCTATATCCGAAGCATATAGGACACGATTCATGATGTCTCACATAAAGACATGATACTAGACCAGTCTTTTGCTACAATATTTTTTATTTGCCATGTTTTCAAAATTTAACTATGAATGTAACGTCGTAAAATTTCCAACCAAAAATTTTCGTTTTTTTTTTACAACCATCAAATCATGAGTAAAAGGTTTAATTTCCAAAGTAACAATGTAGTCACAACCGATTACATAACAAAAGATAAAATAGTTTTCCCCGAGTGTGTGTACGGTCACGCTGGCGCCTTCCCACGGTCCTCACTCGTACCTGAAACACATAATACAACAACTGTAAGCATAAAGCTTAGTGAGTTCCCAAAATACAACATACGCACATACGCCTTTCCAGGCCTTGACCTTCCGGTCCATGTGTCTCAGGGGACTTCCGTCCCGACTGGGTAAACCTTCCGGTCCTACCCACGTCAACCCTTATAGTCCATATGACTACGCCTTCCGGCCCATATCAAACACATCATACAGGACACATATAGCAAATAACTTAACACACATAAGGCATATATTTCATATTATATTCGACCTTCCGGTCACACAGTCAAAACCCTTCCGGGTACAGTATAGTGAGAAGACTCACCTCGTATGCCTCGCTAAGTCACTAACCGCGAATCCTGGAATCACTCGGGCTCGAACCCTCAAGCTGCAGTCCTCCTATGATATTATAAATCTATAATTATTACTTGTACCACTAAGGTGGACCATCCATATCAAGTCAACACAGGTTGACTTGGTCAGCAGTCTTTAGACAATTTGGACCAGACTCGGCTAGTGCACAATGGCGACTCGGCGAGTCTACGCGTTTTTACCAACTCTCAAGAATTTTTCCCTTTGACTCGTCGAGTACTCCCCCGACTCGACGAGTTCCACCTGGGCCTGAATCACAGGTCCACCGCGACTCAACTCGCCGAGTCAAAGGTCAACTCAGCGAGTCCCAACCTGACTCGGTCCACCTGTCAACACCTTTCCAACTCTCTGCGACTCACTGAGTCGCCCACAACTCGGTCCGGACTACACACAGGATGGTCTCAAAGAAAATCTTCAAGCGACTCGTCGAGTCTGTTCTTCAGACTCGGCGAGTCCATGCCATGCACCAGCTAAAACTGGCTTTTGCGGTCAGATCCGTTCCATATATACATAGATCTGGCCTTCCCAAGCTTATTTGTCACGTAAAGTCTCAGTCTTGGTTGCCATGCAATGCATACAAGGCTCATTTTGAAGAAACAACCACTTATTTGGCAAGTTTAGCTTCTAACTCAAAAGAATGGACATAAAGCTTGACATGAGGGGTCTCCTGGACCTGCTTAAGTCCAGATCTAGGTTCCATGTCTCCATGGGACCTCTCATACTTCTTATTCAAGCCAAGAAATGCAAGGAGAAACCCTAGATTTGGCCCATCAACACAAAACACGAAGATTGGCTCAGAAATTTACCTCAAGAAGACCCCCTTGATGAAATACCAACAGATCTAAGCTCCCCAACACCTCAAGCTTGCTCCTCTCCCTCCTTTCCTTGCAATAGCACACAAAATGATGAACAAAAGGCCTTCAAACACACTCACAAGGGCTTACAGACGTATGGAGGCTCTTAGGGTTCAATGTGGCCGCATATGAGGGCCATAAGGTCCTTTAAATAGGGCTTAGGACCGGGAAATTAGGGTTTCATCAAACAGCGCGGACTCGCCGAGTCCATTCCTTGGACTCGCCGAGTCCGGATGCGAACCCCCGCTCAAAAACGCGACCCGACTCGGCGAGTTCGACTACCAACTCGCCGAGTCCCCTCATAGAATGATAAAAATATGTGAAATGGAGATACCTGGGGATTCGGGCTGTTACAAATCTCCCCCACTAGAATAAGACTTCGCCCTCGAAGTCCCGCTTAGGCAAAAAGCTCCGGATGCTGCTCCCGCATCTCATGTTCCGGCTCCCAGGTCATCTCTGATCCCTTCCGATGCTGCCACTGAACCAATACCAGGGGTACCTCCTTGTTTCTCAAAACTTTGATCTTCCGATCTTTGATGGCCATAGGTCTTTCAGCATAATTCAGACTTGCATCCACCTGAATATCCCCTAACGGAACCACCGCTGATTCGTCGGCTATACATTTCCGCAGTTGCGACACATGGAAGGTATCGTGAATCTGTCCCAACTCTGCTGGCAAGTCTAAACGGTAGGCTACCCGACCCACCCTTGCGATCACACGGAAAGGACCAATATATCGGGGCCCCAATTTGCCCCTCTTCCTGAACCGAATCACTCCCTTCCAAGGAGAGACCTTCAGGAGCACGAGATCACCAACTTGGAACTCAAGCTCGGACCGTCGCCTGTCTGCATAACTCTTCTGCCGGCTCTGAGCGGTCAACAACCTTTTCCTGACCATCTGGATTTGCTCGGTCGTCTGAAGCACGATCTCCGTGCTACCCATAACCTGTTGTCCCACCTCACCCCAACAGATGGGGGTGCGACACCTCCGCCCATACAACAGCTCAAAGGGCGGCATACCAATGCTCGAATGATGGCTGTTGTTATACGAGAATTCTGCTAAAGGTAGATAGGTGTCCCAGCTCCCTCCAAAGTCCAACACACACGCCCGAAGCATGTCCTCGAGTGTCTGAATTGTCCGTTCACTCTGGCCGTCTGTCTGAGGATGATATGCCGTACTGAAATGCAACTTAGTACCCAACTCTTCATGGAATTTCTTCCAGAACCTAGAAGTGAAACGCACGTCGCGGTCCGAAATAATCGAGATCGGCACCCCGTGCCGAGATACTATTTCCCTCACATATATCTCGGCCAACTTCTCCGCAGAAGAGCTCTCACTAATAGCTAGGAAATGAGCGCTCTTTGTCAGCCGATCCACAACTACCCAGATCGCATCAAATCCTCTCGCCGTTCGCGGTAACTTGGTGATAAAATCCATAGAGATTTGTTCCCACTTCCACTCGGGAATCTCTAGCGGTTGCAGCTTACCGTGCGGTCGCTGGTGTTCGGCCTTGACCTGCCTACAAGTCAAGCACCTCTCGACGAACCAAGCGACATCCTTTTTCATACATGGCCACCAGTACTCCTTCTTGAGATCCAAATACATTTTCGTAGCACCAGGATGAATCGAGAATTTCGATCGATGTGCCTCCTCCATCAAAATAGTGCGCGCACCGCCCACAAACGGCACCCAAATCCATCCCTGACAAGTCATAAGCCCTCGACCATCCGTAACAAATCCTGATACCTGACCTACCACCCGTTCCTTCTTCTGGTGTTCCGACTTTGCGGCCTCCATCTGAGCCCCCCGAATAGTGTCCAGAATCGGGGTCAAAACCGTCAACCTCATACAAATATCTCGGATAGGAGCGTTACCCGCCCTACGGCTCAATGCGTCGGCTACCACATTAGCCTTGCCCGGGTGGTACAAGATCTCACAATCGTAATCCTTCACCACATCCAACCACCTCCTCTGCCGCATATTCAGATTTGACTGATCCATCAAGTATTTCAAGCTCTTATGGTCCGTGTAAATCGTACACCGAACCCTGTACAAATAGTGTCGCCAGATCTTGAGGGCAAACACCACCGCCCCCAATTCCAGGTCGTGCGTGGGATATCTCGACTCATGAGGCTTCAACTGCCTCGAAGCGTACGCTATCACATGACCCCTCTGCATAAGTACCGCCCCCAAGCCCGATATAGAGGCATCACAATATACCACAAAATCCTCCATCCCTTCCGGGAGTGCAAGCACCGGAGCCTCGCACAATTTCTGACGAAGCGTCTCAAATGAGGACTGCTGCTCCGGTCCCCATGAAAACGCAACACCCTTCCGGGTCATCCTAGTAAGTGGCACAGCGATCTTGGAGAAATCCTTGATGAATCTACGGTAATATCCAGCCAAACCTAGAAAACTCCTGATCTCGGTGGGCGATCTCGGCACCTCCCACCTCAACACCGCCTCAATCTTGGCCGGGTCGACCAATATCCCCTTCTGGTTCACAAGATGCCCGAGGAATTGGACCTCTCGTAACCAGAAATCACACTTGGAGAACTTGGCATACAGTCTCTCCGATCTCAAAACCCGAAGAATCTCCCGCAAATGTTCCTCATGCTGGTCCCTAGTCCTCGAATACACCAAAATATCATCGATGAATACGATCACCGACCGATCCAGCATCGGTCGGCACACCCTGTTCATGAGATCCATGAATGCGGCCGGGGCATTGGTGAGCCCAAAAGGCATCACCACGAACTCATAATATCCATAACGAGTCCTGAAGGCAGTCTTTTGGATATCCTCCTCGCGAACCCTCATTTGATGATATCCCGACCTCAAGTCAATCTTGGAAAACCAAGATGCCCCCTGCAACTGATCGAATAGATCGTCGATCCTAGGTAACGGGTATCGGTTCTTAATTTTCAACTTGTTTAATTCCCGATAATCGATACACATCTGATGTGAACCATCCTTCTTCTTGACGAACAAAATCGGCGCTCCCCAAGGAGAACTACTTGGTCGAATGAATCCCTTCCCCAACAGCTCCTGAAGCTGCGAGGATAATTCCTGCATTTCCGGTGGAGCGAGACGGTAAGGCGCCTTGGCGATGGGTGCCGCTCCCGGAACCAAATCGATACGAAACTCCACTTGCCTCTCCGGAGGCACACCGGGTAACTCCTCGGGGAACACATCCGCAAACTCGCATATAACCGGAATGTCATCAATCGAATTGGGCCTCTCCGTGGTCACACGAGTATCCATCACACAGGCTATGAATCCATCACAGCCCTGCTGTAGACTCTGCCTTGCCCTGGCCGCTGAACAAAACGCCGACCCACACCGGATCCCTTCACCATAAACCGTGAGCACTCCCCCACTAGGGTCTCGAATCATCACCAGCTGTCTCTCGCAGTCAATGACTGCTCCAAACTTACTCAACCAATCCATGCCCACGATAACGCAAACATCCCCCATAGCTATAGGGACCAAGTCTATAGGAAACTCGACCCCAAAAATCTCGAGCACGCATCCTCGAATCACCTCGGTGGCGTATACCGCTCTCTCGTTTGCTATAGCAACTCGCAGGGGACGACTCATCGTCTCTCGATCGATATCGATGTGCTGGCTAAAGGCCAACGAAACAAAGGACCGACTCACACCTGAGTCGAATAATACCAAAGCAGGCACATGATTCACAAGAAAAGTACCTACGCAGATAACAATATAAGCATAATATCTCAGCATAAATGTAAATTCATGAAGGAATACATACCGGCCACTACATCAGGTGCCGCGCGGACCTCCTCCGCAGTCAACTGGAAAGCTCACCCACGAGCCTTCGGGGCCTCGGTCTTCACTGTCCGAACCTCAGGTACCCTGGCAGCAGGCAAGGATCCCTGGCGAAGCTGGGGGCACTCGGCCTTCCGATGGCCAGTCTGGTTGCAATGGAAGCAAACCATAAATCCCTTGGGGCAATCCCTCGCAATGTGCCCCTCCTTGCCACACTTGTAGCAAGCACCCGATCGACATGCCCCCTCGTGACCCTTGCCGCACTTTCCACAAGTGCGGCTCTTCTGTCCTCCGGATCTCAAATCATCGGACCTGGTCCGCTTGGCTGCCGACTGTGACTAAGCCGGCCGCCGATCCGCCCGTTGAGACTCGATCTCCTCCCTGGCCTGGGTCTCCAACTCAATCTCCCGCTTCCTGGCATTCGCCTGAAGCTCAGCAAAAGTCTGATATGACGAGTTCGATACGAACTCCCGGATGTCTCTCCTCAGCACTCCCAAATACCGGCTCATCCGAGCCTGCTCCGTGGACACCTGTTCGGGGCAGAACATCGCCCGCTCGTGAAACTTCCACGTGATCACTGTAACCGAATCGTTACCCTGCTTGAGGGTCAAGAACTCCTGAACCAATCGTTCCCTCTCTACCGGGGGAACATACTCGTCTCTGAACATAGCCGTAAATCTCTCCCAAGTCATGGCTGAAACCTCGGCAAGAGTGAAGTTCACCGTCACGAACTTCCACCAATCCTTTGCTCCCAGGCAGAGCTGGTTCAAGGCGAACCGCACCCTCAGATGCTCCGGACATGAACAAGTATAGAAGCATCCCTCAATATCAGCAATCCACCTCATTTCCGCAATCGGATCCTACGCCCCGTCGAACTCTGGTGGTTTCGTGTTGCTGAACTCCCGGAACAGCAACGAGTCACCCCCCTGTGGTCTGGCAGCAGCCACAGCCACGGTAGCTGCAGCGGCGGCAGCCTCAGACAACGCGGCGTACCGCTCATCAAATGTCTCTATCAGCGTGGTCTTAATAGACCCAAACATCTCCGGAATCTCGGCCCGGATCGCTGCAGCTACCTCCTCATGAATCATCTGACGAAGCTCCTCGTCAGTCGCTCTACTCGTGCCAGATCTGTGTCGAGGTCCAACCATGATGTCTCTGAAATACAACATAAAAATATCAGAGACTCTATCGGCAAAATCGCACTCGATAACGCAGTCCTACTCAGTCTTCGATACTCAGGGGTTCTTACTTGGGCTGCCTACTGACCCGGCGTCCTTGGTAGTACGGGCCCAATACTACCAATTACACCGCGTCGGTATTCACCCCAAGTCCTCCTTCCCGAATCCCGAATCCTGAGCACTCTATTCTTATCATACTCTAGTTATTCACTCGCTCTCGAGCACCTCATATAAGCAAATTTCTCTAGACTAAGGCATCACAAGATCAGGCCACTCTAGTCCTAATATGTATACCTAGTCTACTAGCATGCGCATCATATCATATCATGTATCGTAACACATATAATAGGAGTATTTTGGGGATTTTTACCGTTCGGGTGCTGGCTGACCGTACACACTTTTTCTTCTATGGTCGTCTCATTTGTCAAAAATTTAAATTTTTCTCAAATCCTCGGTTTGAGTTCAGTTACGCCCGAAGGTGTACCTGAATCCCTCAAACCTAGGCTCTGATGCTAACTTGTAACGTCGTAAAATTTCCAACCAAAAATTTTCGTTTTTTTTTTACAACCATCAAATCATGAGTAAAAGGTTTAATTTCCAAAGTAACAATGTAGTCACAACCGATTACATAACAAAAGATAAAATAGTTTTCCCCGAGTGTGTGTACGGTCACGCTGGCACCTTCCCACGGTCCTCACTCGTATCTGAAACACATAATACAACAACTGTAAGCATAAAGCTTAGTGAGTTCCCAAAATACAACATACGCACATACGCCTTTCCAGGCCTTGACCTTCCAGTCCATGTGTCTCAGGGGACTTCCGTCCCGACTGGGTAAACCTTCCGGTCCTACCCACGTCAACCCTTATAGTCCATATGACTACGCCTTCCGGCCCATATCAAACACATCATACAGGACACATATAGCAAATAACTTAACACACATAAGGCATATATTTCATATTATATTTGACCTTCCGGTCACACAGTCAAAACCCTTCCGGGTACAGTATAGTGAGAAGACTCACCTCGTATGCCTCGCTAAGTCGCTAACCGCGAATCCTGGAATCACTCGGGCTCGAACCCTTGAGCTGCAGTCCTCCTATGATATTATAAATCTATAATTATTACTTGTACCACTAAGGTGGACCATCCATATCAAGTCAACACAGGTTGACTTGGTCAGCAGTCTTTAGACAATTTGGACCAGACTCGGCGAGTGCACAATGGCGACTCGGCGAGTCTACGCGTTTTTACCAACTCTCAAGAATTTTCCCTTTGACTCGTCGAGTACTCCCCCGACTCGACGAGTTCCACCTGGGCCTGAATCACAGGTCCACCGCGACTCAACTCGCCGAGTCAAAGGTCAACTCAGCGAGTCCCAACCTGACTCGGTCCACCTGTCAACACCTTTCCAACTCTCTGCGACTCACTGAGTCGCCCACAACTCGGTCCGGACTACACACAGGATGGTCTCAAAGAAAATATTCAAGCGACTCGTCGAGTCTGTTCTTCAGACTCGGCGAGTCCATGCCATGCACCAGCTAAAACTGGCTTTTGCGGTCAGATCCGTTCCATATATACATAGATCTGGCCTTCCCAAGCTTATTTGTCACGTAAAGTCTCAGTCTTGGTTGCCATGCAATGCATACAAGGCTCATTTTGAAGAAACAACCACTTATTTGGCAAGTTTAGCTTCTAACTCAAAAGAATGGACATAAAGCTTGACATGAGGGGTCTCCTGGACCTGCTTAAGTCCAGATCTAGGTTCCATGTCTCCATGGGACCTCTCATACTTCTTATTCAAGCCAAGAAATGCAAGGAGAAACCCTAGATTTGGCCCATCAACACAAAACACGAAGATTGGCTCAGAAATTTACCTCAAGAAGACCCCCTTGATGAAATACCAACAGATCTAAGCTCCCCAACACCTCAAGCTTGCTCCTCTCCCTCCTTTCCTTGCAATAACACACAAAATGATGAACAAAAGGCCTTCAAACACACTCACAAGGGCTTACAGACGTATGGAGGCTCTTAGGGTTCAAGGTGGCCGCATATGAGGGCCATAAGGTCCTTTAAATAGGGCTTAGGACCGGGAAATTAGGGTTTCATCAAACAGCGCGGACTCGCCGAGTCCATTCCTTGGACTCGCCGAGTCCGGATGCGAACCCCCGCTCAAAAACGTGACCCGACTCGGCGAGTTCGACTACCAACTCGCCGAGTCCCCTCATAAAATGATAAAAATATGTGAAATGGAGATACCTGGGGATTCGAGCTGTTACAATGAAGAGGGATGCCGTAGTCATAATTGAATTTTAAGAATGCAATATATATATAGAATTTCCTTAAGTCAAACCATTCAGACATAAAGTTCATATATATGTCCTTGACTAAGGATGATTAAAATCTCAATCTAAGCTTTAGATTTGAAATGAAGTATTATTTCCTCTCCCTTAATTATAGCAAAACAACTTTTCAACCCCTGCAACTTCACGAATTGAAACTTTGTTTTCTATAATTAACATTGCTAACTTGCAACACTAAACGTAATAATCATGCTCCCACTAACATGATGATTATCAGCATAACACTTATGCTCCCACTAGCTCTGACATATTTCCAGAAATCTGTTGGACTTCTGACATTTAGATTCATACACCCTTTCTTAGATAGCTCACATGTGTGTCTAAACAATTTTCAGAACTATGAAAAGGGATACCGTAATCATAGTCTTAATTGTTTAGACCGTTGCCATTTCTCACAAGTCCATATTAGTGTGCCGGTGAACCACACGCGCTCCACTAACGACATTTGAAAATGCAAATAGCACAATTGATATCTACGTAAAATATACTTAGTGAAAGCGTTTCCTCACCATCATTTTCATGAATCGGAGAGAAACCTTGTGACACTTAGATTTTATAGTGTATGAGTTCCTATCCATGTGAATTTGTCAAAACCATAATCACAAGATAAGGTTAGTGACAAATTCAGCCTTACATGGATTAAACTTGTTCAATCTTAGTTTCTTGTCACCTTGGTAGCACAAGGCCCACCAATGCTTCCAAGTTGAAGTCGAATAACTCACATGCAAATTCAACTTATTTGAAGTAGGTACAGAAATAAGAATTATGTCAACACGATAGGTTGCAAACCTTAAGTCGTGTGTTAGTGATAAATTACAGGTTTTACTCTTGATTAAATCTGGAAACTCTTTCAGGATTTTTTAAGGCTCCCACTATCCCCTTGACATATAGTTTCCCCAATCAAGAACCATTCCTTGACAAAACAAATATTCAAGGGATAGTGCAGATTCTTATCAAGACTAACACTTCACACAATTGGTCTTAGTTGGTCTTTGTCTCATCCAAGACATCATAACTTACCAATCTCAAATGTACAAGAGTAGAAAACATTTTACTCTTACATTTGACTAGTGTTAATAAATCTTCCTTTATGCCACTCAAGGTTACAATCTTGGAGTATGACTCTAAGAATTGTTTTGGAACGAAGTATGACTCATCTTCTTGATTTTAACCAATGCAACAATTCATGACCTCTCTTCTTAGCCATAACAATGCACTAAGACGTCCTCAGAGTATGAATTTGTGATATGGCTTCATAATCATTAAGATGATCATGAAATATGATACTAAAGTACTCTCCCATCCTTTCAGATTTGATAAACTTTTATCTTTCTGCCTAATTTGATTCTTCTCATGTGTTTTGTCATACATTGTAACCTTTCCAATGTTACAAAATTATACTTATCCTTATAAGTATAATCATATTTACTAATCTTTAGTAAATCATGACAAATCAATATTTGTGGTGGACCTTGACCAACGCACATCCAGTGTACCTAATTCCTTAGTCCTTCAATTGACTCACACATACATGTGATCAAAGAATTAGTCTTAATTTTCAAAGATGGAAATTCTCATTCATCATATAATACAACTTGTATGATTCCAAGTTTCTGTCCAATTGAAACTTGGGTGATGAAAAACTTTCTTCATTTGGTAAATTCAGACACAACCACAAATGAAAGAATTAAATCCACTTTCCAATATTGTTATTACTTGAAACATATAAGCAACAATTTTCCACAGATGCCATTGTAAGGATATTTTTAAAATAAATAAAATTAAAACCCTTTTTTTCTTTTATTTTAAAACTTTGCGGAAAAACTTATCCTTACAATCCACATGAAAACCTTGTTGTTATCTATTCCATAACTCTCAAGCAACAGCTCAAAATTCTGATCACCGAATCATGTGATTGAAACTCATCTTCACAATCAGAATCAGCATATACTTCTTTGAGCTTCCTATCTTTTCTTTTGATTCTTAAAAACATCAACATGTGACCCCTTCACATTATGTAATAAGAGTCTCCAAATAGGAACTTAATAGAGTTAGTCAGTGGACTTTAAACTTTTCAAGAACTTGTGGGTGAGGGAGAATAATTGGAGGAGGTGGAGGAAGTGAAGCATGATGTTGAGGGAGACCATCTTCAAGAGATTTGGGAAGATCGTAGTTGTCTGAACCAGACATCTATAATGGGAGAAAATCAAGTTAGTTGATTCAAAATCCTTAATATAACACCTAATATGAAATATTAAGGCTAGGACCCAACACAATATTTTATAATTTGGAAGAGGGATGTCATAATCCAAGCTATAAAATATTTGAAGGTAGGCGAATGACAATTCACCAATTTCCACCATGAAAAACGAAATAATTTATTAGGTTTTAATTGGATTTGAAATTCCTAGATCTTTTGAGATTCATTGAACTTTTCAATGGCATGTTTCAATCTCGAGTGTGCCCTCTCAAATTTTGTGACTGGGATGCTGAGGATCACAAAACAAGGTGTGAATAACCATACCAATTCACTTGGTACCCTTAATATTATCACCTAATCAATGTGCCGGTTAACCAAACACGCTCCATTCATCTATGACAAACATTAAGTCACCCTTCGTGATCCTTACTAGTCCAAGTTAGTGTACCGGTTAACCACACACGCTCCACCAACGACTTGGTAAGGTACAAAGTGTGAATTCCATGGGCTAGCACCAAATTCACATTTTTCCTAAAGTAACTAAGATTGGGAATTAAATAAAACATTTAGTTACTTTATAATATTCATTATACTTTTAATGAGAATTTAAAGTCATTGTCCTACCCGTTCGGCTAACGACCCTCCACCGATCAAGCAAGCGGTGGGTGAGAGTGGACACCCATTAAGTCGCCATTTTATAGGCAACAACCTTATACCCACCTTATAGACCGGCTTCGTGAATGAGGCCTACTAACGGTAAAACAACTTGTTCTTATACATATATATATATATATATATATATATATATATATATATATATATATATATATAATTAACCATTAATGTTATAAATAGTATAATTGTTGAATTTTAACTTTTAAAATTCTAAGTGTTGGAATTAAAGTTTATTAAAGTGTGTGAAACTTTTCCAAATTCCAAAACTTGAGGGCAAGTTTTGTAACTCTTCAAAACTTTTCATTTCATAACTTATGAATTAACGGTTCATAAAATGAAGACTCCTCATTTTATGTAACTTATGTGTTTTTAATGTGTGTTAAAGAAAAGTGACCTTTGGATATCCATAACTTGAGGACAAATTATGGACTCCATTAAAACACATAAATGATCAAGAATTAATCATAAACAATTCAGCAATTAATTCCTATCATCTTCTAAACTCATAAGAACATGAACATGATTATCAAAGTTTCAAGAATTATATGAACACATACAAAGCATGAAATTTTGATATATGATATTGTAAATTGATTAGAACAACCATTACACCAACTAAAATAAGTTTTAAAACATCAAAACAGTTCAGGGTAATGTTTCTAGTCCATTTCCAGCAGCAAAAGTCGAAAATCTGCATTCTGAACCTTCTACTCGCCGAGTGCACCAACCTTCGGCGAGTAGGATGAATTTTGCCTTGGACTCGGCGAGTCCCGCCATGGAATCGGCGAGTCCATCATGCAGACAGCAAAAATTTCGACTTTTTTCACTATTTTGCATCAGGTATCAAACAAGCAAGCCTAGGCTTTCATACCACTGTTGGGTTTTGAGCAATCTAACACTTCCTGAGTGTGCATGCAACCCTAATAAACCTTGGATCTATGTTTGTCTAAATACATGCAAAATAATAATTTTCCAAGGTTCATAACCTATCTAACATGGCATGGGGTACTTTTACACATAAAAGAGTTAGAAGAGATTACATACCTTTTTGATGAGTTTGATTCTTAAGGAGTTTGAGGGCCAAGCACCAATAGTGTGAATGCCTCAAATGGAATCACAAATCACCACAAACTCTTGGAAAACTTTGAGAGAGTGTATACACACTACAATTTTCGGCCACACACAAACACACACACTAGTGGCTATTTCATGCAACAAAAGCATCCTTATATAGTGTACATGATTAGGGTGAAACCCTAATAACCCATGACCTTTCCTTTTCCAAGGATCCATGAGTTAAAAGCTCCATGGATCATCCATGGACTTCCATACAAGCCTAGCCCATTAACAAATGAGTGTTAGCCTACACCATATAAAACCAATAGCCCACAATCCAATTAGTCTTCCTTTTAATCTCTAAATTAATTCATAATTAATTTAAGACTAAGACTAATTAAATAACATAACTTCATATTAATATATTATAACTTACAATATATTAATAGACATATGTGTATAACTCTCATAAAATTATCCATAAATAGTTTGGATGAAATGCAACCCAAATGGACCATGCCGGGTCGGGTCAAGTATATACCAAATAAGTTATGGACTTAGACACCTTATCCAACAGTAAGTTGAGGATGAAGTCTAAGATTAGCTCGGAGTGGATGTGGGAGCCCGAGGAGGAGATGAGAGAGCACTACCCAGAGTTCTTTGCAGAGACAACAGAAGTTGAGGATGAAGTCTAAGATTAGCTGGGGACTCCGAGGTAGTTTCTCCTGCGGTGATCATCAGAATCCGTCCATGTGCGCTTGGTTCTTCATTATCAGAAAGTCCCTCTTGTAATGTCCTGTCTCACCATAGCCATAGTAGGCCTGGTTTATTTCTACTTCGAGGAATTGGGAGACGGTTGTGCTGGTGCCCTGCAGAACCAGGCAGTGTGCCCCTTCCTGTGGCAATTCAAGCAATGCATTTCTCGACATACTGCCGTGTGGTGGTAGTTACACTTTCCACACTTCAGGAGAGCTCCAACATATCGACTGGCAGGTGCTGGAATAGCAGGTGTTGTGGCGGCGTATATAGTACCCATTTGTTGCTCCTGCGGGGTTTCCTAGGTTGCTCGCTCCTTCCTCTTTTTCCATGACTTTCATTTATAGTTTCCTCCCCTTGAGGGCTCTGGAACAGGGGCCACTACGTCATGGCGAACTCCATGATCAATGAGACGCTGGGCCAGGCGTTTGGCACTAGCGAATGTAGTTGGCTTAGAATACAGTACATCTCCTTGAATCGGGGTAGATAAACCCCAAATGTACCTTTCTATCTTCTTACTCTCTAGTGTAACCATATCAGGGCATAGTGTTGCCACATAGCTAAATCTGTCAGTGTAGGCCACTATGTCTGAGCTGACCATGGTATGCTCCCATAGTTCTTGTTCTAGTTTTTGAACTTCACCCCTTGGGCAGTATTCTTGCAACATCATCTCCTTTAGGTTTTCCCAACCTATCAAGTTAGCAACTGATAGAGTCAGGCATTTAACATGTCTATTCCACCATGTCAGGGCTCTGTCGGAGAAGGTGCAGACAACAAACTTAACTTTGCCCCCTTCTGGGCATGAACAGATTGCGAAGACCGAATCTGTTTTCTCGAACCATTGCATCAGAGCAATGAATCCTCCATTTCCATTAGAGGATTTGGGTTTGTAGTCCATGAAGTCCTTTTACGAACACTCTCGTGGGTGTCTATGGGTAACTCCGGGGTTTGTTAAGTGGGTACCGCTACCAGATCCATTGGTACCACCTTCGCTGATGTGAGCTAGAGCAGCTGATACTTCGATTGATATCACTGCTTGGAGAGCAGCAGGATCGAATTATGATGGTGGATTCTCTGTTTTGTTATTGACTCCGCGCCCTACAGGTCTACCATGAGGTATCTTTTGCTAAAAAGAATACAAAGATGAGATGGAATAAGTCTATAGCAGATGTTATAAGCCGAAAACTAAATGACAATGTTATCCTAGTCCTGAATGTATCTGGTTCTGAATTTGATAGGGTTCTAGAAACAATTCATAACGGGAGTCTATACAAAATAGACTTTATGAATTAGATGTGGCTATCCTCGAATAAATTTCTATGAATTGAATAACTGATACTGGCTGCATGAAAAGAAATAATCCTAATACATAGTGTGAGTAGTGTATTCACTAGCTCACTAAGTTATTCATGCATATTATTTATTAGTGTGATGTATTAAGACATTTTAGTTTCACCGGTTGATCACTTCTTGGAAAGCTCGTGTTGAATCTCTTCTTGTTTCTCCTTGACTCCTCTACTGACTGCCATGATGGAGTGGTTATATCTATCAAGGTTTGTCGTACGAGAATGGAAGTGTCTAAAAAATCTATGAGATTAAGGGTAACATTATGGGGTGATCCTTACCCTGTCCTCCTATATGTAACGCTCCATTTCTGGTATGTATTTGATCTACTTTTATATCAATTGTACTAGTGACTTGATGAGTGGCAACCCTAACTCGTCGAGTAGATGCGAGGTTGGGATGCGGGTTTAAGTAATCTACTCACCGAGTCCGCGCTTGGACTCGATGAGTAGGCCGGTCTGGATGAAACCCTAATTAAAGGGCTTGCACCCTATTTAAACACCATTATGAGCTTTAGGTCCAACCTCTATCACGTCCAGAGTATTTCTTTCGAACCCTAATTCCCTTTTGGCAAGCTTGAGCTTTCTTAGTGACTTGGAGGGTTTTTGGTGCATTGTGTATACAGTAGAAGAGTTGGAAGGAAGAAGGATCAAGGGAGAAGGAATAGATCTAAGAGCAATATTAGTTTCTCTTCACTTTTAGGTAATCAAGCTCAAAACTTGACTTGTGGGTTTATAGATTTTCTCCTTTTCCCCTTATGGAGTTTTGAGGTCAGTAAGCTTGATCCTTCAGACTTGGACATCCCAAGTCGATTCACCTTCAGATCTAGACTCTAGAACCGAGTTCATGGCATAAAGATGCAAGCTTTATGGCCATATTAGCCCACGCACCCCTTTAGACCACATTTTGGGTCCTTAAAGCTTATACTTCCATGCATGCATGTAAAGTTCATAACTTTACATGCTAGATCAATCTTAGAAGCCCAAATCTACCTTTTGGATGAGAGTTGTACGCTAGAAACCGAGATTATAGACTTGGACAATAGGCAACTCGACGAGTTGTTCTTGGAACTCGGCGAGTCCGAGGCTTCAATCCCCAATCTGTTGTGGTTCAAAGGGACCCAACTGAGTGATAGCAATCATTTAGACGAGTCCAGAGGAGTGATTCAACATATTGAGATATAGCATCAATATGGAAATCATGAGACTCGACGAGTGTTAGAACACACTCGGCGAGTCCTAGGCAATCTCCTTACCCACAAGAACAGAATGGACGAGTTGTTCATACAACTCATCGAGGCATAGTTTGGATGTGTTCATATGATGAAGATGAACTCACCGAGTTGTTCATACAACTCGGTGAGTCAGATGAAGATTGACTCGAGGAATTATAGAAGGATAACTCGTCGGGTCTTTGCTAAGCTCGACGAGTAGAACCGAGTAAGGGGGTGGAAGGAAGGATAAGGACTCGGCGAGTCGGGACAAGTGGAAGTTGACTTTAACCAGGGGTAAAGTTGTCACTTTACCCTAGGATTTGTTATCAGTGTTTGATTAAGTGTCTTTGTGGGAATTGTAGTAGGGGATTTACCGGAGGAGTAGACAGATAGTTCCCGTTCTGCATTTCCGCAGTTAGCCTTACAAGATGAGTTTCCTTCCAGTAGGAACGAGTCTATGGCCACAATGCCGACCCGTTTAAATAGCAGTAGTTCAGTATGCTTGATGTCTTTGTGATTCAGGAATGTCTATGTGTTATGAGTTCCGGATTGTGGTCCGATGCAGTATGCAGTTTATGAGCTATTGTTATATGTTATGATTATGTTATGCTATGTTCACTCAGTTCCGGACTCCAACCCGATGCAAAGGGCGATGCCCTAGTCAGTTCCGGACTTCGGTCCGATGCAGTGGGCAAGGCCCTAGTCAGTTCCAGACTTCGGTCCGATGCAGTAGGCAAGGACCTAGTTAGTTCCGAACTTCGATCTGATGTAGTGGGCAAGGCCCTAGTTAGTTATGGACTTCGGTCCGAGTGGGTGTGACCCTAGTTAGTTTCGGACTCCGTCCGATGCATTGGGCAATGCCTAGTATGTGCTTTACTTTTTATTGCATGGTATGTGGTAGTTTGGGGGAGCTCATGTAACGAAGTAAATTTTAAAACCAATTTTTCATTTTTGTAAACATCAAAACATCGATTAACATTTCAAATTCAAACGTAAAAAATATTGTCACAACGAAATACATCCCAAAGATCATAAAATAGTTTTTCCCCGACAATGTATACGATCACGCCAGTGCCTTTCCACGGTCCTCGCTAGTACCTGAAACACATCACACAACAATTGTAAGCATAAATGCTTAGTGAGTTCCCCAAAATACAACTTACGCACATATGCCTTTCCAGGCCCTGACCTTCCGGTCCATGTGTCTCAGGGGACTTCCATCCCGACCAGGTAAACCTTCCGGTCTTACCCACGTCAACCTTACGGTCCACATCACAACGCCTTCCGGCCCATAACATATTCGCCTTCCGGCCCATAACATAATGCCTTCCGGCCCATAGCAAGCATATCATACATGGCACATATAACGAATAACTTATCACACATAATGCATACATCTCATAACATATCCGACCTTCCGGTCACACAGTCAAACCCTTCCGGGTACAGTATAGTGAGAAAACTCACCTCGTGGAAAGTCTAAGATTTCGCGTCCTCGCTATCACCGAATCCCAACGACGACTCTACCTCGCCTAAACATAAAAATATTATTATTTAATACGCAAAGACATCCACCACTAAAACTTTACCCCTTATCATCATTCCTCAGAGGGTAAAAGACTATTTTACCCTTCCTTGACCTAAAGTCCCCATGTTGAACAAAACCCTAAAAGTCAACAAAAGTCAACCCTGAGAGTACGCGGGGCGTACATCGCCAACCCCCCGGATCGGGGTCTCCACCCAGTACGCTGCGCGTACTGGAAGTTACGCCCAGCGTAACCATCAGAATCAGCCACTCTTCATTTCTGGTCTTAATCGGTTAAGTCATTACTCCATCTTCCAGATCCGACTCTTTTAGTGTGTCTAAACCCATAAAGTCGAGACCTTTAAGCCTTGGCATGGCTGTAAAGGCTCCAACATCACATAACAACATTCTATTTAAACTCAAGGACGTATATCTCATGCATGGTGCAATACCCACGACCAAGATGTCATTTTTATGAGTCTACAACTCTAATAGATCAGGAACATGAAGTATCTAAGCTTATGGAGGCCATTTGCACAAAAAGTCTCCACCTTTGGGACTTAAACCCTCGAAAATGATACTTTAAGCATACAACATGAACCAAGTGACAAGATCCGAACTTTATACCTGAAAATGAAGCTTTAGCCCTTGAAAATCTCAGATCTACACTTGAGCACCACTTCTAGCCTCTCCAACAAGGTCTTCTTCTCCTTTGCAACCTTGGAATGGCATCACCAAGCCTAGAATACACACACAATGGCTAAAGAACGAAGGTACACTCTTGTTAGGGTTTCACTCTTAGGGATGGTGGCTGAGAAGTCCAGCCACACATTCCTTTTATAGCCTCTCCAAAGGAAATTAGGGTTTGGATCTGAATGAGTTACGTTGGGCGTAACCTTGGGTACGCCCCGCGTACCTGAGGGGGAACACGTCCAAATGAGGCGCGTGAGTACGCGCAGCGTACACCTTGTACGCTCAGCGTACTCGCCTACCGTGGAAACCCTAAATTAGCAACTTAATCCAAAATAGAAGAATACCTGGATTCAGGCTGTTACAATTCTCCCCCACTAGAATCCAACTTCGCCCCCGAAGTCTCATACAGAAAACAACTCTGGATACTGATCCCGCATCTTAGACTGGACTCCCATGTCAACTCGGACCCCTTCCGATGCTGCCACTGCACTTGTACCAGGGGTACTTCCTTGTTCCTCAGAACCTTAACTTTCCTATCCCTGATCGCTACTAGTCTCTCCACATAGTTCAGGTCTGCATCCACCTGAATATCATCCAATGGCACCACTACCAACTCGTCGGCAATACATTTCCTCAACTGCGATACATGAAAGGTATCATGGATATGCCCCAACTCAGTAGGTAGATTCAACCGGTAGGCTACCCGGCCTACCCTAGAATTTACCCTGAAGGGTCCAATATACCGGGGCCCCAATTGCCCCTCTTCCTGAATCGTATCACTCCTTTCCAAGGAGAGACCTTTAGGAGCACAAGGTTACCAACCTGAAACTCGAGCTCGAACCACCGCCTGTCCGCATAACTCTTCTGGCGACTCTGCGCGGTCAACAACCTCTGCCTGACCTGCTGAATCTGCTCGGTCGTTTGGAGTACAATCTCCGTGCTACCCATCATCCACTGCCCCACCTCTCCCCAGCAGATGGGGGTGCGACACCTCCGCCCATACAACAGCTCAAAGGGTGGCATACCAATGCTCTAATGATGGTTGTTGTTATACGAAAACTCTGCTAAAGGTAGATAGGTGTCCCAGCTCCCTCCAAAATCCAAAACACATGCTCGGAGCATATCCTCAAGCGTCTGAATCGTTTGCTCGCTCTGTCCATCCGTCTACGGGTGGTATGCAGTACTGAAATGCAGTCTCGTACCCAACTCCTCATGAAACTTCTTCCAAAACCTAGAAGTAAAACGCACATCATGATCTGAAACAATCGACATCGGAACCCCATGTCGCGATACCACCTCCCTCACGTATAATTCCGCCAACTTCTCTACAGAAGAGCTCTCGCTGATGGCTAGAAAATGAGCGCTCTTCATCAATCTATCCACGATCACCCAAATCGCATCGACTCCCCTCGCAGTCCGCGGTAATTTGGTGATAAAATCCATGGTAATCTGTTCCCACTTCCATTCAGGAATCTCTAGCGGCTGCAGTTTACCGTGCGGACGCTGGTGCTCGGCTTTAACTTGCCGACAAGTCAGGCATCTCTCAACAAACCATGCAACATCCTTTTTCATACAGGGACACCAATACTCCTTCCTTAGATCCAAATACATTTTCGTAGCCCCAGGATGAATCGAGAATTTCGATCGATGTGCTTCCTCCATGAAAATAGTACGCGCACCGCCCACAAACGGCACCCAAATCCGACCCTGAAAAGTCATAAGCCCTCGACCATCCGTGACGAATCCTGATACCTGCCCTACAACTCGCTCCCTCTTCTGGTTTTCTGGTTTTGCAGCCTCAGCCTGAGCTCCTCGAATAGTATCCAAAATCGGGGTCATTACCGTCAACCTCATACAAATATCTCGGATCGGGGCGCTTTCCGTCCTACGGCTCAACGCGTCGGCTACCACATTAGCCTTGCCCGGGTGGTACAGGATCTCACAATCGTAATCCTTCACCACATCCAGCCATCTCCTCTGTCGCATATTCAGATTTGGCTGATCCATCAAGTACTTCAGACTCTTGTGGTCCTTGTAGATGGTATACCGAACCCCTTAAAGATAATGCCGCCAGATCTTGAGGGCAAACACCACAGCCCCCAATTCCAGGTCGTTGGTGGGATATCTCGACTCATGAGGCTTCAATTGCCTCGAAGAATACTCTATCACATGCCCCCTCTACATAAGCACCTCCCCTAAACCCGATATAGATGCATCACAGTACACCAAAAAATCCTCCATCCCTTCCGGAAGTGCAAGCACCGGGGCCTCGCACAATTTCTGACGAAGGGTCTCAAATGAGGACTGCTGCTCCGATCCCCACGAAAATGCAACACCCTTCCGGGTCATCCTAGTAAGTGGCACGGTGATCTCGGAGAAATCCTTGATAAACCTGCGATAATATCCAGCCAATCCCAGAAAACTCCTGATCTCAGTGGGCGATCTCGGCACCTCCCACCTCAACACCGCCTCAATCTTGGCCGGGTCGACCAATATCCCTTTCTGGTTAACAAGATGCCCGAGGAACTGGACCTCTCGTAACCAGAAATCACACTTGGAGAATTTGGCATACAGCCTCTCCGATCTCAATACCCCAAGAATTTCCTTCAAATGTTCCTCATGCTGCTCCCTAGACCTCGAATATACCAAAATATCATCAATGAATACGATCAACGACCGATCCAACATCGGCCTGCACACCCGGTTCATAAGATCCGTGAACACGGCTGAGGCGTTGGTGAGCCCAAAAGGCATCACCACAAACTCATAATGTCCATAACGAGTTCTGAATGCAGTCTTCAGAATATCTTCATCCCGAACCCTCATCTAATGATAACCCGACCTCAAGTCTATCTTGGAGAACCAAGATGCCCCCTGCAACTGATCGAACAGATCGTCGATCCTAGGTAACCGATACTGGTTCTTAACCGTCAACTTGTTCAACTCCCGGTAATCGATACACATCCGGTGTGAACCACCCTTTTTCTTGACGAACAAAATCGGCGCTCCCCAAGGTGAGCTACTCGGTCAAATAAACCCCTTCCCCAACAGCTCCTGAAGCTGCGAGGATAACTCCTGCATTTCTGGTGGAGCGAGATGATAAGGCGCCTTGGCGATGGGCACCGCTCCCGGAACCAAATCGATACGGAACTCCACTTGCCTTTCCGGAGGCACACCTGGTAACTCTTCGGGGAACACATCCGAAAACTCGCATACAACAGGAACGTCATCAACCGAATTGGGCCTCCCTGCAGCCACTCGAGTATCCATAACATAGGCTATGAACCCATTGCAGCCCTGCTACAAACTCTGCCTCACCCTGGCAGCCGAACAAAACGCCGACCCACATCGGGTCCCTTCGCCATACACCGTAAGCACTCCCCCACTAGGGTCTCGAATAGTCACCAGTTGTCTCTCGCAGTCAATGACTGCCCCAAACTTACTCAATCAGTCCATGCCCACGATGACGCAGACATCCCCCATCGCTATAGGAACCAAGTCTATAGGGAACTCAACCCCAAAAATCTAGAGCACACATCCTCGAATCACATCAGTGGCGTATACCGCTTTCTCATCCACTATAGAAACTCGCAGGGGTCGACTCATCACCTCTCGATCAATACCGATGTGCTGGCTAAAAGCCAATGATACAAAAGACCGACTCGCACCTGAGTCAAATAATACCAAAGCAGGTACAGAATTCACAAGAAATGTACCTACACATATCATAATATAAGCACAATACCTTATCATAAAAGTAAATACGCGAAAGAATACATACCAGCTACGACATCAGGCATCGTGCAGACCTCCTCCTCAGTCAACTGAAAAGCTCTCCCACGAGCCTTCGGAGCCTCGACTTTCACCGGCCGAGTCTCGGTAACCCTGGGAGCAGGCGTAGATCCCTGGCGAAGCTGGGGGCACTCGGCCTTCCGATGGCTGGTCTGGTTGCAATGAAAGCAAACCATGAATCCCTTGGGGAAATCCCTAGCAATGTGCCCCTCCTTGCCACACTTGTAGTAAGCACCCGATCGACATGCCCCCTCGTGACCCTTGCCGCACATTCCGCAAGTGCGGCCCTTCTGACCTCCCGACCTCGAATCGGTGGACTTGGTCCGCTTGGCTGCCGGCTGAGACTGAGTCGACCGCCGATCCACCCGTTGAGACTCGGCCTACTCCCTGGCCTGGGTCTCCAACTCGATCTCACGCTTCCTGGCATTCGCCTGAAGCTCAGCAAAAGTCTGGTATGACGAGTTCGATACGAACTCTCGGATATCCCTCCTCATCACACCCAAATACCGGCTCATCCGAGCCTGCTCCGTGGACACCTGCTCAGGGCAAAACATCGCCCTCTCATGAAACTTCTGCGTGATCACCGTGACAGAATCATTACCCTGCTTGAGGGTCAAGAACTTCTGAACCAACCGTTCCCTCTCCACCGGGGGAACATACTCGTCTCTGAACATAGCAGTAAACCTCTCCCAAGTCACGGCTGAAACCTCCGCCAGAGTGAAGTTCGTCGTCACAAACTTCCACCAATCCTTTGCTCCCAGGCGGAGCTGGTTCAAAGCGAACCGTACCCTCAGATGCTCTGGACATAAACAAGTGTAAAAGCATCCCTCGATATCAGCAATCCATCTCATCGCCGTGACAAAATCATTACCCTGCTTAAGGGTCAAGAACTCCTGAACCAATTGTTCCCTCTCCACTGGGGGAACATACTCGTCTTTGAACATAGCAGTAAACCTCTCTCAAGTCACGGCTTAAACCTCCGCCAGAGTGAAGTTCGCCGTCACGAACTTCCACCAATCCTTTGCTCCCAGGCGGAGCTGGTTCAAAGCGAACGTACCCTCAGATGCTCCGGACATGAACAAGTGTAGAAGCATCCCTCGATATCAGCAATACATCTCATCGCAGCGATTGGATCCTACGTCCCGTGAAACTCAGGTGGCTTCGTGTTGCTGAACTCCTGGAACAGCAACGAGTCACCTCCCTATGGTCTGGCAGCGGCCACAGCTGCGGTAGCTGCAGCGGCTGCGGCCTCAGTCACTGCGGCGTACCGCTCATCAAAAGTCTCCATCAGTGTGGTCTTAATAGACCCAAACATCTCCAGAATCTCAGCCCGGATCGCTGCAGCTACCTCCTCATGAATCATCTGACGAAGCTCCTCGTCACTCACACTGCTCGTACCAGGTCTGTGGCGTGGTCCAACCACGATGCCTCTGAAATACAACATAGAAATATCAGAGACTCTATCGAGCATAATCGCACTCGATAACGCAACCCTACTCAGTCTCCGATACCCATGGATTCTTACTTGGGTTGCCCACTGACCCGGTGTCTTCAGTAGTACGGGCCCAATACTACCAAGTACACCGCATCAGCATTCACCCCAAGTCCTCCTCCCCAAACCCCGGATCATGAGTACTCTATCCTTGCCATGCACTAGCTACCCACTCGCTCTCAAAGCACCTCATAGCAGCGGATTTCCCTAGACTAAGGCATCACAAATCAGGCCACTCTAGTCCTAACATGAATACCTAGTCTACTAGCATGCGTATCATATCATATCATATCTCATAACACATATTGTAAGAGTATTTTGGGGGGTTTACCGTTCGGGCGCTGGCTGACCGTACACACTTCTTCTTCTTTGGTTGTTTCAAAATCACTTATCAAAATTTTTTTGATTTTATTAATTAAAAATTTCTCAAATCCCCGGTTTGAGTTCAGTCACGCCCGAAGGTGTATCCGAATCCCTCAAACCAAGGCTTTGATACCAACTTGTAACGACGTAAATTTTAAAACAAAATTTTCATTTTTGTAAACATCAAAACATCGATTAACATTTCAAATTCAAATGTAAACAATATTCTCACAACGAAATACATCCCAAAGATCATAAAATAGTTTTTCCCCGACAATGTGTACGATCACGCCGACGCCTTTCCACGGTCCTCGCTAGTACCTGAAACACATCACACAACAACTGTAAGCATAAATGCTTAGTGAGTTCCCCAAAATACAACTTACGCACATACGCCTTTCCAGTCCCTGACCTTCCGGTCCATGTGTCTCAGGGGACTTCCGTCCCGACCAGGTAAACCTTCCGATCCTACCCACGTCAACCTTACGGTCCACATCACAACGCCTTCCGACCCATAACATATTCGCCTTCCGGCCCATAACATAATGCCTTTCGGCCCATAACAAGCATATCATACATGGCACATATAACGAATAACTTATCACACATAATGCATACATCTCATAACATATCCGACCTTCCGGTCACACAGTTAAACCCTTCCGGGTACAGTATAGTGAGAAAACTCACCTCGTGGAAAGTCTAAGATTTCGCGTCGTCGCTATCACCGAATCCCAACGACGACTCTACCTCGCCTAAACATAAAAAGATTATTATTTAATACGCAAAGACTTCCACCACTAAAACTTTACCCCTTATCATCATTCCTCAGAGGGTAAAAGACTATTTTACCCTTCCTTGACCTAAAGTCCCCATGTTGACCAAAACCCTAAAAGTCAACAAAAGTCAACCCTGAGAGTACGCGGGGCGTACATCGCCAACTCCCCGGATCGGGGTCTCCACCCAGTACGTTGCGCGTGCTGGAAGTTACGCCCAGCGTAACCATTAGAATCAGCCACTCTTCATTTCTGGTCTTAATCGGTTAAGTCATTACTCCATCTTCCAGATCCGACTCTTTTAGTGTGTCTAAACCCATAAAGTCGAGACCTTTAAGCCTTGGCATGGCTGTAAAGGCTCCAACATCACATACCAACATTTTATTCAAACTCAAGGACCTAGATCTCATGCATGGTGCAATACCCATGACCAAGATGTCATTTTTATGAGTCTACAACTCTAATAGATCAGGAACATGAAGTATCTAAGCTTACAGAGGCCATTTGCAAAAAAAGTCTCCACCTTTGGGACTTAAATCCTAGAAAATGATACTTTAAGCATACAACATGAACCAAGTGACAAGATCTGAACTTTATACCTGAAAATGAAGCTTTAGCCCTTGCAAAGCTCAGATCTACACTTGAGCACCACTTCTAGCCTCTCCAACAAGCTCTTCTTCTCCTTTGCAACCTGGCACCACCAAGCTTAGAATACACACACAATGCCTAAAGAACGAAGGTACACTCTTGTTAGGGTTTCACTCTGAGGGATGGTGGCTGAGAAGTCCAGCCACACATTCCTTTTATAGCCCCTCCAAAGGAAATTAGGGTTTGGATCTGAATGAGTTACGCCAGGCGTAACCTTGGGTACGCCCTGCGTACCTGAGGGGTAACGCGTCCAAATGAGGCGCGCAAGTACGCGCAGCGTACACCTTGTACGCCCAACGTACTCGCCTACCATGGAAACCCTAAATTAGCAACTTAATCCGAAATAGAAGAATACCTGGATTCGGGCTGTTACAGCTCACTAAGCCTCGTGCTTACAATTTTCAGTTTTGGTTTCAGGTACTTCAGCTAGCAAGGGGAAGGGCTCAGGTTGATGGCATGACACACACCACATTTTTAGCTTGGGAGTTAGACTATGATATTTTGACACAATCATGACATCAGATTTGATTTGATACATTTGTTATGACATTTTGAGATACACAACTCATGGTTTTGTTATATGATATTTGGATATTATGGTTTTAGTAATGTTTTCAAATGAAATTTTTGGCTTGTATTTTTCAGTTGTTTCATTATAATTACGCAATGTATACAAGTTATATATAATTTAAGATTAAATAGACCTTTGAATAAGTGACCCTACTCCAAAACCACAACCAAACAAGGAACAGGAAGTGCAGCATAGATTATAAATTCTAAGTCCATAAAATCTCAATAATATAGAACCTTGGAAGTATACACTCTGGAATCATAGACCTGCCAGAAGGGTCTTTTAAATTCTCACGTAAGTTATTTATAGTGCCTAAAATGCTCCTATAGTATTTTATTGTAATGAACTTGGTATGTTTTAAACTTGATGTTGTCTTGTAGTATCATAAAATACTCCCATAGTATTTTAACCTTTTGTTATGATCTATAAATCGCTTGAATAGTGTTAGGTAAGTACTAAACACATGTCGGTCACATCTCAAATGAATATAGTTGATCAGACTATATTGATCCTAGATATGATTACATAATTGTCCAAGTTTGACCGCAGTGTTCAACCTTTAAATACTTTTGTTTTGTTCTTCTTGTGATACTTGTTCTAGTATGTATATATGTTATAAGCATGTATGTATAGTTTTATAAAGTATTGTTATATTCTTAAAATATATTATTATTCAGAGCACTTTGGCCCCATTGTGTTTATAGTTTTATATCTTTTATAGGTTGATATACTTAGTTCACTATAAACAATGCTCTAATACCAATCTCTCACATCCCCAAGCCGGAATGGCGGAAACGTTCGGGGGCGGAGGACGTGATGTTTAGTATCACAACACATGTGTCATAGTAATCATAGTAACAAACAACCGTTGTGTGACAGCCCGGAACATCTTTTGTACGAACCGTTTAAAAATCAATCAATTCAGATTTATTTCTGCTCTCATTAGCATTATTTTGGGTCTAATTGAATATTCTAAGCTCAGTGCAATCAAGGTTTGTGTCTAAGAACGGGTTTTTCTAAATCATAATATAACATTCGGGCCAAACACCCATTCGAGAGGAGTGTACGGCCGCAAACTCGAGTTTATGACCGTACACCCCCACCCACCCCTTGGCCGAAAACTCATCCCTATATAAGGGATTCTTGGCTTTAATTTACCACTTGACTCACTTCAAAAGCTTTCTCTCTCTACTCTCTCTCTACATGCATCAAATTTGCTTCAAGATCTTCAAGATTGTAAGTGTTTCTCCACCTTGAATTGAGTTTCATTCCTCTATCTAATGGTAAATCCATGTTCCTATCTCATTAATCTCATCTTTCTCTAGATCTTCTCTCTCACCAAGAGCACACACTAGTTCTTGGTGGCTAAAAACCCCATTTCAACCTTCCTTATAGTAAGTAACTGCTTCATATGCTTGTTATCTACTACAAATGCTTGTTTGTCACTGTAAAATCTACCCAAAATACATGATCATGGAGGGTTTACGGCTGTAAACCCATGTGTACGGCCATACACCCCTCATTGGCCGCAAACCCTAGTGGTTGGTCGATTATTGGCCTTAAACTCATCCAAAGCTAAATATGGGACCTAGAACACTTCCAAGGGGCTAATAAGGACCTTAAAACACCTCAAATACACACTTCATCATGAGTGTACGGCCGCAAACTCCTTGGCCATACACCCATTGGGCCGTAAATCCGACCGCAAACTCATTTGGGCCGAAAACCCATGATCGTACACCCTTTTGTGCGGCCGTAAACTCCCCTCTTTCAATCACATGTGATTCTAACACTTAGTTTCAAGTGTTTCCTTGTCTCTAAGGTTGTTTCCTTCTCTAATTAATGGTGTTAGACCCTAATCTAATACATATATGTGCTATTACATTTTAATAGGATCCGGTTGTGTCCAAGGCTTCATTTGACACGCAACATCCCTATCAACCTTACGTTCAAATCACACAGCTAACAGTGAGTTCATACCCCTATGCTTTTATGGTTTTTAAACGTTTTCATGGGGGGAATACAAGCCAAACTTAAAGGTTTTAAACAAGTTAAAATTGATGCACTTAATACAAATTAACGGTTTTTCATCAAGCATTTAGATACTTTATCCCTTTTGTAATATGCGGAGCATAAGGGATGTTTTCTAAACTTAATTGCATAGTTTTCAGAATAGATCACAAACATAACATTTTCAGTCAAACTATAATAGGTATAGTTTGGGGAATTCCTTATCAGTTTTACAGATATAAACTACTTATCCGGTTGGACATATAAACTATGACAAATTTAGTTTATCCATCACTACTTTTAGATAACAAGAGTATAACAATAAATGATTATTTTGCATATAATTATTTATACTCTACACAATATACAAACGATTTCAAACACGAGAACAACGATACAGAACAACATGTAAACTAGTTAATACAGGATTGTGAGACATCTCTTCATTGTACCCTTCGGGGTACTGGTAAATCCTCTACATTTAGTATAGCCAGAGTCTCCTGGAGGGAGAGCGTGATATTTGTGAATAGATCTATTCGGGACCGACAATCCCACACCTGAACTGTTAGCTACAGTTAGGCAGGCATACCTGGGGTGAAAATTTTTGTAACATACGACGCCTGAAGAAACATCGCGGAGGTCATCAGTCATATTAGCATGGTTATATGAACTCACAATAGTATAAACTACCCTTGTTACGGGATTATCATTCTTATATAGTTATATTATAATTAATAAGACTACCTACATACTACACTAGAGGGTATTCCAGGGATACAACATTTGGTTTTAGTTTAAGTAATAAGACTACTTTATATACTGGTGATAGCCAGGGTTTTCAAACAAGAGCATACATACTGGTGGCAGCCAGGGTTTTCAACGGAACATACTATTCATACTGTAATCAACAAACATTATAGAAAATATTGGATTTTCTAGAAAAGCAAACAAACATTTATACAAATTTAGTGACTAGTTTACAATTCAAAAACATGCTTATGAACTCACCAGCTTTATGCTGATATGTTTTCAAAACCGTTTGTATTCTCAGGACATCAGTAGATAGGTATACTAGCTGACTTTTGGAGAAGACGGAGCATTTTGGAGTCTCGTCTTTATACTTTTGCTACTTTTGATGTATAAAAACCTTATATCAAACAAATGTAAATATTCATATTATAATGTAATGGTTGTGTTTACTTTGATTATTATGATGCAATTGTTGTGATACTACATATGAAGTTGATGTGATAGGAAAAATATTATACTACTGTAGTGTTGTATTAAGTAACTACTGATGTACTAACTACCTTAAACCAATTGTTATTTAAAGTACCATGTGATCGGCATGTACCCTGCTACCGACTCAATAGTAAAACGACGATGTAAGACTCCGTAGGAAATGACATTTGGCACCCGTAGACTTGCAAGTCCCACTGTAGCGAGCAGCAAGGTGTAGGATAGTCAATCCAGTATAGATCTATACGCAAACTCATACGCTCCTCAATTAAGGAGATTCTGGATACAAAAACGGTCATGGCAGGTAGTGCCATGACCCGTTTAATGGCTCACATAACTGAATGTAATGTATATGTAATGTATGTGCTAGCTGTATTGTGTGTTATTTCTCTATCTAGCCTGTATGTTTGTTTCTCATCACTATGTATTATGTTTGTTTCTCATTACTATGTATTATGTTTCTTTCTCATAACTATGTATTATGTTTGTTTCTCATTACTATGTATTATGTTGGTTTCTCATCACTATGTATTATGTTGGTTTCTCATCACTATGTATTATGTTTGTTTCTCATCACTATAAGTTATGACTCATGTATGTACTGACTCTTTGAATGATTCATTGTTCTAGTATTAGTATTAGTAAAACCCTAAACTATGTCTATTGTAGTTTACAAGTAATATAACTTGTACGTATGAACATGGGAGTATACCCCTGCTACTCAGGGTATTGAATTCACTGGAAGAACCTTTATGACTATATATGTACACATGATATATAACTAATAGTTAAACGACCTTCGGACAGATACCCAATATCCTACCAGACCACATCCCAACGGGGAAAAGGAAATAAGGCGGGTTAGCCTTCCTAAGTAATTCAAACATTACTTATATAACTATACATATATAGGCATGCAATTTACAATATAAAAGTATAAAAGAAGTTTCGTAAAAGCATTTGATATGTAAAAGAGTTTTTAAGACAGTTTGAAGTAAAACAGTTTAGTAAAATAGTTTGAAAGTAAGAGATTCACTTGTTGATACTTATTAATCACATGTGATTGAGATAATAACTACCGTAACTTTACTTGTATTCCCCCCGATAAAAGTATTTATAAACATTTGAAAACATTTAAAAGGTTAATTTAGGGGTATGAACTCACCTGTAGTGAGTGGATTGGATTGAAGTGTCGGATACGATGCTAGGTGACAAGTTGAGACTTGTACACACACAACGAGCCTAGTTATCATATAATATACATATATATAACTAATTAGTCAATTTATAACTAATAAATTAATTTGGGACACTCTAGAACATGAACAAACTTTGTTTCAAGTGTTAAAGATCACAAGGGTTGCATCCAAGTGTTGTAGAGTATGGCTAGTGGGTGTAGGGTTCAAGGAAAACTCCCTAAGGGAGTTCACGGCGCTAAGGTCATCAACAAATGAGTTTACGGTCGTAAACTCATGGGTTTATAGCCGTACGCTCATAATTCCATGACCATTTGATGTTTTGAGGATTTACAAGACACTAAGAAGCATTTCTACTTGATGGCTAAGCCTTTTGAAGAGATTAGGGCACAATTCCCCCCTTTTGGAGAGTTCACGACCCTAAGACCATATTCTTTTGGGTTTACTGTCATAAACCCTTAAGGGTTATGGTATTTTGATGTTTGCTAGTCCCTAACTTAACTAGGAATGAATCCAGCCTAGTGTCCAAGGCTTAGGAAGAATTTAAAGCACACTTTGGCACCTTTAATTGGTGTTCACGGTCCAAGAACTTCTTGGGCCGTAAACACCTTACTCTTGGTGTTCTTGGGACGTTTTCTTGGTGTATGATAAGGTAATAAGTTGTTCAATACACTAGGGTTGGAGTACTTACTAGTTAGAAGCTTGAAAAGGTGCTAAGGGCCCAAGAACACTAGTGTGTATTCTTGGTGTTTTGGAAACCTAATCAAAACACAAAAATGGATGGATGAAAAGATGTGTAATCACTAGTTGTTATGTTATATCAACTAATCAAGTCGAGAAATACTTACATTTTCGGGAAATCGGGCGAAAACCGGGATGATACTTGAGAGTGTTTGGAGTTTACTCTTGAGGTTGCAAATGAGAAGTGAAGTGTTTTGGGGAGTAAACTCATGCTTAAGCATGAGTTTACGATTTTTGGGGTAATTTAAGACCCAAACATAAAAGTTTGGCCGTGAACTTCTAAGCTACGTGGTATTCGCGGTTTTGAAATTTCAAGACTCGAGACGACACATCCTTTCACCCGTTCGTTTAAAGAATAATTATTATGATAGTCAAACGAACTTTAAATTTGTTAAAAACAAATAGAAATGAAATTGAATTATAATATGAAGTGATTAACTTTTAGGGTTTGACCGAATGAAAATTTCGGGTTGTCACACCACGTACCAAGCTACATCCCACTTCATGAAGGGCCACCTGTAATCAGGTCGAAGATCTCTATACATCTTCGTCGCCCCAGGATGGATTGAGAACTTGGACTTGTGGGCCTCATCCATCAATATCTGCCATACTCCACCCTACTACGGTACCCAGACCGTCCCATGCAGGGTCAACAACCTACAACTATCGTAATCAAAGGACGACACTCGACCTATGATCCGCTCACACCTACGACACTCCTCCTTCAGGCCCACCACTTGCGCCTCTCGGATCTGCTCTAGCAAGGCGGTGATCACTATCATCCTCAGACAGATGTCTCGGATCTGGGCTACTACCGCCTTGTGGCTTAAGGTGTTTGCAACGACATTTGCCTTGTTCGGAAGGTAAAGGATCTCACAATCATAGTCATTCACTACATCTAACCACCGACGCTGCCTCATGTTCAGATTCACCTGATCCATGAGGTACCTCAAACTCTTGTGGTCCGTGTAAATAGTATAACGGACCGCGTAGAGGTAATGCCACCAAATCTTGAGGGTGAACACAACAACCCCTAACTCTAAATCGTGCGTCGGATAGTTAGCCTCGTGAGGCTTCAACTGTATCGAAGCATAAGCTATCACATGACCCCCGTTGCATCAATACTGATCCCATGTCTGTAATCGAAGCATCACAGTAAACTACAAAATTGTAACATCCGGATTCCCAGGTATATTATTTTATTCATTTATTTTGGAGTCTGTAGAGGGACTCGGCGAGTTGGTGCTTAGACTCGCCGAGTAGGGTCGCGGATTCTCATCTGGGTTCATGACCGGACTCGGCGAGTCCATGTTCTTTAATGAAACCCTAATTTCCCGGGTTTGGCACCTAATTAAAGGCCCTTAGGGCTGTCATTTGCGGCTACCAAACCCCAGAGAGAGACCCTAAGAGATCTAGAGCGTTTGTGAGGGGGGAGAGGTCACTTTTAATCATTTTGTTGGTGTGATTGCAAAAAGGAGGTGACCAAGGCAAGAGGAGGTTGAAGGAGGAACAAATCTGGTGATTTCAGAGTTCAGAAACTTCATCTTGAGGTATGTATTCAGTCCTTCTTCAGTTTTGGTGTTGATTCTTAGTCTTAGGGTTTTCTAACCCCTTTAGCGAATGGATATGTGGAGCAATTGGTCCCTTCTCGAAATTATGCTTTGGATCTGAACTCAAAGACGTCCAGAGACCTTAACCCCTGGAGCTTTATGAGTTATTTTGGGAGCCATGAACTTAGGAGTTTATTTTTGGGGCTATATCACCAAGTAGGACCATCTAGATGTTATATGAGTGTCAAGGTCTGAACTTTACATGATTATCATGCTTGGGAAGGTCAGATCTATGGATTTAAGGAACAGATCTGACCTTAGGAGGTCAATGGAGTTTTTTCATGGCATGAGCTCGCCGAGTCAAAAGATCATACTCGGCGAGTAGGGTTAGGGTTTCCCGTAAATCACTCAGTGAGTAGACTCACCGAGTTGGGGGAATAACTCAGTGAGTCAGAGAGGAATTCGAGGACTAGAGTTCAAGATGGAACTCGCCGAGTTGATCTTGAGACTCGGCGAGTTGAGTCGGGGTAGCCCCACGATTCATGCCAGAAGTGACTTGTCGAGCAAGGGGAGGGACTCGACATGCCAAGTGAGACTAGGGAGTTAGTGGGCACGTGTGGACTCGCCGAGTTGCCCAAGTGCACTCGACGAGTCGGGTCAAAGTTTGACCATTGACTTTGGTTGACTTTTAGGGTTTGGTCAACAATGAGGGCCTTTGAGCCAAAGGAGGGGTAAAATGGTCTTTTACCTTCGAGGGTGCCTAGAGAGGGTGGAGTCTAGTCCTGAGAGTTATATTTATGAGAGTATTACTTTATGTGATTAGCTGGAGGCTAGATCGTATTTCTACCGAGTCATAGATTTACCGAGACATCTGAGGTGAGTCTTCTCACTATACTTTACCTTGAGTGATAATTAGAGTAATGTGATAGAGTTACTGTATGCTATTGTGTGATGTTTTGCACTGCATTATGTCTATGTGATTTATGCCATGTGTATATTAGAGTATATTAGAGTTAGAACCGGAGGGTTCACAGAGCTAGGACCAGAGGGTCCACAAAGTTAGGGCCCATGGGCCCACAGAGTTATAGCCTCGAGTGGCTAGTATTTGTTATGTATGGTATTTTGGGGAACTCACTATGCTTTATGCTTACAGTGTTTCGCGGGAAGGCGTCGGCATGATTCGTACACATGCATGGGTTTTATGTATTTTGATCTTGGGAAACATTTTGCGATAGAAATTTATGACACAATGGGATTTTTTTTAATAAATGTGTTTGGAAAAATGTGATTAAATATGCGAAAAATTGTTTTTAATTTTACGGTGTTACAATTTGGTATTAGAGCCTTGGTTTTAGGGATTCGGATGCATCTTCGGGCATATCTGAACTCAAACTGAGGATTTGAGAAAATTTTGATAATAAAGTAAAATTTTAAAAAGAGTAAAAAGAGTTTTGAGACAAACAGAGCGGAACTGTGTGTACGATTAGCCAGCACCCAAACGGTGATTTCCCAAAATACTCTTACAATAAGTTTTAAAAGAAACGTTATGCTATGCTATATGATGAATTATATTATGCATGCTAGAGTAAGACTAGGTATTCTTATTAGGACTAGAGTGGCCTGATATATGATGTCTTAGTCTATGGGTTTTGCTACTAGGGATGTTTGAGAGTGTTTAGATAGCATCAAGGAGCTTATGAGAGATCTGCTAGTGAGTAGCACATGATTAGAGAGAATAGCCTACTTGGGATTTGGGACTTTGGGAGGAGGACTTGGTGTGAATGCTGAGTCGGTGTGGTCGGTAGTATTGGGCCCGTACTACCAAAGGCATCGGGTCAGTGCGCAACCCAAGTAAGAATCCTTAGGGTACCAGAGATCAAGTAGGGTTGGGATATCGAGTGTATATACATCCGAGCAAATTACTGATATCTTATGTTGTATTTCAGAGAGGCATCATGGTAGGGACACGCCACAGACAAGGTGTAACATCCAGATTCCCATGTATATTATTGTTCATTTAATTTTTTGAGTTTGTGAAGGAACTCGACGAGTTGGCGCTAAGACTCACCGAGTAGGGACGCGGATGTTCATTCTATTTCATGACCGGACTCGGCGAGTCCATCCCTGGACTCGGTGAGTCCACACTGTTAAGTGAAGCCCTAATTTCTAGGGCTTGGAACCTATTTAAAGGCCCTTATGGCCATCCATTGTGGCTACTACCCCCAGAGAGAGTCTCAGATCGTTTGAGAAGCAAGGAGTGATCATTGTTGATCTTTGTCGTGTCATTTAGTAAGAAGAAAGAGGTTCTAGCCAAGGGAAAGCAAAGGAGGTTGCTATTCTAAGGACTAAAAGCTAAGATCGTTCATTTGAGGTATTATTTCGACTCTTCTTCTGTTTTGGGAAGGATATGTGGTTTTAGGGTTTCTTGTACCCTTGACTAAGTTGATTTGAGGTCCAAATAGTCCCTTCTAGAGATAAGGCTTTGTACCTGGACCCATAGAGGTCCAGAGAGCCTTATTCTTCAAGCTTTATGAAGAATAATGGAGGTCATGACCTTGGGTTAAGGTATTTGGGACAAAATCATCATTTGATGCTTATTGGTTGAGTTATAAGCATCAAGATTCAGACTTTACGTGACATTTATGCTTGGGAAGGCCAGATCTATGGATTAGGGGCACAGATCTGACCACAGGAGATCTATAGAGTTTGTGCATGGCATGAACTTGTCGAGTTGTTCTTGGGACTCGGCGAGTAGGGTTAAGGTCCACACAGATTACTCAATGAGTAGACTTGCCGAGTTGGGAGATAACTCAGTGAGTCAGAAGGGGGTTAAAAGACTGGAGTTCAAGGCGGTACTCGCTGAGTTTTTCTTGAGACTCGGCGAGTTTAGTAGGGGTAGCCCCGCTATTCATGCCAGGTGTGACTCGTTAAGCATAGGGTAGGACTCAACGTACCAAGTGGGACAGAGAGTTAGTGGACATGTGTGTACTCGCTGAGTCACCGAAGTGCACTCGGCGAGTTGGGTCAAGGTTGACCGTTGACTTTTGTTGACTTTTAGGGTTTGGTCAACAATGGGGTCCTTGAGTCAAGAGGGGGTAAAATAGCCTTTTACCCTTCTGAGGGTGACAATAGAGGGTCGAGTCTAGCCTCGAGTGTTATGTTTATGAGGGTATTTACTTTGTGTGAATAGGCGGAGGCTAGGCAATACTTCTACCAAGTCAGAGATTAATGAGACGTTTGAGGTGAGTCTTCTCACTATGCCTTAGCCGATGGGGTAATTGTATGTGACCAAAGGGTATTATGAGTATGATGTATATGCAATGTAACTTATATGTAATATGAGCCTGATGTGGGCCGGAAGGTCAAGATGATACGGACCGGAAGGTCAACTGAGTCTGGGATGGAAATCCCCTGAGACACTTAAATAGGAAGGTCCTATGGCCTGGAAAGGCGTATGTGATATATGTGGCATTTTGGGGAACTCACTAAGCATTTATGCTTATAGTGTTATGTGTTATGTGTTTCAGGTACTAGCAATGATCGCGGGAAGGCGCCGGCATGACCCGTACACACACACACACTGGAGTTTAAATATTTTGATCTTGTGGTTTTGTACTGATACAATGTTGATACAATGTTTTTATTTATGGATGAAAACTATATTTCATGGTTTTTCAAAAGTGAAAATTTGTTCAAATTTTTACGGTGTTACACAAGGGACCAGTGGAGGGGGTGTGAGCGACGAGGAGCTCTGCCAGATGATTCATGATGAGGTGGCTGCTGCCATCCGCGATGAGATTCCAGAGATGTTCGGGTCTATCAAGACCACCATGATAGAGACATTCGACAAGAGATACACTGCTCTTTCTGATGCTGCTGTTGTTGCGGCCACTACAGTTGTAACTGCAGCTAGACCGCAGGGTGGTGATGCGTTGCTGTTCCTGGAGTTCAGCAACACAAAACCACCGGAATTTGATGGGACCCAGGACCCGAATGCAGCGATGAGGTGGATATCAGACATACAGGGATGTTTCTTTACTTGCTCATCTCCTGAGCATTTGAGAGTCCGGTTCACACTGAACCAGCTTCGCTTGGGAGCGAAGGATTGGTGGAATTTTGTGACGGTGCATTATTCGTATGTTGAGCTTGCTGCAATGACTTGGGAGAGGTTCACTTCTATGTTTCAAGATGAGTACGTTCCCCAGGTGGAGAGGGAGTGTTTGGCCCTCGAGTTTCTTACCCTCAAGCAGGGTACTGATTCTGTCACAGCGATTACGAGGAAGTTCCATGAGTGGGCGATGTTTTGCCCAGAGCACGTGTCCTCCGAGCAGGCACGTATGAGCCGCTATCTGAGTATTTTGAGGAGGGATATACGTGAGTCCGTGGCGAACTCATCGTATCGGACATTTGCTGAGCTTCAGGAAAATGCCCGGAAGAGGGAGATAGAGCTGGAGACCCAGGCTAGGGAGGAGGCTGAGTCTCAGTTGAGGGATCGACGACCGACACAATCTCAGCCGGTATCCAAGAGGGTCAATCCTACTGATTCGCGATCTGGGAGTTAGAAGGGCTGCACTTGTGGCAAGTGCGACAAGAGCCAAGAGGGGGTGTGCAAAGCGGAGTCTTGCTACAAATGTGGCAAGGAGGGGCATATGGCCAAGGATTTCCCCAAGGGGTTTGCAGTATGCTTTCACTGCAACCAGACCGGACACCGCAAGGCAGAGTGCCCACAGTTACGAGGGACTACCCAGGGATCACCTCAGGGATCTTCCCCTGCTGCTATCAGAGCTACTAAGAGCTGGCCAGTGAAGGCTGAGGTACCGAAGGCGCGAGGGAGATCCTTCCAGTTGACTGCGGAGGAGGTCCGCGCAGCGGCCGATGTCGTGGCTGGTATGTATTCTTTCATATATTTACTTTTATGTTGAGATATTGTGCTTATATTATGATATGCGTAGGTACTTTTCTTGTGAATTTTGTACCTGCCTTGGTCTTATTTGACTCGGGTGCAAGTTGGTCTTTTGTGTCTTTGGCTTTTAGTCAGCACATTAGTATTAGTCGAGAGGTGTTGAGTCAACCTCTAAGAGTTTCCATAGCTGACGAGAAAGCAGTGTATGCCACCGAGGTGATCCGAGGGTGTGTACTCGAGATTTTCGACGGTGAGTTTCCGATTGATCTAGTTCCTATTGCGATAGGAGATGTCTGTGTCATCGTGGGCATGGACTGGTTGAGAAAGTTTGGAGCGGTTATTGACTGCGAGAGATAGCTGGTGACCATAAGAGACCCTAGTGGGGGAGTTCTTACCATGTACGGCGAGGGTACGCGTTCTGGGTCGGCATTTTGTTCAGCCGCTAGAGCGAGGCAGAGTCTACAGCAAGGTTGTAAGGGGTTTGTAGCATATGTGATGAATACGAGGGTTGATTTAGAGAGACCAAGGTCAGTAGATGAGGTTCCGATAGTGCGTGAGTTCCCGGATGTATTTCCAGAAGAGTTACTGGGTGTGCCTCCCGAGAGGCACGTTGAGTTCCCCATCGATTTGGTTCCGGGGGTTGTGCCTATTGCCAAGGCACCTTATCGCCTTGCGCCTCCATAGATGCGGGAGTTAACCTTGCAGCTTCAGGAGCTGCTAGGGAAGGGGTTTATTCGGCCGAGTAGTTCGCCATGGGGAGCGCCTATCCTTTTTGTTAAGGAAAAGGATGGATCACACCGAATTTGCATTGATTACAGGGAATTGAACAAGCTGACGGTCGAGAACCGTTACCCATTGCCGAGGATCAACGATTTGTTCAATCAGTTAAAGGGAGCATCTTGGTTCTCCAAGATCGATTTAAGGTCGGGATATCATCGGGTGAGGGTGCGAGATGACGAAATCTAGAAGACAGCATTCAAGACTCGTTACGGGCATTACGAGTTCGTTGTGATGCCTTTCGGGATCACCAATGCGCCGACAGTGTTCATGGATCTCATGAACAGAGTATGTAGGCCGATGTTGGATTGCTCGGTGATCGTGTTCATTGACGACATATTGGTGTATTCGAGATCCAAAGAACAACATGAGGAACATTTTAGAGAGATCCTCGAAGTTTTGAGATCGGAGAGGCTTTATGCCAAATTCTCCAAGTGTGATTTTTGGTTACGAGAGGTCCAATTCCTAGGGCATCTCGTTAACCAGAAAGGGATATTGGTCGATCCGGCCAAGATTGAGGCGATGATGAGTTGGGAGGTGCCGAGGTCACTTACAGAGATCAGGAGTTTCCTAGGATTGGCAGGCTATTATCGGAGATTTATCAGGGATTTCTCCAAGATGGTCGTGCCACTCACCAAGTTGACCCGGAAGGGTGTTGCTTTCTCATGGGGCCCAGAGCAGCAGGCCTCCTTCGAGACACTTCGCCAAAGGTTATGCGAAGCCCCGGTGTTAGCCCTTCCGGAGGGAATGGAGGACTTCATGGTATATTACAACGCGTCGATATCAGGGTTAGGAGTGGTACTTATGCAGAGGGGGCACGTGATAGCATACGCATCGAGGCAGCTGAAGCCTCATGAGATAAGGTATCCCACCCACGATCTAGAGTTGGGAGCAGTATTGTTCGCCCTCAAGATCTGGCGTCACTATCTATATGGGGTCCGGTGTACCATATACACGGATCACAAGAGCCAGAAGTACTTGATGGATCAGCCCTGTATGAAGAGGGACGTCGCGTGGTTCGTTGAGAGACCGTGTATGAAGAGGGGCGTCGCGTGGTTCGTTGAGAGGTGCCTAACCTGTCGTAGGGTTAAGGCCGAGCACCAGAGACCGCATGGTAAATTGTAGCCGTTAGAGGTTCCCGAGTGGAAGTGGGAGTAGATTACTATGGGTTTTAATACCAAATTGTCGAGGACTGCGAGGGGCGTTGATGTAATTGGGTGATTGTAGACAGGTTGACGAAGAGCACTCACTTCCTTGCTATTAGCAAGAGCTCTTTTGCGGAGAGGCTGGCAGAGTTGTATGTGAGAAAGGTGGTATTGTGTCATGGAGTTCCGATCTCGATTATCTCAGATCGAGATGTGCGTTTCACTTCCAGATTCTAGAAGAAATTTCATGAGGAGTTGGGTACGAGGCTGAATTTTAGTATCGCATATCACCCACGGACTGACAGGCAGAGCGAGCGGAAAATTCAGACACTCGAAGACATGCTCCGAGCATGTGTGTTGGATTTTGGCGGGAGTAGGGACACATATTTGCCCTTGGCAGAGTTTTCCTACAACAACAGCCATCATTCGAGCATTGGTATGCCACCTTTTGATCTGTTATATGGGAGGAGGTGTCGGACCCCCATTTGCTGGGGAGAGGTAGGGCAACGTGTGATGGGTAGTACAGAGATTGTGCTTCAAATGACTGAGCAGATACAACAGGTCAGATAGAGGTTGTTGACCGCTCAGAGTCGACAAAAGATTTATGCGGACAGGCGTCGGTCCGAGCTCGAGTTCCAGGTCGACGACTTCGTGCTCCTGAAGGTCTCTCCTTGGAAAGGAGTGATCCGATTCAGGAAGAGGGGCAAGTTGGGGCCTCGATATATTGGAACTTTCAGGGTGATCGCGAGAGTAGGCAGGGTAGCCTACCATTTGGAGCTACCTGCGGAGTTGGGTCAGATTCACGACACTTTCCACGTGTCGCAGTTGAGAAAGTGTATAGCCGACGAGTCGGCAGTGGTACCATTAGAGGATATTCAGGTGGATATGGGCATGAACTATGTTGAGAGACCGATGGCAATTAGAGATCGGAAGATCAAGGTTCTGAGGAAGAAGGAAGTACCTCTGGTGCAGGTACAGTGGCAACATAGGAAAGGGTTAGAGCTGACTTGGGAGCCGGAGCGCGAGATGCGTGAGTAGCATCCAGAGTTGTTTGCAGAGTGAGACTTCGAGGGCGAAGTATGATTCTAGTGGGGGAGAATTGTGACATCCGGATCCCAGGTATATTATTTTATTCATTTATTTTGGAGTTTGTAGAGGGACTCGGCGATTTGGTGCTTAGACTCGCCGAGTAGGGTTGCGGATTCTCATCCGGGTTCATGACCGGACTCGGCGAGTCCACGCTGTTTAATGAAACCCTAATTTCCTTGGTCTGGCACCTATTTAAATTCCCTTACTGCCGTCATTTGCGGCTACCAAACCCCAGAGAGAGACCCTAAGAGATCTAGAGCGTTTGTGAGGGAGGAGAGGCCACTTTTGATCATTTTGTTGGTGTGATTGCAAAAAGGAGGTGACCAAGGCAAGAGGAGGTTGAAGGAGGAACGGATCTGGTGATTTCAGAGTTCAGAGACTTCATCATGAGGTATTTATTCAGTCCTTCTTCAGTTTTTGTGTTGATTCTTAGAGTTAGGGTTTTCTAACCCCTTTAGAGAATGGATATGTGGAGCAATTGGTCCCTTCTCGAAATTATGCTTTGGATCTGGACTCAAAGTGGTCCATAGACCTTAACCCTTGGAGCTTTATGAGTTATTTTGGGATCCATGAACTTAGGAGTTTATTTTTGGGGCTAAATCACCAAGTAGGACCATCTAGATGTTATATAAGTGTCAAGGTCTGAACTTTACGTGATTATCATGCTTGAGAAGGTCAGATCTATGGATTTAAGGAAAAAATCTAACCTCAGGAGGTCAATGGAGTTTTTGCATGGCATGAACTCGCCGAGTCCAAAGATCAGACTCGGCGAGTAGGGTTAGGGTTTGTCGTAAATCACTTAGTGAGTAGACTCACTGAGTTGGGGGGATAACTCAGTGGTTCAGAGAGGAATTAGAGGACTGGAGTTCAATATGGAACTCGCCGAGTTGATCTTGAGACTCGGCGAGTTGAGTCGGGGTAGCCCCGCAATTCATGCCAGGTGTGACTCGTCGAGCAAGGGGAGGGACTCAACATGCCAAGTGAGACTAGGGAGTTAGTGGGCGCATGTGGACTCACCGAGTTACCCAAGTGCACTCGACGAGTCGGGTCAAAGTTTGACAATTGACTTTGGTTGACTTTTAGGGTTTGGTCAACAATGAGGGCCTTTGAGCCAAAAGAGGGGTAAAATGGTCTTTTACCCTTTTGAGGGTGCCTGGAGAGGGTTGAATCTAGTCCTGAGAGTTATATTTATGAGAGTATTACTTTATGTGATTAGGTGGAGGCTAGATCGTATTTCTATCGAGTCATAGATTTACCTAGACATCTGAGGTGAGTCTTCTCACTATACTTTACCTTGAGTGGTAATTAGAGTCCTGAGACAGAGTTACTGTATGCTATTATGTGATGTGTTGCACTACATTATGTCTTTGTGATTTATGTCATGTGTATATTAGAGTATATCAGAGTTAGAACCGGAAGGTTCACAGAGCTAGGACGAGAGGGTCCACAGAGTTAGGGCCCATGGGCCCACAGAGTTATAGCCTCGAGTGGGTAGTATATGTTATGTATGGTATTTTGGGGAACTCACTAAGCTTTATGCTTACAGTGTTATGTGTTATGTGTTTCAGGTACCAGTGATGATCGCGGGAAGGCGTCAGCATGATTCGTACACACGCATGGGTTTTATGTATTTGATCTTGGGAAACATTTTATGAAACAAAGTTATGATATAATGGGATTTTTTTAATAAATGTGTTTGGAAAAATGTGTTTAAAAATGCGAAAAATTGTTTTAAATTTTACGGTGTTACAAAAATCATCTACACCATCTGGCAGAGTGAGAATCGGTACCTCGCACAACCGCTGCCTGAGCGTCTCAAAAGCTGTCTGCTGCTCAGGTCCCCAGTGAAAAACCATCGACTTCTTGGTCAGTTGGGTCAACGGAACTGCAATCTTGGAGAAATCCTGAATAAATCTCATGTAATACCTGCCAGACCCAGGAAACTCCGAATCTCAGTTGGAGACCTCGGAATCTCCCACTACATCACGGCCTCTATCTTGGCTGGATCGACCAGAATACCCTTATGTTTGACAAGATGCCTAAGAAACTATACCTCATGCAATCAGAACTCACACTTGGAGACTCAGGTTTTTTAGAGTCAAATTCCAGAACTGACTACACCTTCCTTCATGTTCTAATGTGATATAATCACATTCTAGTATCTAGCATTTCTAGCTACAAGATTCATATTTTAATGGTGATTCGCGATACTTCTATTGATCACTTCGATTATATTTCACTTCAATCTTCTGTCTTAAGTCAGATGCTATATCGAACTTAGTTCTCGGAACCACGTAACATACTCGTCTTAGTCAGACTCAATTTGATATGACCACTAGGGTCGAAATGACAGTCATCTTCTTAATCATTACCGAAACAATGGACACATATGAACAAAACATAATCAATTACTAGCTTCTTGGTAACCTTGTGACTTTCCCCGATCCAAGTGCGAGTCCTGTGCTTCCGGTAGTATAGGCCTCTACTACCATTAACACCTACTCATACTCGTCCCAAGTATTGTCTCGTAGTTTTTCCAAGTCACCATACAAGAAAATCACACAACAGCTTAACACATCAGATAGCAAAATGAAGGTTTTATATTATTCCTTGAAACGATTATATAGGTGTTCAAGATCACCCTAGACTATGCCTCTAATAGGCTACACCATATGATACTATCTATATGGCTACTTCATAGCTTGATGAATTCCTCATCCTTGATTCCTCGCATTGTGTTCAGCTTCGTCGAGGATCATGTGGAATGCTCTTGGCCTTGGTGGTGTATCTGGTTTTGCTGCCTCATTTTTCTTTTGCCAGGTTCTAGACATGTGCCCCTTGACTCCGCATCCGTATCATACCTTATCATTTTGTGTATAATCATTGGAATAGTGACCAATCCTTCCACACTTGTAACATGTTACTTCTCCATTGCATCTCCCGAAGTGCTTCTTCTTACACTTTTCGCATCACTTGGCTCCATACTTTTGGTCATCTAGGTTAGACTTTGAGAATTTTTCCCTCTTATCAGATCTTGAGGATCCTTCAAACTTCCTCTTTTCTCCAACTTCAGCCTTCTCCAGACCCTTTTCCTTTATTTGGGTCTCAACATTCATGGCTTCTCTAACGGTTGTTTTCAAAGTAGTTGTCATTTTGACTGTTGGGCCAAAGTCTGTGGGCAGTCCATTAGCAAACCTATCTATCTTGGAGAGTTCAGTAGGCACTAAGTAGGGAAATAGCTTCATCCGCTCGGTGAATGCGGTGTCATACTCATCAACACTCATCTTCCCTTTCTTCAAGTTCTGAAACTCGTTGTTTAGGTCTATCAGATCTATCTCTGAGCAGTATTTCATTTTTAACTGCTCCGTGAATGCTTCCCAAGACATATTTATGGCTTCTCTTCGTGGCATTGTATCTGCCAACAACTTCCACCAACTTCCACCAACTTAACACTCCGATCTTTAGTTGTCTGACTGCAAAGATGGTCTTTTGCTTGTCGCTACAGTCACAGCTCTCAAACACCATCTCCATTTCAGATATCCAGTCCATAATTTCAACTGGTTTCAAGCTTCCAGAAAGACTTGGTGGCTTGGCACCCAAGAAGTTCGTATACATTCGCCCATCTTTGTCATTTGCCCTCTTTGGGCCATTCACCCTTGCCCCTTAGGTTCCAACTTAACTCACAGTACGGGAGTAGTTTCCTTCCACCGATTGCTCGGGGATCAGCTCAGGTTGCTCAATGGGCATGGTAGGTTTGTCCTTATTTTCTTGCAACATTTGTCTAATCTCTTCTCTTTGCTCAGCCAATATCGTCTGTATCATGGCTTGTACTCCAGCCATTGTGATTGGCTCGAGTGTGGCTACCACAACATGTATTTGCTCAATCACTGGGGGCTGTTGATTTCTATTCCCATTCGCATTCCTGACTCCGCTACGGGTTCTTTCCATTTCAATCTATATACCAAATCAGACGTTTCGGTGTGCAATGACGAGAATTAAGATAGGAAATATTTTATTTAAGATCGACGTGTAAATCTCCGTATTTCTCTGGAAAGTTATATACAAGTTCTAATACCGTAATTAAATGATTAGAAATCTGAACACATAAAGTTTCCAGATCCGGTCGGCAACAGACCATAGATCTGATCAATGCATATCAGAAATCATTTAGCACATAAAAGCATGTTAGGCATTTTCCCTAAATTAGTTAGTGTTTGTGTCTATTCAGGTGCATTACCTAAATTTTATTAGACACACTCCTCTCAATCATTCCTTAGCATTCTAAGTTTAAGTCTAGAAATAAATCCATATACCTAGTTCGCCTAAAGTAATGCTCTGATACCAACTGTGACATCCCTATTTTCACGGCCAAAAAAGATCGATTTTGTTTATGCTTTATAAAATCAGTACCTCTTTTAATAAAAATGTTGCGGAATTTGTTCCCCGAAAACATGATAAATAGGCTATCAAATCATTTCCGAAGAAATTTATTTTTATTCACTTTCAAAACATTGCGATGTCATCGTCAATACAGAAACATAAGCATAAACAGAACTTACATTTATTTACACTAGTGATCTACATCTCTTTTAAATCTTTCGGTGTAAAGTAGCTTCGTATCGACACCTGTGATACCAATAAGCTTGAGTGGATCAGATTGGGAAACTTGGTGAGTACATAGGATTTTCAACCCACAATAACATAATTATTATGTTTAAACAACAAACACTCAACCTAATTACTCATCCCCATTATCTTCCTCACTCTTAAGGGTCTACCCTAAGAGTCATTTATCCTGCATTCGTTCATTCCGAAGTCCCTTGCTTCCAGGGTTTATAAGACAGGCACTAAGTCCATAGCTGCTAATGCTCATTTGTAAAGCACTAAATCCATAGCTGCGAAAGTTCATTCACCGAGTACTAAATCCATAGCTACCAATGTTTTTATAATAGGTACTAAGTTCATAGCTACCAACGTTTATCTATCAGGTACTAAGTCCATAACTACCAACGTTTATCCATTAGGTACTAAGTCCATAGCTACCAACATTTATCCATCAGGTACTAAGTCCATAGCTACCAATGTTTATTCAATAGGTACTAAGTCCATAGCTGACAATGTTCACTCATATCATCTTTTATCTCTCATCACTCATATCATCTTTTATCTCTCATCCTTCATTTACCCATGTTATACTCAACATATTTGTAGATATAAAATACGTATACAGTTTAAATCATTTAAAACATGTATAAAATCTCTCATCCATCATATATAGAAAGTATACAGGTTATATGCACACATAGCACGTAATTTATATAAAATACTTCATATTTACGTGTAAGATGAAAGTAACTATGCACTCACCTGATAAGCTGGTGACTCGGTACTCGGACAACGCTTCGTTACTCTTAAAACAATTTTCCCTTGACAAAACCTACGAGGGAGTTTGGGTAGAATTCGGGCTCTACAGGGGCAGAACTTTTGAGGCGAAAGCTCTTCTTCTCGGAGCCATCGAGCGCTCCAGGGCTTTCTTCTAGCGCTAGGGAGTTTTAGGAGGTTTAGAGAGAGTGTAGAGAGAAGAAAGAATGGAAAAGGTGTGAAGAAAATGAGGTGGGTGAGGTTCTATTTATAGGGTGAACTATGGTTGAGCTTGGTGCCACATGTCACCATCTGGTGGCAAGACTTGGGGAAAAAGCAATGGCCAAGATTGTGTCACGTCACTCTTTTTCACACAGCACACTTCCGACTTCTAAAATCCATAACTTTCACATACAAGCTCCATTTTTGACGTTATTTATATCCACGTGTAGGTAAAAGTAAGATCTACAACTTTCATTTTGACTCTGTCGGCTAATTCTCGACTGATCTTAAATTTAACATTAGGAGGAGATTATATTGTTAAATGACCGCGACAAAATTCGTAACTCCTTCATACGGACTCTGTTTTCTTCTGTCTTTATATTGTTGAGTTCATATTTATGAGATATTCAACTCTCATCTAGGTCGCATAGGCCAATAACTGCTCGATCTAAAATTCGAGTTTCGGGTCGTGCACTATTATGCCAAATCTTAGAAAATTCATAACTTCCTCATACGAAGTCAGATTTGGGCGTTCTTTTTATGGACGCTCTCGGTTTAACATATTCTAAAACTTTTGTTTAGATAAATCAGGCCAAAAAGTCTTTTATCCTAAATTCACTATTTACGTCTCCCAGCGTCGTGTCGGTTTTGTAGTAAAACTTTAACGAGCCATAACTTCTTCGTTATAACTCACATTTCGGCGTTCTTTATATGTACAGAACCCTTGTAACATATACTATAACTTAGTTAAGATTAATCCTTCTAAATAATATTCTATCAAAAAACTCATTTTTGATGTTTATTGTCTCTAAATTGATTAGCCCGGATCTACCGGCGTCACAATTAAGTTTAATTGGTTCGAGTTTGATCAATTTGGACCGATAAACTAAGCATCTTCCTTTCGGAAAATCTACAGAAAAGCTACAATGTTTGATCATATTGAGTGGAATTGCTCCGAGTATGTTAACCATTATCAGTTTAAAGCTACAAATTTTGAAGAGTTTGGACAAAATACTTAAATTTTAATTTAAATATAATATTACAATGTCAACTTAAATATAAATTTTAGTTCCACTTAAAAAAACCAAATAATATTTGTAAATAGTTAAAAGTGATAAATTATAGTGATAAATGCAAAAACCAAATTTTAATCTCAATATAACTAAACTATTTCCTAAAAATATTTTTATAATCATTAAAAAATTTCAAATAAGTAGCTTAAAATAACTTAAAATAAAAAATAATTAAAAATAACTCTATATAAATGATTATATTATTACCTATAAAATTAAAAAACAATATTTGGTGTTTTAAATAATTATAACGATAGAAATAAAAACATTAAGCAAGTAAATTTTAAAAAATTAATTAAAAATAACAACTATAAATAATCTTAAACCATATATTATATTTCATTTTATTCATGTTAACTCGTGGATAGAAATCATTCAAACGATTAAGATTATGCAATTATAATAGATGTATATATATTATCATCTAAAATAATCATTATATTATATCAATTTAGTATACGAATTATTATATCAAATTTAACAACAACGTTATTGTTATTTTTTAAAAAACATATATGTGTAAAGATTTCAATTATATAGGTGTTTATGTGCAACGCGTGGACATTCGCCTAGAATGTATATATATATATATATATATATATATATATATATATATATATATATATATATATATATATATATATCATACATACTTATAAAGCTAGCATTTTTTCTTGAATCTCATGCATTTGAAACCCCCATTCTTTTTTCCTTTCACTACATTCATTTGAAACTCCCATGACTTTTCAATTTCTTTATAATAATAATTATAATTTGGTAATTAGGTTAAATAAATATCAAATCTAAAGTGTATTCATATATAAACTAAATTTCAATATTAAAATAATATATTTAATTCTACTTATAAAATTATGTTTTTTAATTTTTAACATATTATACTTAATTTATTAGTATTAATATATTGTTGGATGTAAACCATTATCATTTGAAAGGTATAATTTTTGAACAATTTGTATAAAATACTTAAATTATTAATTAAAATATAACATTATAGGTTCAACTTAAATATAAATTTTATTTAACCTAAACAACCCAAAGATTATTTTATAAATAGTTAAAAATGATAAATTGTAGTGTCGTTCTAATAATGATTGTAAGTTGGTTAATAAGGTAAAATAGATATCAAACCTAAAGTGTAATCATAAATAGACTAAATTTAAATTTTAAAATAATATATTTACTTGTATTTATAAAGTTATGTCTTTAAATTTTAACATATTATACTTAACTTATTATATTTAAAATGTGGTTGCATGTAAACCATTATCAGTTTAAAGCTATAATTTTTGTACAGTTTGGACAAAATACTTAAATTGTTAATTTAAATATAACATTACAGTGTCAACTTAAATATAAATTTCAGTTCCACTAAAAAAACCAAATAATATTTTGTAAATAGTTAAAAGTGATAAATTATAGTAATAAAAATGCAAAAACTAAATTGTAATATCAGTTTAACTAAAATATTTCCTAAATATATTTATATAATCGGTAGAAAATTTAAAATAAGTAGCTTAAAATATCTTATAATAACAATAGTTAAAAATAACTCTATATAAATGATTATATTGTTACCTTTAAAATCAAAAAATAATGTTTGATGTTTTAAATAATTATAATGATAGAAATTAAAACATTAAGCAAATAAATTTTAAAAAAATTAGTTAAAAATAACAAGTATAAATAATATTAAACCATATATAATATTTAATTTTATTGATGTGTAACTCGCGAGTAGAAGTCATTCAAATGATTGAGATTATGACGTTATAATAGATTTATATATTATCATATAATTCAAAATAATCAATATATTATATCAAATTAATATACCAATTATTATATCAAATTTAACAACAACGTTAGTGTTATATTTTAAAAAATATATATTTATAAAGACTTCAACTATGTAGGTGTTTCTGCGTATTACAATGTCAACTCAAATATAAATTTCAGTTTCATTTAAAAAAACTAAAGAATATTTTGTAAATAGTTAAAAGTGATAAATTGTAGTGATAAAAACAAAAACTAAGTTGTAATAAATGTATAAATTATCATATAATTCATAATAATCACTATATTATATAAATTTAGTATACGAATTATTATATCAAATTTAACAACAATGTTTTATATATATATATATATATATATATATATATATATATATATATATATATATATATATATATAATGACTTCAAGTATATAGGTGTTTCTACGAATTATAATGTCAACTTTAATATAAATTTCAATACCACTTAAAAAACCAAACATTATTTTGTAAATAGTTAAAAGTAATAAATTGTAGTGATAAATGTAAGAACTAAATTTTAATCTCAATTTTAACTAAAATGTTTCCTAAAGATATTTTTATAATTGTAAAAAGTTTTCAAATAAGTAGCTTCAAATAACTTACAATAACAATAGTTAAAAATAACTTTATATAAATGATTATACTGTTAGCTTTAAAATAAAAAACAATGTTTTATGTTTTAAATAATTATAATGATAGAAATTAAAACATTAAGAAAATAAATTTTAAAAAATCAATTAACAATAAAAACAACTATAAATAACATCAAATCATATATTATATTTAATTTTATTCATGTGTAACTCGCGGGTAGAAGTCATTCAAACGATTGAGATTATGAAGTTATAATAAATGTATATATTATCATATAATTCAAAATAAACATATATTATATCAATTTAGTATATATAAATTATTATATCAAATTTAACAACAACGTTATTGTTATATTTAAAAAAAAACTCATATATTTGTGAAGACTTCAACTATATAGATGTTTCTGCGCAACGTGCGGGCATTCGCCTAGTATATCTTATAAAGTTAACATTTTTCCATGAACCGCATGCATTTGAAACTCCCAAGATCATTTTTCCTTGAACCTCGTGCATTTGAAACTCACAAGACTATTCAACTTGTACAAATTAATTTATGATTAATTGATTTATTATGATTTGTAACTCTTAAAACTCTTCAAATCATTTTATTTATTTGATGATTTAAATGAAATATTTAGCCTATATAAAAATTTTGTAGATTACATATTGCATGTCAACACAAAATGATAGATTATATTTGTAGGGTTTGAAGAGTTATGTGAGTGGTTCCATGAATGTAAGAAAGCAATTCCAACCTTTCCAAATATAAATTCATGTAAACTCAAATTGGGTGCATGTAAAGTCTTAGATATTAACCAAGGTTCAAATTTAGGTATGTTTGTAAAGGTATACTTGATATCATTGTTTAAGTTTATGTGTTATGCATCTTTCTATAATCACATGATGATGAAGTGAGATTGATAATTACTTCTTATGAGCTTTTGGTATCTTTGATAACATGCATGTATCTTTATGTTGTCTCTCTCTTTTTTATGTTAAGATATATTTTATGTATAAGAGAACATTATTCAACATGTATTTTTTGTTATGTATATACTATGTTAGTTTCTATCGCTTATTATGTTGTAAATAACATGATGGATTTTTTTTATAATTGATTTTGATGAAAGGAGTTTACAATTATTATTACAAATTGTTGGTGATAATGACGAATTAGAACGAATAATTTTTAATATGATATAACTTTATTGTTGAAAACCAATAGTTATGTATGCTATGAAAATAAATTCTTTATGTTCTATCCAAACTTATATGGATGTACCAAATTTTAAATGTTTTTTAAAGTAATAAAAATAAATTGTCTTATTACATTTGTCAATTTTCTTTTATCCTATTCATTATTTATCGTAAGTGAAAAGAAAATAAATAAAATATTAATATTTCATAATTCAAAAATAAGTGATAAAAATATACCTAAAGTGTAACACTCCTCCTCCCCTAACCCACTCTTAACATATTTTTTTCTAAGATTGGTCGCAGTACATAACAATTGCTATAATTTTGAAATTTAAATCACTATTTTATTTGGACCGTTCATTCTCTTCCAATATTACATAGCTTTAAGGAAAAAAATGAAAGTACAATAAAAAAAAAAGTATGATAGTATTTTTAAAATATAATAATAAAAATTTTCAAATAATTAGTTTTAATTAGTAAAAAAAATAATAATAATTTTTAATAAAGTAAAACTAAAGAATATATTATATTATATTATGTGACAACCCAAAGTTTATTCCGTTAAATTACCCCGTTTCAGTTAACAGAATATTCTATTTTATAAAAGTTCTGTTAATTTGAGGTCGTCAAATAAATAAATGTTTTATTTATTTATATTTTATGTTGTTATCATCGTGATAAAATAAATAAAAACACGTAATCTACATTTTCAATTAATTGGAAAATTTTATTTTATTACGACCATTCAACCCGGGTAAAAAGTTTAAACCTCGATAAGCTTTAGCATCAGGTAGTCATATACCGGGTGCAACACCCAAGGCATATATATAGGGAGTTGAACACCCCATAGAACTCTTTTACCACCCTAAACCCATTTACTCTCTCTCAAGGTCGTTTTCGACCCAAAATCCCAAGGTTCCGCCTCCAAAACGTAAGATCTCTTACCCTAACTTGTTCTAGACATCAATTCTTGTTACAATAGCTCAAAAATCACCCAAAATGACCATCAAAAAGGAGTTCACGGCCTAAGAGCCTCCTTAGGCCGTAAACACCTAAAATGGTGCCAAAAGTCCCAATTTTCCTTCAATTGAGCTTAGAAACTAGTTGTGGAATTAACCTAGAAGTGTTTGAACCTCAAAACAACAATTTTTAGGGAATAAAAGAGGGTTTGCGGCCCAAGCACATGCTTAGGCCGTAAACAACCTCTAAACTTGTATAATCAAGTCCAAAAACACTCCCAAACTACCCTTGGAATTAAGATATGGCTTAGGGACTTGCTATTTTGGGTTTGGAGCAATTAAACACAAACATTTGAGGGGTGAAATAGAGTTCACGGCCCAAGCATGTTCTTAGGTCGTAAACTTCCCTAAATCATGCAAAATGGGAGTTTAAGCCCCCTAAAGAGCCATATACCATTACTAGAATTTGTTAGAATTAAACCAAAGGCCTAGAAATCAAGGAATGGGGGGTATGAGAGTTTACTACCATTAACCATAGGTTTTACGGCCGTAAACTCCCAAGGAGTGGCCTTTGGGCCGTAAACTCCAAGGGAGTATACTCTTGGACCCTTAAACACCCCTATAGCCTTGTATAATTCCTTAGGACCATTTTTAGAACCACATGAGACTTAAAATCATTCAAAAACACTCCTCCCGTGATTTTGCAGCCGTAAACTCATGGGGGATGTGGTCTCCCAACCGTGAACTCACTTAAAGTGAGTTTTATGAGAGTAAACTCCATGGTGAGGTCATACACTCTTCCCATACAACCCATTAACCTACTAGCACTCAACCATAATACCTTTAATCACATTAGGATGGTTATATGTGTATAATTAGAGTTTAAATCACTAATTACTTGCAAACATATGTCTTCATATGTTAATAGGTCACAAAGTGTATTCAAGTCTTTACTTGACACCGAGCACCCAACTGACACCTTCGTCAGATCCACTTACATCAGGTGAGTTCATACCCCTGAATTAACCTTTTAAATGTTTTTACATGCTTTTATGGGGGGGGGGATACAAGTTAAACATGCCAGTTATTATATCAATCACATGTGATTGATAACCCGCATGCACAAGGATTCATTACACTGTCAACTGTTTTACCAAGAATGATACTGTAAATGGTTTTCTAAAATGTCTTTATGTGTTCAAAGCTTTTCTCGAATTGCCTCTTGTGTCGTACCTTTTATTTCAAACTCTGTTACAGCAGCATTTTAAACAAAGGTTTTCTCTACTTTATCAAGGTTACAATCAAAACCTGTTTATGAATGATTTTCTTAAAGTATAAAGGTTTTCCAAAGATTTCATCAAAGTTTTCTTCCATGTTTTATACTCCTACTTTGTTAGATACTACTGCTTCGATTATACTTCTTCGTAGTTTATGCTACTACTTTGTTAACACTTTTACTTCGTGATACGCTTTTACTTCACGATACACTTTTACTTCACGATACGCTTTTACTTCACAATACGCTTTTACTTCACAATACGCTTTTACTTCACAATACGCTCTTACTTCACGATACGCTTTTACTTCACGATACGCTTTTACTTCACGATACACTTTTACTTCACGATTCGCTTATACTTCACGATACGCTTATACTTCACGATACACTTATACTTCACGATACGCTTATACTTCACGATTCACTTATACTTCACGATACGCTTATACTTCACGACACGCTTATACTTCACAATTCACTTATACTTCATGATACGCTTATACTTCACGATTCATTTATACTTCACGATACGCTTATACTTCACGATACACTTCTACTTCGTTAAACACTTAAACTTAGTTAAATGTATGCCTATGCTTGTATAGTTATATAAATAATGTTTAAAGGACTTAGTAAGGCTAGTTCGCCCTATTTCCTTTTCTTCGTTGAGATGTGGTCTGGTGGGATCGAATACCCGTCCAAAGGTCGTTTGATCATTAGTTATACATTATGTATACAAGCATAGACATATAGGTTTACATTAGTCAGTTTAGTTGTGAGTCTCTATCATTAGTCCAGTATTTCACATCAGATCTTACTACATGAGATACATCTTCAGTACACGGCCTTCTCCGTTGTCAGGATAGTAACCAGAGTCTCTTGTAGGGAGAGCGGGCATTATGTGTATAGATCTATACGGGATTGATACCCCCGCACCCTGACTGCTAGCTACAGTCCCCGGCCTACCAATCCCAAAGGGTGACATATGTCACATTATTACCGATGCTTGCAGGGCATCAAGTTCTCTAGTGTCTATTAGTATGGTTGCGAGTATCTCGGGGTTACCTTATAATTCATGGCTTTAAGGTAACGGGTTTTAACACTATATTCACTTTATTTAGACCTTGCTAGACGTATCATTCATTTGATACTGTCTGGGGTCTGTGTTCACTGTTTTTAGACCTTGCTAGACGTATCTTTCATATGATACTGTCTGGGGTATGTGTCTCCCTTTTTGTTAGACTGAATCAGGCGTACCGTTCATTCGATACTCCCCTGGAGTCTATGATTTCCTTTGCCTTAGTCAGCAGTCTTCACTGCTGAGGCATATGTTATTTTCCCTGATATTCTCCTACTTTCTTTCAAAATCAATACCACATTTTGATAATGATAGTGTTAAGGAAAATTTTACTTTTTACCACATAACTCTTTCCAGTCTTGGTAGAAGACTGCTTTTAATTAGAAAATATATGATTTTCTGGAAAGGACTCTAATTCACTGTACACTTTAAAACTACTACTTATATGAAGTTATTTGGATAAAATGACACTAAAAACTTATGAACTCACCAGCATTTGTAAAAATGCTGATACTCGCTTTTCAAATAACTTGTATTCTCAGGTCAGCAATAGACAGGTACATCCCAGGAGCGTTTCGTGAGGACAGTTTAGTACCAAGTTGCACCTATATTATTACTTGTATTACTTTGATGATGTAATGTAATGTAAACCATGTAAAACTATTACTATTAATGCAATGGTTGTTGTACTTTGATTTCTATACTGCATATGTTGTGATACTTGACATGACGTCATCCACCCCAGAACGTTTCCACCGTTCCGGTTTTGGGGTGTGACATATTAAAAAATTATTGTTATTTGAAATAATAATAATAATAATAATAATAATAATAATAATAATAATAATAATAATAATAATAATAATAATAATAATAATATAGGAAATAAAAATATTCAAATAAATTATTTATAAATTAGCTAAAAAATACCTATAGTTTAAAATAATTTTAAATCAAAAACTTAATTCAATTTGATTCAAACACAACTTTTTATATCTTTCTTATCGTATATTTAAAATTATTATAATATTAGTTACAACTTAGTATAAAAATTATTATTTCAATGATAAATACTTATAATATTGTTTTTATAACATATAAATGTTAATATTTATATTACATTATTAGTCACGAATCAAGAGTTTAAAACTACCACTACAACTCAATAGTTTTTTATTTAAATTTAATGTAATTTGCCTTTATATTTTCCACTACATTCTAAAGTTTTTTAAACTTATGGTTATTAATGTGCAATAATTTTTTATTTTCCACTTGTTTATTATACACATTGTAGCTATATTAGTAGTATATAAGTAGGTTTTGATTAAAAAAATTATATGTTTGAAAATATTTGTGATTCAAAATGAAAGATTTGAAAAAAATATATATGTTTTGTCACATCAATAGTTATTTCAACACAAATTTTTTATAACAATGTTTATATATATTAGATGTATGTTGATTTCTAAATATTCATTTTGAATGATTTATAAGTGTTTAATAAGTTTTGTTTGATGTAAATGTTATAGTCTTGTAGTGTTTTTATTTTAATAAAATCTATAGTGTTTTTCATACTATTTGTTATTTGTTTTATATAAAAATCGGCATACGTTTTATATATAATTTCCACTACATAAAACATTATATAAAATCATCAAAACTTTTAGTGTTTATTTTTTCATACAACTTTGTTTTTTATAGATAGAAATCAAATAAATGTTTGATATATAATTTACACAACATAAAACAGTTTATAAAATCATGAATTAAAAGTGGAAATAAGTAATGATATAAATTTATTAATAAAACTAATATGTTAACTATAGAGTTTGTTTTGCTATTGACATTGGTTTTACATGTACAAATATTAAATCACAAATTGTTAGATGTTATTATTTTAATTAAATAATTATATTCACGTGCAACGCGCGAGGATTCGACTAGTATACTCATAAAACAAGTATTTTTTTCAACACATTCATTTGAAACTCTCATGTATTTTTTTCTTTCACCACATTCATTTGAAACTCCCATGACTTTTCAATTTCTTGCTAATAATAATTATAATTTGGTTAATTATGTTAAATAAATATCAAACATAAAGTGTAATCATATATAAAATATATTTCATATTAAAATAATATCTTTACTTCTACTTATAAAGGTATGTTTTTTAACTTTTAAGATTTTATATTTAATTTATTAGTTTTAATATATTGTTTGATGTAAACCATTATCTTTTTAAAGATATAATTTTGGAACAATTTGTATAAAATACTTAAATTATTAATTTAAATATAACATTACATGGTCAATTTAAATATAAATTTTAGTTTAACTTAAACAACCTAAAGAATATTTTGTATATAGTTAAAAGTGATAAATTATAGTTTCTTTCCAATAATGATTATAAGTTGTTTAATAAGGTTAAATAAATATCAAACCTAAAGTGTAATCATAAATAAACTAAATTTTAATTTTAAAATAATATATTTACTTCTGCTTATAAAGTTATTTTTTTAACTTTTAACATATTATACTTAATTTATTGGATTTAATATGTTGTTATATGTAAACCATTATCAATTTAAAGCTAAAAATTTTGAACAGTCATGACAAAATACTTAAATTGTTAACTTAAACATAATATTACAATGTCAACTTATATATAAATTTCAGTTCCACTTAAAAACTAAAGAATATTTTGTAAATAGTTAAAAGTGACAAATTATGGTGCTGAATGCAAAAACTAAATTATAATCTCAATTTAACTTAAATACTTCCTAAAGGTATATTTATAATCATCAAAAATTTTCAAATAAGTAGCTTAAAAATAACTTACAATAACAATAGTTAAAAATAAATCTATATAAATGATTATATTGTTACCTTTAAAATCAAAAAATTATGTTTGATGTTTTAAATAATAATAATGATAGAAACTAAAGCATTAAGCAAATAAAAATTAAAAAATTAGTTAACAATAACAACAACTAAAAATAACATTAAACCGTATATTATATTTAATTTTATTCTTGTGTAACTCGCGGGTAGAAGTCATTCAAACGATTGAGATTATGAAGTTATAATAAATGTATAAATTATCAGATAATTCAAAATAATCACTATATTATATAAATTTAGTATACGAATTATTATATCAAATTTAACAATAATGTTATATATATATATATATATATATATATATATATATATATATATATATATATATATATATATATATATATATATATATATATATATATATATATATATAATGACTTCAACTATATAGGTGTTTCTGCGAATTACAATGTCCACTTCAATATAAATTTCAGTACAACTTAAAAACCAAAGATTATTTTGTAAATAGTTAAAAGTAATAAATTGTAGTGATAAATGTATGAACTAAATTTTAATCTCAATTTAACTAAAATGTTTCCTAAAGATATTTTTATAATTGTAAAAAGTTTCCAAATAAGTAGCTTAAAATAAGTTACAATAACATTAGTTAAAAATAACTATGTATAAATGATTATATTGTTACCTTTAAATCAAAAAATACCGTTTGATGTTTTAAATAATTATAATGATTGAAATTAAAACATTAAGCAAATAAATTTAAAAAAATTAATTAACAATAACAATAACTATAAATACCATTAAATCATATATTATATTTAATTTTATTCATGTGTAACTCGCGGGTAGAAGTCATTCAAATCATTGAGATTATGAAGTTATAATAAATGCATAATAATCAATATATTATATCAATTTAGTATACAAATTATTATATCAAATTTAACAACAACGTTATTGTTATATTATATATATATATATATATATATATATATATATATATATATATATATATATGTATATATATATATATTAGACTTCAATTATGTAGGTGTTTCTGCGCAACGCGATAAAGGAAGCATTTTTCCTTTAATCACATTCATTTGAAACTCCCATGCATTTTTCCTTTCACTACATTCGTTTGAAACTCTCATGACTTTTCAATTTCTTTCTAATAATGATTATAAGTTGGTTAAAATAGTATATTTACTTTTACTTATAAAGTTATATCTTTAACTTTTAAAATATTGTACATAATTTATTAGTTTTAATATGTTGTTATATGAAAACCATTTTCATTTCAAAGCTACAACTTTTGATCAATTTGGATAGATACTTGAATTGTTAATTTAAATATAAAGTCAACTTAAATATAAATTTTAATTCGACTTAAACAACCAAAAGAATAGTTTGTAAATAGTTAAAAGTGATATTTACAGTGTCTTTCTAATAATGATTATAAGTTGGTTAATAAGGTTAAATAAATATCAAACCTAAAGTGTAATCATAAATCAATTAAATTTCAATATTAAAATAATATATATACTTCTATTTACAAAGTTATGTTTTTAACTTTTAACATATTATACTTACTTTATTAGATTTAATATGTTGTCGTTTGTAAACCATTATTAGTTTAAAGCTTCAAATTTTGAATACTTTGGATAAAATACTTAAATTGTTAGTTTAAAACATTACATGATTCACTTAAATATAAATTTCAGTCCCACTTAAAAACCCAAAAAAATATTTTGTGAATAATTAAAAGTGATAAATTGTAGTACTAAATGCAAAAACTAAATTGTAATCTCAATTTGACTAAAATATTTCCTAAATATATTTTTATAATCATTAAAAGTTTTAACATAAATAGCTTAAAATAACTTACAATAACAATAGTTAAAATAACTCTATATAAATGATTATATTGTTATCTTTAAAAATGAAAAACAATGTTTGATGTTTTAAATAATTTCAATGATAGAAATTAAAACATTAAGAACATAAATTTTTTAAAAAATAATTAATGATAACAACTATAAATAACATTAAACCATATATATATATATATATATATATATATATATATATATATATATATATATATATATATATATATATTCATGAGTAACCTACGGGTAAAGGTTATCAAACGATTGAGATTATGTAGTTTTAATAGATGTATATATTATCATATTGTAACATCCGGAATCCCAGGTATATTATTTTAATATTTATTTTTGGATTATGTGAAGCAACTCGGCGAGTTGATGGGTAGACTCGCCGAGTAGGGTCGTGGTTGATCATTCGGGTTCGCATTGGACTCGGCAAGTCCACGCTGTTTAATGAAACCCTAATCCTCCGGGGTTGGAGCCTATTTAAGGGCACTCTTAGCCTTCCATTGCGGCTACCAGTCCCTTGAGAGCACCCTTAGTGAGCTATATCGTTTGGGAGGAAGGAGAAGCCATAATTGATCTTTTTATCCTTGATTTGGCAAAAAGAAGGTGATCAAGAGCAAGAGGAGACTGAACGAGGTGTGATTCAAGTGTTTTCAGAGTCCAGAGACTTCAACTTGAGGTATTCATTCGGACCTTCTTCAGTTTTGGTATTGAACTTAGAGATTAGGGTTTTCTAACCTCTTTTGAGGATGTTTATGTGGAGGAATTGGTCGCTTATCAAGTCTATGCTTTGGATCTGGACTCAAAGAGGCCCAGAGACTTCAATCCATTAAGCCTTATGAGTCCTTGTGGGGTGATTGGACTTAGGTTGCCATTTTTGGGACTAAATCACCATTTGATGGCATTATATATATATATATATATATATATATATATATATATATATATATATATATATATATATATATATAAGCATCAAGTTTCGAGCTTTACGTGATTATATTGCTTGGGAAGGTCAGATCTATGGATTTGAGGAACAGATCTGACCCCAGGAGGTCAATAGAACTTGTGCATGGCATGTACTCACCGAGTTGTTCTTGGGACTCGGCGAGTTGAGTCAGGGTAGCCCTGCGATTCTTTCCTGGGGACTCATCGAGTAAAGGGAGGAACTCAACGTGTTAAATGGGACTAATGAGTTAAGTGGACACAGGTGGACTCGTCGAGTTTCCCAAGTGCACTTGCCGAGTTGGGTCAAAGTTTGACCGTTGACTTTGGTTGACTTTTAGGGTTTGGTTAGCAGTGAGGCCTTTTGAGCTAGAAGAGGGGTAAAATGGTCTTTTACCCTTCTGAGGATGTTAAGAAAGGTTGGAGTATAGTTATATTTATAAGAGCATTTTTTTTATGTGTTTAGGCGGAGGCTAGATCGTATTTATACCGAGTCAGTGATTTACCAAGATATTAGAGGTGAGTCTTCTCACTATACTGTACCTGGAAGGGTACCTATGTGTGACCGGAAGGTCGGATATGCTATAAGATATATATGCATTATATGTGATTAGTTAACCGTTTTGTATGTGCTATGTATGATATGCTTGTTATGGGCCGGAAGGCATTATGATGTGGACCGGAAGGTTAAGGAGTTATGGACCGGAATCTCGACACGGGTAGGATCGGAAGGTCTACCGGGTTGGGATGGAAGTCCCCTGAGACACATGGACCGGAAGGTCATGGCCTGGAAGGGCGTAAGTGTGTAAGTGGTATTTTTGGGAACTCACTAAGCATTTATGCTTACAGTTGTTGTGTTATGTGTTTCAGGTAATAGCAAGGACCATGGGAAGGCGTCGACATGATCTGTACACACTGACGGAAGATTTATTTTATGATCTTGGGATGTATTATTATTATGTACACACTGATGGTTTATATTGTTTGAAAAATGAAAAATTGTTTTGAAAATTCACGTTGTTACAAGTTGGTATCAGAGCCTTGGTTTGAGGGATTCGGGTGCACCTTCAGGCGTAACTGAACTCAAACCGAGGATTTGAGAAAAAAATTCCAATAATTAAAAAACACACACACACACACACAGTTTTATAAGAGGTTTTGAGATAACCAAAGAAGGAGCAGTGTGTACGGTCAGCCAGCGTCCGAACGGTAAAATCCCCAAAATACCCTTACAATATCTGTTATGAGATATGCTATGATATGTTATGCATGCTAGAGTAGACTAGGTATTCATATTAGGACTAGAGTGGCCTGATTTGTGATGCCTTAATCTAGGAGAATCCTACTGCTATGAGATTCCTTGAGAGCGAGTAGGTAACCAATGCATAACGTAAATAGAGTACTTGCGTTCCGGGATCCAAGGAGGAGGACTTGGTGTGAATGCTGATGTGGTGTAATCAGTAGTATAAGGCCCGTACTACTGAAGACACCGGATCAGTGGGCAACCCAAGTAAGAATCCTTTGGTACTGGAGGCCGAGCAGGGTTGCGTTATCGAGTGCGAGTATGCTCGATCGAGTCTTTGATATTTTTATGTTGTATTTCAGAGAGGCATCATGGTTGGGACACACCACAGACCTGGGGCGAGCGATGTGAGTGACGAGGAGCTTCGTCAGATGATCCACGATGAGGTGGCTGCGGCAATCAGGGCCGAGATTCCAAAGATGTTTGGGTCTATCAAGACCACACTGTTGGAGACTTTTGATGAGCGGTACGCCGCGGTGACTGAGGCCACAGCCGCTGCAGCTACAGCAGTTGTGGCTGCTGCCAGACCTCAGGGAGGTGAATTGAGTTGTTCCGAGAGTTCAGCAACATGAAGCCACCCGAGTTTGATTGGATGCAGGATCCGATCGGTACGATGAGATGGATTGCTAACATTAAGGGATGCTTCTATACGTGTTCATGTCCGGAGCATCTGAGGGTACGGTTCGCTCTGAACCATCTTTGCCTAGGAGCGAAGGATTGGTGGAAGTTCGTGACAACGAACTTCACTCTTGCAGAGATTTCAGCAGTGACCTGGGAGAGGTTCACCACCATGTTCAGAGACGAGTATGTTCCCCTGGTGGAGAGGGAACAGCTGATTCAGGAGTTCTTGACCCTCAAGCAAGGTAATTATTCGGTTACTTTGGTCACTCGGAAGTTTCATGAGAGGGCGATGTTCTACCCTGAGCAGGTGTCTACTAAGCAGGCACGGATGAGCCGGTATTTGGGTATTCTAAGGAGGGACATTCGAGAGTTCATGTCGAACTCAACGTATCGGACATTTGCTGAGCTCCAGGCAAATGCCTGTAAGAGGGAGATTGAGTTGGAGACTCAGGCCAGGGAGGAGACCGAGTCTCAGAGGATGGATCGACGTCCGGCTCAGTCTCAACCGGCAGCCAAGCGGACTAAGTCCGCCGATTCGAGGACGGGAGGCCAGAAGGGACGCACTTGCGGGAAGTGCGACAAGGGTCATGAGGGGGCCTGCCGATCGGGTGCTTGCTACAAATGTGTCAAGGAGGGGCATATCGCCAGGGATTGCCCCAAAGGGTTTATGGTTTGCTTCCATTGCAACCAGACCGACCATCGGAAGGCTGACTGTCCTCAGCTACACCAGGGATCTGCGCCTGCTGCTAGGGTTACCGAGATTCGACCGCCAAAGGCTGAGGCTCCGAAGGCTCGTGGGAGAGCTTTCCAGTTGACTGCGGAGGAGGTCCGCGTGGCGCCCGATGTCGTGGTTGGTATGTATTCTTTTGTGTATTTACTTTCATGTTGAGATATTGTGCTTATATTATGATATGTGTAGGTACTTTTCTTGTGAATTACGTACCTTCCTTGGTATTATTTTGTCACACCCCAAAACCACGAACGGCGGAAACGTTCAGGGGTGGAGGACGTCATGTACAGTATCACAACAGTGTAATATAATAAACAAGCAACAACATCATCCATTGCATTATAAGTAAAGTTTTAATACATGTGTGTTCTTCATTGTAATAAGACACCAAAAATATACAATCAAAATAAAAGACGAGACTTGTCTGCTCCGTCTTCTCAAAATCTGGCCTCCGTACCTGTCTACTGATGACCTGAGAATACAAGTTATTTTGAAAGAGAGTATAAACTTTAAAGCTGGTGAATTCATAAATATTTAAGTGTCATAGTCTTGCTTACTAAAAACTGTTTTAAAGGTCATGCAAACCTTTAAATGTAAATATTGATGTAAGTATGAAAAACCCTAGAAAATCCCTTATTTTCTATCAGTGTGAGATGTAGTCTTCTACCAAGACCCGAATGTTTTGTTAGTAAAATGATAGTTTTTCCTTTAATTGTTTAGTACTAAAGTACTTAGTCAAACTCATCATTTATGTGAAAGTATCACAAAATAAAGTAAACAGGAAAATGTACTACTGTAAGTGTTGTCACTGGGTACTAGGACCAACGCAACGTCGCGTTAAGCGAAAAATGCAACCTAATGAATATCCGAAGATTTTCCAGAAAAGTAATAATGTAAGTGTCATCGCTGGGACCAACGCAACGTCGTGTTAAGCGAAAAATGCAACCTAATGAACATCCGAAGATTTTCCAGAAAAGTAATAATGTAAGTGTCATCGCTGGGTACTAGGAGTAACACAACATCGTAATAAGCGAAAAGTATAACCTTATGAACAATCGAAGATTATCCACTTGTCCTCTGTAGCAGTAGTAGGTGAGTGGAGGGGTTAGCCCCGGTTATCGATCTTCCTAGTATAAGTAGTAACCTTAGACCTCCGTAGATGATCATCGAACACTGGTACTAATTAGTGGGGTTCGGAATGGTAAGTCCCACCTAGCTATCCCATGGAACCGTAATAGGAAAGATAATTTACACAGAAAGTACTAATAAATTATCCTCGTAGTTCTAAGTACAAGTATCCAGGTAAGTGAATACAGGATAATGCACCTATGTAACAGTGTTCCTGTATGATATTCATGTAAGTGTGTTCATGTAACAGGTAAGTATATGTATATGTACTCATGTATCAGGTAATGTACTAGTATAGACTCATGAATGAACTGACTCTTGTGTGACTCCTTATAATAGGAGTAATGTTTGATATCTTCAAATTATCCCTATGATAATTTACTGAACTATAATTGGTTGATCATGTAGGTTTATACACTCTTACTACTCAAGGGTTTGGGAAGAAAATGAAAGATGTAAACTATAACATCAATACATATATAAGAATATAAGTGTATATGCATAGTTTAGTTCAAAAATGTAAAATGGTTTTGTAAGACATCTTATGGGTTTTGAACAATAATTAACAATGACTTGATGTCATTTTTAATATACATTTCAAAGGTAAAACATTTGATAATAATGTGTTTTTAAGATTTAAAACCATTTCATGCATCACATTTTGTAGTATGTGAAATCTGTTAAATGACAAACACAGTTATAAAATACATAACAATGATTTAATAACATGTTTGTTTCTACTTGCATTCCCCACCTTTAAAGCATTTAAAATCATTTAAAACATTGATTAGGGGTATGAACTCAACTGTAGTTAGTGATTGGGATGAACTGAACGGTATAGGATTGCTAAGTGTCAAGCGAGGACTTGTACACACACTACGATCCTAATGAACATATAATCACACATATATGCATTCAATTAGACTTAAATCACTAATTGATAATGTTAAGACATCCTAGACACAATTAAACACTTTATATAAGTGTTTTAGGCCCTAAGGATTGCATCTAAGCTAATGTGGGACAAGGCACTTGTGTTTTAGGGTTCCAAAGGACCCTATATGTGAGTTTACTCCCCATATACCATCACACATGGAGTTTACGGTTGTAAACTCTTGGGTTTATGGCCGTAAACTCCCAACCATGGGGGTATTGTGTGTTTTGAAGTCCCAAATGATTCCTAGAATTATTCCAACTTGGTGGTTAAGCCCTTGGAAGGGTTTAAGGTCTAGAAATACTCCAATTAGGAGTTTACAGCCCTAAGGCCATTCCCCTTAGAGTTTACGGTTGTAAACTCTAAGTATGGTGTGTTTTTGATGCTTTCAAGTCTCTTGCACATGTGGTATAGGTTCTAGGCTTTTGTTCCAAGCATATAAAGACATTAGGCACACTTTGGTGCCATTCTTTCATGTTTACGGCCCAAGAGCAAAGCCTTGGCCGTAAACTCACTTTGATAAGTGATTTTGATGTGCTTTGGTCCTTAGATTAAGTGGGAAACAATTCCATGTAAAGGTCTAGGGCTTTAGGTGTCTTAAAAACACCCTTTTGTCCATTACAATGGAGTTTACGGCCTAAGATTGCTCTTGGGCCGGGAACTCCCATGTGTCTATGTTTCTTGATTGTTTTCTTGTCCTAAATACATATACCAATGATTCTAGGGTATTAGCATAACACAAAGAACAATCTAGGCTCGGTTTCGGGAGTTTACCGCCCAAGAACACCTTGGGGAGTAAACTCCTAAATCTAGTGATTTAGCCTTCTAAATCATGTTATGTACACATATAAAGCTTTCTAACATTACTATAAAGAGTTACTCACGTTTTGGTATAAAAACTCGAAGATCCGTGAGAGAGAAAATGGCATTTCTCTAGTTGGAAATGTGAATAATGAATGAATTTGGTTCAGAATTCTATTTATAGTCCTGAGATATTTTTGGCAGAAAATATTTTTATTCCTGAAATGATCTCTAATAAAATACAGTGTTGGAATAACAGCGTTGCACAAAACCCTAGTGCACCCACTCTCCTGATATTTCCTGAAGTGTAAACCCTGAATTACTCAAACTTACGCGAAAAGTCTGAAAATTAACTATGACTGCTATAACTTCTATTGATGTGATATAGTTTGTACAGAATGGAAATTTCGGGTTGTCACATATTTGACTCGGGTGCAAGTCGGTCTTTTGTATCTTTAGCTTTTAGTCAGCACATCAGTATTAGTCGGGAGGTGATGAGTCGATCCCTGAGAGTTTCCATAGCTGATGAGAAAGCGGTGTATACCACTGAGGTGATTCGAGGATGTGTGCTCGAGATTTTTGGCGTCAAGTTCCCAATTGATCTAGTTCCTATCGCGATGGGAGATGTATGTGTCATCGTGGGCATGGACTGGTTGAGTAAGTTTGGAGCGGTTATTAACTGCGAGAGATAGCTGGTGACCATACAAGATCCTAGTGGGGGAGTTCTTACCGTGTATGGAGAGGGTACGCGTCCATGGTCGGCGTTTTGTTCAGCTGCCAGGGTAAGGCAGAGTTTACAGCAAGGCTGTCGTGGGTTTGTAGCTTATGTGATGGACACACGAGTGGCCGCAGGGAGGCAAAGTTCGATTGACGAGGTCCCGATAGTGTGCGAGTTTCTGGATGTTTTTCCCGAGGAACTGTCAGGCGTGCCTCCGGAAAGACAAGTGGAGTTCCGTATCGATTTGGTTCCGGGAGCAGCACCTATCGCCAAGACGCCTTATCGCCTTGCACCGCCAGAGATGCAGGAGTTATCCTTGCAGCTTCAGGAGCTGTTGGGGAAGGGGGTTATTCGACCGAGTAGCTCACCTTGGGGAGCGCCGATCCTTTTTGTCAAAAAGAAGGATGGTTCACACCGGATGTGTATTGATTACCGGGAGTTGAACAAGTTGACGGTTAAGAACCGGTATCTGTTGCCGAGGATCGATGATATGTTCGATCAGTTGCAGGGGGCATCTTGGTTTTCCAAGATAGACTTGAGGTCGAGCTATCATCAGATGAAGGTTCGGGATGAAGATATCCAGAAAACTACATTCATAACTCGTTATGGACATTACAAGTTTGTGGTGATGCCATTTGGACTCACCAATGCCCCAGTTGCGTTCATGGATCTCATGAACAGAGTGTGCAGGCCGATGCTGAATCGGTCGGTGATCGTATTTTCTTGATGATATTTTGGTATATTCGAGGTCTAGAGAGCAGCATGAGGAGCATTTGAGGGAGATCCTTGGAGTTCTGAGATCGGAGAGGTTGTATGCCAAATTTTCCAAGTGTGATTTCTGGTTACAAGAGGTCCAGTTCCTAGGGCATCTTGTTAACTAGAAAGGGATATTGGTCGATCCGACCAAGATCGAGGCAGTGATGAGATGGGAGGTGCCGAGATCACCCACTGAGATCAGGAGCTTCCTGGGATTGGCCGGCTATTATCGGAGGTTTATTAGGGATTTCTCCAAGATCAGCATGCCACTTACCAAGATGACCCGGAAGGGTGTTGCATTTTCATGGGGTCCGGAGCAGCAGTCCTCATTTGAGACACTTCGCCAGAAGTTGTGCGAAGCCCCGGTGCTCGCACTCCCGGAAGGGATGGAGGATTTTGTGGTATACTGTGATGCATCAATATCTACGTTAGGGGTAGTGCTTATGCAAAGGGGGCATGTGATAGCGTATGCATCGAGGCAGCTGAAGCCTCATGAGTCAAGATATCCCAACCACGATCTGGAGCTGGGGGTTGTGGTGTTTGCCCTCAAGATCTGGCGTCACTATCTGTATGGGGTTCGGTGTACCGTATACATGGACCACAAGAGTTTGAAGTACTTGATGGATCAGCCCAACCTGAATATGCGCAAGAGGAGATGGTTGGATGTGGTGAAGGATTATGATTGTGAGATCCTGTACCACCTGGGCAAGGCTAATGTCGTAGACGATGCTTTGAGCCGTAGGGCGGAGAGCGCCACAGTTTGAGATGTTTGTTTGAGGTTGATAGTGATGACTCCGGTATTGGACACCATTCGAGGGGCCCAGACTGAGGCTGTGAGACTAGAAAACCGAAAAAGGGAGCGAGGTATCGGGAGGTATCGGAGTTCGTTACCGATAGCCAGGGACTTAAGACATTTCAGGGTCGGATTTAGGTACCGTTTGTGGGCGGGACGCGTACCCTTTTGATGGAAGAGGCACATCGATCGAAGTTCTCGATCCATCCCGGGGCCACTAAGATGTATCTAGACCTAAAGAAGGAGTATTGGTGGCCCTGTATGAAAAGGGATGTCACATGGTTCGTTGAGAGGTGCCTAACTTATCGCCAGGTTAAGACCGAACACTAGCATCCGCATGGTAAGCTGCAGCTGCTGGAGATCCCCGAGTGGAAGTGGGAACAGATTACCATGGATTTTATCACCAAATTGCCAAGGACTGCTAGGTGAGTCGATGCAATTTGGGTGATTATGGATAGGTTGGTGAAGAGCGCTCATTTTCTTGCTATCAGTGAGAGCTCTTCTACTGAGCGGTTGGCAGAGTTGTATGTGAGGGAGGTGGTATCGCGGCATGGGGTTCCGATGTCGATTGTTTCAGATTGAGACGTACGATTTACATCCAGATTTTGGAAGAAGTTTCACAAGGAGTTGGGTATGAGGCTGCATTTCAGTACCGCATACCACCCACAGACGGATGGGCAGAGTAAGCAGACGATTCAGACACTCGAGGATATGCTCCGAGCATGTGTTTTGGATTTTGGCGGAAGTTGGGACACATATTTACCCTTGGCAGAGTTTTCTTACAACAACAACCATCATTCGAGCATAGGTATGCCTCCTTTTGAGCTGTTGTATGGGAGGAGGTGTCGGACCCCCATTTACTGGGGAGAGGTGGGGGAGCGTGTAATGGGTAGTACGAAGATCGTGCTTCAGACGAATGAGTAGATAAAACAGGTTAGAGAGAGGTTGTTGACCGCTCAGAGTCGCCAGAAGAGTTATGCGGACAGACGTCGATCCGAACTCAAATTTCAGGTTGGTTACTTCGTACTCTTAAAGGTCTCTCCTTGGAAAGGAGTGATCCGATTCAGGAAGAGGGGCAAGTTGGGGCCTCGATATATTGGACATTTCAGAGTAATCGCGAGGGTAGGCAGGGTAGCTTACCGTTTGGATCTACCTGCGGAGTTGGGTCAAATTCACGACACTTTTCACGTGTCGCAGTTGAGAAAGTGTATATCCGATGAGTCGGTAGTGGTACCATTAGAGGATATTCAGGTGGATGCTGGCCTGAACTATGTTGAGAGACCGGTGAAAATTAGGGATTGGAAGGTCAATGTTCTGAGGAACAAGGAAGTGCCCTTGGTGCAAGTGCAGTGGCAGCATAGGAAGGGGTAAGAGCGGACTTGGGAGCCGGAGCGCGAGATGCGTGAGCAGCATCCTGAGTTGTTTGCAGAATGAGACTTCGAGGGCGAAGTCTGATTCTAGTGGGGGAGAATTATAACATTCGGAATCCCATGTATTATTATTTTAATATTTATTTTTGGATTATGTGAAGAAACTCGGCGAGTTGATGCGTAGACTCACCGAGTAGGGTCGTGGTTGATCATCCAGATTCGCATTGGACTCGGCGAGTCCACGCTGTTTAATGAAACCCTAATCCTCCGGGGTTGGAGCCTATTTAAGGGCACTCTTAGCCTTCCATTGCGGCTACCAGTCCCTTGAGAGCACCCTTAGTATCATTTGGGAGGAAGGAGAAGCCATAATTGATCTTTTTATCCTTGGTTTGGCAAAAAGAAGGTGATCAAGAGCAAGAGGAGACTGAAGGAGGTGTGATTCAAGTGGTTTCAGAGTCTAGAGACTTCAACTTGAGGTATTCATTCGGACCTTCTTCAGTTATGGTATTGAACTTAGAGATTAGGGTTTTCTAACCTCTTTTGAGGATGTTTATATGGAGCAATTGGTCCCTTATCGAGTCTATGCTTTGGATCTGGACTCAAAGAGGCCCAAAGACTTCAATCCATTAAGCTTTATGAGTCCTTGTGGGGTGATTAGACTTAGGTTGCCATTTTTGGGACTAAATCACCATTTGATGCCATTATGTATATATATATATATAAGCATCAAGTTTCGAGCTTTACGTGATTATATTGCTTGAGAAGGTTAGATCTATGCATTTGAATATCAGATATGACCTCAGAAAGTCAATAGAACTTGTCCATGGCATGTACTCGCCGAGTTGTTTTTGGGACTCAGCGAGTTGAGTCAGGGTAGCCCCGCGATTCTTGCCTGGGGACTCGTCGAGTAAAGGGAGGAACTCGACATGTTAAATGGGACTAAGGAGTTAAGTGGACACAGGTGGACTCGCTGAGTGTCCCAAGTGCACTTGCCGAGTTGGGTCAAAGTTTGACTGTTGACTTTGGTTGACTTTTAGGGTTTGGTTAGCAGTGAGGCCTTTTGAGCTAGAAGAGGGGTAAAATGGTCTTTTACCCTTCTGAGGATGTTAAGAAAGGTTGGAGTATAGTTATATTTATGGGAGCATTTTTTTATGTGTTTAGGCGGAGGCTAGATCGTATTTCTACCGAGTCAGTGATTTACCGAGATATCAGAGGTGAGTCTTCTCACTATACTGTACCTGGAAGGGTACCTATGTGTGACTGGAAGGTCGGATATGCTATAAGATATATGCATTATATGTGATTAGTTAACCGTTTTGTATGTGCTATGTATCATATGCTTGTTATGGGCCGGAAGGCATTATGTTATGGGCCGGAAGGCATTATGATGTGGACCGGAAGGTCAAGGAGTTATGGACCGGAATCTCGACACGGGTAGGACCGGAAGGTCTACCGGGTTGGGACGGAAGTCCCTTGAGACACATGGACCGGAAGGTCATGGCCTGGAAGGGCGTACGTGTGTAAGTGGTATTTTGGGGAACTCACTAAGCATTTATGCTTACAGTTGTTGTGTTATGTGTTTCAGGTACTAGCAAGGACCATGGGAAGGCGCCGACATGATCTGTACACACTGACGGAAGATTTATTTTATGATCTTGGGATGTATTTTTATTATGATGACATTTGCTAAACATGAAATTTGAGAATATTATATGATGGTTTATATTGTTTGAAAAATGAAAAATTGTTTTGAAAATTCACGTTGTTACACATATGATTCAAAATAATCAATATATTACATCAACTTAGTATATGAATTATTATATCAAATTTAACAACGTTATTGTTATATTTCAGAAAACACATATTTGTAAAGATTTCAACTATATAGGTGTTTATGCGCAATGCGCGGGAATTCGCCTAGTTATTATCATTCTATACTTATAAAGGATGCATTTTACCTTGAACCCCATGCATTTGAAACCCACACAAAAATTTGCAAAAACCTTATTCATTTGAAACCTCCTATTTTAATGAATATCACTCAAAAGTCTCTTAATAATGACTAACAATTCAAAGGTTTTATAACTTATATAATATATTTAATAAACAATTAATGGATAGTCTACTATAAAAGGTCAATCTCAATGAATAGACAAAATACAAATCACATACAAAATTCACAAAGAAAACAAGTTTAAAGGTTTTTGTGTTGGTTTGAGGGCTTCGGACAATTTTTTGAGCCATATTATTATGTTGAAGTTTTTAATTTGTAAAATTGTTATATACTAATTCTTTTTTATATATATTCTTGGTTTAAGTATTCTTTTAAGAATATCATTCTATGTTGTTGTTGAAATTTTAATGTAAATTAGATTAGATTCATATTATCAATCATATGTTATGGAAGGTGATATATATATATATATATATATATATATATATATATTTGTGTGTGTGTGTATATATATATATATATGTATATATATATATATGTGTGTGTGTGTGTGTGTGTGTGTATATATATATATAATATTTACTTAACTATTATATATATGTTTGTATGTTCGTGTTGCTTCAAAGCAATAATTAAGTAAATATCATGGATATGTCATATTATCCATGAAAATCTCTTTTAAAATGCAAATTGTCTATCTTATCACTTTATTATTTAGTGTATGTTTCACATTTTAATAATAATTTTAAGTGTTCCTTAAAAGTCTTCTTTATCTTATTATTAACAATAAGTGTTTTATATTAATGAATAATAATTTTAAACTAGTAGGTGATCCCATGCTTTGCATGGGATGGTTTTTTTTCCTTTTTTTGTGTTGTGTTGAATTGGATTGTTGGTACCCACTCGAGATAAAAAATCGACAACAATACACACACACAAAGGGAAAAACCATGTTCTACATCTCCCAATTCTTGATTTGTAAAGGGTTAGAAATAAGTTATATAAAATGTGTTATAGAGTATATGCAATAAGGGTACAGACAAAATTGGATGTAATTCTTATCGATAAATGGAAGGTTCCATCTCTCCCATACAAATTTCAAAAAGAAGTTGTTGTCAATAGTAATCTTTTGTTCTAACCTGAATAAATCCAAAAAAATGCCTTGTTTTGCAATGATCTCACTTCCCCGGGTGGTGTTAAGGCTATGTAGGTGTGGTTTGTTGATATGCAACCTTCGCTAGAAATGAACCTACATATAAGTCAGGCATTTTAGAATTTAGCCAAATTTGTTGAGAAAATTACCTACTTTTGCTGAGAAAAAAATTAAACGTTGTGTTAGATTGAGACTTAGTAAATATCCCCGGACACCAAGAGGTATAACAAAAACCACACTGGTCAACACTTGGAAGTATTCACAAGTCTTACTCTTTTAATATGTATTAAACAGAGTTTTAAGATCTAACCTTCTTTTCCAACTCTCTAGAGTTAAAAGCATCAGACTTTTTTCAAAGTACTCCATTTAACCTTGCTTTTAGTTCTCCTATCAGTGAGTTAAAAAAAAGACTAACCCAAATTAAACATTATACCTTCAAACCAATAAATAAAAACTAATGTTCTTTTAAATAAACCAATACTTAGGAATCACAAAGCAAAATCAAAAAGTTACAGCAAGACATATATGTAATTGTAATTTGCAATTCTTTTTTTTATATCAACATTAGGACCTTAGTACCCTTGTGGAGATGGCTACGAAAATTACATCAAATCTGCATTTGTATTAGATTGAAGGTAAAAAAAAACACTAAAAACCATACTTGATATATGCTCCGTTTCTCAAATAGAAGAAAGAGTACCATTTCAATAGTGTAGGTGATAAAGTTAGCTTCAAGCCAAATACAATTAGTTGAAACTAACAGTTATGTCACCTGCTATTTTTCTAAATTTTGAAGTGAAAGCCAAGCTCTAAAAATAAATAAATGGAAAAGCCAAAGGGAAAAATGGTCATTCCTATTTTAAGTCTAGCTCGGCTTTCAACTCTTCAGAAACAACCCACCTCCAAAATTTGCACAACTTCTATACCTTCACCTATAGATCTTACCTTGGGATTTGAAGCGATTGGTTGAGAGTACTGATGAATTAGAGGCTGACTGTCGTCTCTAACATGAATATATATGCAAAACCAACCCATCGTCCTGTGATTTAACTCTACGAAATTCAATTTCAGCTTAGCAACATAACATGAAAAATATATGGATATTTTTTAGTATGAAAAAGTAGATGTTTTTAGAATTTTACAACTAAGCACTAGATTCATCATAAATACTGTTATATAGAAGAGTCATCGAACAGATTTAGACATGGATATCAGAATCTTGTAACACACATATCAGAATCGTGTAACAGATTAGTCATTAATCAACATACATTGCTATAAATTCAACTAAATGCCCTAAAAGGAGTATATAATTTATATATCATTAACCCCATCTGTTAAAATAGTAATCACACATACAAACACTTCTATTATTTGCTAAATATTAATTATATGATGAAAAAAAAACAAAAAACATAGAAAATGAGGCAAAATTAAAAAAAGAAAAACTAATAATAAAAAAACAAAAAAAAAACATGTTTTTAGAATAGTTTAAACCATTCAACACGAATTTTTTGCTCAACAGAAAATTAATGCTCAACACTAAAAATTATCATTTTTACAACAAAAAAGACATTTTTCAAAACAAAACAATGACAAAAAGGATCCTTTTAATAACAAACAGTTACCATTTTGACAGCAAAAACTATACAAGCAACTTGCAAATTTTGGTCTAATCAAACTACAAATTAATTTTTCATCTTGACACGTTTATTGGAGCATTTTGAATCATTTTAAAAAATCTAATAGGAAAAAAAGTTAAACTGTTAAGTAGACTTGCAAAAGTTGGAAAGGAACATTGACATGAAAACCTTTTGTAGAAAAAATAAATATTTTTTTGGGTTTGAGACAAAAAAAAATTATATTTGACAGAAGTTTACTCTAAGAAAAAAGTTGAAAATATAGGATGCTATAAGAAAAAACAAATGGAAGTAATATTTTTTATAAGTAATTGTGGGCGTATATGTGTATTAGCGTATATGTATGTGACTGTAGTGTTTATGTGGTGGAGGAAAGTCATTAAAATTGGAAAAAATGTATTTAGAAGAGCAATTGAACAGAAGACCATAATCAAATTGAATCAACATACAACATACAAAAACTCCGAAGAGCAACAGAGACAGGCGGTTGGTGGCGGCAATACAATGCAGGCGGTTGTAGGCGACAGAATTCGAATTCCTAAATTCTTGGTTGAGAAGTCATCGGGAAACTCAAACCAAGAGAGTCAGAAACAAAGAAAGAAAGGAGTCCAAGAATTTGAGAAGTGAAGGCAGTGGGTTTTTGGATTGGGAAAGTAAGGTTGTGAAAATTTACAAAGTATCTTGGTGAAATTATGAATTTGTTGAAGTTTACTGTTCAGAGAATGGCTATAGAGCATAAACAAACGTCTGGTGAAATTGAAATCCTGAATTCTTTTGATGGATGCGTTTAACTGCTTAAAAAAGCAGTTGGTGTTATGATGCCTACATGTGACTTTAACATTAAGTAAATATTTAGGTGGCGTTTGATTGGAACAGGAGAGTATGTTGAGTAAGTGGTTCCTAAGTATCAAGGGTCCATGATTCTACTGCACATTCCTATTTGATGTAAAACAAACATGATTTTTCAATTTATTTTACCATACTTTTGGTTTTCTTGCTCTTTGTCGATTATAATCAACATGTTAACTCTATATGGGAAGGTGTAAGAGATCTTATCTTGATATGGAACTTATTTCTTAACATGAATGGCAACTTTAAAATTGAGTGTTAGAGAAAGGATCAAAATCATCTTATGATCATTATCAAAATATTAATTAATAATTTTAAACTGAATTTTTGAGAAAGGATGAAATGATCTAATGATTCATTATTACACTAAAATAAAGGATTGGATACTTATAGTGTTATGAATCATTGTATTTAACAATGAAAAAATTGTTTTCAAATATTTCAAGGACATCAAAATTGAGAAGACTCATGCCGCAACTTCAGCCAGAAACCCATGAAAGTCCAAAAGGTTATAAAAAAAGATTAAATTATCTGAAAATTAGATATATAATGATTAAAATATACATCACAAACAGGTTAACAGTAGATTCTACCGGAAAAGTCAATTTTATAGATTTGGAAAGTAAGAAAAATAGAAAAGTTGAAATCGAAAATTGGATAGAAAATCAAACTCATATGGCAGCGAAGATACCCGGAATTCAAATAGCAATTGAGTGTAGATGATTGGAGGCGGCAACAATCACAATCGTTTTTTGGCGACAAAATTGAAAATTCATAGTTCTTGATTGAGATGATTTAGGAGATGTCAAACCCAAAATTGAAAAATCCTAATTTATTGATCGAGAAGGCGTAGGAGATGTCAAATCCACTCAATCAGAAAGGAAGAAGAAGAGGAGTCCGAAGAATTTGGAGAAACGTATGAAAGCGATGATGGGGGAAAATTGTCGAGAGGCTTCCGTAACATCAATTTCATCGAGTCAGAAAGTTAGAAAAATAGCATATTCAAAATTTAAAATTAGACATACAATCAAAATTGAATACAACAATAGAGAACATACCCAGACTTCAAATTCAATTTATTGTAGATGGTTGGAGGCAAAATAGAGCATACCAGTTTCTTGCCGATAGAAGTTGAAATTCTAAGTTCTTCATGAGTTTAATTTCAAGAAAATTTAATTGTCAATCAGTGATATGGTAAATGGTTTTGAATGGTAAAGTTAATTCATGAGATGTCAGACCAAGAATTCAAATTTTGGATTCTTGTTTGAGAAGGCGTATGAGACATCAAAAAGAGAAGTCTAACGAATTTGGAGAAACTTATGGAAGAGATGATGGAGGAAATATTGGATTAACTGTAGGGTATGTTTGAAATCGTTAATTCGTAAGTGAGGATAGAAAATGTTGGACAAAAGTGTAAAACTGTTAATTGTTAGTGTTAGAAGTCTAAATTGTTAATTGTTACTGTTCATAACCATGTTGGTATTTAATATTATGTAATAATGATAATAAAATCAAATTATAAATTACATTACCTACAAATAAATTGTATTTTAAATAAACATCATTATTGAAATTAAAAAATGATCGCATGAGTAAAAATTAAATTAATAAGTCGTAATAATTGTTAAAAATAATACTAAATAGATAATTATATTTAATTCTATTAATGAGGAAGGTGAGTTGATGTCAATGGATATTATTGTTCAAAATAATTGATATTATATATATATATATATATATATATATATATATATATATATATATATATATATATGACAACCCGAAATTTCTATCTTGTATAGTCAATTAATTCAATCAAAGTCAGACTTGTTTCTGCTATCTTTTAGCAATGTTTAGAGTCTGTTTGAGTGTTTTAAGCCTAGTATATTAAAGAATCGGGTGTTTGGAAGTATCTGCTTGAGTTCATTGTCCCCTAATCAAACTTTAAACCCATTATGAGGAGTTTACGGCCAAACCTTCATGTTTGGGCCGTAAACTCATGTTGTGACCGTGAACTAATGTTAAATACTTGAGATCTCATCACTTTCCTCATTTCCCTTCCCTTTCAAGGCTAGAAACCCGATTTCTCTCTCAAGTATCATAAGATCTTCATCTTGATCTTCCAAAAATGTAAGAATTATTTCTCTTGATTTGTTGTTACATCTCTTTATCTAGTGATTGTACATGATTTCATCCATGAAATATCTTCATTTTGATAGATCTTCAAGTGTTCTTCATTTCACCAAGAACACACACTAGTGTTCTTGGACCCTTACAAACTTTTTATAAGTAACTACACTACCCTTAGCTTGTTATATGCTTGAATAACTTGTTAAACACTTAGAAAACATCAAGAAACTCAAGAACAAAAGGTGTTTACGGCCAAGGCAATCTCCTTGGGCCGTAAACCCTAAATTTTGGAGCAATTGTGCCACAACTCCTTCCTAAGGCTTAGACTTGAACCTAGATGTAACATCCCGAAATAGCAAGAGTTGTGTGGAAGGGCTAAGAGTGTAATTTGGGAAAGAGTGACTCGTCGAGTCCATGGATGGACTCGGCGAGTAGAGTCGCGACTTGGTCGCATGTTAAATAGCCGACTCGGAGAGTCAGTGGGTGGACTCGGCGAGTAGGCGCTGAGTGGAGAAAACCCTAATTCTCGGGGTTGACCCCTATATAAAGAGCATTATGTTTCCTCCCCAGCCTCTTTATCACCCCTTTGAGTCCTTGAAACCCTAAAATCGTGGAGAAGCACCATTGTTGAGTGGATTGGAGCTTGGAGAAGTAATTGTTGGAGAAAGTTTGGAAGTTTGAAGGTGTGGAGCAAGGGGTTTTGCTTGGATTCGAGTTTCCTTGCAGTTTAGGGCACTCTTTGAAGGTAAAAATCTCGTTCTTGAGCTGCTATTGTCTTGTCTCTTCATTTTAGGGTTTGGGGGAAACTTATCTTGGGTTATTTTGGAATCTAAAGGTTGGATCTGAGGTTGCTACCTCAGATCTGGAATGGAGGAGGGTTAGAATGCAAGAAAGTCCCTGTGTTGAGTGTTGGATGAAGCTATCTTGTCCCAAACCTTGGCCCTAATGTGCAAAATGCATAGATCTCTTTGGATTCATGTAAAGATTGCTACTTTACGTGATGGATGAGTTGTAGGAGGCTAGATCTATGTTTTGGATCAATTGCATGGTCTGGAACGCTTCTGTTTGGATTCAGACCGGTGGTACTCGGTGAGTCACATGGGTGGACTCGACGAGTTACTTGAAGACGAGCTGAGACTCGATGAGTTGGAAGAACAACTCGGCGAGTTGGATGAAGATGGTCTGGAACTCGACGAGTTGGATGAACAACTCGGCGAGTAGGTTGAAGATAGCCTTAGACTCGGTGACTATGTTCTTGGACTCGTCGAGTCTTGTCGAAGAGTCCCAATATCTTCTGGTTGAGTCGAAGAATCGGCGAGTCAAGGGATGACTCGGTGAGTTATGTGCGAATGGACTCAGAGTTGTTGGACTTGGCGAGTCTCGGGGTGACTCGGCGAGTTAGGTCGCGGATTGAGTGAAGTTTTGAGTTAGGAACTCGGCGAGTCATAGGGTTGACTCGGCGAGTGGGGTCAGTCAGGGGTTGACTTTGACCCAGTCTTTGACCAAGAGTTGACCAGTGGTCTCCAGGGGTATTTTGGTAATTATTGGTTATGGTTTTGAGTTCAGTGCATTAGTGGTTGTCCAGTGGTGGAGATCGTATCAGGGATCGGAGCAGTTCGGGTTATCTGTTCAGTCGGCAGTTTCAAGGTGAGTTATCCTCACTATATCTATAGGGTTTAAGGCACCAAGGCCGACCCTTTTTATCGGATGGAAATCCGAGTAATTGTCTGTTGTATGATATTGCGGAAATGGGCCGGAAGGCGTTACGTTATGGGCCGGAAGGAATTACATGTTGTAGGCCGGAAGGCAATACGATATGGACCGGAAGGTCATGGCCTGGAAAGGCGTATGTTCATAATTAGTATGTTGGCTGAGTCGTAGGGTGATGTTATGCTAGTGATCGGCTAGGCTGGTATCTTGGTTAGAGTAATGATATGTTATGTGATCTGTTGATCGATTTGCTAACTGTGAACTGTTATATGATTACATGTTATGTGCATGGTTGTTTTATGTTCTGTCATGATATGTATGCTTTTATGTTGTGGGCCGGAAGGCGATATGGTATGGGCCGGAAGGCTATGTGTTATGGGCCGGAAGGCATTACGCTATGGGCCGGAAGGCGATATGTTTTGGACCGGAAGGTTGTGGCCTGGAAGGGCGTATATGTGGTTGGTATTTTGGGGGTATCTCACTAAGCTTTCGGGCTTACAGTTGTGGTTTTTATGTTTTCAGGTTCTCAGGAGTCAGTGGCAAGGCAAAGGCGTGATCGTACCATTCCTCACGTTGGTGTTTTATGAAATGGACCTGGAAAAATACTCTGTTAAATAATGTATTGAAAACCTTTTTGTAACAACGTTATTAAAATGGGTTGTTTTTGAAAAGTTTTAATTGTTTCGAAATTTCGGTTGTTACACTAGAACACTTCTCTAATGACTTGTAAGACCTTAACACACAATTTGGTACAAAATACCATGAGTTTACGGCCGTAAACTCTTAGGGTCGTGAACCCCTTGGCCGTAAACTCACGTGTGACATACATGTTGGCCGTAAACTCCTATGTGAGGCCATACTTCCCTTATATGCAATCCTATGTGGTTTAACACTTCAATACAAGTGTTACCTAGTCCTTAAGGATGTTTCATTTCATGATTAGATGTTATAAACACTAATTATGTAGCACCTGGTTTCTGGTATGTATTCTTGATTATTAACTCTCCTTATGTATTGCATTTTAACCTTGGACTCGGCGAGTTGAAGGACTAACTCGCCGAGTAGAAGCAGGTCTAGACTCGGGTTCAACTCTGGCTACTCGGCGAGTAGGGTCGCGCGACTCGGCGAGTAGACCCTGTATGGACTAAAACCCAAACCCAGGTGTTTGCACCCTATTTAAACGATCTAACCCAGCCTCCACAACCCCTAGCACTCCCATAGATCTGTAGAACAAAACCCTAGCCCCCTTTGTGTCCTTGTGGGTGATTTTTAGCATTTTGAAGGTGGTTTGGAGCTTGGGAGAAGAAGGAGAAGGTTGAAGAGTGCAAGAAGGGAAGAAGATCCGGAATATACTCTGTGAAGGGCTTCTATTCAGGTAGAAAAGTTCTTACCTTGACCTTTAGTTTATTGAACCCCCTTTCTCGTCCCTAAAAAGAGGTTTTAAGCCCTAAGAACCTAAATCTCTATGTGTTTATGGTTAATGTTCTGCAAGGACTTCAGATTTGGACCTTTAAGACATCCTAGTAACATAAAGTCTCTGTGGTTAAGGTGATTGAGGTCCCTATTGAGTGTAGGACCTCTTAAAGAGCTTGGAATTGCATGTTTGAGCTCATTGGGCCATGCATGCACGTAAAGTTTGCAACTTTACGTGGTAAACATGCCCTAGGACCATAGATCTGTGGTTTTGAAGCATTGCATGTCTCAGATCTGGCCTATTTGGGAAATGGGTCGAGGAACTCGGCGAGTCCCAAAGTGGTACTCGGCGAGTTCTATGAAGATGGTCTTAGACTCGGCGAGTTCGATGAACAACTCGGCGAGTCCTATGAAGATTGCCTGGAGCTCGCCGAGTTGTTCTTCAAACTCGACGAGTCGGTACTCAAGTCGGCCCCATAGTCCCGAGTGGTGAGTCAAGGGTGACTCAGTGAGTGGGGAGAGGGACTTGGTGAGTGGGACCGGATTAGTAAGGGAAGGACTCGTCGAGTTGCTCGTGGACTCGGTGAGTCCAGTCAACTGGAAGTTGACTTTGACTTGGATTTCGACCTGGTCGAGGGTAAAAGGGTCATTATACCCTAACAACATCTAGTAGTGTTTGACTGATCGTTTTGTGGGATCTATAACCGGAGGACGTCCGGAGCAGCAGCAGTAGCAGTAGACAATCAGTTTCTAATCAGTTCAGCAGCTACTTTGAGGTGAGTTACCTTCCAGTAGCGGTGGGTCTAAGGCCACAATGCCGGCCCACCAGTATGAGATGTATGATTAGATGATTGTCTTTGTGATGCTACTACCTGTGTTATGTTTATGTGTTAGAGACAGTAGGGGAGATAGTCCCCCAGAATACCGGTCGATAGGGCCGAAGGGGCGGTCACGCCCAGCCATGCTAGATAGACTATGTGATATATATGATATGTGGTAGTAGTAGGGGGTGAAATAGTCCCCAGTATCCGGTCAATAGGACCGAAGGGGGGGCCATCACCCAGATATGCTAGGCAGTATCCGGTCGAGAGGACCGAAGGGGAGGCCAGCACCCAGATATGCTAGGCAGTATCCGGTCGAGAGGACCGAAGAGGAGGACAGCACCCAGATATGCTAGCTAGCATCCGGTCGAGAGGACCGAAGGGGTAGGTCGGGCACCCAGATATGCCTGACAATTTATGTATGTTATGTGATTATATGGTATGTGGTACAGTGGGGGAACTCACTAAGCTTCGTGCTTACGGTTTTCAGTTTTGGTTTCAGGTACCTCTTCAGCTAAGGGAAAGGAGTTGGCGCGGTAGCAGCATATCACACACACTCTTGTTTCCGCAGTTATGAGTTTATTCTGGGATTGATACTCTGATATTTTGGTTGTTTACATGTTGTGGATTTCAAATTTGGGTTTTAGATTTGAAATGGTTTAATTAAAAAATGTTTTAATTATTAGTTTTTTCTAAGTAAAGTTTTAAAAATGGAATTTTGGACGTGAAAAATTGGGTCGTTACAAGTTGGTATCAGAGCCCTGGTTTGAGGGATTCGGACACACCTTCGGGGGTATTTGAACTCAAATCGAGGGAATTAAAAGATTTTGGAAAGAGAATGTTTTCTAAAAGGCTAAGTAAAGGGGTTTTAAGAAAGAACAAAGTGTGTGATGTGCGCGACCGGCCGAGCTCAAGTAAGTATTCCCCACTGTACCCATACAAGTTTATTTATGTTTATCAGTTTCTGTAGAACAGCATGATAGAATAGGACTAAGGATCTAGGAGTGATGCCTTATGTGCCTGCTTTATGTGCTTCAGTATATGAAAGAGTTGCATGCTAGATTTGAGTAGACAGCAGTAGGGTAGCCTGTTTAGGTTATTCCTGATAGTACGAGTTTAGCATTGTATGCTAGTTCAGTTCTCTCTACGAGGATAGAGTTGCTTGAGATTGTTTTCCTTATGTCCAAATGTTGTTTGCTTTGTGCAATGTGGGCTTTGAAGTGATGGGAGTTAATTGTTAGGTGAATACGTTAAAGTCATATGTGATCAGGGTTGAATAATCTCAGAGTAGTGGATTTGACTCTATTGCGTAGCTCTTGTTTGAGTCCAAACCGTTGTAGAGATGAGTCCCTTACTCGAAGGATTATCCAAGCCTCATCACATGTGATTGTATTCAGGTAGTGGAAGGGACCTGGTTGAGTCAAGGCGGTCTTTGGGGAAGGTATGGATAGATGTGGAAGGTAGTATGGGCCCGTACTACTGAAAGCAGAGGATCCGTACCCGAACCGAGGAAGGCTAAGATAAGACCAGGGAACTTGTCGTGAGTGGGATCCCTCCAGGGGTATCAGTATCACTAACAGTTGTTATTTCTTTGTATTTCAGAATGGTGGTACTACGCCTGAGGCCAGCAGTTGGCAGTTCAGGAGAGGGATCGGGTTCGGGATCAGGTTCCGAGCCAGGAGATGCGAGGCTGCGCGAGTTCATCGCATCCGAGATCACCAGAGGTATCCTTGATTCGACCCCCATTATCTTCGGGTCGATTAAGGAGGGGATATTGGAGATGATGGAGGATCGCCTCCGGGCATTTCAGGAGTGACATGGCATCTGGCCAGTCGGGATCTCGCACACTGTCCTTCAAGGATTTTCGGGGCAGTGGTGCACCAGACTTTCATGGGGAGAAGGACCCCATAGCTGCCAGACGATGGATAGCAGACATCGAGTCTGCACAGTTGACTAGCTTCTTCCCCGAGGGGTCGAAGGTGAGGTATACGGCAGGGTGCTTACGAGACCGAGCTCGAGACTGGTGGGAGTCAGTGGGTGACTCGTTGGGAGCCTCAGTGATCGAGACTATGACTTGGTCAGACTTTGTGACCAGATTCAGGGCAGAGTTTGCGCCGACTCTCGAGCTTCAGTAGCTGGCCAGGGAGTTTTTGGACATGAGACAGATGACGGAGACTGTGGCGGAGATCACCACCAAGTTCCGGGAGAGGGCACTGTTGGTGCCCCAATATGCGGGCGACGACGACATGAGGAGGACCCGCTATCATGATATGCTCTGGGCTGATATCCGGGAGCACGTTAGTTTTTCAGCTTGCCCTACCTTAGACTCCATGATTGCCAGGGCGAGGGAGAGGGAGATAGATTTGGAGCACATCCGGAAACGGAAGGCACAAGAGGGACAGTCAGGAGGGGCTTCGGGGAAGAAGCCGAAGGGATCAGATGTGGGGCCGAAAGGCCAACGGGGACGGGGCCGCTGCAGGAAATGCGGCAAGACGCAAGAGGGGGCGTGCAGGTCGGGATTATCAGGCTGCTATAAGTGCGGCAAGCCTGGGCACTTTAGCAGAGATTGCACTGCTCCGGCCACAGTTATTCAGACGTCTGAGTTGCTGTGTTTCCATTGCAACCAGAGGGGCCACAAGAAGGCCAATTGCCCCCAGTTGACAGTTCCAGCGCCGGTAAAGGCACCAGCTCCAGCAACCCTGCGGATCACGGATGGCCGGCAGGGCAAGGCAGAGGCTCCAGTGGTGAGGAGCCGGGCATTTCAGCTGACCACCGAGGAGGCACGCGCTGCACCCGATGTGATGACGGGTATGATTCTTTCCTTCTCATTATTTTTATGATGTTATGATATTGATATGTGCTCGTTTTATGTATCTATATATGTTAGGATCGTTCCATGTGAACGGTATCCTAGTTCAAGTGTTGTTCGACTCGGGTGCTACCCGATCATTTGTTTCCCTTACGCTTAGCAAGAAGTTCACTGAGTCTTCAGGCATGTTGGATTGCCCTTTAGAGGTAGAGATTGCCGATGATCGATCGGTGCGAGCTTCAGCAGTGTTAACGGATTGTGTTTTGAGGTTATTTGAGGAGAGTTATCTGGTGGACTTGGTTCCCATTCCGTTGCTTGGGAACAAGGTGATTATAGGCATGGATTGGTTGAGTCCCAATGGGGTGGTGATAGATTGCGCACAGCAGCTACTGCGGGTCAGGACCCCAAGTGGGGGAGAGTTAGTTATTCATGGCAAGAGGCCACAGTGTGGACCCTCAGTATGTTCAGCTGCGAGGCCTAGATGATACCTTCAGCAGGGATGCGCAGGTTATGTCGCGTATGTGATGGATACCCGGGAGGCGGGTAAGGTGACGGTGAGCGAGGTTCTGGTGGTGCGAGATTCCGCGGATGTTTTCCCAGAGGAGCTTCCTGGGATACCTCCGGAGCGACAGGTGGAGTTCAGGATTGACCTAGTTCCTGGTGCGGCTCCGATAGCCAAGGCACCCTATCAATTGGCTCCTCCCGAGATGCAGGAGTTGTCTACGCTGCTGCACGAGCTGCTAGACAAGGGATTTATTCATCCGAGAAGTTCACCCTGGGGAGCCCCGATTCTGTTCGTGAAAAAGAAGGACGGGTCGCATCGGATGTGTATAGATTACCGGGAGCTGAACAAAGTAACGGTGAAGAACCGATACCCACTCCCGAGGATTGATGATCTCTCTGACTAGCTCCAGGGAGCATCTTGGTTTTCCAAGATCGATTTGCATTCGGATTATCATCAGATGAGGGTCAGAGAGGAGGATGCGCAGAAGACCACGTTTCTGACGCGCTATGGCCATTATGAGTCCGTGGTGATGCCGTTTGGGCTCACCAATGCTCCTTCCGCGTTCATGGACCTCATGTCACACCCCCAAACCAGAATGGCGGAAACATTCGGGGGTGGATGACTTCACGTAGTACCATAAAAATTGAATACCGTAAAGAAAGTACACAACCATCATATATATAATAAAAACGTATATTGTTGCGTTACACATATTTCCAAAAGAATACTACAATATGATGATGTAAATGCTTAATAATAAACGTCCTTAGCGTTCCTTCTTCAAAAGCTGGTGGTTACCTGTATTACTGATTCCCTGAGAAATACAAGTGTTTTCAAAAAAGTGTCAACAATTAAGTTGGTTAGTTCATGAGTGTTTTGTATGGAAAAAGTATGTCCTTTTGGTAGCAAATCAATGAACGAAGTTTTCAGAAAATCCAATATTTTCTATAAATAGTTTGATAAGTTCTCAAAGTTGGAGTGCGTTAGTATTTTTCGTTCTTGAATGATAAAGATAATCTTTGTGCTCAAAATAATGTAGAAAACTGAATGCATATATGAATCTCGTAAATTAAGCTTGTTTTTATACTTTCATGTTAGTTTTATAACCATGCTATTGACACTGACTGCCTGTAACAACATTCTTCAGGTGTTGTAGTGTTATGACATTTGTCACCCCCATACCTGCCGGTCTAACTGTAGCTAACCGTTTAGGTGCGGGGTTGTCAATCCCGTATAGATCTATACACAAGTATCACGCTCTCCCTCCAAGAGATTATAGTATATAATACAGGGCTTGAAATGCATACATAAGAGTACGTTGAAGTTTGAATATCTCACATTGCTTAGTATAAATAGATTTACAATAAGACTGACTTTGCTTCTTTTGAAAGTATTTCGTTTTTCAAGTCTAGCGGGATGACAAGAGTCTCATCGGACAAGCACTTCTTTAGGTTTGATACATGAAAGGTAGGGTGTACGTTGTGGAGCTCCTGAGGTAATCGAAGTTTGTACGCCACTGGACCGATCCTGGAAAGGATCTCGATTGGTCCGATGTATCTTGGGTTTAGTTTCTCACGCTTTACGAAGTGTATTAACCCCTTCCAGGGCGAGACTTTTAGTAGGAATCGATCTCCAACCTGGAATTCCAAGGGTTTCCGTCTTTTATCCGCGTAACTCTTTTGTCTGTCCCTTGACGCTTTCAGACGTTCCCGGATCTGAACAATCTTCTCCGTAGTTTCCCTTATGATTTCTGGTCCAGTGAGCGTGTGGTCTGTTGTTTGTCCTCTTGCTAGTTGTGTGTCCCCCACTTCGGCCCAGCACACAGGTGATCTACATTTACGGCCGTATAGGGCTTCGAACGGGGTAGCCTTGATACTAGTGTGGTAGCTATTGTTGTATGGGAACTCGACCAAGGGAAGATGGGTGTCCCACGCTTTGCCAAAAATATATAACGCAAGATCTCAACATATCTTCTAGGGTTTGTATGGTTCTCTCACTCTGGCCGTCGGTTTGTGGGTGATAAGCGGTACTCATGTCTAGTCTTGTTCCTAGAGCTTTTTGTAGTGACTGCCAGAACCTTGAGGTGAATCTACTATCTCGGTCCGAGATAATGGATATGGGCACACCATGTAGTCGTACAATTTCTCTGAGGTATGTCCTAGTTAGCTTCTCCAATTTATCTGTCTCCTTGATCGGTAGGAAGTGCGCTGATTTAGTTAACCAGTCGATGATCACCCAGATGATGTCGAGTCCGCTTGTCGTCCTGGGTAGTTTGGTTACGAAATCCATGGTTATGCGTTCCCACTTCCATTCGGGTATTTCTGGTTGTTGCAACAATCCTGAGGGCTTTTGGTATTCTACCTTGACCTTGGCGCACGTCAGACATTTACTTACGTAGGTAGCAATTTCGGCATTCATGTTCGGCCACCAGTACAACTTCTTGAGGTCGAGATACATTTTATCGGAGCCAGGGTGTATGGAGTATCGTGTCTTATGGGCTTCGTTCATGACGACTTCTCTAAATCTTCCAATCTTTGGTGTCCAAATCCGATCCATGAAGTAATGAACTCCATCATTCTTGACTTCAAACTTCTTATCCATTCCCCTTAAGGATTCCCCTGCCACATTCTCAGATGTTAAGGCTTCTATTTGAGCTTCCATGATTTGTGTGGATAGGTGTGAATGGATTGTCATGGTTAAAGACTTCACTCTGCGGCCCGAGTATTCCTTCCGGCTGAGTGCATCGGCCACCACGTTAGCCTTTCCGGGATGATATCGAATCTCTCATTCATAATCATTTAGTAGTTCTACCCACCGTCTTTGTCTCATGTTGAGTTCTTTCTGGTTGAGGATATGTTGGAGGCTTTTATGGTCGGTGAAGATCGTACATTTCGTGTCGTAGAGGTAGTGTCTCCATATCTTTAGAGTGAAGACGACTGCTCCTAGCTCAAGATCGTGCGTTGTGTAGTTCACTTCGTGCGTCTTTAGTTGCCTTGAGGCGTAGGCGATGACCTTCCCTCATTGCATCAGGACACACCCGAGTCCTTGGTTTGATGCATCTCAATAGACCACGAACTCCTTCGTTCCTTCTGGAAAGGTTAGGATGGGCGCACTACATAATGCTCGCTTTAGCATTTGAAACGCGGTGTCTTGTTTTTCTCCCCAGTCAAAGGTCACACTCTTCTGAGTTAGGGTGGTGAGTGGCTTGGCAATCTTGGAGAAATTTTGTATGAACCTTCGGTAATACCCGGCAAGTCCAAAAAATTTCCGGATTTCTGTAGGGGTTCCTGGAGTCGTCCAACTCTCTATTACCTTGATCTTCGAAGGATCCATGTGTATCCCCTCCTCGCTTACCACGTGTCCTAGGAAATCCACCTCCCGAATCCAAAATTCGCACTTTGAAAATTTTGCGTACAGCTTCTCTGCCCTCAGTGTTTCCAAAACTTGGCGGAGGTGTTGGCTGTGTTCTTCCTGGCTTCTTGAATAGATGAGTATATCATCTATGAACACGATCACGAATTTATCCAGGAAGGGACGACACACTCGGTTCATCAAGTCCATGAAAGCTGCTGGAGCATTTTTCTACCCGAAAGGCATTACTACAAACTCGTAGTGGCCATAGCGTGTTCGGAAAGCTGTTTTGGGGATGTCTCCTTCCAGTACTCGCAGTTGGTGATAACCAGATCTTAGGTCGATCTTTGAGAAGTAGTTCGCTCCCTGTAGTTGGTCGAACAAATCGTCTATGCGCGGAAGGGGATATCAGTTCTTGATTGTGAGTTTGTTCAGCTCCGGGTAATCTATGCACATGCAAAAAGATCCGTCCTTCTTTTTCACGAATAGGACCGGTGGTCCCCATGGTGAGAAACTCGGTCTGATGAAGCCCTTGCTTAGCAGCTTGTTTAATTGACTGGACAGTTCCTGCATCTCGGCTGGGGCTAAACGGTAAGGCAACTTTGCTACTAGAGTAGCTCCGGGGATTAAGTCGATTCTGAACTCAACTTGGCGTTCTGGTGGAATTCTTGGAAGATCTTCTAGGAAAATGTCTGGGAAGTTACAGACTTCCGGAATGTCTTTAATGTTATTTGGTTCTTGTTTCTGATCTACTACGTGGGCAAGAAAGGCATGGTATTCCTTGCGAAGATATTTTTGTGCTTTAACACAGGAGATGATTTGCAAATTTGAACTAGGTTTGTCTCCATATATGATAAGAGTTTCACCGTTAGGCAGATTGAGACGAACGGCCTTTTCGTGACAAAGAATATCGACATGGTGAAGACCCAACCAGTCCATACCGATGATTACATCAAAACTTCTTATCGAAATGGGCATAAGGTCGATTTGAAATAAGTGTTCGTTTAAATTTAATGTGCACCCTACGTACATATCGCTTGTGCTTTCCGTTTTACCATTAGCCATTTCTACAGTGAATATTTTATTCAGTAGTTGGGGTCTTTGGTTAAGTAGGTGTTTGAATTTATGACTCACAAAACTTCTCTCCGCACCGCAATCAAAGAGTATGCATGCATAAATGTTGTCGAGGAGAAACGTACCCGTAACCACTGTTGGGTCCGATATTTCTTCATTTTGTCCTATCGCCAGCACTCTCCCAGCACCGCCAACATTCCTTGTCTTGGGGCAGTCCCTCTTGAAGTGTCCAGTTTCTCCACACCCATAACATGCTTGGCTTATCCCAGTGCCAAGAACTTGAGTGACTGGTCGCGCGGGTGCTTTACAGAAGTGGGTAGTGTGCCCTTTCCCGTCGCAGTTCTTACAGTGCATCTCGCGGCAATTACCGTGGTGATGGTAGTTGTATTTGTTGCACTTGGGCAGGTTCCCTGCATATTGTTTTGTTGGCGCCGGGGTAGTAGGAGTTGTGGTGGAAGCAGTAGCAGCATGAACCGCCACCATTTGTTTCTTTGAAGGTTCTTGTGAGGTTTGCCCCTTTCTCTTGTTCCAGAATTTCTTCTTGCTATTTTTGTTGGCATTGTTATCATTGTTGTTGTTCCATTTGGTTGTTTCAGCTACGATAGCCGTGACTCCTTGGCAGACGCCATGATCAAAGAGAGATTGCGCCAGTTCCTTGGCGCTGTCGAAGGTCATGGGTTTGGAAGCTAACACACTTCCTCGAAGTTGGGGTGATAGTCCCCAGATGTACCTCTCCACTTTTTGGCTTTCCAGAATCAACATCCCTGGGCAAAGTGTTATCAAATCACTAAATCTGTTGGTGTAGCTTGCGATGTCCGAGCCTACCATCAAAGGCCCCACAATTCCTGTTTAAGCTACTGAATCTCGCCTCTTGGGCAGTATTCTCGTAGGAGCATTCGTTTCAGGTTTTCCCAACCCATGGAGTTTGCCACCACTAGGGTTAGTGCCTTGACGTGGCCGTTCCACCACGTCAGTGCGCGTTCAGCGAAAGTAAAAGCAGCAAATTTTACTTTGCTTTCTTCAGGGCATGCGCAAATTTCGAATACGGCTTCCGTTTTCTCTATCCATTGGGATAGAGCCAATACTCCCCCAGTCCCATAAAAGGGAATAGGTTTTCCATTGTTGAAGTCTTTGTAAGTGCATACCCCGAAACGGCCTTGGCTTGGCCCATTTGTAAAGCTGTTTATTCCTCCTCCTGACCCATTGTTGCTCATTTGAGCCATCGTCGCGGTTACAGCGGTTGTTACAGCAGTTTGGAACATAGTTGCATCCATAGTTGGAGGGGGTGCTGGAATTGAGTTCCTACGTGTTGATCTACGAGGAGGCATGTTCTGGTAGAGAAAATAAGAATGAATACTATAAGTTGCTAATGTTTTGACAATCTTGTACTAGAGGGTTAGTTGTATCTTGTAATTTGTTTTGACTTTAGTTTTTGGTTTCAAAGTAGGTACAACAATTTAGTTAATCCCATAAGTTTCGAGAGGTATATAAAGAAGTACTTCATATTTATATATATGTCACACCTAAGGTGTGTTACATTATGCTTCTAGTTTAGGAAAATTCGACCTATCTAGAGGTCTCCGTTTATAGATACAAAGGAAATAAGGGAAAAACTTTATCCGAGGTCCTATTCTATATCAAAATTGTTGGAGTTGAGCAAGTTCTACTTGCGGCGTGTTGCACGTTTGGAGCTAGATTCGGCATCCGACTGCTTGACTCCCATCAGGCGCCTTTCAAGATCTGCTTGTTGTTCCTTCATCTCTCTTATTTCTGCTATTGCGTTCACCATTTAATTCTGAAGCTTCCCTGTGTAGATTTTGGTATTTTCACGTAGTCCTTCCAGACGACGGATGTCTACGGCGTTACCCTGAGTTGCAGCATTGATCTCGCGAACTCTGGCTGCTTGCTGGTCCGCATCGTAGTTCTGGGTAGCGATAGTGCCCACAATAACAGGAAGTGCTCGATCAGCTGAGCCTTCCCCACTAACATTGTAAAAATCTCGACACATACCGAAAGGAGGGCATACACCTAGTTGGCGGCTCCAGTAGTAGAGATGGCTTCCCCAGATGGGGATGGGTCATGTGTGATATGGTCTGACTTCAGGAGGATGAGGAGCAGGAGGGTCGATCACTTCCGGTTCGGAGTCTGCTCCACTAGTAATTTCCTTGACCTCCTCGTCGACTTTGAATTCTTCTTCGACTTCCTCCTCGATTTCATCATGGTCTTCCTATGGGTCTTCTTCTATCCAGCCATCATTTCCTTGGTTTGGGTAGTAGGGGACTCCCGGTAAAGGAAATCCGGCCATTTGTCTGTACTAGGATAGAGGTATGAGAATTTTATAAGAAAAGAAATTTCTAATTAACGACATCCTACGTTTAACTATATCTTACGGAGTGCAAGTTTTTCATTGTACTATTATTTATAACAATAGTCTTTTAGTATTTCAAATTAGCGAATCTAAAATAATTTTTATAAGTTTTTGGCTTGTTGTCCACTACGACCATTCCTCGACGTACATTGGTCAAATCCAGGATAAATATAGTTGATCAGGCTATATTTATTCTTGATTTGATTACATAACCCGAGGCCCAATCGTAGTGTCGCAACTTGCCCAAATACTTTTTAGAAAACTTGTCATGATACGAGACTGATACATGCGAGTAAAAATGTATATATTTTAAAAGAAAATATATTTTTATGAAAATGTTTTGTCAGAGGGTTTTTGGTTCCCGTTGCATTTATAGTTTGTATATCTTATGTGGTTCGATATACTTAGTTCACTATAAACAATGCTCTGATACCAATCTGACACACCCCCAAACCAGAATGGCGGAAACATTCGGGGGTGGATGACTTCACGTAGTACCATAACAATTGAATATCGTAAAGAAAGTACACAACCATCATATATATAATAAAAACGTATATTGTTGCGTTATACATATTTCCAAAAGAATATTACAATATGATGATGTAAATGTTTAATAATAAACGTCCTTAGCGCTCCTTCTTCAAAAGCTGGTGGTTACCTGTATTACTGATTCCCTGAGAAATTCAAGTGTTTTCGAAAAAGTGTCAACAATTAAGTTGGTGAGTTCATGAGTGTTTTGTATGGAAAAACTATGTCCTTTTGGTAACAAATCAATGAACGAAGTTTTCAGAAAATCCAATATTTTCTATAAATAGTTTGATAAGTTCTCAAAGTTGGAGTGCGTTAGTATTTTTCGTTCTTGAATGATAAAGATCAAAATAATGTAGAAAACTGAATGCATATATGAATCTCGTAAATCAAGCTTGTTTTTATACCTTCATGTGAGTTTTATAACCATGCTATTGACACTGACTGCCTGTAACAACATTCTTCAGGTGTTGTAGTGTTATGACATTTGTCACCCCAGACCTGCCGGTCTAACTGTAGCTAACAGTTCAGGTGCGGGGTTGTCAATCCCATATAGATCTATACACAAGTATCACGCTCTCCCTCCAAGAGATTATAGTATATAATACAGGGCTTGAAATGCATACATAAGAGTACGTTGAAGTTTGAATATCTCACATTGCTTAGTATAAATAGATTTACAATAAGACTAACTTTACTTCTTTTGAAAGTATTTCGTTTTTCAAGATGTATATGTAAAATGTACGATTGACCTACTAACTATACCCATTATAATTTGGTGATGTACTAGCCCTTTATACATAAAGATGTTTGTATCGATATTCTATAAGATAGATATTACATTTATGTTTATAAAATGATACTTTGACTTGTAATGTACTTGTATTCCCCCCCCCCCCCCCCTAAAACATGAAAAGAATTGAAAGGTAGGGGTATGAACTCAGTTGTTCGGGTTGGAGAGAGTGGGGCTAGAGTCGAGCAGAACTTCAACCGCGGAAAGCTACGTCTTCGAGCTCTTCGGGGATCTCGGTAGCGTAGAACCTTCGTCGGGGGCTCGAGTACGGAAACCGAGAGTGTCGGGATGGTCTTTGGAGCTCTAGGGTGTGTAAAAGTGAGAGAGGATATGAGAGATATGTGTCAAAACCCGTAGCTCAAACCCTCTATTTATAGTGCTGGATGATCGCGTACGCGGGGTGTACCACTGGAGTACGCTGGGCGTACGCGTTACGCGGGGTGTACTTCGGTTACGCTGGCATAAACATGCATCATGGCTTACGACTCCGGTCTAGCTAGCGTAGACCACTCGAGCCGATGGGACTTGAAACTGGGCCTAGTACGCTGGGCGTAATCTTGGATTACGCTGGGCGTAATACAGTTTCTCATCTTCTAAATTCTGTAACATTCGCATACATGCTCCGTTTTTCGCGTTCTTTATATCCACACGTAGGTGAGATTATGCTCTACAACTTTCATTTAGACTTCGTCGGCTGGTTTTGACTTCAGTTTTAATGATATGTTTTTAATAGGCCGGGACTGCTAAAGTCCGTTAAAAATTTATAGTTTCTTTATTCGACGTCGGTTTTCGTTTGTCTTTTTATCATTTTACTCCTATTGTGGAGGCCTTCAACTTTCGTTTAGGTGGCGATAGCTAAATAACACTTAATCTTCAATTCGAGTTTTTAGCCCTCTACTACTATTACGAAACTTAGGAAATTCGTAACTTCTTCATACGAGGTCCAATTTGGGCGATCTTTTTATGTATGTTTACAGTCTAACGAACTCTACATCTTTTGTTTAGATACTTAAGGCTAAAATGTAGTCTATTCAAATTTCACTTTTTACGTTAAATAGCGTTTTAACGGTGTAACGTCATAAAATTTCCAACCAAAAGTTTTCATTTTTACAACCATCAAGACATGAGTAAATAGTTTAGATTCCCAAAAATAACAACGTAGTCTCAAACGATTACATAACAGAAGATAAAATAGTTTCCCCGAGTGTGTCTACGGTCACGCTGGCGCCTTCCCACGGTCCTCACTCGTACCTGAAACACATAAAGCAACAATTGTAAGCATAAATCTTAGTGAGTTCCCAAAATACAACATACGCACATACGCCTTTCCAGGCCTTGACCTTCCGGTCCATGTGTCTCAGGGGACTTCCGTCCCGACTGGGTAAACCTTCCGGTCCTACCCATATCAACCTTTACAGTCCATATGACCATGCCTTCCGGCCCATATCAAACATATCATACATGACACATATAGCAAATAACTTAACACACATAAAGCATATATTCCATATCATATTCGACCTTCCGGTCACATAGGCAAAACCCTTCCGGGTACAGTATAGTGAGAAGACTCACCTCGTATGCCTCGCTAATTTGCTAATCGTGAATCCTGAAATCACTCGGGCTCGAACCCTCGAGCTGCAATCCTCCTATGATATTATAAATCTATAATTATTACTTGTACCACTAAGGTGGACCATCCAAATCAAGTCAACACAGGTTGACCTGGTCAACAGTCTTTAGTCAATTTGGACTAGACTCGGCGAGTGCACAATAGTGACTCGGCGAGTCTACGCGTTTTTACCAACTCTCAAGAATTTTCCCTTTGACTCGTCGAGTACTCCCCCGACTCGACGAGTTCCACCTGGGCCTGAATCACAGGGCCACCGCGACTCAACTCGCCGAGTCGAAGGTCAACTCGGCGAGTCCCATCCTGACTCGGTCCACCTGTCAAAACCTTTCCAACTCTCTGCGACTCACTGAGTCGCCCACAACTCGGTCCAGTCTACACACAAGATGGTCTCAAGGACCATCTTCAAGCGACTCGTCGAGTCTATTCTTCAGACTCGGCGAGTCCATGCCATGCACCAGCTAAAACTAGCTTTTGCGGTCAGATCCGTTCCATAAATACATAGATCTGGCCTTCCCAAGCTTATTTGTCACGTAAAGTCTCAGTCTTGGTTGCCATGCAATGCATACAAGGCTTATTTTGAAGAAACAACCTTTAAGATGGCAAGTTTAACTTCTAACTCAAAAGGATGGACATAAAGCTTGTCATAAGGGGTCTCCTGGACCTGCTAAAGTCCAGATCTAGGTTCCATATCTCCATGGGACCTCTCATACTTCTTAATCAAGCCAAGAAATGCAAGAAGAAACCCTAGATTTGGTCCATCTACACAAAACACGAAGATTGGCTCAGAAAGTTACCTCAAGAAGACCCCCTTGAAGAAATAGCAACAGATCTAAGCTCCCCAACACTTCAAGCTTGCTCCTCTCCCTCCTTTCCTTGCACTATCACACAAAATGATGAACAAAAGGCCCTCAAACACACACACAAGGACTTACAGACGTATGGAGGCTCTTAGGGTTCAAGGTGGCCGCATATGAGGGCCATAAGGTCCTTTAAATAGAGCTTAGGGCCGGGAAATTAGGGTTTCATTAAACAGTGCGGACTCGTCGAGTCCATCCCTTGGACTCGCCGAGTCCGGACGCAAAGCCCCGCTAAAAACCGCGACCCGACTCGGCGAGTTCAACCACCAACTCGCCGAGTCCCCTCACAGAATGACAAAATATATAAGAGGGGAAGATACCTAGGGATCCGGGCTGTTACAAACGGTGTATCCAAAATATACGAGTTTTATAATTTCTTCAATATAACCCGGTTTTCAACGTTCTTTATGTTTTTGGAAACCTTGGCACAATATCTAATATTTGACGCATCCCATCTTAGATATTTGAACACTTTATTTTTGAGGTTAATTTAGTTGATTCCAAATAGTTTTCGTTGTATTTGACTTTTGAGCGTTACACTGCTTTTGGAAAAATATAGGGTTGTCACACCTCATGAACCACGTATGCAGACCGATGCTGGATCGGTCTGTGATAGTTTTCATTGACGACATCTTGGTTTATTTAGAGACACAGGGGGAGCATGAGGAGCATCTGAGAGAGGTTTTGGAGACCCTGAGGAGGGAGAGCTTGTATGCAAAGTTCTCCAAGTGAGAGTTTATGTTGCACGAGGTCCAATTTCTCGGACACTTTGTCAACTAGAACGGGATTCTAGTCGACCCGGACAAGGTCGAGGTCGTGATGAGATGGGAGGTCCTTAAGTCTCCATCCGAGATTCGGAGTTTCCTAGGATTAGCAGGCTACTATCGAAGATCCATTCAGGATTTCTCCAAGATAGTCGTGCCCCTGATGCGACTGACGAAGAAAGCAATGGTCTTTCGGTGGGGACCCGAGCAGCAGGTTGCGGTTGAGACGCTGAGACAGAGATTGTGCGAGGCGCCAATCTTAGCCCTGCCTGAGGGCGTAGAGGATTTTGTGGTATATTGTGATGCGTCGATCTCAGGCCTGGGCGCAGTATTGATGCAGAGGGGGCATGTCATTGCTTATGCCTCGAGGCAGCTGAAGCCTCATGAGGCGAAGTACCAGACGCATGATTTGGAGTTGGGGGCAGTTGTTTTCGCCCTCAAGATTTGGCGACATTACCTCTATGGAGTCCGGTGTACCATCTACACGGACCTCAAGAGTTTGAGGTACCTCATGGATCAGCCGAATTTGAACATGAGGCAGCGTTGGTGGTTGGACGTGGTGAAGGATTATGATTGTGAGATCCTTTACCACCCGAGAAAGGCCAATGTGGTGGCCAATGCGCTTAGCCGCAAGGCGGTGCCGATCAGGGATGTTTGCATGAGGATGACTGTGGTGACTCCTCTGTTGGAGAAGATTCGGGAAGATCAACATGAGGCTATCAAGGAGGAGCATCGGAAGAGCGAGCGTGTGGTGGGTCGGGTTTCCTCCTTCAATTATGATAGCCGAGGACTATTGACACTACACCGAAGGGTGTGGGTGCCGTATCACGGAGGCGTGCGCCAGATCTTGATAGAGGAGGCGCATAAATCCTGATTCTCTATTCATCCAGGGGCGACGAAGATGTATAGGGATCTTCGTCTAGATTATTGGTGGTCCTGCATGAAGCGGGATGTGGCTTGGTACGTAGAGCGGTGCTTGACCTGCAGGAAGGTCAAGGCCGAACATCAGAGACCGCATGGAAAGATGCAGCCGTTGGACATCCCGTTGTGGAAATGGGAAGATATCACGATGGATTTAATCACAAAGCTTCCCAGGACCGCGCGTGGAGTAGATTCGATTTGGGTCATCGTGGATCGATTGACCAAGAGTGCCCATTTTATTCCAATTCAGGAGAGCATTTCGGCCGAGAAGTTGGCCGACATCTATATTAAGGAGATTGTGGCGCGGCACGGGGTGCCAGTATCTGTTATCTCGGACAGGGATGTGCGTTTTACTTCCTGGTTTTGGAAGAGGTCTCATGACGAGTTGGGTACTCGTTTGCATTTTAGCACCGCCTTTCACCCGCAGACAGATGGTCAGAGCGAGCAGACCATCCAGACTCTGGAGGATATGTTGTGGGCATGCGTGCTAGACTTCGGTGGTAACTGGGATACTTATCTTCCCTTGGCTGAGTTCTCGTACAACAACAGCTACCACGCAAGTATCGACCGCCCTCCATTCGAGATGTTGTACAGACGGAGGTGCAGGACCCCGATATGCTGGGGAAAGGTTGGACAGAGAATTCTGGGGAGCACCGAAGTGGTGCTTAAGACTACCGAGAGGATTCAGCAGGTTTGCAGCAGGCTGCAGACTGCACAGAGTCGGCAGAAAAGTTACGCCGACAAGTGTCGATCAGACCTGGAGTTCCAGGTCGGGGATATGGTTCTCCTGAAGGTGTCACCTTGGAAAGGCGTCATTCGATTCAGGAAGCGGGGCAAGTTGGGCCCGAGATTCATTGGTCCGTTCAGGGTTGTAGCCCGGGTGGGCAAGGTGGCATATAGGCTAGATCTGCCAGCCGAGCTCAGCCAGATCCACAGCACCTTCCATGTCTCCCACCTACGGAAGTGTCTCATGGATGATTCAGCGGTGGTACCATTAGAGGATATACATGTTGATGATAGCCTGAATTACATTGAGCGCCCAGTCGCAATCCTCGACCGGAAGTCGAAGGATCTGAGGAAATAGAGGGTGGAGTTAGTGAAGGTGCAGTGGCAGCACCGAAAGGGGTCCGAGTGGACTTGGGAGTCGGTGGAAGAAATAATGGAGCATTTCCCCGAGTTGTTTCAGGATCGAGCAGCAGACTTCGAGGACGAAGTCTAAAATAAGTGGGGGAGATTTGTAGCACCTGGTTCCTGGTATGTATTCTTGATTATTAACTCTCCTTATGTACTGCATTTTAACCTTGGACTCGGCAAGTTGAAGGACTAACTCGCCGAGTAGAAGCAGGTCTAGACTCGGGTTCAACTCTGGCTACTCGGCGAGTAGGGTCGTGGGACTCAGCGAGTAGACCCTGTATGCACTAAAACCCTAACTCGGATGTTTGCACCCTATTTAAACGATCTAACCCAGCCTCCACAACCCTTAGCACTCCCAGAGATCTTTAGAACGAAACCCTAGCCCCCTTTGTGTCCTTGTGGGTGATTTTTAGCATTTTGAAGGTGGTTTGGAGCTTGGGAGAAGAAGGAGAAGGTTGAAGAGTGCAAGAAGGGAAGAAGATCCGGAATATACTCTGTGAAGGGCTTCTATTCAAGTAGAAAAGTTCCTACCTTGACCTTTAGTTCATTGAACCCCCTTTCTTTTCCCTAAAAAGAGGTTTTAAGCCCTAAGAACCTAAATCTCTATGTGTTTATGGTTAATGTTCTGCAAGGACTTCGGATTTGGACCTTTAAGACATCCTAGTAGCGTAAAGTCTCTGTGGTTGAGGTGATTGAGGTCCCTATTGAGTGTAGGACCTCTTAAAGAGCTTGGAATTGCATGTTTGAGCTCATTGGGCCATGCATGCACAACTTTACGTGGTAAACATACCCTAGGACCATAGATATGTGGTTTTGAAGCATTGCATGTCTCAGATCTGGACTATTTGGGAAATGGGTCGAGGAACTCGGTGAGTCCCAAAGTGGTACTCGGCGAGTTCTATGAAGATGGTCTTAGACTCGGCGAGTTGGATGAACAACTCGGCGAGTCCTATGAAGATTGCTTGGAGCTCGCCGAGTTGTTCTTCAAACTCGGAAAGTCGGTACTCAAGTCGGCCCCATAGTACCGAGTGGTGAGTCAAGGGTGACTCAGTGAGTGGGGAGAGGGACTTGGCGAGTGGGACCGGATTAGTAAGGGAAGGACTCGGCAAGTTGCTCATGGACTCGGCGTGTCCAGCCAACTGGAAGTTGACTTTGACTTGGATTTCAACCTGGTCGAGGGTAAAAGGGTCATTTTACCCTAAGAACATCTAGTAGTGTTTGACTGATCGTTTTGTGGGATTCATAGCCGGAGGACGTCCGGAGCAGCAGCAGTAGCAGTAGACAGTCAGTTTCTGATCAGTTCAGCAACTACTTTGAGGTGAGTTATCTTCCAGTAGCGATGGGTCTAAGGCCACAATGCCGGCCCACCAGTATGAGATGTATGATTAGATCATTGTCTTTGTGATATTCATCTAGGGTTGCTACTACCTGTGTTATGTTTATGTGTTAGTGACAGTAGTGGGAGATAGTCCCCCAGAATACCGGTCGATAGGGCCGAAGGGGCGGTCACACCCAGCCATGCTAGTAGACTATGTGATATATGTGTTATGTGGTAGTAGTAGGGGGTGAAATAGTCCCCAGTATCCGGTCGAGAGGACCGAAGGGGAGGCCATCACCCAGATATGCTAGGCAGTATTCGGTCGAGAGGACCGAAGGGGAGGCCAGCACCCAGATATGCTAGGCAGTATCCGGTCGAGAGGACCGAAGGGGAGGACAGCACCTAGATATGCTAGCTAGCATCCGGTCGAGAAGACCGAAGGGGTAGGTTGGGCACCCAAATATGCCTGACAATTTATGTATGTTATGTGATTATATGGTATGTGGTACAGTGGGGAAACTCACTAAGCTTCGTGCTTACGGTTTTCAGTTTTGGTTTCAGGTACCTCTTCAGCTAAGGGAAAGGAGCCGGCGCGGTAGCAGCATATCACACACACTCTTGTTTCCGCAGTTATGAGTTTATTCTGGGATTGATACTCTGATATTCTGGTTGTTTACATGTTGTGGATTTCAAATTTGGGTTTTAGATTTGAAATGGTTTAATTAAACAATGTTTTAACTATTAGTGTTTTCTAAGTAAAGTTTTAAAAATGGAATTTTGGACGTGAAAAATTGGGTCGTAATTAGATACATATATGTGTCATTATATGCTATTTAGGATCCATTGTGCTCAAGTCTTCACTTAGCACTTAGCATCTGTGACAACCCAAAATTTACATTCTGTACGAACTTTATCAAGTCAATAGAAGTTATAACAGTCACAGTAAATTTTCAGACTTTTCCGTATAAGTTTAAGTGTTTCGGGATTTACACTTAAGGAGATATCAGGAGAGTTGATGCACTAGGGTTTTGTGCAACACTGTTATTCCAAAACTCTAATATATTAAAGTTCATTGCGGGAATAAAAATATTTTCTGCCAAAAATCCCAGGACTATAAATATGATTCTTAACCAAATTATTTCATTAGTTACATTTTCAACTAGAGAAAAGCCATTTCTCTCTCACGGATCTTCGGGTTTTCATCCCAAATCGTGAGTACCTTTCTCTAGTTGTATTATACATCTTATTAAGTGCTTAATAACATAGAAATCATAACAAAAACACAAGATTTGTGAGTTTACCGCCCAAGAACACCTTGGGGAGTAAACTCCTTTTCAAGGGTTAAACGATGCCTAGTCCTTTCCCCGTGATATGTAACCACCTTAGGCTTGTATGCTAGTGTTGTTAAGGCTAGAAATCATCCAAGAACACCAAGATTTAGGTGTTCACGGCCCAAGAAGTTCTTGGACCGTGAACTCCAAATTCAAAGGCCAAAGAGTTCCTTAATCACTCCTAAAGCCTTGGATAATAGCCTTGAATTGTTTCTAGTGAATTAAGGGACTTTAAATCATCAAATTCCCATCCCCATGGGAGATTACGGTCGTAATCTCTAAGGGAAAAGGTCCTTGGGTCGTGAACATCAAGAAAGGGCACCAAAGTGTGCCTAAGGCCTTCATTAGCCTTAGATATATGTCTAGAACATATCCTACATAAGCATGGGACTTGAAAACATAAAAACATCCTTCTTTATATGAGTTTACGGCAGTAAACTCAAAGGGAATTGGCCTTGGGGCCGTAAACTCCTCGAAGGAGTGCATAAGTGCCCTAAACCCTTCCAAGGATTAAACCACCAAGTAGAATTGCTTCTAGGGATCATGTAACACTTCAAAACACCTAATGACATTAGACTTAGGATTTCATGGCCGCAAACTCAAGGGTTTATGACCGTAAACTCCTTGTGTGGGGTTTATTGGAGAGTAAACTCAAGTATGAGGTCCCTTGGAACCCTAAACTCACTAGCCTTGTCCCATAACAACTTAGATGCAATCCTTAGGGCTTATAACACTTATATAAAGTGTTTATTATGTTCTAGGATGTCTTAACATTATCAATTAGTAGTTTAAGACTAATTGGATACATATATGTGGTATTATATGTTAACTAGGGTTATAAAGTGTGTTCAAGACTTCACTTGTCACCTAGCGATCCTACATCGTCAGTTCATCCGTACCACTCACTGCAGGTGAGTTCATACCCCTTAACCAATGATTTAAATGTTTTTAAATGCTTTATGGGGGGGATACAAGTTAAATACTTATAGTTATTACATCAATCACATGTGATTAATAACTACATAACCAGTGATTTCTTACTATTCAAACTGTTCATCAAACCGTATTGTTTCAAACTGTTTTACAAACTCCTTTACTTATCAAATACTTTTACTTAAACTCTTTTATACTTATTATCGATTACATGTCTATGTATGTATTGTTATATAAGAAATGTTTAAAAGGCTTAGGAAGGCCTGCCCGCCCTATTTCCTTTTCGCGCTTGAGATGTGGTCTGGTGGGATATCGGGTATCCGTCCGAAGGTCATTTAAATATTAATTATATATATCATGTGTACATATATAGTCATAAAGGTCCTTCCAATTCAATCAGTACCTTTGGGTAGCAAGGGTATACTTCCATGTTCATACGTACCAGTTACATCACTAGTAAGTTACCATAGGGGTAGCACAGGAGGATACTAATACTATAACTAGAACAATGAAACATACAATGAGTTAGTTCATTCATGAGTTAGTTCAAGTAGTACTCACAGTACATTACTATACATGCTAGATAAAGAGATAACACACATTACAACTAGTACACACAGTACATTACTATACATGCTAGATATAGAGAACATACATTACAGCCTGCACACGCAGAACATTTCAGTACACACAGGCTAGACAGAGAAAGATTACACTTCCAGTTAGCACATTCATTACATATACATTTATGCAGTTGTGTGAACCATTGAGCAGGTCATGGCACTTCCTGCCATGACCGTTCTTGTATCCCGAATCTCCTTAACTTGAGAGCGTATGAGTTTGCGTATAGATCTATATTGGATTGACTATCCTACACCTTGTTGCTCGCTACAGTGGGACTTGCAATTCTACGGGTGCCAAATGTCATTTCTTACGACGTCGTACATCGTCGTTTTACTAGAGTCGGTAGCAGGATACATGTCGATCATATGTTATTTGGAACACCTTTTTGTGTTAAGGTAGTTAGTACCACGGTAGTCACTTATTACAAATACTACGGTACGATAATATTTTCCCATTACATTCACTTCATGAATATTCACACGATGCACGGTAATGTAGTAACTATATTATTGGTTAATGATAGTCAGAATTAGGAAACACACACTCTAACAAGAGACATGCACACGGACACGAGATGCCTTGATAAAAGGCTACAGGTAGTAGGAAACATAGGGTTTTCAAGGAGAGTTCAAACATTATACAAAACATTGTACAAAACATCTTACAGAAACAACTTTCAAACGCTTTCATAAAAAATCAGACATTAATTTACTTATGATCTCACTAGCATTAAGCTGATACTCGCTTTCAAAATAACTTGTATTCTCAGGTCACCACTAGACAGGTACAGGTGCCAGGCTTTTGAGAAGATGGAGTTTGTTCAAGACTCATCTTTTATATTGATATGTATATTTTTGGTGTCTATAACATTGACAGAACACACATGTATGAAATTATATTATTAATGCAATGGATGATGTTGTTGCTTGTTTACTACTATTCATTGTTGTGATACTGTACATGATGTCCTTCGCCCCAGAATGTTTCCGCCATTCATGGTTTTGGGGTGTGACACAATCCTACAAACGATCTTTCATTCACATCAATCACTACAGGTGAGTTCATACCCCTTAAATTATCTTTAAATGCTTTTATGGGGGGGGGGGGGATACAAGTAGAAAACATGTTGGTTATATAATCAATCACATGTGATTTATAGCGGTATTTCAAACAAAGGATTTCAAAACTGTGTTATCAAACAAACTACTTTTAAATCATTTTATAAACTGACATCAAGTCATTATTATTTATTGTTCAAAACTCTTTAAATGTATTACAAAACCTCTTTTAAACTTATATACTATCAAAAGCATGTCTATATATGTATAGTTATATAAATAATGTTTAAAGGACTTAGGACTGCTAACTCGTTTTATTTCCTTTTCCTTGTTTGGATGTGGACTTAGGGTACCGGTTATTTTTACGAAGGTCGTCTAAATATGAGATGTATATTATGTATACATATGTAGATATAAAAGTACTATCAATCAGTCCAGTATCTTTGGGTAGCAAAGGTATACATTCAGTCATTTATTTAATTACAGAAATCACTAGTAAACTATAATAAATATAGTTTAGGAAGAAACTATCATATACAAATACTATAACAGAGAATACTATAATAGAGAATACTATACAGAGAATACTATAACAGAGAATAATATACAGAGAATACTATATAGAGAATACTAATACTATAACAAGGTTCATAAATAACATAATGTGAGATACTACTTCATGACACAGCGACCATTTCGTTGTCTCACATTTTGTAACCAGAATCTCCTGGAGGGAGAGCATGAGTTTGTGTATAGATATATACTGGATTGACTATCCTACACCCTTTTTGTTTGCTACAGTGGGATTTGCAAGTCTACGGGTGCCAAATGTCATTTCTTCCGACATCTTTCATCGTCGTGTTATAGTCAGTTTAGTATGGTAACAATCTTATCACATTTTTCCTTAATGAAAACATTGGTTTTAAGGTAGTTATTACTTCAGTAGTTAATACAAATAATATTGCAGTACACATACATTTTCCCATTATATTCAAATTGTGATCTTCTCACATAAAGGGTAATATAAAACTATATTTTGGTAATGATAGTCATATTTGGGAAAAGCATTCACTTTTATAGAGAAACAAACATACAAAACAGTCGGGTCTTGGTAGTAGACTACTTTTTATACTAGTAGAAAATATAGGATTTTCTAGGAGTTTTCAAACATATACAAACATTTACATTATACATTTACAAACATTTTCATCGAACTTATACAAAACATTGACAATAAATACTTATGAACTCACCAGCTTAAATGTTGATCTACGCTTTGAAAATAACTTATATTCTCAGGTTGTGACAACCTGAAATTTATTCCGTCACTGTAACCCGTTTCCATCAATAAAACCCGTCTTTATCAAATTGTTCCGTTAACATTTTGGATTAGGTTATTTAAATTAAGACTTTTATTATGACTTCATGAGTGTCCAAACTAATTAGAAACAAATGAAACACCCTCAAAAAGTTTTTAGTTTACGACCACGTCGAGTTACGACCACTTAATCAGGTACGACCGTAAGCCCCGTTTAACATCGGTATCGAGTAGATTCCCACCAAGCCGCAAACTCAAACCCTATATAAGGGTGAGTGGACCTCCATTTGAAGCTTTTTTCCACTCTTAACACTCTCTCTCTCTCTTTCTACATCTCAAATTTTGATCCAAAAACACCTCTTTCAAGCTCCAAACTCATAAGTAATCTATCCTAGCTTATTGTTTAGCTTGTTTAGCATGCAAATCCATGTTTAAATCATCCAAAAGTCTCAAAAACATGTGTTTACAGCCATAGAACAACCCCAAACCGCAAACACTCATAAATGGGGTTTTTAAGCCCCAAAACCCTTCCAAATCACTTCTAGTGCTTAGCTATGACTTAGGGACTTGCATGTATGAGCTTAGAACACCAAAATATTGTCATTTGGAGAGTAAACATGAGTTTATGACCCAAGAACATTCTTGGACCGTAAACCCCTCTTCATAGGCCGTAAACACCTTTTAAGGTGTTAAATTTCCCCTTAAACACCTCCTGTGGCTTGGAATAATGTCTAGAATCAACCACCATCGAAGTAGGGACCTTAAGCATCAAAGAAAACATGACTTTACAGGGATTACGGCCGTAAACCCCCAAGGGAATGGTCCTTTGGCCGTAAACTCCCTTAAGGAGGTCAAATGGTGCCCTAACTTTCTTCCATGGCTTGTATAATGGACTAGAATCATGTGTGCTTAACCTAGAACCATCAAAACATGAATTGAGGGGACAAGTAAGAGTTTACGGCCGTAAACTCTATGTTTACAGCCGTGAACTCCCATAAATGGTCCATTTGATGACTTAGTCACTTCCTATGCCCTAGAATTGAACCTAGCTTAATTCCCCAAGGTTATAAGACCTTTGAGCAACCAAAAACACACCACCCATGAGTTTACGGCCGTAAACTCATGGGGATATGGTCTATGGGCTGAAATATCCCCTAAGAGTTTACTCTTGAAGAGCAAACTCCCTAACTAGGCCATACACCCCCTTAGATGCAACCCGTATCATTCCTAACACTTGAGATAAAGTGTTTTCGCGCCTCGGAGTGTATTATCTTACTTAATTAGTAGTTCAATGTCTAATTAGATACAATTATGTATCTCCTCATGTTACATAGGATCCTCACGCGTGTTCAAGCCATAAACTGACACTTAGCATCCTACCCGGCACATTCTCGTCTGGTGAGTTCATACCCCTACACCATTTTCCGTGTTTTTCATGTTTTCAGGGGGAATACAAGCAAAAGTACAAGGAAACTTGTACTAAAAAACTTATTATTTCGTATGTTATAGTTACATGTTCAGTATGCTTTTAACACTTAAAACCGTATTAACCAATTGTTTAACTTGCAGAGTTAGCTTTCAGACTAATTGTGAAACTCATTATAAAATGTTATAATTTATGTTATATTTTATAATTTACGAAGGGTTCATGCTAATCATAAAACAGGATTATTACTAACATTATACGCCTTTGGATGTCACCAGATCTTTGAAAATACAGCTAATGTACTTCTTTGAGTGTCACCAGAGCTTCGAAAATACGTCTAATATACGCCTTTGGATGTCACCAGAGCTTCGAAAATACGACTAATGTACTCTCCAGAGTGTCACCAGAGTTTCAAATTTTCGTCTAATATCCTCCTCTGAGTATAATCAGAGTTTCAAAAATACGTCTATTAATATACTCCTCAGAGCGAAATTAGAGTTTCGAAATTAATTTTTTTTGTTAAGTATAGTAGATACTCGTGTATGGATAATAAATCACCAACTTTTAAGGAAAATAACGTTTTTTCTTGGGATAACTTAACTTTCATAAATAGGTTGTATAATAATTGGATAACTAAACTTCTCTTATAAGAAAATATGGGATTTTCTTGGATAACGACTTTTCACGAAATCAAAGGAACGTTTTTCTTTCACCCGAAATCAAACAAAACATGCTTATGAACTCACCAGCTTTATCTTGATATTTTTAAAACTACTTGTATTCTCAGGTTCTCGTTAGACAGGTATCCCGCGTTCTTTTGGACAAGACGGAGCATATAGAAGTCTCGTTTTTACTTTTGTTATACTGTTGTATATATAAAACATGTATCATTTCGCTTTAAAACAAATGTAAATATCCCTATGTAATGTAATGGTTGTGTTTACTATGCCTGCTATGTACATTGGTTGTGATACTTTACAAGACGTCCTCCGCCCCGGAACGTTTCCGCCATCGGTTTCGGGGTGTGACACAGGTCATCAGTAGACAGGTACCGATGGCAGGTTTTGAGAAGACGAAGCACAGTCAAGACTCGTCTTTTATTTTGGTTATTCACTTTTGGTGTCTTATTACTATTTAAAGAACACACTTGTAAGAAATTATATATATATATATATATATATATATATATATATATATATATATATATATATATATATATATATATATGTATATATATATATGTATATATATTAGTGTAAAAATATTATCTCAAAGTTAATGTCAATAACATAACCATTATAAACATATATTTCTCAATATTTTAACATTATATTTTTAACATGCGTTGCGTAACGCGTGAGAATTCGTCTAGTATACTTATAAATGAAGCATTTTTCCTTTTACCACATTCATTTGAAACCCCGATGCATTTTTCCTTTCATGACATTCATTTGAAACTCCCATGATTTTTCAATTTCTTTCTAATAATAATTATAATTTGGTTAATTATGTTAAATAAATATCAAACCTAAAGTGTAATCATATATAAACTAAATTTTAATATTAAAATAATATCTTTACTTCTACTTATAAAATTATGTTTTTTAATTTTCAACATATTAAACTTAATTTATTAGTTTTAATATAGTGTTGGATGTAAATCATTGTCATTTTAAAGATATAATTTTGGAATAATCTGTGCAAAATACGTAAATTATTAATTTAAATATAACAATACAGGGTCAACTTAAATATAAACTTTAGTTTAATTTAAACAACCCAAATATTATTTTTTATATAGTTAAAAATGATAAATTGTAGTGTCTTTTTAATAATGATTATAAGTTGGTTAATAAGGTTAAATAAATATCAAACTTAAAGTGTAATCATAAATAAACTAAATTTCAATTTTAAAATAATATCTTACTTCTACTTATAAAGTTATGTCTTTAACTTTTAACATATTGTAATTAATTTATTAGATTTAATATATTGTTTTATGTAAACCATTATCAGTTTAAAGCTACAACTTTTGAACAGTTTGGACAAAATACTTAAATTGTTAAATTAAATATAACATTACAATATTAACTTAAATATAAATTCATGTTCCACTTAAAAAACCAAAGAATAGTTTGTAGATAGTTAAATATGATGAATTTTAAAACTATTTTTTGATACATGTTTTATATTTAATAAACTTTTAATATTTTTAATTTATTTTAGACTATCTATTTTGAGGAAAATATCATTATTATAAAAAGTAAAATTTAACCCTTTTTTTTGCTTAATTTGACATTTTAATTTAGTTTTTCCATTTATACTTTTGTACTTTTTAAAAATTAGGCTTTGAATATATTATAAAAATTATGTTTTAAATTTAACATCATATTTAGATTAACAAACTAAATATATTATATTGAGAATAAAGAATTAATTTTGAAATTACAATAATATTAGATTTAATGTATTAATTTAAAAAGAAGTTTAAAAGTTGGGGGTTTCAAATGAATGTGATTGAAGAAAAAATATTTCTTTTATAAATATAACCAGGTGAATGCCCGTACGTTGCGCAGAAACACCTATATACTTAAGGTCTTTATAAATATATATCTTTTTTCTTAAATATAACAATAATATTGTTGTTAAATTTGATATAATAATTTTTATACTAAATTGATATAATATATTGATTATTTTGAATTATATGATGATACATCTATTATAACTGTATAATCTTAATCTTTTGAATGACTTCTACACGTTAGTTACACATGAATAAAATTAAATATAATATATTGTTTAATGTTATTTATAGTTGTTGTTATTGTTAATTAATTTTTTAAAATTTATTTGCTTAATGTTTTAATTTCTATCATTATAATTATTTAAAACATCAAACATTGTTTTTTTATGTCACACCTCCAAACCAGGATGGCGGAAACGTCCGGGGGTGGAGGACTTCATGTAGAGTATCACAACAACGAGTATAATAGTGCTCAAAGTAAATACAACCATTACAAATATAATTGAAAAAGTTACACCAAAGTATATGTTTACATGATTCACATCAATTACATTATGATACAAAATGAACTGTTTGACAAATTATCGTCCCATCCTCAAAACGTTGTTGATTTCCTGTTTCACTGAATTCCTGAGAATACAAGTAGTTTTGAAAAAGTGTCAACACAAGGGTTGGTGAGTTCATAAGAGATTTCGTTAGAGAAGTAAACCGTTTTCCTTGTAAAAGCGTTAGAATATGTATCCAGAAAATCCAATATTTTCTTTATTATGTATATGTAGTCCTAAATCCCAGGACCGAGAAATAACAAGTATTAGCCATACTTAAAGATATAAAAGTGGTTTCAAATGATGTGTAGTAATAAATACCAAAACCGAAAGTGTACAGTAATATATGTACTTATTGATATAAAAAGTGATTTTAAATCAACATAAAACCCCTGTAGGTTTTATAAAAATCCCGTAAACTTTATGTATTGTTATCTCCCTATGTGAGTCGCTATAACCATACTATGACTGAATGAACCTACCACGACGTTTCTCAGGCGTCGCGAAACTGAAATGACATTTGTCACCCGTAGACCTGCATGTCCTACTGTAGCTAGCAGTAAGGTGTGAGGTGTCAAACCCAATATAGATCTATACACAACTATCACATTCTCCCTACAGGAGACTCTGATTCTAACTACCACGAATTTAGATCCTGCACTCGGACGTACGGAAAGAGATTGTCTCACAATTTAGGTTAACAAGTTTACGTGTGGTGTGCGTGAGTGTAAAACCTTTTTGTATGAATGTACCCTTTTTGTACGAGTGTGTTATGTGATTAACCATAAACTATACATATTATAGTTTATCCAAAACGTTTGTAATATATAAGAACTCTTTTATGAAAATGCATCAGTGTTATGAATCCATAAACTATGCTTATTATAGCTTAATATACGTGTTTTAAATGAATGAATAATCTTATCATGAATGACTAAGTTTCAGTTTATGATGATAAACTAACAAGGAAACAGATTCAATATTTAGAACTTATGGTTATACGCTTTGCTCAACATAATACAATGTGTTATGAGATTTATATGATGTTAACTAAATTTAACCTTTCTGTGTTGTTTTAGAAAAGTCATAGAAAAATCATACGAAGTCGAAAACTAAATCAGTAAATTCTGAGAGTTCCCAAAATGTGTCTAGTTTACTCATAATTTTTATCATGATTTTTAATGACCTCCAACTTGGGTGAAAAAGTCCATAATCACAGACTGGTCCGGATTGGTGTTTGAAATGATAGGCAATTTTGTACAAATCACCATAAATTGTAGAAAAATCGTATAGAGATGTGCAAGTAGTCATTTTAAAGCTAAGAACTTGAACTACTTGCACCTTGTACAGTTTTGAAAACAAAAATGTTTAAGTTGCCCAAAACAGTCTGTGAATGGAGTTGAACTTTTCTGACGAAGGCTGTTAGAAAAGTTTAGTTATGTTCTTGGTGTTTTAACTTGTATTCCCCCCCCCCCCCCCTAAAAACCTGAGAAAACATTAAAATGTAGGGGTATGAACTCACCTTGAGTGATTTCAGAAGATGGATGATGGAGAAAAGAAGTGTTCAACTCAAGAACACTTGGGAGGTGCTTGAAGATTTGAGGAGCTAACAACAAATATGACAATATTTGTGTAAGAAATCAATGATTTGAGTAGAATGATGTGTAATAATCACAAGGACGATGTTAATACTTACCAAAAGTAGAAGAAACGTTTGGAGTATAGCCTTGAATCTCAAATATTTAGAGAGAGGAAGTGAGAGAGAAGATATGTTTAATCTTTGGTGGAAGAATGAGAAAATGAGAGAAGTGTGAGGAGAGAGGAGACTTGCCTAGCCTTTGACCAATTGTGAGCTTGGAAAAAGGTGGGAAAAGTACAATGAAGTGACTAGGTAAGGGCTGATGGGGAATAGTGACATGAGTGGGTATGGGTGGTTGCTTGTGTCATAGAATAACGCAAAGTCAACACTCCACCTCAATTATTCACCCACTACATTTTATTATTTAAATAAGGATTTTCATGAAAATATGATTAAATTATGAATATTTAGGGTTTATTATGTTAAAATACGAGTTTGAGTGAAAATCTCACGTTAAAATCTCGAAAAACGGGCTTAAAATGTTAAAAATATAGAAAATGGGTGAAAAATGTCAAAAATCCGAAGTTTAGGATCGGGGGTTCGGTCCTATTCATTAGAACCGAAAGTGGGAAAAGAAACAAGAGGAAGGGAAGAAGAGGACCGAGAGAGGGGAATGAACCGAGAGTGCGAGAAGGCGGAAAGAAGACCGAGGCTCGGTCGGAAGAGGGGAACCGAGAGTGAGGTTCGGCCCGAGAGACTTCGCCCCTTCCCAGTTTCGGCCCAAGAGGCTTCGCCTCTTCCTAGATTCGGTCTGAGAGGCTTCTAGGTCTCGGTTTCGGTTCTTTCTTGGTTTCAACTTCTAGGTCTCGGTCTCGGTCTCGGCTTCTAAGAGGTTTCGGTTCCTTGAGAGGGTTTCGGTTCCTTGAGAGGGGTTTCGGCTCCTTAAGTCCGTTTTTCTCGTTTTTATCCCGTTTTAAGGCGTTTTTGACCCGGTTAAGGGTCGGGATGGCCCGAAAGACTATAAAAAGTTTAAGGAACTTTTGAGAGAGATTTGGGAGAGATTTCACATTCTTGGAGAGATTTCTCATACAATGAGAGATTTGGGAGAGATTTCACATTTTTGGAAAGATTTCCATACAAAGAGAGTTTTGGGAGAGATTTCACATTCTTGGAGAGATTTCTCATACAAATAGATATTTGGGAGAGATTTCACATTCTTGGAGAGATTTCTCATACAAAGAGAGTTTTGGGAGAGATTTCACATTCTTGGAGAGATTTCTCATATAAAGAGAGATTTGGGAGAGATTTCACATTCTTGGAGAGATTTCTCATACAAAGAGAGTTTTGGGAGAGATTTCATATACTTAGAGAGATTTGGGAGAGATTTGACATACGTGGAGAGATTTGGGAAAGATTCTAAATAGAGAGAGATAGAGTGAAAACGATTGAGAGAGGTTTTGTGTGTAGCATTTGTGAGTGTTCGGCTTCGCCACGCAAGGTCCGTAAACCCTGTTAAGCCTTGTTTAAGGATCTTACACACTCCCGATGAGTATGCAACATTGTTTCATCAGTTTGGCTCGCCGCGTACCATAGTTATAGGTTAAGGAGATCTAGATGTTCGCACTTTTTGATTTATGATCTCTCATTGGAATAGCGAGTTGTATAGTATTTACATAATGTAAACTCTAGTACTCACGGGCAAATTGAGTCGAACGGTTTGATTTGTTGACTTTAGTTGACTTTGACTTGACCGAAAATTGATGGTTGTCACATTTTATACTAAAGGTAACAATATAATCATTTATATAGTGTTATTTTTAACTATTGTTTCTATAAGTTATTTTAAGCTACTTATTTGTAAATTTTTAACGATTATAAAAATATCTTAAGGAAATATTTTAGTTAAATTGAGATTACAAATTAGTTTGTATTTATCACTACAATTTATCACTTTTAACTATTTACAAAATATTCTTTGGTTTTTAAAGTGGAATTGAAATTTATATTTAAGTTGACACTACAATATTATATTTAAATCAACAATTTAAGTATTTTGTCCAAACTGTTCAAAAGTTGTAGCTTTAAATTGATAATGGTTTACATAGAACAACATTTTAAATATAATAAATTAAGTAAAATATGTTAAAAGTTAAAAACATAACTTTATAAATAGAAGTAAAGATATTATTTTAAAATTAAAAGTTAGTTTATTTATGATTACACTTTAGGTTTGATATTTATTTAACCTTATTAACCAACTTATAATCATTATTAGAAAGACACTACAATTTATCACTTTTAACTATTTTCAAAATATTTTTTGGGTTGTTTAAGTTAAACTAAAATTTATATTTGAGTTGACCCTATAATGTTATATTTAAATTAGTAATTTAAGTATTTTATACAATTTGTTCTAAAATTGTATCTTTAAAATGATAATGGTTTACATCCAACAATATATTAAAACTAATAAATTAAGTATAATATGTTAAAAGTTAACAAACATAATTTTATAAGTAGAAGTAAATATATTATTTTAATATTGAAATTTATATTATATATGATTACACTTTAGGTTTGATATTTATTTAACCTTATTAACCAACTTACAATTATTATTAGAAAAAAATTGAAAAGTCATGGGAGTTTCAAATGAATGTGGTGAAAGGAAAAATGCATGAGAGTTTCAAATGAATGTGTGAAAGGAAAAAAAAATACTTCCTTTATAAGTATACTAGGCGAATGTCCGCACGTTGCACAGAAACACTTATATAGTTGAAGTCTTTACAAATATATGTTTTTTTTTAATATAACAACAAAGTTGTTGTTAAATTTGATATAATAATTTTTATATTAAATTGATATAATATATTGATTATTTTGAATTATATGATAATATATATTATATACATCTATTATAACTTCATTATCTCAATCGTTTGAATGACTTATATCCGCGAGTTACACATGAATGAAATTAAATATAATATATGGTTTAATGTTATTTATAGTTGTTGTAATTGTTAATTAATTTTTTAAAATTTATTTGATAAATGTTTTACATTCTATTATTATAGTTATTTAAAACATCAAACATTATTCTTTGATTTTAAAGGAAACAATATAATCATTTATATAGAGTTAATTATAACTATTGTTATTGTAAGTTATTTTAAGCTACTTATTTAAAAAATTTTAACAATTGTAAAAATATGTTTAGGAAACATTTTAGTTAAATTGAGATTACAATTTAGTTTTTGCATTTATCGCTACAATTTATCACTTTTAACTATTTAAAAAATATTCGTCAGTTTTTTTAAGTGGAACTAAAATTTAGATTTAAGTTGACATTGTAATGTAATATTTATGTTAACAATTGAAGTATTTTATCCAAATTGTTCAAAAACTGCAACTTTAAACTGATAATGATTTACATATAACAACATATTAAATATAATAAATTAAGTATAATATGTTCAAAGTTAAAGACATAACTTTATAAGTAGAAGTAAAGATATTATTTTAAAATTGTAATTTAGTTTATTTATGATTACACTTTAGGTTTGATATTTATTTAACATTTATTAACCAACTTATAATTATTATTAGAAGACACTATTATTTATCACTTTTAACTATTTACAAAGTATTCTTTGGGTTGTTTAAGTTAAACTAAAATTTATATTTAAGTTGACCCTTTAATGTTATATTTAAATTAATAATTTAGGTATTCTATACAAATTGTTCCAAATTTGTATCTTTAAAATGATAATGGTTTACATCCATCAATATATTAAAACTAATAAATTATGTATAATATGTTAAAAGTTAAAAAACATAACTTTATAAGTAGAAGTAAATATATTATATTAATATTGAAATTTAGTTTATATATGGTTACACTTTAGGTTTAATATTTATTTAACATAATTGACCAAATTATAATTATTATTATAAAGAAATTGAATAGTCGTAAGAATTTTAAATGAATGTGGTGAAAGGGAAAATACAAGGGAGATTTAAATGAATGTGGTGAAAGAAAAAATATTTCTTTTATAAGTATATAATGACTAGGGGCGAATATCCGCGTGTTGCACAGAAACACCTATATAGTTGAAGTTTTTACATATATATATATATATATATATATATATATATATATATATATATATGTGTGTGTGTGTGTGTGTGTGTGTGTGTGTGTATATACATACATACATATATATATATATATATATATATATATATATATATATATATATATATATATATATTTGTAAAAACTTCAACTATATAGGTGTTTCTGTGCAACGTGCGGACATTCGCCCCTAGTCATTATATACTTATAAAAGAAACATTTTTTCTTTCACCACATTCATCTGAATCTCCCATGTATTTTCCCTTTCACAACATTCATTTAAAATTCTTACGACTATTCAATTTCTTTCTAATAATAATTATAATTTGGTCAATTATGTTAAATAAATATTAAACCTAAAGTTTAACCATATATAAACTAAATTTCAATATTAAAATAATATATTTAGTTCTACTTATAAAGTTATGTTTTTTAACTTTTAACATATTATACATAATTTATTAGTTTTAATATATTGATGGATGTAAACCATTATCATTTTAAAGATACAAATTTGGAACAATTTGTATAAAATACCTAAATTATTAATTTAAATATAACATTAAAGGGTCAACTTAAATATAAATTTTAGTTTAACTTAAACAACCCAAATAATACTTTGTAAATAGTTAAAAGTGATAAATAATAGTGTCTTCTAATAATAATTATAAGTTGGTTAATAAATGTTAAATAAATATCAAACCTAAAGTGTAATCATAAATAAACTAAATTACAATTTTAAAATAATATCTTTACTTCTACTTATAAAGTTATGTCTTTAGCTTTTAACATATTATACTTAATTTATTATATTTAATATGTTGTTATATGTAAATCATTATCAGTTTAAAGTTGCAGTTTTTGAACAATTTGGACAAAATACTTCAATTGTTAACATAAATATTACATTACAATGTCAACTTAAATCTAAATTTTAGTTCCACTTAAATAAAACTGACGAATATTTTTTAAATAGTAAAAGTGATAAATTGTAGCGATAAATGCAAAAACTAAATTGTAATCTCAATTTAACTAAAATGTTTCCTAAACATATTTTTATTATTGTTAAAAAAAATTAAATAAATAGCTTAAAATAACTTACAATAACAATAGTTATAATTAACTCTATATAAATGATTATATTGTTTCCTTTAAAATCAAAGAATAATGTTTGATGTTTTAAATAATTATAATAATAGAATGTAAAACATTTATCAAATAAATTTTAAAAAATTAATTAACAATTACAACAACTATAAATAACATTAAACCATATATTATATTTAATTTCATTCATGTGTAACTCGCGGATATAAGTCATTCAAACGATTGAGATAATGAAGTTATAATAGATGTATATAATATATATTATCATATAATTCAAAATAATCAATATAACTTCATTATCTCAATCGTTTGAATGACTTATATCCGCGAGTTACACATAGATGTATATAATATATATTATCATATAATTCAAAATAATCAATATATTATATCAATTTAATATAAAAATTATTATATCAAATTTAACAACAACTTTGTTGTTATATTAAAAAAAACATATATTTGTAAAGACTTCAACTATATAGGTGTTTCTGTGCAACGCGCGGACATTCCCCTAGTATACTTATAAAGGAAGTATTTTTTTTCCTTTCACACATTCATTTGAAACTCTCATGCATTTTTCCTTTCACCACATTCATTTGAAACTCCCATGACTTTTCAATTTCTTTCTAATAATAATTGTAAGTTGGTTAATAAGGTTAAATAAATATCAAACCTAAAGTGTAATCATATATAAACTAAATTTCAATATTAAAATAATATATTTACTTCTACTTATAAAGTTATGTTTGTTAACTTTTAACATATTATACTTAATTTATTAGTTTTAATATATTGTTGGATGTAAACCATTATCATTTTAAAGATACAATTTTAGAACAATTTGTATAAAATACTTAAATTATTAATTTAAATATAACATTATAGGGTCAACTCAAATATAAATTTTAGTTTAACTTAAACAACCCAAAAAATATTTTGCAAATTGTTAAAAGTGATAAATTGTAGTGTCTTTCTAATAATGATTATAAGTTGGTTAATAAGGTTAAATAAATATCAAACCTAAAGTGTAATCATAAATAAACTAATTTTCAATTTTAAAATAATATCTTTACTTCTATTTATATAGTTATGTCTTTAACTTTTAACATATTATACTTAATTTAGTATATTTAAAATGTTGTTCTATGTAAACCATTATCAGTTTAAAGCTACAACTTTTAAACAGTTTGGACAAAATACTTAAATTGTTGATTTAAATATAATATTATAGTGTCAAATTAAATATAAATTTCAATTCCACTTTAAAAACCAAAGAATATTTTGTAAATAGTTAAAAGTGATAAATTGCAGTGATAAATGCAAACTAATTTGTAATCTCAATTTAACTAAAATATTTCCTTAAGATATTTTTATAATCATTAAAAATTTACAAATAAGTAGCTTAAAATAACTTATAAAAACTATAGTTAAAAATAACACTATATAAATGATTATATTGTTACCTTTAAAATCAAAAAACAATGTTTGATGTTTAAATAATTGTAATGATAGAAATTAAAACATTAAGCAAATAAATTTTAAAAAATTAATTAACAATAACAACAACTATAGATAACATTAAACAATATATTATATTTAATGTTATTCATGTGTAACTAACGGGTAGAAGTCATTCAAAAGATTAAGATTATACAGTATAATAGATGTATATATCATCATATAATTCAAAATAATCAATATATTATACCAATTTAGTATAAAAATTATTATATCAAATTTAATAACAATATTATTGTTATATTTAAGAAAAAAGATATATATTTATAAACACCTTAACTATATAGGTGTTTATGCGCAACGTACGGGCATTTACCTGGTTATATTTATAAAGGAAATATTTTTTCTTCAACCACATTCATTTAAAACCCCTAACTTTTAAACTTCTTTTTAAATTAATACATTAAATCTAATATTATTGTAATTTTAAAATTAATTCCCTATTCTCAATATAATATATTTAGTTTGTTAATCTAAATATGATGTTAAATTTAAAACATAATTTTTATAATATATTCAAAACCTAATTTTTAAAAAGTACAAAAGTATAAATGGAAAAACTAAATCAAAATGTCAAATTAACCAAAAAGGGCTAAATTTTACTTTTTATAATAATGATATTTCCTCAAAATAAATAGTCTAAAATAAATTAAAAATGATAAAACTGCAAATTTGGTCCTTGTGGTTTCCAAAAACCTTTAGATAGGTCCAAAAAGTTTCCGGCTTGCACCGAAGGTCCAAAATCAAGGTTTTTCATTGTTTTTGGTCCAAAAAAACTTGAAAAGTCGATTTTACCCTTTTTCATTTCTTTTTTCTATTTTCTTTATTTATTTTGGTATTTAAATAATTAAGAAAATCAAAAATAAAATCTTACTCAACACACACACACACTCTCTCTCTCTCTCTCTCTCTCTCTCTCTCTCTCTCTCTCTCTCTCTCTCTCTCTCTCTCTTTCTCGTAACCTAACCCAGGTTTATTCTTATTCATCTTTAAGAATCTTCCACAACTCCATCGACATACCCATCCCTTTGATCATCATCTTGTTAATCGAACCCCACCATTGGTCCCATAAACACACAGTGAAACCCCCTTCCCCTTCAATAACACACTACTTTATCATCTTACATAAGTCAAAATCCAAAAGCCAACAACAAATCGTTTTTCAAAAGAATCTTCGGGTTCCAATCAAAGATAAACCCCAACATAATGACCTGTGAAATTGAAGGAGTAACAGAGAAACCCCAATGGTGCATCTCAACACTATTCTTTAGCAGGGGCTACGGAGGTCCGATGAACTGAGAAAAGGTGCATCTCGGAACCTTTTATGGTGAAATTGGTAGATTTCAATGAAACTCCAATCTGTATAGAGAACTAAGATGTTCACATACATCAAAAGAAGATGGAAGTCGATGTATGTGTAACAAAGAAACAGAGGTAAGTTTGAGTTTGGAATCAGATTCGATGTATTTAGGTTTTGTGGATTCCATATTTGGTACTAGATAATAGATTCCAGGTGGGGTGATTCAATGATGAGGAGAGAAGGAAGCAAAGATCAATTCGATGGTGGTGTTTGATTTTTTTGATGAGTTACTAGTGGTGGGTTATGTTATCCGATGACGAAAACCACCAATCGCCGTGATACCCTCTGGGAGAGAGACATTGACTGAGGTTGAGAGGGGAAATGTTAGTCAGAGTTAATTAGAAGGCGTCGATAGGTGACCTAAATGTTGCAGGTTCTTGATTTCTCTTTATGGTGCTAAAATTTGTAAACTGGTGGAACAAAAATCAAGTCTTGGAGGTGAGTTTGTTGGAGTTAGCCCAAATGTTGTAGGTTCTTAATTTCTCTTCAGATTCTTGAGACTCCGACAGTTCCCAAGCTGACCTGGTATTTTTCTAGTGAGGTTGTCGGAGTTTAAAATCAGGACTTGGAGGTTACCAATGGAGATGAGATGGGAAGTTCTTCAGTTAAGAGAGAGAGAAAGATAGAGTAATAGAGAGAGAGAGAGAGAGAGAGAGTGTGTGTGTGTGTATGTTGGGTAAGATTTTATTTATTTATTTATTTTAATTATTTAAATACCAAAATAAATAAAGAAAATAGAAAAAAGAAATGAAAAAGAGTAAAATCAACTTTTCATGTTTTTTTGGACCAAAAACAATGAAAAACCTTAATTTTGGATCTTCGGTGCAAGCTGGAAACTTTTTAGACCCCATCCAAAGGTTTTTGCAAACCACAAGGACTAAATTTGCAGTTTTGTCATTAAAAATATTAAAAGTTTAAATAAAATATTAAATATAAAACATGTATCAAAAAATAGTTTTAAAATTCATTAAAAATAAAATGTCTATCTAAAATGAATTTATTTTTATTTTCATGAATAACAACTATTAAGATAATGCGACTTTAAATAGAATAGTATGATATCTATTATTTGATACTCATAAATCCATTAGAAAATAATTTCGTATACTCATTTTTGATAATGCATATCATTTATTTAAAATACTTAGAATATTTCATAATAAATTAGTTTAAGAATTATTAATTTAAACTTACTAACAAGTATATATTTATTTTAATAACATATATTTATCAATATTTTAATTATGTTGCGCAACGCGCGAAATATCATCTAGTAATTCAATAATTAGGTGAGTTTTTCAGGTACAATGCCTTAATAAGGAAATGGAATGATGTAATAGAAAGAAATACAAGTAGGATGCTATATCACACAACTCAATAACAAGTACATTGCTAATTCTTGCAATAATAAGTCATTGATCCCAACTATCTTTCCGATGACAAGGACCAATTCCCGCTTTCAATCCTCTGAAATACACGCGGCAGCTTTGAAGGAAAAGTTTCTTTCCAATCTGGGTGTTGAATTAGATACTCCCATACCCTAAAAGAAGGATTCCAGTAAATAAAATCCAATAATTACAAAGATAGAATTTAGCTATCAAAAATAGGAAAACAGGTTCTATTACGTTTGGCATGCATTGGATTGAGACCGATGACAGTGGAAACAAAATTGCAATTTTGTCCCACAAAGGTGGAACAAGGGACCTACTCTCCATCTCTTGTTTGTGCAAAGGATGTAAATGCCCACCTCTCTCCAATTCCATCACGTGTAAAAAACACTATGTATGCATACATGCATGCACACATACACACAAACATATATATATATATATATATATATATATATATATATATATATATATATATATATATCGTATGTACCTTTTCTGAGTAGCAACAAAATCTGGGCCCTCTGCAGAAGGTGATGTTGAAGTAGTAAGAAGAATTTCCAGATCAGAACAGTGTCTCATAACCGAGGCAAAACGTAATTGCTGCATGGTCCTGTTAATAACAACCTACTTTCATTTAATTGTGAATTAAAGCATCCTACTTTCATTTCTTTCATATATCACATCATTGGACTTTCTGTTTTTTTCTAATTATTTGGAAAAAAAAAAAAAAAAATCTACCCAACTATAGCAATGTACTTCCACTTTTTCCCTTGTTAGGACATTATACTTTGAAAAACCTATCATACTAAAGCAGTGAAATTTGTTTTGAATTTGAATTGCATTGCTATAATTGGGTAGATTTGTTGTAATAGAAAGAAATATAAGCAGGCTGTTATGCTGAACACATCAATGAAAATTCATTGTTATTTCTTGCATTTAACCTTAATATTTAGGGGGTGTTTGGCTTATCTTTTTGGAAGCCAAAAGTCCTTTTGTCAAAAGTTACAAAAAGACACCATTTTCTGACTTTTCCAAAAAGTCACTTTTCCTTATATAAAAAATAAAAAAGTAGCTTTTAAAATGGTTTTACCAAACATCTTTTGCATTCTATCTTTTCCAAAAAGAACTTTTCGCCCCTCAAAAGATAAGCCAAACACCCCATTAATTAGAGGCTCATAATTATTTTTATTTGTTATCCTTTTATGTGTATGTGTGATTGTGTGGAAATATTACTAGCCACAACTTTTGCTTTTACCATTATACCATCTTCCATACTTCATATTTCAAGTTTAGAAATGATATTCTCCAAGTTCAGTACTTTGCATGGAGGCTAAATGCAGGAAATGGCAATCTACTGTCATTTATTTGTGTATTATAGCATTCTACTTTCATTTATTACCTTATTAAGGCATTGCACTTTCAATTATTTTCTTATTAAAGCATTGTACTTTAAAGAATCTACCCACTTTCATCTTTTGTCTTACTAGGACATTATACTTTGAAAAATCTATCCAGCTATAGTCAGGTAGATTTTTCAAAGTACAATACTGTAATAGGAAGAACAAGAAGTAGGATGGTGTAATAAACAAATCAAGGGAAGCAGGCTGCTATTTCTTACATTTAACCCGTTTGCACGGTTGTATATAATTTTTTAAAGGACATTTGCAAATGAAAACACCCAGAAAAAAATAATAATAATGATAATAATAATAATAATGAATGAATGAATAAGAAGCAGTTTAAAAGGCCATAATGCATGATAAACAAATAACTAATTGATTATTCTAAGATTATTGTTAGGTAAGGAATTGTTAACCGGGGTGTTAGGTTTTGTGTTTCAAAACAAAAAACACTTTTTGGTAGAAATGCTTATTATAGCTTAAATGAAAAAATATTTGGATTAACTTATGTGGTGGCAAGAAGCTTTATATTCATAAAATGACTAAAAGGGGCATCAGCATGGAAAGAGAGAAGGGAGGGAAAAGAGAAAGAGAAAATTCACAAAAGGTATTATATTCATTTTTTCTCAAAAAGTCATGAGGACTTAGGAGGGAGTGACTTGTTGAAAACTCCTTGTTAGAGGAGGTGAGAAGCTATTTTGTTTAACCAAACACTCTTTTTAGCTTATTGACTTTTTAAAAATGAGAGAATATATTGCCAATGGAACTGGGACTGGGATTAGACAGACAAAAAAGTGTAAAAAAAGACATCAAAGATAGCCCTAGAAAGCCACTTACAGGACATGAAAAGCTTTCTAGAAGGAACTATTGTGGATGATGAGGTGAAACACAGTACTAGTTGTGAAGTTGTTGTGTTGTGCTGTGTTGTAGGAAGAGAAAGAGAAAAGGTTTACCAAGAAAAAGGTGGGATGAGGAATCGATCGGTTTGGGTTTGATATGTGTCTAGTAAGCGGGGCGGCCCATGCCCAAAGGAAGCACCTAAGCGGATCCTCCGAATGATTTCATCGGGACATCTTGTGCTTGCATCAAAACTGCCTGGGACAACTCTACCGTTTGATGTCTCCACCTGAACACACACACACTCTAACTATTAATATATTTATAAATAAATTAAAAAAACCTTTCCCTTTACTACAAAGTCTCCACAGAGATAATAAACGTTTTTGAAACAAATGGAATCTTAGTCTGTTTAATAACAAGAAAATATAAAATTGAATTCCATCCATTTGTCAACCAAATCTACTCTTAAATTCCAGTTAAGGTAGCATCTTGTAAGCGGGACAGGGACAGAGTAGAACAGGACTCAACAAATTATATCTATACTACTCTTTGTTTGGTAAAACTAAGAAGAAAACAACATATTAGTTTCAACAAAACCTTGATCAGGTAATAAATATTTAAATCCAAATTACAAAAAGTATAATTATTCTGTTTCTTTAACTTTAACCAAGCATTAAAAAATGGGAGATGAAAGCAGAGAGCCAGAGAGGAGGAAAGGAAGGGAAGTGTACAACTACAAACAAATGAACTCAACTAACTGCTAGAAAAGAAACAAATCGGAATGAACTCACATCGGAGAGAGAAACCTGGAAGATGTAAGACGGGTACTTTTTTTATCCGATTTTAGTTCCAAACCAAACTAAACACAATTAATCATAAAAAAGAAGGGATCTTAGTTCCCCTTTCTATTTCTTCTTGCCAACCAAAAACATGACAATTTTCAATTTCTTTGACTACCATCCAATATATATATATATATATATATATATATATATATATATATATATATATATATATATATATATATATATATATATATATATATATATATACACACACACACACACACACACACACACACACTAGCCGTTTACCCGCGCCAAGCGACGGGTGTAACAATGGTGGTTGAATGCTGAAAGATGAATTAAACCCTAAAAATGGAAACGTCAGCGATATATATCCAAGATTTGTGAACAGAAATTGCGAGATTTGGGGAAATACGGAGATAAGGAATGAACCGGGTCAAAATAGCCTAAGAATAGGGGATAAGAGATTTGACCTTTTCAACTGTTGACCATATGTACTCTACTGTTTTTGTAATGCATAAATTGATTGTACAAATGCATTGTATGTTTGTACTGACTTAAAATTCAGCATTTGACCAAAAATGCTTTATAAGGTAATTAAGATAATTAAGATATATATATATATATATATATATATATATATATATATATATATGTGCGAATGGCCAAACATTCTACCCCTCTAACACTTGTGGATAGAATAGAATCGTTGCTACTTGAATCTTGTTCATTGCTATACTTGTTTTTTTTTTAAAAAAACAACTAACCAGTAGCCCGTGGAAGATTGGATATGCATTTCCCTCAGAGTCCCATCTTGTGTTATGTTTAAGCACTTGAAAATTTCGGATTTCAAACTTCACCTTGCTTTCTGCCAATTTCTCTACTATTTTCATACACAGTGGGAACGAATATCCCGTATCATCATTTCCCTGCTCCAAAATACATATATGTAAAGTAAAGTAAAGTAAAGTAAAGGTGAGAGGACCTACTATGTATTTATTAAATAGAATACTGATGTAACCCTCTAACAAAAACGGCTTAATGCAACGTACTTCCATTTCTTTCTATTTCAACATTGTGTTTTTTATCTACCCAATTATAGCAATTTTATTTTTCTTATTAGGACATTATTATACTTTAGATTTTAGGTTTTTATTTGGAGAACAAAGTACAGCAGTGTTGTAATAGGAAGAAGGATGCTATAATAAATAAATAAAAATCAATGCTATTTCTTAAAATTTAAAGTTAAAGGCAATGTAGAGGCTGTTGAACCAGACTTGAGGAGCAGAATCCTCAAATGCACCAACTAGATGAACCTGTAATCACGCATATAAGCAGATTTAACAAGATACTGAATGAAATATCTGATTAAAAAAGAGCTACAAGGTTATACGAGGACATTACATCCAAAATAGCGTCATCATCACTATCTGAAACTAATGACAACATCTGGGAGAGGCCAATATCAACAACCTTTGGAGAATCCAAATGGCCAATAGACGTCCTGCAGGTCAAATTAGAAATTAGCAAAAAAAAAAAGTAATGAAGATGCTAAGGCTGTGTTTGTTACACGGGAAGAAGGGTATTTACGTCTTTTGCACATACATTAACATTAGGTGGGCTTGGGTGGGACAAAAAAATTGCAAAATCGGTCCCAAACAGTAGCAAACAGATATGCTATCTTTTGAGTCAGAGAAGGAAATGAAATGGATTCTTACATGCCGCTTGTGCAATTTCTAATGACAATGCCAACACAGGTTGTTGCTTCATCAGTGCCAACAAGCTTCATAATCAGCACACAAGTGAATCAAATGTTAAATCTAAAGCTTATTTTAAATAACAACAAAGCTCCATTATACACTCCTAGAAGAGTTGACGTGTTGATGTTTATACTAGAAACTGAAGTTGTCATTCTTTATGATTTATAGTCCAATTTCCAAAAGTAGAAAATACCTCTTTTCCAAAAAAGAAAGTCGAGTCTTTTGTAACAAAAAGGAAAATGTTTGGAAGCAATAAACTGAATACATAGAAGAAGATGGTGGAAAGGCCAGATTCAGTTCAGTAAGAAGCATACAAAAAAAAAATACCTCAACAAGTGAAGGATCTGCAGTAGCATATTCTCTTTGAAAGACATACACACATTTAGCTTGTGATCCAGATTCTTCAGAAACCGAAAATTTCTTTTCTGGTATAGCACAGAATGTGCGTGAGGCAGATACCAAATCAGGATGCTCCAGTAATGCAATTACACCCTACTCATTATTGCAAGTTTCAACAGTTAAAAAAAAAAAAAAAAACAGAAAGTAATGCATCAAGAATAGAATATCATTAGACCTAGTTTGTGCCTGAATAACATGTTTGATAGCCACATACCTACTTAGATTTCAACCTTCTTTATCCTAGGATAATGTAACATGTAGAACATAATTGGTTACTACAACATATAATCCCCAAATCTTTCAGCCTAAATTAGATATTATGGACTGGACCTTTTAAAAACCTGGAAAAAGTAGGCCAAGTTGCTTATAATATATTAGAGATACCCCACCCCCTTCATCCAGAATACACAATGCATTCCATGTATCATTGCTAAAGAAAAAAGCTTGGAAACTACACTAATTCCTGTCTTATAAAAATCCTATACTGGATACAAGGATGGAAAATCGAAGGAACAAAGCAGTCTCAAAGGTACTAGTTCTATGGTCCAATGCTTACCTGGGAAAAGTATCATAGCTTGCAAACCATGTGGGCAAATTGGGGTTTTTGTAATCGTCACAAGGGGGTCATTTTTGTTTACCATCTTTCACATAGTAATACACACAGACAGTTGCTCTCTTTGATATCCATTTTATTTTTATGCCCTCGATCTACGTTTTGCTTATCAAAATTTCAATCCGTGCAGCAATAAAAAGAAATCCAACTGCACCTGCGTGTACCATTTATCTCTATCCGAACACGTAAACCGATTCACGTTCAAAACTAACTAGATAAGTTGATTTCAACATTAAACAATCAATTTTTCTGCGTAATCATCATAACAGTTTGGTTTTACGAATGATGCTGTATAAATAGGAGAAAAGATGCAGATCGCAAACGGGAAATAACCTCAACTGGAGATGAATCTGACAAAAATCGAACTCCATTGACAAAAATCATGATCCGTACACGAAAACACTTCGTGTTGAAACGTTCTTTTGTTATCACTCTTGAAGGTGACACATTCATATGCTTATAAAGCCCTCAGGTCACTGTTGTAATAGCTGTTCAAAAAGAGTCACTGTTGTCATTGTCAGCAAAACTAGCAATCGGAATAATTATACTTTATCATAAGAAATATTCATAATTAAATATAAAGTATATTAATTATAAGAAATATTATATAATTAAATATAAAATACGTTAATAATCTCTATTATAAAATATATTTTGAATTTAATTAAGATAATATTTTTTATAATTAACACTTTTTATATATATCCTTATGGTACATATTAAAAAATCTCTATTTTATTATAAAAAAGAAAGTCAGATAAAAGAATAAGAAACCAAACAAAACAAAATTTTCCTTTTGTGTTTCTAAATTTTAGAGAAGTGGAAGAAAAATTAATCACTTTGTTAGGAGTAAAAGTGATCATTTTACTTGATTCCTTTAATGAAACTCATGAACACCAATTTCTTTTATTTTTTTCTTATTTACACCCATTTCCTTTCTTTTTTCTCGTTAAGTTGAACTCGGGAATTGATAGTTATTCTATTTAGAATGATCCCTGAAGATGGTCCACCATATAGTAAGATTTAGAACGTCTTGCTTTATTATGTAGGTGTGATTTTACTTCATTCTTTTAATGAAACTCGTGAATACCAATTTCTTTTATTTTCTTATCATTTCCATCTATTTCCTTTCTTTTTTTCTCGTTAAGTTGAACTCGGGAATTGATAGTTATTCTATTTAGAATGATCCCCCAAGATGGTCCGCCATATAGTAAGATATAGAACGTCTTGCTTTATTATGTAGGCGGTGTTGCATTTCTCATTTGGGTCACTTGTGATTGAAGTTCCCATTTGAACTTTGTTGAAGAAAATCATGATCCAAGCAAGAAAACACTTTGTATTGAAACAAATGATGGTTCATCCAATCGGTTATATGAGTTATGCCGTGAGAATGTGTGGGGCGACCGCATATGCTCATGTCGTCAAGGGGAATGAAAATTTTCTTTGGAAATTCATTTTCTAATACGTTGAAATCAGGTGGCTTTTGTCACAAGAATGTCGTTGATTGTAAAGGAACATTTTTTATATCCTAATCACTAATATAATTAGCATCGGTCTATTAGGTGTTGAATCGTATGGTAATATTAATAAATTTTGCTTTTATATAGACAAAATTTATATTTAGTGGTCCATTTAACTTTTCATGCCTGGTCTTCAAAATCAACATACTGATCCTAACTAAAATGATAATATATGGAGACCAATGATCCATTAATCATACTCTATAACTATCACAAAATGATTACTTCAAATGATCCATTTAATCATATTTTCAAAAATAGCACAAAACAAATACTTTAACTGCAAAAATTGGATGCAAATTTGTAGTGATACTTTTAAAGTTCTCATTATAAATAAAACATTTTTATATTCCTCTTTTTGTATTGATCGTGAACAAGATTTTTCAAATCTTATCAAACAGTTGTATATCACAACAAGTTTTATAAACCTTCCCAATCATTGGTGACGTTCTAGGAACTCGTTACTAGCCTGGTCGGGCTTTATAACCTTAAGGTGTGAATAACCTAACACTAGCCAAGAAAAGACTATGCATGGCTAAAAATATGAGTATGGGCACCTGAAACCATAGCTCCAATGCACCATATGAGGTTTACGCCTCCTTAACACCAAATTGGAAAGTGTCATAGTAATCATGTAACCTTTCCATGCAAGCTTACCTTTCTATGCTTAGTGATACAATCTTTAGCTCAAATATGTCTTTGTGATTTTATCTTGCATGACTAATCATATGTGATTAGTCAAAGACTACACTCCAAAGTATAATGTAAATAAGACTTTATTATCATTAATATGAGGTATTAGTTTCTACATTATTTCTCATATACATTTTACTTATAGTACTGTATTTTTGTTTATATATCCAACCAACTTAACTGGTGTAACATCCCAAAATTTTCAACCAATTAAAGCTTTTCAAAACAACTCATTTACTAATAAAAATATATACCAAAAACATTGTTTTCAAAAACATTATTTAAAATCGGTGTCTCCCAAGATCAACGACATAAAATTAGGATGTGTATGGTCACGCCTTCGTCTTGCCATGATTTTATGAAGTACCTAAAACCATAAACTAAAACTATAAGCACAAAGCTTAGTGAGTTCCCCCAAAGTACCAACACGCAAACAGATAACATATACAAAATAACGGCATGCAATGGGTCCACAGCTAAAAGACCAGATTACCCTTGAGCCCATAGTATGATTTTGGCTAACCTATCAGGCCCACAACTCATATTTGGCTTGCTCCCAAGCCCACAACATAAGTCTGGCTTACCCTCGGAGCCCACAGCTTATGTTTGGCTTACTCCTTCAGTTATTAGACTAGAATACCAATGTTTAGCCCCCAGTACAAGTTTGGCATACCACCCGGTCATCAGCTCGTATCCAGATTGCCAGTCCTCAGTGTGAGTATGGCTTGCCCTACACAGCCCTTAGCTCATATATGGAATGCTACTGAGCCTTCAGTATGAGTATGGTTTGCCCTACCTGACCCTTATTTCATATCTGGAATGATATTGAGCCCTCGGTATGAGTCTGGTTTGCCCTACCCGGCCCTTATTTCATATCTGGAATGATACTGAGCCCTCGATATGTGTCTGGTTTGCCCTACATGGCCCTCAACTCATATCTGGAATGCTCCAGGGTTTGTTGCTACAACACAAAGTAGTACAACCTCAACCCAACACAATACCCAGACATATATCGATAATCATACAAACAAAATCACAGGTATTCCTACAGATCTACAAGATCAACATATCAACAACTAGCATAATCATGCATAGCTAATCCATACTCAGCATACCAGAGGATACCATTATATCAAACTGATGGCCCGGCCTTGGTGCCTTCGACCCGAAAATACAATAAGGAAAACTCACCTCAACTCGCGGATACTCAAATGACTGCTCGCACCGCTGAACCTGATAATCCCGCGCCAACTAACAATAAATACAATTTTAATCAAGAATTGACATGATAACCCAAAATCTAAAAGCCCAAAATCTCATTAATTACCCAATCCCAAATATAGCCTAATTATCCAAATTGGGCCCAAATCCATCATGGACCTAGCCCGAGAAGGCCCAATATCCAAAAAGGCCCAAAATATCCAAAAGTCAACCCTGGTCAAACTTCTGGTCAAAGGTCCACAACAAACAAGTCAACAAAACAAGAAAAGTCAAACAGGTTGAGTACCCCCGCGTACTCAGCTAGTACACCCAGCGTATACACCCTTTGGGTCAATACGCGCAGTGTACCAGATGGGTAAGCTAGTGTACTCCCCTAAACCCCAATCTTCTCTAATAAGCACTTAACCACTTAAGTTGTTGCTCCAAACTCTCAGATCTGATTCCTATGGATGACTTATCACATAAAGTTGGCAACTTTACTTGCATGCATGCCTTAATAGGACTCTAGAGCTCAAAAGAGCTTAATGAAAGGTCTTAACACATGCATGAGACCAAATAACCCATAAATATCACATTTTTATGCCTTTGGGACGCCTGAAATGTCCAGATCTACAAGATTAAGCCTCTGAAACAACCTTGTCTCACAAGGACCACCCAAAAGAGGCTAACATGACCATAATAAACCCAAAAAGGAGATCTATGTCACACCCCCAAACCGAAACGGCGGAAACGTTCGGGGGGTGGAGGACGTCATGTGTAGTATCACAACAATTGCATCATAGTAATCAAAGGTAAACACAACCATTACAATATAATATGAATATTTACATATGTTTAATACAAAGTTTGTATACATCAAAAGTATGACAAAATAAGTAAAAGACGTGTCTCTACATGCTTCGCCTTCTCAAAATGTTGCAGGAGTACCTGTTTAATGATTTCCTGATAATACAAACAATTTTGAAAGAGTATCAGCATTAAGCTGGTGAGTTCATAAGATTGTTTTGTAACAAAAACCTGTTAATGAATCTGAAAATGTAAGCATGTTTCCCAAGAAAATCCAATATTTTCTAACATGTTTGTTCGTTACTATATGTATAGTATGTTCTGTTTGAAAACCCTGGCTACCACGAGTATGTATAGTATGTTCTGTTTGAAAACCCTGGCTATCACCAGTGTGTATAATATGTTCTGTTACTTAAAATAAAACCATGTATTGAATCCCTGGAAACCCTCCAGTGTCATTAGTAGTAGTTCTATTATTTAAAATATAACTAGTGAAGAATGAGATAACGTAAACAAATGTTAGTTTATACTATTATGAGTTCGTATAACTATGCTTGATATGACTGATGACCTCATTGACGTTTCTTCAGGCGTTGTACGGTATGATATTTATCACCCCAAGCATGCCTGCCTAACTGTAGCTAGCAATCTAGGTGTGGGATTGTCAGTCCCGAATACATCTATTCACAAATTTCACATTCTCCCTCCAGGAGACTCTAGTTATACTAAATGTTGAGGATTTAACCGGTACCCCGAAGGGTATAATGAAGAGATGTCTCACAATCCTGTATTAACTAGTTTACGTGTTGTTCTGTATCGTGTTCTCGTAATTGAAGTTGTTTGTATACTTGGTAGAGTATAAATAATTATACTTAAATAATTACTTAGTGTTATACTCTTGTTATTTAAACGTAGTAGTGAATATCATAAAATAAATCTCTCATAGTTTATATGTTTGATCGAGTAAGTAGTTTGTATCAGTAAAACTGGTAATGATCATTCCCCAACTATACCTATTATAGTTTGACTGAAATCTTATGTTCGTGAATTTTTCTGAAAATTATACAATTATGTTTAGAAAATGTCCCTTATGCTTCGCATAATACAAAAGGGATAAAATATCTATATTTCATGGAAATCGTTGAATTGTATCAATTGCAAAATTTTGAACTGGTTGAAAACCCTTATGTTTTAGTTCACAAAATTCATTTGTGTTTGGCTTGTATTCCCCCTAAAAACGTATAAAACCATAAAAGTGTAGGGGTATGAACTCACTGTTTGACGTGTGATTCGAATGTAAGGTCGATAGGGATGCTGAGTGTCAAGTGAAGTCTCGAACACAAACGGATCCTATTTAACATATAATAACACACATATATGTATTAGATTAGGGTATAACACCACTTAGATATGATGGGGAAACACCCTAGGGACTAGGAAAGACTTGAAACTAAGAGTTAAAATCATATGTGATTGAATGAGGGAGGCTCACAGCCACACTAAGGTGTGTACGACTATGAGTGTACGGCCCAAAGGAGTATATGGCCCAAGAGTGTACGACCCATGGGTGTACGTCCAAGGAGTATACAGTCGTACACTCTTGAAGAAGTGTGCATTTTGAGGTGTTTTAAAGTCCTTTCTAGCCTCCTAGAAGTGTTCTAGGTCCCATGCTTAGCTTTAAGAAGAGTTTAAGGCCAATCTTTGACCAACAACTAGGTTTTACGGCCCATGAGGTGTGTACGACCGTACACTCTTCATGTTCATGCTTAAGTTGGTCGATTTCAAGGTGAAAATCAAGCTTTTCTAGTAGATAACAAGCATAGGAAGCAGTTACTCACGATTTGGAAGCTTGAAGTGGGTTTTTCACCACCAAGAACTAGTGTGTGTTCTTGGTGAAAGATGAAGATCTAGCCAAAGATGAAATTAATGAGATGAAAACATAGATTCATCACTAGATAAAGGAATGTAGCAACAAATAAAAATGAGAAACACTTACATCTTTGAAGATCTTGATGAAAATTCGATGAAGGTAGAGAAAAGGAGAGAGAGAGTGTGACATCCCGGAATTTTGGTCAAAGACTATGAACGGGCAAGTTCACAGTAAGTCTCTTGGTAAATTGACTTATTGAGTTTCAGTACACTTAATATAAAATAAATGAGCTATTTCAACTATTATAAGATATCAGATGGTATTTTACTTCCGAATATGGAATTTGGCAAGCAAAACAAATAGCTCAAACAACAATGTGAAAATATATCTGGAAAACTAAAATTTCGTAATAAGTCGTTGGGAGAAAAAAAACAAACAAACTAACCTCGTAGTACGTGTTTCCCTGATTCTGAAAATAAAAAGAACGTCCATAATGGAGTTTGTATACAAAAGATACGACCGTTTTAAGAGCCACAAACAAATATAATATTGATTTTCCTAAAATCGTTAAAACCATTACTAACCATTGAGGGACTTGCACACCTCAAATGGAATTTCCGAAAACATTTTTGGACTCAGGGTATAGCCTAATATTTAATTTTGTATTTGAAATATTTTTAGTAAAAATATTTATAAATGTTGAGAATTTAGACGTTTTCATGTTTATAAATCGTGAAATGTTAAACTATTTATTTCGACATAATTTCTACTATTAGTTATGTATTCCAGAATAATAATACATATAAATCCAAATCCAATTAATTTGGACGTTAAAAATATTTATACATGATATGGATATGATTCATAATCTATTAGATATTGTTGGTTAAATTTTCATAAATATACATCATATATAAAGTGTATTTTAAAACCAAGGTTTAACAAATTCATAAATTTCATATTTCCTAACACATGAGTTTAAATTTATATATTATCCATATATGTATACGAGAATATATAACTAGCAAAATAAATCAATACTCATTAAATACATAAATCATTGGGGTGTTACATTGCTTTTAAATTCAAACCAAATAAAACAAATGGAAATTTATTAATTACAAATTATTCACTCATTTGATAATGAAACAAATACTCACAATACATTACATAATAAACCAATACATCATACACCTTGCTGACTACTCATTACATAATGAACCAATACATCATACACCTTGCTGACTACTCAACTGATTTGCACACAGTGAACTTTGTACAACTCACTTGGAGTCCAAGTTGTATCCAAAACAAAACTATACACAAAAGATAAACAATCCCACACTCAAACCAAAGGGAAACGTGTTTCCCTTTCTCCCTGGAAGCTGTCACATGAACAATCCCCTGCACACTCATTCTCTTCTACATTACCTGTCAATGAGAACCAGGTTAACACTCGAACACAATGAAATCAACAATCAAGCCAACCATCACCTGCATTGCTTCATTAATTCGTCCATCAAAACCACAGCCAAGACCCCCTATTCGTAAATACTTCTATCCTTCCCTCTCCTTTCCTGTGAGAAATCAAATCCAAACATCCAAATTATTCCTCCTTTGAATGCTGTTAAACATCAAACAAACACCCTGTTGATCGATCATTTATTCCTTGTGGATTCCAAATCACGAAAACAGAATAAAATAGGGTAACAAAGTTACATGTTGCTGATCGGGTTCATTGTTTTCTGTTGAAGAAGAACCACCCAAATACCCTAGCTGCCATGATCGATGAATCTACTGCTGCCTTCATTCTTTCTACTTTCATTCATATATCTTCCCTCTTCAGTCAATCAAGAATCCGAGATAACCTCACCTTTTCTCGTCGACCTTCACCACCGAAGCATCCCCGTTCACCCAAATGTCACCACCGGTCTCATCTAGCCTCATCACAGAACCATCGAGACCAACAATCGAACCCTTTTACCCTCCTCTTCTTTTTCCGTCGAGTTCCACTACCGAGAACCCTCCCCATCATAGCAGCGGTCATTAATAGCTCATTCCTTTGCACCTCGCTGCCGGAAACGAGATCACAGCAACCTTGCTGCTTCACCTATCTTCTTCTTCGACCTTGTCGATCCAAGAGATAACCATTCTCCTCACGATAGATCGATCAGTCGCGGCCTTGTGCCTCTTCTCCTCCCTTTCACCGACTGACATTGAGAATCATCACCTCTCCCTCCTCGTGACCATTTAGCCATTGTAGTCCCCCATTGCCTCCCTCTCGGTGTTACAGAGACACCTGAGATCGATCTCCGCCCTCCAGTTTCCCTCACCGACTGATCGATGGATGCAAGGAAGGGGGCAGCGGAGCCACCCAACGCCGCTTGCTGCTGTCGCTGCCTTCTGCTTCCACCATTAAATCCAACCGCCAACTTGAGATTCTTGAACCGAGAGAACCGCTAGAGACCTCGACGAAAGATCAGCAGCCACCGGACATGAATTGTGTTTGCCTGTCCTTCATCGATGATCGCTTTTTGTTCCCTTACTCGATCAAAACAAGAAACGGGGTAAGAAGTAACTGTTGGATAAGGTGTCTAAGTCCATAACTTATTTGGTATATACTTGACCCGACCGGCATGGTCCATTTGGGTTGCATCTCATCCAAACTATTATGGATAATTTTATGAGAGTTATACACATATGTTTATTAATATATTATGAGTTATAATATATTAATATGAAGTTACGTTATTTAATTAGTTTTAGTCTTAAATTAATTATGAATTAATTTAGAGATTAAAAGGAATACTAATTAAATTATGGGCTATTTGTTTTATATAGTGTGGGCTAATACTCATTTGTTAATGGGCTAGGCTTATGTGGAAGTCCATGGATGATCCATGGAGCTTTTAACCCATGGATCCTTGGAAAAGGAAAAGACATGGGTTATTAGGGTTTCATCCTAACCATGCACACTATATAAGCATGCTTATGGAGCATGAAATAGAGCCTAAGAGAAAACTAGTGAACTAGTGTGTGTGTGCATGTGTGTGGCCGATTTTATACAAGGTGTATACTCTCTCAAAGTTTTCCAAGAGTTTGTGGTGTTTGTGATTCCATTTGAGGCATTCACACTATTGGTGCTTGGCCCTCAAACTCCTTAGAACCAAACTCACCAAAAGGTATGTAATCTCTTCTAACTCTTTTATGTTGAAATGTTCCCCATGCCATGTTAGATAGGTTATAAACCTTGGAAAATTATTATTTTGCATGTATTTAGACAAACATAGATCCAAGGTTTATTAGGGTTGCATGCACACTTAGGAAGTGTTAGATTGCTCAAAACCCAACAGTGGTATCAGAGCCTAGGCTTGCTTGTTTGATACTTGATGCAAAATAGTGAAAAAAGTCGAAATCGTTGCTGTCAGCATGGTGGACTCGCCGAGTCCATTGGGGGGACTCGACGAGTCCAAGGCAAACTTCAACCTACTCGGCGAGTAAGTTCATGCACTCGACGAGTAGGATCGAAAGAGTGCAGATTCTCGACTTTTGCTGCTGGAAATGGACTAGAAACATTACCCTAAACTGTTTTGGTGTTATAAAACTTATTTTAGTTGGTGTAATGGTTGTTCTAATCCATTTGCAATAGCATATATCAAAATTCCATGATTTTATGTGTTCATATAATTCTTGAATTTTTGATGATCATGTTCATGTTCTTATGAATTTAGAAAATGATAGGAATTATTTGCTGAATTGTTTAGGATTAATTCTTTATCATTTATGTGTTTTAATGGAGTCCATAATTTGTCCTCAAGTTATGGATTACCAAAGGTCACTTTCATTTAACACATACTTAAAACACATAAGTTACATGAAAATGAAGAGTCTTCATTTTTATGAACCTTTAATTCATAAGTTATGAAATGAAGAGTTTTGCAAAGTTACAAAACTTGCCCTCAAGTTTTGGAATTTGTAAAGTTTCACACACTTTAATAAACTTTAATTCCAAACCTTAGAGTTTTAATAGTTAAAATTCAACCCTTATACTATTTATAACATTAATGGTTAATTATTATATATATGTATAAGAATAAGTTGTTTTACCTTTAGTAGGCCTCATTCACGAAGCCGGTCTATAAGGTGGGTATAAGGTTGTTGCCTATAAAATGGCGACTTAATGGGTGTATACTCTCACCCACCGCTTGCTTGATCGGTGGAGGGTCGTTAGCCGAACAGGTAGAACAATGACTTTAAATCCTCATTAAAAGTATAATGAATATTATAAAGTAACTAAACTCTTTTAATTCCCAATCTTAGTTATTTTAGGAAAAATGTGAACATGGTGCTAGTCCATGGAATTCACACTTTGTACCTTACCAAGTCGTTGGTGGAGCGTGTGTGGTTAACCGGCACACTAACTAGGACTAGTAAGGATCACGAAGGGTGACTTAATGTTTGTCATAGATCAATGGAGCGTGTGTGGTTAACCGGCACATTGATTAGGTGATAATATTAAGAGTACCAAGTGAATTAGCATGGTTATTCACACCTTGTTTTGTGATCCTCGGCATCCCAGTCACAAAACTTGAAGGGCACAATCAAGATTGAAACATGCCATTGAAAAGTTCAATGAATCTCAAAAGAATCTAGGAATTTCAAATCCAATTAAACCTAATAAATCATTTCGTTTTCATGGTGGAAATTGGTGAATCGTCATTCACCTACCTTTCAAATATATTATTACTTAGATTACGGCATCCCTCTTCTAAGTGTAATATATTGTGATTGGATCCTAGCCTTAATATTACATTTGGGTGTCTTATTAAGGATCCTAAATATCTAATCTAAACTTACTTTCTTCTTTCAGATGTCTTCCAACACTAATGCTCCAGGCTCTAACCCAACTGGTTCTTTCTCTCTCATGAATCTTTGTGGGAGGGTCATCTTTGATGGTTCCAACTTCATGGATTGGATTAGGAACATCAGGATGGTTACTCGTTACGAGGACAAGGAATATGTCCTCAATAAGGAGTTAAAAGAACTTGATGAGTCTACTGCTACTCCTGAGGAGATCGCTGAATTCAGGACTCATGAGAGAGATGCTACTAAGGTGGCATGTATCATGATGGCCACGATGACAGCCGAGCTCCAAAAGTCGTATGAAGATTTCTACCCTTTTGAGATGCACCAAGACCTGATGGAAAGGTACCATCAGAGTGCTCGTCAGGAGCGGTATGAAATAATCTCCTCCATAATAACTACCCGCATGAAGGATGGTGAATCCATCACGGGCCACATGCAAAAGATGCAAAGGTATGTGGACCGTTTGCTGAAGCTGAATGTTAACATCCCCGAGGAGTTGGCAATTGACATCATTTTGCACTCCTTGCCTACTTGTTATGATCATTTTCGAATGACATATCATATGAACAAGGAGGAAGTTACCCTCAGCAAGCTTCAAGGACTCTTGAAGACCGCTGAAACCGGTCTTAAGGGTAAAGCGGTTGTTACCTCTACTACTCCTACTCCAACTTCTACCCCTGTTTTAGCTATTGGGCAAGGCAAAGGGAAAAAGAGGAAGCACCCTTCGAAGGGTACCAAGGGAAAACCTCTTGAAGGCTCCTCATCAAAGACTAAGAACGGTTCTGTCACTCCTTCTGCCATTCCCAAGGATGCTGAATGCTTTTATTGCCATGAAAAGGCACACTGGAAGCGAAACTGCCCTAAGTACTTGCAGGATCTAAAGGATGGGAAAGTGAAACCCATCTATGCAGGTATTTACACTATATTGTCTAATTACTCAACATATTCTAACTCTTGGGTGCTTGATACAGGGTGTGGTATTCACATATGTTCTGACATGCAGGGCCTAAGAAGAAGTGAGGATGTGGAGCACGGGAAGATAAACTTAATCATGGGGAATAGGAAGGCTTCACCTGTTTCCAAGATTGGAGTTTATACTTTGTTGCTTAATAATGGGTTAAAATTAGATTTGAATAAATGTGTGTACTCGTCTGAAATGGCGAGGAATATTATTTCTTTTCATGCTTTGTACAAACAAGGTTTTACCTTTTCGTTTGATAATGAATGTGGTGGTATTAATGCTTTCTTTAATAATGTGTTTTATTTTAAAGCATTACCTTGTGATGGTGTGTATGAAACTGTGTTGATTGTGGACAACTTAGGAAATAATGTGTTGTATATTGATTCTTCTACTAGCCTAGATAAAGCATCATTGTGGCATTGTCGTCTTGGACATGTAAACAAGAAACGCATAGGCCAACTCCAAAAGAGTGGAGTCTTGGAATCATTTGACCTCAAATCAGATGATAGTTGTGAATCTTGTCTACTTGGAAAAATGACAAAATCACCCTTCACTGGAACTTGTGAGAGGGGTGAAGGTTTGTTGGACCTAATACATACTGATGTATGTGGGCCATTCAAAACCGCCACAAGGGATGCTAATCGGTATTATGTGACTTTTATTGATGATTTTAGTAGATATGAGTATGTCTACTTAATCAAAAATAAGTCCGAAACCTTTGAAAGGTTTAAGGAATTCAAACAGGAAGTAGAAAATCAATTGGGCAGGAACATTAATATGCTTCGATCCGATTGAGGTGGTGAGTATCTTAGTACCGAGTTCCTTGACTACCTTAAGGAGTGTGGGATTGTCTCACAATTGACTCCTCCCAGGACACCACAGCTGAATGGTGTAGCTGAGAGGCGTAATCGAACCTTGTTGGACATGGTTCGCTCTATGATGAGTCGAGTTTCGTTACCAATCTCTTTTTGGGGGTATGCCTTAGAGACTGCCACCCATATCCTTAATCTAGTCCCTACAAAGAAGGTTACCAAAACACCTCATGAGATGTGGACTGGGAAGGTTCCCAATTTGGACCACATCAAAATTTGGGGTTGCGAAGTCTTCGTGAGGCGCGAAACTCATGATAAGCTTGAACCCCGAAGTGAAAGGTGTATTTTCATCGGCTACCCACAGAAATCCTTCGGTTACCTCTTCTACAGACCCAGTGAGAATGTGGTCTTTGTAGCACGAAGAGGGATCTTTCGCGAGAAAGAATTTATAAGCCAAGGAGACAGTGGGAGGCAGATTGATCTTGAAGAAATTCAAGAATCAATTGGTGAAGGAACCTCAGACACTAGCAATCAACCTGAGGAGGAAACTCCTGTTGATCCAGCTGACGAGTCTGTACTTCCGAGGCGTTCCACACGGGTTAGGAACACACCTTCGTTTTATTATGGTTTTCATATTACTACGGAAGGTGATACGTTTATTAGTGATAGTACACTAGTAAATTTGGATGAACCTAGCAGTGTTAAGGAAGCCATGGCAGGCCCGGAGTCTGCTAAATGGAAGGAGGCTATGGACAGCGAGATACAGTCCATGTATGACAATCAAGTTTGGAACTTAGTTGACAATGTACCAGGCCGTAAAACAGTCGGGTGCAAATGGATCTTCAAAAAGAAGACAAACATGGAAGGAAAAGTGCATACTTATAAGGCTCGACTGGTTGCGAAGGGTTTTACTCAAACTCAAGGTGTTGATTATGATGAAACCTTTTCGCCGGTAGCAAAGATTAAGTCTATTAGGGTTGTGTTAGCCATTGCAGCATTTCATGATTATGAAATATGGGAAATGGATGTCAAAACCGCTTTCCTTAATGGAAAGTTGGCTGAGGATGTGTACATGAATCAGCCAGAGGGTTTTGTCAATGCAGAGTACCCTAATAGAGTATGCAAGCTTGAGAAATCCATTTATGGATTAAAACAAGCATCTCGTAGCTGGAATCTTTGTTTTGATGAGAAGGTAAAAGATTTTGGCTTCTTGAGAAGCGAAGATGAGTCTTGCGTGTATGTCAGAGCTAGTGGGAGTATAGTTAGCTTCTTGGTACTGTATGTGGATGACATACTACTCATAGGAAATGACATCCCAACCTTGCAGGAGGTTAAGTCCTAGCTTGGGAAGTGCTTTGCTATGAAGGACCTAGGGGAGGCTACCTATATCCTAGGGATAAGGATATTAAGAGAAAGGAGTAGAAGACTAATTGGACTTAGTCAGAGTATCTACTTGGATAAGGTGTTGAAAAGGTTCAACATGGAGAATTCCAAGAAAGGAGATTTACCGATCCAAAGCAATACCAAACTGAGTAAGACTCAGAGTCCGAGTACAGAGGCAGAGATAGCTGAGATGAGCCAATTACCATATGCTTCCGCAGTTGGCTCGATCATGTATGCTATGACTTGTACCCGTCCTGATGTGGCATTTGCTTTGAGCATGGTCAGCAGGTATCAGGGGAACCCTGGCAAGGCTCATTGGACCGCGGTAAAGAACATTCTCAAGTACCTGTGGAGGACTAAGGATTGGATCCTTACCCTTGGTGGCAGTGATGACTTGAGAATATTAGGGTATAGTGATGCTGGTTTTCAGACTGATAGGGATAATTTCCGCTCTCAGTCGGGCTGGATCTTTACCTTAAATGGAGGGGCAATTTCTTGGAAGAGTTCCAAGCAGGAGACGGTGGCTGATTCGACTTGTGAATCAGAGTATATAGCAGCGAGTGAAGCAGCGAAGGAGGCAATATGGCTAAAGAACTTCATCGGAGACCTTGGAGTTGTACCAGCTATTAAGGAACCTATAGAGATTTTCTGTGACAACAATAGTGCGGTTACCTTAGCCAAGGAACCAAGAGATCATGGCAGATCCCGACACATTGACAGAAAATATCACTTCATAAGACACAAGATTGAAGAAGGACTCCTTGTGACAAGGAGGATATCGTCGGATGAGAATCCTGCAGATCCCCTTACGAAGGGACTGACGAGGGTTAAGCATTTTCAGCATGCGAGACGCATCGGGCTGAGGGACGATATTAGTTTTACAGATTAGATAGTTTTCCTGAAACTTGTAAAATGTAATCGACGTTTGATGATGAATAAAATTTGTGATTTATTTATGAGTAAAGTGTTACTATCATTGTCAATTATTTACTATTGTTTCAGTTTTGCATGTTTTGACTTCCAGAATAATTAATTTATTCAAACCTCCACAATCGATCATACGTCGGAAGTAGGTATGAATCAAGATTGTCATGAATTGGGTTTGTAGATGCCTTAAAGGTGTTTAGACATGGCAATGGTTGCTGCAACATTCATGAGTACTCATAAGTTATGAGTATTGGTATAAACCCACGCTCACTTGTATCACTTCATGGAATTTATCTCGAGTGATCGTGAGACGATAACATCATATAAATCTTTAAACCTAGAGATATGAGTTGTTACCTATGAGTTGGTTGTGCATTGATTGCACGTAAACGCATCAGTAACTTGATGTTATAAAACGTGCCTTTGTGTACAATTCAATAAGTAGTAGAACAAGCATATCAGTCGAAGTTTATTTGTTCCTTCTAGAAATAGAAGCGATATCTGGGCCCCTCGATGATTTTGTGTTGACCCATGTACCAGGCCTGGTCAGAACTAAACCGATGTGTTCAGTGAAGTTCTTCGTCAAACAAATCGGAAAATCGAGAAACAACTGCTAGACAATAAGCAAGACATAGTTCCATGTGTTTGTCCGGCTGATATCATGAGAACAAAGGATTATGTGATCACTTATCTAAAATGGCGCTTCATAGTTCGACAGAGTCTTCATTGTTCGAGGGAGTTTTCGAGAGCTACGATTGTTGGTTGGTTCCTGAAGTTATAGGCAAATATAGTTATTAGACTTATCCAAGTGGGAGTCTGTTGGATAAGGTGTCTAAGTCCATAACTTATTTGGTATATACTTGACCCGACCGACATGGTCCATTTGGGTTGCATCTCATCCAAACTATTATGGATAATTTTATGAGAGTTATACACATATGTTTATTAATATATTATGAGTTATAATATATTAATATGAAGTTACGTTATTTAATTAGTTTTAGTCTTAAATTAATTATGAATTAATTTAGAGATTAAAAGGAATACTAATTAAGTTATGGGCTATTTGTTTTATATAGTGTGGGCTAATACTCATTTGTTAATGGGCTAGGCTTATGTGGAAGTCCATGGATGATCCATGGAGCTTTTAACCCATGGATCCTTGGAAAAGGAAAAGACATGGGTTATTAGGGTTTCACTCTAACCATGAACACTATATAAGCATGCTTATGGAGCATGAAATAGAGCCTAAGAGAAAACTAGTGAACTAGTGTGTGTGTGCATGTGTGTGGCCGATTTTATACAAGGTGTATACTCTCTCAAAGTTTTCCAAGAGTTTGTGGTGTTTGTGATTCCATTTGAGGCATTCACACTATTGGTGCTTGGCCCTCAAACTCCTTAGAACCAAACTCACCAAAAGGTATGTAATCTCTTCTAACTCTTTTATGTTGAAATGTTCCCCATGCCATGTTAGATAGGTTATAAACCTTGGAAAATTATTATTTTGCATGTATTTAGACAAACATAGATCCAAGGTTTATTAGGGTTGCATGCACACTTAGGAAGTGTTAGATTGCTCAAAACCCAACAGTAACAACCCTGATCCTTTTTTTTGTAAATGGATCCCTTTGTGTGGATCGGACTTGGAGCCCCGATAAACAAATGGGTAAGGATTTTGACCCAGTCAAAGGTCAAAACTAAATCAAACTTATATTTAAATTAAACAGAATTTGTCCTTCCCCAGAAAAACCTAATAAATTATGTCCTAATACCTTAAAATAGTTTCAAACAAACATGTTTAACCCCTTTCACGAGAATAGTTTGCATATAAGTCCCTGAAGTATGATTTTGGCAAAATCAAACCCTAGAGTCCATTTATTTTAACAAAGACCACTATATAATTACTAATTAATACCTGTAACGCCCAAAATTTCGAAACAATTAAAACTTTTCAAAACAACCCATTTTAATAACGTTGTTACAAAAAGGTTTTCAATACATTATTTAACAGAGTATTTTCCCAGGTCCATTTCATAAAACACCAACGCGAGGGACGGTACGATCACACCCTTGCCTTGCCACAGACTCCTGAGAACCTGAAAACATAAAAACCACAACTGTAAGCCCGAAAGCTTAGTGAGATACCCCCAAAATACCAACCACATATACGCCCTTCCAGGCCACAACCTTCCGGTCCAAAACATATCGCCTTCCGGCCCATAGCGTAATGCCTTCCGGCCCATAACACATTGCCTTCCGGAACATAACATATTGCCTTCCGACCCATAACATATCGCCTTCCGGCCCGCAACGTAAAAGCATATATATATATATATATATATATATATATATATATATATATATATATATACACACATATATCATGACAGAACATAGAACAACCATGCATACCGGGTTACACTCTAGACCAGACAACTATACACATAACATGTAATCATATAACAGTTCACAGTTAGCAATTCGATCAACAGATCACATAACATATCATTACCCTAACCAAGATACCAGCCTAGCCGATCACTAGCATAACATCACCCTACGACTCAGCCAACATAATAACTATGCACATACGCCTTTCCAGGCCATGACCTTCTGGTCCACATCGCATTGCCTTCCGGCCCACAACATGTAATGCCTTCCGGCCCATAACGTAACACCTTCCGGCCCATATCCCGCAATATCATACAATAGACAATTACCCGGATTTCCATCTGATAAAAGGGTCGGCCTTGGTGCCTTAAACCCTATAGATATAGTGAGGATAACTCACCTCGAAACTGTCGACTGAACAGATAACCCAAGCTGCTCCGATCCCTGATACGATCTCCACCACTGGACAGCCACCAATGCACTGAACTCAAAACCATAATCAACAATTACCAAAATACCCCTGGAAACCACTGGTTAACCCTTGGTCAATTACTAGGTCAAAGTCAACCCATAACTGACCCTACTCGCCGAGTCAACCCTATGACTCGCCGAGTTCCCATACTTAAAACTTCACTCAATCCGCGACCTAACTCGCCGAGTCGCCCCGAGACTCGCCGAGTCCAACAACTCTGAGTCCACTCGCACACAACTCACCGAGTCATCCCTTGACTCGCCGGTTCTCGACTCAACTAGAAAATATTTGGACTCTTCGACAAGACTCGCTGAGTCCAAGAACAGACTTGCCGAGTCTAAGGCTATCTTCAACCTACTCGCCGAGTTGTTCATCCAACTCGTCGAGTTCCAGCTCATCTTCAAGCAACTCGTCGAGTCCACCCATGTGACTCACCGAGTACCACCGGTCTGCATCCAAACAGAAGCGTTCCAGACCATGCAATTGATCCAAAACATAGATCTAGCCTTCTACAACTCATCCATCACGTAAAGTGGCAATCTTTACGTGAATCCAAAGAGATCTATGCATTTTGCACATTAGGGCTAAGGTTTGGGACAAGATAGCTTCATCCAACACTCAACACATGGACTTTCCTGCATTCCAACTCTCCTCCATTCCAGATCTGAGGTAGCAACCTCAGATCTAACCTCTAGATTCCAATATCACCCAAGATAAGCTTCCCTCAAACCCCAAAATGAATAAACAAGATAACAACAGCCTAAGAACGAGATATTACCTCAAAAGAATGACCCAATCTGCAAGGAACTCGAATCCAAGCAAAGCCCCTTGCTCCACACCTTCAAACTTCCAAACTTTCTTCAACAAATACTTCTCCAAGCCCCAATCCACTCAACAATGGTGCTTCTCCACGATTTTAGGGTTTCAGGGACTCAAAGGGCGATAAAGAGGCTGGGGAGGAAACGTAATGCTCTTTATATAGGGCTCAACGCCGAGAATTAGGGTTTTCTCCACTCAACGCCTACTCGCCGAGTCCATCTCATTGACTCGCTGAGTCGGCTATTTAACACGCGACCAAGTCGCGACTCTACTCGCCGAGTCCATCCATGGACTCGCCGAGTCACTCTTTCCCAAATTACACTTTTAGCCCTTCCACTCAACCCTTGCTATTTCGGGATGTTACAATTCTCCTCCACTTAAATTAGGCTTCGCCCCCGAAGCCTACAACAATACAACTCCAAAGATGTTCCCACAACGTGCTATCTGGCCTTAACCGGACCAGGTCCCACAAGGCATACCCGTCGAAACTCGAACACACTTTCCATTCCCTTATAGTGTCCTGACCACCGTCTCTAACCGGGCACCGGCTGTACCCTCAAATAATCACACTCAATAACCGAGAATTACCCAGGATGCATTACTGCCCCAAATCTCAATAATCACTCGACCCATAAGGGTTAGAAAACCATGGACCATCGGATCCCCGATCCGAATCCCACTCTATCCATTCCGGGACGACTGAGAGACCCATTCTCAATCTCAGAGCAACTCTCACGAGTTCTCCCCTTGCAATCGCATACACATGTTGGACTAGCTCTAACACCCTCAGGTTGGGAAAACCTGATACACTGGTAATGTCCTCAAACACTCCCCAGGATAAGCCACTAATACATACCCCATACCCTGATCAAAATCACACTGAGAGTTCAAGACTCTCTCCCTGCATCCTTTCCGAGCCTCATGGCTCTACACCTGCGGAATTCCCTTCGTAACCTCAGCAGGCATCCCAAACCGGATGAGCTCCTATTCCACTGCCGCAAACATGCGGCTCAAAAACCATACTCGAATCACTCTAATCACAACTCTGCTCTGCCGCTTTCACTTCCGTGAACTTGCACTCCCTCTCGGAGTTACACCTCACTCTCTCTTCCTTTACCAAGGAAACCACTCGACCACATTGTCACTCCGAAAAGTGCCACGGTGCTCGCCCACGCTACACCACCCTTTAGCATGTCCGCTATCCATCCAACACACTCACTCTGACTCTCCTCGCAGGGACTCTTAAGCCCATGCACTACCTCAACTAAACAAGATCACTACCCGGGGTCAGACCTCCCAATGTAATCACACTGCAACCTACACAATCCATATCCTTAAACAGATCCAACACCTGCAGAGTCTTCAACATGACTGGACCGTCTTACGAGGCCTTTCAGCCCATTCTGGACCGCTCAACTAGCATTCATCATTCCGGGCTATCACCCCCGGAAATCCTCCCATGCATACCGTTCTAGCCCTCTAGGGGGGTTCCGAACTCTAATTCCATCATACATACTCGATCCCGGCCTGCTCCCCGGCTTCCACAATCAAATGCCCTAAGTCTGTATCTCGCCCCGCATGCCCGACACTCGCTCCTATCAGCCTATACTCATCGATCTCCCAGAGAGTTCTCCAATTCTCCCCCACTTATAGCACTGATTAACAACCACCGGTCACCATCAGCGACCTTCCAGAACAACCCTGCACAAAGAAAACACTTACACGCGGACTGCTTCCCACAAGCATAAACAACCTTAACGAGATTTCACATCAACACTGATTAGCCCACTCGAAAGAAACTCAAATTGTATCTAACCACTCCTCGGAAAGCCGATGCTACCCGACCTTCAACCCAATGTCGCATCTCCACTAATAACCCTCACGAATGATAACCAACGAAAGCACAAAACACCAAACTATAACCATACCAAACCCTCAGGGAACAACGGTTACCAAGACGAAAAACCCGAAACACAAATCCATAACCATGCCAAACCCTCTAGGATCAACGGATACCAAGACGAAAACCCGAAACACAAATCCATAACCATGCCAAACCCTCAAGGAACAATGGATACCAAGACGAAAACCCGAAACACAAATCCATAACCAAAACCTCAACCCGCAAAACGACAAATACCGCATCAAAAACCACACAAAGATACCAGCACAAACAATACACCACAATAATCGCAAGGTAACATGACATCATGAAAGAAACATACCCGCAGCTGTATCCGGCACTGCTCTGACTTCCTCTGCCGCAAGCTAATAAGCACGACCCTGAGCCCTTGGGGGCTCCGCTCCACCCTGACCTTCTCCTGAAATCCTCAAAGTGGCCGGTGCTGGAGCCTGCACCGGTTCCACGGAAAACTGTGGACAGTTGACCCTCATATGTCCAACCTGATGACAGTGATAGCAAATCCTCAAATCCCGAACCGGTGCTGACTGCCGACAATCCCTCGCATAGTACCCCTCCTTTCCACACTTGCGGCATGCACCACCGGACCTGCAAACTCCGGTGTGACTCCTCCCACACTTCCCACAAGTGTGGCTGCTCAGATCCCCCATCCTGGAATCAACAGTCTTAGACCGTTTCGTTGTCGGCTCCAACTGAACCGGAGCTTGCCTCAGCTCACGCAACTGCAACTCAATCTCTAACTCACGCCGCCTGGCGGCCTCCTACAACTCCAACAATGTCCCGCACCTCTGTGTGGACACAAACTGTCTGATGTCTCTCTTTAGCATACTCAGATATCGGGACATCTGAGGCTGCTCCGAAGCGAACTCAGGGCAAAACATCGCCCTCTCAGTGAACATCCTGGTGATCTCAGTCACCGACTCCGAATCCTACTTCAGCTCAAGGAACTCTTGAGCCAACCGCTCCCTCTCTACCTGCGGAACATAACGACTACTGAACATCTCTCTGAACTGATCCCATGAAACTGAAACCCTCTGCGCATCCGAGTATGACCTCGTGATCAATCTCCACCAATCCTTTGCCCCGAGCCTCAACAAGTTCAGAGCACACCTCACCCTCAGATCAGCAGGGCATGAACACATGAAGAAACACCCCTCCACTTCCGATAACCATCTCATAGCAACAATCGGGTTCTGAACCCCATCGAAGGTGGGAGGCTCCGTATTATCGAAGTCCCGATACTGAAAATCCCTATCAGCTCCTCCCCCTACCGCTGCTACAGCCACTGTAGCCACCGCGGCAGCCGTCTCCGTGAGAGCCGCATAGCGCTCATCAAAATACTCAACCATGGCGGTCTTGATCGACCCAAACAACTCCGGCAACTTAGCCCGGAACAATGCAGCAACCTCATCATGCAGGATCTCGTGAATCCTCGCATCCAACTCGTGCGTACTCATCTGACCGATAACCTCGGGAGGTACTGACCCGTCCGCAACTCCTCATCCTGCACCCGATCCTGTCCCGGATCCGCTTCCAGCATGCCTCAAAATCTCCACACTGAAAATATACTAGAAAACCTCAGACTCTTCCCACTATCCCGGGAACCAACTCTCAACCCAACCCTAGAGGTCATGGTTTCCCTGATACGCGTATGGGTCCTGTGCTTTTAGTAGTACGGGCCCATACTACCTTCCACACCTACCCATATTTGTATGAAGTACTACCACAACACTCTAGAGAAACATGCATAACAACGCTCAACCCTCACCACTAGAGGAACACTGAGAATCTCCCATAAGGAAACCTAGGCTACAGGCATCACAATCAGGCAACATTAACATGAATTCCTGAAGATCCCTAGCCTAACTCTAGCATTCTGTTCTATCAAAGCTCAATAAAACAAATGTCATCAATGGTAATTCGGGGTTACTTACTGGCTCCGGCTGATCGTACCTCCGCGTCCTCCTTTTACTTAATTTTAAAACCATTTTAATTTCTCTTTTAAAGCCTTCCTCGATTTGAGACTGGAGTCACACAAGTGTTCCTCCAATTCACTCAAACCAAGGCTCTGATACCAACTTGTAACGACCAAAATTTCGAAACAATTAAAACTTTTCAAAACAACCCATTTTAATAACGTTGTTACAAAAAGGTTTTCAATACATTATTTAACAGAGTATTTTCCCAGGTCCATTTCATAAAACACCAACGCGAGGGACGGTACGATCACACCCTTGCCTTGCCACAGACTCCTGAGAACCTGAAAACATAAAAACCACAACTGTAAGCCCGAAAGCTTAGTGAGATACCCCCAAAATACCAACCACATATACGCCCTTCCAGGCCACAACCTTCCGGTCCAAAACATATCGCCTTCCGGCCCATAGCGTAATGCCTTCCGGCCCATAACACATTGCCTTCCGGAACATAACATATTGCCTTCCGACCCATAACATATCGCCTTCCGGCCCGCAACGTAAAAGCATATATATATATATATATATATATATATACACACATATATCATGACAGAACATAGAACAACCATGCATACCGGGTTACACTCCAGACCAGACAACTATACACATAACATGTAATCATATAACAGTTCACAGTTAGCAATTCGATCAACAGATCACATAACATATCATTACCCTAACCAAGATACCAGCCTAGCCGATCACTAGCATAACATCACCCTACGACTCAGCCAACATAATAACTATGCACATACGCCTTTCCAGGCCATGACCTTCCGGTCCACATCGCATTGCCTTCCGGCCCACAACATGTAATGCCTTCCGGCCCATAACGTAACACCTTCTGGCCCATATCCCGCAATATCATACAACAGACAATTACCCGGATTTCCATCTGATAAAAGGGTCGGCCTTGGTGCCTTAAACCCTATAGATATAGTGAGGATAACTCACCTCGAAACTGCCGACTGAACAGATAACCCAAGCTGCTCTGATCCCTGATACAATCTCCACCACTGGACAACCACCAATGCACTAAACTCAAAACCATAATCAACAATTACCAAAATACCCCTGGAAACCACTGGTTAACCCTTGGTCAATTACTAGGTCAAAGTCAACCCCTGACTGACCCTACTCGCCGAGTCAACCCTATGACTCGCCGAGTTCCCATACTTAAAACTTCACTCAATCCGCGACCAAACTCGCCGAGTCGCCCCGAGACTCGCCGAGTCCAACAACTCTGAGTCCACTCGCACACAACTCACCGAGTCATCCCTTGACTCGCCGGTTCTCGACTCAACTAGAAAATATTTGGACTCTTCGACAAGACTCGCTGAGTCCAAGAACAGACTCGTCGAGTCTAAGGCTATCTTCAACCTACTCGCCGAGTTGTTCATCCAACTCGTCGAGTTCCAACTCATCTTCAAGCAACTCGTCGAGTCCACCCATGTGACTCGCCGAGTACCACCGGTCTGCATCCAAACAGAAGCGTTCCAGACCATGCAATTGATCCAAAACATAGATCTAGCCTCCTACAACTCATCCATCACGTAAAGTGGCAATCTTTACGTGAATCCAAAGAGATCTATGCATTTTGCACATTAGGGCTAAGGTTTGGGACAAGATAGCTTCATCCAACACTCAACACAGGGACTTTCCTGCATTCCAACTCTCCTCCATTCCAGATCTGAGGTAGCAACCTCAGATCTAACCTCTAGATTCCAATATCACCCAAGATAAGCTTCCCTCAAACCCCAAAATGAATAAACAAGATAACAACAGCCTAAGAACGAGATATTACCTCAAAAGAATGACCCAATCTGCAAGGAACTCGAATCCAAGCAAAGCCCCTTGCTCCACACCTTCAAACTTCCAAACTTTCTTCAACAAATACTTCTCCAAGCCCCAATCCACTCAACAATGGTTCTTCTCCACGATTTTAGGGTTTCAGGGACTCAAAGGGTGATAAAGAGGCTGGGGAGGAAACGTAATGCTCTTTATATAGGGCTCAACCCCGAGAATTAGGGTTTTCTCCACTCAGCACCTACTCGCCGAGTCCATCTCATTGACTCGCCGAGTCGGCTATTTAACACGCGACCAAGTCGCGACTCTACTCGCCGAGTCCATCCATGGACTCGCCGAGTCACTCTTTCCCAAATTACACTTTTAGCCCTTCCACTCAACCCTTGCTATTTCGGGATGTTACAATACCAAAACTATCATTTGGTTTAATAGGAAATACAAATATACTCGGTGATTCGTTTTACGAACGAGGAATGCCACGTAACAAATCTCACGACAAGTTTCCCAATGGAATCCGAATACCGTACGAATCAACCTCACGCTTCAAGGGTGAGTGCTTACGGCCCCTTTTCAATATTATTTCGGGGGGAATACATGTGCCTATATATTTTGTTTATACAAATATATTACCTTTTTATGCGAAAAACCTAGTTTATAAAAATATTATTATTTAACAATTTACTATACTGTTACGAATAAACTAGTATAAATTTTCGTAAACGTATTATGGTGATTTTATTGTGAAATAACCATTTCACACAACAAATACTACATGATACAAAGTTCTATGATTTTTATATTATAACAAGTACGTTATGAACTTGTGTAGTATTTCAATGGTTCAAGATATTACTATACATGTATATTTATATGTTTATATGCATAAAGTTTATACATGTACATATGTTCATTAATTTGAAACATTCATTTTTAGTCTTATATGATATGCATACTACCAGTTTAAAGTATTTCAAAGTTTCAAGACTTCTATACATGAATACTTTTATGCGTGGCTTTACACACATATACAAGTTCGTTATGTTGAAATACATATCTCTATAAAAGCGAGTAATTTATACTTTTATAAATACGTCAACCATACTCAGCTTTTACAAATGTTATACTTCGAAATTCATTATGCCCGGTACTTAACTATAATTAAGTTAGGGCTGAGAGTTATTCACAAACTTTTCGTTAATGGTTTTTGAGTGAGACGCTACTATTCATTAGCTGAGTTTAATTACTTAGCCTACCCCACACTGCTATAATCGTTAATCTTCGGAGCGAGGTACATATGTATAGATCTATATGGGGTCGACAACCCCACCTGCGGTTGCTAGCTACAACCTTCGACTGATCAATCGTAGCAGGTGATATGTGTCTACGATCGTTACTACGACGTCCAATGAAGCGTCGTAGGGAGGGGTACTTCTCGTCCATAGCTCGATTATAGAACTCACTAAAAACATTAACACGAATCTCTCTCTCACTCTTTCTCTTACTACAACCATAGGCTTGGTTGCCTTCAAGTACATTTTTAAGTATGAAAATTACTTATACAATGCATTCATTTTGACTTTTAATGAAGTCACTACAAGTACATTTTAAGTAAGGAAATCACTTATACAAAACATTCATTTTGGCTTTCAATAAGTCATTACAAGTACATTTTTAAGTATGTAAGTTACTTATACAAAACATTCATTTTGACTTTCAAGGAGTTATTACAAGTAAATGTTAAAAACATGAATTTACTCATATCAAAATACATTCTTGGATTATAAAGACACTTTGCAAATACTGTCTTTAACTATTGTTATAGTTATACATACAAAGTTAATACTTTTTAGACTTATTAAAAGTATTACTGCGTTAGCAGAAAACCTGTGACACTCACCAACCTTTGTGTTGACTTTTAAAACTACATGTATTCTCAGGAAAACACTAAGCATACATTCAAGACAGATAGGATTACAGGTGATCAAGTTTATTTGTTGTTGTATTATATGCCTACCTGCCTACCTGCCTACCTGTTAAGGCAATTAATGTATTATTATTATTATTTGTAAAAACATTGTATCAAGATGGAGCATGAATGCTTTTTTGTTTATTGTTGTACTTGTGCTATATATTCAATTTGTCTGTGATCCATGAACTTAGTCGCACTGCCCGGCGTGTTCCGCCGCCTCGGCCGGGGGTGTGATAGAGAGAGAGAGAGAGAGAAAAAAAAAGAGCTCTAGACTTGAAAGTGTGTAAAGTGATGAATGATGGCTAAGTACCCCTTATATAGGGGGAGTTTACGGCCATGAGGGGGGTGTACAACCGTAAAATCATGTGTACGGCCGTACACTCCTCTTGAAAGAGTGTTTGGCCTAAATGCTATGTTATGATTTAGAATAACTCATTCCTGAACCCAAACCTTTATTGTACTGAGCTTAGAATACCCGAATAGACCCCAAACAATGCTAAATGAAAGCAAAAACAAATCTGACTTGATTGATTTTGAACGGTTTGTACAAAAAGAATTTTCGGGTTGTCACATTCTATACAATGAGTAGAAAAGATAGAGACTTTATACCTCCAAAGTTATGAAGTGAAGATGATAACACTGGATCTCTAAGCTCCTCTCCAAGATATGAGCCTTTATCCTTCTTCTTCTCTTACACAAGTCACCATAAACCCTCTTCCAAACACCATAACTCACTCAAGGCACTTTAGGGTTTCAATGTATGCTAAAGGGGATGGAGGCTGACTTAAAATACTTAGAGGAAGGATAACATGATGTTTATATAGGGGTAAAACCCCAAAATTAAGGTTTGGTGCTATAGGAATTATGCCCCGTGTACCCCTTAGTATGTTCGACATACTCAAGGACCATCCCCGTCCTTCTCACCCATTACGCCCCGCCTTCACAATGAGTGCACCTCGCATACTCATTGAACCTCTAAAACCCTACAACTTCAATTGGCCCTAACTTCTTCATTCCAAGTTCGTTTCTGACGAACTTTATATCCACATAAAGGTGACAAGAAGCCCTACACTTCTAGTAATTCACCCCCACCTTAAAACCTCTCGAACAACCCAAAATTCATAAAGACCCGAACCGCCCAAATTACGATTATAACATTGGGCTCTGAAACACAATCGAACTCTTAGATCATCTAATCTATAATAACCACATCTAAAATGGGCCAAATTCTTTCTTCCCCAAGGCCTTAAGCCTTATAATAACCGATGGACAGTCTGAGGGACACAACCACGACCTTGAGCATACACGACCTTCCCAAGGCAACCGAAACCAGTCCAAGCAGAACTTTTCCAACCTGAAGAAGGCGAATACACAATCCCATGCATAAAACCAACCCTAATTTACCTGAAATCTGAAATCTCTAAGTGGTCTGACTCCCCGACAGATCGCTCATACTGAACCAATTGCTTAATCCACTCCACTTATCCATCAAACTATCTACTCGACTCCTGCTCACCTGAGGTTCCTACTAGAAGACAAAATTGCAAACCATCTAGTTGTTGTCGACAACCTTTCTCTTGACTAAAAGGGATTAGATATGCTTTCGAGAGAAGGCTCATCATGATGATAACAATTTCATGAACACAATGGGCCACAAAATACTGATTTCCTTAACTGTCAGACCGATACACAACTGTTGTAATTCTGAAACCCCATAACTTGCCTGACCTTCATACCGATAGAACCATTCCAGAGTACAGACATAAGAGCCTTTCCTACTATCTGAAATGAAAGCATCCCTTTTTACCCTGAATCCTCTAGCTGATGCCCTAGGCATACAGATTCCTCATCCCACATCTTCCTAAAATACAGGCCTGGCATGAATACACTCGCAATTCCCAACGCGAGTTTCCACCAAAAGCCAACCCGGAAATGCCCATTCATAAAATTTCTCAAAACATATCGATCGCGAACCTCTCCCAATCAAAATCCATATTATGTACCAAAACCATAAATAACCCTTGACTCTCTACCATGACATTACCAACTACTGTCCCTACGAGAAAAGAAGATCAATCTAAGAATTTTTGCATTGCATCCAACCCCTATCAGCTCAGGTGTACCCCCACCTGGAAAAAAAACCTCGAGACATTCATGAGGAGCTTTATGATTCGCGGCTTCAAAACTGATTCCCAACATGATAATTAAACCCCTAACAACTGTTGGATTAGGTTTTTATCACAACTGGGAAAGTTAGGGTTGAGATTGTGATTCATGTACAAACAATTTCTCTATGTAACCTTGTTGCATTAAACAATTGAAATTAAAAAATGACAATGCCATATGTACATACATGCATACACTAAAAATGCAAGTTGTAATAACCTCGTGTAAGCCCAAGTTTGACCCAATAGCTAAACAAAAATCAATTTTGGGCCTTTGCCTAAGAGCTCTTGGCCCAAATACCCTAGGCCAAAAACTCCCTTCTTGGGCCTTCCCTTGGCTGAAAACTTCTTTATTGGGTTAAATTAAGCCTAAAAGCCCATAACCACTCGAAAAATCAAAAACCCTCCCTTAATGGGCCATCAAGACCGAAAACCCCCCGTAGGTAGCCCACTATGGCCGAAAACCTTATAAGGTTTTGGTTGGGGTTTAGACAAAAAAAAAAAGGAAAAAGAAATTACAGATGGTGGTGAAACCTCACCACTTTACACCCCTTGGACCATAAGACAACCAAGCAAAACACCTAACAATCTATCATACTCCCATGCTAGACATTCAAATGACCACTATGCAACAAGGCACCACCTTTTCCCCTCCCTTCTTAAAATCAGCCAAAAGTGGGGAAGGAACTCACTCTTGACATTTTCTCTCTTACTCCACCTCCATTCTCTCTAGAGCTAACTCATTTCTTTCAAGGTTCACCAAGTACAAGCTGGTCCTAGGACATTTGGTAAGCTTTTTCAAAAATCCTAAGTGATTTTATGCATCTTTAAGATAAGAACTCCATGTTTACACACAATTTTTGTGTGTAGATCCTTAGAATACTTGCATTTTCAAGAAGCTCCTCAAGCTCGTGCAAGGCTAGACTCGACATTTCTACCCTTTTCCTTCCTACAACTCAAGAAATACCAAGGTGAGCTTCATACCCCCATGTTTTTCATGTTTTCTCATGCTTTTTCGGGAGGGGGGGGGGGGGGTACAAGTCAAGTTTCATTTACTCAATGGATATTTTCATGTATCAATTTGTTTATGGAATGATTTGTGCATAAAATGTTGAAAATCTCTTACTTATACACATAAAAATCGGGATTTATAAGCTTGATATATGCCAGAATGAGTTTGTCCATTGGACAAATGCACTAAGATTATATGTTGAACATGGAACATATTCTTGTATAAAAAGGTTAATATCATTTGCTAACTACAAAAAGTATGACACATGTGTTTGTTATCATTTTGTTACATAAAAATCGAGCCTATGGGTTGTTCGCAAAAATATAGAGAACATAACAACTTAAATGTCCAAGTATGTTTGACTCATGGACACTTGCATGATCTCCTTTTGTCAAATCGAAATTTACACAAGTATTTGAATAAAGTGGTTAGGATACCATTTGATAAGTTATAAAAACCGTGATTTACTAGAGTTGACCCAAAATAAAAATATTTTGTGTTATAAATATACAAACCGGTAAAAAGGTGTTAAACAAAACTACAAAGTTTGATATTTTTCTTTTACAAATAATCTTATTAGTAAAATAGTCGTAGACTTGTCATCATTATTTTTGGATGGTTTAAAAACAAAAGAAAACAATGTTAAGTTTACTACTAGACATAACTATATTAACTACTTCTATAATTTTTTATAACTAGTTTTCGCAAAGGAGATTACAAGACAAACTGTTGATAATTTGCATGTCACAGAACACACGTCATAAAACGTGTATCATGAAAATATTAAAGCGCGTGTCATAAACTGCATGTCATAAAACCTGTAAAATGCGTGTCATAAAACACTTGTCATGAATTTACACTAGTGAAGTCATTATATAATAAGAGGGAGTCAAAGTTCGCGTAAATTCGTTAATGCTATACTGAGGCACTATCTTCACCGTACCTACCTAGCGTACACTATAAGTCATGTGCTATAACCAGAGTCTCCAAGAGGGAGAGCAAGGTAATTGTGTATAGATCTATACGGGGTTGACACCCCTACACCTGAGTTGTTCGCTACAGCTAGACAGTCCAATCTAATATGACAAATATCTTACCTATTTTTGACGCCGGAAGAACGTTGCAATAGTCATACAGTCATATCAAGCATGGTTTTAATGACTCACATAAGGGTTAACAATACTTTCTTGGTTTACGGGAAGCTCACACTCCACTGGTTTTATAAATTATAAAACTACATACTATTTTTTGGTATACTATTATCGCTATTCTGGTCTTAGGGTTTAAGACTACAGATTTTCATACATCAGAAAATATTGGATTTTCTGGGAATATACAAAGAAACATGTATACATACATTTTTGTCTTTGGTATAAGACATACAATTCATTATTATAGAAAATATCGGATTTTATGGAAACATACAACACTTTTCAAACAAAACTGGTACAAACCGATTTTCATACAAAGATGCTTATCAACTCACCAACACTCGTTGTTGACAATTTTCAAAATGACTTGTATTCTCAGGGAACCATTAAGATGGTACTTAAGTCATCGCGAATTGGATTTTTGTTGCACTTTGGAATTGTTACGTCATCCTCCCCGGACGTTTCTGCCGTCCTGGTTTGGGGGTGTGATAGATTGGTATCAGAGCATGGTTTATAGTGAACTAGTATATCTAACCATACAAGATGTATAAATACAATGGGACTACACTCTGACAAAGTATACTAACAAAATATAAGTATTTTTAGAGAAGTATACCTACATGTGAGTATATTAAAAGTAAAGTCCTAATAAGAAACAAATGAAAAGTCTTTAGAGGAGATGGACATCACGACTAAACTTAGACAGTTATGTAATCATATGTAGGGTAAATATAGCCTGATCAACTATATTTATTCGAGATATGACCGACATGTTTTTAGGAGTGGTCGAGATGGACAACAAATCTAAAACTTACCAACTTTGACCCAAAAGGGTCTAAGAACAAAACTAAAAGAAATAAAAATAATATAGGGGTATTTTGGCATTCTATCTATTTTATTATGCTTACATTCTCATACAGACGCCATTGCAAATTTTTACCCCCAGGAGATCCTTACCCCCCCCCCCCCAACCAAGGGAATGGGGGATGGATAGAGGAGGATCCAGAAGAGATCATGGAGGAATTCGAGGAAGAGGAGATCGGCGAGGAGGAGGAGGATGAGTCAAACGCAGAGTCCGGAGTCATCAATCCTCCTTACATGGCTACCGTACCAGCACATCGATGGGGCTATAATGGCCCTACGCCCCTGGGCATATGATCTTGAGAGATGGAGCCGGCACCATAGGCAACCCCCACCTTTCGGGATAGGGCGAGGATTTTATAACCTTTATCATGGAGGACCCGCTAATTGAGCCCTTCCCGTTTTGATCCGTCGGATCTCAGATATTGGTGATTAGGCTCAGACGACGGCGAACCGAGTCGGGGAGATGAGAGTTGCTGTAGAGGTCACGGCGGCGTGCACTCAGGACCTCGAGAGGGATTTATACCCTATAGACCAACTCGTAGAGGACCTTACTACCGCGCGAGCGGAAGTAAGGGAATACCAGGAGAGACATGCTGCTCTTGAGGAGAGGGTACGGGTAGCCGAGCATTGATTATCAGAGTTGAAAGGTGGCTCTACTTCATCCCAGGGACCATAGTGGACTATTCGTCGAGAGTAGGATTCATCCTACTCACCACTCGTCGTAGACTAGGTTCATGGATATGCGTTGGTGCTACCTTTCCTTTTCCATTTTATGTAGGAATGACCCTACGTGTAAGTGATTACACTATTCAAAGGGTCGTTATGCTGTCAGATTATTATCTTGATGTACTGTAGACCTTACAAAGGTCAGTTTTCTAAAAGTTATGTACCACTACCTTATCATTAATGAAACAAACATGTGTTATATTTATGGACGTTGTTATCTGCTATGTTTTATCTGTTCATTTTTATTTGGTATAAAAGGGATTTCAATTATATGTACAAAGTAACACTCATTAACCACTAGCCTTGACATATATAAAAGCAATGTTACATTACAATAGTGTCCAAAACATAACTTTCATCAAAGACTTATTGTAAATTCCATCCGTGGCAGTTAAATGTCGCCCCGAAAGTACAACAAGCACAAGAACACTACAGCAACACCACCACCAACACCGCCGCCTCCACTACAAATGGATTTGGCCATATTTTAGGCGCCAGTCATAGCCATATTTCAGGCGGAAGTGGGAATGGTACAGGTAGCTCCAACCAGGGAGACAACCGAGGTCAACCAAAAGAATGCACATACAAAGATTTTGCCAACTGCAAGCCCAAGCCCTTCAACGGAAGCGGGGGTGTTATCACCCTAACGCGGTGGTTTGAGAAAATTGAATCGATGTTCAAAATATGCGCTTGCCCCGAGGAGAGCGAGGTAAAATTTGTAGCTTGCACTTTTACGGATAGGACCCTTACATGGTGGAACGGCCATGTGAAAGCCCTGAATCTCCCAGTGGCAAATTCAATGAGTTGGGAGGACCTCAAGATTCTGATGCTCGATGAGTATTGTCCCAGGGGTGAGGTCCAGAAGTTAGAGCAGGAACTTTGGAATCTCACTATGGAAGGTTTTGACATCGAAGCATACACCGCCAAATTTAGCAACCTGACAATCTTGTGCCCCAGAATGATCACATCAAAAGGCAAGAATGTACAACACTTAATTTGGGGGCTATCTCCCTTGATTCAAGGGAATGTGATTTCTGCAAACCCCACAATGTTCAACAGCATCAGGGCCTAAAAACTTATTGACTATATGGTACAAAAGGGCACAATGCTACTGCAACGAAACAGCAAAAGGGAAATGAGAATAAGAGAAAGTTTGGAAACAAGAAGAAGGTACAACCAACCCAGGAACCCTCTAAAAAGCAACAAGTTGTGGCGGTTCATGCCGCTACTGCTCCTGCTAGCACCTACAAAACCATATGCAGACTCTCTCCTAAAATGTGATAAATGCCCCTTCCACCACCATGGAGCCTGCAAAGAGATGCAGTACACGAACTGCAACAAGAAAGGGCATGCTGACCGATACTGCAGAACCCTAATGCAATGGACCAACCAACCTACCAATACTGGAGTGAGTCAAGCATGTCATGGGTGTGGAGAAATGGGTCGCGACAAAAGAAATTGTCTAAAGTTTAACAACAAGAACACAGGGGGAACGGGAAGAGTCCTATTAATAGGACATGAGGAGGTAGTGAAGGATCACATAGTGGTCAGTGGTATGTTTCTCCTCAACAACATCTATGTATGCATTTTATTTGATAGTGGGGCAGAAAGAAGTTTCGTGAGTCATAAATTTAAACACCTATCCAATCAAAATCCCCAAAACTTAATTGAAACTTTCATGATGGAAATAGCTAATGGGAAAATAGAAACAACCAACTACGTATACATAGGGTGCACATTAACTTTAAATAACCACTCCTTTTAGATCGACTTAATGCCGATTACAATTAGGACTTTTGATGTGATCATCAGTATGGAATGGTTAGTCCCCCCACCGTGCTGATATTATGTGCTACAAGAAAGCCGTTCGCCTTTACCTACCCAATGAAACCTTGGTTATATATGGTGACAAACCCAGTGCAAACCTTCACCTCATCTCGTGTATCAAGGCACAAAAGTGTTTACACAAGAAAATTTACACCTTGTTAGCCCATGTGGTTGATAAAAAGAAAGAGGAAAAGAACATCAAGGACATCCCAGAAGTGTGCGATTTTCCCGTTGTGTTTCCTGAAGACCTTCCGGGAATACCTCCCAAACGACAAGTCCAATTTCGAATCGACTTGATACCCGGAGCCACACCAATCGCCATATAGATTAGCTCCTGCGGAAATGCAAGAGCTTTCCAGCCAATTGAGTGAATTACTGGACAAGGGGTTTATAAGGCCAAGTTTTCCTCCTTGGGGAGCTCCAATCTTATTTGTCAAAAAGAATGATGGGTCATTTCGCATGTGCATCAATTATCGAGAATTAAACAAGCTTACTGTCAAGAATCGAGACCCTCTTCCCCAAATTGATGATCTATTTGACCAACTACAAGGAGCAAGTTACTTCTCAAAGATATATTTAAGGTCCGGGTACCACCAACTACAAGTCTGAGAAAAAGACATCCCCAAGACCGTTGTAACATCCCAAAATTCAGGTGAATATCTTAAAACCTTCTTCATTTCCAAGTTGTCAAATTTAACCCTTAACAGAAAGTTATGACAAATGAGTACATTGGGCGTACTAAAGAGTACGCTGCACATACTCATGCACTTAAGTTGGACGCAGACTCGCCTAGGTACGCTGGGCATACCCAGGATTACGTTGCGTGTAGCGGGCCCAGATGCAAACCCTAATTATGGCTTGTGGACTATAAAGGGAACGTGTTAGCCTTGTCCCCAGCCACCATTCCTCTGAGAAAAACCCTAGGAGAGCAATATTATCGTTCCAAGCTAGTGTGTGAGTGTTCTTGAGCTAAAAAATGCCTTTGTGTGTTAGTGAAGGAGAAGAGGAGGTTCTTGTGGAGGTTAGAAGTTGGAGTACAAGCTTGGATCTGAGTTCTACAGAGGGAGGAGCTTCACTTGGAGGTAAAAAGCTCAGAGATTTCCTTGTTATTGTTGATTTGTGCTTCATGGACCAATTTTTAGGGTTTTTGGTCCCAAGGTGGAGATTTTATGAGCAAAAGGTCTCCATAAGCTTAGATCTACTATATTTCAGAGTATTATGAGTTGTGGGTTCATAAAAATCCAATCTTGGACGTAGTATCAAGCCATGCATGCGATCTAGGCTTTATGAGGAAAGATGAAAGGTGTTAGAGTGATTAGTGACCTTTACATCCATGCAAAGGCTTAAAGGTTTCGACTTTATGGATTAAATGACCTTATAGAAGTCAGATCTGAAGTATGAGTATATGTCTTAACCATTTAAGACCTAAAATCAAAAGAAGTATGAAACTGGGATTTACGCGAGGTGTAATCCTAGTATGCACAGCATAGGGGGTCACGTTCCCCGTTTCTGTGAAGTCCTCAGGTACACCCAACGTACAGATTTGGTACGCGCAGCGTAACCCGGAGGGTTGACTTTTGTTGATTTTTAGGGTTTAGTCAATGATTGGATATTTGATCCATAAGAGGGGTAAAATTGTCTTTTACCCTTCTAAGAGAACTTAGAGAGGGATTAGTCTAGCCTTTGAGAGTTATATTGATTAGAATAATTATTCCATATGATTAGGCGGGAGGCTAGACCAGTATTACCGAGTTCGAGATTTACCAAGTTACCTGAGGTGAGTCTTCTCCCTATACTTTACCTAGAGTCATAATTAGAGTTATGTGACAGAGTATCTTGTATGCTTATGTATAATATGATTTCTATGTGATTTGTGCTGTGTATGATTCAGAGTTTACAGAGTTAGGGCCGGAAGGTCCACAGAGTTAGGACCAGAGGGTCCACAGAGTTATGGGATTAGAGGGTCCCACCGATACACATTGACCAGAGATTCATACAGAGTTATAGCCTCGAGTGGCTAATATGTGTTGTATGTGGTATTTTGGGGAAACTCACTAAGCATTTATGCTTACAATGTTATGTGTTATGTGTTTCAGGTACTAGTGACGATCGCGGGAAGGCATCGGCATGATCCGTACACACAAACAGAGGATTTTATTTGTGATCTTGGGATATGTTTTGTTTAATGTCAGTTGTTGAACATGAGATTTTAAAATGTTGAATGAGTTTTATATTGTTGAAACATGAAAAATTGTTTTTAAAATTTACGTCGTTACAATTTGGTATCAGAGCCTTGGTTTGAGGGATTCGGATGCACCTTCGGGCGTATCTGAACTCAACTGAGTTTTTTCTGAAACTTTTCACAATAAAGCTAGTTTTTCTAAAAAAACAAAATGTGTTGAAACAAGCAGAACAGAGCAGTGTGTACGATCAGCTAGTGCCCGAACGGTGATTTCCTAAAATACCCTTGCATTATGTGTGATAAGATTCGATATGATATGTTATGCATGCTAGTATGGGCTAGGTACTCATATTAGGACTAGAGTGGCCTAATTTGTGATGCCTTAGCCTAGGAGATTACTGCTACTAGGAGATGCTTAAAAGTGAGTAGGTAGCAGCGAGGAGCTTGCGAGAGGTTTGCTGGAGAGTAGCTTATGCATAGCAAGATTAGAGTACTTGTGATCTGGGATCCTAGGAGGAGGACTTAGGGTGAATATTGATGCGATGTGGATGGTATTATAGGGACCGTACTACTGAAGACACCGGATCAGTGCGCAGACCAAGTAAGAATCCTTAGGGTACTAGGGAACAAGTAGGGTTGAGTTATTGAGTGCGAGTACATTTGAGCGAGTCTCTGATATTTTTATGTTGTATTTCAGAGACATCATGGTGAGTACGTGCTACACACCAGAGAGCAGCAGTGTCAATGATGAGGAGATCAGCAGGATGATTCATGAGGAGGTGGCTACGACCATACGAGCTGAGATACCAGAGATGTTTAGGTCTATCAAGACCACGTTAATCGAGACTTTTGATGAGCGGTATGCTGCTCTTACTGATGTTGTTGTTGCTGCGGCCACATTTTGGATCCAATCCATAGGAATCAATAGAAAAGGCAAATATCTTATGATACACCAGATCCGACTCGGTTATTGATAGAGTGAATAAATCTGCCAGTTCTTGAAATCTCTCTTCTGATTCAAAATTGTGGTGTCACGTGTATCCTCCCCTATTTCGGTCATGGAATAGATGAAATAAATCAAAAAATGGATTTTTGTTCAAGAATGAAATCTTGTTGGAACTGTCCATATCTGGTTCATCCTTCGGAACCGCAGCCGTCGCTGCTGCCAGGCCACAGGGAGGTGACTCGTTGCTGTACCGAGAGTTCAGCAACACAAAGCCACCAGAGTTTGATGGGACGCAGGATCCGATAGCCGTGATGAGGTGGATTTATGACATTGAGGGATGTTTCTACACGTGTTCATGTCCGGAGCATCTGAGGGTACAGTTCGCACTGAACCAGCTTCGCTTAGGAGTGAAGGACTTGTGGAAGTTCGTGACAACGCACTTCACTTCTACAGAGCTTGCCGCGGTGAACTGGGAAAGGTTCACCACCATGTTCGTGATGAGTACGTTCCCCCAGTGGAAAGGGAATGGTTTGCCCAGGAGTTCTTGTCCCTCAAGCAGGGAATTGAGTCTGTTACTGTGATCACCAAGATGTTTCACGAGAGGGCGATACTTTTCCCTGAGCATGTGTCTACTGAGCAGGCATGTATGAGTCGATACCTGAGTATTCTGTGGAGAGACATTCGCGAGTTCGTGGCGAACTCGACATACCGGACATTTGCCGAGCTCCAGGCAAATGCTCGGAAGAGGGAGATTGAGCTCGAGACGCAGGCCAGGTAGGAGGTGGAGTCTCAGGGGAGGGATCGGCAACCGACACAGTCTAGTCGACAGCCAAGCGGGCAAAGCCCGCCGATTCGAGATCAGGGAACCATAAGGGTCGCACTTATGGCAAGTGCGACAAGAGCCATGAGGGGATTTGTCGAGTAGGGTCTTGCTACAAGTGTGGCAAGGAGGGGCATATCGCTAAGGATTTCCCCAAGGGATTTGCAGTGTGCTTCCACTGCAACCAGACCAGCCATCGGAAGGCCAAGTGCCCACAGCTGCGTGGGTCGGCACAGGAAGCACCACTGGGATCTGCCCCTGCTGCCTTATGAGCTACCGAGATTCGGCCAGCGAAGGCCGACACACCAAAGGCTCACGGGAAAGCCTTCCAGTTGACAGCGAAGGAGGTCCGCGCATCGCCCGACGTCGTGGCTGGTATGGATTCTTTCATCTATTTATTTCGAGTTTGAGATATTGTGCTTATATTATAGTATGCGTAGGTACTTTTCTTGTGAATTTTGTACCTGCTCTGGTGTTATTTGACTCGGGTGCGAGTTGATCTTTCGTATCATTAGTGTTTAGTTAGCACATCAGTATCCGACGAGAGGCGTTGAGTCGACCTCTACGAGTTTCTATAGCCGACGAGCAAGCAGTATATGCAAATGATGTGATTCGAGGATGTGAACTCGAGATCTTCGGTGTTAAGTTACCGATAGATCTAGTATCGATTACAATGGGAGATGTTTGTGTTATTGTGGGCATGGATTGGTTGAGTCGGTTTGGAGTTGTTATAGATTGCGAACGTCAGTTGGTGACTATACGAGACCCTAGTGGGGGAGTGCTCACAGTGTACGGAGAGGGTACTAGGACCGGATCAGCTTTCGCTCTGCCGCTTGAGCAAGATAGAGTTTACAGCATGGTTGTATGGGTTTCTTGGTGTATGTTATGGATACGCGGGTTGGTGGTGATAGACTGAGTTCTGTGTCAGAGGTACTGATAGTGTGTGAGTTCACAAATGTTTTTCACAAGGAGTTGCCGGGTGTGCCTCCTGAGAGGCAAGTGGAGTTTCATATTGACCTAATGCCGGGTTCGGCACCGATTGCCAAGGCACCCTATTGCCTTGCGCCGCCAGAGATGTAGGAGTTGTCCTCGCAGCTTCAGGAGCTGCTGGGGAAGGGGTTTATTCGGTCGAGTAGCTCGCCGTGGGGAGCGCCAATCCTTTTTGTCAAGAAAAAGGATGACTCACACCGGATGTGCATTGATTACCAGGAGTTGAACAAGTTAACCGTCAAGAACCGTTACCCCTTGTGACATCCCCAAAATCACGGCTAGAAAAGACCGGCTTAATTTGTGCTTTTAAAACAATTTCAAAGTAATCCTTTGATTAAAAGATTTGCGAAATTTGCTCCCAAAACAAAATATGATAAAATAATATTTACCAAAGCATCTCATAAAGAAATGTATTTTCATTATATAATCAAAACTCGGGATGTCATGTTCCGATACAGACCAAAAAGCATAAACAACATATTACAAGCCATACAACAATTATACACATATACAGGCTCATAAACAAAACAGCTTGATTCATCCATCTTATGCCCTCGCGCCACTTCCTGTAATACTTATAAACTGAGTGGGTCAGGCTTGCGAGCCTGGTGAGCATATAGGGTTTTCAACCCACGACAAATAATTATATTTAATTTCATCAACCAATAATAACCCGATTACCCATTTCCGTTATCCTTACTTTACGTCCCTAAAACAAGATCTATTACAAGGGACCTAATCTAGGATTTTCATCCGGACGAATAGTACTGCAATGGTTTTCCTCAACAAGATGTCCTAAAGGCAACCATGAGGGGGATAGAGTACACCGGTGAACACATCGTTCACAACACCTACAGGTTATGAACCTACTAGCGTTCCACAGGACTGTCTAGAAAAAGTTTGTGGTTGTCATCCATACTCCGCTAGATGATTAGGTCAACAACAACAACATCGAGGCCTCTCATCTATTTATCACACATCAACTATCTACCCATGTTCTACCCAACATATTAGTAGATAAAAATATATATTTTTTATACCTAGTTTAAAACCTATATAGCATTCTCATTCAATACATATTCCAAGCAACAGATGAGACACATATGCATAACACATATTTCATAGAGAATAAATTATATCTATGAGATAGAAGAAAGTGAATATACATTCACACATATAACAAAAAAGTATACACATAACACGTATTTTGTATAAAATACATCATAATTATGCGTTAGAAGAAAGTAACTACACACTCACTTGATTAGAAGATGATCGGACAGCACTACGGCTCTAATAGTAGTATTCTTCGGTGAAACTGGGTTCACTTCACTCACCGGGCTTCTTACGGGCAGAGCTTCGTCCCAGAAACTCTTTTCTTCGCGGGATCTTCAAGCTTCGGGAATTGCTTTGGGTCTCGGGATGATACCGGGGCTTCGGGGGTACTTCTTTGCACGTAAATCGAGGTAATATGAGTGAGAGGAGAGAATTTGAGCAACCAAACTCGGCTGCCCTTCAAATCTATTTATAGGGAAAAATTTGCCTTTCCCACGTCGTGGTACGTTTTACCACGTCGTGGTGGCTGGGTCATCACTACATGCGTCATTGCAAGTGGGTCTGACATACTCCAAAGCTCCTGCCAAGTCGGGGGCACTTTTACCACGTCGTGGTGGCTGATAGTTTTGAGGTTTCGCGCCCCGAACTTCAAAAATTCATAACTTTCGCATACGAACTTCGTTTTTGACGTTATTTATATCGACGTGTAGGTGAGAATACGCTCTACAACTTTTGTTTAGACTCTGTTGGCTAATTGTGATTTATTTTTAATATATTATAAATATATTACTTTTGTATTATTTTTAGAAGGCCGAGACAGGAAAACTCTGTTATAAATTCATAACTTCTTCATCTGACGTCCGTTTTCGCCTATCTTTTTATTGTTTCACTACTATTAACGAGATTTTCGATTCTTGTTTAGATTGTTTCGGCTAAAAATCACTCTATCTAAAATCGAGGATTCGGGCTGCATACTACTAAGTCGAAACTTCGAAAAAATCATAACTTCCTCATACGAAGTCACATTTGGGCGTTCTTTTTATGAGCGCTCTCGGTTTAACGTATTCTATGAGTTTCATTTAGATTACTAAGGCTAGATATCTCTTTATCTTAAATTCATATTTTACGTCATTTCGTGTCATGCCGGTTCTGTCGCGAAACTTCGACAGGTCATGACTTCTTCGTTATAACTCAGATTTTGGCATTCTTTATATATTTGGAACCTCGTTTCAACTACTACAACCTTATCCATAGATATCGACTTTATCTAACGTTTCATTTTGACGCTTATTTTTATCGTTAATTTATTTAAGTCACATAGTTAAGCACAAAACACATAATACTCAAATAATACACTTCTATTATTTCAAAACGGGTTACAAAGGTTAACCTAGACTATTATATCAACATTAATGACAAGCCCAAAAGCACAAGCGTTACAATTCTCTCCACCATAGAATGATTTCGTCCCCAGAATCACACATCAACAAACAAATGCGGGTAGCGACTCATCATGTCACTCTCCGTCTCCCAGGTGAGATTTGGCCCATTTGTGTGTTTCCATCAGACAAGTACTAACTCGACCATCTTGCGTCACAACTTCTTAGTCTTTTGGTTAACGATTGCCTCTGGTTCTTCAACCAACCTTTTGTTCTCATGGATTCTCAACTCCGAAAGTGGAATCATGTCGGGAACTTCTCCCATGAACTTCCTCAAATAACACACATGGAAAGTGTTATGAATTTCATTTAGTTCTTCTGGTAGTTCGAGCTTGTAAGCTTGGTTCCCAATCCTCTGAAGAACTTTAAACGGTTCAATAAACCTTGGACTTAACTTTCCCCTTTTTCCAAATCTTATAAGTCCCTTCCACGGCGAGACTTTAAGCAAAACCGAATCTCCAACTTCAAAAGTCATCGGTCTTCGCTTGTTGTCAACATAGCTCTTTTGACGATCCCGAGCTGCTAACATTCTCTCCCTAATTATTTTCAACTTTTCAGCAGTTTGATGGACTATCTCTGGTCCCATAAACTGCTTTTCCCCGGCCTCAAGCCAACAAGACGGCGTACGACACTTCTGTCCATACAAAGCTTGATAAGGTGCCATCTTTATGCTCGAGTGGAAACTATTATTGTAGGAAAATTCTACCAAAGGTAAATGTTCATCCCAATTACCTTGGAATTCCATGGTATATGCTCTCAGCATATCTTCAAGTGTTTGTATTGTTCTTTCGCTCTAACCATCAGTCTGTACATGCTCTAAGATCGGAGAGGATGTATGCCAAATTCTCCAAGTATGATTTTTGGTTACTAGAAGTTCAGTTCTTAGTGCATCTCGTCAACCAGAATGGGATATTGGTCGACCCGACCAATATTGAGGTTGTGATGAGATGGGAGGTGCCAAGATCCCCCACCAAAATCAAGAGTTTTCTGGGGTTGGCGGGCTATTACCGAAGGTTTATCAGGGCTTTCTCCAAAATTGTTGTTCCTCTCACCAGGTTGACCCGGAAGGGTGTGGCTTTTAGTTGGGGTCCTGAGCACCAGGCCTCATTCGAGACACTTCGCCATAGATTACGTGAAGCCCCAGTGTTAGCCCTTCGGGAGGGGATGGAAGATTTTTTGGTATATTGTGACGCATCAATATCAGGGTTGGGTGTGGTGCTGATGCAAAGAGGGCATGTGATAGCATATGCATTGAGGCAGCTGAAGCCTCATGAGATGAGATATCCCACCCACGATCTGGAGTTGGGGGAAGTGGTGTTCGCCCTCAAGATCTGGTGTTACTATTTGTATGGGGTTCGGTGTACTATATACACCGACCACAAGAGCTTGAAGTATTTGATGGATCAGCCCAACCTGAATATGCGCTAGAGGAGATGGTTGGATGGGGTAAAGGATTATGATTGTGAGATCCTGTACCATCCGGGCAAGGCTAACGTTGTAGCCAATGCCCTGAGCCGGAGGGTGGAGAGTGCCCCGGTACGAGACATTTGTGTAAGGATAATGGTAATAACTCCAGTGTTGGATACCATACTAGAGGCCCAGGTAGAGGCCACGAGGCCGGAGAACCAAAACAGAGAGCGGGTGATCGGACAAATATCTGAGTTCGTTACCAATGGTCGAGGGCTTATGACCTTTCAGGGTCGAATTTGGATGCCGTTTGCAGGCAAGGAACGTACTATCCCGATGGAGGAGGCGCACAGATCGAGGTTTTTGATCCATCCTGGGGCCACTAAGATGTATTTGGACCTGAAGAGAGAGTATTGGTGGCCCTGTATGAAGAGGGATGTGGCATGGTTTGTTGAGAGGGGCTTGACCTGTTACAAGGTTAAGGCTGAGCACCAGCGTCCACATGGCAAGTTGCAGCCACTTGAGGTTCCCCATTGGAAGTGGGAAAAAATTTCTATGGATTTTATCACCAAATTGTTGAGGACCGCGAGGGGTGTCGATGCAATTTGGGTGATCATCGACCGGCTAACAAATGCGCCCTTTGCATTTATGGACCTGATGAACCGAGTCTGCCGACCCTATCTTGACAATTTCATGATTGTATTTATCGATAATATACTCATCTATTCACGAAGCAAGAAAGAACACAGTCAAATTATGCGACAGGTTATGGAAACACTAACGACAGAGAATTTTTACGCAAAGTTCTCCAAATGCGAGTTTTGGATCCACATAGTAGATTTTCTAGGTCACGTGTTTAGTGAAGAGGGAATACATGTGGATCCCTCCAAGGTCAAACCTAACAGAGATAAGGCAATTCTTAGGCCTCGCTGGTTACTATAGGAGGTTTATACATAATTTCTCCAAGATCGTCAAGCCACTCACCGCCTTAACTTAGAAAGGTGTGCCTTTCATTTTGGAGAAGAAGCAAGAGGTTGCTTTCCAAACTTATAAACAAGCCCTTTGCAACGCTCCGATACTGTCTCTCCCAGAGGGGACAGAGGACTTTGTGGTGTATTGTGACGCTTTCAATCAAGGGTTAGGCTGTGTACTTATGCAACACGGAAAAGTTATAGCATATGCGTCAAGGCAACTGAAGAACCATGAGGTGAACATTACCACTCACGATCTAGAGCTGGGAGCTGCGGTCTTCACTATAAAAATTTGGAGGCACTACCTCTACGAGATAAAGTGCACTATCTTCACGGACCACAAAAGCCTCCAACATATCCTAAACCAGAAAGAACTTAATATGAGGCAGTGACGATGGGTTGAGTTGTTGAACGATTACGAGTGCGAGATCCGTTACCATTCATGCAAAGCCAACGTGGTGGCAGATGCCTTAAGCCGGAAAGAATACTCAGGTCACCGAGTAAGAATGCTAACAATGACCATCCATTCCCATTTGTCTTCACAAATCAAGGAGGCTCAATTGGAAGCCTTGAAACCATAAAACATCGCAAACGAAGCCTTGTGTGGGATGGACAAGTACCTCACAACCAATAATGACGGAGCCTACTACCTCATGAACCGGATCTGGACGATGGAGTTTGGAGGGTTCAGAGACGTGGTCATGAATGAAGCCCACAAAACAAATCACTCCGTCCATTCGGGTTCTGACAAAATGTACTTGGATCTCAAACAACATTATTATTGGCCAAATATGAAAGCCGAGATCGCTACCTATGTGGGCACATGCCTGACTTGCGCCAAGGTTAAGGTAGAGTATCAGAAGCCCTAGGGTCTACTACAACAGCCAGAAATACCCGAGTGGAAGTGGGAATGGATAACAATGGATTTCAAAACCAAGTTTGTGCAAACCCGAAATTTTCATTCGTACAAACTCTAAAGTCAATCGCTTCAATTAAAAGTTAATTTCATTTCTAATAATTGCTAGCCAATTTAAAGTCCGTTTGAGTGTTTTTAGTAATTATTCTTCAAACAAGCGAAGGAAATGAAGTACCGTCTCGGGTCACGAAGTTGCAAAACCACACATACCACCCTAATAAGGAGTTCACGGCCAAACTTTTAGATTTTGGGCCATAAACTCCCATGTGGCCGTGAACTCATGCCTTAGGCATGAGTTTACTCCCCAAACTCTTCATTTTTCACTTCCACCCTCAAGTTTAATCCCCATTCTCTCTCAACTAGCATCCCGTTCTTCACCCGATCTCCCGAAAACGTAAGTGTTTCTCGACTTGATTTGTTGGTATAACCTAACATATAGTGGTTATATATTACTTCATCCATTCATTCTTGCTTTTCAACTAGATTTTCAAATGTTCTTCAAAACACCAAGAACACACACTAGTGTTCTTGGACCTTAAACACCAAATCAAGCTTCTATCTTGTAAGTACACTTGCCCTAGCTTCTTGTGTTCTTAATATGAATTTGATAACACTTGAAAATCATCAAGAATAATAAGAACAAAGGAGTTTACAGACAACGATGTTATTGGGTCGTAAACCCTTCTTAAGGGGGGGGGGGGGTAAATGGACCCTAGTCCCTTCCTAAGCCTTGGATGCTTGCCTTGATCCTTCCTAGAAGTGTTTAAGACCTTAAACAACAATCAAAACATATCACCATAATAGTTTACGGCCATAAACACATAAGGATATGGTCCTTAGGCCGTAAACTCTACAAAGTGGTGATCTTGTGCCCTTAATGCTTTCCTAAGGCTTGGACTTGATTATTGGATGCTTAATATTGACTTATAAGACCTCAAAACACAAAATGGAACTTAGTACCATGAGTTTACGGAAATAAAATCATGGGGAAGTGACCATGGGCCGTAAACTCCATAAGGAGTGGTCCTTGGGCCATAAACTCCAATGCCATGCCATACAAGCCTTTAGATGCAACCCTTTGGTACCTATAGCACTTGAATCGAAGTGTTTCCATGTCCTAGGGTGTTTTAAATTTATTAATTAGTTGTTAATTGACTAATTAGATACATATATGTTTTATTGTATGTTAACTAGGATCATTGAGTGCCCAAGTCCTCACTTGACACTTAGCATCCTTTACCGATCCTACTATCGCGTCACTCATTTCAGGTGAGTTCATACCCCTTAAACAACCTTTTAAATGCTTTTGCATGAATTTAAATGTTTTATGGGGGGAATACAAGTTGAATATCATAGTTATTATATCAATCACATGTGATTAATAACTATCAAATAGATGGATTTACTATACTTTCAAATCGTTTTATCAAACCAACTACTTTTAAATCGTTTTATAAACTGACATCAAGTCATGATTATTTATTGTTTCAAACCTTTTTAAATGTATTACAAAACCCCTTTTCCACTTATATATTCTTAAATACCATATCTATACATTTATGTAGTAAGAATATATATATATATATATATATATATATATATATATATATATATATATATATATATATATATATAAGATGGCTGTGACTTCAGCTCCAACACCTTATATAGCAAAGGTGTATAAACATACATGGGCACTTCAAACTACATTACTAGAAAACTATAATAGGTATAGTTTGGGAAATACTACCTACTATTCCTAGTACAAATGGAACATACACGAGTCAGTTCATTCATGAGTCTATACAATTGTATTATATACGATATAAAGGAGTACTATTACCTACTATATGGAGAGATATTGTTACATACTATAGGAAGAGATACGATTACATACTATATGATGAGATACTATAACATATTATATGAGTAGATACTGTTATATACTTTCGGGACTAACCATTCTACACCTAGCTCTTACCTATAGAGGGAAAATACACATCGACGGATGTCTATGGTTCATACTATTCGGCAAGTTACTCTGCCGTGTTTATCCTAGTACCAAAGGATAATACTTACATGATTATATAATGTTTCCCTTTTACTTTTATTTTGTGACATATTCACATAAACGATGAAGTAGACTATATTTTGATAATAATAGTTACACATGGGAAAATTACTCACTTTTACAAGAAATAATTATAGAAAACAGTCGGATCTTGGTAGAAGACTACATTTTATACTAGTAGGAAATATAGGATTTCCTAGGGTCTTCACACTTATACGAACTGTTTCATCAAATATTTACAAGTCTTTTCCTTACGGTTTTACAAATCAAAGACATTAAAATACTTATGAATTCACAAGCTTAAATGCTGATCTATGCTTTCAAAATAACTTGTATTCTCAGGTCATCAGTAGATAGGTGTCGGTGACAGGTTTTTGAGAAGATGGAACTCAGACAAGACTCGTCTTTTTATCATTCATTTTTGGTGTCTATTACATTACAAAGAACACACATGTATTAAAATTATATATTTAATGAAATGGATGATGTTTGTTTACTTGTTTACTATTACTGTGTTGTAATACTATACATGACGTCCTCCGCCCCAGAACGTTTCCGCCGTTCTCGGTTTTGGGGTGTGACAGATTGGTATCAGAGAATTTTTTATAGTGAATTAAGTATATCAACCCATAAAAGATATACTAACTATAAACACAATGGGATTAAAACACTCTGACCAAGAGTTTATACTTTTAAATAATAAAATATTTAACTAAGTATACATACCTGAATTCATACTAAAATCAGTGTCACAATGACAAATACAAAAGTATTACGATTGTTGAATATCACAAGTAAGCTCGGGATGTATTGTCAGTCCTAGGAGTGGCATAGCTTGATCAACTATGCTGGTCCGAGGAGTGATTAGCATATGCCCAAGAATGGTTGTGATGTGGCAATAAGTCTAAAAACTTACCAACACTACTACAATGAGAACTTTAGAACAAAATATAACTTAAAATACTATAGGAGTATTTCGTTTTAATATAAATATCTTAGTTAGTACGTCTGTTAAACTGATTCTTTTACCCCTACTTCTCGCGTAGATAACATGGTTGGATTCCATCATCATGGCGACCCGTACTTTCCACCTCACGACAATGTTGGATGGCTTGAAGAAGATCCCGAAGATGAGTAACCAATCCCTTTGGATGACCACCTCGCAGAAGGCTTCTCGAATGGATCTGACTCCGAGCTCGAAGTCAACAACCTACCTCAAGTAGGTTAAGCCCCAAATAATAACCCCCGACCCGCATTTCAAGGTCCCACACCCTTGTGGGCAACAAACTTGAATCGTTGGAGTGATGAACAGGGTCAACCCTTACCCTACAACAGGGATCGAAGCTTTTACAACATAACCGAGGGTGGGTCGGCTGAACGAGCCCTACCTATCATGGTCCGCAGGATTGCTCGGAATATTGAACAAGGTCGAGCAGCCATCAGCCGAGTAGTGGAGATTGATGCCAACTATGGTGTCAACACGGTCCACATTAGCCATCTCGAAGAAGCAATGAAAAGGACCAGGAGGACCAATGAGACTCTGCAGCAACAGCTAGCTGCCTCCCGAGCTGAAGTCATAGAACTTCGAGTTCGCCAGAGGGCTCATGAACGACACCATCAAGAAGTGGTTCGTTAGATGGAAGACCTTAGGGTTCGCCCGAGGAATTCCCATCGTTGTTAGAAGATGTCTAGCACATCTTTTCTTTTGATTAAGGAATAGCCTTTCTTATCCGTGCTCTATGAAGCATTTGTCTGTAAAATATTCCTACCTTTCAAGTACTTTATTAGACTTCTAAACAGCCACTATTTCCCCCTATGGTATGATGTAAGACCTTCAGTTAGGTCAGTTTCCCGAACTTATTTACATCATTAATACCAGTAATTTTGGCATGTTATATAATCTATTTAGAAACCCATACTATCATCAATTGTTGAACTATGGCGATTTGGTTCATGAGACACATTCATTTTCTATACTATTGAATTCCTAACATTGTTTTTATCTTTTCAACTTATAGTTGAAAAATGCCGCCTCGTAGAAATCCGAGGCATAACAATGGTGAGGAAGCACCAACACCACCACCACCGCCTCCACTTCCTCAGTTTGACGATGCTATGTTCCAAGCAGTTGTCATTGCAGCAGTAGCGGCTGCCATGTCACAAATCAATACTGTTGTCCCTAGTGGATCAGAAATTGGAACACCTCTTTCTAACCATTGCGAGAGTCATGGGCACCCCAGGGAGTGCACCTACAAGGATTTCACGAATGCCAAACCCTGAAATTTCAATGGAACAAGAGGGGTGATGATTTTGAGGTAATGGATAGAAAAGACTGAAGCAGTCTTTGAAATCTGTGCCTGCCCGGAGAACAATAAAGTCAAGTTTTCTACTTGCACCTTTTCTGACAGGGCCTTAACTTGGTGGAATGGCCACATTAAGTCACTGACTCTGGTTGTAGCAAACTCGATAAGCTGGGAGAACCTAAAAGCCATGCTGATGAGAGAGTACTATCCTCGAGGTGAAATCCAAAAGCTCGAGCAGGAACTTTGGGGTCTTAAAATGGTTGATTCTGATGTATCAGCCTATGCCAATAGATTCTGTGATCTGGCAATTCTTTGCCCAGATATGGTTGCTCCTGAGAGCAAGAAGATAGAGCGATTTATTTGGGGTCTGTCACCTCGGATACAAGCAAGTGTGCTAGCTTCAAGGCATGCTACTTTTGACAGTGCCAAAGAACTGGCACAATCTATTATCGACCACGGAAACTACCAGAACACAACAATTGCTTCACCTGATCAACAAAAGGGAAGCAAGAACAATAGGAGGAAAGGTTGGAACAAAAGGAAAGGAGGGTCTTCATAAGAATCCTCAAAGAAACAACAGCTAGTTATAGTAAATTCTGCTATTGCACCTACTGCTATTCCTACTAACCCCTACCCAGCAAAGCCTTATGTGGGTAACCTTCCGAAGTGCAACAAATGCAACTTCCACCACACCGGACCTTGTCGGGAAATGCATCGCTCCAACTGCAACAGAAAGGGGCATACTGCTCATGCCTGCAGGGCTCCCGCAAAGCCAAGCACTCAAGTTCCAAATGCTGGTGTGGGCCAAACTTGCTACGGTTGTGGCGAGGTGGGTCATTTCAAAAGAAACTGCCCGAAGGCAGCAAATACCGTCGGGATGGGATGAGTTTTGGCTATGGGTCAAAGGAAGCCGTAGCTGATCCTACGATAGTTACCAGTACGTTTCTCCTCGATAATTCATATGCATGCATACTATTCGATAGTGTAGCAGAGAGAAGCTTCATAAGCCAAAAATTTGTTCAGTTGTGTAAACAAAACCACATACATTAAAGAAACCATTTACTATAGAAATGGATAACAGGAAAACAGAAAGTACAAACTGCATATACGTAGGTTGTACTCTAACTTTAGATGGTCATTTGTAACGCCTGTAGATCCGGGCTAGTCAATTTAGAGGCAATAGGGGTCGAAAATGACTTTTCGACAAAAGATTATTTAGAATAAATAATCTTAACCAAGTTGTGGAATATGTCACAAGGTTTCCGTACATATAAAGAACACCGAAATCCGAGTTATAACGAAGAAGTTATGGCCCGTCGAAGTTTCGCGACGGAACCGGCACGGCACCGGGAAGCGTAAATAGTGAATTTACGATGGAGAAATTTTTAGCCTTAGTGATCTAAATGAAATTCGTAGAATATGTTAAACTAAGAGCGTCGATAAAAAGAACGCCCAAAATTGACTTCGTATGAGGATGTTATGATTTTTCTAAGATTCGGCCTAACAGTGTACAGCTCGAAACTCGAATTTTAGTTCGAGCGGTTTTTGGCTTACGTGACCTAAATGAGAGTTGAAGATCTCATTAATAGGAACTCAATGGTAAAAATACAGACAAAAACGGAGTCCGTATGAAGGAGTTATGAATTCTTCGCGGTCATTTAACAGTCTAAACGCCTCCTACTGTTAAATTTGAGATTGGTTGAGAATTAGCCGACAGGGTCTAAACGAAAGTTGTAGATCTTGATTTTACCTACGCGTGGATATAAAGAACATAGAAAACGGAGTTCGTATGCGAAAGTTATGAATTCTTGAAAATCGGCTGATTTTCACCCGGTGTGCGATGCCACGTGTCAGCACCAGGCTGCGCCTGGCTGTAGCCAGCCTGGCTCACGACGTGAATATTAAAAATTCACGACGTGAACCTTCCTCCAGCCCCTATAAATAAGTGGTGAGGCCTCCGTTCATTCCTCACACCTCCCATAATTTCACTCTCTCTCTAGAACTTCTCTCTAGCCCCGAAACCCCCTGAAAAGCCTAGGGAACCTCCCTAGCACGAGGCGGAAGCCCCGGAGCGCCCGGCGGATCCGAGAAGAAGAGCCTTTCGGCTCGGGAAACGCTGCTCCAGCGAAGCCCGGTTTTGCGAAAAAAACCCGCTGTAAGTGAGCTACGCGTACGCTAGTTTTAATATAGCTTCTAATTAATTATAGTAACATTATTAGGACCTTAAAATAATTATTTGGGCTATTATTATGAGTTATATTGAGTGTTATTTAATGCTTATATAATAATAATAATAGTCAGACTATTAATTTGTCGCGGATATCGGTAGACTAAACCCTAGTGGTGTTGATACTAGGTTTTCTCGAAGGAAAGTTGTCTTGAGAGTATCGAAGCGCTGTCCGAGTGTTGAGTCATCACCTATCAAGTGAGTGCATAGTCTCTTTCATGAACATGATTTTAATACAAGTATTGATTGAAGTATTAATTATATGTTTATGTGCGAGTTAATTGATGTTGCTTGAAGTTCGTGTTAAAGAACATACCTGATTATATTTGATAATTTAGGATAAAGAGTAGACCTAAATTAAATATGAGGAATATTGGGTAGTATATTCTTGCGAGTACAAGTGAGTTAAACTCAGAGAATAGAAGTTAGTATATATCACTTATCCGAGAGTATGGATTAGACATAGTCATTGTCCCTAGTCCGAGAATATGGATTAGGCATAATCATTCGTCATTAATCCGAGAGTATGGATTAGTCATTGTCCCTAGTCTGAGAGTATGGATTAGGCATAATCATTCATCATTAATCTGAGAGTATGGATTAGTCATTCGTCCCTAGTCCGAGAGTATGGATTTGGTAAATTCGTTCATTTCTTATCCGGGAGTATGGAGTAGGTAAAACGACTAATCTTAGGTCCGAGAGTATGGATAGCCTCGTTGCGAGGATCCACGGGGTGGGATAAGAGTTGTTTATATATATATATATATATATATATATATATATATATATATATATATATATATATATATATATATATATGGTAAAATTGTATATTTTGTGAGTTTTAAACTATATATATGGTATAACATTGTGGGATTGAAATCCCTATGTACTCACCAGGTTTCCCAACCTGACCCACTCAGTTAATTTATATCACAGGTGTTGATATGAAGTCACATTACACTGAGAGATTTAAAGAGATGTAAATCACTAGTGTAAATAAATGTAAGTTCTGTTTATGCTTATGTTTCTGTATTAACGATGACATCCCAAATGTTTTAAAATGAACAAAATACGTTTCTTCGAAAATGTTTTAATAACGTATTTATCGTGTTTTTCTGGGAACGAATTCCGCAACATTTTTATGAAAAGAAGTACTCTGATTTTTATAAAGCATAAACAAAATCGGTCTTTTCTGGCCGTAAAAATGGGGATGTCACAGCTGGTATCAGAGCATTAGTTTAAGCGAACTAGGAATATAAATTTATTTCTAGATTTAAACTTAGAATGCTAAGCGATGATTGTGAGGTGTGAGCACTAGATTATTTTAGGAATTGTGCCTAAAATGTTTTTATGTGCTAAATACTTGTGCCTAAAATGTTTTTAAGTGGGTTAGATCTGATCCCACATCGGCTGGGAAGGAGAACTAAGCATTCCTTATAAGGGGTGTGGATACCTTCCCTAACACAACGCGTTTTAAAGCCGTGAGGGCAGCAGATCCCATAAGAACTCTGCAGTTAAGCGTGCTCAGGCGGGAGTAGTACCGGGATGGGTGACCCCCTGGGAAGTCCTCGTGTCGAGTGGCCCAAAGCAGACAATATTGTGATACGTGCCAGAGGGGGATGTTACAAATGGTATCAGAGCTAGGGCACGGGTCGATGTGTTCGATTGGGACGTCGAACCCTATAATGGGGGGTGAAAGTGGGTTAGATCTGATCCCACATCGGCTGGGAAGGAGAATTAAGCATTCCTTATAAGGGGTGTGGATACCTTCCCTAACACAACGCGTTTTAAAGCCGTGAGGGCAGCAGATCCCATAAGAACTCTGCAGTTAAGCGTGATCAGGCGAGAGTAGTACCGGGATGGGTGACCCCCTGGGAAGTCCTCGTGCCGAGTGGCCCAAAGCGGACAATATTGTGATACGTGCCAGAGGGGGATGTTACAAATGGTATCAGAGCTAGGGCACGGGTCGATGTGTTCGATGGGGACGTCGAACCCTATAATGGGGGGTGAAAGTGGGTTAGATCTGATCCCACATCGGCTGGGAAGGAGAACTAAGCATTCCTTATAAGGGGTATGGATACCTTCCCTAACACAACGCGTTTTAAAGCCGCGAGGGCAACAGATCCCATAAGAACTCTGCAGTTAAGCGTGCTCGGGCTGGAGTAGTACCAGGATGGGTGACCCCCTGGGAAGTCCTCGTGCCGAGTGGCCCAAAGCGGACAATATTGTGATACGTGCCAGAGGGGAATGTTACATCATTCTTTCCAAATAGACCTCATGCCGGTCTCAATTAAAAGTTTCGACGTCATAATCGGTATGGATTGGTTAAGTCGTCTTCGTGCCGACATCATGTGCTTTGAAAAAGCAGTTCGTCTTAACCTCCCTAACAACGAAACCCTAGTTATCTACGACGACAAATCTAGTACGAACTTTCGCATAATTTCGAGTATTCAAGATCGAAAGTGCTTACGAAAGGAAAATCATGAGTTCCTTGCACACATAGTGGATACAAGTCAAGAAGTAAAGGAAATTCAGAACATTCCAAAAGTACGCGACTATCCCGACATCTTTCCAGAAGAACTACCTGGACTACCACCGCAACGCCAAGTCGAGTTCAGAATCGACTTAGTGCCAGGGGCTACGCCAGTAGCCAAATCTCCTTATCGTCTGGCACCAGCGGAGATGCAAGAACTTTCCTGTCAGCTTAATGAACTTCTCAAGAAGGGATTCTTTAGGCCAAGCTTCTCACCATGGGGAGCACCAGTCTTGTTCATCAAGAAGAAATACAGATTGTTTCGTGTGTGCATCGACTATAGGGAACTCAACAAACTTACCGTTAAAAATTGTTATCATTTACCCTGAATTGACGACTTATTTGATCAACTTTAAGGAGCAAATTACTTCTCGAAGATAGATCTACGATCCGGGTATCACCAGTTACGAGTGCTAGAAGAAGATGTCCCCAAGACAGCCTTTCGAACTTGCTATGGACACTACGAGTTTGTAGTGATTCCATTCAGATTAACCAATGCACCAACTGTATTCATGGACCTGATGAATAGGGTATGTTGTCCTTACTTGGATCAGTTCGTTATCATCTTCAGCGATGACATACTTATCTACTCCCGAAGTTAGGAGGAGCATAGTCAACACCTACGAAAAGTTTTAGAAACATTACGATCGGAGAAGCTCTACGCAAAGTTCTCCAAGTGCAAGTTTTGGATTCGAAGAGTCGAATTCTTGGGCCACGTCGTTAGCGAAAAGGGAATACATGTGGACCCTTCCAAAATTAAAGCTATTGAGAAATGGTCAGCACCGAAGACACCTACAAAAATTCATCAAGTTCAAGGTGTTCTAAGTCCAGTCCATTAAGCCATTAAGCCAAATCTAAGCTCCAAAGGTCGATTGGAAGGGTTTTTGGGCTCCAAACCCCATTTTATATGTGTTCACGGCACAAGAGTGTTCCAAGGCCATAAACACATGATTATGGTCCTAAATCATGTTTTGAACTCGAAAATGAAGGCTAAAGATGTTATACTAGGAGCTAGGATGGTTACCTTGAAGATTTGGGGCTTGAATTCAATGATTTTTGGACTTAAAGTGTGGATTTGAGGAGAGAGGTTAGAGAGAGAGTAGTGAGAGAGAGAGAAAAAGCTTCAAATGAAGTCTTTTGAGCTTTAAATATGTCCTAAGTTCGGGACACGGTGGAATTCAACCCGATACCGATGTTAGATGTGGCTTTTGGTCGCACCCGATTAAGTAGTCGTAACCCGATATGGTCGGAACTAAAATTTTTCTAATTGATAATTTGGAATATTTTCTTGGGTTATTAACGTGCTGGAGCACCCATTAAGTCATAACAAATGACTCAAATTTAAATGCCTTAATTTAATAACGAACGAAAACAATTCGACTATGATGAATTTTACTGACGAATGGGTTAAAACTGACGGAACGAAATTTACGGGTTGTCACACTATAGCACTTGAATCAAAGTCTTTCCATGTCCTAGGGTGTTTTAACTTGATTAATTAGTTGTTAATTGACTAATTAGATACATATATGTTTTATTGTATGTTAACTAGGATCATTGAGTGCCCAAGTCCTCACTTGACACTTAGCATCCTTTACCGATCCTACTATCGCGTCACTCATTTCAGGTGAGTTCATACCCCTTAAACAACCTTTGAAATGCTTTTGCATGAATTTAAATGTTTTATGGGGGAATACAAGTTGAATATCATAGTTATTATATCAATCACATGTGATTAATAACTATCAAACAGATGGATTTACTATACTTTCAAACCGTTCTATCAAACCAATTACTTTTAAATCGTTTTATAAACTGACATCAAGTCATGATTATTTATTGTTTCAAACCTTTTTAAATGTATTACAAAACCCCTTTTCCACTTATATATTCTTAAATACCATATCTATACATTTATGTAGTAAGAATATATATATATATATATATATATATATATATATATATATATATATATATATATATATATATATATATATATATATATATATATATAAGATGGCTGTGACTTCAGCTCCAACACCTTGTATAGCAAAGGTGTATAAACATACATGGACACTTCAAACTACATTACTAGAAAACTATAATAGGTATAGTTTGGGAAATACTACCTACTATTCCTAGTACAAATGGAACATACAAGAGTCAGTTCATTCATGAGTCTATACAATTGTATTATATACTATATGAAGGAATACTATTACATACTATATGGAGAGATACTATTACATACTATAGGAAGAGATACGATTACATACAATATGATGAGATACTATTACATATTATATGAGTAGATATTGTTATATACGTTCGGGACTAACCATTCTACACCTAGCTCTTAGCTATAGAGGTAAAATACACATCGATGGATGTCTATGGTTAATACTATTCGGCAAGTTACTCTACCGTGTTTATCCTAGTACCAAAGGATAATACTTACATGATTATATAATGTTTCCCTTTTACTTTTATTTTGTGACATATTCACATAAACGATGAAGTAGACTATATTTTGATAATAATAGTTACACATGGGAAAATTACTCACTTTTACAAGAAATAATTATAGAAAACAGTCGGATCTTGGTAGAAGACTACATTTTATACTAGTAGGAAATATAGGATTTCCTAGGGTCTTCACACTTATACGAACTGTTTCATCAAATATTTACAAGTCTTTTCCTTACGGTTTTACAAATCAAAGACATTAAAATACTTATGAATTCACAAGCTTAAATGCTGATCTATGCTTTCAAAATAACTTGTATTCTCAGGTCATCAGTAGATAGGTGTCGGTGACAGGTTTTTGAGAAGATGGAACTCAGACAAGACTCGTCTTTTTATCATTCATTTTTGGTGTCTATTACATTACAAAGAACACACATGTATTAAAATTATATATTTAATGAAATGGATGATGTTTGTTTACTTGTTTACTATTACTGTGTTGTAATACTATACATGACGTCCTCCGCCCCAGAACGTTTCCGCCGTTCTCGGTTTTGGGGTGTGACAAAGTTGTCCAAGACAACGAGAGGACTTGACACCATTTGGGTAATTGTGGACTGATTAACCAAATCTGCCCACTTCCTGTCAATAAAGGAAACTAATAAATTGAGATGTTAACCAGGACCTATATAAAGGAGACTGTAAGATTACATGGCGTGCCAATATCTATTATCTTAGACAGAGATAGTAGATTTACCTCTCGGTTTTGTCAGTCGCTTCAGATGTCACTAGGAACCCAACTCGATATGAGCACCGCCTACTGAAAGTCCCCAACTTTCGTATTTTTGAAAGACCCAAACTTTCATATTTCACATTATCATTACTCCAAAACATGCTATTTGCATATTCATAAAAGCAATATTTTACATTGATATAAAGGATTTACAAACTATTGGATACAAACCTTCTATTACAAAGTGTTATATATATTACATAACTACCCAGGATATTGTAATTTATACAAACATAAAAAGTAGTACAAAAGTACTATTACAAACTATTCTACATCTTTCAATAGTATGTAAACATACTATTTATTTATCACCTGCAATTGTTAAACATTGATACGGTACGCGGTGACGCTTAGTGAGTTCAAAAATAGATACAATATAATGTTATGCCATATATATACTTCAATGTGGCAAGGCAAATAGGAACAACAAGATGTATGTGAGATCATGTAAAAAGCGTTCATATCAATTGGCCCAATTGGCATAGAAGACATGCAATTTCTGATTAACATCTTGTTAGATTTCAGGCTTATAGTCTTGTCTAACCATTTGCTAATGCCATAGAATAGAAGTCATTCTCTTACGGAGACATGCTCTACATGGCCAGAGGCTACGTACTAGTACCAATGTGAATCTAAGTCCTTTCACTGATCACATGGTCAAAGGTATTACAATTGCTATTAACATAGCGAATAACACGAGAAAATAACTCAGAATAATAATACTGAAAAGCACATAGCACATATAACACATAACATACAATTGTTCCTATATATTGAACTCACCTTAAGTTAACCGAGGGGTAAAATAGTAATTTGGACAGCACTTCGGCTTTAAATATGCCTTTCTATGTTGAAAACTGGGAATTTGTTTGAAAACCGGGCTCTGCGAAGGTAGGGCTTCAAAACCGAAAAGATAAAATTTCCGGGCTTCTCGGGGGTCTCGGGACGTGTTTCGGGTGCTAAAATTGATTTCGGGGCTTCGGGGAAAGTTAATACGAAGAAAATATGAAAAGAGGGGCTAAAAGTGTCAAATTTTCAAAGTTAGTCGGCAAATCTCGCTTCCCTCTTATTTATAGGGTGCGAGTCCGAGGGGTACTTGGCTAGGGAGGCTCCACGTAGTACCTGCGAGCTTCGGACACGGAAGGAAGGCGTGGCACCTACGAGCTTCGGACCAATCAGGCGAGGCCACGTCTCGGTGATGCGGCTTAAGCGAAGCTCGGACGTGGCACCGGGTGCGAAGCGGGTAGGCGAGACGTGTCTCGCGTCGGACTGGCCACCGATGTGAGACGTGTCCCTTTCCTACTGGACCTCGACCTCGGCGAATGCTCTTATGACACCTGCTGAGTTCGGATTCGGCTACATCTCCGGTGACGCTGCTGCTTCGTGCGAAGGTGACGTGGCAGGTACTGTTCATGCGAGTTTTCTCGGTTTTTGGGCCACGAACTTCTAAAATCCATAACTTTCGCATACGAGCTCCGATTTTGACTTTCTTTATATGCGCGTGCAGCTAAAGTTACGCTCTACAACTTTCGTTTAGACTTTCTCGGCTAATTTTGACTTTAATTTTAATATTATTATTTTTAACAGACCGGGACAGGAAAATCCGTTAAAAAATCATAACTTCTTCATCCGACATCCGTTTTCGTCAGAATTTTTACCGTTGTACTACATATGATGAGACCTTCGATTCTCGTTTAGGATGTATCGGTAAAATAGCGCTCGATCTAAAATTCGAGTTTTTAGCTGTCTACTGGTAAGTTGAAACTTCGAAAAATCATAACATACTCATATGAAGTCAGATTTTAGCGTTCTTTTTATCGAATTTCTCGGTTTAACGAATACTACGACTTTCATTTAGATTACTAAGGCTAAAAAGTAGTTTATCAAAAACTCACTTTTTACGTCATTCGGCGTCGCCCCCGTTTTGTCGCGGATCTTCGGTTGGTCATAAATTCTTCGTTATAACTCGGATTTTGACGAGGTTTTCGCCTACAAATTTCTAACGAGATTCTCTACAACATCAAATAATAAAAATTTTACTTATTTAAAATTTTATATTTTCGCTAAATTTCACTATTTGGCTTTTAATTAGAATTTCATAAGACTTCCAATATTTTCTGAGTGATTCTAAACATAGTTTTACTTCATTTCTAGTAAAAACCATCTGTTAGAACTCAACACTCAATTTTACATAATATTTCACAATTTTATTTATTACAAAACACGGTTTTAGAACGTGTATGTTATAAATGGGGATATTTTGCTTTTATCTCATTCTTATTCTCCCAAGTATAGTTTGGGCCACGATGGTGTTTCCACTTGACAAGCACCAATTCTACTTCTTTGTTGCGTAGCTTAGTTGTTCTTTCATTCACGATTTCATCAGGCACTTCTACATATCTTAACTTATTATCCAACTTTACTTCGGATAATGGAACTGTCTCATCGTAGATGCTCAAGCATTTGCGCAGATAACATACATGAAACACATCATGAATACCCGCCAAATCTTCAGGCAATTCTAAGCGGTAAGCTTGCTTTCCAATTCTCTGGATGATTTTGAAAGGACCAACAAATCTAGGACTCAACTTTCCTTTCTTCCCAAATCGCATAAGACCTTTCCATGGGGATACCTTCAGCATCACGAAATCACCCACTTGAAATTCTATAGGTCATCTTCTCTTTTCCGTATAGGACTTCTGTCGATCCTGGGCCGCTTTCATTCTTTCTCGTACGATTTGAATCTTGTCGGTGGTGTCTTGAATCATTTCAGGGCCTCCAAGGATCTTCTGTCCTACATCACGCCAACATAATGGCGTACGGCATTTGCGACCATATAATGCTTCATATGGTGGCATTTTGATTGAAGTGTGGTAATTGTTATTATACTAAAATTCGACAAGTGGTAAGTATTTATCCCAGTTACCACCAAACTCCAAAACACATGCACGAAGCATATCTTCTACTGTCTGGATTGTTCTCTCTGTCTGACCATCTGTCTGAGGATGATAAGCGGTACTGAGAGCAACTCGAGATCCTAATTCGTGTGCATACTCGCCCAAAAGTGAGAAGTGAAGCGAGTATCGCGATCGGAAATGATCTTTAGTGGCACACCATGTCTTGCAATAATTTCATCCAAGTATACCTGTGCGTATTTCTCCATTGGAGCCGTTTCACGCATAGCGAGAAAATGTGCACTCTTAGTCAGACCGTCGATGATTACCCAAATGCTATCATTCTGTTTAGCAGTCTTTGGCAATTTGGTAATAAAATCCATGGACAGCTCTTCCCACTTCCATACAGGAACACTAAGGCTTTCTGGAGTTCCATAAGGCTTTTGGTGTTCTGTTTTGACTTGTAAGCATACTAAGCATTCTTGTACATATCTTCCAATGTCTCTCTTTAATCCAGGCCACCAATAATCAGCTCTTACATCATAGTACATTTTACTTGTGCCAGGATGTATTGATAGCTTAGATTTATGAGCTTCATCTAAAATCTTCTGTCTTAATCCACCAATCTTTGGAATCCATAGCCGATTCTTAAATACTTTTAATCCTCGTGGATCATCAAGTAAAACATCGGCATAATGTACCATTCCTTCCTTCTTTACATTTTCTGGCTTTAAGGCTTCAACTTGCCATTTCTCTAGTTCATCAAGAATGGTGAACTTCACCGTAGTGTGAGTAATAATATAACACATACTATTACGATAAAATTTCCTGCTAAGTGCATCTGCAACCACATTAGCCTTTCCAGGATGGTAAAGGATTTCGCAATCATAGTCCTTGATTAGCTCCATGGCTCGTTGTTGTCTCATATTCAGAGTTTGCTGACTGAATATATACTTGAGACTCTTGTGGTCGGTGAATAATTGGCATTTCGTACCAAAAAGGTAATGTCTCCAAAGTTTTAGGGCAAATACTACTGCAACGAGTTCAAGATCATGGGTGGGATAATTCTTTTCATAATCTTTCAGTTGTCTTGAGGCATAGGGTATTACTTTACCACGCTGCATCAACACACAACCGAGTCCCAATCTTGAAGCATCGCTATATACGGAGAAATCATCATCACCTTCTGGGAGTGATAAGATGGGAGCATGAGTTAAGAGATCTTTTAGAGTTGAGAAAGATTTTTCTTGATCTTCACCCCATTCGAACTTCACTTCCTTCCATGTAAGGCTTGTGAGGGGTACGGCTATACGAGAAAAGTCTTTAATGAATCTCCGGTAATATCCCGCGAGACCTATGAAACTACGAATTGCGGAAGCATTACGAGGCACTTCCCAATTTTGAATGGCTTCGATTTTGATGGGATCTACAGATACACCGTTACTGGAAATAATATGGCCGAGAAATTGAACTTGACGGGGCCAAAATTCACATTTCGAGAATTTAGCATAAAGTTTCTCCTTTCGAAGGAGTTCTAGGATTTCACGAATATGAATGGCATGATCGGCTTCAGACTTGGAATAGATTAGAATATCATCAATGAATACGATGACAGACTTATCGAGCATTGGGCGGCACACTCGATTCATCATATCCATGAATACGGCAGGAGCATTTGTCAAACCGAATGGCATGACAAGGAATTTGAAATGCCCATAACGAGTACGGAAAGTAGTCTTCGGTACATCTTGCTCTTGTACTTTCAACTGATGATAGCCAGATCTCAAATCAATTTTTGAGAAATAGCTAACACCCTGAAGTTGATCGAATAAATCATCGATGCGAGGTAGTGGGTACTTGTTCTTGATAGTCACCTTATTCAACTCACGATAATCAATGCACATTCGCATCGATCCGTCCTTCTTCTTGACAAACAATACTGGAGCACCCCAGGGAGAGGTACCCGGTCGAATAAAGCCTTTGTCAAGTAATTCCTGTAGTTGGATCATCATTTCTTTCATCTCGGCTGGTGCAAGACGATAAGGAGTCTTTGCGATCGGAGCAACACCGGGCACAAGGTTAATTCGGAATTCTACTTTTCTGTCCGGAGGAAGCCCAGGCAGATCATCGGGGAAAACATTGGGATATTCGTTAACAATGGGAATATGATTTACAGTTTTATTCTCCTTTCTTGATATGTCAACTGTATAGGCCAGATAGATAGGACAAGCTTTCGATATGAATTTACGAGCTTTGAAGAAAGAGATTATTTTTAAGATTCTTTGTTCACCATAGATATGAATAGGATCTTCCCCTTCAATAGGAATGTATACCATCTTTTCGTAACACAAAAGTTCTGCATGGTTCTTTGATAACCAATCCATGCCGAGAATAATATCGAAATTGGGCAAGGAGATAGGGATTAGGTTAGCAAGAAAATTATAGCCTTCAATTTCTATGACACAATCCTTATAGATTTTATCAGCAAGTAATGATATACTTCCTGCAGTATCTACGTGAAATGGTTGCGCAAGTGCATAGCAAATAGTTTGAAAAGAATGCGCAAATTCATAAGATACGAAAGAATCTGAAGCACCAGAATCAAATAAGATGTGAGCAGGTCTAGAGTTGACAAGAAATGTACCCATCACGACATTAGGGTCCTCACGTGCTTCCTTTGCGGTAATCTGGAATGCACGACCCTTAGCTTTTGGCACCTCCTCCTTTTTAGTTGGAGTATTCTTCGGTTGTTGGACAGGGACTTGACTTCTCGCTGGTTGTTGAACAGAAGCTTGACTTCCCGTCACTTGGCTGGTAAGAGTAGGGCAAAAACGCTTCTTGTGGCCAGTAATACCACATGCATAACAATTCACATCCTTCCTTGGGCAAGCTGGCTTGATATGACCTATTTCTCCACACCCATAACAGATAATGGATTCTTTGTCTATTTTGCATTGACACGGATGATTCCTTCCACAAACGCGACATGATGGTGATTGAATAGAAAAAGATTGTGACCTACCATGGCCACGAAAAGCACTCTAAGATTGTGCTTGCTTGCTAGGATCAGTTCGAATAGATTGAGCTGGTGGAATAGTGGAAGCAGGAGTAGTTCTTTCAGTACGTGGATGCTTTGGAATAGTAAGAGTAGCACCACGTATTTCTAAGTCATGCTCACGCCTTCCAGCATACTCAACGGCTTTATCAAATGACAAAACATCCCGGTTGACAACGAAATCATGGATTTCGTGTCGTAGTCGTTCCATGAATAACTGAATTTTCTCGTCTTCAGTTAGAATATACTTCATAGCAAACCTTTCTCTTTGATTAAATTGAGTTTCATACTCATTCACAGTCATTCCTCCTTGTTTAAGCTCGAGGAATTCCTTCTCCAATCTTCTCCTCATATCTAGAGGACAATACTTCTCTAACACACGAGTCTTGAACAATTCCCAGGATAAGTTCTTCTGGTCACATCCATCTAGAGCTTCATATGTTGCTTCCCACCAGACTAAAGCTTCTCCAATGAGCATTGCAGAAGCATAAATAGCCTTGTCTTCATCATCCACATGAGAAACACGAAATACTTTCTTGGTGTTCTGAATCCAAGTTAGAACGATTATAGGATTAAGGACACCAGAAAACTCCGTAGCACCACTACTCTTGAAATCTTTGAACGAGGGACACTTCACTTTCCCGCTTGAAGATTCTTCAGTGACTTTCTCTTTTCCTTTATCATCATTCTTTTTGTGTTCTTCGAGAGTTTGTCGAATAACACCGGTAAGTTTACCTAAAAGTCGCTCCTTACGAGGAGATACTGGAGTATTCACTTCCTCGGGTTGAGGATCTCCACCAACATCAGGGGTATGGCTATTTACTTGTTCAGCCATTGATCTGAAATACGGAGTAAGATAGTATTTCAGAATATTAGGGTTTACTACTACCTAATACTTTTACTTATATATTTCCTATGGTTTGTATCCATATACTTACAATGATTAAGTTCATATATTGAACTTCCTATAGTTTAAGTCTAAATACCAATCTGTGGAATTTAGTTCGCTTAAACTACCGCTCTGATACCATGATTGAAAGACCCCAACTTTCGTATTTTTGAAAGACCCAAACTTTCATATTTCACATTATCATTACTCCAAAACATGCTATTTGCATATTCATAAAAGCAATATTTTACATTGATATAAAGGATTTACAAACTATTGGATACAAACCTTCTATTACAAAGTGTTATATATATATATATATATATATATATATATATATATATATATATATATATTACATAACTACCCAGGATATTGTAATTTATACAAGCATAAAAAGTAGTACAAAAGTACTATTACAAACTATTCTACATCTTTCAATTGTATGTAAACATACTATTTATTTATCATCTGCAATTGTTAAACATTGATAGGGTAAGCGGTGACGCTTAGTGAGTTCAAAAATAGATACAATATAATGTTATGCCATATATATACTTCAATGTGGCAAGGCAAAGAGGAACAACAAGATGTATGTGAGATCATGTAACAAGCGTTCATATCAATCAAAGACATTATTAAAAGATATTCTTTTCAATTCTTGATATACATCAATAAAGCTTTGGCCCAATTGGCATAGAAGACACGCAATTTTTGATTAACATCTTGTTAGATTTCAGGCTTATAGTCTTGTCTAACCATTCGCCAATGCCATAGAATAGAAGTCATTCTCTTACGGAGACATGTTCTACATGGCCAGAGGCTACGTACCAGTACCAATGTGAATCTAAGTCCTTTCACTGATGTCACACCCCCGAACCAGACGGCGGAAACGTCCGGGGGCTGTTGTGACTCAATTGTATACCATCACAATGAATATACATGAAACATAACATCATACATCACCAAGCATTGAAGTAATACAACTGGTAGCGTTTACATCCGTTACATTGTTTCAAAATATTACATTCCCCAAAATACATTGTTCGTTGTTACTTAAACAACCGCAAAACAATCATAGAGTATAGTCCTTTCTTCACTTATCTGTTACCTGAGAATACAAGTATTTTGGAAAACGTCAACATATGAAATGTTGGTGAGTTCATAAGTAATGTTTAAAATCCAATGTTGGTATTACTTTGAAAACCACCAGAAAATCCGATATTTTCTGAAAATAGTATGGCGTAAAAATATGTGAAGATCCGTGAGTATGCTTGTTTGTTTTCTATATATGTAAGCGTACGAGCTGTGAAATTCGATATGTAGTTCGTAAGTGTACTAGTTGAAAACCCTAGGAAAACCCGACGTTTTCCTATCACTTTGCTTTACTTAATTTATGTGTTGTTATTCCGTTACGTTAGAGGTGTTCGTTGAGCTCCGGAGGCATTGAGTATACAGAGGGTGGTGAATTGTTGTAACGTACGTTAATGAAAACGTCCAGTTGACAACCGTACTAGCGATCCCTTAGGCGTCACTCGCACTTATTCACACAACTCAATCCTCCCGGACTTGTGTAGTCCCACGACCGAGGAGAAAAGGTGAAGGTGCGAAACCCTCGGTATTTCCCTACGTCGTTCAAGACCATTGCAATTACGAAGGGCCCGAAGCCCATCCCGCAATCGTGAGTTCCCGACTTTACTAGCAGCACCGAAGGACCCTTGGGGACCAGCAGCACGTTTGCCATTGAAAGTCCTTTTACACGCGGTTTAGTCGTATTAGACCCAACTACATGTAAGCAAGTATCCTTTGGGCCTAAAGATCATGTCATTGGGCTAGCTAGGCTCAACAAGCATGATTTGCAACTTTTGGGCCTAAGGAGTGTACGTCGACGTATTGAGTAATTTCCACGAGAGTATAGAGTTCCGAGAGTTCCATATGTATATTGAGCGTTGTACTGTTAGTAGTTTTGGATTTGTTATTGATTCGAGACCGAATCAATTCGTTTGATAACGATTGTTGGTGACATTGTATATTGTAATTCATCAAGAGTCGTAGTGTCAGTCTTTGTTCACAATGAGTGTATTGAATTATCATTGAAAATTTTCTGTTTACAACCCCTCTTTATTTTGTAAATTTACTTTTTCACCCCTTTAGGTAAATTAATTTCCGGTTTGGTCCTTAAACTATTTTTCTTGACATTTTAACACCAAAAATTATTGAAATTAATATTTTTCAGCATATTTTTCGTTGAAAACAGTTTAAGTCCCTGAAATTGCAATTTTCTCGGTTATAACCCCTCTTTTCGCAGTTTTTACAATTTTGGCCCCAATTGAAATTTTTTTGCAACTTTGGTCCTTTTTAAATTTGAAAAGCATTTTAAACCTTTGAAAAGTACTTGTAACATTAGTAGTCCACTGTTTTACAGAAAAACACAGTTTTGGCCCTCCAAAACAGAAAATTTCGCATAATGGGCCTTATTGGGCTGAAATTGTCATTTTTAGCCCATTAAGCTTGAAATTTATGTTTTTAATCCTCCAAAAGAGTATATTTTCAGAAAATACATTATGGAAATTGTTTTGACTCATCTCACCCATCAGATTTCGAAATATTTCATTTTAGGCCCTTCAACTTTGTATTTTTAACATTTTATGTCAAAAAATGAGTTTTTAGCCCAAAGTGTGTATTGTTAAGCCACTTAGCTATTTTTCTTGGTATACTTTGTATGTAGTAGTATATTTTATGCTAGTATCATTTAACATAAAATATATCTCTGTTTTTAGTGATTCATAACTAGATCTAACATCATAATCATACAAAACACACATATAAGCATAGAAATCATACAAAGCATACACATCATGATAGATCTACACCTTTACTTGTATTCTCCCCCAAAAAACTTATAAAAACCGAAAACAAGGGGGTATGAAGCTCACCTTTGGATGTTGATTCGGTTTTTGAAGAAGGATGGAAGAAAGCTTGGTGATTTTTGACCCTAGCCCCCTTGATGAAGTTTTCGAGTTTATGGAGTTTTCTAGGATGAAAAATCACGATTTTTGCATGGATTAGGAAGAGGTTTTGATAAAACAAAGAATCTAAGTCATAGATCCAAGCATAACCTTACCTTAGATGAAGAGTTTGTGGAAATATCCTCTTGAAAGCCTTCTAATTTTCGAGATTTTTGTGTGGAGAGGAAGGAGGATTTCTTGAGTAATCTAGAGAGAGTTTGTGAGGTGTGTGTGTGTGTGTTACTCACGGCCGAACAAGAAGAGGGAAGGAGAGAGATAGAGTTGCATGGAGAAATGAGATGGCATGGAGGTTTGGAGGGTAATGCATGGATAACCACCATATAATAAAGAGGTGGCATGCATTAGTCAACACTTCCTCTTCTCTTCTTGGATTTGGGCCTTGGGCCGAGAATTTGGATGGAAAAGGAAAGATTTGGGCTTTAAAGCCCTCAAGCCCATATAAAAGTTAAGTTGGATGAGTTTTGATCTAAAAGAAATATAATATGATCTTCACACTTGGTTGGGCTAGTTTAAGTTAATCATGGTTCAAAACTTTTAATTTATTTCATTCTAGGCCCAATATGGCCCAAAATGTTGAAATAAATTAATGTGGGTCCAATTAGAGCCCATGATAGTCAAATTGGAAGCTTATTGGTCCATTTGGGTCCAATAAGGAAGTCCTAGTCCAAAATGGACTTAAACGAGGACTTCTAGGGTTTCCAATTGGTTGTTGACTATTTATAGCACTTGCATGTTGTATTTGATTGAAGTTTTTTGATGTCATTAAATAAGTATCACACATGCTTTTAAGCTTTTGATTCAACCTTTACTTGAATGTAGCGATTACAAGACACAAAATTTCTAGTTGTGACAACTGATCACATGGTCAAAGGTATTACAATTGCTATTAACATAGCGAATAACACGAGAAAATAACTCAGAATAATAATACTGAAAAGCACATAGCACATATAACACATAACATACAATTGTTCCTATATATTGAACTCACCTTAAGTTAACCGAGGGTTAAAATAGTAATTTGGACAGCACTTCGGCTTTAAATATGCCTTTCTATGTTGAAAACTGGGAATTTGTTTGAAAACCGGGCTCTACGAAGGTAGGGCTTCAAAACCGAAAAGATAAAATTTCCGGGCTTCTCGGGGGTCTTGGGACGTGTTTCGGGTGCTAAAATTGATTTCGGGGCTTTAGGGAAAGTTAATATGAAGAAAATTTGGAAAGAGGGGCTAAAAGTGTCAAATTTTCAAAGTTAGTCGGCAAATCTCGCTTCCCTCTTATTTATAGGGTGCGAGTCCGAGGGGTACTTGGCTAGGGAGGCTCCACGTAGTACCTGCGAGCTTCGGACACGGAAGGAAGGTGTGGCACCTGCGTGCTTCGGACCAATCAGACGAGGCCATGTCTCGGTGACGCGGCTTAAGCGAAGCTCGGACGTGGCACCGGGTGCGAAGTGGGTAGGCGAGACGTGTCTCGCGTCGGACTGGCCACCGATGCGAGACGTGTCCCCTTCCTACTGGACCTCGGCCTCAGCGAATGCTCTTGTGACACCTGCTGAGTTCGAATTCGGCCACGTCTCCGGTGACGCTGCTGCTTCGTGCGAAGGTGACGTGGCCGGTAATGTTCATGCGAGTTTTCTCGGTTTTTGGGCCACGAACTTCTAAAATCCATAACTTTCGCATACGAGCTCCATTTTTGACGTTCTTTATATGCAAGCGTAGCTAAAATTACGCTCTACAACTTTCGTTTAGACTTTGTCGGCTAATTTTGAATTTAATTTTAATATTATTATTTTTAACAGACCGGGACAGGAAAATCCGTTAAAAATTCATAACTTCTTCATCCGACATCCGTTTTCGTCAGACTTTTTACCGTTGTACTACATATGACGAGACCTTCGATTCTCGTTTAGGATGTATCGGTACAATATTGCTCGATCTAAAATTCGAGTTTTTAGTTGTCTACTGCTAAGTTGAAACTTCGAAAAATCATAACTTCCTCATACGACGTCAGATTTTGGCGTTCTTTTTATTGAATTTCTTGGTTTAACGAATACTATGACTTTCATTTAGATTACTAAGGCTAAAAAGTAGTTTATCAAAAACTCACTTTTTACGTCATTCGGCGCCGCTCCAGTTTTGTCGCGGATCTTCGGTTGGTCATAACTTCTTCGTTATAACTCGGATTTTGACGAGGTTTTCACCTACAAATTTCTAACGAGATTCTATAAAACATCAAATAATAAAATTTTACTTATTTAAAATTTCATATTTTCGCTAAATTTCACTATTTGGCTTTTAATTGGAATTTCATAAGACTTCCAATATTTTCTGAGTGATTCTAAAGATAGTTTTACTTCATTTCTAGTAAAAAAACCATCTGTTAGAACTCAACACTCAATTTACATAATATTTCACAATTTTATTTATTACAAAACACGATTTTAGAACGTGTATGTTACACCTACCATCCCCATAAAGATGAACAGAGTAAGAGGACCATCGAACCATTGGAGGATATGCTAAGGGCCTATGTGATAGACTTTGGCAAAGTGTGGGATGTCCATTTTCAACTAATTGAATTCTCGTACAACAATAGCTACCACACATGGACTGAGGTGGGAGACACACATATGGTGAAGGGACGGGTACCCAACAACACTCTAATCAGTCCTGAAATCATCAGAGAAACAACTGAGAAGATCATATAGATTAAGGAACGACTAAAAGCGTCTAGGGACAAACAAAAGAGTTACGCGGATAAAAGATGAAAGCCCCTGGAATTTCAAGTGGGTGATCGCGTACTGCTAAAAGTCTCTCCTTTGAATGGGATGATATGCATTGGGAAGCGTGGAAAGTTGGACCCAAGATACATCGGACCATTCAAAATCCTTGCCAAGATTGGTCTGGTGGCTTACAAGCCACAGTTACCACTAGAGCTCGACAATGTACACCCTGTCTTTTATGCGTCAAACCTGAAGAAATGTCTATCTAACGAAACTCTCATTATCCCGCTTGATGAGATCGAAATAAATGAGAAACTCCATTTTGTTGAGGAACCAGTTGAAATTATGGATAGGGTGGTAAAACGAACAAAACAAAGTTTCATCCCCATTGTAAAGGTCCGATAGAGTGCCAAACGAAGACCCGAGTTCACCTGGGAACACGAAGTGATAGCTTCATTTTATTTACTTCTTTTTATAGTTTATTTTAGCACATTTCATTCGCATTTTAGTTAATTTCCATGCATATTTTCCTTTTTGTTATTTTATGACCATTTCGGGTACTTTCTAGTTTCGTGAGCATAATTGCATATTTTTTGGAGACTAGCGGAGCGAGATTTTTGGGAGGCGATTGGACTTGAAGGGCAATGAGGATTTCGAGCTTGATGGTTATGGAGGTGATTCATGGAGTGGGCTTATCAATTGCTTGAAGAATTGTAAGATTTGAAATTTAGATTTGCAAGGCGCGAGAGAATTTTTGAGTGTGCGGAGATCGATGATTGGGATTTTGCAGAAGCTATGAGTGATTTTGAGAGGGAAATTGGGCTCAAATTGAAGAAATCTTGAAGAAAATTGGGCTAGATGCTGATCAGGCTCAAACTGGGCCAATGGTTAAGCTGTGGAGGCCCAAGACTTGAAGAAAGCTAAAAGCCCGTTACACTCACGCGGCCCGCGTAAGGTTTCCACACGGCCCACGTGGATTCCTAAAGGGGCATTTTCAGGATTTTGATTAGAGCTCTATATTAGGAAAGTTGGTGTGCCTCTTTAGTCTTATCTTGGACATCCGACTTTGACACATTCTCTCTGGAGGTTAGAAGACTTTTGAAGGCCAAGAACACATCAAGAACATCATCTTTTAATCTCTTGATTCTTGATAAATGTTGGGTACAATCTTTACTAACTTTGTTTTCTTGAGTTTAGCAATGCTTGGCTAGACAAATCTGGTTGATTTTGGTGAAACCCTTCGGCTATTTGTTGAAAATTGAAGAATCCATGAACTTGTGTTTGAATCTTTATGAAAATGTTTTGTGTTTTAACATCTTATCACTACTTGTATGATTTTATTCGTGAGTTTAAATGTGTTTGTTGTGATTAGTTGGCTAATTTCTTAATTAAGTAAAGGATCTTCAAATTAGCAAGCAACAATTAATTTTTGTGTTAGTTTTACTTCACACAATCATAAAAACATTTTCTCCAACATGGTAGTGAAAGCATTTGACTCCTCTTGGATTTGGTAACTTTTTGGTTCTTAATGCTAGTTGACTTTCACTAATTACATGATTAATGGAAATTGTGACTTTGACTAAGGAAATTGTTATAAGCTTCTCTAAGCATTTTAACAACTAAGAAAAGTCTAGGTAATCTCAAGCTTTTTGTATTACTATAGCCAAATTAAGGATTTAAATCAAGTATTACACCATTGGATTCTAATGATATGTTCATCAAAAAGCCAAAGTGAGGAAACCTCAAGTCACTCATCTTTCTCTTATTGATTTTATATCAAACTTTTGTTTTTGTTGAAATTTTCTATTTAAATCTTAGTTTAGTTTTAGTTTATTTCAAGTATTTCAAAAGACCAAACCCCATTTTTACTTGTATTGTCATTTTAAAAGTATTTTTACAAAGAGATTTTTCATAAAGTTATAAAATTGAACCAATCTCTGTGGATTCAACCCCTTTACCGCTATACACTATTTTAGTGTAAAAGATTTAAGGTTATTAATTTTGTTAGCCTCGACAACCACCACGAAGACCAGATGATGCAAAAAATACCCACACCTCTTCCCTAATTCTTGAAAGAGGCTTTAGAATGAATTTAGGGATGGAATTCCCTCTAATGGGTGGATGATGTCACAACTGGAAAATTTAGAGTTGAGATTGTGATTCATGTACAAATAATTCCTCTATGTAACCTTATTGCATTAAACAATTGAAATTCAAAAATGAAGATTTCATATATCAATACATGCATAGTATAAGAATCAAGTTGTAATAAACTCATGTAAGCCAAGTATGACCCAATAACTAAACAAAAATCAATTTCGGGCCTTTGCCTAAGAGTTCACGGCCCAAATACCCTAGGCCGAAAAACTCCCTTCTTAGGCCTTCTGTGACAACCCGAAATTTCCATTATGTACGAACTTTATCAAGTCAATAGAAATTATAACAATCACAGTAAATTTTCAGACTTTTCCGTATAAGTTTGAGTATTTCGGGATTTACACTTAAGGAGATATCAGGAGAGTGGATGCACTAGGGTTTTGTGCAACACTGTTATTCCAAAACTCTATTATATTAGAGTTCATTACGGGAATAAAAATATTTTCTGCCAAAAATCCCAGGACTATAAATATGATTCATAACCAAATTATTTCATTTGTTACATTTCCATCTAGAGAAAACCCATTTTCTCTCTCATGGATCTTCGGGTTTTCATCCCAAATCATGAGTACCTCTCTCTAGTTGTATTATATGGCTTATAACGTGTTTAATAACATAGATTACATAACAAAACTACAAGACTCGAGAGTTTACCGCCCAAAAACGTTCTTGGAGAGTAAACTCTTTATAAGGGTTAAATGATGCCTAGTCCCTTCCCCTTGTTAAGTAACTATCTTATGCTTATATGTATGTGTATTTAAGACTAGAAAACATTCAAGAACACCAAGATTTAGGTGTTCACGGTCCAAGAAGTTCTTGGACCGTGAACTCCAAAAATCAAGGGCCAAAGAGTGTTTAAATCACTCCTAAAGCCTTGGACAATGGCCTCTATTTATTCCTAGTTAATTTAGGGACCTTAAAACATCAAAAACCCCTCCCAAAGTGAGATTACGACCCTAATCTCCATTTGAAATGGTTCTTGGGCCGTGAACATCAAGAAAGGGTGCCAAAATGTGCCTAATGCCTTCATTAGCCTTAGAAAATTGTCTAGAACCTATCCTAATTGAGTATGGGACTTGCAAACATCGAAATACCCATTTCCATATGAGTTTACGACAGTAAAATCAAAAGGAAATGACCTTGGGGCCGAAAACTCCTAAAAGGAGTGTCTTAAAGCCCTAAACTATTCCAAGGATTTAACCACCAAGTAGAATTGCTTCTAGAAATCAAATAACACTTCAAAACACATAATATCATTAAGCTTCGGAGCTTACGTCTGTAAACTCAAGGGTTTACGACCTTAAACTCCTTGTGTGGGGTTTAGTGAAGAGTAAACTCATGTATAGGGTCTTTTGGAACCCTAAACCCATTTAGCCTTGTCCCACAACAACTTAGATGCAACCTTTAGGACTTATAACACTTATACAAAGTGTTTTCATGTCCTAGAGTGTCCCAACTTAATTTATTAGTTATTATTTGGCTAATTAGTTATATATATATATATATATATATACATATATGTTCATTATATGATAACTAGGCTCGAGCGTGTGTACAAGTCTCCATTTGCCACCTAGCACCGTATCCGATACTTCAAACCAATCCACTCACTTCAAGTGAGTTCATACCCCTTTAACTAACATTTGAAATACTTTTAAATGTTTTAAATGCTTTTATGGGGGGGATACAAGTTGAATACTTATAGTTATTACTTCAATCACATGTGATTAATAACTACCAAACTAATGATTTTACTAATGTTCAAACTATTTATCAAACTGTTTTACTTCAAACTGTTTTACAAACTCTTTTAATTATCAAATACTTTTACTTAAACTTTGTTATACTTATTATAAATTGCATGCCTGTATATGTATAGTTATATAAGAAATGTTTAAAAGGCTTAGGAAAGTCGTCCGCCCTATTTCCTTTTCGCGCTTGAGATGTGGTCTGGTGGGATATCGGGTAGCCGTCTGAAGGTCGTTTCAATATTAATTATATATCATGTGTACATATATAGTCATAAAAGTTCTTCCAGATTCATTCGTACTAGTTACATCATTAGTATGTTACCATATGGGTAGCACGGGATGATACTTATACAATTGCTAGATCAATGAGTCAGTTCATTCATGAGTCAGTAGCTATTACTATGAGAACATATACATTACATTACAAGAAGAACATATACAGCTATACTAGAAGAAGAACATATACAACTATACTAGAAAGGGAACATATATAACGATACTAGAACGAGTAACAATATATTACATATACATGAATACGTTAACAAATTGTGATCCACTGTATCGGAGCATGCCTTCAATGTCATGGCCCGAGTTGTAGCCAGAGTATCTTGGAGGGAGAGCGTGAGTTTGCATATAGATCTATATTGGATTGACTATCCTACACCTTGCTGCTAGCTACAGCCGGACCTGCAGGTATGCGGGTGCCAAACGTCATTTCTTTTTACGACCTACATTTGTCGTTGTTACCTAGTCGATAGTATGGTACAATAAATCACATAATACCTTAATATAAATCCGATTTAAGGTAGTTAGTACAGTAGTAGTTCCTATACTACAACACTACAGTACTACATTAATTTACCCTTTACATATATATCTAGTGATCATTTCACTTAAACATTAATGTACAAACTATATTTTGGCAAATGATAGTTACACTTGGGAAAATTACACACTTTTACAGTAAACGAACATACAAAACAATTACGCCTTGGTAGAAGGCTACTTTTAATAGAAAATATAGGTTTTTCTAAGAGATTCAAACTTTTACAAACATTTACATTTTTATATTGCCGATGTTGACAAACTCGTGTTTATAACTACGTTCAAACATTTTGATACAAACACTGACACTAAAATACTTATGAACTCACCAACTTAATGCTGATAAACTCTTTCAAAATAACTTGTATTCTCAGGTCATCAGTAGACAGGTACCAAGGCCAGCTTTTGAGAAGATGGAGCACATTCAAGACTCGTTTTATTATTTTGATTAACATTTTTGGTGTCTATAACTGTACGTAACACGCTTGTATTAAAATTTTATATTTAATGCAATGGATGATGTTGTTTACTTGTTTACTGTTATACTGTGTTGTGATACTTTACATGACGTCCTCCGCACCAGAACGTTTTCGCCGTTCTTGGTATTGGGGTGTGACAGATTGGTATCATGGCATTGTTTATAGTGAATTGAGTATATCAACCCATAAAAGATATACTAACTATAAACCCATTTGGGATTAAAACACTCTGACCAAGAGTCTACACTTTAAATACTAAAATATTTAATTAAGTATACAAGCCTGCATTCATACTAAAATCAGTGTCACTAGGACAGTACAAAAGAATTACGATTGTTGAACAATAGAGGTGGACTTAGAGACATATAGTCAAAACTAGGAAGATATAGCCTGATCAACTATATTATCCGAGGGTTGACTAGCATGTGCCTAAGTGTAGTTGTGTGGTTGCAACAAGTCTAAAATCTTACCAACAATACCACAATGAGAACACTAGAACGTAACATTAAACTTAAAATACTATAGGAGTATTTTGTGCTACTACAAGTTATTTATGCACTAGATTCTTATACCTCTCTTCTCACGTAGATTTAATGGCTGGATTCCACATTCCCGGAGACTCGTACTTTCCACCCAACGGAAATGTTGGATGGCTTGAGGCAAAGTCCGATGATGAGCATCAAATCCCTTTGGATGATCATCAAGCAGAAGGCTTTTCTGATGGATCTGACTTTGAGCCTGAAGTCAATAACCTACCGCTAGCAGGTCAAGCCTCAAACAACCCCCGACCAGCTTTTCTTGGTCCTACACCTTTGTGGGAAACCAACTTGAATTGCTGGAGTGATGAACAAGGTCAACCCTTACCTTACTATGGGGACCGAAGCTTTTACAATCTCAGTGAGGGTGGCTCGGCGGATCGAGCTCTGCCCGTCATTGTCCGCAGAATAGCTCGTGATGTTGTACAAGGTCGAGCAGCCATCGGTCGAGTTATGGAGATTGATGCCAACTCTGGTGCCAATACAGTCCGCATCCGCCGTCTTGAAGAAGATATGGAATGGACCAGGAGAACCAATGAGACCCTGCAGCAACAGATGGCTGCCTCCCGAGCCGAAGTCATAGAACTTTGAGTTCGTCAGAGGGCTCATGAGCGACATCTTTAAGAGGTGTTTCATCAAGTGACAGACCTCAGGGTTCACCCGAGGAATTCCCATCGCCGTTAGGAGATGTCTAGTAGATCTGTATCTTTTGGGTTAAGGATTAGCCTTTAGTATTTGTGCTTTAAGTAGCACTTGTCTATAAAATATTCCTAACTTTCAGTACTCTAATTAGGAATCTAAGATCTGTCAAACTTTCCGTATGGTATGATGTAAGACCTACTGTTAGGTCGATTTTCCTTGAACTTATTACATCCGTAATACCAGTATTATTCACAACTACCTAATCTGTGGGAAAAATCTGTACGCTTGTGTTTTCCTACTAATCTTTCTTGTTATGATCTCAAACACTCATTCAACTATTGGGCTATGGTTAGTTAGTCCATGTGTCACTCTCACCCCACTTACAATTGATTCTTACCATTTTGTTTATCTTTATAAACTTATAGTTGAAAGATGCCTCCTCGCAAATCTCCTAGGAATAACCCTGCACCTCCACCACCACCTCCTCCGCCTCAGGTCATCGATACTGCAGCCCTAAATGCTGCCGTAGCTGCAACAGTGGCAACTGCCATGGCTCAGTATCACTCTACTGATGCCAACAGAGGTGGAACCCCTGTTGACTATATTCCTGCTGAAATCCCTATGTGCTCAAGAGAGTGCTCTTACAAGGATTTCACCAACTGCAAGCCGAAGTCCTTTCATGGCACCGGCGGAGTCATTGCCCTATTGCAATGGTTCGAGAAGACTAAATCAATCTTCGAAATCTGTTCATGCCCTGCTGCGAGCAAAGTCAAATACGCCGCATGCACCTTTGAAGGAAAGGCTCTGACGTGGTGGAATAGCCACGTTAAAGAGCTAACTCTCGTAGTGGAGAATGTTATGGGCTGGGAAACCATGAAGGACCTCATGATTGAGGAATACTCCCCGAGGGGCGAAATCCAGAAATTGGAGTAGGAGCTTTGGAGCCTAACCATGAAGGGCACCAACATAGTCACATATACCGCCAGATTCAGCGAACTGGTGGCTCTCTGCCCCAATATGGTTCCCACTGAAGGGAAAAAGATCGAAAGGTACATATGGGGGTTAGTGCCTCCGTATCAGGGGAATGTCCTATCATCAAACCCTGCTACCTTCGACAGTGCCAAGCGACTGGCACAGCGACTCATTGACCATGGAGTCAAAACCCCTGAAACAACAACAACCCTAGCCATCCCGGAACCCTCCAAACCCGCTGACACTAAGCTGAAGGTCTGGGAGGAGAAGAAGAAACAACGAGCTGCCGAAAAACAGAAGATTGTGGCAGTGCATGCCGCAATAACCCCTACTGCTGCTACTGCTCCGGTGGGGCAGTATACTGGAAATTTTCCTAAGTGCAATAAATGCAACTACCACCACAACGACCCCTTCCATGAAATGCAGTGCACTAACTGCAACAGGAAAGCACACACAATCCGTTTCTGTAAATCTCCGGCAAGGCCGATCACTCTAGTCCCCGGCTCTGGCGCGAGCCAGACATGCTATGGATGTGGCGAGGCGGACCACTATAAGAGGGACTGCCCCAAAGCGAAGAATGTTGGCGGAGCAGGGAGGGTACTAGCAATAGGCCATGGGGAAGCAGTTGCTGACCCGACGATGGTGACTGGTACGTTCCTCCTCGATAACTCCTATGCATGCATTCTGTTCAATAGTGGAGCGGAGCGAAGCTTCGTGAACCATAAATTTGCTCGCATACTTAAACAAAAACCACACACATTTAAGGAACAATTCACAGTAGAAATGGCTAATGGAAAAACTGAAAGCACGAATAGCATATACTTAGGATGTACCCTAACTCTAGATAACCATTCATTTCCAATCGACCTTATGCCGGTCTCGATTAAAAGCTTCGACGTTATCATTGGCATGGATTGGTTAAGCCTTCATCGCGCCGACATCATGTGCTACGAGAAAGCAGTCCGTCTAAACCTCCCGTCTAACGAAACTCTTATCGTCTGTCACACCCCCAAACCAAGGATGGCGGAAACGTCCGGGGGTGGAGGACTTCATGTATAGTATCATAACCACAATTTCAATAGTAATTTAAGCAAACACAACCAACATATATATAATTGAAAAAGTTACATCACTTGTATGAATTACATGTTTCAAAATCAATTACAATATGTTGACAAAATATGAAAAGTTTGACGCCTTAACGTCCCATCCTCAAGAGCACTTGATAACCTGATTAGTGTTTTCCTGTGAATACAAGTTGTTTGAAAAGTGTCAACACAAAGGTTGGTGAGTTCATAAGCTTTTATTAATAAACTTAGTAAAAGTCTTTCACATGTAAATGTCGCGTTTGTTTCAGAAAAATCCGATATTTTCCTTGAAATCCGAAAAATGTAGCCTTATAACCAAAGACTAGAATGTATGAGAAATCATCGTTTCTTAGTAGAAATGTTGTGAGTTTAAAATGATATGGAAAGTAAATTTCTTTTATCAACCTAAAACCTACTTCGGTTTTATGAAACCCCGTAAACTTTATGAATTGTTATCTCCCTAAGTGAGTCGCTATAATCATACTGTGACTATGTGAACCTGCCACAACGTTTCTCAGGCGTCGCGAAAATGAAATGACATTTGTCACCCGTAGACCTGCAGGTCCCACTGTAGCTAGCAGCAAGGTGTGGGGTGTCAAACCCAATATAGATCTATATACAAGTATCACGTTCTCCCTCAAGGAGATTCTGATTATAACTACCAGGAATTATATCCCGCACTCGGACGTACGGGGAGAGAGAGAGAGAGAGAGAGAGAGAGAGTCTCACAATATAGGTTAACAAGTTTACGTGAAATGTGTGTGAATATTAACATTTCTTGTATGAATGTACCCTTCTTGTACGAGTGCGTTGAGTGATGTATCATAAACTATACCTATTATAGTTTATCTAAAATGTATGTAATATGTATAAACTCTTTTATGAAAATGCATTAGTGTTATGAATTTACTAAACTATACTTTTTATAGTTTAATATACGTGTTCTAAAATGAATGAATAATATTTATTATGAATGACTTAGTTTCAGTTCATGATGATAAACTAACAACAAAACACATCCAAATATTAGAACTTATGATTATACACTTTGGTCAACATAATACAAAGTGTTATGATATTTACATGCTGTTGGCTAACTTTAGCCATTCTGCCCTGTTTTTGGAAAAATCATAGAAAAATCATACGAAGTCGAAAACTAGATCCGTAAATTATGAGAGTTCAAAAAATGTGTCTAGTTTACTCATAATTTTTATCACGATTTTTAATGACCTCCAACCTGGGTGAAAAAGTCCAAAATCACAGACTGGTCCGGATTGTTGTTTGAAATGATAGGCAGTTTTGTAAAAATCACCATAAATTGTAGAAAAATCGTATAGAGATGTGCAAGTAGCCATTTTAAAGCTAAAAGCTTGAACTATTTGCACCTTGTACAGTTTTGAATACAAAAATGTTTAAGATTCCCAAAACAGTCCGTGAATGGAGTTGAACTTTTCTGATGAAGGCTGTTAGAAAAATTTAGTTATGTTCTTAGTGTTTTAACTTGTATTCCCCCCCTGAAAACTTGAGAAAACATGAAAATATAGGGGTATGAACTCACCTTAAGTGATTTCAGTAGATGATTGTTGAAGAATGGAAGTGTTTAATTCAAGAACACTTGGAGATGCCTTGAAGGTTTTCGAGAATCTAACATTATAGTTAGGGAGTTTGTGTAAGCAATCAAAGACTTGAGTAGAATGAAGTGAAATAATAATAGGGAGGATGAATTTTTACTTACTAAGTGTGGAAGAACACTTGAAATCAGCCTTGGATCTCGAAAATTTGTGTAGAAGAGTTTGAGAGAAAAGTGGTGTTTGTTACTTAGTGGAATGAGAGAAATGAGAGAAAATGAGGAGTGTGGTTGTTTGTTCCAGCTCAAAAACGTGGGAGTGAGTGAAATTTGAGTGTAAGGGAACATTGAAGTGACATAGGTAAGGTGGGGAGGTATGGCTGGTCATAGAGTGGGTGTGGGGTGGTTGCTTGTGTCATAAGTTAAGGCAAAGTCAACACTCCACCTTAAATAAATCCCCCATTAGATCTTTATTATTTAGATAATGATTTTCATAAAAATATGTTTAAATTATGAATATTTAGAGTTTATTATGTTAAAATATAATTTCTGGAGAAAATCCCGCTTTAAAATCACGAAAAACGGGCTTAAAATGTTAAAAATATCAAAAATGGGCTAAAAGTGACATTTTCCCGAAGTCTGGCCGAGGTTCGGCCTTCTGGTGCTGAACCGAGAGGGAGGGAGGCAGAAATCGAGAGGGGAGAAGAGAGAGGGAAGGAACCGAGAGGGGAGAAGAGAGAGAACAGAGGGGGCGCGAAGAGACAGAGAGGAGAGAAGGCAGAGACCGAGAGGAGCAGAGCGCGAGCAGAGCAGAGACCGAGCGACACCGAGCAGAGACCGAGAGGAGCAGAGCGCGAGCAGAGCAGAGACCGAGCGACACCGAGCAGAGACCGAGAGGAGCAGAGCGCGAGTAGAGCAGAGACCGAGCGACACCGAGCAGAGACCGAGAGGAGCAGAGCGCGAGTAGAGCAGAGACCGAGCGACACCGAGCAGAGACCGAGGCTCGGTCTCGCATGCTTCATCCACCAGAGGCTCGGTTCTGGTCCCTAAGAGGCCTCTCATTCCGGTTTCGGTTCCTAAAGCCTATTTTTCTCGTTTTCGCCCCGTTTTAAGCCGTTTTTGACCCGGTTAAGGTCCGGAATGACCCGAATGATTCTAAAAAGTTATGGGAACTATTTGAGGGAGATTTGGGAGAGATTTCTCATACTTGGAGAGATTTGGGAGAGATTTGACATTCTTGGAGAGATTTCTCATACAAAGCGATATTTGAGAGAGGTTTCACATACTTGGAGAGATTTGGGAGAGATTTGACATTCTTGGAGAGATTTCTCATACAAAGAGATACTTGAGAGAGATTTGGGAGAGATTTCACATACTTGGAGAGATTTGACATTCTTGGAGAGATTTTTCATACAAAGCGATATTTGAGAGAGGTTTCACATACTTGGAGAGATTGGACATTCTTGGAGAGATTTCTCATACAGAGAGATACTTGAGAGAGATTTCACATACTTGGAGAGATTTGAGAGAGATTTGACATTCTTGGAGAGATTTTTCATACAAAGCGATATTTGAGAGATGTTTCACATACTTGGAGAGATTTGGGAGAGATTTGACATTCTTGGAGAGATTTCTCATACAGAGAGATACTTGAGAGAGATTTGGGAGAGATTTCACATACTTGGAGAGATTTGAGAGAGATTTGACATTCTTGGAGAGATTTTTCATACAAAGCGATATTTGAGAGAGGTTTCAAGTGTGGCATTTGTGAGTGTTTGGCTCCGTAATGCAAGTCTCTTGAGCCCCGTTAAGTCATGATTAAGGATCCCACACACCCCTAATGAGTATGCAACATGGTTTTCATCAGTTTAGTTCATTGATTAGTACTAGGGCTTAGGAAATTTTTAACACAAGACTTTTCTCAAGTGATGTTTTCCCATTAATATAGCAAGTTATACAGTATGAACATAACACAAACCCTAATACACAAGGTTTAATAGAGTTGACCGGCTTGACTTGATGACTTGACTTGACTCAAGATTGACGATTGTCACATCGTCTACGGCGACAAAGCCGGTGCGAGTCTTTGTATAATATCAAGTATTCAAGCACAGAAGTATCTACATAAAGAATACCATGCATTCCTTGCTCACATTGTCGATACGAGCCTCGAAATGAAAGAACTAAAGAACATTCCAGTAGTGAGCGACTTTCCTGACATCTTCCCAGAAGAGCTACCAGGATTACCTCCGCAACGACAGGTCGAGTTCAGAATCGACTTAGTCCCAGGAGCTACCCCAATAGCCAAGTCACCCTACCGATTAGCACCAGCAGAGATGCAAGAACTATCTGGTTAACGAATTGCTCAACAAAGGCTTTATAAGACCAAGTTTCTCGCCTTGGGGAGCACCGGTCTTATTCGTTAAGAAGAAAGACGGATCATTATGTATGTGTATCGACTACGGAGAACTCAACAAACTAACGGTCAAGAATCGGTACCCTCAGCCTCGCATAAACGATTTATTTGACCAACTGCAAGGGGCGAACTACTTTTCCAAAATTGATCTAAGATCCGAATATCACCAATTACGAGTGCTAGAGGAGGATGTTCCGAAGACAGCCTTCCGAACTGGTTACGGACACTACGAGTTCGTGGTGATGCCATTCGGATTGACCAATGCGCCCGCAGTCTTCATGGATCTGATGAATAGAGTATGCCGACCTTACTTGGATCAGTTCATCGTTGTATTCATTGATGACATCCTAATCTACTCCCAAAGTAAGAAAGAGCATGGCAATCATCTGCGACAAGTTCTAAGAACTTTACGAACGGAGAAGCTTTATGCGAAGTTCTCTAAATGTGAATTTTGGATCCGAAGAGTCGAATTCTTAGGACACGTGGTAAGCGAAGAGGGAATACACGTGGACCCTTCCAAAATCAAGGCCATTGAGAACTGGTCAGCACCGAAGACGCCTATGGAAATTCATCAATTTCTAGGCCTCGCTGGCTACTATCGCAGGTTCATTCAGAACTTCTCCCGCATAGCGAAACCTCTTACAACACTGACCCAGAAGGACGTGGCCTTTGACTGGGAAGAGAAGCAGGAAAGAGCATTCTAAACGCTCAAATGAGCCTTGTGCACCGCACCAATACTATCCCTTCCCGAAGGAATAGAAGACTTCGTAGTCTATTGCGATGCATCGAATCAAGGGCTCGGATATGTTCTGATGCAGTTGGGTAAGGTCATCGCCTATGCCTCGAGACAGCTAAAGACACATGAAGTCAACTACACAACCCACGATCTTGAACTAGGAGCAGTTGTGTTTGCTCTGAAGATCTGGAGACATTACTTGTACGGAACGAAGAGCACTATCTTTACAGACCACAAGAGTTTACAACACATCTTCGACCAGAAAGAGCTCAACATGAGAAAACGATGGTGGGTCGAGCTACTTAGTGATTACGAATGCGAAATTCATTATCATCCGGGTAAAGCCAACGTAGTAGCTGACGCTGTGAGTCGGAAGGAATATTCTGGTCGTAGGGTCAAATCATTGACTATGACTATCCATTCACACTTGTCCACCCAAATTAAGGCAGCTCGGCTTGACACTTTGAAACCCGAAAATGTGGCGGGTGAATCCCTAAGAGGGATGGATAAGAACTTGGAGGTTAAGGGTCTGGACCCCAAACCTAGGTGGTTTCAGAAACTTGGTCACGAACGAGGCGCACAACACTCGTTATTCCGTACACCCGGGATCAGATTAGATGTATCTGGACCTCAAAACGTTATATTGGTGGCCTAACATGAAAGCAGATATTGCTACCTTCGTGAGTAAATGCCTTACTTGCGCAAAGGTCAAGGTCGAATACCAGAAACCCTCCGATCTTTTACAACATCCGGAGATACCAGAATGGAAGTGGGAGCGGATAACTATGGATTTCATAACCAAGTTGCCCAAGACGACGGGTGGACTTGATACCATATGGGTCATTGTCGACCAATTGACCAAGTCTGCACACTTCCTGCCTATCAAAGAGACTGACAAGATGGAGAAACTTACAAGAACTTACATTAGGGAGATTGTAAGACTGCACGGTGTTCCCTTATCTATTATCTCGGACAGAGATAGTAGATTCACTTCGAGGTTCTGGCAGTCATTACAAAGTTCCCTAGGAACTAGGCTGGATATGATTACGGCCTACCATCCACAGACCGACGGGCAAAGTGAGAGGACCATCCAAACACTGGAAGATATGTTGAGAGCCTAGGTGATTGACTTTGGAAAGGCATGGGATACTCATTTACCCCTTGTCGAGTTTTCCTACAATAACAGTTATCACACGAGCATCAAGTGTGACAACCCAAGTTGCCCCGTTACATGTCCCCGTTACCATTAACGGAATATTCCACTGTTCAAGAGTTCCGTTAATGAGAAGTCGTCAAGTTTAATAAACATTTCAATTGTGTATGTTTATATGCCGTTAATTCGTGATAAAAGGAAATGAGATACATAGCACATATTTCCATTTACATGGAAAATATTAGTTTATTATTACGACCACTAAATCGGGTGCGACCAAAAGCCCCGTTTAAGGGTAGTATCGGGTAAAATTCCACTGTGCCCCAACTCAAAACCCGATGTAAGGGTGAGTGGAGTCCATTGGAGACTTTTTACACACTCTCTCTCTATACTCTCTCTCTAGACCCGTTTTTGCCCCGAAACCGCAACCAAACGCTTCCAAATTGTAAGTCCGCTTACCCTATCTTATTCTAAACATATTGAATCATGTTTATATTCCAAAAATCGGACTTAGAAGCTATGAAAAAGGAGTTTACGGCCTAAGAACCTCCTTAGGCCGTAAACACCCAAAATGAGGCCAAAATGACCCAAACTTGTCCCTATAGGCTTGGAAATAAATTAAGGGGATTGCCTAGGAGTGTTTAAACATCAAAACACAATGATTTGGGGGACAAAAGAGAGTTTACGGCCCAAGCACAAGCTTAGGCCGTAAACACCTCAAAATTATGTTAAAATACCCCAAAAACACTCCCAAACCACCCTTAAGCTTCATTCATAATTTAGGGACTTGGTATTTTGGGTTTAGATCACTAAAACACATCAAAATGAAGGAAAAAAGGGAGTTTACGGCCGAAGCACATGCTTAGGCCGTAAACTCCCCAAACATGCCCAAAATGTTGGTTTTTGTTCCCCAAATGGCCTTAGACTATTTCTATAAAATTATAGGAAGGATTTAAGGACTTAAACACAATGAAATGAGGCTTGACTTGGAGTTTACGGCCCAAGCATATATCTAGGGCGTAAACTCCCCAAAACCCACTCAAATGATGGTTTTAATCCTCCAAAATAGCATCATACTTCATTAGAAATCACTAGAAAGGCATTAGGGGCTTTAAACTTCCCAAAACTCTAAGGATTGGAGTTTACGGCCGTAAACTCCTTTAGGAGTGGTTCCTTGGCCGTAAACTCATAGATCATGCCCTTAGAGGCCTCAAATCCACTCATGCCTTTTGGGAAAAGTGCTTAGAATAAATCAATGAGCAAGCTAGAAGCATAAAACACCCAAGAATATGACCTTGGGAGTTTAAGGCCGTAAACTCCCTTGGGTTAGGCCGTAAACTCCAAAATGGTCCATATTAACGCTTTAAACCCATTCACACACTTGATATTTGAGTTTAACAAAGTTCCACAACTGATAGGAGACCCTTAGCACCCTTAAACGCTACCTAGGACCCCAAACACTTAACCAAAAGTGTTTTCCGCTCCTTTGAGCGTGTATATTTGTTTAATTAGTATTAAACATACTAATTGTATGTGAACATATGATATCATATGTTAAATAGGTCATTGAGTGTGTTCGAGTCCTTACGTGGCACCGAACGCCCAAACAGCACTCTCGTTGGACCTACTTACACCAGGTCAGTTCATACCCCTGAATGAACCTTTTAATGTTTTTAAATGTTTTATAGGGGGGAATACAAGTTAAACATGCCAGTTATCATGTCAATCGCATATGATTGATAACCCGCATGCACAAGATTTTACCACTTTACACTGTTTTACCGAGTGGGACACTAAAATGATTTTTACCTGTTTCATAACTTTTACTTATACTGATTTATTCAAATTCATTCTAAATTGGTTTATGAAAGATCCTCTAAGGTTTTTAAACGTATTTTACAAAGGAATACAATTTGTGATTTTCTCTGTACATAAAGGCTTTTCATTAAAGATTTCCCTTTGACGTATACTTTTACTTGTTAAATACTGCTGCTTCACTTATACTTATTTTATACTCTGACTCGGTAACACTTTCACTTATACCTATAGTCGCTTATACTTGATGACGCTTATACTTATTCACACTCTTACTTAGTGATACGATTTCTTCTTCACTTATACTTGATAACGACTCTACTTCACTTATACTTGATACGCTTTTGCTTCACTTATTATCGCCTCTACTTCGTGATACGCTTATACTTGTTTGACACTTCTACTTCACTTGCGACCACTCCTACTTCACTCGTTAGACACTCTTACTTCACAAGAATCACTTATACTTTACGATTATGTTATTCCACACTGTATGAATTCACACCACAATGATATGTTTTCAATTATTACACACTCAGCCGTAGTTAGATGTACGTCTGTGCTTATATAGATACATATAAGTAACGATTGAAAGACTTAGGAAGGCTCATCTGCCCTATTTCCTTTTCTTCGTTGAGATGTGGTCTGGTGGGATCGGGTGGCCGTCCGAAAGTTGTTTGGTTCATTAGTTATATACTATGTATATGAGTATGGACATACAAGAAATTTGCTAGTCAAGTCAGTTGAGAGTCTCTACCTCTATTCTACACTTACTTTAGAAACACACTACCCACTGTTTGGAAGTCTCTATCTCTAATATGTCACTTGCATCAGAAATCCACTCCCTTCTAGAAACACACTATCCTCTATTTGGGATGCATCTTCGGGATGCGGCCTTCTCCGTCGTCTAGTTGGTAACCAGAGTCACCTGTAGGGAGAGCGGACATTGTGTGTATAGGCCTATACGGGATTCGCAACCCCGCACCCTGACTGCTAGCTACAGTCCACGGCCTACCAAGCCAAGGGGTGACAAATGTCACATTTTATGGATGCTTGTAGGGTGTCTAGAACTCTAGTCAGTATGGTTACAAGTATCCTGGGTTGCCTTATGATACATGGCTTTAAGGTAACAGTATTTCGTCAGCAATTTACACTGTATGCTGATGTCACCTTTTTCAGAGTCACACTATTTGATCATACAAGATGTATCTTTCATTTGATACTGTCTGGGATCTGTTATCTCTGTTTGACCTTACAAGATGTATCTTTCATTTGATACTGTCTGGGGTCTGTTATCTCTGTTTGACCTTACAAGATGTATCTTTCATTTGATACTATCTGGGGTCTGTTATCTCTGTTTGACCTTACAAGATGTACCTTTCATTTGATACTGTCTGGGATCTGTACCCATTGTATTCACAGAATCCACTGTATTCACCGTGTTCACCGTTCTAGACCTTGCTAGACGTATCTTTCATTAGATATTGCCTGCGGTCTATATTCACTGTTTAGACCCTACTAGTTGTACCCTTCATTTGGTACCTGCTGGGGTCTGTGTCTCCACTTGTTAGACTGAACCAGGCGTATCGTATGTTTGATACTTTCCTGGAGTCTATGGTTCTTTGCCTTAGTCAGCAGTCCTCACTGCTGAGGTATATGATATTCCCTGATGTCGTTGCTTTCCTCAATAATCAAGTTCAGTATTCTGATAATGATAGCAATTTAAGGGAAACTTCTTTTTACCACTTTACACTGACCAGTCTTGGTAGAAGGCTGCTTTTGTTAAAGAAAATATAGGATTTTCTGGAAAGAACCCTAATACACTGAAATCTCTTAAGCTATCACTTTATTAAGTTATTTGAATGAAATGTCACTAAATGCTTATGAACTCACCAGCATTTGTAAAAATGCTGATACTCGCTTTTCAAATAACTTGTATTCTCAGGTTAGCATTAGACAGGTACATCCCCGGAGCTGTTGATGAAGATAGCTTAGTACCATGTTGTATTTATTCTATTACTTGTATTACTTTAAATTGTTGTAATGTAACCATGTAAAACTATTACTATTAATGCAATGTTTTGTTGTACTTTGATTACTATAATGCATGTGTTGTAATACTTGACATGACGTCATCCACCCTAGAACGTTTCCGCCGTTCCGGTTTTGGGGTGTGACATCAAGGCTGCTCCATTTGAAGCCCTCTATGGCCGAAAGTTCAGATCCCTCTGTGTTGGGCTGAAGTGGGGGATACCCAATTAGCTAGGGGCAAGTTTCTGACGGTACTCTCACCAGCCCGGAAATCATTCGGGAAACGACAGAGAAGATCGTTCAGATCCGTGAACAATTGAAAGCCTCTAGAGACTGACAGAAGAGCTATGCTTATCAACGAAGGAAACCTTTGGAATTCTAGGTGGGAGATCGAGTCCTTCTAAAATTCTCACCTTGGAAGGGATTAATATGCTTCGGTAAGCGTGGGAAACTTAATCCAAGATATATAGGGCCTTTCGAGATTCTTGCAACAATCGTCCCTGTAGCATACAAACTCAATCTACCCGACGAATTTCGCAACGTACATTCTACATTCCACGTATCGAACTTGAAAAAGTGTCTGTCCGACGAGACTCTTGTTATTCCACTCGACGAGATCGAGATCAACGAGGGCCTCAACTTCGTGGTGGAACCAGTAGAAATCATGGACCGAGAGGTCAAGAAAATGAAACAAAGCCGTATCCCAATAGTGAAGGTTCGTTGGAACGCCAAACGAGGACCTGAATTCACTTGGGGACGAGGGATCAGATAAAACTAAAATATCCTCATCTTTTCGCTTAGTTATTTGTAACTTCTTATTTTCTTAAATTCTAATTTTGGGATGAAATTCCTTCTAACGGGGGGATGATGTGACAACCCAAAATTTCCATTATGTACGAACTTTATCAAGTCAATAGAAGCTATAACAGTCACAATAAATTTTCAGACTTTTCCGTATAAGTTTGAGTATTTCGAGATTTACACTTAAGGAGATATCAGGAGAGTGGATGCACTAGGGTTTTGTGCAACACTGTTATTCCAAAACTCTATTATATTAGAGTTCATTACGGGAATAAAAATATTTTCTACCAAAAATCCCAGGACTATAAATATGATTCTAAACCAAATTATTTCATTTGTTACATTTCCAACTAGAGAAAACCCATTTTCTCTCTCACGGATCTTTGGGTTTTCATCCCAAATCGTGAGTACCTCTCTCTAGTTGTATTATATGGCTTATAACGCGTTTAATAACATAGATTACATAACAAAACTGCAAGATTCGAGAGTTTACCGCCCAAGAACGTTCTTGGAGAGTAAACTCTTTTATAAGGGTTAAATGATGCCTAGTCCCTTCCCCTTTTTAAGTAACTATCTTAGGCTTATATGTATGTGTATTTAAGACTAGAAAACATTCAAGAACACCAAGATTTAGGTGTTCACAGTCCAAGAAGTTCTTGGACCGTGAACTCCAAAAATCAAGGGCCAAAGAGTGTTTAAATCACTCCTAAAGCCTTGGACAATAGCCTCTATTTATTCCTAGTTAATTTAGGGACCTTAAAACATCAAAAACCCCTCCCAAAGTGAGTTTACGGCCCTAATCTCCATTTAAAATGGTTCTTAGGCCGTGAACATCAAGAAAGCGTGCCAAAATGTGCCTAATGCCTTCATTAGCCTTAGAAAATTGTCTAGAACCTATCCTAATTGAGTATGGGACTTGAAAACATAGAAATACGGGGCCGAAAACTCCTAAAAGGAGTGTCATAAATCCCTAAACTATTCCAAGGATTTAACCACCAAGTAGAATTGCTTCTAGAAATCAAATAACACTTCAAAACACATAATATCATTAAGCTGGGAGCTTACGACCGTAAACTCAAGGGTTTACGACTGTAAAATCCTTGTGTGGGGTTTAGTGAAGAGTAAACTCATGTATAGGGTCTTTTGGAACCCTAAACCCCTTTAGCCTTGTCCCACAACAACTTAGATGCAACCTTTAGGACTTATAACACTTATACAAAGTGTTTTCATGTCCTAGAGTGTCCCAACTTAATTTATTAGTTATTATTTGGCTAATTACTTATATATATATATATATATGTTCATTATATGATAACTAGGCTCGAGCGTGTGTACAAGTCTCCATTTGCCACCTAGCGTCGTATCCGATACTTCAAACCAATCCACTCACTTCAAGTGAGTTCATACCCCTTTAACTAACATTTGAAATACTTTTAAATGTTTTAAATGCTTTTATAGGGGGGATACAAGTTGAATACTTATAGTTATTACTTCAATCACATGTGATTAATAACTACCAAACTAATGATTTTACTAATGTTCAAACTATTTATCAAACTGTTTTACTTCAAACTGTTTTACAAACTCTTTTAATTATCAAATACTTTTACTTAAACTTTGTTATACTTATTATAAATTGCATTCCTGTATATGTATAGTTATATAAGAAATGTTTAAAAGGCTTAGGAAGGTCGTCCACCCTATTTCCTTTTCGCGCTTGAGATCTGGTCTGGTGGGATATCGGGTAGCCGTCCGAAGGTTGTTTCAATATTAATTATATATCATGTGTACATATATAGTCATAAAAGTTCTTCCAGATTCATTCGTACCAGTTACATCATTAGTGTTTTACCATATGGGTAGCACGGGATAATACTTATACAATTGCTAGATCAATGAGTCAGTTCATTCATGAGTCAGTAGTTATTACTATGAGAACATATACATTACATTACAAGAAGAACATATACAACTATACTAGAAGAAGACCATATACAACTATACTATAAAGGGAACATGTATAACGATACTAGAACGAGTAACAATATATTACATATACATGAATACGTTAACAAATTGTGATCCACTGTATAGGAGCATGCCTTCAATGTCATGCCCCGAGTTGTAGCCAGAGTCTCTTGGAGGGAGAGCGTGAGTTTGCATATAGATCTATATTGGATTGACTATCCTACACCTTGCTGCTAGCTACAGCCGGACCTGCAGGTATGCGGGTGCCAAACGTCATTTCTTTTTACGACCTACATTTGTCGTTGTTACCTAGTCGATAGTATGGTACAATAAATCACATAATACCTTAATATAAATTCGATTTAAGGTAGTTAGTACAGCAGTAGTTCCTATACTACAACACTACAGTACTACATTAATTTACCCTTTACATATATTTAGTGATCATTTCACTTAAACATTAATGTACAAACTATATTTTGGCAAATGATAGTTACACTTGGGAAAATTACACACTTTTACAGTAAACGAACATACAAAACAATTACGCCTTGGTAGAAGGCTACTTTTAATAGAAAATATAGGTTTTTCTAAGAGATTCCAACTTTTACAAACACTTACAAACATTTACATTTTTATACTGCCAATGTTTACAAACTCGTGTTTATAACTACGTTCAAACATTTTAATACAAACACTGACACTAAAATACTTATGAACTCACCAGCTTAATGCTAATAAACTCTTTCAAAATAACTTGTATTCTCAGGTCATCAGTAGACAAGTACCAAGGCCAGCTTTTGAGAAGATGGAGCGCATTCAAGACTCATCTTATTATTTTGATTAACATTTTTAGTGTCTATAATTGTACGGAACACACTTGTATTAAATTTTATATTTAATGCAATGGATGATGCTGTATACTTGTTTATTGTTATACTATGTTGTGATACTTTACATGACGTCCTCCACCCCAGAACGTTTCCGCCGTTCTTGGTTTTGGGGTGTGACACCTTCCCTTGGCCGAAAACTCCTTCATGGGGTTAAATTAAGCCCAAAAGCCCATAACCACTCAAAAAACCAAAAACCCTCCCTTATTGGGCCATCAAGATCGAAAACCCCCCTTGGGTAGCCCACTATGGCCGAAAATCTTATAAGGTTTCGGTTGGGGTTTAGACAAAAAAAAGAAGGAAAAAAGAAATTAAAATTGGTGGTGACACCTCACCACTTTACACCCCTTGGACCTTAAGACAACCAAGCAAAACACCTAAAAATCTATCATACTCTCATGCTAGACATTCAAATGACCACCATGTGTCACACCCCGAAAATCGAAGGCGGAAACATTTCCGGGGTTGACTCCACGTTGAGTATCAAATCCAATGTACATAGTAAGTAAAGTAAAACAACCATTACATTACATAAAGAAAAGTTTTACAATTGTTTCAAAAGTAAAGTTGTACAGTTGTGATACATAGTATATATATACGAACAAAATGAAACGGGTCTTCTGAGTACTCCGTCTTCGAACAAAAAGGATCTTCGGGTACCTGTTCTAATGCTGACCTGAGAACACAAGCGATTTAAAAATCAGCATAATGTTGGTGAGTTCATAAGTGGTTTTTGTTTGTGAAATGTTCAAGTTTCCTTTCTGTTTCTGAAATGTTACGCACACCAAGAAAATCCCATATTTTCTTAAAAAGGTTTGTTATCGTTTGTTAACATGTAAAGTAAAGTTGTACACTAAAAACATGTTTTCTCTTGTGTAAATGTACAGTTAGGTTATCTGGTTTCACATATTGTTCTGGTTATGTACCAATGTATTCCAAGGAAAGTCCCATACTTTCCTAATTGTTTTACCAATTGTTAAAGATGTAAAGTTATCCGGTTTGTTACCCTTTTCTGGTTATGTAAACGTTTCCCCAGGAAAGTCCCATACTTTCCTAAATGTTGGTTATCACTGTAAAAGATGTATCTGTAAAATGTGGTTATGTTCAATGTTTCCCCAGGAAAGCCCCATACTTTCCTGAATGTTGGTTATCAATGTAAAAGATGTATTACGTTATTCATTATTACTATTGAGTAAATATCTGTTATCCTAATTTCGAGTTCCATAACCATACAATAGACTAGATATGGCAATAAGTAGTCCACATCACCTTATGACTTTCATCACCCTTGAACCATTTCGGTTCGGCTGTAGCTAGCAGCCAGATGTGGGGTAGTCAGCCCCGTATAGATCTATACACTCAAGTCACGCTCTCTAAATCCTAGAGATTCTGGTTACGGGTTCAGTCCTCCACTCGCGTATCTCTGTGGAGTGTTCACCAAGGACGTATCTCCAATCATACAGGATTAACAAATTTACTAGTAATAATATGATAGTCCTCCACTCGTGTATTTCTGTGGAGTGTTACTGAGGACAAAACAGTACAAGTTTTATGTTCAAATGTTCTAATGTCATGCTTTTAACTGATAAAATGTGGAAAACCATTTGTGAAATATATATAAAACATAACAGTTTAAAAATCCATTTCACAAATATATGTTTACGTGATCTGCTTGTTCAAACGGTTATTAGTTGTAGCAATCATTGTTAAAAGCATATAAAACGTGAAACACACACATAAAAACATGTTTTGAGTACAAGTAATCCCTTGTACTTTGCTTGTGTTCCCCCCTGAAAACAGTGAAAACCATGAAAAAGGGTACGGGTATGAACTCACCAGACGAGAAGGTGCAGCTGTTTCGGACACTAAACGTTGGTTCGGGGCTTGTTAACACGCGAGGTTCCTATGAAATATGAAATGGTACCCAAAGGTATCTAATTAGACTTTAAACCACTAATTAGATAGGATAATACACTCCAATGAATTAAATCACCTCAAAACGAGTGTTTGGAGTGACCCGGGTGACATCTACGGACATGTAATGGCACTAGGGACTTGGAATTTGAGTTTAATCCCCAAGAGTAAACATTTAAGGGAGTTTACAGCCACAAAACACATACATACATGAGTTCACGGCCGTGAACTCATGTTGGTGTGATTTTGAGTGTCTAATGGCTTGATTGGACTTGGGAATGGTTGGAATGGACTTCTAAAATGCCTTGGAATGATTTAATGGGACTTATACCATTTAAAAGGGAGTTCATAGCTGTAAACTTGGAGTTTACAGCCATAAACTCTCCTATGGTCAAAAATAATTATTTTGAGGCACAAGGAACAATCACATGTGATTCTAGTTAATTTTCCAAGCCTTGGGGTGAATTTGGGGCATCATTTGACACATATTTAGGAGTTTACGGCCCATGAATGTGTCCTGGCCGTAAACACTTATTAAGAGGATGTTTGATGTGTTTAAGGTCCCCAAACTATTTTTAGATGGCTCTAGGATTTACCAGAAGGCTATTGGTTGAGTTTCAAGGCATTCTAACATGTCTAAAGGAGTTTACTCTCCATGTTTGAAGGGTTTACGGCCCAAGCATGATTCTTGGCTGTAAACTCATGTTTACCCCTCAAAATCCAAGTTTAAGGTGTTCCAAGTCCCGGTTTGTAAGCCTCAAGGTCGTATCTAAGTCCCAACAATGATTTGGAAGGGTTTAATGGCTCAAAAACCCCATATTTATGTGTTTACGTCCCAAGCATATGCGTTGGCCATAAACACTTGTTCCAGGTCCTATTTCACATTTTAAACATAGATTTGAAGGCTTATAAGGTTGAATAACAAGCTAGGAAGGTTACCTCTATGATTTGGAGCCTTAAATCTTTGATTTTGGACCTTAATCTAGATGAGGAGAGAGGTTAGAGAGAGAGAGTAGTGAGATGAAGCCAAAAGCTTCAAATGAAGGCTTAGAGCACTTTATATAGTGTCTAAGTTTTGGACACGGTGGAATTCTACCCGATACCGGCGTTAGGCGAGGCTTTTGGTCGCACCCGATTAAGTTGTCGTAACCCGATATGGTAAATTCTAAAATGTTCCGATTACTAGAATGGGCTGTTAGAATGATTTATAAATACATTAAGACACCCATTAAGTCATATTAGATACATACAAATTAATGACTTAATTAAATAACGAAATCGGAATTGGATATGAAAACGACGATTAGCTGATCAAATTGAATTACGAAAAGAGTTACAAGTAATGATACAGAAATTTTGGGTTGTTACATTATCCCCCCGTTAGAGGGAATTTCGTCCCAAAATTCAAAGTTAAAACACAAGACAAGATACAAATCACGGATCTGGAAAGAGTTGTGGATACTTCTGTTTCATTGAGTCTTCCCGCTCCCAAGTGAATTTCGGTCCCCGCTTGGCATTCCAGCGAACCTTCATTAACGAGATGCGACTTTGCTTTGTACGTTTGACTTCTCGGTCCATGATTTCGATCGGTTCCTCCACAAAGTTGAGGTTTTCATTGATCTCGATCTCGTCTATGGGAATCACTAGGGTTTCATCAGATAGGCACTTTTTGAGATTTGAGACATGGAAGACAGAATGAATGTTACTGAGTCCGTGAGGTAAACGAAGTTTATAGGCTACCGGACCGACCCTGGTAAGGATCTCGAAGGGTCCAATGTACCTAGGGTTAAGTTTCCCACGTTTACCAAAACGTACAGTGCCTTTCCAGGGTGAGACTTTCAACAGGACACGATCTCCAACCTGGAATTCTAGAGGTTTCCGACGGTTATCAGCGTAACTCTTTTGGCGATCTCATGAAACTTTCAATCAGTCTCGGATTTGGATGATCTTTTCGGTGGTTTCGTGGATGTTTTCAGGACCAGTGAGAGCACTGTCGGGGACTCGACTCTTGGCTAATTGTGTATCCCCCACCTCGGCCCAGCACAGAGGGGATCTGCACTTACGACCGTATAGGGCTTCGAACGGGGCAGCCCTGATGCTGGTGTGGTAACTGTTGTTGTATGAGAACTCGATCAAAGATAGATGTGTGTCCCATGACTTTTCAAAGTCAATGACACATGCCCTAATCATGTCCTCCAGGGTTTGGATTGTTCTCTCACTCTGTCCATCGGTCTGAGGATGATACGTCGTGCTCATATCTAGTTTGGTTCCAAGGGCTTTCTGAAGGGACTGTCAGAATCTGGAGGTAAACCTGCTATCTCGATCAGAGATAATGGATGCAGGTACACCGTGCAGTCGAACTACCTCCTGGATGTAGATTCATGTGAGTCTTTCCATCTTGTATGATTCTTTGATCGGAATGAAGTGAGCGGATTTTGTCAAACGATCGACAATTACCCAAATGGTATCGTACCCACTAGGACACTTGGGTAGTTTGGTGATGAAATCCATGGTAATCATCTCCCATTTCCATTCGGGTATCTCGGGCTGCTGGAGTAGACTCGAGGGTTTCTGGTGCTCAACTTTAACCTTGGCGCAAGTTAGACACTTGCCCACGAATGTAGCTATCTCAACTTTCATGTTTGGCCACCAGTATTGTTTCTTGAGATCCAGGTACATCTTGTCAAAACCCGGGTGAACAGAGTATTTGGTTTTGTGTGCCTCCTCCATGACAATTTCCCTGAATCCTCCGACTTTAGAATCCAGATCCGATCCATGAAACAATAGACTCCATCACCTCTGATCTCTAGTTTCCTTTCCATTCCTCTCAAGGTTTCGATCAACACGTTCTCGGGTTTGAGGGCTTCTAACTGGGCTTCTCGGATTTGCATGGGTAAGTTGGAATGGATAGTCATCGTCTGGTTCTTAACTTTGTGGCCTGCACTTTCCTTTCAGCTAAGGGCATCTGCTACCACATTGGCCTTGTCGGGATGGTAACGGATTTCACACTCATAATCACTAAGTAGTTCTACCCATCGTCGTTGCCTCATGTTCAAGTCTTTCTGATCAAATATTTGCGTCAGGCTCTAGTGATCAGTGAAGATTGTGCACTTGGTTTCGTAGAGATAATGTCTCCAAATCTTCAATGCAAAGACTACGGCTCCTAGTTCCAAGTCATGTGTGGTATAGTTGACCTCGTGTGCTTTCAGCTGTCTTGAGGCATAAGCAATCACTTTTCCTCTTTGCATATGCACACAACCTAAAACTTGATTAGACGCATCACAGTAGACAACAAAGTCCTCTGTCCCTTCGGGTAGGGACAGAACAGGCGCGCTGCATAAGGCTCTCTTCAACGTTTGGAATGTAGTTTCTTGTTTATCACTCCAACAAAAGGGTACACCTTTCTGTGTTAGAGTGGTTAAGGGTTTGGCGATTTTGGAAAAATTATGGATGAATCTCCGATAATAGTCGGCGAGACCCAAGAATTGACGGATTTCTGTGGGTGTCTTCGGTGCCGACTGTAACAACCCGAAATTGTTCGTCGCCAAAACCCGTTCTACCTGAAAAGTCGCCGTTATCAACTTCGTTCCGTTTTCTCTTGAGTCAAATTATTTAAACTTATATGTTTATTTTAATTTAATGAGTGTCTAAATCACTCAGGAACTCACGTAATTAGCCCGAAAATAATTATTTCATAAGTTTTAAAAATGTCCCCGCCGGGTGACGGAAACTTAATCGGGTGCGACCAAAACCCGCGTTTAACGTCGGTATCGGGTAGAATTCCACCGCGTACAAGTTTTAAGACCTATATAAACGTGTTTTAGCATCCATTTGAAGCTTTTTCCTTCTCTCTCTACTCTCTCTCTAACCTCTCTCCTAAATCCAAGTTTAAGGGTCCAAAACTCAAATTTAAGGCTTCAAATCTCTAAGGTACTTTCCTTAGCTTGTATTGTAACCTTCTTAGCCTTCAATTTCGAGTTCAAATCATGATTTGTGACCATATTCATGAGCTTACGGCCATGGAGGGGCCGTAAACTCACAATAAGTGGGTTTTTGAGCCCTTAAACCCCTCCTTGACAAGTTTGGGACTTAGATATGGCTAAATGGCTTCAAGATATGGACTCTAAACAATTAAAACATGAGTTTTGTGGCATTTAAAGGATTTTACGAACAAGGATCATTCTTGGGCCGTAAACTCATATGTCTAGGGTTTTTATGCCCTTAAACCCTTCCAAATCACTTATATGGCTTAGTTATGAATTATAGAACTTAGATCTTTGCATTTGGACACTTGAAACATGGTTTTTGGGGGACTTACATGAGTTTACGGCCAAGGCTTGTGCTTGGGCCATAAACTCCATAAAACATGGTGCAAATGCATTTCTAGGGTGTTTGAAAGCCATCCAACACCACCAAAAGCCTTGGAATAAATCAAAGGACCAACCAAAAATAGTTTTAGGGCTTTACAAACATCAAAACCCCACATTTGAGAGTTTATGGCCATAGAACATGTCTCATGGCTGTAAACTCATAAAAGGGTGTCAAATGATGCCTTAAACTCATTTCTAGGCTTGTGGGAATTTTTAGAATCACATGTGATTAATTTTAACACCTTTAAAACACTAAATCAAGGGGAATTGAGAGTTTATGGCCAAAGACTCCATGCCTAGGCCATAAACTCCCTTAAGTATGGTAAATGATGTTTTTAATTCAATCCAAGCCTTAAGAAAAATTAATCCAAGCATTTCCAAGTGTCCATATCCAATTATGACCCAAATTTGCACCATAAACCACCCTACCATGAGTTTACGGCCGTAAACTCATGGGGAATGGGTGTGTTGGACCAAAAACTCTTGTATCAGTTTATTCATGGGGAATAAACTCAAGTTCCAAGTCCCTCGCATCATTACATGTCCTTAAACGCCACCCGGGTCCCTCCAAACACTTGTATCGGAGTGTTATCACGACTTGAAGCATTTGTCCCTATCCAACAATCAATCTAAGTCCTAATTAGATACAAATGTGTATCTTTACATCATAATTAGGAACCTCATGTGTTTACAAGTCCCGAATCAACTCTTAGCATCCAAACCGTCTCATATCTCGTCCGGTGAGTTCATACCCCTACGGCTTTTTCACTGTTTTCAATGTTTTCAGGGGGGAATACAAGCAAACTGTAACTGTTTTCAAATCATAACATTGATTTGTTTCAAACAATATCTGACAAACTTAGACACTTTTACTCCTTATGTATTATGTTGAGCATAAGGAATGATTTATCAATTACAACTATATGGATTTTAGTTAAGGAAATAACAAAACTAATCAAATTATTATGTATATAATTTAGGGTTTCTTTACTATTCGTTTTATCATGTACTGATATCTATATAAGGTTATTAGATAAACTATGTCTGATTCAGTTTATCACCGTATCATTTGATTGTATTGTCAGATAATTTCATTGTATGTATCTATATTTACTATACTATGTTTCATAATCTTCTGTATGTCGATATTTTATGAGAACCCTGTGAATAGTTTAGTACTGTTTTGTGAGATAGTCACTACCCTTTATAGATGATCAATAAATCCTCCCCGGAAGTGTAACCAGAGTCTCCTGGAGGGAGAGCGCGGAATTTGTGAATAGATATATTCGCGACTGACAATCCCACACCTTAACTGCTAGCTACAGTTAGGGGGCACGCCTGGGGTGAAAAATTTCTGGATATCGTTTTGACGTCTGACAAACGTCAAGGAGGTCACGCTGTCGTATTAGCATGGTTACCTGACTCACAACATGTATTAATATTAGTTTATTCACAGTTTGGGTTTGTATTTATATCTCCTTCGGATAGTGATCCCATGGTTTTGTATCTATATCTTATACGGGATAGTGATCCCATGGTTTCGTAACTATATCTTATACGGGATAGTGATCCCATGGTCTATATCTATATCTTATACGGGATAGTGATCCCATGGTTTTATATCTTTATCTTATACGGGATAGTGATCCCATGGTTTTGTAACTATATCATATACGGGATAGTGATCCCATGGTTTTGTATCTATATCTATTGCGGGATAGTAATCCCAAGAAATCAATCTATATTAAGTACGGGATGATAATCCCATGGTCAAAATCTATATCTTGTCCGAGATAGTGATCCCATGGTTTTCAATCTATATTTCCATGTATATCAAATTATCTTGTGTCTAGTTCGGGATGGTAGTCCCATGGTCTTAAATCTGTATTATCATATGTATCAAACTATCTTATATCTTTTACGGGATAATGATCCCATGAATTTCAACTTATAGTTTTGTGTATTAAACTATACTTTGTGATATACAACTGATGTTACAATTAGGAAAATATGGGATTTTCCTGGGGTAAAACACAACACGTAATCAAATTGGTAACAAATGATAACTAAACCAACTTCACATAAGAAAATATGGGATTTTCTTGGATAACAAATCTTTTCAGAAACTAAAGGAAACCGATACATTTTCATAAAACAAAACCGCTTATGAACTCACCAGCTTTATGCTGATTTTCAAACCGCTTGTATTCTCAGGTCCAAGTTAGACAGGTACCCGGTGATCTCTTTTGGTGAAGACGGAGTGCGTGGAAGACTCATCTCAACTTTTGTTAATATGATGCATATGTACATCTTGTATAACTTTACTTTTGAAACAAATGTAAACTTTCATATATATGTAATGTAATGGTTGTTTACTGTGATTACTATGTACATTGGATTTGATACACAACGTGGTAGTCCACCCCGGAAATGTTTCCGCCTTTGATTTTCGGGATGTGACACCGACCAATTCTCTATCGCTTTAATCTTGGAAGGATCCACGTGAATACCCTCCTCGCTTACCACGTGACCGAGGAAGGTTACCTTCCGTATCCAGAATTCACACTTGGAGAATTTCGCGTATAGCTTCTCGGATCTAAGGGTCTCCAACACTAACCTCAAGTGTTGTTTGTGGTCTTCTTCGCTCCTTGAGTAGACGAGGATGTCGTCAATGAACACGATGACGAACTTTTCTAAGAAGGGACGGCACACCCGGTTCATCAGGTCCATGAACACAGCTGGTGCATTGGTTAGACCGAAGGGCATCACTACGAACTCGTAGTGTCCATACCGAGTCCTAAAAGCTGTTTTGGAAACATCACTCTCCTGAACTCGTAACTAATGGTACCCTGATCGAAGGTCTATCTTTGATAAGTAACTGGCTCCCTGGAGTTGATCGAAGAGGTCATCTATTCGCAGAAGAGGATATCGGTTCTTAACGGTCAACTTGTTCAGCTCACGGTAGTCGATACACATCTGAAAGGATCCATCTTTCTTCTTGACAAACAATATCGGAGCTCCCCAGGGTGAGGAACTCGGTCTAATGAATCCTTTATGGAACAACTCATTGAGTTGACTGGATAACTCCTGCATTTCTGGTGGAGCTAAGTGATACGGAGACTTCGCTACGGGAGTAGCTCCAGGAATTAGGTCAATACGGAACTCGACCTGACACTCGGGAGGAATTCCTGGAAGCTCTTCGGGAAACACATCAGGAAAGTTACAGACTTCGGGGATGCTCGCGAGGTTTTTAACTTCTTGTTTCTCATTGATCACATGGGCTAAGAATGCAATGCACTCCTTTTGTAGGAGATTTCGAGCTTTGATGCAGGAAATGATACGAAGATTGGAACTGGGTTTATCGCCATAGATTACGAGAGTCTGTCCCGAAGGAAGGTTGAGACGGATGGCTTTTTCGTAATAAAGGATATCAACATGATTGGGACTCAACCAATCCATGCCAATGATAACATCAAAGCTCTTAATGGAAACTAGCATAAGATCTATAGGAAATGAGTGGTCATTCAGGGTAAGGGTACAGCCTATGAATACATCGCTAGTGCTTTCTTTCTCACCGTTATCCATCTCGACGGTAAACGTTTCAGTTAGAGGTTGGGGATTATGTTTTAGGTTATGTTTGAATGCATGACTAACAAAACTCCTTTCAACACCCAAATCAAAAAGAATACTAGCATATGAGTTGTCGAGAAGGAACGTACCAGAGACAACAGTAGGATCGGTGACTGCTTCCTCCCATCCCATGGTTAGAACCCTTCCGGTGTTATCAGCAGTTGACGTCTTGGGGCAGTTCCTTTTAAAGTTCCCAATCTCTCCACAGTTGTAGCAAGCTTGACTAACGCCTGCTCCAGATGATTGGTTGGCCGATTGGGTCGAAGTTTTGCAGAATCGAATTGTGTGCCCCTTCTTACCACAATTGGTACAGGATAGTTCTCGACAGGGGCCGGGGTTGTGATGGTATTTGCACTTGTCACACAGAGGAAGATTACCAGCATACCTGCTGGTAGGAGTTGGAGATGTGGATCCCACAACAGAAGCAATAGCAACGGGGGTAGTAGCAGCATGGACTGCTACGGTCTGTTGTTTCTTGGAAGATCCTTGGGAAGATTGACCCTTCTTCTTCTTCCAGAACTTTCTCTTCTCACCACTCCTTTGAGTCGGCTCAGGAGTGGTAGTGTTTTCCTCAACATTATCGCTATGATAAATCAGGGTTTGGGCTAACGTCTTGGCACTATCATAGGTATCCGGACGAGCAGACAAGACATGACCCTTTGTCGGCTGGGTTAACCCCCAAGTCGGCTGGGTTAACCCCCAAAGGAACCTTTCGATCTTTTTGCTTTCAGGAGTGACTAATCCAGGGCAGAGAAGTGCGAGATCATCGAATCGGGAAGTGTATGTAGCAATGTCAGAACCTTTCATCTTCAGGTTCCAGAGCTCGTGCTCTAGTTTCTGCATTTCACCACGGGGACAGTATTCAGCAATGAGGAGTTCTTTCATGGCTTCCCAGCCCATGGCGTTGGCTACGGGTAGGGTCAGAGATTTGACTTGGCCATTCCACCAAGTCAAGGCTTTATCAACGAAGGTACAGGCTGCGAATTTGACCTTATCAGATTCTGCACAGGCACAGATTTCGAAGATGGATTCGATTTTCTCGAACCATCGGAATAAAGAAATGACACCTCCAGTTCCATTGAAGGATGTTGGTTTTGCATTCATGAAATCCTTATAGGAACCCTCCTTTCGGTGTCCCTGATTATTTTCTTGGCTTTTGAGTTGAGGACCATCTCCTGAGCTACCAGGGTTCACTTGTGACATGGCTGCCACCATTGCAGCAGTCAGAACTGTCTGAAGCGATGCAATATCAAATTGAGGAAGAGGGGGTGGCGAAGAAGGATTGTTGTTGTTCTTTGAGCTGGGTCTCTTTTTGGGAGGCATCTTGATCTAATAAGATCAAGAAAGAGAGAGGATGGTAAGTCCTCTACATTGAATCGATAGATATGGCAGTTATATGTTTCGAATAAGCGATAAAGCAGGAAAGAGTTATCAAAACAGATAATTTATCGCTACGAATGATCACAGAACACCACTCGAATGAGGATTTCTACAGAGGATTGGCTCGAGAAATACTCCCATAGTATTTCATGATTTACTTACGACACTGGTTCGATGTTTGGGAAATTAGGGTAAGTTTTAGGCATGTCGCACACCATAGTCACTCCCAAGCACATGTTGGTCATGTCTCGAATGAATATAGTTGGCCAGGCTATATTGACCCTAGACACGAATACATAACTGCCCAGGTTTAACCACAACATACAACACCCACTTACTTATGTTCTGTTCTACTTGTAGTTACGGATCACGACGGTTCGGTATACTTGTATACTTTTTGAAAATACTTGTAGTTTGAAGATACTTTTAATTCAGAGCACTTAGGCCCTTTAGTGTTTATAGTTTTATACCATGTAAGGTTTGGTATACTTCATTCACTATAAACAAGGGCTCTAATACCAATCTGTCATACCCCGAAAACCGAAGGCGGAAACATTTCCGGGGTTGACTCCACGTTGAGTATCAAATCCAATGTACATAGTAAGTAAAGTAAAACAACCATTACATTACATAAAGAAAAGTTTTACAATTGTTTCAAAAGTAAAGTTGTACAGTTGTGATACATAGTATATATATACGAACAAAATGAAACGGGTCTTCTGAGTACTCCGTCTTCGAACAAAAAGGATCTTCGGGTACCTGTTCTAATGCTGACCTGAGAACACAAGCGATTTAAAAATCAGCATAATGTTGGTGAGTTCATAAGTGGTTTTTGTTTGTGAAATGTTCAAGTTTCCTTTCTGTTTCTGAAATGTTACGCACACCAAGAAAATCCCATATTTTCTTAAAAAGGTTTGTTATCGTTTGTTAACATGTAAAGTAAAGTTGTACACTGAAAACATGTTTTCTCTTGTGTAAATGTACAGTTAGGTTATCTGGTTTCACATATTGTTCTGGTTATGTACCAATGTATTCCAAGGAAAGTCCCATACTTTCCTAATTGTTTTACCAATTGTTAAAGATGTAAAGTTATCCGGTTTGTTACCCTTTTCTGGTTATGTAAACGTTTCCCCAGGAAAGTCCCATACTTTCCTAAATGTTGGTTATCACTGTAAAAGATGTATCTATAAAATGTGGTTATGTTCAATGTTTCCCCAGGAAAGCCCCATACTTTCCTGAATGTTGGTTATCAATCTAAAAGATGTATTACGTTATTCATTATTACTATTGAGTAAATATCTGTTATCCTAATTTCGAGTTCCATAACCATACAATAGACTAGATATGGCAATAAGTAGTCCATATCACCTTATGACTTTCGTCACCCTTGAACCATTTCGGTTCGGCTGTAGCTAGCAGCCAGGTGTGGGGTAGTCAGCCCCGTATAGATCTATACACTCAAGTCACGCTCTCTAAATCCCAGAGATTCTGGTTACGGGTGCAGTCCTCCACTTGCGTATCTCTGTGGAGTGTTCGCCGAAGGCGTGTCTCCAATCATACAGGATTAACAAATTTACTAGTAATAATATGATAGTCCTCCACTCGCGTATTTCTGTGGAGTGTTACCGAGGACAAAATAGTACAGGTTTTATTTTCAAATGTTCTAATGTCATGCTTTTAACTGATAAAATGTGGAAAACCATTTGTGAAATATATATAAAACATAACAGTTTAAAAATTCATTTCACAAATATATGTTTACGTGATCTGCATGTTCAAACGGTTATTAGTTGTAGCAATCAGTGTTAAAAGCATATAAAATGTGAAACACACACATAAAAACATGTTTTAAGTACAAGTAATCCCTTGTACTTTGCTTGTGTTCCCCCCCCCCCCCCCCCCCCCCCGTGAAAACAGTGAAACGGGTAGGGGTATGAACTCACCAGACGAGAAGGTGCAACTGTTTCAGACACTAAACGTTGGTTCGGGGCTTGTTAACATGCGAGGTTCCTATGTAATATGAAATGGTACCCAAAGGTATCTAATTAGACTTTAAACCACTAATTAGATAGGATAATACACTCCAATGAATTAAAACACCTCAAAACGAGTGTTTGGAGTGACCCGAGTGACATCTACGGACGTGTACTGGCACTAGGGACTTGCAATTTGAGTTTACTCCCCAAGAGTAAACATTTAAGGGAGTTTATAGCCACAAAACACATACATACATGAGTTCACGGCCGTTAACTCATGTTTGTGTGATTTTGAGTGTCTAATGGCTTGATTGGACTTGGGAATTGTTGGAATGGACTTCTAAAATGCCTTGGAATGATTTAATGGGACTTATACCATTTAAAAGGGAGTTCACGGCCGTAAACTTGGAGTTTACAGCCGTAAACTCTCCTATGGTCAAAAATAATTATTTTGAGGCACAAGGAACAATCACATGTGATTCTAGTTAATTTTCCAAGCCTTGGGGTGAATTTGGGGCATCATTTGACACATATTTAGGAGTTTACGGCCCATGAATGTGTCCTGGACGTAAACACTTATTAAGAGGATGTTTGATGTGTTTAAGGTCCCCAAACTATTGTTAGATGGTTCTAGGATTTACCACAAGTCTCTTGGTTGAGTTTCAAGGCATTCTAACATGTCTAAAGGAGTTTACTCTCCATGTTTGAGGGGTTTACAACCCAAGAATGAGTCTTCGCCATAAACTCATGTTTACCCCTCAAAATCCAAGTTTAAGGTGTTCCAAGTCCCGGTTTGTAAGCCTCAAGGTCGTATATAAGTCCTAACAATGATTTGGAAGGGTTTAATGGCTCAAAACCCCATATTTATGTGTTTACGGCCCAAGCATATGCCTTGGCCATAAACACTTGTTCTAGGTCCTTTTTCACATTTTAAACATAGATTTGAAGGCTTATGAGGTTGAATAACAAGCTAGGAAGGTTACCTCTATGATTTGGAGCCTTAAATCTTTGATTTTGGACCTTAATCTAGAATGAGGAGAGAGGTTAGAGAGAGAGAGTAGTGAGATGAAGCAAAAAGCTTCAAATGAAGGCCTAGAACACTTTATATAGTGTCTAAGTTTTGGACACGGTGGAATTCTACCCGATACTGGCGTTAGGCGAGGCTTTTGGTCGCACCCGATTAAGTTGTCGTAACCCGATATGGTAAATTCTAAAATGTTCCGATTACTAGAATGGGGTGTTAGAATGATTTCTAAATACATTAGGACACCCATTAAGTCATATTAGATACATACAAATTAATGACTTAATTAAATAATGAAATCGGAATCGGATTTGAAAACGATGATTAGCTGATCGAACTGAATTACGAAAAGAGTTACAAGTAATGATACGGAAATTTCGGGTTGTTACACCATGCAACAAGGCACCACCTTTTTCCCCTCCCTTATTCAAAATCAGCCAAAAGTGGGGAAGGAACCCACTCTTGGCATTTTCTCTCCTACTCCACCTCCTTCTCTCCAGAGCAAACTCATTCATTTCAAGGTTCACCAATTTCAAGCTGGTCCTAGGACATTTGGTAAGCTTTATCGAAAATCCTAAGTGATTTTATGCATCTTTAAGCTAAGAACTCCATGTTTAGACACAATTTTCGTGTGTAGATCCTTAGAATACTTTCATTTTTTAGAAGCTCCTCAAGCTCGTGCAAGGCTATACTCAACATTTCTCCCCTTTTCCTTCCTACAAATCACGAAATACCAAGGTGAGCTTCATACCCCCATATTTTTCGTGTTTTCTCATGTTTTTTTTTTGGGGGGGGGGGGAGGGGGAATACAAGTCAAGTTTCGTTTACTTAATGGATATTTGCATGTATCAACTTGTTTATGGAATGATTTGTGCATAAAATGTCGAAAATCTCTTACTTATACACATAAAAATCGGGATTTATAAGCTTGATAAATGCTAGAATGAAACGTCGATTGGACAAATGCATGCACTATGATTATATGATGAACATGGAACATATTCTTGTATAAAAAGGTAAATATCATTTGCTAACTACAAAAACTGTGACACATGTGTTTGTTATCATTTTGATACATAAAAATCAAGCCTATGGGTTGTTCGCAAAAGTATACAGAACATAATAACTTAGATGTCCAAGTATGTTTGACTCATGGACACTTGCATCAAATCGAAATTTATACAAATATTTGAATAAAGTGGTTAGGATAACATTTGATAAGTTATAAAAATCGTGATTTACTATAGTTGACCTAAAATAAAAATATTTTGTATAAAATTTTGCAAAACGGTAAAAAGGTTTTAAACAAAACTACAAAGTTTGATATTCTTCTTTTACAAATAATCTTATTAGTAAAATAGTCGTAGACTTGTCATCACTATTTTTGGATGGTTTAAAAACCTAATAAAACAATGTTATGTTTACTACTAGATATAAATATTATTAACTACTTATATACATTTTTATAACTAGTTTTCGCAAAGGAGATTACCAGACAAGTTGTTGACAGAATAATTTGCGTATCACAGAACACACGTCATAAAACGTGTATCATAAAACTATTAAAACGCTTGTCATAAAGTTGATGTCATGAAACTTGTAAAATGCGTGTCATAAAACACATGTCATCAATTTACACTAGTGAAGTCATTATATAATAAAAGGGAGTCGAAGTTCGCGTAAATCCGTTAATGCTCTAGTGAGACACTATCTTCTCCGTACCAACCTAGCGTACACTATAAGTCTTGTGTTATAACCAGAGTCTCCTAGAGGGAGAGCGAGGTAATTGTGGCAGTTTCTAAGGCCATGAATATAATTGGTATAAACTTGAATTGACAGTAGCGATGTCCTTTTGGGTTGCCTTCAGCCCTAGCAATTAAATAGAATGATTGTTAGAGAGAGAAGAATGATTTATTAATTTATTAATTAGTTAATAAATTAATTAGAACTCTAAATAAATGATTTATTAATGTATTATCGAAATAATATATTAATTAGAAATCATATTGTTTCGTTAATATTTAATCATAAATTAATTTGGAATTAATTTTGGGATTAAATGAATTAATTGAAACTACAAGGACTAAAGGTAATAATGTTTAATAGTTGAGAATTGGGAAATTATAGAACCTCCCTATAGTAGGGGGAACTAAATCTAGATGCTCCTAGGGTTTCCTTGGGCTCTAAGGGTGCCTTGGATGCCTTAGGGAGTAAGTTAGGGGATTAGGGTTATCTTGGATTCACCCGACTTATCCAATACCTTCCTAACACCTATATAAACCGTACTTAGGGTTAGATTTCATCCATGCACTCTGCAAAAAGGCTTAGAGACGAAATTCTTTTTCCTTTCTCTCTCTCTCTCTCTCTCTCTCTCTCTCTCTCTCTTTCTCTGTCTCACTCTCTATCTCTGTCTTTCTCTCTCTCTCTCTCTCTCTTTCTCTCTCTAGTATTTATTGGTTGCTTGAGTTTGTTTGTGAGCCATTAGAGGCGCGACACTTGTGGCGCTTGCTACCAAAGGTCTTTCAAGTAAGGTTTTTAGATTGTTATTACAATATAACAATCAAGGTATTTACTTTAATCTTTATTATGTGAATTTCAATTATAATACATAGAACCTAGGCTTTCTTCTTTTGTGTTCATTGTTTGCATGTTCAATTAGAGAAAATTTAGATCCAAACGATTTAGGGTTGCATGCACACATAGGATATGTTGTTATGCTCAAAACCCATTGGTGGTATTAGAGCTTATGATTAGTTTTCTATTGAATATGATGCAATTGTGAATTTTTCAAAGGAGAATAGAACAGAATCGACATTTTGTTCAATGAACTCGTCGAGTTGTTCTTGGCACTCGTCGAGTTGCATGAAATCATCGAGTTTGGTCCTCCAACTCGGTGATTTGGTGCATCTGATGCTTATCTCGGATTTTCTTGGCTGAATTGATTTACCAGGTTAATATTTGGTAATTATCTTTTATTAATTATGCCATAATCTGATATAAGATAATTCAATAAAAACCTAAATGTTAGGAGATAATTATTGATTAGATAATTTGATTGTAATTATCCTTATCGATACGGTTAATGTTTTAATTAATCAATTAATTAAAGGACAATTATTATATCCATAATCGGCTACTAGATAATTATTAATTGGATTAAATAATTAATATTTTTGGGTTGTTTGAAATTTAAAATCAAAATGTTTAATTTTGTAAATTTAAAATGAGAAACCCTAAAATATATCCTTATGGATTTTATAAATCCATATGTGGTTTAAATTTAATTAAATTAAAATTTTAATTTATTAAAAGATTAAACTCTAAGTAATTTTTATGTTTAAAATACATTTTGTACTATATGTAAGATTAAAACTTTAACATTTACTCTATGTATAAGATGAGTCAGTCGAATCGCTAGTACGTCTCATTCAAGAAGCCATACTATAAGGGGGGTTTAAGGAAGCGGCCTGTAAAATGACCGTCATTGGGTATCCATTGTTACCCATCGCTCTCTTGTATGGTGGAGGGTCGTTAGCCGAACGGGTTCGATAGGACACTTAATCCTCATTAAAAGTATAATGATAAAGTAACTAAACCATTTTCTAAAATCCCATTCTTAGTTACTTTAGGAAAAATTTGAATTTGATGCTAACCCATGAAATTGCAAATTGCACCTTATTAGTCGTTAATGGAGTGTGTGTGGTTAACAACACACTAATATGGACTAATATTGTTGGCAATGGGTGTCTCGTAAATTATCATTGATCAATGGAGCGTGTATGGTTAACCGACACGTTAATTGGGTGATAAATGACATCGAGAGTACCAAGCTAATTTGCATGGTTATTCACATCTCGTTTGTGATCATTAGCATCCCAGTCACAAAAGTGAGAGCATAATCGAGATTAAACATGCCATTGAATATAATCTAGGAGTTTCATTAGATTGAAACTGGTAAATGCTTACCTACCTAAAATATATTCGAATTTGATTACGACATCCCTTTTCAGAATTCGAATCGAAAATATGGATCCTAGCTTTAATTTAAATCTTGGGTTAATAATTAAGGATTAAATAAATCAACTAACTTGAATTTTTTTCTCCCTTTATAGATTTCAAGTTCAGACAACAATGGTCTTCCTCATCCTTTTGGAAATGGTTTTCCTTCTCAATCTGAAGATGATCTTCCATAAGTTTATCAAGGTGAAAGAATGTTCCCTTCTTCAAATGGTGCAACTGGAAATCATGCTTCTCCAACTCTTCCTCCACCCCCTCCAGTGATTCTCCCCGACCTACGTTTTCTTCAACTTGAAAAGTTCAAGGTTACTCAAGCTCTGTTGGCATGCAAACACCTAGATGGAAATTATGTGTGTGGACATGTTCTAAAATGAAGTCACACATTGATAGATTAGGAATGTTGGGTGTCATTTTCCAAAAGGAGTTGGCTATTGACTTGGTTCTTCATTCACTTCCTGAGACATATAGTCAGTTCATTAAGTACTACAATATGACTGACCACGACATGGCCCTAATTGATGTGACATATTTGCTAATTGATGCTAAAGCATAAATGCTCAAGTACACGAGTGAAGCAAATATGTTTACCATCTATCAACATCCAAAGACTGTTGAAGATGACTCGGAGGTGTTTCCTTCTTTTGCATGAATTTCGAATGCCATGCTTCGCAAGGTGGGTTTGATGAAACCTATTCTTGTTACCTACCTTTCCACAATCCACCCTAATGTTGAAGTAAGGGTTTTGCTTCCAAAGGGAATTGAAGGCCCTTCGAAACATAAGAAAAATTCCAAGAAACCCACAAAGGTTGAAAAATATACATTTGTACCTCAGGAAGGAGAGAAGGTTACAAAGCTTGTTAAAGAACCTGTTGTTCCGGAGGTTACAAAAGTAACAGTGCCCTCCAAAACAGGTGTTCTCAAGAGAACGAATAAGCCAACTCATAGACCTCATCATTCACCAGAGAGGAGACCTATTATCGAATAAGGTCCTGAACAGTCTCTTTCATCGCCTAAGGGGGATTCTGTTTCCAAAATCAAGAAGATTCGAAAACCCCAAATAAATCGAATAGGTGTACTTATTTGTGAAATAGTTGCTCCAGTTTCTTTAGCTTCAAAGTAACGAAGAGCTCATGCCATGGTATATAAGATCAATAAGAAACATAAGAACTTGTTGTTGGATTAGGTGTCTAAGCCCATAACTATAATTGGTATGTACTTGACCTGATAGTAGCATGGTCCATTTCGGGTTGTCATCACCAGAACAATTTCATAGGATGGATATTTGAGAAATAGGTTATTTGTGATTTATTAATATATTATAAGAATAATAAATTAATTGAGGAATCATATTATTTAATTGGTATTGATCAAACATTAATTTAGAATTAATTTAGTGATCAAAAGAGACTAATTAAATTAACAGGGACTGGTTAAGTAAATCAGTGATACTTATAGTTTGGGCTAATGATCCATATTGATTATGTAGACTAAATATTTGTGGATTCCATGAATATTTAGTCCAAAGGGATTATCATATGGATTATTGGATTAAAGGCCCAAGGAAGTGGATTAGGGTTTACGAATTGAAACTCTAGGAATTCCAAACTATATATTGAACCCCTAAGCTTGCAAAATTGGCCCTATGACTCCAATGTTAAACCAGAGTCGATTTTGTATGCTGCATAACCTAACTCTCATATTCCTCCAATTGTTATTGGTGTTTGTTACTTGTTTGAGGCATCACACTTAGGGTGCTAAGCTTTTGAAAGGCCAAAATTCAACAAGCTACAACTAAGAGGTATTCTTCTAACTAGTTTTTGTGTTTCAAATGTCTATGTTAATTTTTTGTTGCACGTATAACTAGAGAAAAACTTAGATCCAAAGCATTTAGGGTTGTATGTGCAGCATATGAGTGTTATTATAGTACATAAAACCCAACATTGATATCAGAGCCATGAGTGTTTTCTGTTACATAGATGCAATTGTATTGTTTTCAAAGTTGAAAAAATTATGTTTTTTGTTGTCTGGTTGCTGGACTCAACACGTCCTACGAGTAGACTCTACGCGTTGGCTCATATGATCATGAACTCGACGAGTGCATAGCTTAGTTCGACGAGTTGGATCATCAGAAGGCAGATTTTTTGAGTTTTTGGCCTGTTTTGGATTAGGATCATTACCGCAAACTGTTTTGGCTCATAAAATTCGGTTTTACTAATATGTTATGATTATCCCCATCCAATAACATAATGATTGTCAAATTTTAAAATATTTACTTGATTTTATGAAAAACTAATTATTTGTGGAATTTGTATTAGTTAAATTTGATCTAAATATTTCTTGAAGAGTTTCATAACTTGTCATCAAGTTATGAAATATGAAAAGTCACATTCATGAAACATTAAACTCATTAAGTTATGGAATTCAAAAGTTGTTTTAAGAGTTACAAAACTTGTCATAATGTTTTGGAATTCAAAAGGTTTGAAGAGTTACAAAACTTGTCCTCATTTTTTAAAATTTGAAAAGTCTCTTTTATGAAACATTGAATTCTAAAACATCTTGTAATTTGAAAAGATTTCAAAAGGTACAACTCTTGGTTTCATAAATTAAAAAATTAATTAAATAGTTTTAATTATGAATCTTTATATTTATAACCTTAAAATTTTGAATAGTTCAAATTACACATTTATGGACTTTATTAAATTAATTAAAGTGTTTAATTAAAAGAGAATTATTAAATCCATAACGATATGGTTTAATAGATTAAACCACCAAGCATTTTAAATGTGTAAAATACACCCTTATACTATATAAAATTAAAAGTTTAATATATTATATATGTATAAGTAAAAAGTCAGTCTTACCGTTAGTAGGTCTCATTCACGAAGCTGGTCTATAAGGGGTGTTTAAGGAAATTGCCTGTAAAATGGCGATTGAATGAGTATCCACTCTTACCCACCGCACTCTTGACTAGTGGAGGGTCATTAACCGAACGGGTAAGATAGGACACAAACTTCCATTAAAATTATAATGAAATAGAAAGTAACTAAACCTTTATATATTCCCAATCTTAGTTACTTAGGAAAAATATGAATTTGATGCTAATCCATGAAATTGCACATTGCACCTTATTAGTTAGTTAGTGGAGCGTGTATGGTTAACCGACACACTAATATGGACTAATAAAGGATGGCAATGGGTAGATCGTAGGTTGTCATAGAACATGGAGAGTGTGTGGTTAACCGGCACATTGATTAGGTGATAAATGACTTTGAGAGTACAAATCTAATTTGCATGGTTATTCACACCTTGTTTGTGATCCTCGGTATCCTAGTTACAAACTTGAAGGGCATAATTGAGATTAAACATGTCATTGAAAAGTTCAATGAATCTCAAAAGATCTAGGAGTTTCATTTAAAATTTAGTTCGCTTAAAATTTCATTCGTGGTGGAATTGGTAAATCGTCATTTACCTACTGACAAATAGTTTGTAATTGGATTATGGCATCCCTCTTCCGGATTGTGAATTATTGTGTTGGATCATAGCCTTATTATTTCATTTGAGTGTTATATTAAGGATTAAATCAACTTAACTTGAATTTCTCCCTTGTAGATGTCTAGTTCAGACAACTATGGTATTCCCGAATCTTTTGGAAAAAGCTTTCCTCATGAAGCTGATGTTCACAGAGATCATACTTCACTTCCTCCACCTCCTCCAATTATTCTCCCTGACCCACATGTTCGTTGAATTGAAAAGTTCAATGTCACTCAAACCCTATTAGCAAGAAAACACCAAGATGGAAATGTATGTGTGTGCACATTTCTTGGAGATGAAGTCACACATTGACATGTTGGGAATGTTAGGAGTCATTGTGTCAAGGAAGTTGGATATTGACTTGATTCTTCAATCACTTCCCAAGTCATATGGTCAGTTTGTTCAAGAATACTATATGACAGATCACGACGTGACCCTTATTAACCTTACCTATTTGCTAAGTGTTGTTGAATCAACAATGATTTGGCGCACTGGTCAAGCAAAATTGTCTGGAAGATCAATCTCCCAAACTTCCATGCACATTGACAATGGAAACATTGGAAGTCCAAAAAAGATTTCTCTTCCCAATGGAAAGGGATTGGCCATGGTCAACCCATTTGACCAAATGGTAAAGAGAAAGGCTAAGTCTGAGATTGTCCCGTCTGCCATTCCGAAAGAGTCTGTTTGTTTCCATTGCCAAGAGAATGTGCATTGGATGCGAAGCTGTCGTATCTACCTGAAGGACCACAAGGGTGGTAAAGTCAAAATGTTTGACTCTGCTTCAGGTAAGTCCACTGTCTAACTCTATTAAGTTTCTATTGTAGATTCTTAATACATGATGTGATAAGATTGCATTTTTATGTTTTGTAGGATCGATGAAAAGAAAGGAAGCTTAAAGAAAAAGCATGTTGAATCTGACTGTGAAGAGATGGATTTTTTTGTTCGATAAAAGGGGAAACCCCTTGGCAAATTTTATTGAAAAGAAAAAACATTACAAGAGGAAAGAGGGCAACCGCCCAAAAAACAAGCTACAAAAAACCTAACTAACAACTAACAAAGCTAAACTAGACAATAATTTTAAAAGAACAATAGGACCTAACTAAAAAAGACCAACCAATCCACTTCCAAGTCCAACTCCAAAGCAAGGAGTGAAACCAAACATAACTTCCAAAAATATAAACAATAAAAGCAAAAGCTAAGGTCTTCCTTCTCACAGAGTCTTCAAAACCAATGATCTTCATGAAGTAATTAATCCTCCACCAACCCAAAGAAAGAATAATGATGGCCTTATACTCAAACAAATAATCCAAGGTTTGAAAAATATTGAATTCACAAAACTTCCAAGGAACTTTCAAAACAAGAGAATCATTGGCCAACTCGATCAAATCTTCAATTACTTTCAAAATTCTCCAAACCAAACTATACCCAAAAATAACAATCAACTTTAACCTTTTAGTTTTACTCTTCTTGCAATCTTTTCCATTTTTCTCCAAAAACCAATTTTTGATCTTCATTCCATTCTTCACTTGGTAAACCCATATGCTCCAAACATTAATCCCATTATCCATCACAATCCTTTTATGCTCATTCCAAAACATATCTTCTAAATCTTCCAAGTTTTTTCCAATAACATCTTTAGCTAGATAAATCATTTTCAACCTCCATGACAGAATGATGCTAAAACCGAAATATCCAAGCAAATCCCACCATTTCCAAAAAACCTTCAATTTATCTACATCTTCATTCTTGCCCAAACTATTCCAAATAGTCTTCAAAAAGTCTTTCAAAAGATTAATCCAAAAGTTCCAAAAATGCCCTTGAGCAATAACCCACCTTCTTTCAAAATTTGAACTCATAGAAGCAAATATACCAGAAACCTCAAGGCCAAAAAAATCCAATCCACCAACACTCTTCTTAAGAATCAAGAAGAAAGAGAGAGAGAGAGAGAGAGAGAGAGAGAGAGAGAGAGAGAGAAATGGATTTTGATCGCATGGTTCGATGATCGGATATTTGATCTGCTACTTAGAAGTTATGATAGATTTCTTAGAAATATGTAGTAATGTAGTTTTCATTTGTAATTGCATTATAAGGATAGGTTTTTTTGCTCATTTTTATAAATAAAGAAAAAATTGATTTTATCTTATTTTAAATTTCCTTGCAATGATATTTGTGAAAATTGATGTTTGTATGTTTCTATTTATAGCAATATGGATTTGATTCTTTCAGTTGTGGTAATGTCTAAATTTACCAAATAAGGAAAGATTCTCATCACCAAAGTTTCAGTTGGACAGAAAGTTGGAATTATGCAACTTGTGTTGTATGATGAATGAGAACTTTCATCTTTGGGAAATTAAGACTAATTCATTGTTCACATATGTATGTGAGTCAAGTGAAGGAATAAAGGATCTAGTACACATTGGTGTGCACTAATCAGGTCCACCACAAAGAACAATAAGATTATTCGTCATGATTTACTAATAGTTTAATGAATATGATTATGCTTACAAGATTAAGTGTAATTTTGAATCATTGAAAAAGCTTCAATGTGTAGCAGAACGAATGAGAAGAATCAATTAGGCAGAAAGATAAAAGGTTCTCAAATCTAAAAGGAAATAAGAGTACTTTAGTATCGTGTTTTATGATCATCTTAATGATTATGGAAACCATATCACAATTGATCCTCTAAGGACACCTTAGTACACTTGTATGGCTAAGAAGAGGAATTGGGAATTGTTGAAATGGTTGAATCAAAAGGGGTGAGTCATACTTCATTCCAAAATCGAGTATTAGAGTCATTCTCCAAGATTGTGCCTTGAGTGACATATCTTAAGTAGGTTTATACCACATCATGAAATATGGAGTAGAGAAATGTTTTCTTACTCTTGCATATTTCAAATTGGTAGTTGTGATGTTTTGGTTAAGACAAATACCAACTAAGACCAATTGTATGAAGTGTCTTTCTTGATAAGAATCCACACTAACTCTTAAAATATTTGTTTGTCAAGAAAAGTTCCTTGAGAAGAGAATCTTATATGTCAAGAGGTCAGTGGGAGTCATAAAGATCTTGATAAGTTTCAAAAACTAATCAAGAATAAACCTATCATTTATCACTAGCACATGGCTTGAGGTTTGTAACATATCGTGTTGACATATTCTTGTTTCTATGTCCATTCCAGTTAAAGTTGACTATGCATGTGAGTTCTATTAGTTCTCAAATGTTTGCATAAGGCAAAGTACCTGGATCAGTGAAAGTTCATTGATCAGTATGGGTGAGCTGCTCAACAACTTGGAAGACATGGTAGGCCCTTTGTGCTGACAAGTGGCAAGAAATTAAGATTGATCAAGTTCAGTCCATATGAGTTTGATTTTTTCATATACATTGTCTTATGATAATGGTTGCAAATGACATTTTCACATGGATGGGAACACATACACCATAAAATCTAAGTGACAGAGGTTTCTCTCTAATTCATGAAAATGATTGTGAGGAAACGCTTTCACAAAGTAGATTTTAAGAAGATAGCAGTTATGTTAATTGTGTTCTCAAATTCGATTATGATTACGACATCCCTCTTCATAGTTCGAATTGTGAGAAATGGCAAATAGTTTGAACATTTGGAACTTATTGCTGTAAGTTCCAAAATACTTTAGACACACAAATAAGCTTTCTAATAAAAGGTGTATGAGCTTAGATAAAGGATTATCGAAGCATCTCGTATCAGAAATCTGAACTTTGGTAAGAAATTCAATAAGTATTGATTTCTAGAAGTCCAACTGATTTTTGGGTACATGTCAAAGATAGTGGTTGCATGAGTGTTATGATAGGAAGAATATAATTATCATGATATTAGGAGCATGATTATTATGTGAAGTGTTGCAAGTTAGCAATACTGGTTATAGGAAACAAAGTTCTAATTTGCAAAGTTGCAAAATTTGAAAAGTTGTTTCGCTATAGTAAGAGAGAGGATACTTATACTTTATTTTGAATCTAAAAGTTTAGATTGAAGTAGTAATCAATCTTAGTCATGAGCATATATGAATACCATGTTGAAGTGTTTCAACATTGGAAATTCTATATATGGAAATATTATAGCAAAAGACTGGTCAAGTATTATGTCTTTATGTAAGACATTATGATTCGTGTCCCATATGCTTCGGGTATAGGATCGATTGCATATGCTATAATATTCAAGTGTTCTAATTTTCCAAATGACTAAGGCATTAAAAGGACTAGAACCAGATATGACTAAAGTTATTAAACAAATGTCAAGGACGATATAAGGTTCACTAAGGATTGATCGCTTGTAGTGATGGACCATATTGACATTATTATGAATAGACAGGATTCTATTAATAATGAGTGGTCATATGGCATACATGGAAATATTTCCATAATGGGAGTTGGATATTCAGAATTTATGTTAAAGTTAGAAACTTTTGTGCAAGAAGGATGTTCAAAGGAATATACTTTGAATTTGAGACTTCACTTCCATGGAACTGTTCTTGTGACAATCTCCAAAGGAATACTTTGTAATATCGTTGACAAAGTCTCTGTGACTTTGTACCTCGACGTTACAAAAGGAATCATTGCATGATAGTTTAGAATCTAACACACTCTTATAGTGGCAAGAATTAGGTATTCTTACACTAAAGATTTGGAATTGTGAAATGAGCATCATTGAAATGTTTCAATTGATCTATTTCACAAAGTAAGGACCATAGATAAACATAGTGTGCATGCTTGGAGCATGGGATAACTATTGTTTTAATTCAAGTATTAAGTTGATAAATCGAAACATTATACAATGAATAATGCAGTTAACAAGTCGGTTGCACATTGATGATATGTTAACACACTAGTAACTTGGTGTTATAAAACATATTGTTTTTGTGTGATTTGGTGAGTAAATAGAGCAAGCATATGAGTTGAAGTTTATTCGTTCCTTTTACCCTAAGAAGGGATAGAAGCGATATATGTGGGCATGTCGATGATTTAGTGATGATAACCCTAAGCGCTTGGCCAAGCGTGGACTGATTTGATTTGTTCAATTAGTCGGTTGTCATAAATCGAAAATCGTGAAACAACACATGCACAGAGAGAATAATTATAATCCATGTCTCATGTTATATGACCCCTTATCTAATGGACGCATTATTGATCAAAGTCGACAGTGACTTTTGAGAGTTATGATTGCTAATCGGATTATGAAGCTACATTGGCAGTTATAGTTATTATACTTATCCAAGTGGGAGTCTATTGGATTAGGTGTATAAGCCCATAACTATAGTTGGTATGTACCTGACCCGATAGTAGCATGGTCCATATCGGGTTGCCTTCACCAGAACAATTTGATAGGATGGATATTTGAGAAAGAGTTTATTTATGATTTATTAATATATTCTAAGAATAATATATAAATTGAGGAATCATATTATTTAATTGGTATTGATCAATCATTAATTTAGTGATTAGAATAGACTAATAAATTAAGTGGGACTGATTAAGTAAATCAGTGATACTTATAGTTTGGGCTAATGATCCATGTTGATTATGTGGACTAAATATTCGTGGAGTCCACAAAGATTTAGTCCAAAGGGCTTATAATATGGATTATTGGATTAAAGGCCCAAGGAAGTGTATTTGGGTTTACAAGTTGAAACTCAAGGAATTCCAAACTATATATTGAACCCCTAAGCTTGTAAAATTAGCCCTAAGACTCCAATGTTAAACCATAGTCGATTTTGTATGCTGCATAACCTCACTCTCATATTCCTCCAATTTTTATTGGTGTTTGTGACTTGTTTGAGGCATCACACTTGGGGTGCTAAGCTCTTGAAAGGCTAAGCTTCAACAAGCTACAACTAAGAGGTATTCTTCTAACTAGTTTTTATGTTTCAAATATCTATGTTGTATGCTAGTTATATGTTTCATGCTTTGGATAATTTTTTGTTGCACGTATAATTATGTAAAACTTAGATCCAAAGCATTTAGGGTTGTATGTGTTGGATAAGGTGTCTAAGTCCATAACTATTTCTGGTATGTACTTGACCCGACCCGGCATGATCCATTTGGGTTGCATGGCACCATGCAATTGGATAGATTAAATGAAAGAAATAACATTTGGAGATTATTAATATATTATAAGTTCTAATATATTAATAATATTATTTGATTAGTTTGATCAAGAATTAATTTAGAATTAATTAAGTGATCAAAAGATAACTAATTAAATATATGGGTTGACTATGTAAAACATCCATATCTTGTATAGTGGGCTAAGAGGCTCCATGGATTATCAAGTTGGGTTCCACCCATATGATGCTCCATGGATGCTCCATGGGAGTTACAAACCTATGGGTCATGGAAATGAAGAGTCATGACACATTAGGGTTTACATGGTGTAACCCAAGATGTGTCAACACTATATAATGATCCCATTCTCCACCAAAATCGGCTACACATATGAAACAAGAGGGCTAGGCCGATTTCAAGAAGTGTGTATTCTCTCAAAAGTCTTTCCAAGAGCATTTGGTGTTGTGTGAAGCATTTGAGGCATCACACTTGGGGTGCTAGGCTCACAAGGTTTCAAGGAACATAAGCAACAACAAGATAAGTTATTCTATCTTTCATTCAAGTTAAAAATTGTTCCCCATGTATGCTAGATAGGAATATAACCTTGGAATTCAACTATGCATGATAATTAGACAAACATAGATCCAAGGTTATTAGGGTTGCATGTACACTTAGGAAGTGTTAGAATGATCAAAACCCATTAGTGGTATTAGAGCCTAGGCTTGTTTGTTTGTTATTTGTGCTAAAAAGTTGAAAAAAGTCGAAAAACTTGCTTTCTGCCTGCTGAAGTCGCCGAGTCCATGGGGGGACTCGTCGAGTTCACTTGTATCTTCAACCTACTCGTCGAGTAGGTTCATGCACTCGGCGACTAGGATCGACAGAGTGCAGATTTTCGACTTTAGTTGCTGGAAATGAATTAGAAACATTACCCTAAACTGTTTTGGTACTTGAAAACTTGTTTTAGATGGTGTAATGTCTTTGCTAATTCATTTACAACAACTAGTTATCAAAATTACAAAGTTTTAAGTGTAATTTTGATTTATGAAAGTGTTCATATTCATGTTCTTGTTCTTATGATGTTTAGATGATCATAGGAATTATTTGTAACCTATGTGGTAGATTAATTCTTGATCATAATGTGTTTTAATGGAGTCCATAACTTGTCCTCAAGTTATTGAAAACCAAGAGTCACACTTGAATTAAAAACCATTAAAAAAACACAAGAGTTAGAAAAATGAAAAGTCCTCATTTTTATTACTCTATTAAACTCATAAGTTACAAGAAGTGAAAAGTTTTGAAAGTTTACAAAACTTGCCCTCAGGTTTTGGAACAAGTAAAGTCATGTTAAAACTTTAGTTCCAACCCTTAGAATTTTAAAATTTAAAATTCAACCCTTATACTTATATTATTATAATTTAATAATTATATATATATATATATATATATATATATATATATATATACATATATATATATATATATATATATATATATATATATGTGTGTGTGTGTATAAGAACAAAGTCGTCTTACTTCTAGTACGCCTCATTCACGAAGCCGATCTATAAGGTGGGTATAAGGTTGTTGCCTATAAAATGGCAACTTAATGGGTGTCCACTCTCACCCACCGCTTGCTTGACTGGTGGAGGGTCGTTAGCCGAACGGGTAAGACAAGGACTTATAAATTCTCATTAAAAGTATGATGAATATTATAAACTATAAATGTTTTATTAAATTCCAAATCTTAGTTACTTTAGGAAAAATGTGAATAAGGTGCTAATCCATGAAATTACACTTTACACTTTGTTTAAGTCGTTGGTGGAGCGTGTGTGGTTAACCGGCACACTAACTTAGACTTAACAAGGTAGGTAAAGGGTGACTTAAGGTTTGTTATAGTATCGGTGGAGCGTGTGTGGTTTACCGGCACATCGATTGAGTGATAAACTTTAAGGGTACCAAGTGATTTGCATGGTTACTTCACACCTCGTTTTGTGATCCTCGGTATCCCAGTCACAAAACTTGGAGGGCACACTCGTGATTGAAACATGCCTTTGAAAAGTTCATTGAATCTCAAAGAATCTAGGAGTTTCTAAGAACCAATCAAAAACCTAATATCTAATATTTCGGTTTTCGTGGTGGAAATTGGTGAATCGTCATTCACCTACCTTTCAAATATGTTATAGCTTGGATTACATCATACCTCTTCTAAGTTATAATATATTGTGATTGGATCCTAGCCTTAATATTACATTTGGGTGTTTTATTAAGGACTCTCTTAATATCTAAACAAATCTTGTCCTCTTCCTTCAGATGTCTTCAAACAATGCTGCTTCTGGCTCTAATCCTAATGGCTCCTTTACCCTTACGAACTTGTGTGGGAAAGTCACTTTTGATGGATCCAACTTCAATGAGTGGATCAGAAACATCAGGATGATTACCAGCTACGAGGACAAAGAATATGTTGTTGACAAGGAGCTTAAGGAGATTGATGAGACCACTGCAACTCCCCAGGAGATCGCTGACTTTCAGGCACATGAAAGGGATGCTGCGAAAGTGGCATGCATCATGATGGCCACGATAACAGCGGAACTCCAAAATTCCTATGAGGATTTCTACCCTTATGAAATGCACCAAGATTTGATGGAAAGATATCATCAAAGTGCACGACAAGAGAGGTATGAAATCATTTGCTCCATGATAACAACCTTGATGAAGGACGGGGATTCTGTCACGATCCACATGCAGAAAATGCAAAGGTATGTGGCTCGATTGCTGAAGCTTAATGTGAACTTCCCTGAGGAGCTTGCAGTAGATATAATTTTGCACTCCTTACTATCGTGCTATGATCAATTCCGCATGACATATCACACGAATAAGGAAGAGGTCACACTCAGCAAACTTCAGGGACTTCTCAAGACCGCTGAATCAGGTCTTAAGGGGAAGTCGGTTGTTAACACTCCTACTCCAAACTCCACTCCGGTTTTGGCAATCGGGAAAAGTCGAGGGAAGAAGAGAAAGAGTTCTTCGAAGGGTACCAAGGTTAGGACCCTTGATGGCTCTTCTTCAAGTGGAACCAAGAAAGGTTTCATCACTCCTTCTTCTGACCCAAAAGAGGCTGAATGCTTCTATTGCCATGAAAAATCACATTGGAAGCGGAACTGCCCAAAATACCAGCAAGATGTGAAGGATGGGAAAATTAAACCCAACCATGCATGTATTTACACTATCATTTCTAATAACTCACCCCATTCTAAATCTTGGGTCCTTGATACCGGTTGTGGTACTCACATTTGTTGTGACTTGCAGGGACTAAGAAGAAGTGAGAATGTGGAGCAAGGAAGAATAAACTTAATCATGGGGAATAGGAAAGTTACACCTGTCACCAAGATTGGAGTTTATACTTTGTCGCTAAGTAGTGGGTTAAATTTAGATTTGAATAAATGTTGTTATTCGCCAGAAATGGCAAGAAATATTATTTCCTTTCATGCATTGTATAAACAAGGTTTCACCTTTTCATTTGATAATGAAGTTGGTTCGATTAATGCTTTCTTTAATAATGTTCTTTATTTTAAAGCATTACCTTGTGATGGCGTGTATGAAATAGTATCTGTGGTTGATTACCTAGGAAATAATGTATTGTGTATTGATTATGTTAATAATAATAACTTGGATAAAGCATCATTATGGCATTGTCGTCTTGGACATATAAGCAAGAAACGCATAGGCCAACTCCAAAAGGATGGAGTCTTGGAGTCGTTTGACCTAAAGTCAGATGATAGTTGCGAATCATGCTTACTTTGAAAAATGACAAAGTCACCCTTCACAGGTTCTTGTGAGAGGGGTGAAGGTTTGTTGGACCTTGTACACACGGATGTGTGTGGACCATTCAAACATGCCACAAGGGATGCTAATCGTTATTATTTGACTTTTACTGATGATTACAGTAGATATGGATATGTCTACTTAATCAAGCATAAGTCAGAGACTTTTGAAAGGTTTAAGGAATTTAAACAGGAAGTCGAGAATCAATTGGGCAGGAACATTAAGATGCTTCAATCCGATCAAGGAGGTGAGTATCTTAGTTCAGAGTTCCTCGACTATCTTAGGGAATGTGGGATTGTCTCACAATTGACACCTCCCAGGACACCACAGTTGAATGGTGTGTTTGAGAGGCGTAATCGAACCTTGTTAGACATGGTTCATTCCATGATGAGTCGATCTTCGCTACCAATCTCATTCTAGGGGTATTCCTTAGAGACTGCCGCCCATATCCTTAATCTAGTCCCTACAAAGAAAGTTGTCGAAACTCCTCACGAGATGTGCACTGGTAAAGTACCCAAACTAGACCACATCAAGATTTGGGGTTGCGAGGCTTTCGTGAGACGCGAGACTCATGATAAGCTCGAACCTCGAAGCGAGAGGTGTATTTTCATCGGCTACCCACACCAATAATTTGGTTACCTCTTCTACAGACCTAGTGATAATGTGGTCTTTATAGCAAGAAGAGGAGTCTTTCGAGAAAGAGAGTTTATAAGACAAGGAGACAGTGGGAGGCAAATTGATCTTGAAGAAATTCAAGAGTCAAGTAGTGAAGGAACTTCAAACACTAGCCCTCAACTTAAGGAGGAAACTTCTGTTGATCCAATTGACGAATCTGTACCTCTAAGGCGTTCCACGAGAGTTAGGAGTGCACCTGAGCATTACTATGGTTTCCATATTACTGCAGAAGGTGAGACACTTATTAGTGATGGGACACTAGTAGGTCTGGATGACCCTGACAGCTACGAGGAAGCCATGGCAGGCCCCGAGTTAGCTAAATGGAAAGAGGCTATGGATAGCGAGATACAATCCATGTATGACAATCAAGTTTGGAACTTGGTTGAGAATGTACCAGGTCGTAAGACTGTAGGGTACAAATGGATCTTCAAGAAGAAGACCGACATGGATGGTAAAGTACACACTTATAAGGCTCGACTGGTTGCAAAGGGCTTCTCTCAAATTCCTGGAGTGGACTATGATGAGACCTTTTCTCCAGTAGCCAAGATTAAGTCTATTAGGGTTATGTTAGCCATAGCTGCACTTCATGACTATGAAATATGGCAAATGGATGTCAAAACCGCTTTCCTTAATGGAAAGTTGGCTGAAGATGTTTACATGAGTCAGCCATAAGGTTTTGTCAGGTACCCTAATAGAGTGTGTAAGCTTGAGAAATCCATTTATGGATTGAAGCAAGTACCTCGCAGATGGAATCTTAGCTTTGATGAAAAGGTCAAGGAATTTGACTTTTCTAGGAGTGAAGATGAATCTTGTGTGTATGTCAAGGCTAGTGGGAGTATAGTTAGCTTTTTGGTACTGTATATGGATGACATACTACTCATAGGAAATGACATCCCAACTCTGCAGGAAGTTAAGTCCTGGCTTGGGAAGTGTTTCTCTATGAAGGACCTAGGAGAAGCTGCCTATATTCTAGGGATAAGGATCTTGAGAGATCGGAGTAAAAGACTAATTGGACTTAGTCAGAGTACCTACTTGGATAAGGTGCTGAAGAGATTTAGCATGCAGGACTCCAAGAAAGGAGAGTTACCCATCCAGATTAACGCCAGATTGAGTAAGACACAAAGCCCTAGCACTGAGGCTGAGATAGCAGAAATGAGTCGAATACCTTATGCTTCGGCTGTAGGATCGATCATGTATGCTATGACGTGTACCCGACCTGATGTAGCCTTTTCCCTAAGCATGGTTAGCAGGTATTAGGGGAACCCTGGCAAGGCACACTGGGTTGCGGTAAAGAATATCCTCAAGTACCTACGAAGGACTAAGGACTGGGTCCTTACCCTCGGTGGGAGTGATGACTTGAGAGTTGTAGGGTATAGTGATGCTAGCTTCCAGACTGATAGGGATAATTTCCGCTCTCAGTCGGGCTGGGTCTTTACCCTAAACGGAGGAGCAATTTCTTGGAAGAGTTCCAAGCAAGAGATAGTGGCTGATTCAACTTGTGAATCAGAGTATATTGCAGCAAGCGAGGCAGCAAAGGAGGCTATATGGCTAAAGAACTTCATTGGAGACCTTGGAGTTGTACCAGCTATTAAAGACCCAATGGAAATTTTCTGTGATAGTGAAAGTGTTGTTGCCTTAGCCAAGGAACCAAGGGATCACGGGAGATCTAGACACATCGACAGAAAATACCATTTTATTAGACATCGAATAGAAGAAGGATTCCTCGTGGCAAAGAGGGTATCATCGGATGAGAACCTAGAAGATCCCCTCACAAAGGGACTGACTCGGGTTAAGCATGCTCGGAGCATAGGGCTGAAGGATGATATTAGATTTAGTAGTTAGATAAACCTCGAAATTTGTAAAGTGTAATTGACATTAGATGATGAATAAAAGGTGTTTTATTTATGAGTAAAGTGTTGCTATCTCTGGTCGATCGTTTACTATATTTCTTTTGCATGTTTTGACTTCTAGAATAATGTTGTTTGGTATAACATATTATTCAAACCTCCACAGTTGGTCATATATTGGAAGTAGGTATGAATCAAGACTGTCATGATTGGTTGCAGAGGTCTACAATCTTGGACAAGGCTACAACAATCATGAGTGCTCATAAGTTCTAAGCATTGGACTCAACCCATGCTCACTGGAATCATTTCATGGAATTCTATCTCGAGTGATCGTGAGACGGTAATATCATATAAGTCTTCAAACCTAGAGATATGATTTGTTACTTACAAGTTGGTTATGCATTGATTGTACGAAAATGCATTGGTAACTCGATGTTATAAAACGTGCTTTTGTGTATAATTCAATGAGTGGTAGAACAAACATATGAGTCAAAGTTTATATGTTCCTTCTTCGATTAGAAGCTGATATTTGGGCCCCTCGATGATTTTGTTTTGACCTATGTACCGAGCCCGGTCAGAACTAAGTTGATGTGTTCAATTAAGTTCTTTGTCAAACAAATCAGAAATCGAGAAACAAATTGTTGGACAATAAGTAAGACATTGTTCCATGTATTTGTCCGGCTGATATCTAGAACAGAGGATTATATGATCACTTATCTTAAATGGCGTACCATCATCTTCTCAGTTCCGAGAAACCTTGAAAAGAGCTACGATTGCCGATCGGTTCCTGAAGTCATACTTGTAGTAATAGTTATTAGACTTATCCAAGTGGGAGACTGTTGGATAAGGTGTCTAAGTCCATAACTATTTATGGTATGTACTTGACCCGACCCGGCATGGTCCATTTGGGTTGCATGGTACCATGCAATTGGATATATTAAATGAGAGAAATAACATTTGGAGATTATTAATATATTATCAGTTCTAATATATTAATAATATTATTTGATTAGTTTGATCAAGAATTAATTTAGAATTAATTAAGTGATCAAAAGATAACTAATTAAATATATGGGTTGATTATGTAAATCATCCATATCTTGTATAGTGGGCTAAGAGGCTCCATGGATTATCAAGTTGGGTTCCACCCATAGGATGCTCTATGGATGCTCCATGGGAGTTACAAACCCATGGGTCATGGAAATGAAGAGTCACGACACATTAGGGTTTACATGGTGTAACCCTAGATGTGTCAACACTATATAATGATCCCATTCTCCACCAAAATCGGCTACACATATGAAACAAGAGGGCTAGGCCGATTTCAAGAAGTGTGTATTCTCTCAAAAGTCTTTCCAAGAGCATTTGGTGTTGTGTGAAGCATTTGAGGCATCACACTTGGGGTGCTAGGCTCACAAGGTTTCAAGGAACATAAGCAACAACAAGGTAAGTTATTCTATCTTTCATTCAAGTTAAAAATTGTTCCCCATGTATGCTAGATAGGAATATAACCTTGGAATTCAACTTTGCATGATAATTAGACAAACATAGATCCAAGGTTATTAGGGTTGCATGTACACTTAGGAAGTGTTAGAATGCTCAAAACCCATCAGTATGTGCACCAGAGGAGTGTTATAGTACATAAAACCCAACAATTGCAAGATCCTCTCGATGAGGTTTTGGTAGAAACAAAATTCATAGGTGATAGTGATCAGACTCCAGTTCAAAATGATAACATTGGATTCGATTCACCTCAAAGGGAATCACTTGGTCAAGTTGAATTTCGAGGAGACTGAATGTCTTAGAGGCTCTGTGAAAGCATCTAATGTGGACACATTCTAATTTGGGTGATTCTTCAAATCCTTCCATCCATAAGCATACTAAAGTCATACCACCCAAAGTTTCGATGGCCGAATCAGTTTCTGAGGAGGTTTGAACTTCAGGCATCCCTGTGAACATATCTAATATGGACATAAATGTCAATATGGGTGATGGGATGTCAACTTCCGAAGCGCAAGGTACCTCTTTGATTTAAACTTCATCAGTTCCTATTTCATTTGTTCTTTCATCCACAATCGAATCCACCATTATCGACACTTCTACTTCCTTACCCCCGTTCATTTCTCCTACACCCCCTTCGTTACATGTTTTAACTATCTCACCTACGTTTTCCAACATTATGGAACAACCCATTACTTGTCCTTTTCCTTCATAATTAACCGAAGGTGAAAAATCAATTCCTGATGACAGTCACTATGATGATGATGTTATGATCTCATTTGTTGATATCCAATTCGATCCAAAGGAAGAGAATATTATAGATCATATGATTATGTCTGATAAGTAGTTCAAGATCTTGAATCGAAATATGGACTCTTTACTACAGCTTCAGGCTGATGCTAGGAGTAGAAATACTATGTCTGGGATCTAAGTTGATGTGTTGCTAAAAGCCCAAGAACATTTTTTGAAAACAATCATGGGACAGAATGAAACGAAACACGAAGAGCGTTTGAAGCGTTAGGCTGATACTTTTAAACACGAGGTTAAGGATTTGCAGGTTGTTGCTAAAGAACGTCATATTTTGTTTGTCGAAGCGGTTAAGAAAGTGAAGGAGGATGTTAATCTCAAAGTTGAGGAGATCCATATAGAGATGTCAAAGGAGATCCTTAAACTTGATCAAAATTATTCCAATCTTCATTCTAAGGTTGATATAATTGTTGATGTTGTTAAGAAGGTTGTTGAGTTCTATAATTCTCTTCTCACCAAGGTTGATTCACTGTTAGAATTTGATTCTAAAGTTTTTGCCATGCTAGAAGAATTATTGGGAAGTTTGAAGGACTTGTCAAAACTTGCTATTTTTTCTTCTTCTTTCATTTCTCGGGAGTCTGTTTCGAATATGTTTTTTCCTTGGAAAATAATCTTAAGGTTAAACTTGATCCTTTGTTATGATTGGTGAATTTGTTGCCAACAGATGCCCCACCTATGTCTTATATGGTGCAAGGGGGAGAAAAGGGGGTTGGCTTGGGATCTTCGAAAGTAGCTGACACTGGTTCATTGAAGGATTCTGATAGTCGAAAAGTTTTATGGAAGGTAATAAGTACACTGATTACAACTTTATTTCCTACTTCGTTGTCAACAACCTCAACTACCATGATTTCAAGGCCTTTAACCAAGGGTATTGTCACTGGTTCATCTGGTGGAGGTTCAGTTTCTAAGCTACTATCTTCCAAGCAAGACAAAGGTGATAAAGGAAAAGGCATTGAGCCTTCTATAAAAGAAAATAAGAAAGCTCAAGAAGCTAAAATCGAAATACAAAGGCAAATTCACAGTAGTATTCGTCAAAGGCAAAATGATCTTCCACGGCTTGAGAAGGGTGATCCAGCAAAGCCATTTTGTTATGAGACTATTTGTAACATCTGGGCTCCCAGGTATATTATCCTTTTATTTATTTATTTATTCTTGAGATCTATTGAGCAAATCGACGAGTTGGTGCCTCAACTTGTCGAGTAGAGACTGATTGACCACGTGGGTCTAAAAATTGACTCGACGAGTCAGAGAGCTGACTTGCCGAGTAGGCGCTGCGAGATGAAACCCTAAATCCCCGGGTTTGGGGCCTATTTAAGGAAACTTATGTCATCATTTCCGCCTCACCAGCTGCTCAAATCCCCTGTGTGAAACCCTAATCGGCCATTGAACTAAGAGAGAGTGTGTGAGCTAATATTGAGTGTTTTGGTGGATCTTTTGGAAGGAAATATCACACACCGAAACCGATGGCGGAAACGTTCCGGGGCGGAGGACGTCATGTAAGTATCACAACCAATGTACATAGTAAGCATATTAAACACAAAACATTACATTACATTACGAATATTTACAATTATTTGAAAACAAAGTAATACATGTTTTATAGATACATTAGTTTGAACAAAAGTAAAGATGAGACTGCTAAAATGCTCCGTCTTCTCCAAAAGATCGCGGGATACCTGTCTAACGAGGACCTGAGAATACAAGCAGTTTTTAAAATATCAGCATAAAGCTGGTGAGTCCATAAGTGGTTTGTTTCTGTAAAAGAACAAGTTTCCTTTGGTTTTCTGTAAAAGTTGTTATTCAAGAAAATCCCATATTTTCTTATAAGAAAAGTTTAGTTATCCGTTTGCTACACAATCTGGTTATGAACGGTTCAGTTATCCCAGGAAAAACCCTTATTTTCCTTAAAAGTTTGTAGTTGGTTATCGATTCGGAATGCAGTGTACAAGTATCTACCATACTTGTAGCGTTAATGAAGTATTCTGAAAGCCTGGTTATCCTTGTAAAGAGCATTAGTTTTAACACGTATATAAAACTAATAAGTGGGAAGTAAACTAATTCTTAAGGTTATTAGTTCACTCGGTTCATTATTACCAACAAGTAAATCTCCGTTATCTAAATTGCGAGTTCCATAACCATACGATAGACTAGATACGGCAATAAGAAGTCCAGTATCATTTTATGATTTTTGTCACCCGTAGACCTGCGGGTTCCACTGTAGCTAGCATCAAGGTGCAGGGTAGTCAGCCCCGTATAGATCTATACACTCAAGTCACGCTCTCCGTCCAGGAGATTTTGGTTACAGGGGCAGTCCTCCACTCACGTATCTCTGTGGAGTGTTTCAGAGGACATGTCTCTAATTTTTAAGATTAACGAATTTACAAGTAATAATGCGGAAATTCCTGTTTTAGCTTCTGGTTACAAAGGCGGTCCTCCACTCGCGTATCTCTGTGGAGTGGTACCGAGGACGTATCAAAAGCTCTAAGTTAATGCTTTTAACAGTAATGATGTGGAAAATCCTTTGTGAAATATAAAATATAACATTTTGTCACACCCCAAAACCGGAACGGCGGAAACGTTCTGGGGTGGATGACGTCATGTCAAGTATCACAACACATGCATTATAGTAATCAAAGTACAACAAAACATTGCATTAATAGTAATAGTTTTACAAGGTTACATTACAACAATTTAAAGTAATACAAGTAATAGAATAAATACAGCGTGGTACTAAGCTATCTTCATCAACAGCTCCGGGGATGTACCTGTCTAATGCTAACCTGAGAATACAAGTTATTTGAAAAGCGAGTATCAACATTTTTACAAATGCTGGTGAGTTCATAAGCATTTAGTGATATTTCATTCAAATAACTTAATAAAGTAATAGTTTAAGAGATTTCAGTGTATTAGAGTCCTTTCTAGAAAATCCTATATTTTCTTTTATAAAAGCAGCCTTCTTCCAAGACTGGTCAGTGATGTGGGGTAAAAAGTAGTCATCCCTAAATTGCTATCATTATCAAAATACTGAATTTGATTATTGAGGAAAGCAACGACATTAGGGAATATCATATGCCTCAGCAGTGAGGACTGCTGACTAAGGCAAAAGAATCATAGACTCCAGGAGAGTATCGAACTAACGACAGGCCTGGTTCAGTCTAACAAATGGAGACACAGACCCCAGAAGGTACCAAATGAAAGGTACAGTTGGTAAGGTCTAAAATAGTGAACGCCGACCGAAGACGATACCAAATGAAAGGTACATCTTGCAAGGTCAAAACAAAGACTACAGGCCGCAGACAGTATCAAATGCAAGACACATCTAGCAAGGTCAAAACAGTGAAGATAGACCGCAGACAGTATCAAATGAAAGACACATCTAGCAAGGCCAAAACAGTGAAGACAGACCGCAGACAATACCAAATGAAAGGTACATCTCGCAAGGTCAAAACAGAGACTACAGACCGTAGACAGTATCACATGAAAGACACATCTAGCAAGGTCAAACAGTGAAGACAGACCGCAGACGATACCAGATGAAAGGTACATCTCGCAAGGTCAAAACAGAGACTATAGACCGCAGACAGTATCACATGAAAGACACATCTAGCAAGGTCAAACAGTGAAGACAGACCGCAGACGATACCAGATGAAAGGTACATCTCGCAAGGTCAGAACAGAGACTACAGACCGCAGACAGTATCACATGAAAGACACATCTAGCAAGGTCAAACAGTGTGACTCTGAAAAAGGTGACATCAGCATACAGTGTGAATCGCTGATGAGATACCGTTACCTTAAAGCCATGAATTATAAGGCAACCCAGGATACTCGTAACCATACTGACTAGAGTTCTAGACGCCCTACAAGCATCTATACAATGTGACATTTGTCACCCCTTGGCTTGGTAGGCCGTGGACTGTAGCTAGCAGTCAGGGTGCGGGGTTATCAATCCCGTATAGGCCTATACACACAATGTCCGCTCTCCCTACAGGAGACTCTGGTTACCAACTAGACGACGGAGAAGTCCGCGTCCCGAAGATGCATCCCAAATAGAGGATAATGTGTTACAAGGAGGGAGTGGGTTTCTAATGTAAGTGTAGACTAGAGGTATAGACTCTTAACTGAATTGACTGAAGAAAACTCGTATGTCTATGCTCGTGTACATAATATATAACTAATGAATCGAACGACCTTCAGATGGACATCCGATCCCACCAGACCACATCTCAACGAAGAAAAGGAAATAGGGCGGACAAGCCTTCCTAAGTCCTTCAATCATTATTTATATGCATCTATACAAGCATAAACATACATCTAGCTACGCCTGAGTGTGTATCAAGTGGTATCATTCGGTGAAGTATAAGTGTACAGTGGAACATCCGAGTTGTGAAGTATAAGTGTACAGAGGAACATCTGAGTTGTGAAGTATAAGTGTACAGAGGAACATCCGAGTCGTGAAGTATAAGTGTACAGTGTGGGATAATCGAATCGTGAAGTATAAGTGTACCAAGTATAAGTGTATCACTAAGCAGAGATGAAAATAAGTGAAGTAAGAACGTCTATCAAGTATAAGTGAAGTAAAGCCGTTATCAAGTATAAGTGAAGAAGAATCGTATCACTAAATAAGAGCGTGAATAAGTATAAGCGTCATCAAGTATATGCGACTATAAGTATAAGTGAAAACGTTACCGAGTCGGAGTATAAAATAAGAATAAGCGAAGCAGCAGTATTTAACAAGTAAAAGTATACATCTAAAAGGGAAATCTTTAATGAAAAGTCTTTATGTACAGAGAAATTCACAAATTGTATTCTTTTGTAAAATATGTTTAAAAACCTTAGAGGATCTTTCATAAACCAATTTAGAATGAATTTGGATAAATCCGTATAAGTAAAAGTTATGAAATAAGTAAAAATCATTATAGTGTCCCACTCGGTAAAACAGTGTAAAGTGGTAAAATCTTGTGCATGCGGGTTATCAATCACATGTGATAGACATGATAACTGGCATGTTTAACTTGTATTCCCCCCCTATAAAACATTTAAAAACATTAAAAGGTTCATTCAGGGGTATGAACTCACCTGGTGTAAGTAGGTCCGACGAGAGTGTTGTTTGGGCGTTCGGTGCCACGTAAGGACTCGAACACACTCAATGACCTATTTAACATATGATAACATATTTTCACATACAATTAGTATATTTAATACTAATTAAACAAATATACGCGCTCACAGGAGCGAAAAACACTTTGGCTAAGTGTTTGGGTGTCCTGGGTAGCGTTTAAGGGTGTGAATGGCTAAGGAACGGAGTTTGCTATCCAAGAATACCCCCTTAATATATAGTTTATGGCCCAGGGACTTCTCACCATGAGTTTACGGCCGTAAACTCATGGTGATGGGTTCTAGGGTGTTTTAAGGCTTCTAGCTTGTTCATGGGATTTTTCTAAGTACTTTTCATAAAAGGCATGAGTGGATTTGAGGCTTCTAAGGGCATTATATTGGATTTTACGGCCTAGGAACACTCCCATGGGAGTTTACGGCCGTAAACTCTCATACCTTGGATTTTGTGAAGTCTTAAGCCCTAACTACCTTCCTAGCAATTTATAATGAAGTGTGATGCTATTTTGGGGGATTAAAACTACCATTTGAGTGGGTTTTGGGGAGTTTACGGCCTAGTCAATTTCTTGGGCCGTAAACTCCTTTTTACCCCTCTATTTCATGTGTTTAAGTCCTTAAATCCTTCCTAGCATTTGATAGAAATAGACTAAGGTCATTTGGGGGGGCAAAAACCACCTTTTGGGCATGTTTTGGGGAGTTTACGGCCTAAGCATGTGCTTGGGCCATAAACTCATTTTTATCCTTCATTTTGAGGTGTTTAATTGATCCAAGCCCCAAATACTAAGTCCCTAAATTATGTATGAAGTCTAAGGGTGGTTTGGGAGTGTTTTTGGGACATTTAAACAAGGTTTAGAGGTGTTTATGGCCTAAGCATGTACTTGGGCCGTAAACTCTCTTTTATGCCACAAAATGATTGTTTTAAATGTGCAAACACTCCTAGGCTAATTCTTCTATTTATTTCCAAGCCATTAGGGACAAGTTTGGGTCATTTTGACCTTGTTTTGGGTGTTTACGGCCTAAGGAGATGCTTAGGTCGTAAACTCCTTTTCCATTGCTTCTAAGTCCGATTTTTGGGCTATAAACACACATCAATATGTTTAGAATAACCTAGGGTAAGCGGACTTACAATTTGGAAATGTTTGGTTGCGGATTCGAGGCTAAAACGAGTCTAGAGAGAGAGTGTAAAAAGTCTCCAATGGACTCCACTCACCCTTACATAGGGTTTTGAGTCGGGACACAGTGGAATTCTACCCGATACTGCCGTTAAACGGGGCTTTTGATCGCACCCGATTTAGTGGTCGTGATAATAAACTAATATTTTCCAAGTAAATGGAAATATGTGCTATGTATTTTATTTCCTTTTATCACGACTTAGCGGCATATAAACATACACAATTGAAATGTTTATTAAACCTGACGACTTCTTACTAACGGAACTTTTGAACAGTGGAAGATTCCGTTAACGGTAACGGGGAAATGTAATGGGGCAACTTGGGTTGTCACATCATCCCCCCGTTAGAGGGAATTTCGTCCCGAAATTCAGATCTAGGCAAGGAAGTAGGTATGAATGGCCAAGTAGAGGTAAGAGAGTACTTCCTATATGGTTGTCCTTGCATTCCAAAGTGATCTCTAGTCTGTGTTTGTCATTCCTACAGACCTTCACGTACGGGATGCGGATTTTGTCTCGTGTAGCTAGTGGGTTCCAACTGGTGTATCTACGAGGTTATAGTTCTCAATGGATTCTATCAAGATGAGTGAGGCATGAAGAGTGGTGTCGGGAAATCACATATCAAGTCTAAGAGTGGATAGACCAGTGTGAATCTTGTGGTATATCCGAAGGTAGTAGCGGCCTGAAAAGGGGTGGACCAAGTCTCTGAGGATTCTCCAATGGTCCTAGGCTCTCAGAAGGGTAGAGCCTTTCAGTACTTATAACATAGTGTACTTCTATGGCAAGACCATCATTGGCGTGATCGCCATTCTGAAGTTCCTAACGTTCTCTCTCGTACTGGTAGTGTAGTCCTTCAGGTTGGTTCTTAGAAATCTCGAGGGATATTTGGTTTCATGTTTTCTGTCAACTGGCTGATAGAGACTTTCTAGATCGTTGGATGGGTTGCGTATCTATGGTTATTCGTTTGCTATAAAGTATCTATCTCGCGCTTGTGCAAAATGAACCTGCACTAACGAAGCTTAAGATACGGAAACCCTGAGGGTCGGGGAGATAGGGTTTCACCAGACGAGAGCTGGACTATCTCAGGAGGTGGTTCTACTACTCCTAAGTGTGATAGTATTTGTGGAACGCCTAATAATCCAAGGGATCTCTAAGACTGTGGTTTATTCTAGCGTGGAAGGTGTATGTTCCTGCATAACCCTTCGACTAACACCAAGGCTAGTGTCAAGCCTATGATCTCTTCGGGATCCGGGTCATGAGATTTAACGCAGCTACTTTCACACTTGACCAAATATTCTTGGCTGCGAAGGTTATCCTGTGGTTCTCGGTATCCTAGTGTTCACTTCGGAGAATGTATTTCATCATCTACAGGGCAACGATGATTTCCTCCATGCAATAGGGTGGAGGATGATAGGCACTACCTGTCTGTAATAGGGTGGGCAAGGTGCCTGAGTAGTTAGAGCATCTACTGCGACTACTCTTCCGAAGGTTCTGAGTTTTCTTGATCCAGGTCTAATCTAGTGGGTACATGGTTCATCACTCGGAACTTTACTTGCTCAACCCGCAGTGATTCTCTTGACTTCGGCTCCTATGTTATGGAATATGGTGAAAGTGTTTTGCTAACAGGTCCGTGGTAGAACTCATGCTTGGCTTAACCGCCAATACCGGGTGTATGCGAGCAGTGTATAATTGAGGTCGGTGGGATGTTCAGCTATGCGACTCCACCCCAAACCCACAACCCAACGAGGAACAGGGAATAGGGAGGAAACACACACCTTAAATCTTTTTGATCTCAATTATATGCCACCCTTATGCATATACCTGGTTATAGCGGTCAGTCCCATGAGTTTTATCTTCTGGGTTCACGAACCTGATGTGCGAGGTGCGAAGGATCTCCCGGGGGGACTCTAAGAGGTATGCTTTAGATGGTTGTCGTTTTCCGAAGTATCTGCAGTGTCTTTCGCTTCGGTGTTTATCTGACTACGAGGGGTTGGTCGACGGCGCGTGGTACCCTCACTTGGGTACTTCGGAAGGTCTGAGATAAGAAGGACTATTGACGAATCGCATCAGGTTTGTTTATTTGTGTTAGATTTAGGTTTGGAAGAACCTGTATTTGCCGAAATGGCTACGGAGAAAGATCTTTTTACACAGCACTAAAAATGTACACATGGTTGCACGAAATCAAACCATGATTAATAGAGTCGTCGAAGTTGGCACACTCTGACATGGTATAAAGTGAAGATCAATAGAGTCATGTGTCGAACCGGCACACAAGTTCGAGGCGTCTCGGGTTTCGTCCTATGTATCGCTACCGCGGATACCTGGACTGATAGAGTTGATGCGGAACTATAATGAGTTCAAATTGTTTCCGTATAGAGTATCTTTTCATGAATGAATTCCCACAAGGCATTTCTATAATCACCTCACATACACTAGTCATGTATATTTACGGTGGGGAGGACTGTTGACTGAGCGACCCCGCCCTAAATCCACAACCAAACGAGGAACAGGAGATGAGGCGGCATTCGCTCACTCTAGGTCTGTCCATCTTAAATATACATGGCCGTAACGTATATGTTTAGCCACTATAGTTTTACCTAATGAATTTTAAATTTTATAACAGTGCTGCGACTTTCGCCTTACTGGAAAGAATTTGTATTTGAATTAGTCTTTTATTGTTCTTAGTTTAGTTATCCGAGGTCGAGAGACGTACCAAAATCTAATGAGTTCCTTGCCGCTTCTCCCTAAGCAGTAGTGTCAAGTTTCTTCTGTGTCTTTGTCTTTCCCTTTGGTTGGGCAGTCCTTCTTGAAGTGTCCAAACTCGCCACATAGGCGGCAAACCTGTGTGGCCGCCGCATTGGCGATTGATGCAATACGTTCCATCGGAGTTTTGCATACACGAGCAGTATGCCCCTTCATGTGGCACCTAGCACAATAGAGTTCCCGGCAGGCACCATGATGATGGTAGCTGCACTTGCTGCAGTGGGGAAGGTCTCCTAGATACGGTCTTCTTGGAGTCGGGAGGGAAAGGTTGACAGGGGTACAGACTGCCTCAGCTCGTTGCCCTTCGGAAGGTCCTTGAGCCGAGGTACTTCCCTCCTCTATCTTGAGTTTTCTCTTTAGTGGGTTCGTTTGAGGTTCTTGGGTGGCTGAGTATGGAAGTGTGGGTTGGTGTTGTCCATTGTCAGGATTGGAATTTCCGACGGGCACCTTGCTAACATTGGCGTTGTTAGCATTTAGGTGAGCCATGACAGCTGCTACGGCTGCCGAGACTGCAGCTTGAAACGTAGCTTCATCGAATAAGAGAGTAGGTTTCTTGCTTGTGGATTGGTTACGCTTCTTCGGTGGCATGGTTTTTCCTACACGGAAAGGAACACAAGGTAATGAGAGACGATGGTTAACCCTGGACATTTCTGTCCTGAACGTATTAGGCATAATATTTTTCCCGTGCCTCGGGTATTGGTTGTCTGAGTGTTGACCTACATCCCTATGATGTTGTCCTGGTAATCGAAGTGGGTGTATGAGTATCAGAAAAAGGCCATAAGATGCGAGTCGTTCCTACTAAGTTACCTTTACACTGAGAAAGGTTTCACTCTCCGGCCTGGAGAGATTTGAGAACAGTTCGGAACGAAGCTGCGGAAAGAGAGGCTCATGAGGGCTTATGGCTAAACAACCTCACAGAGGTGTGGGGATCCGCTCTAAGCGTATTACTGGCAACGGGAACAAGGCGATTTACCTAACACATAGCGTGAGCAGTGTAACCACTAACTCACTAAATTGTATTATTTTATGGGTGTATTAGTGTGACGAACACGAGGAAAAGACACTTCTCGGGGTTCCACGTACTGGCTCCCTCGGTCTGCCTCGTATTTTTGACTGGAATCGGTGTTGGTTTCCTTCGGGCAGTTTCCTAGGGTTCTCTTCTCGTATGGACATATTGAATTTCTACTCCGCCTTCTCTCTGATTCCAACTATGGGTGTCGTCACTTCATGATGGATGACTGGGAATCTCCGAAGTTTAGGCGAGTTTCTCACCGATGTCCCTAAAAGAACATAGGCACTTGGTGCATTCCATAGTCTCGACCCAGTTCACTTATTTCTGAACAGGAAATCTTCTCAATGAACCTCCTCGGGGTCGGAATCAACTCTTCTGTCACGCGCTGAAGTGGGTAGGGTTTTCTACAGGGTTCGCGCGAGAATAGAAATGTCTAAAGAATCTTAAAAGATTATTAACATTTCACTTTATGATCCATATCGAGTCCTGCTACGATTACACAGGGTATACAAATCATATATAACTCAGATCCGATAGGCCTTCGAATATGTGATACTACTCTATATCCACGTCGCAACGAGGAAAAGGAAGTAGAGCGAAACCACACATTCTTAGCCTATGGGATCCCTATTAGATATGACCTTAGGAGTACACCCTCTGTAGTTGTAGGTATATCAACAAGGATCTTTTTAGTTATTCACGCAAGGTTGTTTATGCTTCCAAAAATACACCTATGGTATTTTAATTCTTGTTTGTTTTCTTATCTTCTGAATGTCATTCTGGGATTAGTGTGAATCTTTTAGCGCTCTAAAATACTCCTATAGTATTTTAACTTTATGTTTGGCTCTAACAAATCCTAGTTGGTAAGTTTCAAACCTGTTGCACACCACAATCACTCCCGAGCACACGTTCATCGCATCTCGAATAAAGGTAGTTGATCAGGTTACATTTATTCCAGCGTACGATTACATAACTGCCCAGATTTGACTATAGGGTTCAACATCCGAAGACTTTTATTATTGTTCTTCCTGTGATACTTTTGTTCAAGTGCTTAGATTCTGGATGTTATTATACTTTGGTAAAATATGGTTATACTTTAAAGTATAATTCTTGGTCAGAGTGTTTTATCCCATTGCGCTTATAGGTTGTATATCTTTTATGATTTGATATACTTAGCTCACTATAAACAATGCTCTGATACCAATCTGTCACACCCCAAAACCGGAATGGCGGAAACGTTCTGGGGTGGATGACATCATGTTAAGTATCACAACACATGCATTATAGTAATCAAAGTACAACAAAACATTGCATTAATAGTAATAGTTTTACAAGGTTACATTACAACAATTTAAAGTAATACAAGTAATAGAATAAATACAGCGTGGTACTAAGCTATCTTCATCAACAGCTCCGGGGATGTACCTGTCTAATGCTAACCTGAGAATACAAGTTATTTGAAAAGCGAGTATCAGCATTTTTACAAATGCTGGTGAGTTCATAAGTATTTAGTGACATTTCATTCAAATAACTTAATAAAGTAATAGTTTAAGAGATTTCAGTGTATTAGAGTCCTTTCTAGAAAATCCTATATTTTCTTTTATAAAAGCAGCCTTCTTCCAAGACTGGTCAGTGATGTGGGGTAAAAAGTAGTCATCCCTAAATTGCTATCATTATCAAAATACTGAATTTGATTATTGAGGAAATCAACGACATTAGGGAATATCATATGCCTCAGCAGTGAGGACTGCTGACTAAGGCAAAAGAATCATAGACTCCAGGAGAGTATCGAACTAACGACGGGCCTGGTTCAGTCTAACAAATGGAGACACAGACCCCAGAAGGTACCAAATGAAAGGTACAGCTGGTAAGGTCTAAAACAGTGAACGTAGACCAAAGACGATACCAAATGAAAGGTACATCTTGCAAGGTCAAAACAAAGACTACAGACCGCAGACAGTATCACATGAAAGACACATCTAGCAAGGTCAAACAGTGAAGACAGACTGCAGATGATACCAGATGAAAGGTACATCTCGCAAGGTCAGAACAGAGACTACAGACCGCAGACAGTATCACATGAAAGACACATCTAGCAAGGTCAAACAGTGTAACTCTGAAAAAGGTGACATCAGCATACAGTGTGAATCGCTGACGAGATACCGTTACCTTAAAGCCATGAATTATAAGGTAACCCAGGATACTCGTAACCATACTGACTAAAGTTCTAGACGCCCTACAAGCATCTATACAATGTGACATTTGTCACCCCTTGGCTTGGTAGGCCGTGGACTGTAACTAGCAGTCAGGGTGCGGGGTTGTCAATCCCGTATAGGCCTATACACACAATGTCCGCTCTCCCTACAGGAGACTCTGGTTACTGTGACATCCCCAAAATCTCGGCCAGAAAAGACCGATTTCATTTATGCTTTTTAAAATAATTTTCAGAGTAAATCCTTTTAATTTTAAAAGAGATGCGGAATTTGTTCCCAAAAACAAAACATGATGAAATAGATATTTATCAAAACATTTCATAAAGAAATATGATTTCATTTCATAATCAAAAGTCGGGATATCATGTTCCGATACAGATCATAAAGCATAAACGATAGCATTACAAGTCTTTCAACAAATATATACATATACAGACTTGTAAACAAAACAACTTGATGTTCGCCCATCTTAAGCTCTTGCGCCACTTCCTGTAAAATAAATCAACTGAGTGGGTCAGGCTTGGGAGCCTGGTGAGCATATAGGGTTTTCAACCCACAATAAATAATTAAATTAATTATTATCAACCAACAATAACCCAGTTACCCATTCCCGTTATTCTCACTTTATGTCCCTAAAATAACTAACACAAGGGACCTAGTCTAAGAATATTTCATCGGGGCGACTACACATGCTTCGGGGGTTCCTCAGCAATATAAGTCAAATAAGGCAACCATGGGGGGGGATGGAATACAGCGGATGAACACCCAAGTTTATTAACACCTACAGGTTATGAGCCTGCTAGCGTTCCACTGGACTATCTAGAAAAGTCCGTGGTCGTCATCTAAATTCCGCTAGATGACTGGATCAAAACAACATCGAGGCCTCTCATCTGTTTATTACACACCAACTATCTACCCATATTCTACCCAACATATTAGTAGATAAAATATACATTTTTATACGTAGTTTCAAAACCTGTATAGCATGCTCAATCAAAACATTTTTCACATAACAGATGAGGCATACACACATAACACGTATTTCATAGAGAATACTTCAGATCTATAAGATAGAAGAGAGTGAATATACACTCACACGTATAACAACCAAGTATATACACATAACACGTATTTTATAGGAAATACTTCATAATATTGTGTTGGAATGAAAGTAACTACACACTCACTTGATCAGAAGATGATCGGGCAGCACTACGGCTTGCAGAAGAGGTGTTTCTCCGTAGATCTGGAAGATCTTCACAAAACCGGGCTCCTCGCGGGCAGCGTTTCGGCTCGGGAATAACGCTCTTCGGGATTCTCGGGGCTTCGGATCTTGCTTCGGGGGCTCGAGAATATTACCGGGGCTTCGGGGTATAAACGGCATGCAAAACGAGGCAAAACTTAGAGAGAAAGAAGAGTTTGAACAAGAGAAAATGGTTGAATTCGAGTTCTATTTATAGGCTGCTGGGTCTGGGATTACGCGGGGCGTACTCAAATTACGCGGGGCGTACTCAGTACGCGGGGTGTACTCGGGTTACGCGGGGCGTACTTTGACGTCACTGCGTGCGTCGACTGGTGGCACTCGAGTATTGGTCAGACAAGTTGCAACCGACTGAGTACGCGGGGCGTACTCAAATTACGCGGGGCGTAATTGACTTGTCAAACTTCTAAATTGCGTAACTTTCGCATACGAGCTCCGTTTTTGACGTTCTTTATATCCACGCGAAGGTCCGACCGTACTCTACAACTTTCATTTAGACTCCGTCGGCTAATTTTCACTTTTATTTTTAGAAGGCCGGGACAGAAAAACTTCGTTATAAATTCATAACTTCTTTGTCTGACGTCCGTTCTCGCCTAACTTTTCATTGCTTCGCTACTAACAACAAGATCTTCGATTCTCATTTAGATTGTTTCAGCTAAAAACCGCTCGATCTCAAATCGAGTATTCGGGCTGCATACTGCCACGTCGAAACTTCAGAAAATCATAACTTCCTCATACGAAGTCAGATTTGAGCGTTCCTTTTATGCACGCTCTCGGTTTAACGAAATCTACGACTTTCGTTTAGATCGCTAAGGCTAAATATCGCTCTATCTTAAATTCATATTTTACGTCACTCATCGTCATACCGGTTCTGTCTCGAAACTTCGACAGGTCATAACTTCTTCGTTATAACTCGGATTTTGGCATTCCTTATATCTCCGAAATTCTTGTTTCAACCACTACAACTTTATGCAAAGATGTAGGGCTTATCTCACACTTTAATTTTGACGCTTATTTTTTCTTAATTCATTAAATTATAAAAATCAAGAAAATAAACACATAAATCACATAATTCACATAATTCACAAATAATACATTTTTATTATTTCAAATTTAGTTGAAAAGGTTAACCTAGACTATTACATTGCTAAAAATGGCAAGCCCAGAAACACAGGCGTTACAGTTACCAACTAGACGACGGAGAAGGCCGCATCCCAAAGATGCATCCCAAATAGAGGATAGTGTGTTACTAGGAGGGAGTGGGTTTCTAATGTAAGTTTAGACTAGAGGTATAGACTCTTAACTGAATTGACTGAAGAAAACTCGTATGTCTATGCTCGTGTACATAATATATAACTAATGAATCGAACGACCTTCAGATGGACATCCGATCCCACCAAACCACATCTCAACGAAGAAAAGGAAATAGGGCGGACAAGCCTTCGTAAGTCCTTCAATCATTATTTATATGCATCTATACAAGCATAAACATACATCTAGCTACGCTTGAGTGTGTATCAAGTGGTATCATTCGGTGAAGTATAAGTGTACAGTGGAACATCCGAGTTGTGAAGTATAAGTGTACAGAGGAACATCCAAGTTGTGAAGTATAAGTGTACAGAGGAACATCCGAGTCGTGAAGTATAAGTGTACAGTGTGGGATAATCGAATAGTGAAGTCTAAGTGTACCAAGTATAAGTGTATCACTAAGCAGAGATGACAATAAGTGAAGTAAGAACGTCTATCAAGTATAAGTGAAGTAAAGCCGTTATCAAGTATAAGTGAAGAAGAATCATATCACTAGTGAATAAGTATAAGCGTCATCAAGTATATGCGACTATAAGTATAAGTGAAAACGTTACCGAGTCGGAGTATAAAATAAGAATAAGCGAAGCAACAATATTTAACAAGTAAAAGTATACATCTAAAAGGGAAATCTTTAATGAAAAGCCTTTATGTACAGAGAAATTCACAAATTGTATTCTTTTGTAAAATATGTTTAAAAACCTTAGAGGATCTTTCATAAACCAATTTAGAATGAATTTGGATAAATCCGTATAAGTAAAAGTTATGAAATAAGTAAAAATCATTATAGTGTCCCACTCGGTAAAACAGTGTAAAGTGGTAAAATCTTGTGCATGCGGGTTATCAATCACATGTGATAGACATGATAACTGGCATGTTTAACTTGTATTCCCCCCCTATAAAACATTTAAAAACATTAAAAGGTTCATTCAGGGGTATGAACTCACCTGGTGTAAGTAGGTCCGACGAGAGTGTTGTTTGGGCGTTCGGTGCCACGTAAGGACTCGAACACACTCAATGACCTATTAACATATGATAACATATTTTCACATACAATTAGTATATTTAATACTAATTAAACAAATATACGCGCTCACAGGAGCGGAAAACACTTTGGATAAGTGTTTGGGTGTCCCGGGTAGCGTTTAAGGGTGTGAATGGCTAAGGAACGGAGTTTGCTATCCAAGAATACCCCCTTAATATATAGTTTATGGCCCAGGGACTTCTCACCATGAGTTTACGGCTATAAACTCATGGTGATGGGTTCTAGGGTGTTTTAAGGCTTCTAGCTTGTTCATGGGATTTTTCTAAGTACTTTTCATAAAAGGCATGAGTGGATTTGAGGCTTCTAAGGGCATTATATTGGAGTTCACGGCCTAGGAACACTCCCATGGGAGTTTACGGCCGTAAACTCTCATACCTTGGATTTTGTGAAGTCTTAAGCCCTAACTACCTTCCTAGCAATTTATAATGAAGTGTGATGCTATTTTGGCGGATTAAAACTACCATTTGAGTGGGTTTTGGGGAGTTTACGGCCTAGTCAATTTCTTGGGCCGTAAACTCCTTTTTACCCCTCTATTTCATGTGTTTAAGTCCTTAAATCCTTCCTAGCATTTGATAGAAATAGACTAAGGTCATTTGGGGGGGCAAAAACCACCTTTTGGGCATGTTTTGGGGAGTTTACGGCCTAAGCATGTGCTTGGGCCATAAACTCATTTTTATCCTTCATTTTGAGGTGTTTAATTGATCCAAGCCCCAAATACTAAGTCCCTAAATTATGTATGAAGTCTAAGGGTGGTTTGGGAGTGTTTTTGGGACATTTAAACAAGGTTTAGAGGTGTTTATGGCCTAAGCATGTGCTTGGGCCGTAAACTCTCTTTTATGCCACAAAATGATTGTTTTAAATGTGCAAAAACTCCTAGGCTAATTCTTCTATTTATTTCCAAGCCATTAGGGACAAGTTTGGGTCATTTTGACCTTGTTTTGGGTGTTTACGGCCTAAGGAGATGCTTAGGTCGTAAACTCCTTTTCCATTGCTTCTAAGTCCGATTTTTGGGCTATAAACACACATCAATATGTTTAGAATAACCTAGGGTAAGCGGACTTACAATTTGGAAGCGTTTGGTTGCGGATTCGAGGCTAAAACGAGTCTAGAGAGAGTATAGAGAGAGAGTGTGTAAAAAGTCTCCAATGGACTCCACTCACCCTTACATAGGGTTTTGAGTCGGGACACAGTGGAATTCTACCCGATACTGCCGTTAAACGGGGCTTTTGATCGCACCCGATTTAGTGGTCGTGATAATAAACTAATATTTTCCAAGTAAATAGAAATATGTGCTATGCATTTTATTTCCTTTTATCACGACTTAGCGGCATATAAACATACATAATTGAAATGTTTATTAAACTTGACGACTTCTCATTAATGGAAAATTTTGAACAGTGGAATATTCCGTTAACGGTAACGGGGAAATGTAACGGGGCAACTTGGGTTGTCACAATTTTATAATGAGTTTCACAAACAGTTTGAAAACTAACTCTGCAAGTTAAACGGTTGGTTAATACAGTTTCCAGTGTTAAAAGCATACAAAATATGAAACATTTCAAATGAAATAATAAGTTTGAGTACAAGATTTCCTTGTACTTTTACTTGTATTCCCCCCGGAAAACATTGAAAACACGGAAAAAGGTGTAGGGGTATGAACTCACCAGACGAGAAATGTGCCGGTTAAGATGCTAAGTGTCAGTTCGGGGCTTGAATACACACGAGGTTCCTATGTAATATGAAGAGATACATGATTGTATCTAATTAGACTTTTAATTACCAATTAAGGAAGACAGTACACTCCGAGGCGCGAAAAACACTTCATTTCAAGTGTTAGGAGTGATTCGGGTTGCATCTAAGGAGGTGAAAGGCCTAGATATGGAGTTTGCTCTTCAAGAGTAAACTCCTAAGGGAGTTTTCGGCCCAATGACCATATCTCCATGAGTTTACGACCGTAAACTCATGGGTGGTGTGTTCTTGGATGCTTAATGGTCTTACAACACTTGTGGAATTAGGCTAGGTTTAGTTCTAAGGCATTGGAAGGGATTAAAACATCAAAGGGACCATTTTAAGGAGTTTACGGATGTAAACTAGGAGTTTACGGCTATAAACTCACACATGCACTTTCCTTGTGTGTTTTGATGGTCCTAGGTTAAGCATAAGCGATTCAAGTCCAATGTACAAGCCATGGAAGGAAGTTAGGGCACCATTGACCACTTTAGAGGAGTTTACGGCCCAGGAACCATTACTTGGGGGGTTTACGACCGTAATCTCCTAAGGAGGTGGTTTCTTTCATGTTTAAGGTCCCTAACACAGTGGTGGTTGGTTGTAGACATTATTCCAAGGCATAAGAGGTGTTTAAGGGGCATTTTAACACCTTAAAAGGTGTTTACGACCTTAGAAGGGGTGTTTACGGTCCAATTATGCTCTTGGGCCGTAAACTCATGTTTACTCCCTATATGTTAAGTTTTTGGTGTTCTAAGTCCATTCATGTAAGCCCCTAAGTCATTGCTATGCTCCAGAAGTGGTTTGGAAGGGTTTTGGGGCTCCAAAACCCCATTTAAGGGTGTTTGCGGTTTGGGATAGTTCCTGGACCGTAAAAACATGTCTTTGGTCCTTTTGGATGATTTAGACACAAATTTGAAGGATAAACAAGCTAAACTATCAGTTAGGAGGGATTACTTACCAATTTGGAGCTTGAATGGGTGATTTTTGGATCAAAGTTTGGGTTTGTAGAGAGAGAGAGAGAGAGAGTAGTGAGAGAGAGTGAAAAAGCTTCAAATGAGGTCCTCTCAACTTTATATATGGTTTGAGTTTGAGACCCGGTGGAAATCTACCCGATACTGACGTTAAACAAGGCTTATGGTCGTACCCGATTTAGTTGTCGTAACCCGACGTGGTCGAAACTAAAAATTTTCCAAATAAAAATTGGGGTGTTTTCACGTGGTTTTATTTCGTTCTGACACTTAAAATAAAAACATTAATTTATTTGCCTAACCCAAAAGTTAAGGGAAAAATTTCAATAAAATAAATTTTATTAACGAAAATGGGTTACAGCGACGAAATAAATTACGGGTTGTCACAGAAAATGAGTGAGGTTCAAGCAACGAAACGAGGAGAGGCTGTGGGATCTAGCATTTCCTTCACTTGGAGCTTCTATGGAAGGTAAGAAGCTTGCACGGAGTGCATGGAGTCTATCAGGAGGTATAGACTTCAGATCTGGACCTTGTGAGGTCCATAGAGTCCAAAGGTCCCAACTTTATTCAACCATATAAGAGTTATTGTGCTTAAACCCCTTTGTTGAGTTGTATTGGCATGTTAGAGCAAAATGTGCCATGCATGAACGTAAAGATCAAAGCTTTACATGACATTCGAGCATTGGGAGCCTAGGGCGTGTTTGGTAAAAGTAGCTGTTAGCTGGAAGCGGGTAGCGATTAGCTGGTAGCGGGTAGTTGGTAGCGTGTAGCTGGTAGCGGAAAGTTGTAGCTTTTATTTGTTATATGAATGTTTGGCAAAAGTAGCTGGAAGCTTTTGAAATATATAAAATTACATAAAAGGACAATTTTATTAAAAATAAAAAAATATATAAATATATTTTTAAGGGTAATTATGGAAATTGATTTCAAAAGCTCCGGAGCGTTTTGTTAAAAGCTACATGAAGTAGCTTTTAGAATCGGAGCGTTTTGTTAAAACTAAAAGCTAAACGCTCGTACTGCCAAACGAAGCTTTTTGTTTAAACTGGAGCGTTTTGTCAAAAGCTAAAAGCTAGAAGCTCCCAAACGCTTCCAAAAGCTCCATGCCAAACACGCCCTAGATCTAGAGTGTGGCGTGGTAGATCTGCCTTAAAATGTCTCAATGAAAAACTGACTTAAGCAACTCGCTGAGTCAATGAGCTAACTCGACGAGTCGGCTAGGGTTTTCCCCGATGAGTCTGGACATGGGTAACTCGATGAGCCGACGAGATAACTCGACGAGTTAAAATGGATATTCACGATATTTCAGGAGAAACAAGGGGACTCGACGAGTCACATAGATGCACTCGGCGAGTCAGGTCAACATGGACCGTTGACTTGAGTGTTAACTTCTGTTGACCTTAGGGTTTGGTCAAGACAAAGAATATGGGGACAATGGAGGGGTAAAATGGTATTTTACCCATTCTGCGAGAGAGAGAGAGAGAGAGAGAGTAACATGTTTAGTTGAACTTTTTCACCATCGAAGCAAGTAAAATCTTGGAGTGAAGGTCCTCTGATTACATTAAAAAAATCCGATCTTGATTGGCAGATGTCAGTGAGTTTGTTGCTTGGATTGGCTAGTGTTGGAGCTTAACCTTGTAACAATGGTGAAAATGGTGAATTTGTTAGTAATACGTTATGACACGCGTCCCATATTTTTTCACATAACTTATTAGTTTGGTTGGTTTGTAACAATAGAAGAAGAAGTGTTAAATGGGGTAACAAAGGTAAAAAAGTTAAAAAAAGTTAAATGATTACAACAGCGGTTTCGTGTAAATTTTCTTTAATAAATTTTTATTTAAGACTAAATTATAAATTAACTTAAAATTTTAGGATTTTATTTTTATTTATTTATTTTTTTCTCGAGATTTCTCAACAACAAACACCCAAAAATCAAATGTTTTTCAAAAGAGAAGCCGCTCAAGTTTTTGACAGAAATCTATCCATCTTTCGAACACCATAAACAACACTCCTCGAATTGAATCATCAAACAATTTGGTCGAAACTGGATCTCAATACTTTGAAACCCTTGCCAATGTCATCTCCACCCCCACCAAATCCCACCACCACAACCACAACCACCGCCGTCGCCGCAACCGCAACCGCCGATTTCTTTAAATCGGTAGCGCGACAGAGGCCCCGAAAGCACGTACACCCATCAATCTACCAAACCTTCTACAATCCCCAACCCGCCACTTCGGCAGCTTTCCCACCACCAACACAACGTCAACAACCACCACAACAGTCCCTTCAATCGAATTCAAGAACTCATCATCAACAATCAGCGGCGGGGGGAGTTCTATATCCTGTTGCTTCCTCCGGAAGGGGGTTCCTGTCAAAGCATCAACAACTTACCTCCGACCAGAGTGCGGCAGTGGGAGTGGTAATCAATTCTGACGGCTTCCCCCCTGGTCCTGTCTCCGCTTACCCTTATGCTGTTCATCGGCCATATGGGTTCTCAAATTCTGATATTCCTGGTCAAACTTCGCATCAATTGGTTACTCCCTCGTCTGCCCATCTGCAACAAACCCTCATGGGTGGCGGCGCTATAGTTCCCACATTTTCTGCTGGGGTTTCAGTTTCTGCAAACCCAAAGGTTTAAATTCTCTGCGCTATACACACTTAAAATGAATTCTTCTTTTTTGTTGCATTGTTTCGCTCAGAGTCACGTTCGAATGCCCTTTTTGCTCTAATACATTCTGATCTGGCACCCTATAAGATCGCATTTTCACTAAATTGCATCATAGATTCATTCATGATTGATAATACATCCTCATTCTGAACAAATGACAGTCTTTATGATGCTTGAGTTACATTTGCAGCATCGTGTTTTGTCTTACTTGATAAAATGAAAAAAGTTTATCACTCAGTCATACCAATAGAATAATAATCAAAATAGCAGTGCCAATTGTAGATTAGAAATGGTAATCTTTTGAGTATTTATTGGAAGTGTACATGACTGGAGCTTAAGGCCCGGCCTGGTTTCTGACTTATTTGGCAAAATGATAAGTGAGTAAGCCCCTTTATGCGTGGCATAGAGACCTAGACTAATGCCAATGGGACAAAAGTTGCAACATTTTCTCCTATACCAAAAGGTGGAACAAAGTGGGATAGGGACTCTCTCATGATCTTCTGCTTGTGAAAAAGACGTGAATACCCTCCTCCTCACCCATCATGAAAAGTAGCCCTAGAATTTAAAAGGTTTTAAAATCATATATCTTTTCTTAATTAATTTAGTATTGGAAATTGAGTAACTGGTTATAAAATGTTTATGCAAATCACATGTTCTACATTCTAGAGCTTCTTGTGTAACATCCCAAGTACAAATTTATAGGCTAACACAGTAACTTATGTATGAAGATAAAAATCGTGGTGGAAGTTATAGATAACCCACAACTTAACGCTTATACGGTGATCAAACCTTTTATTTATATTTCTTTTATCAAAGTTGTTATAACACTCAAGTTTGAAAGTATACATTTGTGATTGAATTGAAGAGTGAATACATGTCTGCATGTTGTGCTAGCTTGTGAGTGTATAAAGTGTATTTTCTTGTTATTCTGGTCCAACACATTAACTAAGAAAGACCAAAGGTTTAAATGATGAAAATATTAAGATACTATGATATGGAAGTCATGATGGTTATGTGGATGAAAATACTAAATCTAGCCAAAATTTTTGTACAATTAACGATTCGTAACATTTGAGAAAGTTCTATAATGCCCTATCCAAAAGAAGAATAAAATCTAATTGATAATTGTTGCTTCTTTAATGAGAAATTTCTAGAGGGGGCGGATGGCATGATCCTCTAATTGGCGACATAAACATTTCCGATCATTGTCACTTGGAAGAAATTTTCACCTATATTAAGGAGAAGTAGCTTTATTTCATTATTTTTTTTATGGATAGAAGTTTAGGCTTTGGTAACAGCAAAGGAGCGGCTAGAAGGCTATTTATCGATTTAAATGAAAGACCCGAAGAGGAAGAAACCGTAGATCCAAATGATCAACCAAAGCCAAAGGGAACTGCAAATTCCTCCTATGTTGATCGTGCTTTTCATAAACAAAGAGACACGGTAACACTCAAATTTAAAATGAATTCAGTAGAACATTCCCATGGCGATTGCCTCACCGGTTGCATAACTTAGAAATTTCATATCTAATTGTGAAGAGAAGGTTTTTATTTGAGTCTGGATATTTTATTAATAATATGAAGATCTATCTATATATATCTGTGATATGATTCTTTTTCTTTTTACACTTTTGTGCACATTCGGATACTTTTTATTCTTTATTTTGATCTGATATCAATTATTTTAATTGGATTCTTCACATTCTTTGTGATGTTTTCTATTGCATAACATATTTTTATTTGTAGGCTGTTGCTCAATCATCAGCTCCTGAAGATAATGGCTTATATACTATAAGGTAATATCAGGTTCGGTTCCTTACATACTGTATGTGTAGATTGTTGTCCAATCATCATTTTCTCTTCAGCTGATAGTGATTTTTGTTTATGATTTTTATAGGGATAAAAACGGAGATGGTAGTTTTGCTATTATTAGAGATAGAAAGGTGAAAATACTTTCTTTGCCTTGTGTGTTTCTGATATCTTTATTATGCATGCAGAAGCAAAATTTATTAGTTTATCTTACTTTTATTTTGGATGGAGAACGGTTCATTTACCTGACTCTAAGGCCTTGTTTTTTTATTTTATTTTATTTTATAATTTTATTTATAGAAATGACAGCACACATTGGGAATTAGCAGGAAAAGATAAATGAGCGCAACCTGTAAAAAGTAGGACTTAATGGGAAAACAACCTTCCCTCCTAATATTAACTTATTCTTTCTACATTAAATAAAAAAGAAACGGCACCTACATTGTGGGTATTCCATGAACAAACAACAAACATATAACTTCAGAAAAAAAATGTACAGTAGTTAAATTCTGCACATGTCATGCATGCATAGATGAGTTCTTGTTTGAATTACTTCATTACATCTTTTGAGATTATGATTTATACTTGTTTGAATTGCTTTTGTTTTTTATGCAAAGGAATTTAAATTATTTTATAATGTTTGTGGCATAAATCAACCAAAATATATCATTTGTTTCTGCCTATAAATAAATATATTTGCTAGTTAGTGCATACTAGTTATCCTTCTTTTGGAATATATACAAAGAAAAGGTACTTTTCATATTAGTCTAGCAATGTTCAAATTGATAGCTTCATAATAAGTTGGCTCACTAGAATACATACATAAATCAATAGAAAGTGAAAATGTGAATATTACTTCAAAGGGCTCTAGTGCATGTTGCATTAAGAAACATTTGCGTATATACAGTCATTGCCAATATCACAGCCAACAGTTCCCATATAAATTATCATAGAATTTTTGAATAAAATATAGAATAGGCGGATGCAAGCAAAATATTTTTGACAAATTAAATTCATATTATATATTAACAACATAATGTTGAAGATACTAAAATTAGTGTTCCAATACTTCCTATTACGTTTATTGTGTGAAAATAGTGATACAACATGTTTTGAGCTCATAAATTCATTGGGGCATTTTGATATACCGTCTTTGAGTAGTTTAATGCACAGGTGTATCGTTACAATTTACTACACATATATGCAAGCACAGTTGGATGTTTCATTAGTCAGGTCAACAGATGTAGAAGACTGAGTCAAGTTGGTGGTATGTACTGCATAAACAATTAGGCCATGCAAATCAAATTTGCTTCTACTTGCTTAGTTATTCGACTAGAATTGAAGAGATTATGATGAACTTGAGATATTAAAATAATCACAAAGGTCTTTTAGCATACAACTAATGTGTAATATGCTAATAGCTATTTAGTTCACGCTATAAAAGCTTCTTTGTGTGATCTTATGAAGACTTTTCATATTCTAAATCTACTCATGATGTTATTTGTTGCTGCTACTGTTTTAAACAAAACAGGTTCAAGTTGTTGAGGGCACTTCTCTTTATGCTCAATGTCGGTCGTGGTTAAAGAATGGATTTACTTTGGAAAATCAGGTATTTTTTATGGCTAGCATCTCATAAGTTCTATTCTTATTTTTTTAATTTGCAAACAAAAATTCACACAGAGAAAATGGCCCACATCATATCTTTTTCGAAAAAGGGCATATGGGCCATCCTGGCATCCTCCACCAACTCCTATTTCCCATTTGATTTGCTACTGGGAACACGATTGAACTAGAGAAGCTTTGTAGGATATTTTCAATAATGAGGTTGACGAGGGGCATCCATGTCTTTTGCACAGACAAGAGATCATCTTGCTCCACCTTTGCTCGTGGGATAAAAATTGACATTGATAAGGTCTATAACCTTAGCCCACTACAAAGGAACCTAATAGACCCATGGATAGTATACAAGAGAAGGGTTCTTCTCTCAGTGAGAATTGATTTGTATATGTTTTCATTTGATTTGAATTTAAAGCTTTCCTCTCCATTTTGAATTCATTGTTACGTAGTTGTTCTCCCTATTCTATTACATTTTCCTTGTAGATATTTTAACAATTGGTTCCACTGCCTTCCTTCTTCCTGCATCTTATCAATGGTGCAATCTACAAAACCTCAAGTGACAACCCGTCTCCAGGCCCTCCAAACCCGTATTGAATCTCACGATGGAAGAATCGATCCTTATCCATGCAACTCGATGAACTCTCTTTCTTTGTCAACATAGATATTTTGAATGAGATTTCTCGTTCCATAGAGTAGTTGAAGCAAGGTGTTCAGATTCAACAACGAAGGCAGGTCATCTTAGGATCCTGATGAGGTTGAGTCTCATCACTCTCACCCCCCTATCATCACCATCACCGCCTTTGGTTCCAGCAAACTCCTTCCTCGACGTCCAGACCCTATCCACAATCCTCCACATCTGGAAGCATCACTTTTCTCATTTCCCAAAGTCAAACTACCGGTCTTTGATGATGAGGATTCTTAAGGATGGGTGACCAAGGTTGAACTCTACTTCCAAGTGCACCATACCCGCAAAATAACAAGCTCTACTTTAGCATAAATGTGTATGGAGGATTTTGCAGTCCGCTGGTACATAAATATCTTGATTAAGCATCCTGAGGGATCAATTCCATATCAAACGTTTGAATAGATTTAGTGGCATCATACCCACAACCAATTAACTGATATCCATTGGGAAACAACTAATTGTACCAATAGTTAATGGAGACCAAGAACAAATTGATCGAGGCCCAAAACACCTAACCTAACCGATGGTTAGAATTCAGAAGCGAAGGTTGTGAACAAATTGTCTGACTTGATTAACGTTCAAACCTAATTACATCTATTTATATCATTAAAAAGGAAAAAAAAGATAAAAAAGCAATAAAGCCCGCTATGTGGTTGCTAAACAGTCAATATCGCCGCATTGCTACGTAGCACGTTTGTGAAAAAGACATGACTGCCCCTGCCCTTCTCATCTTCATCATAAAAATGCTTAAATAGTCCTAGAAAGCTTGTCTAGTCTCATGTATGTGTGTTATTGTGTCTTATAGAGTTAACCTTTGTTGACAGCCACAATATGTCGATTGTGTCAAGTCTCTTCCAAAGCCGTTGCCTGCATCCATGGTAGAAGCAACAAAGGAGGACGATATGGAGATGGAGGAGGTATGTACTCTCACTTTTGTAGTTTTGTTTTAAGCTAAATGCAAGGAATAACAACCTACTCTCATTTATTTGTAAGTGATAGCATCTTACCTTATCTTTTTTAAAGCATCCAGCTTTCAGTTTTTTTCTTAATAAGACGTACATTGATAAATCTACCCAAATATAGCATCGTACTTTTTAAGTTTTTCTTATTAAGAGATTAATACTTAAAATAAATCTACCAAGTATACAACTGAAAATTACGTTGGTTGTATTTTGACGACATTGTTGTAAATTGGGTAGATATTTCAAAGTACAATGGTTTAATACTTTAATAGGAAGAAATGGAAGTAGGATGTTAGAATAAATACATTAATGAAAGTACATTGCTCCATTTTTTGAAATGAGATTCGATTGCATTAGAAATTAAAAATGTTAATTTGCCTCCTAAATTTCCATTTTTAAAAATTGATAAAGAGTCGTTTCGTGAACTTGTATATGATCATGTTTGAAACTTCCTTCTAATAGTAAAGTTAGTTCAATCATTGTGCTGTTTTTGAAATCAGATGAGCCTGGTTTCTATCTTATTGCGACTAATTTTCAGTTCTCTACCAGTTTATGCAACTAACACGAATTATGCAACCATGTTATAACAAGTTAAACGATTTGTATTGAAACATAGTTACATATTTTGTCTAAAAAAACCAGTTTGGCAAAAAAAAAAAAAAAAAGGTAATAATATGTTTGATGCGTAAACAAACATTTATCTACAAGAACATTAGTTGTTCATGTACCTACTTGAGGAGCTATCAAATAGTACTTTTTTGTTAAAAACACATAATTAATGTTGCTCACTTATGAAGAACATGATGTTAAATAACTTCTAAGGGCAAAAATGGGATAAGATTTTATAATGAATGAATGCAAAGCATGAAAGACCAATGTTTTGGAGTAGAGGGACACCAACATCTAGAAAGTATGTAAACCTTTGAATGCTTTGTGCGTTCTCTCTTTTACCCTCATCTCTTCCGGATGAAAAGATATACGTAACTTCGTTTTCTACCGTGTATATATGTAGACACGTGTCACTAAGAAATGACATATTTCCCCTTACATGGTCTCAGAAAATGGAAGATGTTGAGCATTTATCTGCTAAGGAGCTGTTGCAACAGCATGTTAAGCATGCTAAGAAGGTCCGAATGAGGTATGCTTTCTTAATTTTTAACTCAGTTGACTCTCAAAAGTCAGACATTGACTTAATGGACATTAATAAGGCATCTTGTTATTTGCAGATTAAGAAATCAAAGGCTACAAAGAATCGAAAGGTACAAAGACCGTCTTGCCCTTCTCTTGCCCCCGGTGGTAGACCAACAACCAAAAAACGAAACTACTTGAGGTGTCCACATTTGAAATGCTTTTTTTTTTTTTTTTTGTTTTTTGTTTTTTGTGAATGTTTATCAACAAATGAGAATTCTAGTTTCATTGGATTTGGCTGAAATCGAAATTTAGTTCCATTTGTGTATTGAGTACGAAGTTGAATTCTGTTGGCCTTGATAAAATTCTTTGACTAGTGGATTTCAACGTTCCATTCATTATGTATGCAATTTTCAGCAGCCCCTTCTTGTTAGAAGAATACTCAGATACCTCTTTTAACCTTCGCCTCTATATTAGCTTTCCATCTTTTCGCTAGCAATTTCCATTCCATTTGCTATCAACCATGCAACCAAATATGACATATTTCAATTTCTTTAGGGCGTGTTTGGTTGCAAAATCTGAAGGAATTGGAGTCTTGAAGCTGGTGGCCAAACCAACGGAATTGTATTCCAAGAGATTCTTTTGAAATCCATGTTTTCGAGGGATCTTTATTATTCCTAAAGTGGGTGGTAAGAATTGAATTCCTTTGTGAGCTAAAAACACAAACACATTCTTTCTTTTTAACATAATTTACATTTAAATTTCTTTGATAGATTTACAAACCAAAGAGACATAATTTACATTTAAATTTCTTTGATAGATTTACAAACCAAAGAGAGTAGCAAAGGATATTATTTAATAAGTTACATTTCCGTCTAATCAAGCATGCATATTAGAATTTATTCGGATATTTTATTTCTTTTTTAATTCAAATTGCTTTGAATCGGCCTTTATCTTTTTTAAGAGCATTATGTTTAATAATATTTTAATTCATTCCAAAATATAATGTGAACCAAATATCGGGTTAGCATGTGATATGCAATCCTATTCGATCAAAAATCAAAAAGTCAAAACTAATCCCGGGACAAATGGAATAAAATGTCTTGTTCAACTTTGGATACTTATATAATTTATAAGAACACAACCTTATCTTGCTCAACTTTGGATACTTTAAATCTTGATTTGTCCCTAATTTTTATATATATATATATATATATATATATATATATATATATATATATATATATATATATATATATATATATATATTTGCATATTTTACATTTGAATGTGAAAATAATTGTTTGTGTCTGTAAACAGACGACACCAATTTATATACCCTTTTGGTGATAACCTCAATCCTAACGCTCACTTGGGGACTTCTTACTCCAGCTGTTCCAAGAGTGTCCGCTCTCTTCATGAGGCTTCACTTGGCATAGATGCTAGGGCCTTGTTATGACTTCCGAGACTCATCTATCCTATTATTGAGAAAATTCCCTACTTGGAGTGAGAATCCCTTTATCCTGAAGCAGCGGCAAAAACGGTTTGATCTCTTACCTTTTGCTCATATCCCAGAGACTCGTTTGGAGTTAGTTTCTCATTCGAATAAGAATAATCAACAATGACACCTTCTCTCTTTACCTTTACTGGCTTTAATGACACTGCATGGGACGCAACAACAAACTCTTTCCCCTCAATTGTCTGGGGCTATTATCCGCTCCCTTGCTTTCAGAGAACTCCCCCCGTTATAGATAGATAGTCAAAAAGGGGCTTTCTTCTCTTAATCATAATCACACTTTGAATACTTATCGTTTTCCTACCTCCATGCATTGTCATAGAAATCTTAGGCAGCGTTTGGCAATAGAACTGGATTGGATAGGATTGAACAGAATTGGACTGGGCTGAACAGGACTGGACTAATTTTTTATATAGTGTTTGGTAAGACTGGAACAGAACGGAACAAGTTACCATAAAATGTTTGTTAAAACTAGAAATGAACAAACAACACCTAAAAGTTACCCCTTATGTATAGGAAAGACTAAAAATTTAACTAAACATGAATCATTTCAAAATTAATAAAAAGATTCCCACAAATTGTTTATAATTCCATAAATTCAAAAAAATACTAATACTGATGTTAATATAAATATCTTGTTGAAACACAATTAAATGCATACAATTGGATTAAATGTATAAGCTACAGTTGCATTATGTCAATATAAAAATTACATTATAAGCCACAAGAGGGTTATATGAACTTAAATTAGATGTCAAGATAACAATTACAGGGCTGGTAGAATACTGATTAACACACTCTGCAACATAGTTCAATGTAAAAATGGAGGTCAACATGAAAATTATAGAATATTGCTTAAAGATTGATAGCGTTTTTCCAAAAACATTAAGTCGGTGACTTTAGCTATCTATTTTATTAAAACAATAGGTTTAAGTTTATAGAATCGTAGCTTTTTGGTAATTCTCAAGATACAATAAAATAAATAAGCCTCAATTTGAAACAAATTGGTAACTAAAGTTCCATTGAGTTAAGTAAAGAGAAAATCATAAATGTGATTACTGATGATACGCATGAAGAGAGACGATAGTAAGCACTGCGTGATATTTGTGAAGAAGGTGTAGCAAAGATGTCGAAGGAAAAGACAAAAAATATGATATTATTATTAAGACGTGATGATGAGGATAAACACAAAGGAGATCAATATCGAAAGAGTAAATCTACCGGAAAAAAAAAGTTTGTGTTCCGCTCAGTTCCATCCTTTTGGGTGGGACTAAAAATTTAAGAATTAGTCCCATTGGACTTGATCAAAAATATTTCTTGTTCTTGTTCCATCAACGCCAAACACCCTCTCAAGAGTTCTAGTTGTGTTTTGTTCCATCCTGTACCACACAACAAACGCTACCTTAAGGACTAATAACTTACTCAAGAGAATTAGTCTTCTAGTCCTTTTCTTTGGGTATTATAGTCACGTGGTACTAGTGCTCATTTACCAGACGTTAGGTTACTTTCTTTCTGTATACACATGTAATTCTCATCAATCATATACAACATCAAATTTCAATTGTATTCTCTCGTCTCTATATGGTATCAGCCTGTGGGCTTTATGATTCCACCATGTCCGCCACCAACCAGCAACTTCTTGCTGCGACTCAAATCGTCTCCACCAACCTCACTTCCAAATTCCTACTCTCAACATCAAGCTAGATCGAGACAACTACCCTCTTTGGCGCACCACCATTATCTCTGCCCTAGAATGCTTTGATCTTGAGTCCTTTGTTCTTAATCCACTCCCACCACCAGAAACTATTGCTCTCCCTACTGTTACTGATGCTCCAACCGCTAAGAATGTAACCTCTGTTCCAAATCCAATGTTTGCTACCTGGAAAAAGTAGGACTAGTTTGTTCTCCTTTGGATGAAATCCACCCTATTTGATCGATCGCTTGCTACCGTTGCTAGATCATCATCCTCCAACAGGCGTGGAAAACCCTAGAACGATTTTTTCAAGCTCACACTTGTGCATAGAGGATGACCCTCAAAACTCGACTTCAATCGCTCTCCAAAGGGTCATTATCTGTGATCGACTACCTTGAAAAGAAACGCCAGATTGAAGACTTTTTGGCTGAAAATCTCACCCCTGTTTCTTTGAAGACGACCTCATTACCTACATCATCAATGGTCATGACTCTTCCTAACCACTTTGTTTATGCTTTTCTCATGAAATCTGACACCACTTCTATCGATGACCTATTTGGCCTACTTCTTCAAGAATAAGCCCGTATTAATCAGGACCTTGCTCGTCAAGCCGCCACCCAACTTTCGACATCCACTTCTACTCATCCCACCTCTTTCCTGATGGCAAATCAAGTTTCTCACAACCAAACCTATTCCTACTTCCATACCACAACTCACCAACAAAATTCTCACTATCGTGGGTTTGATAGTTGTCATCATCGTCTGGATTGCCAACTGTGCAATAAACCAGGCCATGAAGCCATCAACTGTTGGCAACGGGGTAATCAAATTGACTACCCTTCTCGTTGTCCCACTCCTCGTGATCAACCTCGCTAGGCTCATCTTGCAAGCTACCCCAGTCCATCAACTGTCATGGACCCTTCCTGGTACTTCGACTCAGGAGCGACCGATCATGTTACTTCTGATCCCAAAAAGTTGCATATCACAGAACCACACACTGAAGACAACAAATTGTAAGTTGCCAATGGTAACCACTTACTTATTACTCATTCTGGCTCTACTTCATTATCTTCATTGCGTTTACCTAAAGTGTTTGTTGTTCCTCGTTTAATTAAAAATCTTCTCAATGTGTCTCAACTAACACATGATAATAACGTCTTCATGGAATTTTGGCCTAATCATTGTGTTGTTAAGATCTTACAGGGCAAACCAATCATCCAAGGCAGCATTGAAAATGGTCTTTACCGTTTAGCTCTTCCTCAACATACCAAGTCGTCTACCATAGCTCTCTCCTGTGTGTACCTCCTTAGCTGGATGGCATAACCGTCTCGCTCACCCTCATGACGAATACTTCGCCGACTTGTTTCTCAGTTTCAGCTTCTAATATCCACAAATAAATTGTCATCAGTCTGTGAATCTTTCCAATTGGGAAAAAATCATAGATTTCCCCTTTCATCTACTCATGTTTCCTGTTCTAAACCATTTGAATTATTGTATTCAGATGTTTGGGGTCCATCCCCTTTATTATCAATAAATGGAAATCGTTATTTTCTTTTATTTGTTGATGATTATACAAAATTTATTTGGATCTATTTTTTTTTCTCACAAATCCCAAGTTTTACAAACTTTTATCAACTTTCGCACTATGATCAAAACACATTTTGATTCTGACATAAAATGTGTTCAATCTAATTAGGGTGGTGAATTTTGTCCTGTTTCTAATTACCTCCAAACTTGTGGTATTACTCATAGAGTTTCCTGTCCATACACATCTGAACAAAATGGAGACGTGGAACGTAGAAATAGAGTAATTATTGAAAAAGACTTATCTTTACTAGCTCAATCATCCCTCCCACAGGAATACTGGAAACATGCCTTTAAAACCTCAACCTACCTACATAACCGAACCATTACTCCAACACTAAAATATTCTTCTCCTTATTCCTTTCTCTACAAAAAGGATCCTGATTATGCCTTTCTTCGAACATTCAGATGCCTTTGTTATCCCTTCTTACGCCCATACAACTCTCATAAAATGGACTTCCGTTCACTTCCCAGTGTATTTTTAGGATACAGTGCTTCTCACAAAGGGTATTTGTGTCTTCACATACCCACATCCCATGCAGTTAACCGAGTATGCTAATTCATGCATGCACCCACTACCTTACATTGACAGGCGGTTAAATGAATATTGCGATATTTGAACGATACATTACATCATTGTCTTCACTTCAAACCACACAAGGCAACCTCACCTCTAGCATACCCTGACTCTAATTAGATATCAGATAAGGATGATAGCAGATCTCAATATGGATGTGACATATTTCATGGAGCAAATTTGATTTGTTGGACATCACAAAAACAACGTGTCGTTGCTCGATCGGGTACTGAGGCAGAATATCGGGCCCTTGCTTACACAACAGCTGAATTAATATGGATCCAACATCTACTTCACAATCTGAAAAGTTCATATCCCTAAGCCTCCTATTTTGCTATGTGATAATGTTGGTGCAATGTTCATGTGCAAAAATCCTATTATCATTACCAGATCTAAAAATATAGCTCTAGACTTTCACTTTGTAAGAGAACAAGTTGATACAGGTGCCCTTAAAATTTGTCAAGTCTCATCGATTGATCAGCTAGCCGACATATTCACAAAACCATTTGGAAACGATCGTGTTGCAAAGATACGACACAAGCTTCAAGTTCGACCCCCACTTGAGCTTGCCGGGGGGTAATAACGACTAATAACTTAGTCAACAAGATTTAGTCAAGAGAATTAGTCTTCTAGTCCTATTCTTTGGGTATTATAGTCACGTGGTACTAGTGCTCATTTATTAGATATTAGGTTACTTTCTTTCTATATATATACATGTAATTCTCATCAATCATATACAACACCAATTTTCAATTGTATTCTCTCATCTCTATATCCCCTTCATTTTTTAGAACAATCAAACTTTATTAAGCTAGTAAGGAGCTAGATAAATATCAACGACCAAATTAAAATTTTGACATTTCTACTTCTATTGTGCACCTATATAAATCTCTAAGTAATTTTTTTTATCAAAATATAAGACCTTTTTAAGGCTTATCCTTACTAAACAAAAGAGTTGATACGTGCATGGACTGCAATTCTCCAAACTCAAATTCCGAACCAAGTATGATTAGTTACGATCGTCAAATGAGATTGAGTGCGAAGGATGTTGAAAGGCAATTTTCCAACAGTAACTTCAATTCCGATTGCAAATGGTTGTGATTAGGTCCGAACGATCGGAAGGCGTCTAAATCTATTATGATTGGTTGCGGTTGCAAATTATCTCGGAGCATGATAGTTGCGATTTCGAACTACCTTGGAGCATGATCGGTTGCGATTGTGAATCTCGGAAGCCAACATATTTACTCACGACTCGTTGTGAACCCTCGGAAGCTGTCGTACTTGTGGTCAATTGTGAATTTCGGAGGCCATCAGTTTCTCATGCAATTTCGAACAAATCAGTTCCGATACATACATGGGTCAAAAGGGTCCAACAAGAGATGGACCGGTGTTGTTTGTTACGAAAGCTACTCGGGATGAATGGCACAAGGGGTTTGCATGGTTACCTACATGGATTAAAGGCGAGAGATTCTAGTTATTTTTGGAAAGGATTTTCGACTTTTATTTGTTGCCATATTTTAGCTTCCAATAAGCCTCTAATAGGTAGTTTCCTATTTTGCATTGTATTTTCCTCTTTGTAATCGTTTTTAGGCTATAAATAGCGCTTGATCGATTATTTGTAAAAATGTTATTCGAATTTTTTTTCCAGAGAGCTTTGTTCATCTTTCATCGAATTATTGCGTATAATTCAGTTTGTGTCATTGTTTGAGATGCGTTTCTCATTCGTGGTTTCAATTTTAAGTCAATTGGTCGTGGCTTGTTATCACATATCATTTGAAAGAGGCTTTCATGATTTTGATAGAACTCAAGTTAATAGGTCTTAACTTGTTTTCACCGATATTCAATCTATAGGTCTAGATTTTCTATCAAATCTATCAATTTTCTTGTTTTCTTGTCTTTGTTTCTTGTTTCCGCTGCTATAATAACACCCAAAACAAACAACCCTCCAAATTCGTATCAAGAGTACTCCATAAGAGCTACAAATGTTACGAAATAGTAAAAAAAAATGCATTTCCTTCTGCAACTGAAACATGTGAACACTAAAAAACCAAGAAGACCGATTTTGAAAGGAGGCTAACCTCGACACTTGAATGCCGAGGTTAGCCTAAGTAAAATTTTGACGTTTCTACTTTTATTGTACACCCATATAAAAGTCAAAGTAAATTTTTTATTAAACATACGACCCTTTTAAGGCTTATCCTTACCGAATAAAAGAATACCTTAAGAGCCACAAATGCTAGTAAAAAAAGAACACCTCTCCCTTTGCAACTTCTACATGTGAACACTAGAAAACCAAGAAGACCAATTTTGAAAAGTGGCTAACCTCGACACATGAATGCCCCACCGTATCTTCAACTAAACTATAACTATAGTAGAAGCCAAAGGACACACAAAGAACATATGACTCATCGAATCCAAACCCACATCCCACACTAGACATGTACCAAGGGAATATCCAAGCCTCTACTAGCGAGGTTACTAATAGTAGGAAAATTATTCAAGGTCAATATATTCAAGGTCAAGCCCTAAATCATAAGTGTCAGGGAAATCATAACCAACTATAAATCACCCGACCCACCAAAGACTAAACCCATTTATCCTTGGTAGTAGAAAGCATCACCATGGACAACATGTCATGGAACTAAACCCACTTCACTCCTTCAACTCCTCCCCTCGCACAACAAATAACTGAAAGTGTCCAATTGGGTTGTTGCATTTGCAATGAGATTTGCTTATCAAAAGCAAGGGAGTAGATTCTTGGAAATTGCAACTTTAGAGGAACACCACTAATCCACAAGACCTCCCAAAATAGTAAAAGAGACCCGTCATTAACTTTCTTTTTTACATCTAGATAAAAGATCCACATTCTTTTCACATAAACTTTTCAAGGATTTAATAATATTGGCAAATTATGATCAAGTAAGTCATGATGACTATGAAATGCCTTGACCACCCCAACTAGAAATGCATTTGACAAAGTATGAAAAAGCCAAACCCACTTAAAAAAACAGGCTCAGTTAATCGTAAGTAACTTATTCATCCCCTGACCAATATATTGGTTGCTTTTTACGCAATAACTTTTTTCCAACTCACCGACGCCATTTTCCTTTCCTCCAAATCACCCCTAAGAAAATATATTCCGAAATAACTCAAGGGGATCAAGAATGGTCTCTAGAGCCTTGAATAAGGACATACAATACGTAGGAAGAAAACCTAAGACTGAGTTGAGTGAAGTCAATTTTTCCTATCACTAACAGAAAAGGTTTTCACCTTCTACATGCAGATTTTAGTAGCTAGTTTTCTAACCACCTCATTCTAGAAATCAATGCTACATGTCGATCCAAGATAAGAAAACACGGCTTCAGAATCCACACAACCTACCTGTTGATGGAAGGAGTCTTCTCTCTGGATTAAACTTCGTTAGAGGAAATATTAACTTGAAGTGGTGGCTGTGGCTGTGGTGGTGACTGATTTGACTACGGTGGAGGTAGAGTTGATTCAAAATTTACTTCATCATTCCTTCTCCCTTTTGAGTAAGATGGCCCAGCCTTCTCCTTAAACTTGATTCCTATCATAAATTCCAACACTTTAAGTTTTTTTTTTTTTTTTTTTTTTTTTTTTTTTTTTTTTCAAATGAAGTTTGTGTTGGATTAGATGTCTAAGCCCATAACTATTATTGGTATGTACTCGACTCGAGAGTAGCATGGACCATTTGGGTGGCATAACCCCAAGACAATTTGTTAGGATGGATTCTTGAGAGAAGGTTATATATATGATTTATTAATATATTATAAGTTATAATATATTAATATGAAATCATATGTTTTAATTAGAATTGATCAAGAATTAATTTGCAATTAATTTAGTGATCAAAAGAGACTAATTAAATCTATGGGGACTAATTATGGTAATTAGTTATACTTATATTTATTTGTGTTCGGCTTATGATCCATGTTGGACCATGTGACAACCGTCAAATTCTGGTCAATTCAAAGTCAAATAAAGTCAACAAGTCAAACCGGTCAGCTCAACTGACCCTTGTGTACTTGGACTTACGTTCAGTATTTACTAAACAACTCGCTATTCTGATAAGAAAACATAAATCGAAAAGTAGTTACAACTAGATCTCTTTAACCTAAAAACTGTAGTACGTGGCGAGCCAAACCGATAAAACAATGATGCATACTCATCGGGAGTGTGTGTGACAACCGTCAAATTCTGGTCAATTCAAAGTCAAATAAAGTCAACGAGTCAAACCGGTCAGCTCAACTAACCTTGTGTATTAGGGTTAGTGTTATGTTCGTATTGTATAACTTGCTATGTTAATGGGAAAACATCACAGGAGAAAAGTTTGTGTTAAAAATTTCCTAAGCCTTCGTACTAATCAAGAACTAAACTGTGTTCGCATTTGGAATGAAAAATTTTGTGAATCGCATTTGATTAATTAGGTTAAAATGCGAAGGTGATTAATGCGAAGTTGGAATTAGCTTTGCTATAAGTTTCAATCGATTTTGAAATTGAGTATTGTTCGCATTTGTATGAGTGTAGTCGATGAATCGATAAAGCAAGAACATATGAGTTTTTGATTCGCAATTGGATTGATGATTGAGGGATGATTCGTGAAGAAAAACGCGAAGTCAAGGACTATGAAATTGTTGTTTGCAAGAATTTAAAAACTCGATTGTGGAGTTGTTGATGCTCATTTTGCGAAAGTAAAACAATCGAGTGTTCGCATCTATGAATCAATTTGAAGTCAATTGGGTTAATATTCGCATATGGGTTCAACATATGAAAATTTTGATTTCGCAAGTTTAGAGTTCAAGAACTAAACTGTGTTCGCATCTGGAATGAAAAATTTTGTGAATCGCATTTGATTAATTAGGTTAAAATGCGAAGGTGATTAATGCGAAGGGATGCGAAGGGTGTAAGAATGAAGATGCGAAGTATTTCACAGTAGAATGCGAATTGGGGAAGAAAACAGAAGATTTCAAATATTGTCCCTGGAGTTTCGCATTTTTGGAAATAAATACTCAACTTCGCAAATGGGGGTCATAAAATGATGAAATTGCAGAATTTTTAAAGAGATACACACACATAGACAACCACACATATATTTAGAAAATTAAACTAAAAATGGGATATAGACAATTATAAGACATTGTTCTTGACTTTTGAGTCCAAAGACGTATGATCCGAACTTTAATTGTGAAATCGTCCTTGATTGAGTCAATTTCCTTTATAGGAGTAATATATTCCATTGTGCCTTGCAAGTTAAAAAAAAAAAAAAAAAATCAAAATCAAAGTCACAAGCAACCACCCCACACCCACTCTATGACCAGCCATACCTCCCCACCTTACCTATGTCACTTCAATGTTCCCTTACACTCAAATTTCACTCACTCCCACGTTTTTGAGCTGGAACAATCAACCACACTCCTCATTTTCTCTCATTTCTCTCATTCCACTAAGTAACAAACATCACTTTTTCTCTCAAACTCTTCTACACAAATTTTCGAGATCCAAGGCTGGATTCAAGTGTTCTTCCACACTTAGTAAGTAAAAATTCATCCTCCCTATTATTATTTCACTTCATTCTACTCAAATCTTTGGTTGCTTACACAAACTCCCTAACTATGATGTTAGATTCTCGAAAACCTTCAAGGCATCTCCAAGTGTTCTTGAATTAAACACTTCCATTCTTCAACAATCATCTACTGAAATCACTCAAGGTGAGTTCATACCCCTACGTTTTCATGTTTTCTCAAGTTTTCAGGGGGAGAATACAAGTTAAAACACTAAGAACATAACTAAATTTCTCTAACAGCCTTCATCAGAAAAGTTCAACTCCATTCACGGACTGTTTTGGGCATCTTAAATATTTTTTTTTCAAAACTGTACAAGGTGCAAATAGTTCAAGTTTTTAGCTTTAAAATGGCTACTTGCACATCTCCATACGATTTTTCTACAATTTATGGCGATTTTTACAAAACTGCCTATCACTTCAAACAACAATCCGGACCAGTCTGTGATTATGGACTTTTTCACCCAAGTTAGAGGTCATTATAAATTGTGATAAAAATTATGAGCAAACTAGACACATTTTGTGAACTCTCAGAATTTACGGATCTAGTTTTCGACTTTGTATGATTTTTCTATGATTTTTCCGAAACAGGGCAGAATTGCTAAATTTTACCAACAACATGTAAATATCATAACACTTTGTATTGTGTTGAGCAAAGTGTATAATCATAAGTTTTAATGTTTGAATGTGTTTCCTAGTTAGTTTATCATTATGAACTGAAACTAAGACATTCATACTAAATATTATCCATTCATTTTGGAACACGTATTATTTAACTATAAAAAGTATAGTTTGAATATATTTATAACACTAATACATTTCCATAAAAGGGTTCATACATATTATACACATTTTAGATAAACTATAATAGGTATAGTTTATGATACATCACTCTACGCACTCGTACCAGAAGTGTACATTCATATAAGAAAGATTTCTATTCGCACACATTTCACGTAAGTTAATCTATGGTTTGATAAATTCACAACACTAATACATTTCCATAAAAGGATTCATACATATTACATACATTTTTGATAAACTATAATAGGTATAGTTTATGTTACAGCACTCTACGCACTCGTACAAGAAGGGTACATTCATACAAGAAATATTTATATTCACACACATTTCACGTAAACTTGTTATCCTATATCGTGAGTTTCTCTATTTTTCTTTCTCTCTCTCTCTCTCCCCGTACGCCCGAGTGCGGGATATAATTCCTGGTAGTTATAATCAGAATCTCCTTGAGGGAGAACGTGATACTTGTATATAGATCTATATTGGGATTGACACCCCACACCTTGCTGCTAGCTACAGTTGGACCTGCAGGTCTACGGGTGACAAATGTCATTTTATTTTTCGCGACACTGAGAACGTCGTGGCAGGTTCACATAGTCATAGTATGATTACAACGGCTCACATAGGGAACAATCCATAAGTTTACGGGATTTTATTTTTAAAACCTAAATGAGTTTTATGTCGATTTAAAATTACCTTTTTATCTCTATGAGTACAGATATTACTGTACACTTTTGGTTTTGGTAGTTACGACTACACATCATTTGAATCCACATTTATACTTTTAAGTATGGTCAATACTTGTTATTACTCGGTCCTCTAATTTAGGACTACGTATATATAATGTATTAACAAACCTGAGAACATATAGAAATTTCATTTAGTTCAAACATGTCCATGTCCATTTAAATACATAACATTTTCTATTAATAAGAAAGATTACTTATACATTTTGGTCTTCAGTCATAAGACTACCTTACACAGATTTTAAAGAAAATATAGGATTTTCTGGATACATATTCTGACGCTTTTACAAGGAAAACGATTTACTTTTCTAACGAAACCTCTTATGAACTCACCAACCTTTGTGTTGACACTTTTCAAAACTACTTGTATTCTCAGGAATTCAGTGAAAACAGGAAATCAACAACGTTTTGAGGATGGGACGATAAATCGTCAAACAATTCATTTTGTATTATAATGTAATTGATGTGAATCATGTAAACATGTGCTTTGATGTAACGTTTTCAATTATATTTGTGTTGGTTGTATTTACTTTGAGCACTATTATACTCATTGTTGTGATACTCTACATGAAGTCCTCCACCCCCGGACGTTTCCGCCATCCTTGGTTTGGGGGTGTGACAGATTGGTATCAGAGCATTGTTTATAGTGAACTCAGTATATCAAACCACAAAAGATATACAAACTATAAATGCATTGGGACTAAGTCTCTGATTTAAAGTTTCAAAACAACTATACTTTTAGAAATAAATAGTTTCTTATTAAAGGTATACATGCATACATACATATTAAGGTCAGCACCACTCTAGAATAAAAGAAAAGTAATGATTGTTGAATATCACAGGTAAGCTCGGGGATGTATGGTCAGTCTTGGGAGTGGCATAGCCTGATCAACTATGCTGGTCCGAGGAGTGATTAGCACATGCCCAAGAATAGTTGTGATACGGCAACAAGTCTAAAAACTTACCAACACTACCACAATGAGAACATAAGAATAGAACATGAGTTTAAAATACTATGGGAGTATTTTGTAATATCATAATTTATATGAAAAGTAAATAGATCCTCAATGATAGGTCTATAGTCCCTAGGTGGATACCTTAAGGTTATATATAACTTAGAAATTATAGACTTAGAATTTGTGGTCATTACTTTACTTCCTTTTTCCTTGTTTGGAGGTGGACTTAGAATGGGATCACTTATTCGAAGGTTTATCGTATCTTGTTATATGTAATTAGTATGCACTATGTCATTATAGAAGTAACTAATAAGGATTTCCCCCTATAAGAAATTGATAATAGAGTTAGACGCATAGTACTTATCTCCTCCCCTCCTATTCTCGCAAATACGGCATAGCAAAATCCTACTTACCGGATGACCCTTACTTTCCTAATCCGAACTCGAGGAATGGTGAACGATTATGAGAAGAATCATAAGCGGGGCCGGAGGTAATCAATCCTCCATGCATAGCAAGGGTTCCGTGAACCGTTTCGACTATAATGAACCTGTGACCCGTTGAGAAATTGTGATCGAGAGTTGAATGTCGACAACAATGACAACAACCACCATGTGGAGACCAACGAGGGTGCTATGACCTCAACCACGGGGGACTGACGGACAGAGCCCTCCCGGCAAAGACCCGGCGGATCGCGATCATCGGGGATCAAAACAGGAAGACTACAATCTGAGTTCAGAAAACTGCGCGCCACTATAAACCCCACCATCTCATGTACCGGTGACTCAGAATTATACTACTATTCCCGAGACCAACTCTCTTTCCAGAACCTTATCACCACTCGTGAAGAGGAAAGAGAGAAAAAGGGGTAGGACACACAGCATTCAAAGAAAGGATGATGGTAGCCAAGCGCTGATTGGCAAAGCTACAAAACTACATCGACCTTGCCTCAGGCATCACAAGGGATGGATCATCGTAAGTAGAGTTCGTACCGCTCACCAGACCTGGTAAATTAACTTCATAAGTATGTGCTGGTGCTACTCTATTGTAAGTGAAATCGCGACACAACAAATTAAGTGGTCATTCTAATCGAGAAATCTATCCTCTATCAAAACCCGCCCATGCACGAATGTGAAGTAGACCTGCTTTGAGGTCAAAAAAAAAAAAAAAAAAAAAAAAAAAAAAAATTCACTGAAACCATGATTTCTAGAGTCATATTAACAAGATGGGCTTAGGATGTATCTATCAGACTCGAAGGACTAACTAGCCTTAATTATATAACTAAGCACACATCAGTAGGTCGTGATAAGGACTTAGCTTGGGTCAAGTATAAGGTTTCACTTGAATACCGAACTACTAAAATACATGAGTTTATTATACAAAGAATCTCATTATAATTGTTTTCAGAACACCCTAAACAACCGAACTTTGATTCAGATCGATATGAGATAAACTTATTTAGAAAACTCGCGACATATAGCCATTCTATAAACTCATTATCGTCTCACCCTTTAAACATTAGTTGAGAAGTTTCTTCTTCATCGACCTATGGGTGCGATCATACCAGCACTAATGCACCGGAATCCCATCAAAATTCCTCAGCCAAGGTGTTCGGACGAACATGATTCTAAGAGGAGTAAAGCTTAACGTCCGTATGAAACCTACTCCTACCTACTGCCATAACTCTATCTCGGGAGCGTTAGCAGAGACACTAAGGATAGTACAGTAATGTGCAAAAATTTATATGCGTAAATATAAATTGTAGAGATGCACTTAGGACAATCATTTCCACTAACGAAGTCGTTTTTCGTCATGAAACAGAGCTATGTCTTCACCAAGAGTCAACAAACCAACTCGCAAGACGCCAACACTTCAGATAGACGCTGCTACATTTCAAGCTGCAGTCACGGCAGCCGTGGCAGCCGTCATGGGGCATTTCAATACTAACAACATCAACAAGGGTGGAAGCGATACTTACAATACAAATTGTGGTAACAATCAAGGACACCAATGGGTACCTACCAGCAAAAATTCATCAGGCCACGAACCTACGAACAAGGAGAGAAAGTTTTGGGACATGAAAAAGCGCCACAAATCAAAGGGATACACTAAAAGACAACAGCCTAAGGCCGCCTCCACCATTACAACAACAGTCATGACAAATGCCTCGACACTAGCCTCAGGGTCTGCCACCCAAATGCCTGCCAGACCATATAAGGGATCACTCCCAAAGTGCAACAAATGTGGTTTTCATCACCATGGGGCTTGCCGGGAGATGCACTGTAAAAACTGCAACAGGAAAGGGCATACCGTTCGTTTCTGTAGGGCCTCGGCCCATCACCTCCCTTCAATCAACTGCACCAAGGTAGGCCCAATATGCTACCTATGCGGTGAAACGGGACACTTCAAGAGAGAATGTCCAACTGAGAAGAACGACGAAGGAACAGGAGGAATGTGATGAACACACCAACAGGAGCAGTAAGGGAACCATGTTAGGACTTTTGTAATGTTCCCAACGACAATACGTTTAAGTACTATATGTTTGTAATGAATTTAGTACGCTTACTAAAGTAACCTTCTTTCTAAAAAGTAGCTGAAATATTTTCTCTCTCATACAAATCAAACCAAAGACATTCATATGTGACCTTAGGAGCATTACCTGTAAGTTGTGATGACCTAGTCCATACATCGGGGTTAAATTAAAATCAAAATACTAAAGTCTTGAAATAGATAATTCCATCCTGGCTCCGATTCCATGTCTAGTATTAGGGGTTGAGTGGGGTCACCCACTCGACAAATTTCACGATGTCAATTTTCATACGACAATCATATACCGCTCGATCGTAAGGAGACCTTCCAGGAGTCATGATATCAAGTATCATTACTGGCTATCGAAAACACACCCGCTACCAGTGCTAGACACTGTGGTATGAATCATCTACAATAATCATAACATTAAACAAAACGGAACACACAGAAAAGAAATACAGGACACTCTATCACTCTAGTGATCTCTTCCTTCGAATACAACTTATCTCCTGCTATCTAAAAAGATAGTGTTGTCGTATTCCAATTTTGATTGATATTGCCCTCGTCTTCTTGAGTAAACGACTATAAAAAGGGGCTTTTCGCCTAACCCCTGATTATCGAAACTATCGTCTCTCGTAAACACCCAGCACGGACCTTTGGGTCACCTCTCACTGTGGAGCTCCAAAACACGCACCAGAGGAGTGTCATACTTCCCGAAGCCTTATCACTTGTATTTGCAGGAGACCTTCGGGAATGTCACACATGTATCAGACAAGATTCAAGCATAGAAGCTTGGGACAGATATGGTACGAGTCCTGCCATGAGCTTCGGGCTAAGGTTGCCTAGAAGGACGAGTGAATGTCCTACCATTCAAAAAGGCCTAGTCACGTAAACCCAACCCACATACTTCCTACCGAGCTACAAGAGCTGTCAGGTCAAACCTGTCGAACTACTCGACAATGAAATTGAAGAACCAAGTTTCCCACCCTGAAAAGCCCTCGTCTTATTCTTCAAATTAGAGAGACAAATTTGCTCACAATTCCATCGATTTCAGAGGCCCCGACAACATCTCTAATAGAAACCCTTACTATCTGCCTCGCATTGACGAATAGGCCGACCAACCTCAAGAAACGAGGTACCCTTCAGGAATTGGGCCTGAGATCTGAATATCACCAGTCACGAGTATGGAAGAAGGATATCCAAGAACAATCCTCCAATTTCGATGAGAACGCTGAAAGTTCGTAGTGATAACCCTCAGATAGGACCAAACCACTCGTTGGAGTCATGAACGTAATAAATATGATGTACCCTTCTTACTAGGATCAACTCATCATCGTCATTACAAATGACTTACTTATCTACCCTCGTAGTAAGAAGGAAACCAAGGAGAGCAGCTACAACAAACCACAGAAGAAATACGATAAGAGAAGTATTACCCGAAGTTCTCCAGATACGAGTTTAGGAATTGAGGAGTTCAATTCTCAAGACACATCGTTACCCAGGGTGGAAATTCATAAGGAACCTTTCAATTGATCAAAACCATTGAGAAACAGTCAGCACCGAAGGCGTTAGCAGAAATATGCCAAGATTCTGGGTCTTGCTGACCTACTGTCTTAGTTCCTTTGGAACTTCTCAAAAAATACGAAACCCCTCCCAACTTTGACCCTAAAGGGAGCAACCCTTGACAGGAAGAGAAACAAGAAGAAGAAACCTCTAGAACTCCGGTATGACCGACCGAATTCCTCTAGAAACACTCACTCTGGGAAGGCTTAGTACGCTTCGGAAAGCATGGAAAGCCAATACCCCAAATAATTGTGTCTTTCGAGATTCTTGTCAGAATCAGCCCTGTAACTCGCTCCTTCAATCTACTCCCGCGAGTTTAGTAAAGTACACTCTACCCAACACGTCCCAAATTTACAAGAAGTACCTATCCGACAAGACTCTTGCAATTCCCCTCGACGAGATCGAGTTCCACAAGAGCCTCACCTTCTCAGAAGAACCATGGTGACCATGGAACGAGGTCAAGCGGATGAAACAACGCCACTTCCCATTAGTGAAAGTTCGCTGGAATATTAACCACGGGCCTAGAGTCACATGGGAGCGCATGAGTCAGTCGATTAGGAAGTATCCTCACTTCTCGGCTTGATTATTCATGCCTACCCCCTTGCCTAACTTCAAATTTCGGGACGAAATTCCCTTTAACGGGGGGATGATGTGACAACCGTCAAATTCTGGTCAATTCAAAGTCAAATAAAGTCAACGAGTCAAACCGGTCAGCTCAACTAACCTTGTGTATTAGGGTTAGTGTTATGTTCGTATTGTATAACTTGCTATGTTAATGGGAAAACATCACAGGAGAAAAGTTTGTGTTAAAAATTTCCTAAGCCTTCGTACTAATCAAGAACTAAACTGTGTTCGCATTTGGAATGAAAAATTTTGTGAATCGCATTTGATTAATTAGGTTAAAATGCGAAGGTGATTAATGCGAAGTTGGAATTAGCTTTGCTATAAGTTTCAATCGATTTTGAAATTGAGTATTGTTCGCATTTGTATGAGTGTAGTCGATGAATCGATAAAGCAAGAACATATGAGTTTTTGATTCGCAATTGGATTGATGATTGAGGGATGATTCGTGAAGAAAAACGCGAAGTCAAGGACTATGAAATTGTTGTTTGCAAGAATTTAAAAACTCGATTGTGGAGTTGTTGATGCTCATTTTGCGAAAGTAAAACAATCGAGTGTTCGCATCTATGAATCAATTTGAAGTCAATTGGGTTAATATTCGCATATGGGTTCAACATATGAAAATTTTGATTTCGCAAGTTTAGAGTTCAAGAACTAAACTGTGTTCGCATCTGGAATGAAAAATTTTGTGAATCGCATTTGATTAATTAGGTTAAAATGCGAAGGTGATTAATGCGAAGGGATGCGAAGGGTGTAAGAATGAAGATGCGAAGTATTTCACAGTAGAATGCGAATTGGGGAAGAAAACAGAAGATTTCAAATATTGTCCCTGGAGTTTCGCATTTTTGGAAATAAATACTCAACTTCGCAAATGGGGGTCATAAAATGATGAAATTGCAGAATTTTTAAAGAGATACACACACATAGACAACCACACATATATTTAGAAAATTAAACTAAAAATGGGATATAGACAATTATAAGACATTGTTCTTGACTTTTGAGTCCAAAGACGTATGATCCGAACTTTAATTGTGAAATCGTCCTTGATTGAGTCAATTTCCTTTATAGGAGTAATATATTCCATTGTGCCTTGCAAGTTAAAAAAAAAAAAAAAAATCAAAATCAAAGTCACAAGCAACCACCCCACACCCACTCTATGACCAGCCATACCTCCCCACCTTACCTATGTCACTTCAATGTTCCCTTACACTCAAATTTCACTCACTCCCACGTTTTTGAGCTGGAACAATCAACCACACTCCTCATTTTCTCTCATTTCTCTCATTCCACTAAGTAACAAACATCACTTTTTCTCTCAAACTCTTCTACACAAATTTTCGAGATCCAAGGCTGGATTCAAGTGTTCTTCCACACTTAGTAAGTAAAAATTCATCCTCCCTATTATTATTTCACTTCATTCTACTCAAATCTTTGGTTGCTTACACAAACTCCCTAACTATGATGTTAGATTCTCGAAAACCTTCAAGGCATCTCCAAGTGTTCTTGAATTAAACACTTCCATTCTTCAACAATCATCTACTGAAATCACTCAAGGTGAGTTCATACCCCTACGTTTTCATGTTTTCTCAAGTTTTCAGGGGGAGAATACAAGTTAAAACACTAAGAACATAACTAAATTTCTCTAACAGCCTTCATCAGAAAAGTTCAACTCCATTCACGGACTGTTTTGGGCATCTTAAATATTTTTTTTTCAAAACTGTACAAGGTGCAAATAGTTCAAGTTTTTAGCTTTAAAATGGCTACTTGCACATCTCCATACGATTTTTCTACAATTTATGGCGATTTTTACAAAACTGCCTATCACTTCAAACAACAATCCGGACCAGTCTGTGATTATGGACTTTTTCACCCAAGTTAGAGGTCATTATAAATTGTGATAAAAATTATGAGCAAACTAGACACATTTTGTGAACTCTCAGAATTTACGGATCTAGTTTTCGACTTTGTATGATTTTTCTATGATTTTTCCGAAACAGGGCAGAATTGCTAAATTTTACCAACAACATGTAAATATCATAACACTTTGTATTGTGTTGAGCAAAGTGTATAATCATAAGTTTTAATGTTTGAATGTGTTTCCTAGTTAGTTTATCATTATGAACTGAAACTAAGACATTCATACTAAATATTATCCATTCATTTTGGAACACGTATTATTTAACTATAAAAAGTATAGTTTGAATATATTTATAACACTAATACATTTCCATAAAAGGGTTCATACATATTATACACATTTTAGATAAACTATAATAGGTATAGTTTATGATACATCACTCTACGCACTCGTACCAGAAGTGTACATTCATATAAGAAAGATTTCTATTCGCACACATTTCACGTAAGTTAATCTATGGTTTGATAAATTCACAACACTAATACATTTCCATAAAAGGATTCATACATATTACATACATTTTTGATAAACTATAATAGGTATAGTTTATGTTACAGCACTCTACGCACTCGTACAAGAAGGGTACATTCATACAAGAAATATTTATATTCACACACATTTCACGTAAACTTGTTATCCTATATCGTGAGTTTCTCTATTTTTCTTTCTCTCTCTCTCTCTCCCCGTACGCCCGAGTGCGGGATATAATTCCTGGTAGTTATAATCAGAATCTCCTTGAGGGAGAACGTGATACTTGTATATAGATCTATATTGGGATTGACACCCCACACCTTGCTGCTAGCTACAGTTGGACCTGCAGGTCTACGGGTGACAAATGTCATTTTATTTTTCGCGACACTGAGAACGTCGTGGCAGGTTCACATAGTCATAGTATGATTACAACGGCTCACATAGGGAACAATCCATAAGTTTACGGGATTTTATTTTTAAAACCTAAATGAGTTTTATGTCGATTTAAAATTACCTTTTTATCTCTATGAGTACAGATATTACTGTACACTTTTGGTTTTGGTAGTTACGACTACACATCATTTGAATCCACATTTATACTTTTAAGTATGGTCAATACTTGTTATTACTCGGTCCTCTAATTTAGGACTACGTATATATAATGTATTAACAAACCTGAGAACATATAGAAATTTCATTTAGTTCAAACATGTCCATGTCCATTTAAATACATAACATTTTCTATTAATAAGAAAGATTACTTATACATTTTGGTCTTCAGTCATAAGACTACCTTACACAGATTTTAAAGAAAATATAGGATTTTCTGGATACATATTCTGACGCTTTTACAAGGAAAACGATTTACTTTTCTAACGAAACCTCTTATGAACTCACCAACCTTTGTGTTGACACTTTTCAAAACTACTTGTATTCTCAGGAATTCAGTGAAAACAGGAAATCAACAACGTTTTGAGGATGGGACGATAAATCGTCAAACAATTCATTTTGTATTATAATGTAATTGATGTGAATCATGTAAACATGTGCTTTGATGTAACGTTTTCAATTATATTTGTGTTGGTTGTATTTACTTTGAGCACTATTATACTCATTGTTGTGATACTCTACATGAAGTCCTCCACCCCCGGACGTTTCCGCCATCCTTGGTTTGGGGGTGTGACAGTGTGTAAGATCCTTAAACGAGGCTTAACAGGGTTTACAAACCATGCATTTCGATGCCGGACACTCACAACTGTCCCACACTCGAAACCTCTCTCAATCGTTATCACTCTACCTCTCTCTATTTGAAGTCTCTCTAAGTATGTGAAATCTCTCCCAAATCTCTCCAAGTATGTGAAATCTCTCTCGAATATCTCTCTGTATGACAAATCTCTCCAAATATGTGAAACCTCTCTCAAATATCTCTTTGTATGAGAAATCTCTCCAAGAAAGTCAAATCTCTCCCAAATCTCTCCAAGTATGTGAAATCTCTCCCAAATCTCTCTCAAAAGCTTCCCGTAACTTTTTAGAATCATTCGGGTCATTCCGACCCTTAACCGAGTCAAAAACGGCTTAAAACGGGATAAAAACGAGAAAAATGGACCTTAGGAACCGAAACCCTCTTATAAGAGGCGAAGTTCCTTAGGACCCGAAGGTCCTCTTAGGGACCGAAAGTGAGAGGACCGAACCGAGCCAGGAGGAACCGAACCCAAGAAAAAGGAGAAACCGAAAGTACTGTTCACCCGAACCGAAGGTACTGTTCACCCGAACCGAAGGTACTGTTCACCCGACCGAAACCTCTTGAGCCGAACCGAAAGTACTGTTCACCAAGCGAACCGAAGGTACTGTTCACTACTATTCACTACAGTCCGTTCGGTTCGCACGTTCTCGCCTTTTTGCTCCCGAACCGAACCCCCGCCTTCTCTCGCTTCTCGCCCAGTCTCTTCGCGCCCTCTGTTCTCTCCTCCCTCTCTCGGTTCCTTCCCTTCTCTCTTCTTCTTCTCTCGGTTTCTGCCTCCCTCTCTCTCGGTTCAGCACCAGAAGGCCGAACCTCGGCCATAATTTCGCATAATTGCCACTTTTAGCCCATTTTTGATATTTTTAACATTTTAAGCCCGTTTTTCGTGATTTTAAAGCGGGATTTTCTCCAGAAATTATATTTTAACATAATAAACTCTAAATATTCATAATTTAAACATACTTTGATGAAAATCATTATTTAAATAATAAAAATCAAATGGGTGAATTATTAAAGGTGGAGTGTTGACTTTGCCTTATCCAATGTCACAAGCAACCACCCCACACCCACTCTTTGACTAACCACACCTCCCCACGTTACCTAGGTCACATCAATGTCCCTTACACTCAATTTACCCTCATTCCCACGTTTTTAGAGCTGGAACAAACATCCTCTCTCCTCATTTCTCTCATTTGCCCTCATTTCACTAAGAATCAAACACCACTTTTCTCTCAAACTTTTCCCACTCCAATTTCAAGATTCAAGGCTGATTTTCAAGTGTTCTTCCACTCTTAGTAAGTATAATTCATCCTCCTTATGATTATTTCACTTCATTCTACTCAAATCATAGAAAAATCTCTATGATTTGAGAGAGGTTTCACATATTTGGAGAGATTATGGACCAGTCTGTGATTATGGACTTTTTCACCCAAGTTAGAGGTCATTATAAATTGTGATAAAAATTATGAGCAAAGTAAACACATTTTGTGAACTCTCAGAATTTACGGATCCAGTTTTCGACTTCGTATGATTTTTCTATGATTTTTCCAAAACAGGGCAGAATTGCTAAATTTTGCCAACAACATGTAAATATCATAACACTTTGTATTATGTTGAGCAAAGTGTATAATCATAAGTTTTAGTATTTGAATGTGTTTCCTTATTAGGTTATCATTATGAACTGAGACTAAGACATTCATATTAAATATTATTCATTCATTTTGGAACACGTATTATTAAACTATAAAAAGTATAGTTTGATAAATTCACAACACTAATACATTTCCATAAAAGAATTCATACATATTACATACATTTTAGATAAACTATAATAGGTATAGTTTATGATACATCACTCTACGCACTCGTACAAGAAGGGTACATTCATACAAGAAATATTTATATTCACACACATTTCACGTAAACTTGTTATCCTATATTGTGAGTTTCTCTATTTTTCTTTCTCTCTCTCTCTCTCTCTCTCCCCGTACGTCCGAGTGCGGGATATAATTCCTGGTAGTTATAATCGGAATCTCCTTGAGGGAGAACGTGATACTTGTATATAGATCTATATTGGGTTTGACACCCCACACCTTTCTGCTAGCTACAGTTGGACCTGCAGGTCTACGGGTGACAAATGTCATTTTATTTTTCGCGACACTGAGAACGTCGTGGCAGGTTCACATAGTCATAGTATGATTATAACGGCTCACATAGGGAACAATCCATAAGTTTACGGGATTTTATTTTTAAAACCTAAATGAGTTTTATGTCGATTTAAAATCACCTTTTATCTCTATGGGTACAAATATAAAGTGTCGGGTCTCTATACAAAGTTATTATGATATTAAAACTATACTCCCTCTAGAATTGTTAGACGTCAACTATAGTCGCTGAGCGTATATGTTTGAGTCATATAAGAATTTAGTCTTGATTGGCCTAGAATTGGTGGTGCCCGCCTCATCTCCTGTTCCTCGTTGGGTTGTGGACCTGGGGCAGACCCACTATATTCAACGTTTTATCTAAGTTAAACCTTATATAACTTTTATATGTTGGACGATTATAGAGGAACTCTACGGATTACTCTAGGGTTCATTAATGCATCATGTAGGATTATTTCTATTCATACTTAACTAAGAAAATATCGGATTTTCTGGAAATCAAACTATATCGATTTTACAAGGAAAAACGGTTTCTACTTCAAACAAAACTCTTATGAACTCACCAACCTTTGTGTTGACACTTTTTAAAACTACTTGTATTCTCAGGAAATCAGTGAAACAGGAAAACTTCATCGCTTTGAGGATGGGACGTTAAACCGTCAACAATTTATTTTGTCATCATAATGTAATTGCTTTTGAAACATATAAACATATACTTTGGTGTAACTTTTGCAATTATATATATATGGTGGTTGTTTTTACTTTGAGCACTATTATACACGTTGTTGTGATACTGTACATGAAGTCCTCCACCCCCAGACGTTTCCGCCATCCTTGGTTTGGGGGTGTGACAGACCAAGTTTATGTATGGATACATAAAGACTCGGGCCACATGAACCATGGATCATAAAACCCATGGGTATGGATTTGGGTTATACCCATGACCATTGATATCCAACATATAAATATGTTACTCCATGACCAAAAATGTGTGCATATTTTCTTGGAGAAATATGGACGATTTTGGGTGCATGGAAATTCTCTCTCAAGAGCCACCTTTGTCCTAGGTGAGTTGGGATTCCATTTGAGGTGCAACATTTGGGGCACTAAGTTCTTAAAGGCCAAATTCTTCCTAGCAACATCAACAACATCAAGAGGTATGTCTAAAACTTGTCTTATTATACATATGTTATTTGTATGCTAGTTGTAGGCTTAAAGCTTTGGAAACCATATGCATGTATAATTAGAGAAAACATAGATCCAAAGCTTTTAGGGTTGTATGTGCACCATAGGATGTTGTAGTATTTAAAAACCCAACAGTGGTATCAGAGCCTAGGCTTGTTTTCAATTATACCTGATGCTACATGTTTTTCTAAAGTTGAAATTCTACCTTATTTTTTTCATCTGCCTGCTCACCACGACATGGCAGTCCTTACCACGATGTGGAGATGCACCTGTGTGTAGAATTTTGGGTTTTTGTTTGCTATTGGATGAGGATCATCACCCTAAACTATTTTTTGAACTTAGAAATCTGTTTTCCAAGAGGGTAATGTTCTTGCTTGTCCAAATAAAAGATAATTTTCATATTAGTTTATGTAATAGACTAATTTCTTGTAAATAGTTGATATGAATTATCTTGTTATTATGAGTTTAATCTAGATCATGGAAAAAATTATTTGATTATTGTGTTAATTGGAATATTTGATCTTAATCGTTTTTTATGAACTCCATCACTTGTCCTCAAGTTATGGAAAATGAAAAGTTTTTCACTTAAAAGCACATTAAGTCTCATAGGTTATGAAAATGGAAGAGTCACTATTTTTAATGTCATCATAAAATGTTTTTTTATGTCTTCCATAACTTATCTTCAAGTTATGGAACTTGAAAAGTCTTCCATAAAAACCATATTAAACTCAGAAGTTACGGAAACCAAAAGTTTTTTGAATTGTTCAAAACTTGCCCTCAAGTTTTGGAATTTGTAAAATTTTCCCCTATAAATACTTTAATTCCAAATTAAACCCTTAAATTTTTTAAGTTTAAAATTTAACCCTTATAATATTATAATATTATAGGTTTAATATTTATATATATGTATAAGAGTAAGTCAGTCTTACCGTTAGTAGGCCTCATTCACGAAGCCGATCTATAAGGGGGGTATAAGGTTACTACCTATAAAATGGCAGTTTAATGGGTGTCCACTCTCACACACTCCTTCCTTGACTGGTGGAGGGTCGTTAGCCAAACGGGTAGGACATGACATTAATTCTCCCTTCATTAAAAGTATAATGATAAATATAAAGTAACTAAACTTTATTAAATTCCCAATCTTAGTTGCTTTAGGAAAATGTGAATTTGGTGCTAACCCTTGAAATTGCACTTTGCACCTTGTTTAGTCGTTAGTGGAGCGTGTGTGGTTAATCGACACACTAATCTGGGACTGACAATGTGTGGAAAAGGATAGCTTGATGTTAATCATAGATCAATGGAGCATGTGTGGTTAACCGACACATTGATTAGGTGGTTGTAACATTAAGTGTACCAAGTTAATTTGCATGGTTATTTACTCCTTGTTTATGATCCTCGATATCCCAATCACAAACTTGAAGGACATAATCGAGATTTAAACATGCCATTGAATAGTTCAATAAATCTCAAAAGATCTAGGAATTTTAATTCATTTAAAACCTAATATTAAATTTCATTTTTCATGGTGGAAATTGGTAAATCGTCATTTACCTACCTTCAAATATTTTATAGCTTGGATTACGACATCCGTCTTCCAAGTTATAAAAAAATTGTGTTGGGTCCTAGCCTTAATATTTCATATTGGGTGTTATATTAAGGACTTAAATAAACTAAACTTGAATTTCTCCCTCATAGATGTCTAGTTATGACACCTATGGTCTTCCTTATCCTTTTGGATAAAGCTTTCCTAATGAAGATGATATCCTAAATGGCAATCAAGTTGAAAGATTAATCCCTTTGTTGTGCATTAATGGGACTGTAAATCATACTTCACTTCCTCCACCTCCTCCAATTGTTCTCCCTAACCCACAAGTTCTTGAATAGTTCAAGGTCACTCAATCCCTATTGGCAAACAGTGTCTATATGTACTCACATCTTGGAGATGAAGTCTCATATTGACAAGCTGGGAGAGTTGGGTGTTGAAGTCTCAAGGAAGTTGACTGTTAACTGGGTTCTTCAATCACTTTCCAAGTCATATAGTGAGTTCTTTAAGGACTACTATGTGACAGACCGCGTCATGACCCTTATGATCTTACCTATTTGCTTGTCGCTGCTGAATCAACAATGATTTGGAGCACTGGTAAGGCAAATTTGATTGGAAGGTCTACTTCCCAAACATCCATGGGCATTGACAATGGTAACATTAGAAATCCAGAAAAACTTTATCTTCCCAATGGAAAGGGATTGGCCATAGTCAACCCGGTTGACCAAATGGTAAAGAGAAAGGCTAAGTCTGAGATAGTCCCATGTATCATTACCAAGGAGTCCATATGTTTCTATTGCCAAATGAAGGGGCATTGGTTGTGAAGCTCCTCGATTTACCTGAAAGTTCACAAGGATGGTAAAAGTAAAAAATTTGGCTATGCTTCAGGTAAAGTCCACTATCTAACTCTATTAAGTTCCTATTTAGAGGTTCTTATTACATGATGTGACTAGGTCACATTTTGATGTTTTGTAGAATTGAAAAAGGAGAAGAAGCTTAGAAAAAGAGTATGCTGAATCTGATCGCGAAGATGGATTTTGATCGCAAGATTCAAAGATCAGAATTTTGAGCTGCTGCTTAAGAGGTATGGTAGATTGCTTAGAATAGATAACAACATAGTTTTCATATCTATTTGCATTGTAAGGATAAGTTTTTCCGTAATTTTAAAATAAAAGGAAAATTTATGATTTTATTTATTTTAAGTATCCTTATAATGGGATTTGTGAAAATTGTTGTTTATATGATTACATTGATAGCAATATTGGAAAATGGATTTGATTCTTTCGTTTGTGGTAGTGTCATAATTTACTAAATAATGAAAGATTCTCATCAACCAAGTTTCAGTCGGATAGAAACTTGGAATCATGCAACTTGTATTGTATGATAAATGAGAATTGTCATCTTTGGGAAATTAAGACTAATTCTTTGTTCACATGTATATGTGAGTCAAGTGAAGGAATGGGAGATCGGGTACACTTGGTTGTGCGCTGATCAGGTCCACCACAAAGAATGATAAGCCTATTCGTCATGATTTACTAAAGTTTAGTAAATATGGTTGTGCTTACAAGTTTACGTATAATTTTGAAACATTGGAAAAGTTTCAGTGTATGACATGACGAATGAGTCGAATCAAATTAGGCAGAAAGATAAAAGTTTCTCCAATCTGAAAAGATGGGAGAGTACTTTAGTATCGTGTTTTATGATCATCTTAATGATTAGGAAAAACTATGTCACAACTGATCCTCTAAGGACATCTTGGTGCATTTGTTTGGCTAAGGAAGAGGAATCGTGAATTGTTGAAATGGTTAAATCAAAAGATGAATCATACTTCGTTCCAAAATTGAGCCTTAGAGTAACACTCCAAGATTGTAACTCGATTGACATAATCTTAAGAAAAGTTTATAACACTTGTCAAATGTAGAGTAAAAGGTTTTCTACTCTGTACATTTGAGATTGGTAAGTTGTGATGTTTTGGATAAAACAAAGACCAACTAAGGCCAATTGTGTAAAGTGTTTTTCTTTGATAAGAATCCGAACTAACTCTTGAATATTTTCTTTGTCAAGGAATGGTTCTTGACAAGAGAATCTTATATAACAAGAGGTCAGTGGGAGTCTTAAATATCTTGAAAAGTTTCAAGAACTAATCAAGGGTATTGTTTATTGCTAGCACATGACTTGAGGTTTATAACCTATCGTGTTGACATATTCTTGTTTCTATGCCCATTCCAGTTAAAAGTTGACTATGCATGTGAGTTCTATGAGTTCTCAGTTGTTTGCATGACAACTTGGAAGACATGGTAGGCCCTTTTTCCATCAGGTAGCAAGAAGTTAAGATTGAACAAGTTCAGTCCATATGAGTTTGGATTTGTCACTAACCTCCTCTTGTGGTTATGTTTTGACAAATTCACATGGATAGGAACACATACATCATAAAATCTAAGTGTCATAAGGTTTCTCTTCGATTCATGAAAATGATGGTGAGGAAACGCTTCTACTAAGTAGATTTTAAGGAGATAGAAATTGTGATATTTGCAATCTCAAATTCGATTATGATTACGACACCCCTCTTCATAATTCAAATTTTGAGAAGGGGCAAAAGGTCTAAACATTATGATTACGACATCCCTTTTCATAATTGTTTAGACACACATGTGAGCTATCTAAGGAAATGTGTATGATTTTGATAACGTTTTATCAAAGAATCTCATATTAGAAATCTGAACTTTGGTAAGAAAGTCAATAAAGTATTGATTTCTAGAAGTCCAGCCGATTTCTGGAAACATGTCAAAGCTAGTGGGAACATAAGTGTTATGCTGATAAGAATATAATTATCATGTTAGTAGGAGTATGATTATTATGTTAAGTGTTGCAAGTTAGCAATGTTAATTATAGAAAACAAAAGTTTCAATTTGCGAAGTTGCAGGGTTTGAAAAGTTGTTTTGCTATAATTAAGGGACATGAATTTTGTCACACCCCGCTAAAGCGGAAACGCAAGGTATGACAGCGATAACGGTTTCAATGCAAAAGATAAAGATACATCACCATAGCAGTATTTAAAAGTTTACAACCCATAGCTTCAAAAGAAACAAAATACAAGTTTTTCAAAATAACATTGTTCAAAATATAGCTTCATAATAGCTTCAACACGATGCAGCATGCTCTATGATGATGAATCTTTACATCCACTTACTAATTACTTCCTGAAAAAGCATGTAAAACGAGCGTCAACTATGAAAATAGTTGGTGAGTATCACAAGTTTATAAAAATCGAGCGTACAATAAGGCTTTTCGTAAATACAAGTACGTTGCTTCAATGATAAACAAGTTGATTGCTATTAATGAATACAAGTTTATTGCTATAACGAGAAACGAGTTTGTATGTGTATGAGCAAACAATGAGTCTCAACCAAACCTATGACTGAAGCCCTATCGAGATCTATGCTTATCGTTCCATAGATGAATATGGTATCATGCACTCCAGCGATTCGGGCGAGTGAGGAGTTGTCAATTCCTAATAGCGTTATCCATAATGACCATTGGCTCAAAGAGTTAATGGTTAGAGATAATGGAAGGGCCTTAGTACGATAAGTTCTCATGTTCCGTGTTGCATAAACATACATAAGGATACATAGCAATACAATAGCAATCAAGTTTGATAATAAACAATTTAAATACATCATGCAAACAATAGTTTTTCTGGACATGTTTTTCCACCCCAAAACATAAAAACCGAAAATAGGGGAGTGCGTGAATACTCACGATGTTTTGTGTAGACACAAGCGGTACTTCGGGATGCACCAACGTCTTACTACCGGGATCCTACGACATCAAACACACGCACTAGTGAGTTTCCATGTCGATATCTAATGCTAATATACTAAACTCTACATATAGGGAAAATGCCAATTTATGTTTTAGTATTGGATTTTATATCACTTAGTTACACTTTTTCTGAAGTAATGAAATTCTATATATCGGGCGATTAATTACAACCTTGGAATATAAACTTTCCAAATTTTTAAGTCCTTATTACAACATAAATTCACGAAAATAGCATTCGAGGGATAAAAATTCTCAAACTTTTTATTTAACTGTTATTACACAATACTAAGCTGGGAAAATTATAAAAATGGATTTCCAAGCTGTTTAATTATATTTTATGATTTTTGAGCATTTATTTCAATAAAAATTGAAATAAATAGAAAACAGTTTCCAAAATTACCCAAAATTTTTATTTAATTGTTATTTTACATAAATAGGCTGGAAAAAATATAAAAGATATTTTTCAGTGGGTATTTCTATTTTTCCTTGCTTTATTCCTTTAAATAGTCATTAATTAAAGAAATAATATTAAACAGTTAAAATAAATCACCATAAATTTTTGTAACATCATTTACAGTATAAATATCCTGGGAAAAATATCAAAAGTGGTTTTCATAATGTATAAACTGGTTTTGGGTATTTATGTATATTTAAGTGTATTTTAGTGCAATTAACTTTAGAAAATAAGAGAAAAATAGTTTACAGTAGAGAAAAATATTCAAAATTTTTATGTAACCTCCTACTCTATAATATTATATCCTGGTAAATTTTTATGAATTTTGGATAATCAGAACTATTTCTCCCATTTTTAGACCATTATAATTACCAAAAATTGGGAAAAATAGTAAAACATGATGGAAAATCTTGAAATTATTTTCTGGAGTCACCCATCACAGGTAAGGTATGCGAAAATTGTTAGATACAATTTTCACATCCTATAAAGTGGTTTTGTAATTTATCATGTCCTAAATAAAAGAAAATTAGAAATCGTATGAAACAGTAACAAAACTTGCTGAAATTTGGTGAGGGGTCATTATTCGCCATAAGGATCATCTATGAATTTATTTAGGATTTATTGACCTCTGGAAGTATGTTATATGATTTATGCCCTTGGTTTTAGCAATAATTCTAATAAATCAAAAAAATAACAAAAGCTCTTGAAATTTTCCAGATTATCTCATGCATGCAAGGGCTTTTAAAAGGAAAAATGTAAAAAAATGTATTCAGAAGAGAAATGAGGGTAATGATTCCAAACAATTTAAGAAAAGTTGCATGCAATAATGCATGAAGTGTAAATGTGGCTGAAGTTCATGAATTTGTGTAGTCCATTCAGTGAGGTTTTAAGCCACGAAATTTCAACCATAATTCACTAGATATGTTAAGTTTCTAAGGTATTTTTCCTCAGATTTATGGTTGGGTTTAAGGCCATTGTTTAAGCAAGATAAAAATAGTGATCATAGAAAAAGAGCTGTATGCGCAACCTTTTTGTAAAATCTGCTAAAAATCGGATATTTAATATTTTACAGTGAGACCAGTTGGGTTTGAAAGTTAACTCGTGGAACTAACCAATACAAAAAGAATATCATGATTTGGTTAAGAAATGACTGAGTTATGACTGTTCAAAGTCGAACAAAGTAATCTGGCAGATTGCATGTTTGCTTGTGTGCATTATTAGGGTATTTCAACAAGAACATCATGCATGTCTTTGGTAAGGCCCGATTTCTAACACATGCATGGAATGAATGAGCATCCAAGATGTACTGGAAATGGTTTAAATGCTTTTGTTCATGCATGAACACAAAAGAAATGGAGAAGAACATGAAATATTAGGTTTTGATGGCACATGATCATATGTGCATCTTTTCCACTCCTTGCATGGGTTTGATCCCGGATTTTCACCATCTCTAACACATGCATTGTGTTATGGTGAGAATCTACAAACCACAAGGGGAGAATAAAGATTTCTAGCCATGGAAAGGCATAGAATCCGAAAAGTAGAGAAGACTAAGAAGAAAAAGAGGTTTAACCATGAAACTATGGAAGAAGATGTTGTTGTTTACCTTGGTTTTGACCTTGAGAGAAGTAAGAACACTTCAAGGGCTTCACAATCTCGAAATTTTGCAGAGAAATGAGAGGATTTTCGTGAGTTTAGAGAGAGGGAAGAAGAGAGTGAAGTGTGTGAAGAGTGGAGTGTAAGAGAGTGAAGAAAGAAGAGGTAGAGTGAGGGAATGAGCTTAATGATTGAGTTTTGGGAAGAGAGAGGGCATGGGGAGGGGAGAATGGCCAGATTTTTGAGTGGATTAGGGCCTTCTCTCTCCTCAATTCAAATTTTATAAAAAATCCCTCCTTATTTTTTTATAAAACCCAAGAATTTTTATAAAATTTCTTCTTTATATAGTTTTTGATTTATTTAAAAATCTTTGTATTTAACCAATAGTTTATGATTAACACTTGATAATTTAATTTCTATTTCATTGATTCTAATTCATAATTTTATTAATACAAATTTGATATTAGGAAGTTTATAGCCAAATTTTATAAAGTTTTTAAGCTTTATAATTTATAAGTTTGGATTTTTGGCTCTTTAGGGTTTTTGGAATATTGTTTGATGTTCATCATCATAATGAAGTATAATTAGAATATTTTAATTTTTTTTTTTAGGGTTTTATACCCTTTTTCAATTATAACAAAGCTTGAAAGCTTCATTCTAATTATAGCATTGACATTTCCTATTGTAGTTAAGCAACTTACTAGAATTGTAAGTGTCAAGTATATTAGTCCTAGATCTTAGTTGGATCCTACTTTATGCAAGAATTTTGACCTAATTTATACTACTAGGTCATGGCATGTTGTGCATGAATGGTTTTTATAAAGATGCATGAGTCCGAAAATGACCTGAATTGACAGTTGTCACAAATTTATACTTCATTTCAATTCTAAAAGTTTAGATTGAGATTTTAATCAAACTTTAGTTAAATTTATATGAATGTTATGTTGGAATGGTTCAACAGAAGGAAATTCTATATATGGAAAAATTAATTATGTTCTCAATATTCAATTATGATTACGACATCTCTCTTCATAGTCGGAATTTTGAGAACATGGCTAATAGGAAAAATTACAGCAAAAGACTGGTCTAGGATCATGTCTTTATGTGAGACATTATGAATCGTATCCTATATGCTTCGGGTGTAGGATCGATTGCATATGCTATAATATTTCTATGTGTTCTGAATTTTCCAAATGCCTAGGGAATTTAGAGGGAAACAGGACCAGAACTATATATGACTAGAATTATTAAGCAATTGTCGTGGACAATTTGACGCTTACCAAAGATTGGATGCTCATGGACAGTTGGAAGTATAGTGTTATTTTTTGGAAGGACCATATTGACATATTCTGAAAGGAGGCAACCCTTGTTCAGAAGTGATAGTCAAAATGGGAATATAGAAATGTTTCCATAGGTGGAAGTTATTCATTTCATCTGTATAAGATTAGAAAACTTACTGCAAGAAGGATGTTCAAAGGAATGTACTTTGAATATGAGACTTCGTTTCCATGGAATTGCTCTCTATTGGAATACTTTGTAATGTCTGTTGCCAAGTCTTTGTGACTTTTGTGCATAGTCATTACAAAAGGATTAATGCATATAAGTTTAGAATCTAACAGATTTCCGAAAATGGTAAGAATTTGGTATTCTTACATTTATCATAAGGATTTGGAGTTGTGAAATGAGCATCATTGAAATATTATCAATTGATCTATTTTACAAAGAAAAGACCATAGATAAACATAGTGTGTGTGCTTGGAGCATGACACGACTATTGTTTTATTTCAAGTATTAAGTTGATTATTCGAAACATTATAAAATGAATAATGAGCAATCAATATGGTGATTAAATAAAATGTGTTTTATTTACTCTCAAAAGTTTTGGGACCATATAGGATTAGTATTATTCTTGTGTTTCACTTTGCATGTTTTGACTTCCCGAAAAACTAGGTTATTCGAACCGTCCACAGTCGATCATACTTTGGAAGTAGGTATTGAGGCAAGACTGTCATGAATGGGTCTGTAGTATGTCTAGATGTTTTAGACATAGCTACAATATTCATGAGTTCTCCTGGAATAATATTCGAGTATTAGATTAAACCCACGCTCATTTGAATCACTTCATGGATTTTATCATGAGTGATCATGAAACGATAATATCTTATATTCTTCAAATAGAGATGTGTGAGTATTAGTTGCGAGTCGGTTGCACACTGACATATGCAAACGTACCAGTAACTTGGATGTTATAAAACATATCGTTGTGTGTAATTTGATGAGTGAGTACAAGCGAGCATTTGGGTCAAAGTTTATCCATTCCTTTTACCCCATGTGGACAAAAGCGATATCTGTGGTCCCCTCGATGATTTAGTGATGACAAACGTAAGTGCTCGGCCGGGCTTGGACTGATTTGATTTGTTCAATTAGTCGGTCGTCATAAATCAAAAATTGGGAAACAACAGATGGGCAGAGAGAATGATTATAATCCATGTCTCAGTCCATATGATATCTAGAATGGAGGAATATATGATCCCTTATCTAATGGACACGTCATTGACTAGGTCAGAGTTCGACAACGACTTATAAGAGCTACGATTGCTAGTCGGGACTTTGGAGTCATATTTGCAATAATAGTTTTATACTTATCCAAGTGGGAGACTGTTGGATTAGATGTCTAAACCCATAACTATTATTGGTATGTACTCGAACCGAGAGTATCATGGTCTATTTGGGTTGCATAACACCAGGACAATTTGTTAGGATGGATTCTTGAGAGAAGGTTATATATATGATTTATTAATATATTATAAGTTATAATATATTAATATAAAATCATATGTTTAAATTAGTATTGATCAAGAATTAATTTGGAATTAATTTAGTGATCAAAAGAGACTAATTAAATCTATGGCGACTAATTATGGTAATTAGTTATACTTATATTTATATGTGTTGGACTTATGATCCATGTTGGACCAAGTTTATGTATGGATACATTAAAAGTTGGGCCACTTGAACCATTGATCATAAAACCCATGGGTATGAATTTGGGTTATACCCATGACCCTTGATATCTAACATATAAATATGTTACTTCATGACCAAAAATGTGTGCATATTTTCTTAGAGAAATATGGACGATTTTGGGTGCATGGAAATTCTTTATCAAGAGCCACCTTTGTCCTAGGTGAGTTAGGATTCCATTTGAGGTGCAACATTGAAAGACCCCAACTTTCATATTTTTTTTTGAAAGACCCAAACTTTCATACTTCACAATATCAATACTCCAAAACATGCTATTTGCATATTCATAAAAGCAATATTTTACATTGATAAAGGGAATTACAAACTATTGGATACAAACCGTCTATTAAAAAGTGCTATATATATTACATAACTACCCAGGATATTGTAATTTATACAAACATAAACTGTAGTACAAAAGTACTATTACAAACTATTCTAAATCTTTCAATAGTATGTGAACATACTAGTTACTTATCACCTGCAATTGTTAAACATTGATAGGGTAAGCGGTGACGCTTAGTGAGTTCAATAATAGATACAATATAACGTTATGCCATATATATACTTCAATGTGGCAAAAGCAAAGTAGAGTAACAAGACATATGTGAGATCATGTGACAAGCGTTCATATCAATCAAAGACTTTATTCAAATATATACTTTTCAATTCTTGATATACATCAATAAAGTTTTGGCCCAAATGGCATAGAAGACATGCAATTTCCGATTAACATCTTATTAGATTTCAGGCTTATAGTCCTGTCTAACCATTTGCCAATGCCATAGAATATAAGTCATTCTCTTACGGAGACATGCTCTACATGGCTAGAGGCTACATACCAGTACCAATGTGAATTGAAGTCCTTTCACTGATCACATGGTCAAATGTATTACAATTGCTATAAACATAGCGAATAAAATCACACGGGAAAATAACTCAGAATAATAACACTGAAAAGCACATAGAACATATAACACATAACATACAATTGTTCCTATATATTGAACTCACCTTAAGTTAACCGGGGGTTAAAATAGTAATTTGGACAACACTTCGGCTTTAAATATATCTTTCTATGTTGAAAACCGAGAGCTTAATTGAAAACCGGGCTCTGCGAAGGTAGGGCTTCAAAACCAAAAAGATAAAATTTTCGGGCTTCTTGGGGGTCTCATGTTTCAGGTGCTAAAATTGATACCGGGGCTTCGGGGAAAGTCAAAATGAAGAAACTATGGAAAGAGGGGCTAATAGTGGCAAATTTCCAAAGTTAGTCGACAAGGTTCGCAGCCTCCCTTTATATAGGGCCGAGGCCGAAGTCGGCTGGGAAGGAAGCATGCAGCGAAGCAGCTCGGTGGCATCAGCAGTGAGGGGCACGCGGTAGGAGAAGCGAAGGCCACGAAGCGAGAGGAAGGGAGCTGGCGCGCATGCGAGGCTCGGACGGTGTGGCTCGGATGCGAGGCTGGTTGGCGAGACGTGTCTCGCGTCAGACTCGACACCGATGCGAGACGTGTCTCGTTCTTGCTGGACCTCGGCCTCGGCGAATAAGAAGGGAACACGTGCTGGTCTCGGACTTAGGCCACGTCTCGGATACGCTGCTGCTTCGTGCGAGGTGACGTGTCCGAACACTGTTCATGCGTAAATTCTCGGTTTCCGGGCCCCGAACTTCTAAAATCCATAACTTTTGCATACGAGCTCCGTTTTTGACGTTCTTTATATGAATGCGTAGCTAAAATTACGCTCTACAACTTTCGTTTAGACTTCATTGGCTAATTTTGACTTTATTTTAATATTATTATTTTTAACAGACCAGGACAGGAAAATCCGTTAAAAATTCATAACTTCTTCATCCGACACCCGTTTTCGTCAGACTTTTTACTGTTGTACTACATATGACAAGACCATTGATTCTCATTTAGGATGTATTGGTCAAATATCGCTCGATCTAAAATTCGAGTTTTTAGATGTCTACTGCTAAGTTGAAACTTCGAAAAGTCATAACTTCCTCATACGAAGTCAGATTTTGGCGTTCTTTTTATCGAATTTCTTGGTTTAACGAATACTATGAATTTAATTAGGTTACTAAGGATAAAATGTAGTTTATCAAAAACTCACTTTTTACGTCATTCGGTGCCGTGCCGGTTTTGTCGCGGATCTTCGGTTGGTCATAACTTTTTCGTTATAACTCGGATTTCGACGAGGTTTTCGCCTACAAGTTTTTAACAAGATTCTATAAAATTTCAAATAATAAAGTTTTACTTATTTAAAATTTTATATTTTGGCTAAATTTCACTATTTAGCTTTTAATTGGAATCTCATAAGACTTCCAATATTTTCTTAGTGATTCTAAACATAGTTTTACTTCATTTCTAGTAAAAACCATTTGTTAGAACTCAACACTCAATTTCACATAGTATTTCACAATTTTATTCATTACAAAACACGATTTTAAAATGTGTATGTTACAAACATTTGGGGCACTAAGTTCTTAAAGGCCAAATTCTTTCTAACAACATCAACAACATCAAGAGGTATGTCTAAAACTTGTCTTATTATACATATATTATTTGTATGCTAGTTGTAGGCTTAAAGTTTTGGAAGCCATATGCATGTATAATTAGAGAAAACATAGATCTAAAGCTTTTAGGGTTGTATGTGCACCATAGGATGTTGTAGTATACAAAAACCTAACAGTTTGCATATGGGTATCCAATTTATTCATTATGTCTTTGGATATGGGTATCCAATTTATTCATTATGCCTTGAGGATATCATCAAGCTTTTTTTTTTTTTTTTAGTTTTTTTTATTGTAATTGACATCAACGTTGAAACTTCTTGTAGTGTGAACAAACTTGCAACAAAACCTTGATCACTCTCCTTTCCTCCTTAACCTCATCAGCTAGCTCCTTGAATGTAAACTTGTAAGAATCATGGTGTTCCTTAATCACTTTCACCATCTCTTCGGAGAAAGTTTTGGAGTTTTCACCTGTTCTTTCCCTTTTCTTTTTCATCTCTTTCACCATCTCTAATGCTCTTTTGATCATCTCTAGTTGATCAAAATTTTTCTTTTCGTCTAACTCTTCAATCCCTTCTTGGATGCAAAATAAAATACTTTGATCCACCATTCTTTCTTGGTCTTCAAAACAAGACAAACTGCCAACCAAAATATTAAAATCTGCATTCACAACATACTTGGCTTTGATTGGCTGGATAGACTACGAGAACAATTTTGTCAAAATTTTCATTGAGGGCTAGGAGCTTTGCCTTGGATATAGACTTGACTTTCTTCTCCTTTATTTAAGGTTAAGGAGTGGTGTGACAACCTGTTATTTCAGGCCAATGTAATGACTAAAAGTCGAGTCTTGTAACCTCTTTGTAAAGTAATAAGAATATCATCGAAAATGAAATGTCCAAAAAGCTCTGTTTGGGTAAACTATGTGGTAGATATCGTGATAAGGTTTCTAAAAATATAAAGAACACTAAAATCCGAGCTATAACGAAGGAGTTATGACCAATCTAAGATTCATAATGCTACCAGTAAAGCACTGTTAAGCATAAAACGAGAAATTTCAATAAAATACTTTTTAGCCTTAGTTATCTAAATGAAAGTCGTAGATATCATTAAACCGCGAACATACATAAAAAGAACGCCCGAATCTGACTTCGTATGAGGAAGTTATGATTTTTCGAAGTTTCTGACCTAGCAGTAGACAGCTAAAAACTCGAAATAGAGATCGAGCGGTCTTTAGCCGACACAACCTAAACGAAATTTGAAGACCTTGACAATAGGAGTACAACAGTAAAAAGTATGTCGAAAATAGACATCAGATGAAGGAGTTATGGGATTTAAACGGACTTTTCCAGGCCTGACCTGTTAAAAATAATATAATAAAAATAACGTCAAAATTAGCCGACGGAGTCTAAACGAGAGTTGTAGAGCCTTTTCACACCTACGCGTGCATATAAAGAACGTTGAAATTGGAGCTCGTACGCGAAAGTTACAAACTTTACAAGTTCGGGACACAAAACCCGAGGCTGACTCAGCCTCACGACGTGAGGGAACCATGCTCACGGTGTGAGCTCGTGATTGATGGGCTCCAAAGTGTCAGACACGTTAACTCGTCGAAGAGGATCATGCTGACTAAGCCTCACGACATGAGCAATCCAAAACTCACGATGTGAGACCCCAAATCAGCCCCTATAAATAGAAGTTTAAGGGTGTCGGGTTTGGTGTTCATCTCTTTCCATCTAAGTGCCATTACTCTGCGTGATTACCTCAATAAGCCTTCCCGAAGCCCCGGTTTTTCATACTTAAGTCCCGAAGGAAGTCCTACACTCTCGAGATCCCCGAAAATCGCGAGATTTCAACTCTCTCTAATCGAAGTTCTGCTCGATTCTTCTCTCGACTACTTCCAAACAACCACTTCAATCAAGTGAGTTCATACCCCTTAATCAACCTTTGAAATTCTTTTAAATGTTTTAAAATCCTTTATTGGGGGGGGGGGGGGATACAAGTTGAACCATGTTAGTTATTAGATCAATCACATGTGATTAATAACTAGTATACCAATGGATTTTTCATACTATAAACTGTTTTACCAAATAAAAATGACTTCAAACTGTCTATCACACTATTTTACATATCAAACTCTTTATCAAATTCACTTTTGTATACTAAACCTTTCTTTTACAGTTTCCAAATTTATATATTGTTAAAACCATATCTACTACATATATAGCTATATAAAAATGGTTTTAAGGACTTAGGAGAGATAACCCACTTTCTTTCCTGTCCTTGTTTGGTTGTGGTCTTAAAGTACCCGGTTGTTTGTCCAAGTGTCGTTGAATCCCTTGTTACATATTATGTATATATGTATAGATATAAATACTTTTATCTCAGTTCAGTACATTCAGTCATACAAACATGTTTACTAATAAACTATAACAGGTTTAGTTTAGAGTTATACTACTTACTACTTCTAGTCCAATGAAGCATACAAGAGTCAGTTCATTCATGAGTCATTACTTATTACTATGAGAGCATATACAACTATACTAGGATGAGAACATATACAACGATACTATGATGAGAAACAATACATTACATATACAAATATACTTTAACATAAATGTGATCCACTGTATCGAAGCATGCCTTCATTGTCATGGCCCAAGTTGTAACCAGAATCTCCTGGAGGGAGAGCGTGAATTTGCGTATTGATCTATACTTCATTGACTATCCCACACCTTGTTGCTAGCTACAGCGGGACCTGCAGGTCATCGGGTGCCAAATGTCATACCTTTTGACGACTTACATTGTCGTGTTTTCCAGTCGATAATATGGTACAATTAATCACATAATACCTTGATATAAATTTGGTTTAAGGTAGATAGTACAATAGTAGCTCCTATAATAGAACACCACAGTACTACATTAATTTACCTTTTACATTTATTTGGTGATTACTTCACTTAAACATTAATCTACAAACTATATTTTGATAATGATAGTTACACTTTGGAACATTACACACTTTTACAAGAAACAAACATACAAAACAGTTGTGCCTTGGTAGAAGGCTACTTTTTATACTAGTAGAAAATATAGGATTTTCTAAGAGTTACAAACTTTTACAAACACTTACAAACATTCACATACTTTTACTAGAAACGTTTACAAACTCGCACTTCAAACAATGGTTCAAACATTTTGATACAAACATAGACACTAAATACTTATGAACTCACTGGCTTTAATGCTGATAAACTCTTTCAAAATAACTTGTATTCTCAGGTCATCAGTAGACAGGTATCGATGACAACTTTTGAGAAGATGGAGCGCATTCAAGACTCATCTTATATTTTGATTTATGTTTTGGTGTCTTATATACTACAAAACACACTTGTATTAAAATTATCTATTTAATGCAATGGATGATGTTGTTTACTTGTTTACTATTATACTGTGTTGTGATACTGAACATGACGTCCTCCGCCCCAGAATGTTTCCGCCGTTCTTGGTTTTAGGGTGTGACAAGTGGGAACCTTATTGGTTGAATGGAACGAAGCAGATGATTCTTCTTTTGATAGATAAACATAGACACCTTAATGTGAATAGCTTCATGTTCATTGATGTCATATCCGAACAACGATGCATCACATATGGAGACCATGATTGCATAATCAGAATATCAATAAAAAACAAAATGAAATCTCAAAACATAATCTGCTAACGTACGTGTACTGTCATGCCTTTTCCTTCCCTGTCCTTCAACATGAAATTGGTTCGCCCCGACCTTCAACATTAAGCTGGTCCGCCCCTTTGGCCTTCATCATTAAGTTGGTCCACCCCGAGTATCTTGGCCTACAACACATAGTTGGACTGCCATAATATATATATATATATATATATATATATATATATATATATATATATATATATATATATATATATAAGAACATATGTAAAAACAAATCCAACACCATAACTAACTAGCCAGTCTACCCGCCTAACAATATACCAAATTTTAAACATATCCCATCCTACAAAGGGGTCACACCCCCAAACTGGAACGACGGAAATGTTCGGGGGCGGAGGACGTCGTGTACATTATCACGACAATTGTATTATAGGAATCTAAACAAACATAGCCATTACATTGATAAAATATAGTATTTACATCTGTTCAATACATAGTTGTATGACATCTAAAGTGTATAGCAAAAGTATATAAGACATAACTCTGTAAAGGTCCATCTTCTCAAAACCTGTGGGTGTACCCACCTTATTGGTTCCATGAGAATACAAGTAGTTTTGAAAGTGTATCAACACTTAAGTTGGTGAGTTCATAAGTATGTTTTTGCGATGGAAAAGTTATTATTGTTTCTTGAAAATGTGTTAACATGTTCTTCCAGAAAATCCAATGTTTTCTTTAGTAACGAAAATTAGTCTTAGGCCTTTAGAAAAAAATGTGTGTTTGTTACTGAACTCTGTAATAGTATATATAGTCTTAATTAATGAATAAAACCATATCATGCGTGTTTTCCCTAAACAGTATGTCGTACTAGAGTACTCTATACTATGAAAATTGTGTATCATAGTAGTGTTTGTATGAAAACCTTTGTATGTCTGCCTGGATGCCACCAAATGTACTTTTGAAATACTGTATTATAGTTTTATAATAAAACTATGTGAAGATGTTGATTTATTCATACACTAATCGTGTTGATCGGTACCAAATTTTGAGTTATTATGACCATACTTGATGACCTAGGATGACCTGAAACGACATTCTTCAGGCATCGGAATTGATATGACATTTGTCATCCCAGGCCTGCCGGCCTAACTGTAGCTAACAGTGTCTCACAAAACTATACTGATGGTTACGTGTAGAATAATTGAAATTCCTTTGTACTAATTAACTATTCATATGTTCCAAAACTATACCTAATATAGTTTATATGTTTGTTTGTATTGCATCTCTGTATCTAGTAAAAATGATATCGGTGCTCAATAATCTATACCTATTATAGTTTATATATATATATATATATGTGTGTGTGTGTGTGTGTGTGTGTGTGTGTGTGTGTGGGTTCTTGCATCTTTTCATGAATTAGTAAGATAGTAAGGATGTTCCATAAACTATACCTATTATAATTTATAAATATGTTCCATTTGCAATGTAATTATTCTGAAAATTTTCCTTTGCTCAGCATGTTACAAAGGATTAAAGAATTTGTACTCGTATATATATATATATATATATATATATATATATATATATATATATATATATATATATATATATATCAATGTTTTGATAAAAAAATGGTTGCAACTGACTAAAACAGTCTAAAGTAATTTGAAACCGTGTGAAATCGTTTGAATGTTTACACAAATTTAATTGGGGTGTACTTGTATACCCCCTACCTCCTAAAAACATTGAAAAATATTGAAAATGTAGGGGTATGAACTCACCTCGAATATGCGTTCGTTTGAATAGCGAGCTGTAGGGACGATCCTTGGGCTAGCGTACGTGTGAGTAATCGTTATCCTAAGATAATTATATTCGACGTCGTATTTAAGTAAATAAGATATTAATTTAAATAATAGATTAAATAATGATTTATATAATAATTAAAGTGTTAGACAACACTTTAATTATGTAAGGAATACTTAAAAAATTAATTGGAATTATTTGAGGTGTTGAAAGGGGTTTTCGGTGGACAATTGGGGTTTTCGATGTGTTCTTGGGTGTTTTTGGTTGGAGCTTGAAGATTTAAAGATATGGATGAATGTTATTTGTCTTCTTGGTGAAAATAAGGAGATTTGGGTAGAATTCTCTTGAAGATGTGGGGTTTACAAATGATACTTGAGAGCAAAACTGGGAAGTGTTCACGGTTGGAAATTGAGAAATGAATTGTGTTCACTGCCAAACATGCATATATATATATATATATATATATATATATATATATATATATATATATATATATGTATAGGAAGGGTTATCAGCCTTAAAGGGCCTTTGGCTTTGGGTTTTTGGTCCATTAAGGGACTTTTAGTTGGGTTTTCTGCCCAATAAATGGTGATTTCAGTCATACTTGACCGAAAACCCTAGTTGTTGATTTAATCCAACCGTAAACTCTATTTGAATTAGATTCTTTGGCCAAAAACTCATTGTTTCTTGATTTACTTGACTGAAATGTATTATATGGTGGTTCTTTTATAGTTTAAACCTTAGTCTTTTAACTTATGTTAATTTATAATATCACACATCAACTTAAGACTTAAGCTACATTTAGTTATTAGCTTATAAACATGCCCTTAAGGCAATAGAGGATATATATATACACCAAGGATTGAAATGTGGTCTAGACTCTTATTGATTTGAAAAAGACGGGTTGTTACATTATCCCCCCGTTAGAGGGAATTTCATCGTGTAATTCTTTCTATAGTGAGTACATCATGGACTAGGGAAAAAGATGCGGATACTTCTGTTGCATCTGATCTTCTCGCTCCTAAGTGAATTCAGGTACCCGCTTGGCATTCCAATGAACCTTCACTATTGGTATGCGACTTTGTTTCGTTCGTTTGACTTCCCAATCCATGATTTATACTGATTCTTCCACAAAGTTAAGACTATCGTTTATCTCGATTTCATTGAGTGGAATCACAAGAGTCTCATCGGATAGACACTTCTTAGATTTGACACATGGAATTCCAAGGGTTTTCGTCTCTTGTCTATGTAGCTCTTTTGTCTATCTCTAGAGGCTTTAAATTGTTCTTAAATTTTAATAGTCATTTTTGTGGTTTCTCGAATGATCTCCGGGCTAGTAAGAGTGCTATCAATAACTTTCCCTTTAGCTATTTGTGTGTCTCCCACTTCAGCCCAACACAGAGGGGATCTGCACTTACGACCATAGAGGGCTTCGAACGGGGCAACCTTGATGCTAGAGTGGTAGTTGTTATTGTTGGATTAGGTGTCTAAGCCCGTAACTATAATTGATATGTACTTGACCCGAGAGTAGCATGGTCCATTTCGAATTGCATATCACCAAGACAATTTGATAGGATGGATACTTGAGTAAGAGGTTACTTATGATTTATTAATGTCACACCCGTAAACCAGAACGATAGAAACATTCAGGGGTGGAGGACGTCATGTAGAGTATCATAACAATGCACAATAGTAAAACAAACAACAACATCATCCATTGCATTAAGAAAATAGTTTAAATACATGTGTGTTATGAATATAGTTGTGAGATACCAAAAATATCAAAAATAAAAGACGAGCCCTGAACAAGCTCCGTCTTCTCAAAGCCTGGTCCAATGTACCTGTCTATTGGTGACCTGAGAATACAAGTTATTTTGAAAAGAGAGTATCAACATAAAAGTTGAGTGAGTGCATAAGTATTTTGTGTCAAACGTTTGTATCTATTTCATTAAAATGTTTGTAAGTGTTTTGATATAAATGTTTGTATACTTCCTAGAAAATCCTATATTTTCTACTAAAATGAAAAGTAGTCTTCTACCAAGACTCAACCATTTTTATGTTTGTTCTTTTCTAAAAATGTATGTTTTTCCGAGTTTATAACTATCTTTACTAGAAAAATAGTATGCATTTATCAATGTGAGAATATCACATATGAATGTAATGGAAATGAAGATGTATCGTAGTTGTAACACTCGTGTTTCTAGTCTAAGCATTTATATTGAGGTAATAGTCTAGGTTAACCTTTGTAACTCATTTTGAAGAAATGAAAAGAAATTATGTGAATATTATGTGAATTATGTGTTTTATGCTTAATTATTAGGGTTTAATTATTTAAGAATAAAAATAAGCATCAAAATTAAAGTGTGAGATAAGCCCGATATCTTTACATAAAGGTGTAGTGGTCAAAATAAGGATTTCGAGGATATAAAGAATACCAAATTTCGAGTTATAACGAAGAAGTTATGATCTGTCGAAGTTTCGCGACAAAACCGGCACGGCGCTGAATGTCGTAAAAAGTGAGTTTTGATAAACTACTTTTTAGCCTTAGTAATCTAAATGAAAGTCGTAGTATTCCTTAAACCGAGAAGTTCGATAAAAAGACGTCCAAGTCTGACTTTGTATGAGGAAGTTATGATTTTTCGAAGTTTCAGCTTAGCTGTAGACAGCTAAAAACTCGAATTTTAGATCGAGTGATTTTTAAAAGACACAAACTAAACGAGAATCGAAGGTCTCGTCATTAGTAGCACAACGGTAAAAAGTCTGACAAAAACGGACGTCGGATGAAGAAGTTATGAATTTTTAACGGAATTCCTGTCCCGGTCTGTTAAAAATAATAATATAAAAATTAAATTTAAAATTAGCCGACGAAGTTTGAACGAAAGTTGTACAGCGTAATTTTAGCTACGCGTGCATATAAAGAACGTCAAAAACGGAGCTCGTATGCGAAAGTTATGGATTTTAGAAGTTTTTGCACAAAAACCGAGAAAATTCGCATGGGTGGATGGCGGCCACGTCACCCTCGCCCAAAAGAAGCTACGTGTCCGAAATGGGGAGTCATGCGAGCCACGTGTCCGAAATATGCTGAGTCATGCGAAGCCATGGCGCATCCGAGGAAGCGATGCGTGTGCAGCCTAGTCCGAGCCTCGCAATGCCTGCCGCGTGTCCGATCTTTGCTCCAGCTGTCTCCCTTCCCTCCTGCTTCGGGTCCGAACCTCGGACCTATATTTCGGTCCAATCACAGAGCGCCAGCAGACCTTCGCATGCGCAACCCACGTGCGAGCCACCCCCTGCGAACTCCGAATCTTCGCCACCTGGAAGCCTCTCAGCCGTCCGATTAGAAGCTCGCCCCTATAAATAGGAGGGTGCGAGACCTCCTGGGTATACTTTGGAATCTTGTCATTTTTAGCCCCTAAACCCATATTTCTTTCATCATAACATCCCCCAAATCCCCGGTATCGATTATAAGCCTCGGAATACTGCACAAAGTGCCCGAGAAGCCCGAAAAATTTATCTTTTCGGTTTCGAAGCCCGACCTTTGCAAAGCCCGGTTTCTCAATAAAACTCCCAGTTTTATTAGAAACGATCGTTTTAAGCAACGAATTGCTGCCCGATTATCATCAAATCGTGTGAGTGTATAGTCACTTTCATTTTACAGATAGATTTGAAGTATATCTATTGATTGTTTATTTGAGACAATTGTTGAATTGATGTTTTATACAAGTTTTAAACTGTATATGCTTTTTATCTACAAAATATGTTGGGTAGAATATGGGTAGATGAAATAGTTGATGTGTGTTAAAATGGTGAGAGGCCTCGGTATTGTTGTTTTTGTTGTTGTTGTCGTCATCTAGCGGAGTATTGATGACGACCACGGACCCTTCTAGACAATCCAGTGGAACACTAGCAGGTTCGCAACTTGTAGGTGTTGATGAACTAAATGTTCATTGGTCTACTCCATCCCCCTCATGGTTGCCTTTAGGACATGTATGGATGAGGAAACCCCTTAGCAGTAGTGTCCATCCCGATGTTATTCTTTAGACTAGGTCCCTTGTGATAGGTGTTTAGGGATGTAAAGTGAGAACAATGGGAATGGGTAATCAGGGTTATTGTTGATTGGTGAACTTAATAAGTATATTATTATTGTGGGTTGAAAACACTATATGATCACTAGGCTCCCAAGCCTTATCCACTCAGTTTTTATGATTTCAGGTAGTGGACCCCGAGCCTAGTCGGAGGACGAGGAGAGATTTTTGATTATAGGCCAGTAGTTGTAAATAACTGTTGAAAGGCTTATAATGTCTTGTTTTATGCTTTTGATCTGTATCGGAACATGACATGCCGAGGTTTTGATATGAAATGAAACTATACATTTCTTAAGGAAAGATTTTGATAAACTCTTATCATGTTTTGTTTTGGGGACTAATTCCACAACATCTTTTAAAAAGATTTCTATGATTTTATATTAAAAAGCATAAATTAAATCGGTCTTTTTTGGCCGAGAAATCAGGGGATGTCACAGTTGGTATCAGAACATTAGTTTAAGCGAACTAAGAAATTGTAGGATTTCTAGACTTAAACTTAGAATGCTAAGTAATGATTGTGAGATGAGTGACATGAGCACTAGTTTATTTTAGGAAAGATGCCTAAAATTCCCTTATGTGCTAAATGCTATGTGTTTGGCATGTGTGCCATTATTTGTTCGGATCTATGGTCTGTTGTTGACCGGATCTGGGAACCTTATGTGTGTAGGATTCTAAGCATAAGATTACGAGATTAGAACTAACAACGTTTCGAAGTGATAAGGGAATTGACATGTCTAACAAGGATAAAGACCTAAATTCGCCTTATTCGCTATATAGATTGTAATGGCAAGAACTCGGAGTGGAGCTGGAAATGCAAACAGAAACCAACAACCTTAACCCCAAGTTGTGGAACAAGTGCCTATAGTAGGAGCCGCACCCGAACCCATCACCATGACTGGAGTACGAACTATGATTCATACCATGTTGGCTGAACAAAGGGAGGAATTGAGGCACATGTTGCTTCACAACAGGGATGAACCTTCAGTTCCTGTTGAACAACATGAATTGAATGACGATCGATCTGAAGAAGGAAACAACAGTAGATCTAGTAGTCAAACTGATCTGCTTGTGGTTGGGAGAAATAACCACGAGGATAGAGTGGAGATAAATAGGTGCAAGTGTATAAGGACTTTATGACTTGCAAGCCATCGACCTTCACTGGAAAAGAAGATCCCGTTGGAGTAATGGACTAGATCTCGGAAATGGAATTAGCTTTCATGACTTGTGATTGCCAAGGCAAGTTACAAACCACGTTTGCAGTACGTCAATTCAGGGGTAGTGCTGCTCGATGGTGGAGCACTCTGGGGAAAACCCTAAGCCCTAATGAGCCACTACAACTAACTTGGGCAAAGTTCTTGGTGGACTTCAAGCGCAAGTACTGCTCGACCCAAAACGTGCTTGAGTTAGAAAACCAATTTCTAATGTTGAAGAAGGGAAGTATGACCGTTGATGAATATACGAATAACTTCACAGACAAAATGGAGTGTGCTTTGCGTATTGTCCCAGATGAGCTGGCGAAAATTGACAAGTACGCAAAAGGACTTCCATGGGAGTATGCGGTGCCAGTACGTCAGGCACTTACTTTGGAGGTAGCTATCTGGGCTGCCAAGTCTGTTAAAGATACGATAAAAGGGAGAGCCGCCAGCAAGGTTGAAGTTGGCGAAAAGAGAAAGTTCAAAGGAACTTCAGGTTCCAATAAGAAGAACAAATTCTCGAAGACTGGTTCGAGAAAATTTGGAGGAGGAGCCGAAGCCAAGTGGTGTGAAAAGTGTAAGAAGAAACATGCTGGGAAGTGCAGCGTGGAAGTCACTTGTTATAAATGTGGAAAGCTTGTGCATTATGCCAATGAATGCACCTTCAATAAGAACGTATATTTTGGGTGCAATGAAGAAGGGCATATTTTGAGGGATTGCCTGAAGAAGAAGGACGCAGCAAAACCCAATCTTCCACCAAAGCCGAAGGCGAGAGCCTTTCAGATGACACTTGAAGCTGCAAAAGAAGAAGCCAATGTTGCTTTAGGTACCTTTCTCGTAAACGAATTGCCTGCCCAAATTATGTTTGATTCTGGAGCCAATTACTCCTTTATATTGCATGAATTTGGTAGAAAGCTAGCTTTGCCTAAAGATAGACTAGTTAATGCTATAATAGTCGAGATTGCTAGTGGCAAGTTTGTACCTGTTAGCCATCGTGTGAAAAACATCCTCATTGACTTGGATGGGAATAAGTTCCATCAGGAGTTATTGCCTATCGAGTTAAATGGATTCGCCATAGTTTTAGGAATGGATTAGCTTAGCGCCAATGATGCTAAAATATTGTGTAGAAAGAAGGGAAAGAGTCGTTTATGGTGTATGGAGACAAACGCAGAGTAAATTCTGGAATCATTTCCCTAATGAAAGATAGAAAGTGTTTAGCCAAGGGATGTACATCATATCTACCATTCGTGATCGATGCTAAAATGGAAAAGAAGGAGGTGAAAAATATTCCGGTGGTGTGTGATTATCCAGAAGTCTTTCCCGAAGATCTTCCCGGATTGCCCCCTGATCGACAAGTAGAATTTCGTATCGACTTGTTACCAGGAACGACGCCGATAGCAAAAGCACCATATCGATTAGCACCAACGAAAATGAAAGAACTTATGACACAGCTTCAGGAGTTATTGGACAAAGGTTTCATTCGTCCTAGTTCATCACCCTGGGGAGCCCCTGTGTTGTTTGTAAAGAAGAAAAATGGGTGCATGAGAATGTGCATCGATTATAGAGAGCTGAACAAAGCAATGATAAAGAGCAAGTACCCGTTGCCGAGGATCGATGACCTGTTTGACCAGTTGCAAGGTTCGAGTTATTTCTCGTAGATCGATCCTAGGTTGGGATACCATCAACTAAAGGTGAGAGATCAGTCTATCGAAAAGACTGCGTTTAGAACAAGATATGGAAACTTTGAATTTCTGGTTATGTCGTTCGGATTAACCAATGCCCCAGAAGCTTTCATGGATTTGATGAATAGGGTTTGTAAACCATTCCTAGATAAATCCGTGATAGTATTCATAGACGACATCTTATTTTATTCGAAAAGCAAGCAGGAGCATGAAAAGCATCTGCGTGAAGTGCTAGAAGTCCTAAAAAAGGAGAAGTTGTATGCAAAGTTCTCCAAATGTGAATTTTGGATTCAAGAAGTCCAATTTTAGGTCATGTGGTTAACCAAGAGGGAATAATGGTTGACCCAGCAAAGATTGAAGCTGCGATGAAGTGGGAACAACCAAAAAGCCCTACGGAGATTCGAAGCTTTTTAGGATTAGCTGGATATTACCGAAGATTTATCCAAGGCTTTTCTTCGATTGCTACTCCATTAACAACTTTGACCCACAAAGGAGCTACTTATACTTGGAATGAGAAGAATAAGGAAGCCTTTGAGAAATTGAAGAAGTGATTGTGTTCACTGATTCTTTCATTACCTGAAGGAGTTAATGACTTCGCAGTTTATAGCGATGCATTTGGAGTTGGGTTAGGTTGTGTTCTGACCCAAAGGGATAAAGTGATTGCGTATGCATCAAGGCAATTGAAGGAGCATGAAAAGAACTACCCCACTGATATGTGCATAATTAGTTAATTATTTAACATATATTCTTAGTTATTTTTGGTTAATTATGAGAATAATATGGACAAAAGGTACTTAAAATGCTTTGAATTGTGTTTTCAGTCCAAAAGATATGCTTGGAGGCAAAAAGGAGAAAAGGGAAAGCTAGTGAAGATTAAAGAGTGAAAGAAGGACCTACTCGGTGAGTAGATCGACCCTACTCGGCGAGTACACGACGATATGCCAGAAGATAAATACGACTGCTAATTTAAAGATGGATAAGTATGGACCTACTCGGCGAGTTGATTCTGCTACTCGCCGAGTACCCTCTGTTTTGGGATATCTTTAAAAGACGAATCCTTATCCCATGAGACAAAACCCCTGGCGATTTTTGAAGGATTAGCTGCGACTAAAAGGTTCAGAAGGCGCTAAGGAACCCTAAGCTTCAAGAGTTGGAAGAATTCAAGCAATTAGGTTAATTCTACCACTTAGACTTAGGAATTAAACATGTTTGCTTTCATAAACTTTGTTTTTGTGTTTGTTTCTACTACAACTATGAGCTAAACTCGTTTTTGTTTCTGTTTGGGGAATACCAAAGAACTCCTATGGTTTAATTATTAATTCTTGTTTAATTGTCTATTGGTGATTTATTAAATTAAGTTTGTTAAAGAACCTTATGTATTAATCACTACTATTTTCTGTTAATTGGAAGGCAATTAGGTTGAATGAACATCACTTAATTGTTAACCTCATATGTCTATGTGAATGCTAAAACGTATGCTTGGAAGTAATGAGTATGAAACTAAGATTAATAAGAAAATAGGAAGATTAATGTGTGAGCTTGTTTGAGAAACCATCAACAAGAGGTTAATTGAATTAATAACTTAATTGACCATTACAAATCTTATTTAATCCAAATAATTAATCTAGGGAATTAATTAGTTTAAACACTTGATCAACGCTTAAATTAGTTAATTGTCTAAGGGTTAGGAGTAATGAATATGAACCTAACTATTATCATTGGTAACCAATAGCAATTAATCCACCTTAACTTAAATAACCATAGGAGTGAATTGGTTGAACCTAAATAGAAACATCTTTATTAAATTTGGTAAATAGCTGTTGCTTTAGTTAATTAGTTAATTTAGTTTGTTTAAGTTTCTAGTCTTGCAAAACTAGAGAAAAACCCTTTACTTTTATTATTTGTTTTAGTTAAAATTAGCTATTAGTTTAATTGCCCGTTCCTTGAGTTCGATACCTTACTTATCAATCTATACCACTTATAGACAGGTTCACTGCCTTTGTGTGCTCAAATTACTAATAAAAAGTAGGGATAAAACTAGTTGAATTTACACACATCACCCACTCACGATTTGGAGTTGGTAGTGGTAGTATTCTCCCTAAAGATATGGAGGCATTATCTTTATGGCACAAAGTGTAAACTTTTCACTGATCATAAGAGTCTCCAATATCTCTTGAATCAGAAGGAATTAAACATGAGGCAACGACGCTGGCTAGAGTTACTCAAGGACTATGATTGTGAGATACTTTACCACCCTGGTAAAACAAATGTTGATGCTGATGCTCTCAGTCGGAAGATAAACCTTGAAAAGAAAAGGCCAAGGGCGTCGAGAATTGAAGTTGTCTCGACAATTGTGGAAAGCATAAAGAAAGCTGAAGAGGAATCTTTAGAGAAAAATGACCGAAAGGAAGAACGTTTGGGAAAAACGTTAGTATTCGGTACAAACAAGCAAGGGTTGAAGGTATTCCAAGATAGGATTTAGGTACCTAAGGCAGGCGGAGTAAGAGATCTTCTGATGGAAGAAGCTCACAAGACCATGTACTCGATTCATCCCGGTAGTACAAAAATGTATAGGGATCTAAAACCCTATTATTGGTGGCCGATGATGAAGCTCGATGTTGCTAAGTATGTAGCTGAGTGTGTAACTTGTGCTAGGGTTAAGGCACAACATCAGAAACCGTATGGGAGTTTAGAACCTTTACGCGTATCCATGGGTAAATAGGAAGACATCACCATGAATTTCGTGACTAAACTACCCAGAACAAGGAACAATCACGACATGATTTGGGTGGTTGTTGATCGCTTCACTAAGAGTGCACATTTCATAGCAGCCAAAGAGAAATGGTCTATGGATAAACTTGCGAATTCTTATGTGAAGGAAATTGTGAGGCTTAATGGTGTTCCGTTAACGATTGTATCCGATTGTGACAGTCGTTTTACCTCAAGGTTTTGGAGGAGTCTACAAGAGGAATTGGGTACCAAGTTGTGTTTGAGTGTAACTTACCATACTCAAATCGATGGTCAGAGCGAACAAACGATTCAAACATTGGAGGATATGCTGAGAGCATGTATCCTAGAATTTCAAGGTAACTGGACTGAACACTTACCTCTAGTAAAATTCTCCTATAATAATAGTTTCCACTCAAGCGTTAAGATGGAACCTTATCACGCTTTGTATGGGGAAAAGTGTCGAATGCCATCATGTTGGCTAGAAGTTGGGAAAAGTAGTTTATGGGACTTGAAATAGTCCATCAGACTGTTGAAAAGTTGAAAGTGATAAGGAAAAAAAATGTTAGCTACTCAAGATCGACAAAAGAGTTATGCTGACAAGAAAAGACAACCGATAACCTTTGAAGTTAGAGATTCGGTTTTACTTAAAGTCTCGCCGTGGAAGGGATTTATAAGATTTGGTAAAAGAGGAAAGTTGAGTCCAAGGTTTATTGGACCATTTAAAGTTCTTCAGAAGATCGGGAATCAAGCTTACAAGCTAGAATTATCGGAAGAACTAGAAGGTATTCATAACACCTTTAATGTGCGTTATTTGAGAAAGTTCACGGGAGATGTGCCCGACATAATTCCGAATTCTGAGTTGAGGTTGGATGAAAACAAGAGGTTGATTGAAGAACCTGAGGCAATCGTTGACCGTAAGACTAAGAAGTTGCGACGCAAGATGGTCGATTTAGTGCCTGTGCGTTGGAAACATACGAATGGGCCAAATCTTACTTGGGAAACGGAGAGTGACATGATGAATCGCTACCCGCATTTGTTTGGTGATATATGATTCTGTGGACAGAATCATCCTAAGGGGGAGAGAATTGTAACACTCGTGTTTCTAGCCTAGGCATTTATATTGAGGTGATAGTCTAGGTTAACCTTTGTAACTCATTTTGAAGAAATGAAAAGGAATTATGTGAATATTATGTGAATTATGTGTTTTATGCTTAATTATTAGGGTTTAATTAATTAAGAATAAAAATAACCGTCAAAATTAAAGTGTGAGATAATCCCGATATCTGTACATAAAGTTGTAGTGGTCGAGATAAGGATTTCGGGGATATGAAGAATACCAAAGTCCAAGTTATAATGAAGAAGTTATGACCTGTCGAAGTTTCGCGAAAAAACCAGCACGACGCTGAATGTCGTAAAAAGTGAGTTTTGATAAACTAGTTTTTAGCCTTAGTAATCTAAATGAAAGTCATAGTATTCCTTAAACTGAGAAGTTCGATAAAAAGAACGCCCAAATCTGACTTTGTATGAGGAAGTTATGATTTTTCGAAGTTTCAGCTTAACAGTAGACAGCTAAAAACTCGAATTTTAGATCGAGCGATTTTTAAAAGACACAAACTAAACGAGACTCGAAGGTCTCGTCATTAGTAGCACAATGGTAAAAAGTCTGACAAAAACGGACGTCGGATGAAGAAGTTATGAATTTTTAACGGAATTCCTGTCCCGGTCTGTTAAAAATAATTATATAAAAATTAAAGTCAAAATACGAAGTCTGAATGAAAGTTGTAGAGCGTAATTTTAGCTACGCGTGCATATAAAGAACGTCAAATATGGAGCTCGTATGTGAAAGTTATGGTTTTTAGAAGTTTTTGCACAAAAACCGAGAAAATTCGCATGGGCGGACTTCGGCCACGTCACCCTCGCCCAAAAGAAGCCACGTGTCCGAAATGGTGAGTCATGCGAGCCACGTGTCCGAAATCTGCTGAGTCATGCGAAGCCGTGGCGCATCCGAGGAAGCGACGCGTGTACAGTGTAGTCCGAGCCTCGCAATGCCTGCCGCGTGTCCGATCTTCGCTCCAGCTGTCTCCCTTCCCTCCTGCTTCGGGTCCGAACCTCAGACCTATATTTCGGTCCAATCACAGAGCGCCGACAGCCCTTTGCATGCGCAGCCTACGTGTGAGCCATCCCTAGGAACTCCGGATCTTCGCCACCTGGAAGCCTCTCAGTCGTCCGATCAGAAGCTTGCCCTTATAAATAGGAGGGTGCGAGACCTCCCGTGTATACTTTGGAATCTTGTCATTTTTAGCCCCTAAACCCATATTTCTTTCATCTTAACATCCCCCAAAGCCCCGATATCGATTATAAGCCTCGGAATACTCCATGAAGTGCCCGAGAAGCCCGGAAAATTTATCTGTTCGGTTTCGAAGCCCGACCTTTGCAAAGCCCAGTTTCTCAATAAAACTCCCGGTTTTATTAGAAACGATCGTTTTAAGCAACAAATTGCTACCCGATTATCATCAAATCATGTGAGTGTATAGTCACTTTCATTTTACACACAGATATGAAGTATCTTATATAAATACGTGTTATGTGTATATATATTGATTGTTTATTTGAGACAATTGTTGAATTGATGTTTTATACAAGTTTTAAACTGTATATCATTTTTATCTACAAAATATGTTGGGTAGAACATGGGTAGATGAAATAGTTGATGTGTGTTAAAATGGTGAGAGGCCTCGATATTGTTGTTGTAGTCATCTAGCAGAGTATAGATGACGACGACGAACCCTTCTAGACAGTCAAGTGGAACATTAGCAGGTTCGCAACTTGTAGGTGTTGATGAACTAAATGTTCATTGGTGTAATCCATCCCCCTTACGGTTGCTTTTAGGACATGTATGGCTGAGGAAACCCCTTAGCAGTAGTGTCCATCCCGATGATATTCTTTAGACTAGGTCCCTTGTGATAGGTGTTTAGGGACGTAAAGTAACAGGAATGGGTAATCAGGGTTATTGTTGATTGGTGAACTTAATAAGTATATTATTATTGTGGGTTAAAAACCTTATATGCTCACCAGGCTCCTAAGCTTGACCCACTCAGTT